>NC_088775.1:68290116-69724166 GCF_954871325.1 Gordionus sp. m RMFG-2023
TATATAATTTTTTTTAAAAATCTACAATTAAAGAAGTGCTATAACACGCAACGCGAAATAATAATACGTACCCCGGATGTTTTCATGATTCTTAAATTCTCATTTTTTTAAATTTCATGAAGTAGTAGGAGATGGGTGTATAATTGTTTAGTATACCCTCTATATTTAATATGAGTTATATTATACTCCTAAAATATTTTCTATTTCAGTAAAAACTATTATTTTTTGAACCGCTTAAGTAAAAAAAAATGTTGGGGCTTCGGTGTCATTTTGCAGAGATTTAAGGTTAAGCCACGTTGCTGAAATATAGTTAAACCTGCTTACAAAGTTTTTCCGTTTCTCGCATGTTTATTTCTAGGTCCAGGATTCCATTTCATATCTGGTATAATATAACATTTTAAGTGGGTTGGATATTTATATAAATAGCTATTTATGAAAACTATATAAATATTAAGTTGGATTAATAATCTCAAGTCTTGATGTCTGAAAATTAAAACCATATTGTCACATAAGAATTATTGTGTTGGGTTCTATTTCCGAATTTCGTATTTTGAGATGCAATCTTTTTGAAGCTTTAAAATATGTATATATATATATATACAGAACAAATAACAAAATTTGCCTCTATATAATCTGCAATTAAGTCCTAACCCAAATTATAATATTTTGTAAAATTAACTATCTAAGCACTGCAATAATTCGACAGTCATATTACATTAGTCTTTTAAATTCCTTTCCCAACATATTTGCATTATATCATTGGTATCATCTCCTCTTAATATTAAAGACTACTAATCTTGGCAGTTATCCTGCTTGAAAATCGGAATGAAATTCTTAAATTTGCAAAATGTATTTAAGATTTCGAACATTTGATCAGGATAATAGACATTGAATTTGAGCCTGAATTTCCTACTTATGATAAACCACCATGAATAACATTGCATTTTCAGCCAAGTGTAAAATATTAACTTTATAAGAATAAAGAATGTTAAACAGATACAACCAGTGACTTCGATAATTCTGATCACTTAGGATCAGGCGCGTAACCAAAGAGAAGGAAAAGGGGGAAATCCCCCCCATTGCAAATTTGACTGTTTTTGTAAATATCATTTTAAGCTAATAAAAATTTTACCCCCCTCCCCAAATCAAAATTTTACAAATATTTAAATATCATTTTTCCAACATAAAACTTATTTTTTATAAATAAATTTTATTAAAATTTCCTTTCCTTGTGAATACATTAACATTATTCAAAAATATTAATAAAATGGAAATTTACTCAAAGAGATTGAAATCAAACGGGAATTTATTTTATTATTATATATAATTATTTTATTAATTTCAAAATTATTAGTGAGTGAATTAATAAATATTTTTAATAATATTTTACAGAGTTGTTAAGGAGCGGCGCTACATTTTTTCAAAAACACCTGGAGCGCCCTCCTTTTTAAAATTGGGGAGCGGAAGCTAGCTCCTTTTAAGGCTGGGGTGGAGGAGTGCTGCTCCACCGCTCCTTTAAATTTAATGTATAAATTAAATTATTTTTTAAATATTAATATTATTTATTAATTAAAATTCAATAAAAATGAAATTTTATTTAATTTAAATTTATCCATTATTAAATGTTTAGCCGAGTTTTATATTGGTTTTTCATCTAATCATTTTAAATATTAAACATCAAGTTTTCCTTTTTACATTGAAAATTTTTTAGAAAATCTTGTAAGTCATATTATTATTCATTTTATAGATATATAATAAAAAAATAGTTTTATATTATGGATTTAGAGATCATAGATGAAGAAATCGAATTTCCATTTCCATCATACAGAAAATATTTTAAACTTCTAAAAGATGTTGATCCAAATGATCAAACAATTTTAAGGGTAAAATGTCTGTGGTGTTTAAATAAAACTTTTTAATTTTCAAAAGTGAGCAGCTTCAATCTAAAAAAGCATACAAATTGATTTGGAAGATTTTTTTGGATTCCATGAAATTGATCATCAGGAAGATAATATATTGGACAAATATATTTTAAATAATGATACCAAAAATACTATTTTTGATAAATTCCCTGAATTATAAAATATCTTTATAAAATACAATACCCCGCTTCCCCCTAATACTCCTGTGGAGTGCCTATTTAGTATTGCAAAACAGGTCTTAGGGGAGAGGCGTGGATGCTTATTAGATTCTAATTAAGAAAATTTATTACTTTTAAAAAAGATTAAAATATTTTGATAGATCATTTAATATAAATAAAGCTTTTTGATAAAAAAATATATGATTTTGTTTAGAATACCTTCTAAAAAATGAAAATCAAAGGAGCGGCTATGGAGTGGCACTCCATTACTTAGAGCGGGAGCTAGCTCCTTTTAAAAATGTAGTAGCTGGAGCTAGCTCCTTTTAAAAATGTAGTAGCGGGAGCTAGCTCCTTTTGCGAAGGTAGGAGCGGGAGCTAGCTACTTTAAAAAAAGAGCGTTAACAACTCTGATATTTTAATTATTAATAAATATCTATAATTTTTTAAATATTTTTCATTTACTTCCATTTTGTAGAACAGAAGAATTAGAAATACAAAATTAAATAAGGCTGAGCATGAAAAAAAGTAATGTGTCGTCAGAAGCGATATCATTATTGAATTCAATTAATCAATCAGAGTTTATTATTGCTGCTAGTTGCATCAATAAATTACCTATAGCTCACTACTTTGTAGATATTTACATAAACCAAATTTAGATTTGGTTCAGGTTATTGATTTGGCGGAAAATATATATGAACAGGTAGATACAATAAGAATGAATGTAGATGAATATTTTCATAATATTTATCTAGACGTTGAATCGAAGGCTAAATTTTATGATATAACACTAATTAAACCTCGCCTAGCATCTAGGCAATTATTGAGATGTAAAATAAATATTAACTCAACTGAAGAATATTATAAAATATCCATTTTCATCCCATTCTTAGATACCTTTTTATCGCAAATAAAAGTACGGTTTTTAGATAAAAAACAAGTCTTTAGCAATCTTCAAGTTTTATTACCCAAAGATCTAAACCTCGTCTAGCACCTAGGCAATTATTGAGATGTAAAATAAATATTGGCTCAACTGAAGAATATTATAAAATATCCATTTTCATTCCATTCTTAGATATTTTTTATCGCATAAAAGTACGGTTTTTAGATAAAAAACAAGTCTTTAGCAAACTTCAAGTTTTATTACCCAAAGATTTCTTCGTTTTCTAATGCCATTATTGGTAAAATTAAATATTTAGCAAAATTTTATTCCTATGATATTGATACTGAAATAAATTTAAGCAGTGAATTCGAATTGTGGTATAAATATTTACTACGTTTAGATATTTTACCTGAGCATGCTATTGATGCGCTCAATCTGTGTAAAGAAACCTTGGTTCAATTTCCTAATATTTTGAAGTTGTTTTATATTCTTGCATGTTTGCCTCTTACAACATGTATGAATGAAAGGTAGCCAACTAGAGAAGGTTGAAAACATATTTACGAAGTACTACTTCCGAATCTCGGCTAAATGGGTTAGCTCTGTTAAATATCCACAGAGATTTGGTTCCAACGACAAACTAAATTCTTGATGAATTGGCAACATTCCCACGAAAATTAAAAATCACATTATATTCATAGTATTTAATAAAAAATTTTGTATAATATTGTATTTGATAAGAAGTTAAAAAAAACTTGTTTCTTAAATTTTTTTCTAGTCAATATTTTATACACTACTATTAGTATTTTCAATAAAAAAATTATTTTCTACTTATATTGTATGAGAATTTAAGCTGAGGCTAGTTTTTAAAGCAAATTTTTTTTAAAAAATGACATTAAACTTTATTTCAACTTTACATTTAAAAAAACTTTATTAAATATAATATACCTAACTTAAAATAATAAAAAAATAGACTTGTATATCCATAAGCACGAATTAGTAGATAATAGTTAAAAATGGAAATATAATTATTATTAAATTATGAATAATTTAATATAATAGCTAAAACATAAGACCCAGTCGAAGGCCGGGGAAAAGCTGGCCGAAGGCCAGGTAAGGGAGGTTTGGGGGCGAAGCCCTCAAAAAAATTCCCCCCCCCCTATCCCCATAAAAAAATACTGGATACGCCACTGCATAGATGTACAAATAGTTAATTTTTTGTAAGATATTAAAAAAATTTTATTAAAAGATATTTTAGGCATTACTTACGGATTAAGCATGGTGAGCAAGTTTCTTACATAGCCATGGCGCTGAATATTAAAATTTCCAAATATGTTTATGAAATTATTGTATATTTGTGTATGTGCTTATAAAGTATTAATTTTTCCTCATAATATTTATGCATTTAAAATGGGAGAATGTAATATTACATTATTTAAACATCCATAATCCTTTTATAAATTTTAGGTTGCGCTTTCCTGACTTACTATTGCAACGAATCAGCATTTAAAGCACAGGAAGCTCTACATGAACAAAAAACATTACCAGGGGTAATTTAAAAAAAATTCATATATACAATACAAATCAGCTTAGTATTATTATAATTCTAAAACGTTCCGTATCATGCAAAAATTGGTTATTATAATTGACCTCCAAAGAGTGAGAAACATTTATACATAGAGATAAAAGATGTGATTATAACTGGCGCAGGGGTGTAGGCAGAGAATGAGAAGGTGTTTAACCTCCACCCCCCCCCCCCCTTCACGGAAAATATGATTATAGTTAAAATATGAGTAAAGGTAAAATATATGTTTTCATAATATACTTTTCTTTTGGTATCTAGACGAAAATTCACATTTCTTCTAAATTAATAATATCTCCTTCTTAATTTTCTACTCTGTAAAATAATCTCAGAAATTTATTCTTCTATTTAAAAAAGTGCCTTAAAAAATCATAAAAATCTAAGAATAAACAATATTTTAGAAGGCACATTTTATTTTAATAATCATATTTTTGTATAAAAAATTTCTAAATTATGTAAAAAATAATTTTAAAAGGGGGCCTTTCCCCGAGACGCTATAATTCTTATGGGATCAGCGTTCCTCTTCAATTTTCAATTCTAAAAGAATTTACATTATTTTACTAAAAAATTGCTCAACTTTAGCCGTTGAGGGTAAAAAATCTATTATAATTGTTCTCAATTTCATCCTAACCAATCCTTTTTATTTTGGAATCACAATTTCCAAAGATGCCCCAAGTCTTTTGACTATCTTTTTTTTATGATTCGCTACTTAATTATAAGTATATCAAAACTACAGAGATATCAGATCTCATATTCTGAAATATGGAATGTTGATTATTTATAATGGTGATGGTAAAATTTTTGAATATTTCGTTTTAATTTTTTTTATTTTATAGGCTTTAGTGCTTCTAAATTCTTTGTTTTATCTTGAATCTTGCTAGGAATAAATTTTCGTACCTTTGATAATAAATTTTTTTTTTTCATATTGGCCTAAGCATGCCAGCCTTATCCAGTGTTTAAGCTATTATGTGATTGTTCTCTGTACCAAGACACAGTGGCGCCACTAGCCTCTACAATCTCAATGGGCTCAAATTAACAACATCCTTAAACTCTGACTTGGTATAGCATCCAGTCAGTTGTTAAGGATTAATAAAACACAGTACAAAAAATGTATCAAAAGTTTATCAATGATTTTATCTAACGGTATCGACGAATTCTTCAATTTGTATTGGTATCGATACATTTTAAAATATATTCTTTAAAAATTAGTTTCAAACTTAAGGCCATGATTAGAAAATAAAACCCTATACATTCTCGTCAACGAGATAATATAATAGAGATCAGAATGTTGCCTGGCCACTAACTTTATCAATAAAATATTGGCAAGTTAGGTTTAAATATCTGATCCTAGAGATCTTATATATTTAAATAATTTTTAGTTTTAATTTCAATGTTTTATCTCACTTAACGCTTAAGATTATGTTACATAGAGAAATTTAATTATAGGTTTAATATTATGGGCTAATACTATAAAAGGGTTGACGTTTTAAATTTCAATTTGTAGATTGATTTGTAGGAGAAATTTAGAAATATATACACAATATAATGTAATATTTAGGATCGATTATTCATGATAAAAAAATTATGATTTCAATAAAATATTTTATACATTTAATGGCCTAGAGGAGATAAATGTATAATGTTTAGAACATAATTAATTTAACACGTGGCCTAATTTTAGGTCCCTTTGGTGTATATTCGCTTCTGATATAATAACATGAAATATACTTTTACATATAAATAGTTATGAAGGTTTAATAAAAACAGTTTTCTAATAATAAATAAATAAATAATTATATTATATGTATTTTACTAACTAATGAGTAAGAATTTATCGGGGGGGGGGGGGAATGATTAAATATTGATTAATAAATTTACCAATATAACAATTATTTTTTTTCAGAAGAAAAATGATAAACTAAAAAATAAGGAGTTATAGAATTTCATTAAAAAAATATTTTTTGGGTCTTACCATACAAGTTTTATTA
Organism: Gordionus sp. m RMFG-2023; assembly: GCF_954871325.1. NCBI lineage: Eukaryota > Metazoa > Nematomorpha > Gordioida > Chordodea > Parachordodidae > Gordionus > Gordionus sp. m RMFG-2023. The sequence goes on from NC_088775.1 coordinate 68,296,644, forward strand.
AAAAACAATCGGGGTTTTTAGCAAATATACAAAACTTAAATCTCCCATGGCATGCTTATTTAATTTTGAAGGATCGAATCTAGAAGCGTAGCCAGGAGGAAAGGGGGAGAGAAATCCTACTCGTGGCAAAATATTCTGAAAAAACATAAAAGGTTTATATGAAATGTGAATTGCAAAGTATTCTATTTAAAATAGATTATATTCTATTAAAATAGATTATATTCTATTTTAAATTTTAGCAAAAATTTAGAATTAAAATATTTCTTCCCTATATTCATATTTTATCCCATGAAAATTTAAGGTATAATTTATTACATTCTTTAAACCTTTATCATTGATGGGCGCAAGTAAACTTTATCAACCAAAAAAATTAATTCAATTTATCTTTACTAATAACTATGACTAGGCAACATTTCTGAAGTGTATGAAATGTCCAGATATCTTAACATAATTTGCTGAATAGAATTATTTAGGAAACTTCTTGTGCTACAAGAAAGAAAAAAGGTATGCCCGACAGTGCTTTCGACATCAAGCGGTTACATCATTTTTGGATCTATAAGAGCCAGTTTTGAATAGCCTTAGAGAAATATTTGAATGATCTGAATCTATTTTGTCTGTGGCAATATATGATTAAATTCAATATGACAGCCGATTCTCTTTGCATTGAAGTGTATTAATAAATTATTTAATTGCACCACAATTTTATGTAATATTTATCAAAAAAATAATGGATTTGACTGAAGCTATGAGAACGCGAATATTATTATATTACAACTTAGAAAAAGAGATAACATTAACCAAAAACTTTAGGCGATTTATATGATTATTGACGCGAATAAATTATATGATTTTTATAATAACCAAAAATAAATTTTAAAAATAACATTCAAAAAGCTCATATGAACCTCTGAAAAGTCGCTCCAGAACCTCAATACCTTTAAAATTTAATTTGATAGTTTTAAACATATTTTTTGTTCAAATAAAGAATAATTTTATATAGAATAAGGTTTGATCTTTTATATAAGATAGTTATTGGATAACTAAAACCTTTGTTATTTTTTATTTTTGATAAATTGCAGCATATAAAAAAAGTTACTTTTGAGGGTATAAATCATAAATGTTACAAAAATTTTATATGGTAATTCGATATTAAAAAAAATATAGCCGCATATACATATTGTAGATGGCTAAAAAATTATTCATTAGAGCTGAGTGCTCTAGAAGAAACGCCCAAGGCTCGCAAGATCGTGTTCATGAGATTCCCAGTCTCATATAAAAAGGAATAATAGGCATACATAATCTTAAGTTAATAATATTTTTCGTCATGATTATTATGGAGAATAAACACATGCTTGGTTACTTATTACCTATTTATTATTATTAAACAATAGTCATATATTTATAGAGCGATGAATAAATCTTTTATATTCCGATTTTTATGAATATAACTGTAAGGATTCTATCTATAAGAATTTTATGCATTTTGCGTAAATTCTTCGCTAGGCAAAAAAAAGTAGAACACAATTTTGTTCAGGGTGCTGAAAAAGTTTTTGAAGATTTTTTTTTGAATAATCAAATGAATAAATAAATATATAGGTAGAGATGGGGTATCCATGAACATGGTATTATTATACATAGTTGGTAAATATTTAGATAAAATAATCCAATCGATAAGAAGCTAGAGAGTGGCTAGTCAAGCCCGATGTCCACTTATATCCGGTCTCCCTCCCCTATACAAAATATTTTGACGAAATTGTATGAAATTAATAGGGTACACAATGTTCAATTACATTTCACGTAAATCAGATTTTTTTAAACTTAAATTCATCTTTAAAATTGAATTTTTCTTAGAATACTCAGTCGTTATTCTAGAAATGCATACCACATATACTCATACCATACTGTATTTATATTTATAAAAATGACAAATTTTGTCGCATACAATATTATATAGATAAACTTTGATATTTATTTTAAATATGAAACCTAAAATTAAAGGCTAACCATCTGTTAGATTCCTCCGAGTCCTTAAGATCATATAATATCATTTTTTTGATATCTGCAAATATTTTATTAAATTATAATATAAGCTATTCATTTATCATTTTTATGCATTATTAAATGTTTAATAAAAACACAATTTTAGTTTATGGTACCCGATCACCTTTAAAATAGCGAATATTATTTTTTTAAAAAAGATATAAGATGGGTTCGTTGGCTTAATATTTTTCTAATTATATAATATTTCTTCCTATTTTTCAAATGATCTTAAATTATACCAAAAAAAATCTTCGGCCATATGCCGAACAATTTGTCAAACTCTTTTAAAATATAAAATAAAATTATAATATAATTTTTAAAATCATAAAATATCAACTTACTCTATAATGGTAAATTACATTATAAAATGATATAATAACATTTATAATTAACATAGATGTATGTTTTAGTGACAAATGGTGGACAGCTTTAAGTAGCACACTTTGTATGACATTTGAAAAGGTTCAAAGGTCAAACTTATATGGACATCCTATTTAAAAAAAATAAACTTTCACCTGACCATTTATATATTATAAGTAAAATATTCATTATTTATTTTATTTTATTAAAAATCATTGTTGGATTTAAACATTAATTATAATCCGAATAATAGATTAATTTTATTTTTAAATATGCCACTAAAAGGGTCAATGTTTCATTTTATTTTTTACAAATTTAATTTGAAACGAATCGCAAATGAATTTTTTCATGAAATTAATAATTTAATAAATAATTCTTTTATTTCTTATATAACGATATTTGGTGATGTATCCTGTTCCCGCTAAAATATAAGGGAGACCGAGGGGTATCTAGTCGGTATTTGTAAAAACCCAAATTGCATATTAGTAAAAAATATTGGCTAATATCGAATATCTGACTAACTTGTCTGTCTACTAATATATTATATAAATACAATAATATTATTTTTAATAATAAAAATACATTATAAATGTTAGTATAATAAAAATTATATACAAAAAATAATAATATATATTTGGACATCTATTAGAGAAATCTTTAAACCTATGCAATATTTTTCTGCCTAAAATATTGAGTTATCCGTTTTTGAGAATCTGCTCAGGAGCGATTTTGCATCACTTTGCAGGACTACGCATAAAAATATATAATCTTTTTTTTCATTTGAATAATAAAATATCCCTTTATTTATAAGAAAAGAATTAAGGGAACCACTAAAAAATAGAAAATTTTTTTATCCAATAAATTTTTAAAAAGTAGCATTTTTTTTATAGATATAAATATGACCTTACGTGTCATGGTTTGAAGCCTACACCCCAACAGGTCCTCATTCACAATAAAAAATAATAGTTAAATTGTTGTCATATAAAAATCAAACGAACTATTATTATGATAGAATATTTAAGCTTTGTTTTATTAAAAATATCGGTGAAAAATTGCTAAAACAAATTTAGTCACTTTTTGAATATATAATTTTTTTTGTATAAAATCAAAATGTGTTGATAAGGAAAATGATTTTTGCCGAAAGGTTATATTTATTTTAATTATCTATTAAAAATTTAGACTACAGGCTAAATTAAATTTAAAATAAATTGAGTTAGACTTATATTCCCTGGTTTCTCCTACATTTAGACATAACATTTAACTCGTTTATAATGTTAATGTTTTACAAGGTCTTTCTTCTTTTTATCATTTTAATTTTTGATAGTAATCTTATTCTTAAACCCTATCATTATGGTTGGAAAATCGGAAGAATTAGTCCATTCAGCTCAATCTACTCCACAGGAGTTTACCATGTAAAACAACTAACTCCAAGGTTGAGCTATCTGTTTAAAGAAACCCCGAAACTAAGATGATATTTTCGGTTAAAAACTTGTTAATTTTTCTTAAAATCGGATAAAAATTTAGTTATTTTTCATATTACTATTCTTCGAAACAGGAATATAAGTATTCAATTATATTTAAAAAAAATTATTATATGTAAAATTAAGAGGAATAACAACAACTCTGACAGATTATATAATATTAATAATATGAATATACACGGCGTTTTAAAATCATAATGATACTAATCTATTTATAACTCATTATCTGTTACATTAACATTAAAATGAGTCCTGTTGAACATTATAATTCATATAAAAATAATGTATTTCTTTACAATATTAAATTAAATTAATATAGTTTTATTTTTATATACAAAACACTATTAAAATGATATCATTCCAGGTGTTAATATGATAATGGAACTATCTTTGCAATATATATTAATATATTATATTTTTATTTTCATCAAAGTATTTTCGAAAATTAAAATTATCTATAATCTATTTCTATAATATTAATGATTTATTTTGTTCTTTTAATTTTATGTATAAAAATTACATCTAAAAAAGGTACACGAATTAATTGAAAGAAGCGTCATTTTTATAATTTAAAACAAAATTCTTTTCATAAAAATTTGTTTCAAATAAAATACATTAGAAAAACACTTAATATTAATTATATAATATATAAATTTTCTAATATTCTTATAGGCTCTAAATTGCTATAAATATGAGATTAGTGTTACTTTAAAAAGTCCGTTTATAAAAACCAATTTTGGTATAATTAAATGGTCTTAGTCAGATCAATTATCTTTTCGATATTTAAAATAAACTTTTAAAAATGTATCATGTTTTAGATCGCATTTATATTGAGATGTGATCCTAGACGATTCAACAGCTGATCGATTTTTAAATCTGTTTCTGAGATTAATTCTTCCCTTGCTCGTTTCTAATTTCTCCACTTTTTTTGGTAATTTGTATCAAATAAAAGAGAATAGTAGACTAACGTTAGAGGTATTATCTATTCATTTTAGTAAATGCCTCTAAGTTTTATAAACCTTTGACAAAATCCATTCTATTTGGCCTCGGTCTCCTATTTAAGTTTTTTTAGAAAATATAATTTTATAGTTATATTTTAATAATAATAATGGTCCTACGTACCCCGGTCTGATGTGTCCATATACCTCAGCTGAAAGAGGACAAAAAATACTAATAAATTACATTATGATTTTAATTTCATATAGGTGATAGGGGAGGATTTAAACCTTCATTTGATATATTATATAGGATGCTTATTACTTGTTAGTCTTACTCCCGATGATTAATCGAACACAAATTCATTACATTTTCACATATTTTTAAGTAGGGGAAACCGGATAAAACGATTGGTATTTTGCATTTTTACCATAATATTTTGAAACATTAACAAATCAGAACAAAATATATATTCATATATAGTCAAATTCCTCATCTATAAAATAAAAAAAGTGCAGCTCTCTACCTATAATACTTTAGGAGCTGTGATTTATATGTGAAGTATGTCATTTTCGACATTTTACTGCATACTGAGGGTAAAGTGACTAAGCATCACTGTAAAGTAGATAAAATAAAATTGAACATAACTATATTGTTTAATTGAAGATAATATTGCAATTTTAACATCTATTCATGACTTTTCAGTATAAACTTACCGGAATGTAAAAAATTATATCAAAAATGGCATATTTTGAGTGTGCCCAATTTAGGCACATTATTCTTCCTCTTTCCGACTTTAAAATTTTACTTATCTTTTTATATGGTGTAGACGTTAATATTTAAAAATAATCTTTTTACAGTTTTAATCAGATGGAACATTTAACCGTTTTTCTCATAACAACTTGAACAAATCGTTATTGCGTGACTTCTAATTAATCTATAAACTTTCGATAAATTTCATTTTATATCTATTGCTTTAAGAAACCTATATTCAAAATTTTAAATACTAAGCCTTGATACATTTTGCAAAGCGAAAAAAAACTAGAGGGCAATTTTTATAATTTTAAAACAGCGGTAAAAAACTGTTTTTTGGCAAAGTATGTCAAACAGGGAAAGATTTCAAAAGGTGAACATAACTAAGAAATTAGATATAATAAGACATCTTCACACCAAATTTGAAGTCTTTACGTTTAAAGGTTAAGAATTTATTTCGTTAACATTGTTATCCCGTCAATCTCTTTACCCAGATCTCCTCTATAGAATTTGAATGCGCTGACATAATACAATTTAACGAGAGATATTATCATAATATCTATTATAGGATTTCAAAGATTAGATTTAATTAATTTTAAAATAAATTGGATCAGACTCATGTGCCCCTTGGTCCGCTGAGCACAAATCTTCCCAATGCTCTGGTTTGGCAAAATTTACAAAAACGTGGGTTTAACTGGTTGCAATCAAAATAATGATTGTTTTAAATTTAATAATAATCGAATAAAAAACTATTAGTTTACAAAATTACAACTACCAAGATACATTTAAAAAAAAAGAAGGTTAAAGTAAAATATAAGTTAAAATCGAATTTAAATATAAAAAAAAATAAAAAAACTTTAAAAAAGTTTGGAATACTCTTACTAACATAGACAATCAAAGATTATGTCATCAAATTTATCACCGTAATCCTAACTTCCATTAGAAACGGCATTTATATTGTTGATGAATGTTTTTAAAAATATTATATATTATATAACAATACTTTTTTTTTAAAAAAATGAATTAACAAATCATAACATAACTTGATTAATATTTCCAGCATCGTCTTAAACTCAAAAGTGTTATTGGGATCGAATTTGACTTTCTCAACTATTTCAGAATTTTTTTGGGTCCAAACTCGTTAGCAAAACTTTTGATGTTGAAATCATTATTCATCGATATCGACTGGACTTTCAAGGTTAAAATCGGAATCTTTTTGGGACTAAATTTTTTTTTATTCATGCTATTAATATTAGCTTGCACCTGACTTGGGAATATCTTTTACAAATTATTAAGGGTTGAGCTGGGCTTGATAAACTTTTTTATAATTATAAGATTTTGGGTTTCCTAATATTGTGAGCTTGGACCTGGAATGGCATCTATCGTAAAAAATGAATAAAAATCTAATTCCCCATCCATTTTGACGGGCTTTTTACTAGTTTTATTAATTAACTCACTTTTTATTATTTAATTATGATAAAATATAAAAAAGGGTTGAAACTTTGTTCTAAAATATAAATTATTATATATATTAATGTTTTTTAGATTTAACATATAAATTTTGCGAAATTTTATATATTTGGCATCAAAGTTTTACTAAAATGAATTTTAAATAGTTGCTTATTTCGTGTGGGTAGCCCAGCGCAAAATCTAGCCCCGCTCTGGCCGCAAGATTTTTGGATTGTGTCAGGATAACTAGTATAAAATATAGAGGCCGGACCGAAAAACCAAAATATATGCTACAACAGATTTTAAATATCCTAGTACCTTAAATTTAATTGGTAGATAGTTAGACACACTGATTTAACTATCCCCGGTCTCAACTAATTCTAGTTCGTTTTTTAATCGTATAATCAACAGAAAATATAAAATGTTAAATAATTAACCCAATGAAGGGCAAATAATGTTCATTAAAATGAGTCTAGCTACTGAATTATTTTAGTAGATATTATTTTAAACAAATTATGTTATTTGGAAAAAGCTTCACCACTATCTGGATATTTTTTTATTTCTCTTCATGAATCCCCACCTCATTATATTATCGAAACCGTACAAATTAGACTAAATTTGATAATAAGTATATATATAAACTTAGATGTATATATTTTTTCTACATCATCGCCACGTATATATAAAACACACTATATCTAAAATCAATAAATCAATATTTTACGGAAATATATTATATAAGAATAATTATCCTTCGTTATAATATAATGCTTTTTTAAAAAATTTATTTTTTAAAATGGTTTTTGAATTTTTTATCCTCTTTTATATGTATTTCAGTGTAGTTTTAGTGATAATAACTTAAAAAAATATATAATGTATATTATGATTATTAAATTGGACTGTATATAAAATAAACTTTATTTCAAATTGTATAAATTTTTATTATTATTTGATAAAAAAATATATTAATTTTTTTCATGAGCTTAGATTTTATTTTAAAATTAAAATATAAAATAAAATGTTCATAATACGCAAAATTTTTTATGCCTGAATATATTATGAAACATGTATCTTTGTTTATACATTATAATAATTTTAAATTCTCGTATATAAAAAATTTGTAAACATATCACTATTTAAATGCTTTTGGAATTATCAGATTATCTCAATTATATTTCAGATTCCGAAGCCTTAAATGATTTTGAAATAAGTGTAAGTTGTCATTTTTTACAAAAATGTGATATATTTTTTGGACCAATATGCCTCATAGCATGTTAGGTTAGTCCATCACTTGCTAGGACTACACCAAAGAAACGAAGATCATATACATAATATTTTTATAATACTAAAGGACTTCAAAATATATTAATTCACTGTTAATATTTTAATAAGCGATAATTAAGTGAATGAAATTTAATTTAGATATTTTTAAAAAATTTTGGGGAATTTTTGTAAAAATTTAAATTTTAAAAAAACTTCCTAAAATCTATTTCGAGGAATTATTAATTTATATTTATAAATCTAAACTATATAATTTACATTTATTTTTTGTTACTTTTACTAAAAATTGAAGGAGTAAATATTTTTCAAATATTAGCCAATAATGCATAACACATTTAGTATATTAGGTTTAAATTTCCACTCTTATACGATGATAGTTTATAAATAAATTGGAGCGGTAGAAGATTTTATAGGAAGTAATTTTGGCCATCACTACATAGGCAAGTGCCCTTAAAAATTGACCTTCAATGTTCCCTCCCTAGTAAAAATTACTAGTTTATGGGAAGGGGGCACTATTAGGTTAGTTTTTCTCCATTTTTATTGGAGCTCTTTAAGATTGCAGACCGTTGACTATATTATATTTTAATGAATAAATATGATTTTCTACGTTTTTTACAAAAAAGTTTTTTTTCTAAAAATTTTCAATTATAGTTATTATTTAAAAAAATTAAATTCTGCTTATTTTTCTTTCAAATTACTGTTTAATATTGTATTTTTGGAGGAAGAGAGAGTGAGGGTGTAAGGGGAAAATTTTTATTTGCTTAAAATGATATTTAAGAGACAGGCAAATTTTCTAAGAGAGATGGAAGATTGTGTTAATGCATAAAGCTGTGTAAATATAAAAACATTAGAAAAAATAATAATTATTTCAAAATTAAACATTTCATAATGCCAATCATAATATAATCTTATATTTGGTTGGTATATTATAAAAATGTAGAATTAAAATATATTTTGATTCGTGGATATATTTTTCATGAAAAAATAGATATTTTATTTGTTTTTATTTCTATCCGATCGAAGTTCCTTGAGTATTTTACAAATAAATTTGTTATGATTTTTTTTTATAAAAAAAGGTAATTATTTATATTTCAAAATTTTGAGAATTTTTTTGATTTCTATACGCTCATCCGTTACTTTCCAATGACGCCATGACAATAAAATATAATGATCCCGTCTTACCCTTCTACAAACTAAAGATAAGATATATGAAAATCGGATGGAAACTACATTTAACTGAATTCTCAGTAATTTTTCTATCAAGGACAAGTTTTCTCTTTGACCTTTATAAAAATACTATTCAAATTTATTTTTAAATTTTTTTTTGCTAATTTTGATTTGGTAAGGGGTAATATAATCAATGACTTGGCGAGGGACGGGCACTTCTACCACCGAGGGGATGACGTTAGATCGCATTGAAATTGAAAGGTGATATAGGAAATCAGTGGCGTTTAGATCTCTCAACTGGGCTAACCTATAGACGTCATAGCAATGGGCGCACAAAAATAAAAAAATTATTTACAATTAAATATAACTAGTGTATAATCAAATTCATAAAAATAGACAGTAAATATTTATTTTTACAAAAATGATAATCATTTATAAATTAGATTAGTTAAAAATTTTGAGTAGACCAATATAAATTGGGGAACAAGCATGGCATTGTAAAATTAGACAATTATAGAGGCTCCCGAATTTTATTTATTGTAAATTTAAGAATTAATTGTATTTTTTAAACATTATAAATATATGGGTTTAATTTTTCATAATTCTCTTAACACATTTTCATTTAAATTATTATAATTTCGAAATTTATTTTCAAAATAAAAATCAAAGTGCCATTTTTTAAAAATATTTTCCTACAAAGCTACAATAAATTTTAATATAAAATTGGTGGGCAATTAATAAAACCAACTTTTTTTCGATCAATCAAGGAACGTCTTTTTGCAATGTTAAGCAGTCTATGCTATAATAAGTCCATGGAGAATTCAGAATGTTTTATTTATCCAGATTGGTTGGAAAATAGTTAGTTTGAACAAAAAGGGTCCTATCTATCTGGGTCTCCACTAAGCCCCTTTTGATATTAAGTTAAGCATGCTAATACGGTGTGCAAATATCCATTTTATCCGACTATAAATTTTTATTAATTTTTAACCGATCCATAATATTTTATTTGTTTTAAGGCCCAGGTAAGAAAAATATAAGACACAATATTTTTTAAAAAGTCGCTATAATTACTTTGTCTTCATTGCAGAGAGCTCATTATCAATTACCTTATTATTTAAAAACAGAAAAAAACTATATTGTATTTTATTTTTTGGAATTTTTAAATTTTTTTAAGATAAAACTTGTCCCGACTTGCAGTTGCAGGGCTTTAATCGTTTTGAGTGATATATTTTGCAAAATATATATAACATTTGATTAAAAAGCCTAATTTTTGGTTTATTTAGGCATGTAATCAGGGTGTATTTTAAATGATATTTTCTAAAGACTTTGTAAAAGAAATATTCCAGGAACATACAGGATTACTCCAAATTCTATCTTATTATAGTAATTTTTGAAAAGTGAGTAATTCCATTATTTGAAAGTAACTAGTTACAGTTAATTAATTTTTCAATAAAAATTTTAACAAAAATTCTCTTAAATATGATCATAATAAAATACAAATTGATGGTAGATGATTTGCATTAGAACTTTGCATCGGACCTATTTTTCTAAACTGATCTAAATTTATTTTAATTGTCAGATAGATATAGCCCAACTTTTAGAAGGTTGGAGTTCTACTCTTTTTTTAAAGTATCAAAAAGAAAAAAAGCTTTCTTCCAAGTCTATGCATAATTTAAAAAATAATTAAAATCAATTTCTACTTTACAAATTCAGATTTTTTCTAGAGTTCATATTGACTCAGTTTAGTCGAAAGGGGTTTCAACCTGACGTGGACTTGTTCATGCATTCTAATTTGCATTCTATAGTTTAAATTTAAAAAAAATCTAATATTACACCTAATAATTGTAACATTTATGATTTATTATTCGTTAATAGATGAGTAGACCAATCCAAGTCAAACCAGCTGACAACGAAAACAAAAATCAAGAAAGGAAGCTGTTCGTTGGAATGTTAGGGAAGCATCAAACAGAAGACGATGTGAGACAAATGTTTGATTCTTATGGGACAATCGAAGAATGCACTATATTACGAGGAACGGACGGTGTCAGTAGAGGTAAAATTAGCCTAAAAAATGAAGTGTTTCTTTCTTTTCTTTCTTTCTTTCTTTCTTTCTTTCTTTCTTTCTTTCTTTCTTTCTTTCTTTCTTTCTCCTTCTTTCGTTATTTAACGTAGAAAATTTTGTTCAGGGGAGATGTGGCATGACTGGCCATGATTTTGCTTTTTTCAAAATATAATAATTAAGAAGGTTCAATCAAACAAAATTAATAAATATGTGTCGCCCAATTCTTAATCTCTAAAATAGAAGGTGAATCAAAGCTATCAATAATAGTTTTTGAGCTAGTTGAGGTTATGTGGAATTTATTTTTCTTGCCAGTCAAAACATTATGTATTAACTGGCTCTATACTATGGTTAACTGGCCATAAAATATTATTTAAGAATTTTATTATAAATATGAATTACAATATAAAATACTTGTAAAAAAAATTGTAATAAAATTTCTTCATTTTATGTATTTTAAAACCTAATTATTTACTAATTTAATTAATATTAACATCTCACTTTATCATAACTCATATATTTAATAATATTTTATTTTATAAATTATTATCTTAATTATCTTTATGTTAAACATTCTTATTTCATTATAAAATTTCAATCTAATTAATGATTTCATAAATTATTATCTTAATTGTCTACATGTTAAAATGATTGTTTCAATTATTTAATCATTCATCTAATTTAAAAATTTATGATGATTAATAAACTTAATTAGATAATTATTATAAATAAACAACAATGAAATTCATCTTATTAATTTATAAATGAGAAAATTATAATATATTTATTTACATAAATAACAAACAAATAAATCATGATTATTGGTATATTGAGCTTGATATTCTTCAGAGTGATTGCATTTAATCTACTCTTTCCCCTTCTTGCTCTATGTATATTTTTCTTGCATATAATGCAAAGCCACTGTTATTCTTCTTTAGATTAAGGAAACTTTAACTCATATTTTTTGTCAACTGTATAAATATTCTTATCTAAAAATAAATGATTTATAACATAAAATATAAAAATTACAGACGTGGTATTAATGACGGGGGGATTTGCCTGTTCTCGTAAATATCATTTTAAGCAAATAATAATTTCCTTCTACAAACCTCCCACCCCCCCCCCCCCCCTCTCCCCAAAAGATGTATATAATATATCATAAAGAAGAATTTGAAAGAAAAATTAGTAAAAGTTAGTAATTTTTTAAAATAAAGACTATAATTAAAAAAATTTTTAATAAAAATACACAAAATTATTTTTATAAAAATCTAACATAGCTAAACTCCTACAATAAGTGGCCCTATAGATCTCCAATAAAATTCAAGGGAAAAAATTTATCATATACTGCCCCACCCCCCTTCCCCTAGTAAAATCCTGAATCCACCAATGAAAAAATAGTGAAACCTATGATAACTAATTATCTACAGATGATTGTAATATATAATTAATATTATTAAAAATTGCTTTGACATATTTATAAGTTTTAACTATTTTATGCCAAACCCCATGAATGATTTGCTAGCTTGTAATCTTTTAAAATTTACTCCTGAGCTTTGGTGAATATTAATTTATTTCTTTTTGAATTCAATTCCATATGAGGATATTGCAAAGTCTCTTTGTATTTTTGAATTACTCTTAGTAAAGTTCTTCTAGGAATATTAAATTAAATAAGATTATTTTATCAATTGCCAATTGAAATTGTTCATCATTTGCATTTTCACCAAATGTTGTTTTACGCAAGATTTTCATTTCCATATGAATGAATTTCGGCCAATCAATACATGGCCAGATAAAACTCACTTGTCTATTATCATTAAATGCTTATAAATATATATATTAAATAAAACTTGTAAGCTCTAATATTTTGTGTGAATATTGCTAAATGCCTAAGCATAATATTTATATAAAATATCAGTATTTTAAATTAGCAATTTTTTGACCAAACTAAAAAATGTACAAAGTGATTTTTCAAGAAAGAGGCACTAAAAAGGGTTTATTAAAATTTATTTTATTGGATTGATCAATAAATGAACTTAGGTAAGGTATATATCATAAATATACACATTTTGACCAATTTTGAGAGAAATCTGTCCAATAGATAAAATGTTAAAGGGTGGTGGCCAGTCTTTAAACATGCCTATTATGCTACATCTCCCCTACTAAAGATTAATTTCATTTTTTTTCGTAGGTTGTGCGTTTGTAAAATTTCGAAATCAATCTGAAGCCCAAACTGCAATAACTGCATTGCATGGAAGCAAGACGATGCCTGTAACAATTATTATCATATATAACCGTTATTTTATTGGCGAATGCTAAATATACTACAAACGTCCATAATTTAATAATATTACATTTTTTTGTACAAAAGAATAATTACTATTAGAAAACCAGGTAGATAAAGTATATATATCTATAGTAACATTTGCACCTGTCCATAGAGCATAACTTGGTTGTGAAGATTTAAAAAATATTTTTTTTGGACGACCCAAAAAATATTTTGCACTAGTTGTCAGTCCCGAAAAATATTTTGAACATGTTGCCTGGCTCAAAATTTCGGGCCGGGTTTAGGACTATCAAATTTTTGATACACAAGGGGACCAGGATATTTAAAATAATTTATTATTTTTTTTAAGCTCATTATAATTTTGAATTCATTTTAAGATTTTTTGTCTTAAAAAAATATTTTAAAACTTTCCTGGTAGATATTGTTTTGGAGATTCATTTCTGCTTTATCAATTCTGAGAAATTAGTCTAAATCTGATCAAACATTTCCCTAAAATTTTTATTTAAATTTATCCAATTTTAACAAATATCAGGGTAAGGTGAATAATTTTAGAAAGGAGAAAGACTCTCAAATAACTTACAAAACGTTATACATATAGATTAAAAAACATAAGTATTAATTTTTCAAGAAGGATGGAGTACCCTGCCCTTCTTAACCCCCACCCCAGGAGCATATGACATGCAATATATATAAAAAATCAAAAGGGAGCGTCCTCAAGCTTGGTAGTCAAATTCGCGGATAATGAAAAAGAGCGTCAGCTGCGCCGGATGCAGCAGTTAACAGCTGCCGCTGCAGCAGCCGCTGCTGCAGCCGCAGCTTCGACAGGCTTGGGAATAAACTTACTTACACCCACCCATAATAACAGCCAACAACTGCACATCAATCATTTGAATCAAATCAATCAGTTGAACCAATTGAATCAGTTAAGTCAATTAAACCAACTTAATCAACTGAGTCAACTTACAACACAACAGCAGCATGGAAATGTTGTCGCTGCTAACGCTCTTACTGCTAATGCAAATGCTAACTCTAATGTCAATACAGCTGCCGTGGTGGCAGCTGCCTTACTTGGAGCAGGGGTATCAATTTTTTTTTTTAAAGATTCAATTTCAAACTTATGAATATCTGAGGGCTAAAATTAATTAATAAACATTTGATGAGCAACTATTAAATTTGAGCAAAAGTGTAATTACATCGTGGCCTTTTTTTAAAAAAAATCAATAAAACATTTTTTTGAGTTGCTACTAACAAATAATCAATATAATTTCATTTTTGAATTACAATGATTAAATTGCAAGAAGACTACTATGTTTTTTTCGTTAAATTCTGTCAGTCAGACTTTTTGGGCAACAAAGTTTAAAGAATCCACACAAATTTTAAAATTGTAGTTTTCTATATAACATCAGGAAGTTCAAAAGTGACTAGAATTTTTAACTTATCAAAACCATTTTTAATTTTTAACCCCTAAAAAATAATAATTCTGAATAGTTAGAGACGTAAACTTAAGGTTTCAATTGCCTTGGTTTTTTTTGTTTTTTACATTTTAATTTGCGAAATAAATAAGGCAACATTCACAATTTGGGTTTTATAAAGCTTTAAGGATTTTCCTTTACATAATTAAGTTTTATAAATATGACAATAAAATATTTTCATGACTTTATAATTTCTTAAATTATAGAATGGAACATTGAATGCAGCTAATATGCAAGGAACACCGATAGCTTGTCCAACGTATGCATCTAATGGCAGTACTTATGCTCAGGTAAAATCATAATGCTGATTAATTAATGAGATATACAGTTAGTATAAGCTATCATATCTACATATATTTAGGTAACCAATGCCATCAGTGGCGTAACTAGAGTAGAGACTTCATGGGCCTAGATTTATTGAACAGGCCAGGCATGCAGTAAAAAAATTTATAGGCTCGGGCCCCTCCGACCCATTTAATATTGAAAAAAAATTCTCAAAACCATAATAAGATTCAAAAAATTTTGCCCAAGACCATGTCCAAAAATTTAATTTATTGTATAATCAATCAAAATAAACAATATTTCAGTGAATTTAGTCAATCCTTTTGTTTGCAATACTTATTATTAGAAGGAAAAAATTGCAATATTTTTTTTTAGTAAGCAACTGTTTTAAATATGCTAAATTTAAATAATTTAACCCCAAGCCCGGCCTGAGTCCATTAACCCCAGGCCCGCTATAAAATATAATATTAGACCCATATCTAGTCCATGGGGGTCCGATCCTGAAGGTGCCAGAAATATGCCCAAAAAATTAGGAGGGTAGCATGTGGGGAAACTAAAAATGGTCTATAAAAACTATTGTTCAACACCAGAGTAAAATTTAAGTTGGATCTTTATTTATAAATCAATGCATACCAGGATTAAAATTTATAATAAATCAATGCATACCAGGATTAAATAATGAAATATGATTTTATTTATGAAAATAACATTGAAACATTAGCATGGCATAGCAACAATTATGAATCACTATAAAATAAATGTGATGGAAAAAATTTGTATAAAAATATGAAATTTACGAATATTTAATATATATAAGAATTTATAAAAATTAAATATATAAATTAAAAAATTTAAATACTGAATATATAGATTGATACAGAAATATATCTTAAAGGTATTTATTTATAAAAAAATATATTCAATTGTCTTTGTGATGCTAATTTTTCAATATTATAAGTATTTGGTGTCAAATCCCTAAGTTTTATTTGTAATTCATTTGTATATATACATTTATATAATTATCCAATTTAACTTCTAATAATATGCAATTTGATTAACCTCGATAATATAATATTACATGTCGGAAAGTTATAATAATATAATATACAAATAACGTCCTTTTAAAATATATAAACTTCAGACATCTGAATCGTCGTCTTTATTAATGTAATTTGTACCGTAAATCTTTTCTTTAGTTTTACAACATACGGCGAAATGGTTTGGTTTCCTACATTGCTGCACAATTTTCCGTAGGCGGGACAATTTCTAATAGCATGAAACCGATTACAGAAATAGCATGGTTTTATCAAATTACTATTATTAATTGTGTGGTAATTATTATACCCGGGCACTAGTTCTCTTTTTAAATATGCTTTATTATCCTTTTGATAGTACCGTTTATCATTATCATTATACTGCCCATTGTTTTTATCATGTTGATTTATCCGATTATTATTATCATTATGTTTATTCGTCTCTTTGATTTTATATACCATTTTAGCAGTATTATTTATTTCTGAGTCAGCCCGTTCCATCGCTAAAGCCATTACAACTTTGTTTAAGCTTAACGGTTGGTCTTCGTCTTTAGTATCTGGATATCTTAAACGTAGTTCTTTATCTAGTTGTGACATCTTTAGTCCGGCGATTAATTGATCACGAATTCTTAGTTCTACGTTATCTTCAATTTCGCATCTTCGGGCTAGCTCCTTTATATAGCTCATTACGGATTCAGTAGGCCCGCGACTTAATCTAATGAAATCAATTCTAGATGTCAAAATAGTTCTTTCATATTTATACAGTTGTTTAGCAATTTTGTATATGTCAATCCATCCTACCACCTCTATATTCCTAGGATAGAGTAATTTTTTGATATCTGTTTTAATGTTTATTCCTCCATAAGCTATAAATAATTTTTTTAAAGTGGCGTCAGTTTGAGGAATATTTTTCACATTCAGTATATATTTTATATAATCAATGTAGTCTTCGATGGAACAATCTTCTTTTTTGAAGTCCTGTAAAATTATTTTATCCATAATTTTTAAAATATATTATTTTTTTTATAAAAATTTATAATTCTATATATTATTAAACTTGACCAAAGACGGAAAACCGCGCGACTTATATATTTTTTTTTTATCTCGTCACCATTTTTTATAGTCAAAACAATAGATTCTTTATTTTATAATTGTTTCCTATATATATTATTTTATAATTATGTCATTTAACTTCTATTAATATGCAATTAATTGACCTCCATATAATATTAAATGTAAGAAAGTTATGATAATATATAATTCAAATAGCGTAACCTTTTAAAATATATATAAACATTCAAATATAACATATCTCTTTCCCACCAAGTTAAGATCGTCTATCAATCTTTTTATTACCAAGTTCAAGTTCATCTATTAATCTTTTTGTTGGCTTTCGTTCCCTTGTTGGATATAGCGTTTGCCTTCCTTTTTGACTTGGTTCAATTTTTTCTACTGTTTTAGCTTCTCCTAACTTATATTGTTATTTGTTATTATTGATTTGGTTTCATCTGGTTCTTCCCTTATTCGTAGTTGATCAGCGTGTTTTTGACACCCAATACAGCGCATGACTAATTTTTCGACATTTATCAAATTTTTCCCACCATATATAATGTCTCATAATGGATTTCATTGATGTAATACCGGGATGACCTGTATGTAATATCTGTAAAACTTGTTTTTGTGGTGAATATGGAATTATTAATCGACCATTTCAAAATAGAATACCGTCATCATTTTCTATTTCATCTATTCTTGTTCTAAAAGCTTGTAATTCTGGTGCTTGATTTTGTATATTTGTACCATTTAATAATATTTTTACTCTTCTTAAAATTGGAACTTTCGTAGTTTCATCTCTAAGGTATTAACTCAAGATCCGGTTTATAAAATTGTATAGTATTTTGTTCTGTTACTATTCTTTTTGCTTTTTCAAATAATGCATCATCGTTTTTAGTCCAATTCCATTTAACATTTTTACTAGTTTTATTATGTAATTCGGCTATGATTCCATGTAAGTTTGGTATGAACCGTGTATAATAGTTTAATATACCTAAAAATGATTTTATGTCATGTCTATCTTTTGGAGTTAAATATTTTTGTATTGCTATTATTTTATTTTTATCTGGGTGTAAGTTTTTGTTATATTTTTTACAAATCTATGTTCATTTATATAAACTTGACATTTATGTAGAAATCTTTTTTAAATTTAATTAATTTTTTGATTAAAAAAACAAGGGGAGAATTTTATTTTTTATAAAATATTTTTACATAGAAATATGTATTCATTTTATTATATAATTTACGATTTGAAATTAACTTTTTGGTTTTAAAATAAAAAAAGATATATTCGATTATTTAAGTTTTAATTAAGTATATCGCCATTATCGGCGATAATTATTAAAGTTTTAATTTAACAGAACTTTAAAAATCATTCACTTTCTTCAGAAGAAAATACCATTTATTTCTGCTAATGTATAGTAGTCAAAATATATAATAATTTTAATATAGTAGAAAATAAATCTTGGATTTGTAAAGAACTGCTTGATAAATCAAGATCCTCTCATTTACTTGACTTAAAAACCTTAATTTAGTGGATTTAAAACTCAATAATTTAATAATTTAACCAAATAAAGAGATTTAAAATTTAAACCAAAAATATTTTTTAAAGTACTTATGCCCACACCCCACTCCCTACCACATTGAATGCTACAAGTTTTATTTTATTCAAGTAATATAATATCTTAAATTAATACTATTCATAGTTACTACATCAGCATCAAGCAGCTGCTTTCGCTGGGTATTTGCAACCCCTCTCCGGGCATATTCATCATCAACACATATTAGCAAGCCCAAATGGTAACCAAATATTTAAATATCATATTATAAATAATTGCAATTTTAAAAAAATACAATTTTTCAATTATTGATAATTATTTTTCAAATTAAAAAAAAAAATTTCCTAATTTTATAAATAGTTGACTACACATCTTAGAATGTTTTATCAAAATATATATCCTGAAATATTTAATTTTTTCCTTCTCATCTTAATAGTAGCATTAGCCAGATCTAATCCCTTTTCTTTTTATAATCTATGTCAAAATAGTCACGAGGGCAAATAATTGCAAAGGCCGAGATCTGCCCCCTCCCCACATTTTTGTTCCTTACCCCCTATCTCTAACCCCTGAAAATTATATAGAAGCAATTTACACACCCCTCCTCATAGACACTTCAAAATATTAGCGCCTTTGTGATGATCTAATCTCAAGACTTGTCAATCTTATTAAGACACCTAGATCGGATCTACCTTTTTGATTTTTTCTTTGAATCAAATCGTTTATTAAATATTACATAAAATAAACATTTCTAAAAATTAAGAACAATAATATAAAATTAATCCCTATTTTGTATTCTAATCCTTACTACTCTAACCATCATTTTGAGGAGCACATCTGGATTTTTAACTAATTTCTAATATTTAAATCATTTATAGACAACGCTTTTTTAATTTAGAAACGAGTATACTTATCATATACTAGCATGTATAGAGTGCCTACCATTTGAATTTAAGACAATCTCTTAAACCTTTAAACTACCCTTAACTTATATGAATTTTGATCAATAGATTTTTCATATAAATTAAAAATATATGCCTAAATTGTCTATAAAAGTTTAAAAATTGCTAAAAACTTTGATCACTGAAAGATAGCCCTGAATTTGCGAAACCCAGAGGCCATATATAAAGTGTTAACTATAGATATCACTTAATATCCTTTGAAAAGGTAATATCAGCCTCATAAGTCGTCAAATATGCCTAATTTTTAGCCAATGATTAAAAAAAAAGTATCGGTAATGATAAAATGGGAATATGTGATGTTTAATAAAATGTATTTTTTAAATTTTTATTAATTTTCATATTAGACACGGAATTAAAGATTAAAAAAGACTCGAAGCAATGCAGTCCTTTAATGTATAAATGTAATCTGGTCTGATTTTGGATGTTAAACAGACAAGGTCGAGGAAATAATAGCTAAACGGTGAGATCTAACCATCATCTTTTAATGCCTAATGTTGAGCAGTGGCATAGCCAGAATTCTTTGAGGGGAGGGGCTAATTTTCAGAAGAGTCCCGTCTATGAAAAATTTTAATTAAGTATTTTTGATTTTCCTACGGTTATTTTTATTTTGCTTTTTCTCAGTTAAAAGTTGAATAAACAATTGGAAGCACTAATTCTCACATCTATGGTAATGTTTCGCCCTTTATTAATGCCTATGACTTTAACTAGTATTGTAGCCAGCATAAACAAAAACATCAAAATATTGGACAACCTTCCGATATAAAAGCGACTGAGAGCAATTATACTAAAAATTTTATCGATGTTTAGATTAAAATGTATATTATTTGAATCCGTTTGGTAAGTATAAAGAAAAAAACTTATTAGCAAAATAATAATTCTAAATTTAGCATGATAGAATTGAAAATATAGATGAACTAATTACCTGGTTCATATTAATTGCCTTACTACATATTAATTCCTCAATCAGTTTCGCGAAGAACAGAAAAGAAATCGAGTTATTAACAAAATACTATGACATCCATGATTTAGGCGTGAAGTGAGGCAAGCTTTGGGAAACACTAATTTAACCTCTACCAAACCCTTGAGTAAAGCTCAATTAGTATAATTTTATTGCTTTTTTTTGTTTGGTAGAGAGTTTAAAGGGGAAATAAATTATTGGTAAAATAAATTAAAAATTGTCAAATTTGATATCATAACAAAACGCGGAATATAGAAGTTTTAAATATTTGGTTTGCATTATTGTTTAGTGTCATACTTTAATTCTCCAACTAAATAATCGAATTTTAAGTCTAATAATCACCAAGGTATCATGCCTTGAGTGTCAGCAAAACTCTGTTAGCACTAAACTTATTATAATGCTTAGCGCGCATTTGTATATTTTAGTGCTTCAGAGTATAAGCACAAATGCATTTGAAAAATTTGTTAAGATCGGCATCATACTGAAATTAGAAGTACTTAATGCCTGATTAGTACTTTTTAATTCATCAATCAGTTCATTAATAAACAAAAACTAGTTATAAGAGAAATGAAAATTATAAATACATGCCTTAATTTAAATGCTAAATATTTTCCCCAATTCAAATTTTTTTTGAATCTTATAATTTTACGATCTTTATAATATTTTAGTAGATAGCCCATCAAGAATGACGGGGATTGAGAGTTTAATCCTAATTTGATTATAGATGTTACTTTTCATTTTATAAAAATTTGATATGAATCTGAATCCCATATTAAGATGCTATGCTAAATATAAAATTTCCCCCCTCCATGCTTTTGAAATCACTAATTCTAAAACTTAGACCAATATGTAATGCTTAACTAATACACATTTTAGTTTAACAATCGGGTTGGTAAATATTATAAACAAAAAAATTATTAACAAAATGAGAAAATTTCTAAAATTGGAAGATAAAACAAAGCAATCAATAATAATAAAAATAAATGAAATACATATGTATAAAAAATTACTCTCAAAAATAAATTTTTTCTCCTATTTTAAAAGAGCCTAGATGTCACTGATCGTAGCCTTGATACTTTTGCCATTTAGTAGTGGTAGCATAAAAAGTAGTCGAATAGACTTGTGGCCTCTTTGGGAAATGTGATACCAGAATAGTGAAATTGTAAAAGATTACTGTTTTTTATCCTCAAATTCTAAGATTGTGCTATTGTTTAGTATATATATACTAAATGCACTTTATAACTTGGAAATAGAAAACAAACATCTTTTGGAAGCATCAAGTTCTTCATTTTTTTTAAAATAAAATTTATATTTAAAAAAAATTAATGTGACAATTTGATTAAAATGTTAAATGTTCATATAGTATTCTTTATTCGTAGAATTTTAAGATTCTTTCACGTATCTTTTTTAAATGGAAGACAGTATTTTTGAAATGATTTTATAGAATAGAAAAAAATTTAAAAGAAATGTAAGCAAATATTAGTCGATATATCAATAGAAACGCAAAATATTATCTATCCGATTTTTGTTTGGTTTCTCGCTGTTGAAGAATAATGAGGGATCTTTTATAATAGCTTTAGATATATAATTCATATTTTAGTAGTTAAGGGTGAGCGTTGTGATTTTGCCGTCCTTAGTTTATTATGCGGGTGTGTTCCTATTGTTCAATAGTCTAAATACATGACATTGTTGTATTTTTTATAATGCAAATTTGTGAGACAAAGAGGTTTCCCCATCTTGTATTTATAGAAAATATTCTATAGTTTTTGATGATAAAAAGGATTCTTGACTATAAAAGGTAGGAGTACTCGAGAAAGATATTGAAAAACAATTAAATAAAATGTTCTCTTGAGAGTTGAAAGCAATATTTTTTAAGCAAACGTCAAAAGGTTATAGTAGATGTATTGCGTGATGTAGCTTCGCAAACAGAATGAATATTAAAGCCCAATTGAAAGGTAAATGTTAAATCCTTTTTAAGGTGGGCTAAGACGATAAGCGAATAATTTGAATCAGTGGCGTCACTAACCTTTACAATCTCAGTGGGCTTAAAAAAAAAATTTATTTTAAAAATTACCTTTTCTTTAAACTAACAATATCCAAAATAACCTTTTTTTCCTAAATTACCTTCTTTTTTTTATAGCTAGCTTTTTTTTTAGTGGTATAAAAAAAATTCAATATTTTGAGGAGGATCTTCAAATTGGGGACTCAAGCTCCTGCGGCCCCTCCTCCCTAGACGCTACTGATTTGAATGTATACATATTTCTAGTTACATTAAAATATATCCCACTTGTCATCTCTATCATTTAAATTTTCCCTTTAATTGTTAAATTAATCTCTCCTACACCACATTCCCCGATAAATGGCATGCCATTCCTAAATAAAACTTGGTTATGAATAACTTTATGTGTTCAGTTTAATATGTTGCCAACTTGAACCATTAGTAACAAGGTATGTAGGTAAGCGTCAAAATAATAATTTATGGGTCAATTTCTACTCATTATAGTTATCTACATCATATTTATCAAAAAGTTAAATACTCTAACAGATAGCATAAAATGGCCGTGGCATTAATGCAAAATAAAAGACCAGGTTAAAGACAGTTTATTAATATCGGCCCCGACTTTTAGTAACTGCCCTAGTTTATCATTCAAGGATATTTTAACCGAACCAATACAAAAACAAACAATAAAGTATTGTTTAAACCAATACCAAGCGTTGTTACAGCTTAACGTTCCTGTAATTCTATCAATTAAATTTAGCAAAAATTGTTACTTCTAAAAGTAGCGCTTATTTTTGTTACTTTATAAATTTCAGTTTTATTTTCAAAATCTTTTTATAAAAATTTGAAATGGATAATCTGATGTTTCATTTTACTAAAAAAAATATTAATAGGATTGTTTCTGGTATTATGTTGCTTTGACTTTTATAGTGAAAAGAATGAATATCATATGAAGAAATGAGGTCAGAAAGCTTAGTGATGACATTTCGATTTAATTGCAAGTTTTAAAACATACAATATGAGGAAAAAGTAGACCCACAAAAAAATGAATCGAATAATCATGCTATTCATATTCGCACGAATAATAAAATTATTATTCGATTCGAAATTTTTTCAATGTTTATAAAAAATAGATTATATTTTTCAAAAAAATTAATAGATGTGAAGGATTCTGCTAAAACTAAGCTAATTGTCATTGGTGTATAAAAATTTACAGAAAATAACAAGCGATAATTAAATTATCATATATACAACAATTAAATGTTTTACTTCTAATGAAGATAAAAATAAATAAATAATCCACTTAGATTAAATAATTACTTTATATTTTTAATTACGAATACTAACGAAAAATAATATTTCCTAAAAATTACGAATGTTTTCTCAAAAATTTTCTTAAAGGTGATGTAATAATTAATCATGTGAATCGCGAATTCAATATCAATTTTCAGCGCAATAAGCCTTGTTATCTTTGTTGGCAATTTTCATCTATCTTTTCTCACTTTGGAATTTAATTAAGTAATTACACTTCACCTTACATTTTTCTAAATAACGGTACTGTACAAACTATTGCCTTTTTTCTCCAGGAAACTTAACCGTTATACTTCTTTTCCATAGATAAAGTTAACCGTTAATTTTTTTGTCATTCGATTTTTTAATATTGGTTCCCAGCTCCAACATTCTCAGATATTTTATCGAACTTTATTTTGACATTCAAAAAATTATTCCGAAATTTCTAAAACAAATTTTTATAAAACAATGATACTAACCTCAAATAATTAATTGCTCCTTAATTAATAAATCTGTGAAAATCTGGCAGATAATGTTGCAATCGCATCGCAACATCATGTAAACAAGCAACTACTTATCTTATTTTTCGATTTTTCATCTCTTCAAATATATATTTTTTTCTTGTTAATTTTATTACCTCCCCCTCCCCTACACATGTTAAACCTATTTGCCTACTTTATATATTTATTCATCGATATAATAGATTTTTCTTGTAATTTCGCTTACGAATTGAAATTATCAAATTTTTCGCAATATATTGTAAAAAAATATTAAAAATATTATGAAATGATTCGATAATGGTAAGAGTGATTTTAATTTTATAAATAATTTAATATTAAGGTAATAATCTATGATTTAAAATTTACAGCTGAAGCTGAATAAATTACATAAATGATACCTTTAGCATAATAATTAAATCAAAGTTTAAAATTGTAAATCTTAAGCCAAGTGGCATTGTTATGATGCTGTCTTTTATCATTTAGACAAATGTCTTTTAATTTTAAGGGTGAATAAAAGGTGTTACTTTTTGCTTTCTAACCTAGAGAGTATTAGGCAATATTTTACACTTCTCTAAAACCTTTATATATACAATTTACAATTTATTCAATCGGTAAAATAAAATATTTATTTTTGAAGGCGCCTTTCAAAAATAAATACAATAATGCAAAAATTTGAGAAATATTCGACCACTTATGAGAGCATTACTTATAACTAAATATATAAAATCAAATATTTTTCGTATAATTGAAAAAATTAAAATTTTAAGAGAAATTTTTAAAAAATGATGAATAACGACTACCTATATTATTGTTTTGTTTATCGATCAAATAATAAAATAACTCGGCTAATTACTTTCATAATTTTATATTGTCAATATGTAAATTATTTTTGTCAAGGCAATATAATATAATAGTCATAAATATTATATTTTAATTCATTTTCATATTGATTACACAATCTAAATTTGGGTTGGGGTAAAAAATATAATATTTTATAACCTACTTTAAAAGAATTCGCATTAGCAACCTAACCAGCCCTTAAATATAATTAATATAAACCATTTTTGTATCCTCCATGAAACATTATTAATTTATCAAATCATTATTCACCATTTGAATGCAATAACAGCAAATTATTCATATATATCTTATAATCATTTTATTTTGGAAAACAAATCTGAATAAGATTTAAATGGAAGTGGTAGTCATACTGCAACATTAGCTGCATTAGGAGCGGTAAATACTACCCCTCCTTCAGCCTATGGGACATTATCCGGGGCCCAAGTCATAGGAGGACCCCATAATCACCAGCAATTACTTCTAGCATTGGCAGCCCAGCAACAACATCAAGGACATATAATATCGAGTTCTGGGATTAACAATGTAGGATTAGCTTTGGGCGGAAGTATAAACCATTCGCAGCATGGCAGCTTAACTACTACCGTTTCCGGCTCACACAACAGTACAATTAGTAATTCAAGTACTAGCTCTTCATCGATTACAAATAGTAACGAAATTTCTACGGCTAGTCAAATCACTTGCGTAGGAGTACACAGCCATTATAGTAGTAGTAATAATGCGGTTAATACCGGGAGTTTTGTACTAGCCTCACCTCATCACCAACACACCCTAAATTTGCAACATCATCATCACACCCAACAGCAACAAATGGCATTTTTAGAACAACTGTATTCCTCAAACGCGGCCCTGGCGACTATTGCAGCTGCACAGCCTAGTCTCTTGGGCCATCATTATCAAGGTAAATCAGATCGATTTATAAATATATTATTTCATTATAAATTTTTAAGATAATTTTATAGCAAATTATGCTACAGACACATAGATATATTTTTTTAAATTATATTTATATAATATTGATCATTTATTTAAAAAAAAGATGAATATTGGTTATATGAAAAAATATGGCAAATTATTTTAATTAAAAAAAATAAATAGTAGGTAGTATGGTAATGATTGGGAGAAAGCTTAAAAATTATATAACAAAAATTATGTTAAATACTAGGGAGCGCATATTCAATTGATCCTTTATTACAAAGCCCGACAGCGGCAACGCTACAAAGTGTTCAAGCTTTGCAGGCATACGGTAAATAGTCTTCTATTATCACATATTATTTTGAAATTTAATAAAGTTAAAATAATATAGATTACACTCAGGTCGTCCCACTATATCCTCAAAATAAATACAATCTTATTATAAATACTAATTTTTGAATGACTAATTGAATTTTTTTAGAAAAAAACATTAAGAAACGATTTTGAAACAAATTTTCAAAAAATTTTGAGCATCTATATTTTTAAAGAGATTTATGATCAAATTTTACATATAAATTACCAAATTTATAAGTAAATCTTTGTAATTTTTATGAATAAAATAATCTTTTTTTAAGATGAAATCACAAATTAAGAAATAAATCTTTAAAGATTTTTGCTCAAAATTTTTTTCAAACTCCGAAAAAAAATTAAAATGAAAATTATATTTTTTTATAATGTAATAAGGCCAAAATTGAAAAATAAATTAATGGAGGGAAGTTACCCTAAAGTGCCTTTCCCTTGAGCAAAATCATGGTTATGCCTTATGTTCTTTTATATTCTATATATTTCAAGGTTGGCAAGTCGGTCAATTGACCGGTCAAATTTGTCAATTAACAGGAGGAGTATTTGACCTGGTCAAATACGGTCAAATGCTCTAAAAAAATCGAAAAAAAATAAATTAATAACAGGAAAAAAACGATATAAATACATGTTATCACAATATTGCTTATTTTTTGGGTCCCCAATATCAAGTGGAGCATCTCACTAGTAGTGAATTCAATGAAGTATATGATATAATTCAAGAATTAGCCATTTTACAAGGTTGTGATGACCAAAATATTTTAAGTGATATAATTAATTTCAGAAGCTAAATCAGCATGCTTAATAGCAAATTATGTGGAAAACAGTAATTTCCATAAGAAACAATCAATTCCGACCTCAAGTTAATAGATAAAACTTTGCCATCATGCCCATTAAGAGACTAACAATTCCTAGTTCTTCTTAAGAAATAGGTCGATTTGGGTTAAAATTCTTTTGAAAATAGAAATCGAAAGATCTCGACATCAGTAAAATTGATTAAAAAATATTAAAGAAAATGATAATATTGAATGAGTCAGAACAAGACTCTGCTACAGAGAGCTAAACATAGTTATTGAACGACAATGAATTTAAAAAATTAATATTATAGATTCATTTTATTATTATATTTAAAATAAAGTTAATATTGACTTAAAAAAACATATATTTGAATTTGGCCATATTTGACCTGTCAAATATCGGTCAATTGACCGAAACGTATTTGACCGGTCAAATGCACAACCCTGATATATTTGATTTAACTACTGAAATATAATAATAAATGTTTGACCAATATCGCTTTTATTAACCAGCTTATCCTGCTACCGCTATATATGGAACGTTCAATCAAGCTTTGACTGCTCACCAATTGGCTTCTACCCCGATTTTTACAACTCAACAACAACGCGAAGGTTACTAATAATTTTATAAATTATTTGTGCTTAGTTTCATTCATATTTAGGGCCTGAAGGTTGCAATCTATTTATTTATCATCTTCCACAAGAGTTCGGAGATAGTGAACTGATGCAAATGTTTATACCTTTTGGAACTGTAATTAGTGCTAAAGTTTTCGTTGATAAAGCCACAAATCAGAGCAAATGTTTTGGTAAATTCGTTATTTGATCAATTTTCAGCAGGGTTTAAACCGGGATACTAGAATTGACGAACCGTTATAAAAAAAATTTTTTAAAGGATAAAATCGAACCAATGTAAATATTTTCCGACCGGCTTTTTAAATTATTAGTATAATTTGAAATATTATTTATTTTAATAAGACTATATATTTCATTAATTCGTTTCTTGTTTATTTGTTATTTCTTATTAATATAATAAAATACGAGAAATTCAACTTCTATTTATTTAATTTATATTTTAAAAATATTTTTATTAGATTTTCTTTGGAAATCAATTTATAAAAATACACTATAAATTATGATTAATTATAAAAAATCTCAAACTTATAAAAAAAATCTTAAGGAAATATGATATGAATCTCTAAATTTAACTTAAAACTTTACGAACCGATATAAATTTGTTATAAAAAATAACTCGATGAAACTAAACCGTTTTGAAAGAATCGGAATGGAACTAAACCGTTACATTTAATAGTTCGACATCCTGATTTTAAGAAATTTATAATAATCTTTGTTTGGTATTTTAAACATTGAACAGTGAAATAACTCAAAGCAAAAATTTATAGTGACTAACAAAGAAATCAAACTATACATAAATAAATTAATCTTTATATCAAGGGTTTGTGAGTTATGACAATCCAAACAGTGCACAGGCTGCCATTCAATCCATGAACGGGTTTCAAATAGGCATGAAAAGGCTAAAAGTACAATTAAAACGCCCAAAGGATGCGAATAAACCATATTGACTAGTTAAGCGAACCCATTAAAGTAAAATTAATATTTATTACTTTTCACTGGCAGGTGGTAGTAATATTTGATAATTTTTATAATGAATTAAGGTGTTTAAAGATACCTTTCCCCTCGCGCATTAAATTTAATCAGAAAATGATTAGAAATAATAAGAATCTTGAATCACGAGTCGAAAGAAAGACAGATAATCTATATCTGATTTTGAAGATAAAAATCAATTCGTTGAAGGTAAAGATTATTTATATGGCTTAACATTTATAAACGTCTAAACGATCGTTATTGCCTAGGTCTACATTATATACGTGTGAGTGTCGTGGAGATCTGTGTTTTTATATATTTTATTTAGTATTTGTGTAAGTAATATCAGGTAATAACAGTAACATAGCGTGAAAATGTTCTTTTTTCTAACTCGATCCTAGTTTTTGATATCGTAAAATCGTTTTATGTTTCAAACATTAATTATGCAAAAATAAATATCAGTCGTGAACCTATTAAATGTAGTTTTAATAACGTGGCGTGTTCTATAAAACCTGACCCTTAAATAATCTTCTTTTACAAAAAGTAAAAGGGTCGACGTTCTCTATGAATACAGTTTGGATCAACGATCTTACAACATGATTTATCATATAAAGTTTGTCATAATAACAAAATTTTGATTAAAGCTTTCTATATTATCATCTATGGTTGGCCTATTTTATCTCTGATAGTGATCATTAACTTCTGTGACATGGACTGATATCGATTATCATAACCTTCTTAGATAATTTTATCATTAGTGAATTGGTATGTTATAAAAGAAAAGTTAGAACTACCAAAATCTGATTATTGGCTTATGACGAATAGTGGAACCTAAACATATGGCAAAATATGAGTTAATAAATCTATTCGAAGCTTGGTCATTTATACATCAAATAATCATGCGGATTTTGCAATATCATTTGAAAACCTTATTTCTTAACATTCAAAAATAAAGTAGTTTTATCGAATACATTTCATGGTGTAGATTAATAAGCTTTACTGAATAATTAATTTAATAAAATTTCAACACTTATAAATTTTGAAACACCTATAAAATTTGAAATAACAGGCTTATTAATATTTATATTTAACCTAATAATTCTAGATTTTTCCAGCTTAAAGCATTTTATATTTTTTTATAAAAAAAAATAAAAAAAATATAGAATTCAAGGACTTCGCCTAAATTCCTGAAAGAAAAATATTATAAATTATTCCAAATTAATATCACCATTCCAATTTACATCGAGTCACAATTATTACGAACTTATTTATAATTTTTTTTAAAATTAAAGTGCAATAAAAATGAATATTTTTTTTTAACTTTTCAATTTTTGCAAAATATGACCGCGTTAAAAAGAGAACCATCCTTACAATGGCTTGTTTTATAATCTTTAGCTATTTTTGTTTTTAGATTTTTTCCTCCACTGAATTAAAAAAAAATGATTTGTGAAATATGCACATCTATATATATTTTCTTATCTTATATATTGAATTATACAATAATGGTATTTGGGACATAGTGGCATTATTTTTAAACTTCTTGAAGAATTTTTTTTAAATTTATATAATATACTTTTTAATTTAATAACCCTTTGTTTTTATGAAAAATGAAATCAAATTCATTTTTTTTGAGAAAGTGCTTTTCCTGCTCATGAACAGTAAACGCTAATCGTACAATACAAAGGATCAATATGACCTGAACGACTATGTAGCTTATAGAACCAATGAAAACATTATGATAGTAAATTTAATTTATAAACAGACATAATATAATGATTAAATTAAGGTTCTTCTTTTTTTTAATAAAAAACATATTTTTTAAATATTATAATATTTCGCCTATTGATTATAATTTAATATATATTTTTTTGAAGAAATATAAAATGGGAGAGTGTAGATCTCTAGTCCCATAAGACTCATTTTTTTTTAAAAAACTTTTTTTTAATAAAATAATTTTATTTATAAATTCGTATTTCATTTTTTTTGATTAGAAAAATATGTAAAACGTAATATTAAATTTACTATAATATTTCATTTTAAACTTTGTCCATACTACAATTGAATTTACAAATAAATTATGATTATAGAATCTCATAGGGAAAGAAAATAAACGAATCCGAATATTTTTGGTTATTATATACTTTGTTAAACTAGGCGTCTAATTGGAGTGAATGAATTAGAGTATTGTGAATATATATAATGTAATGATATTTTTCTAATATTGAAAAGAGTCATTTGATTTTTAGGGATATATTTACGACTTTAAATACTGTCTAATATTTTGGAGCAACGAATTCCGATAATTTGATAAGAATGGCGTTGCATGCTTATTCTTACAAATATCATTCATAGAAACCAACATCTCGCTGTTACTTAATCCTGCATCGCTCGCGGATAAATAAGTAGATGCTCTCTTTAATCGCGATTTCAGGTCTTGGCGGTTAAGATGTGTGATATCAATTTCTTTCAGAAAAGAAATGACCAGATTGTAGGTTTTAATGAATGAGAATGTAGGATTCTTACAAATGGGAAATATCTTTAAATCCCAAAGTGTTATATTGGCTCTAGTTGGAGTTTCAGTATTGTCAAGGAATGTATAAAAAAATTTGCCCAAGTACTTTAGGTAACTTATGCTGTAATCTAACAACCGAATGAATTTAGAAGTCATTTTTATATCGTCCTCAATTCCAAAACAAAACGTGACATATCCAATCTCTTGATTCTCGCTTAAAAGTGTGGCATCTCCTTTAAAAATGGATTTATCCACGGGGTAAGTAAACCACAAAGTTGAAGGAGGAATATCGAAAATAGTGGGTATAAAGGAGCTACCTTGAGCAGATATTGCATGAGTTAATAAATCGGTTACATTAAATTCAACGTGGCTTAGGATATTATCACCATTCAATTTGAATATTTTTTCAGCTTTTATACTTACATTAAGTTTATCAAAAAAAAATAAAGAGCAAAACTCTATAATGTATCGTGGCGAATCTATGGCTAGGTCAAATTCAAGGCAGTCCCAGCCTAATATCAGAGAGTTATTAATACTTCTTGAGGAGTCCACTCGTTTAATATTAATGTCAAGATCAGGAATCGAATGAAATATATTTTGACCAGAAGAGGATTCAATATAACAATTAACAATTGGTTTAAAATGAAGGGCATTTGCTAGGTGTATATTTAAATAAGGAAACACTGGCAAATTATCCTTTATACTATGAGATAAAATGATTGGAGTTAAACAATAAGCATCTAAAATTTCGGGTAAAGTCCCCAAATGGAAAAATTTTGACTTCATTAAAACAAAAATTTTAATGTCACACTCTTTAAATATTTCATGAAGTTTAATCTTCAGTGTTTTCGTAGTTGAATACAATAAGGAATCAAATTTAATAGCAAAGTTTGATTGCAAAAAATCTACATAACAATCAATTTCTTCATTTTGATCCATGATTGCTTGTGAAAAATCTTTTTCCTTCAAAACTAAATTATATAATGATGATACAATCTGTGGCCCAATCACAAAACTACTATCTGTAAAAACAATTTCATTCAATGTGTTTGATGTAGAATATTCATTATTACTGTAACCCTCATGTTTAATTTCAAGACTATTTATAGAATTATTGTAAAATAATATGGCATGTTCTTTCATCATATCAAATTTGGAAGGCTTTTGCAAGATTTTATATATTTCATTTTTCTCAATTATAGCATCATGATTGAGAAAAAAAGTTCTTAAAGATTTTAGAGCAAAAACACCATGTTTCATACCAATTTGGATAGATGAAGGGTGAGCTAAACATAGAATATCATATGCAATAGGATTTTTATTTTCAGTTGTAATTGATAAGGAATTTAATTGATAAACTTGAATATCATCTGCACATGTTATCATAATACCCCCTTTATTGCTCAAATTTGAAAACATGAATGGAATCAGAGGTATAAATATTGCTAATTTAAAATCTAATAAGTCATATTGATAATTTTTGTGGCTATCATGTTCATAATTTTCTATTGTTAAAGGCATAAAAATTTTTCCTATTAAAGAATAATGTGGCAACCTTTGACTGTAACCCCCTGAGTGAATCATTAAAATTTTAGACCTTAATACTTGACCAAGATTGTAAATATTTGCAAGTTTAAAAATAGCTTTTAAAGTAGCAAGACCTGTTCCTTTAAAATTATATTTTATATAAATTTATTTAAATTCACAAGTTCAATACCTATTTTTATAGATTCTCCATCCGAGAATACATAAATTGGTATATCTGGTAATACTTTTAAAGATTGTTTGTATTTAATAACATTTTCAAAATATAACTTCTGAATATGATCAGCAGCTGTAATAACAACCATATCCCAATAACTAATTTTTATCTGTTCAATAGTTTTACCTTAATTTTGGATATAAATATTTAAAATGTTAGCATTTTTATCAAAATACCTCAATATTAGTTTTACTAAATAGATTATTACCCTTGAGGTCAATTCATTTAATTATATTTATTTATTCAGTATAATAAATAAATACAATTTATAATATATATATAAAGAAAATAATTGATTATACCTCGTATTTGATCATATTGCATAAATATATTAGAAATAAATTGTGCAATGGATTTTTCAAACATTGGTAACAAAAATATAAAACATATGTTATAATTAGATACTATCCATTTTATGTTAGTCACAAAATAAAAATAATCATTTCTATTAGTTACCAACAATTCCATTTGATTTGTTATATATATGAAACATGATGAAGGTATTATGCATTTATATTTGGAAATATAAAATCAACATTAGGATCAATTTCTATATTGTAACCTGAATAAATTTATAAATAAGAGAAAATTTTATAATGTATAAAATATATCATTTTAATGGATTAGTCATTTTCAAAATTATAACAATATCCAGGACAAAAATATTTTTACTTTATAGGTGGAAAAGCTCGTCAAAACTTGCTTTTTTCACTTCCTGTAAAACACTCAAAAATTAAAGGATAGGAGCCAAAAATGTTGAATTTTTTAAAAAATTATTCATTTAAACCCTAGATTTTTTTTTTTTAATTATATTAAATTTATTGTAATATTCTTTGGAAACAAAACTAATTAGTTATTAAAAATTTCTATCTATAAAATTAAAAACACAAATTTATAATAATATAAAACCTAATTAAAAATATTATAATTTATAAATTTATAATTAAAAATAAAATTCTATAATTGAGTCCCCAAAAAGGAACCATAATTGTGTCTAAAAATTTCTATTTGAATTTTTTGTCGAATAAAAAGGAATTCTCTTGGTTCATTTGTGAAAAGTCGTATTTTATTAGCAAGATTTTTTAAAAGCAAAAATGTTGAAGGCGAAAAATCCCGTTAGTAGAAGTCACTACTGGAGTGAATAAAAAGTTTTTAAAATTTTTGTATTTGTTTATTTTTTAATTTCAGCCTGTGTTATTAAATTGAAATTTATGTTTGAAATAGAAAAGTATTGTCATAATCGTAATTTTAAAACATTTTTGACCTTGTTTAAAGCAAATAGGTAAAAATGAATGTTGTAAATGTTAAATAAAAATTTCAGTGAAGATGTATCATAGAAAAGTGACAATTGTCATAATCGTTATTTTTAACTTTTTTAAATTTTTCAAAGCAAATAAATAAAAATATATATAGTAAACATGTTAGATTAAAATTTCAGTGAAGATGTACCATAGAAAAGTGGCAATTGTCGTAATCTTTTGAACTTTTTTCCATTTTTTTAAAGCAAATAGGTAAAAATATATATTTGTAAGCTTGTTAAATTAAAATTCCAGTGAAGATTACCCATAGATAAGTGGAAATTTTAATAATCATTATTATTTTACTTTTTTGAATTTATTGAGGCAAATAGGTAAAAATATATATTGTAAACACGTTAACAATATTTCTGTGATGAGGAACCATAGTGATAATAGCCATGTTGGTAATTTATTTTGAAAAAATGGTTAATAAATTGTAAACATGTTAATTAAAATTTCAATGAAAATGTGCCATAGAAAAGTTACAATGGTCATAATTATTTTTAAGCTTATTAAATCAAATGGGTAGAAACCTAAATTGTTAAACATGTTATATTAAAATTTCAGTGTAGGTGAACCCTAGAACAATTAGTTTAGTTTGCCCATGAACCTTCATGAAGGTCATCATTCTTATATAAATACTTGTTCAAAATCGGAGTCTGATGATAAAATGAGATGTTAATTTATAATATAATTCTTAAATAATATTTAATGGCCAGAAAATTAACTTTCACATAAACAGATCTAGCTCAAAAACTATTATATATACAGCTTTGATTCACATTTATTTTAAAGATTAAGGTTTGGGCTACACATTAATATGAAAATTTAAATATTTCCTCCTAGTTTTATTTGATGATAAACCCTAACTGCACTTCTTACAATGAAATTTATACCTTGTGTTTATTTTTATCGAGATCATAATTTATGCGATATCAGGAAAAGGAAATTACATATCATCATTTTATAAGGAAATAACTTTGTATATATTATCTGTAACAAATTTATCTTCAATATCCATCTTTCTCGTCGACATTTTAAATTATTTTGAAAACTTGATTATGCAGATTTCTAAATATTAATTTAAAAATTTAATTAAAAGATTAAGATTTTAGAATTAATTAACATCTCATTTTAACATCAGACTCCGATTTTGAACAAGTATTTATATGAGAATTATGACCTTCATGAAGATTTATAGGGTAAACTAAACTAATTGTATTTTTCTAGGATTCATTTAATTTAACTGTTACATTTGAATATTTATTATTGTAAGATATATTTTAAAAGGTCACGTTATATATTTTAAAAGGACGTTATTTGTGTATTATATTATAACTTTCCGACATGTAATATTATATTATCGAGGTTAATCAAATTGCATATTATTAGAAGTTAAATTGGATAATTATATAAATGTATATATATACAAAAGAATTACAAATAAAATTCATCATAGTTTTTTAAACTTTAATCGATTTAATATTAACAAATTTACAATATATATTTTTACCTATTAGCTTTAAAAAAATTCAAAAATAACGATTATGACAATTGTCATTTTTCTATCGCACATCTTCACTGAAATTTTAATTTAACAAGTTTACAAATATATATTTTTACCTATTTGCTTTAAAAAAATTGAAAAATGTTAAAAAATAACGATTATGACAATTGTCAATTTTCTATGATACATCTTCACTGAAATTTTTATTTAACGTATTTACAACATATATTTTTACCTATTTGCTTTAAACAAGGTCAAAAATGTTTTAAAATTACGATTATGACAATTGTCACTTTCCATTGTATATCTTCACTGAAATTTTAATTTACATGTTTACAGTATATATTTTTACCTATCTTTGAAAAACAAAAATAACGATTATGACAATTGTCACTTTTATATGGTACACCTTTACTGAAATTTTAATTTTACATGTTTACAATTATATTTTTACCTATTTGCTTTAAAAAAATTCAAATAAGTTCAAAAATAATGATTATGACTATTGTAACTTTTCTATAGTACATCTTCACTGAAATTATAATTTAACATGTTTACAATATATATTTTTACCTATTTGCTTTGAAAAAATTAAAAAGGTCAAAAATAACGGTCGTATTGGGATACGGAATCATGTGGGATTCGGAATTCCCACGTTTTATTTTTTTTTAAAATATTTAAAAAATATTCCGAATTCCCATTTCCATGGGGATTCGGAATTTCCAATAATTATTAACTAATTATGTAAAACAAATTTAAAATTAATAGTTGCTTATTTGAAAAAAATAAATAATACAATATAATACTTTTTCTTCTTTTTTTGCCATTTGGCTGGCACCAGAATATTTTATTTTTTAGAGATATTTTATATTTGTTATAATTAAATAACTAGTATTATTAAACGGCTCATTTTAAACCGATTTTTTAAAACGGCTAACTCAAAATTTGCCTAAACCTCTAGATTTCGATAATGCTTTTGATGAATAAATTAATTTTTAATATGAATTAATAATCTTCGGCTGGATTTTTTTTTCATAGAATTGCTAAACAATTATATTTTGAAATGAAAATTTATTTTTAATATGAATTAAGAATCGTATTAAGCGGGATTGTTTTTCATGGATTTCTAAATTATTATATTTTGAAAATTTATATCAATACAATTGTTTCATTTTCAATTTTAGTTTAAATTTTTTTTTAATGCCTCAATTTTTTTAACTTGTGAGGAGGTTTTAAGGCGGCGAAACATGGGCAATGAAAATTGCTCACGAAGCCAAATTTGAAAGACCAAGATGAAGATGACTAGATGGATGTGTGAGTTATCTCTGAGTGAGAAAGATTAGCAAGGAATTGCGAGCAAGAATGAGAATAGAAGTGATTGGAGTGGTAATGAGAAGAAATAGATAATGGTTTGTGCATGTGAGATGTAAGATAAAAGATGACTGAGTAAAGAGATGGACCTTGATGGAAGTAGGTAGAACAAGACCTCGAGGAAGGCCAAGATGACGAGGATTAAGGTGATAGCAGCGGATATGAGAAAAATGAATCTTACAAATATTGAGGCAAAAATGAAAAAGTTAAATTAGAGGGGAAAGTGGCTAAACTGGAAATCGCCATTAAACGGAGAAGAAGATATCAGCTTAAAACTAACTGTGAAATGCCAATTAGTACATAATTTAAAGCCCGAGGTAAAAAAAATTCAAAATCCGAGCTGTAAAGAATATTTAAACACCCGGGCTGGCAGAGCAATCAGTCAGGTTTCTGATTTGTTTTAAAGGATTATAAAAAATTTAAATACTTAATAAATAGTATAGAAAATTTAATTTATTTTCTTTAATTTTTAAAAAATTATTAAGATTTATTTAAAAAAATTAAAAACAGAAAAATCGGAATGAAAGATACGTTATAAATTTCTTCAAGATAAGCGGAAAATCCGGTTATAAATTTAAAACTAAAAACCGGAATGGAATCGAACCATTATTCTGATTCTTAGTTCATTTCTAAGATATGAAATGTTATTATATTTTCCGTCCATATAATGCACAATGAAATTGATAAATAATAAATATTATATCTATGAAGATTAACAATGATATATTATTTTGTAAGATTTTACCTTTGATATAATCTAACAGTTTTTTCAAAGTTACAAAATACTTTAATTTGTCCTGTAATCTTGGTAATTGTGAGCAACGAGCGCTTGACGAAGGCATTACATAGATAACCTATAATTAAAAAAATATTAAACACCCAATCTTTTACAATAAAACGGTAACTAGCTATGGCAATAGTAAAATGATAAATGTAATAAAATATTTAAAAGCCTTCATAGGGTAACATGAGTATAAAATTTATTATTTCTAATAAAAAAAATTTAGGGCTTATAGTAATATATTTATTCGATTAACATATATTCAATTATTGCTGGGTAGAGTAGGAGCAACTTTTTAACCAAACCTGGCTTAAAATAGTCATCAATAGATCCATAATGTATTATATCATAGGGCTTAGATCAATAGGGTGATAAATGATTATCATAAGGTGTAGAAGTAAAAACTTGGTCTTAGAGAAATTCTATGTAAAATAATTTTTCAATAAATAAAACAAAATAATTAATAATTAATGGCTAATTAATTACGATTATTTGATATTTAAAATAAATTTTACAAATTAAATATGATAGTGTTTCAAGATTAATCTATTTCTGATATTTTTTTATGCATTATCAAGTGATTTTTATTTTAATTAATAAAATATAAACCATATATTTGAACTGGAACTCTCAAAAGCAAAACAATATAATTATTTCGGATAAACGTGTTTAGTATATTTAATTGGAAGGGCCAACTGTTTATTTGTGGTGGCCAATATTTTTTTTAAATAAAACAAATAGTCAGATGTTCATATAAATAATTTTGCTATTTGTTTTATAACTAAACTGTGGCCAAATGGAAAGGAAAAATATTTAATATCAAAAGAATTAAAATCATGACTGTGAACCCTCCTTCTAAAAATAATGGGTTCGAGTTTGAGTTCAGAAGTTCGGGTTCAGGGTTCGGAGACCAGAAAAATAATGACTTATGAAAATTAGTTAAAATAACAGAAACATCATTTATTTAAAAAAAAATTCATTTTAATTAGCATTAACATAAAAATAATTTATTATCATAATTATAATATATTACTATAATACCGCAATACAATTTAAAAAATAATATTATATTTCTATTTTAAAAATTTTATTTAGGAAAGCGAATTATCATAATATCTTCTAAAATATCGTCATTAAGACTTCCAAAAAAAATTTTTTTGTTAAAGAAGCTTGGAATCCTGACGCCTAAATCTAAATAAATGGTTCAGGTTTGGGTTCAACAAAATTAAGGGTTCGGGAGAGTATGGCTTGGGTTCTCAGCCCTGATTAAAATGTAATAAACTAATTTAAATAAGTTACAAAAATATTTTATTTACAAAGTTATAATAGAAAAATTTTAAAAAAATTAAAAAGTTAAAATTTAAATAAAAATTTATATATAAAAAATTTTACAAAATTTAAAAAGTCCTTTCAAACAAATTATCATTCTTTATATAAACTACAAACAAAAAGCGTCTATAAATAATAATTCTAATAATTTTCCTATGAATAACTATCCAAATTGAACAATATATAATAAATTTACCTAAACCACAAAATATAAATTATAATAAGCAAAATAAATATTTCTCTGAAAAGTATATTCAATTATCACAAGATCCTTGCTCAAGGATCAACAATAAAAAATAATTTTTATAATAATAAAAAAACTAATAATTTGTATTGGATGATACAGTACCTCTTTTTTTCCGTTCTCGCTTTCTCAAAAA
The DNA here is from genome assembly GCF_954871325.1 of Gordionus sp. m RMFG-2023. Lineage (NCBI taxonomy): Eukaryota > Metazoa > Nematomorpha > Gordioida > Chordodea > Parachordodidae > Gordionus > Gordionus sp. m RMFG-2023. The sequence goes on from NC_088775.1 coordinate 68,337,032, forward strand.
TACTCATAACTATCCCTTATGCTAATATTATTAGTGGATTGGGTGAGTTCCACACCTTTAATAATTATATCTGGGTTACAAGGTTTGTTGGTATCCTTGAGGAAAAAAATAGGCATAATTATTATGGTGGATAGGGCCTCTATAGTAATTAACGTTCGCTCATTTTGGACAGGTCCATGACCAACGTGCTAGATAAGATAAGATAAGAAAATCACAACACTTTTATTAAAAATTTGTAAATGCAAACAATTATGAACATTCAAATTAATATTATAATATTACAACGATTTTTGTTTCAATTAAGTTTTAGGTTATTTTTTTTCTATAAGCCATTAGCAAAAATTTTGTTTTTATTCACCCTTCATTGAGTCTCTGGTGCTATATAAAACCCTCTTGAGTGTAGAGAATGGGGCGCCATAAGTAGCTGCTGATACCCCAATGATAAGCTGCTGAATAACATTTATAAAATTCTTTAAAGATATAATACTTTTTTAATATTAACATTTTCAAAATTTCTTTCCGCTACTTCAGCCATTAATAATCCCTTTGCGATTTTTGTTTTGTGATATGTTTATTAAGTTTTAATAAGGAAGAAATTGGGGTCATTTTATCAGTGATACAATAACTTGGGTCAAAGGGTGACAATTTATTGAAACAAGATATAAAGTGTAATCATCGGCAGTGAATCTTTATAAAAATCGCTCAGCAAAATAAATCAATACGGCTAAAAATATAGTATTTAATAGATCAATTGTTACTTATTTCTTAAATTACAATATCTAATATAATGTAATTGATAATGCATTTTGAACAAAAGATCAATAGCTTCGACTGAATCATTACTAGAAACTCCGAGTTAAGAGTTTTATTAGGAAAGTAAAATAATACTTCATCAATAGCCTAAAATCCTCATAAATGAAATAAGGTATTTCCGAATGATCAGTCCATCTCCTGTCTAAAAGTCTCTTATGTTTATGGCTTGTATATTTAGAGAATATGTTAAAATACCTAAAATATGTTTTCTAATAAAAAATTTCAGGTATATTTTTACTCAAATTATTAACTAGATGCACATGATTGAAGCAATCACCTATTAATTTTTTTTTTGATCCCCCATTTAGACCAAAAATCATTAGCATCATCATTTATTATATTGTATTGAACAATTTGGAAATCATTATATCGTTTTAAAATACAAATTTTAATACTTTTAACAGAAAAACCTTTTAATTGATTATTATTAAATTTTCTTATGATTTTCACAAAAAATGTATCGAGTAGCTAAAATGCAGGTGAATGAAAGCTTTGCGATAAAAAGTCCTGAATATAAATTATAATTTCATCTTCCTCAGTTGTTGCGAAAAGATAACTAAAGAAATAAATAAAAATATCATTTATTATTTCATAATGTGGTTAATGAGCAAATGTAAATGTTAAAACTTTTATTTTTAAAAATTTTTTGGCTGGAAATATTTTTGGAGATTATTTCAGGGGCCAAAAAAAACTTGGAGGCCATGATTATGGGCAGAATTTTTTGATCCCCCCCCATGGCTATAGCTTATTAACTAACTTTCACTATTTAACTAAATTTTAGCTTACCTTGATGTTAAAAGTCATTTGATTATGGAATGCTTAATCCAATCTATAAATGTTTTTAGTTGTTGTCCACAAAATAATTTTGCATTGGTAATGTAAACCATTAAAATATTATTATTGTTGTCTGCCCCATTAGTAAATTGTTAATCTCATAATAAATTTTTTAACAAAATATAATTTTTTTTAATATTTATTATTATTTTTATATCATAAACTATTTTGTTAATAAATATTTGTTAAGTATCAATTAGGAACCAGCTATTTTAAAAGAACCAAAAGATCTGGAGCTGAGCTAATACCAGATCTAACACCTTTACTGTTTATTTTATAAAATTATGTACCACCATAAAAATGAGAAAGTTTTGTAAAATATTAGTTTTCTAGCATTTAAAATAAATAAAGGCCCTCATATCAACAATGAATATTTGTCTTAGGACTAGGTCTAAACTTATTCTTCTATATAAATTTCTCTATCTCTATCATATAAACAGACTAATATGATGACTTTATGGTTTTATCATAGATATCATTGGGGTATTCTAATAATTTTAAATTAAAACTTACACTTGTATTTCCTACAATTTCTGGTTGCTTACCCAAATTAAAAGCTTTTTTTTGACTAAAACTTTTGTATATTCCTGTATATATGAATATTCATTTTTAAATAATATTTATCTTAAGAATTTTTTAGATTATTTACCTATTCCATTAAAAACTGCTATTTTTGGTTTATAAAATATAATTTTTTCTAACAATAACTTTGCACCACTTTTTAATTCATCTCTAAAATATATTTATTTATAATTATATTATTTTATAAAACTTAGTTAGATTTCCACTAGTAATTGTAGTTCTTTGAACAATATTAGTAAATCCAATACCATATGATAAAGCTTTCAATTCATCTGTAGCATTCAATTTTTCTGGAATTAAATGTGCTTGGTATAAACAATGCCCTTGATTAAGATAGAAAAATATTGAATTTTATTTTAATGTACAAAAATGATTTTTCCCGGCATAATGATGCCCTATAATTGATGAAACAACACCAGGATTAAAACCAATCTATTATAAAATAAAATTTTCTTTTATATAAGTTTAAATAACTATTATGATATCTAAATTATGTATCAAGATATCACAAAGTGAATATTTTATATTAGATTCATATAGCGGACACTGCGATTTATTTAAAGACATGCATGAAGAATATAATTTGTGGTCATTTGGGAAGAAATTACTTTTTCTACTTATTTTTTTTGCTTTCTTTTTTTTCATTTTTTAAAATAATGTATGAATGAATAATCTTAGCATGTGTTCAGCAAAACCATAGACTTATATTAACTTAGACTGTTCAACGCCCAATTTCATAATAATAAAAACATCGTAAGGAACTTTTAACGTCAAATATTTCATGTATTTATGGATTTTTTTTTATTTATTTAGATCGAATATAAAATAAATTGCAAGATATAAGATTTTTCAAAACATAATATAAAAATAATTAATTGTTTAATGAATTATAAAATTATAAACAATTTTTATAATAATATATTATAACTTTATATATTCAAAATGCAAAACTATATAAAAAATACAAATAATTATAAGCACATAGAACGTCTACGTCATAGGCGTAGCCAGGGGGGGAGAGGCAAGGGGAAATTCCCCCCCCCTTCAGAAATTTATCACTTTTGGTAAATATCATTTTTAGCTAATAAATGATATCCCCCTTAGTCCTCCCCCCACTCCCTGACCCTCAAATATGTATGCATATATCTTAAATAATAATTTAAAAGAAAGAATGTAAAAGTTGATATTTTTTTATAAAACTATTCATCATAATTTATAGATTTTGGGGAAAATATATTTATAAATATATAAAATGAACCAAAAATGTCTTTTAATAAATGGAATATAAGCCAAAGATAAGTCTTAAGACAGAAGTGAAATGTATTATAATTATTAATAATAGATCCATAAAATTACTAAATAATATAATATATCAAATATAATTTTTTATAAAGTGAGTAATTTTAATTTATTTATCTTAATAAAAGTAAAATATAATTATAAAACTATTGATAAAATTAAATCATAAATTAAAAAAATATTAAAGCACAATACAAACAGTGGAATATTATATGTCGTAGATTTACAGTATATCTAATTATCAAATGACAATCAAGTAATTTTTACCAATATAGCGAATTATATATTTTACAGAAAACTATAAAATATTGATAAGGACATCAGAAAATATCTTTTAAAGACATTGTGGGATAAATAATATGAAGATTAAATTTAAATATCATTAGTTTTAAAATAAATAGATGGCGTTAAATAATTGAATGCAAATTGTTACATATTTAATATCAAGAGCATTGATTAGTAAAATTTGTTAAATTATTAATTGTAATATATTTTTTAACTGTCAAATATGTCTGTAAAAGTGAAATTTTACCTAGTATTTTATAACTAATTCTATATAATAGAGTAAAATCAACTATATGTCTACTTACTTTTTATAAATAAATTACTTATAATTGTTTGGAATAAATTATTACCATGCTTTTATATTAAGGTATATACAATACAAGTAATTTATTATATTTTATTTTATATAAACTAATAAAAATATATTTCATATAAACTAATAAAAATATATTTCATATAAACTAATAAAAATATATTTCATATAAACTAATAAAAATATATTTCATATAAACTAATAAAACTATATTTCATATAAACTAATAAAAATATATTTCATATTTGTTCCAGGCTTATATTAAAATTTGTAAAAATATTTATGACTATATATAGACTAAAGTAACGCGGCCGAAGACCGGGGAAAAGCGGGCTGAAGGCCTGCCCAAAAGAGGGTCTGAGGGCGAAGCCCCCAGTAATTTTTTAATTTCCCCCCCCCCTTATGAAAATCCTGGCTACGTCTATGGTCTACGTGAACGGGGGGGGGGGTATAAACAGTTTGCATCCATTTTTTTGAGAAGGGTGGGGGTAAGGAGTCAGCATTTAAAGAGGGTAAGTTAGGGGTAGGATAAATTTATTGGGAGGTTATATAATAAATATTTAGATAATATAGGCAAATGTATTGCTATATAAATTTATACATTTATTATAGACGTATTATACAATTATATTGCTAATAATTGACCAAGTCTATATCATACACAATCATAGATATTATTTTCTAATTGAAAATTATTTCTGAATAATGTGGCGTCGCTAGGGGGGGGGGAGCGCAGGGGCTCGAGCCCCCTGAAGCAAAAAATTTTTTTAATGGCACCTTAATATCCCTTTGAACTAAAAATATTTTTTTGATAGCCCCCTGAATGATTTCTTTTATAATTCCATTAAGTAATATATAGATTTAATTTTATTATTTAGAAATTTATAAGTCTATTTAAATTTTTATTAAATGAATACTATTTTAACTATTAGATTAGATTAATACATATAAATTATATTTTCACTATGTCAGCTTGCAATCAAATTCCTTATTAAAAATATAATATCAATAACTCACTAAATATTAATTTAGCTTTAACAATTGAGGTTTAATTGACTTTTATTATTTAAGTTATTATATAACCCTAATTAAATAAATATAATCATATATTATTTGAAAATTTACAAATTTAATATTGTAATTAGCCGAGTTCAAAATGACTAACCAACTGTATATTTATTATGAAATTTAATAATCATACCTATTCCTAAAAATATTTTCAATGTCCAAATATAAGTATAAGAGATTTCCTTATAAAAATTAAATAAATAGATATATAGTTTATAATTTTCTATTATATAAAGTTGGTTATAAAATATTAGATAAAATGCCACTTTTATAGACGTATTTTACAGTTATATAATATATTACAGTTAATATTATAATAAATTTTACTAATGAATTGCTTTGATAATAAATATGGTAATAATTTGCACCCAAATATTTAACGCCATCTATATAGTTGTAATAATTTTAAAAATTAAACAGATTATTATTCATCCTGCAATAGATGTAATAAATTTGATATCTTTTCTTCTCTTTTTTACGTGTTTTAGGAAAGCTATATTTTTCTTTTTTGAAAAACAGTTTCGAGTTAAATTTTTAATACAAGTATATTTTTGATAATATTCTATTATTTTAAGATATAATATACCAAGGTGGTGAGACAATATATAAAATCTTAATTGTTTAACATATCATTCTGGTCCTTATTTTATAGTTAGAAAATAATTCATTTTTAATATGGCATTGCCGTGTAAATAACTCCAGGCTTCAATATATATGCAATAGTATTTCTTCCAAATATTTTTAGTGTTTTTATTTTATCAATTTATCCAACATAATAAATTCTGATATAAGTTTACATCGTGAGTGTCATGATTCAATATATTATTTGTGTTTCTATGTAATTTAAGATTATTACAAAAACGGCTGAGAGCATATGATTGCATATTTTAGATAAACAATAATGGTCAACTGTGTAGTCGTTTATATATCATTTAAAATGGAAGATAATCTTTTAGAAATTTAATAACTCACGATAATTTTCTCGATTACTTATCTAACTTCCATCATGCCATCTAAATGGAAGCTCTAACCACTTAATAGTTTTATGATTTGGATTGGTCGTTTATACTCTCTTATTCAAGAATTGTTGATTTGGTTTAGGCCTATAAATTTTACCTAATTAGTCCATTCTATAAATGGAGAAAATGGTAAGTTATATTAGTTTGATAACCTTTTGTCAATGTAAGTTGCTAAGAATTATATTATTGCATTATGTGGTTTTTAAAAACTATTATCAATTGAGGCATATGTATGAATTAATTAATATTTTTTATCACTTATAATTCTTTAGACGCAAATTTTTTTTATATCAGCAATCGAAAATTTATACTGTAATAAATAGATTTTGTATTAAAAAATATTATTTTTAGAAATGTCTTGTATTGTTTTAATTATTTATATGCCAGTTTATTTTGCATGCATAAATAATAAATGACAAAATATGAAATTCAGAATAATTGTTCAGAGTTAACAAATTTTAAAAAAGTATTTATTTATATAAAACCCGGCCGCAAATTATGGGGTATGGGGGGGGGGGCGAAGCCCCCCATAAAATTATTTTTAGTTGAGCCCCCTGAGATTGTAAGGGCTAGCGACGCCCCTATGGCATCCCTTTAAATGTAATTTAAAAGGGGATAGGCATTCTATCAGTAAACTTATATTCATTTCAAACAATTTAATAATAATGCATTCATTGTAAATGAGGGGGTTATTAATTGAATTCAAGTTCTAGTGACTGTTTTAGATTCACAATTTGATATTTGGTAGTAGAGCATTAATATATTAAGTTATTTTTTAAAAATTTATGAAGGGAGTACAATTATAAATAAAAAGATGTTATTGATAATGTGGGAATATCGCTGCATTAGGGGGTGGTTTTTGAGGGGGGTTTGAATCCAGTAAAAATCCTGTTATGTAGACGTTGAGCATATAAGTTAGCAGTAATCTGCTTTTTTTCCAGCAATCTGTTATTTAATCAACTTTAAATCATATTTGATTTTAAATTGTAAACATCTGATCTTACTAGAAATGAATTCCAGCATGCTTATTATATCTATCTTCCTTTGAATCATTTATAATTTATATAAAAAATTTATGGAGATTATAAATTTGCAAAATTGTCTGGAATTTTTAGTGTTGGGGTAGGTATTCCAAACATTATGCAATACATTTCCTGTAAAATTTGATTTTTAATTTCAAAAAATGTGCTCAAAAATCATATAAAGTTGTAAAATATTACATTGCTCGAAAAAATTTATTGCCGTTAATATAAATTTTCTTTAATTATTAATTATAAAAAAATCATTAAAAATAATTTTCTTTAATTATTAATTATAAAAAAATCATTAAAAATATATAACATAATTTATTTATATTCTAAAATTATATATACATATATAACATTATTAATATAAAAGCATTTCAAAAATTCATTTGCAAATTTGCTATTTAGGCCATATTGTAGTAATGTCGCTTTGAAAATAACAAAAATTTGATTTCTTTGTTTATGCAACAGATATGGCGGGAATGTCGTGTCGCGTCGCTAAAGCTCACTATGAATAGTCATAGGTAATTGCATATATTTGTATTTTGTCGTGTCGCTGTCGCTTACTGTGAATGCACCCTAACATAGACACTAATAACAACCTTAAACAACAATTAAATGCAATTTGCGTTGCTCAAGCATATGATGGTGCAAGTGTTATGAAAGTTCATCTTTCAGGAGTCCAGGAAAGATATCGCAAAAATCATAAAATGGATATATAAGTGCCCTGCTATTCGCATATACTCAACCTGTATTGATCTCTGCTTGCAAATCAGTACCTCAGTCTAGGTAGTTTTTTCAATGTATTAGAAGGTATTAATGCTTTTTTCTCAATATCGGTTATCCATCATAATAAATTTATTGATTATAAATTAAAATTAGGGTTAAAATTAGTGTTGTTAAACGGTTCGATTTGAGCCGATTTTTAAAAACGACCGACTCAATATTTTATCTATAAGAAAATAACTTAAGTCTGAAGATTTTTCTCATAGATGGCACAAAGGTTTATACATTTATTAGCTAAATCTCAAAGCTTTGGTATTATTTTTCTGGCCAAAATCTTGTGTTAGCCATTTTTAAAAATCGGCTCAAATGGAGCCATTTAATAACACTAGTCAAAATCGAAAAATATTGATGCCTTGAGTTCAACACGTTGGGGATTCCTTTTTAGAACGATAGAGGCAGTAAAAATGACTTTCCTTGCAATTATTTCTTATCTATGAAATATAGAGCATGGTGATATGGTGAAAGCAAAGGGAATTTTATATATACAATTATGTGTATTTATTTTTGCAAAAATCAGATTCAGACATATCAACAGCATTGGCTCTTATTGAGTCTCTTATCATTTCTTTCTCAAGAAATAATTCGTATTTATCTTCATTATTTACCTAAGCAAATTAATTTTGCAATTAATATAATATAAAAATAAGAAATAAAAGAACAAATATACCTTAGACCAGTGGCGTAGCTAGGAATTTTCCTTAGAGGGGGTTCACATATAAAAGCCTCGGGGGCTTCGCCCCTCAGACCCCCTTTAACGGGCCTTCGGCCCTTTTGCCCGGCCTTCGGCCGGGTTTATCTTAAAAATCATATTGGTTTTTCTTATAATATAAAAGTCCTAGAATTATTAATTATTTTAATTAGTGTTGTTAAACGGCTCGACTTGAGCTGATTTTTATAAACAGCTAACTCAATATTTTTGCCAAAAAATATTGTTCAAGCCTAGAGATTTCTTGAATAATATAAAACTTGTATCTCCATGAGCAAAATTTTCTGGCTAATATATTGAGTTAGCCATATCGGCTAAAATTGAGCCATTAACCACTAATTTTAATTAAAATAACACATTGACACAATTTTATTGATATACGTTTCATTTTATTATACTTTTAGAAGTTATTTACAAATAAAAAGCGATTATTTAAAATTTAAATATTATATTGATTTAATTATAAATATTATATTGCTTTAATTATAAATATTATATAGCTTTAATTATAAATATTATATTGCTTTAATTATAAATATTATATTGCCTTAATTATAAATATTAGTATTATACATATAAATTGCTTTATTATAAATATTATATTGCCTTAATTATAAATGATATATTTTATAATTAGTAAACACATTAAAAATATAGATCAAAAAATAAATGTTTTTTTTAAACTGTAAATTTAAGTCGATATCCTTCAAAGTGAAAAAATCAAAATTGTGTTGGCAATATTTTTTTACCAATATATGATACAGTGAAAGGGGGGATATTTTTTACCAGATGTTAAAACAAAATAAAATGATACTATTATATTTTTATTTTAATCATACTTAAACATTAATCTATGTTAAAAAAATATTAAACAACTTTTTTAAATGTCACACTTACATAAAAAAAAATTTTTATAAAAAAATATAAAAAGTTTTGTCATCACATATTTTCTTTTACTTAGTTAACGATATTTTATGTATAATAATTTTAAATATAATGATAAATTATTCATTTAAGTTGTAAGATCTTAGTCAGAATCTTTTATTTCTGAAAATAGTTTTTTTCTCTCACTTTATTTTATCATATTTGAGACATAACTTTAATTTAATATTTTATTCAATTCGTATATGTAATACATATAATTATATATAATAAGAAATATATTCGTAATTACACTAATACATGAATATTAATTAATAAAATATGAAATATTTAATGATAGTTCATAGTCATAAATTGCTTGCTTAAGTAGTACCTATAAATATTAAAAAATGTTAATCGTAATTTATTATATAATTAGATTACTTTAGTCAAGAGGTAGTCCAGATAGCCCAGCTCCAAATAATGTTGCATATGATTATAGAAATTTGTAAAATCATATGGAATAAATTGATTCATTATTTGATTAATATTATTTATTATATGTTCCCTTGTACTTGATCTGGGAATTAATGACCTGTACTTGTTTTTGAAAACCCCGAAAAAATTTTCAATTGGGTTTAATTGTGGTGAGTATGGGGGAAGATATTCAATTCTCTCTTTATAGTCATCAATTAGATGACTTTTATGTATTGACGCATTGTCCATAACTAATATGGCATCTGGTGGTAATATACTAATAATATCCATTAATGAATTTCGGAATAACATACCATTATATGATCCTTCGATGATTTTATAATGGATAACTCCACAAATTCCTATAGTGCAAAGTACACTTACATTTTTCCCTTTTGAGGGTGGCACCTTTATTGATGGTCTAACGTTGAGTGGTGCCCAAGCATAGACAGGTACAACATGAAAATTGATGCCTGTTTCGTTGAGAAAATAGAGTCTTTCTCTGGAAATGTTCAGCAATTTGCGGCAATACACCTGTCAAATATTGATAGCTCCTGGTGTATTCCTGCGATCTGGTTCTTTCCCAGCTCTTTTTTTGGACCATCGGATGTTTTTGGAGAACCAGAGGGCAAATTCTCAATTATATCCTTCACCGTGAAGGTATTATTGTCGATTAGCAAATCCATAATTTGCCTTTCAATATTTGCTGTGTCTTTAATTTTTCTCCCCCTTTGTTTAAGCGAGAATTCCTTTAGGGGCTCACGAATAATTTCTGGGAATGTATCCCGTTTTATTTTATGTATTGATGCCTTCGACATATTAACAAATTTAGCAATGTCCTTAACCTTCATCTGTTCTTCCTCTGGCATTGCTAATATTTTCATTACCATTTCAATTTTATCTTTGTTCCAACAATTGTATGTTCTTTTGGGTTTAGGAATGGATGATATTTGAGAATGATTTATATTTTCATTAATAGTTGCTAAAGAATTATTATTTGCAGAAATATTAGAATGTGATTGATAATTTTCCATATAATTCCCATCTGAGATTGGCAAAGAATAATTTACAGAAGTACTTGAGAGTAAAGGAGATGTATTATAAAGAATGTGGTCTATATTAAACATTATAAGATTGAAAAATTAATTAATATTAAATTAAATATACAAAAATATTAAATTACGTAAATGATATGTGAAAATATATGTTTTTTTTAAAAAGTTTTTTTTTTAAAAAAAGTTGTTTATAATTTTTTTAACATAGATTAATGTTTAAGTATGATTAAAATAAAAATATAATAGTATCCTTTTATTTTGTTTTAACATCTGGTGAAAAATATCCCCCCTCTTCACTGTAGATGTTTAAAATTAATATTGAGAAACCTAGGCTAATAATCATAGATGACATGTTAGCTTTGGAACCAACTTTTGATTATTATAAGTATAAAGTAATAGACTATATCACTTGTAGTAGGTGATGGTTCTAAATGATCTAGTATAATTGGTTGTCTATTATTCTTTAGTTTTCTGGAGTATGTGGGAATTGCTAAGATTTTAAATAAATATAATTTAAATAAGACTAATACCTGACATGAGTGGAACTTCATTTCCATTTAAATTCTCCCTAGATTTTTTAGATATATCTAAAATTTTAATGTAACTATTAATAAGTAATTGATTACATTACATTTATTAGATAGTGATTTGTTGTGACTTAGTGTATTTTTTTGTTTGTTATCACTATTTTTTTTACCCCTTGGTGTGAATATTAATTGAGATATTCCTATAAAAATAAATTAAAATAAAACAACATATTAGATAACCTTTAAATTCTAAATTGATACAGCCTATAATATTTTGTTGACTACTATCATTCTTCTTTAATGTGATACTTGATATACCTAAAATTATGATATAAATATTTAAAGGTAATAGTTAACATTACTTTTACTAGGTAGAGATTTGAAGTGATCAAGTGTATTTAGCTTATTTTTATCATAATTTTTTATAGAATATCTAGGTATTTCTAAAATTTAAATGAATACATTTAAATAAGGTCATATAAGTTCATAAAATACCTGAGGTGAGTGGTAAATTGTTGCTTATGATATCAAGTTCATCATTTGATTTTCTATATTAATTAGTGATTTGGTGTGTTCATTTTGTTGACTATCATCATTTTTATTAAATGTAATACTTGATATATCTAAATCTATAATAAAAAATATTTAAATCTTAATAGATTATATAACTTGTACTAGGTAGTGATTTTATATGGTCTTTGGGTATATAAATGAGTGTATCAAGATCATTTTCTTCCCTCCTACGTTTGGGTATATCTTATAAATGTCAAAATATTTTGGTTAGCCAAAATTATTTAAAATAATAAATTACCCAAAGTGGTTTGTACTGGCAATTTTAATTTAGTTAAAACTATGACTAGGTGTTTAATTTTAAATTCTAAAATAAAAATAGTTAGCTATTAATTTTAAATATTTTTTATATTAAATGATATTTTGACCTGGTGTATTTACATCATCCTTATTATTTTCAATAGAGCCTATAATGCATAAGATATTAATTAGTACACTGGATTAAATATTTTTTAACCTCAAAATCATGAGAAAGTAGATTATGCACTATTTTATTTCATATTATTATTTTCGAACCATATCTTCGATAAATTATAATAAATATTTTTTTAAATATGCATAAATAATATATTATTATAATTTATTAGATTATTATCAATGACTTTAAAATAATATACAGAATAATTTTTATATATATAAAAGTTATAATATCCTTCCACAAACATCAAAACCAGAAAAATATAAATATTCATGGTATTTATTTGATATAAAGTCACTTTTTTTGAATCTTTTGAACGAATAATCTAAAAAAATTGCTCTGAGGGGGGGGGGTAGATTATGCACTTTTTTATTTCATATTATTATTTTCGAACCATATCTTGGATAATTTATAATAAATATTTTTTTAAAAATGCATCAATAATATATTATTAAAATTAATAGATTATTATCAATGACTTTAAAATAATATACAGAATAATTTATATATATATATAAAAGTAATAATATCCTTCCACAAACATCAAAACCAGAAAAATATAAATATTCATGGTATTTATTTGATACAAAGTCACTTTTGAGTCTTTTAAACGAATATTCTAAAAAAAAATTAATTGTTCTGGGGGGGGGGTCCAAACCCGAACCCCCCCCCCCCCCGTAGCTACGCCAATGCCTTAGACCATTTTAAATGATTCTATTTAAATAGATATTATTGTTTCTCCTAATTATTCCGATCAAACAAAAACTTTTTATAAGTGTCATGTCTTTTATCCAATTTTGGATATTATAATAAATGAATTAAAACAAAGATTTTATCAAGAAAACACAGATATATTAATAGCTAAAAGTGTTTTGCATTCCTCCCCCCCCCCCTTTTTTTTTAAATAGTGATATCATTAAATCATTTATCTAAACATTATAATCTTATTGACCCAATGGAAGAATAGGCAATATTAAAGGTTTATATTTTAACCTGTAATAAAAAATGCAAATCTATGTGTAAATAAATAATAGATTTGATAAAAATCGTACCCATCGATATATTTTGTATACATAATTGCTTTAAAATTGCGCTAATTAATCTTTTAATTCATCCTCATGTGAAAGATGATCGTTTTCAGCATTAAAACGGGTAAAAACATATATTCGATCGACAATGGGCCTGGAAAAATTAAATTCGTTGGCTCTATTGAGCATAGAAAAAATACTATAATAACATTTTTATGGATCACTTTATAAATGAATATGCAACAATAACTAACCGGCGTAGAGAACCTATTTTATCAAATAATTTAACCTTATAATTTATATCATGAAACGCAATTTTAGGCGTTAGTATCTGTGAGTAAATATATAGTTTAATATTTATTTTATAAATTTTTTTTATCATTATCCAAAATTAGCTAAAAGACATGGTACTTATAAAAAATTTATTTTTGATATAGGGAAAAATCAGAAACCAACAGTAAATACTTACTTTTGATATGACCGCCTGTTTCTACAAAAAAATAATTATAAATATTTGAATACATTGACAATACAATAATATATAGGATCTTAATTGCTTTTATCATATCACTCTGGTCCTCATTTTCTAGCTACTAAATAATTCATTTCTAATATGCCATACTTACCGTGTAAATAACTCAAGGCTTCAATATATTTGCACAATTTTTTCTAAAGATTCTTAGTGCTTTTGTTTTATCAATTTATCTAACATAATAAATTCTGATATGAGTTACATCGTGAGCGTCATGGTTATGACTATAAATTAACCAGCATCTATTATTTGTATGACAATGCAATTTAAGATTATTACTCCTGCTGCTGAGAGCATATATTGCATAATCTAAATGAGCAATAACTGTCTAGTCGGTTATATATCATTAAAAATGGATAATCTATTAGAAATTTAATTTCTTACAATAATTTTCTCGATTAATTATCTAGCTTCATAATATCATCTAGGTCTAACCACCATATAGTCGATTAATGATTGTTACTGCCCCAAGGTTGTACCTATCATTCGTATTTTGTTTATTTTTCAATTGGATAAGTACTACCAAATTTATTTATAATATATATTTGCAAAATAAGGATTTTTCTAGAGCGTCGATTACCATTCGATGGTTCTGGGTCCGAATCCCAAAGATCATCTTTTTTTCTCATTTCAACTTGGTGGTTCCGTCCTTGGGGGGATAATATATAAGAGACCGGACTTGACCATGTGATACGGTTATAATTTATGTTAAAAAAAATTAGATTTTAATTAATTTTGCTCGGTATTTAGCAAATTAGGTTGGTATTTAGAAAATTTTGCTTACTAACTATCATTAACCCATATAGATTTGGATTAGTCGTTTATATTATCCTCTTTAATAATCATTGATTTGGCTAGGCCTAAAATTTTTCCTTATTAATCAATTCCAGAGTTGTCAAAGGATCGAATCAAAAGTTCGCCGATCCTGGATTCGATCCTAAATTTGTCAATTTTCCCGAATTTATAATCCTGACTTAAATTGAGGATCGTGATTTAGATCTTTTTTTTTTTAATTTTCGATCCCGATCTTTTTAAAAATTAATTTTTTACCTAAAAAGCAATAAATAAAATAAAAATTTTGAAAATTAAATTAAAATATTAATTTTTAAAAAAATATCTATCTACATCATATTTTATCAACTTCCATTCCACCATATTTTATTAACAATTTCCTAAATTTTATCTAGAACGAGATTTATAGACTACAAGTTTTATTTATTAAATTATATTATATATAATATAAATAAATTCTAGGTTTTAATAATTTCCTCCATTATTGATTTAGAAAATAAGATATAAGTGAGAATGATAATCTTTTATCATTTCATAATTTATGTAAGTATTTTACTTTATGTAAAATGGATGGAAGTAACTATACAATGATCAGTGTAAACTTTATGTAAGAACAAAATATCTTCTTCAAAGATTAGTTGTTCAAACCAAAAAGGCATTTAGAAGTAAATAATTCTTATAAAGATACATTTTGTCGAATACGTATATTGAATTAATTATAAATTTAAAGAAATTTGAATATAAATTTTGTAAAGATAAAATGTTTAAATTGTAAAGTTAATCTAAAGGTTAAATTTTAGAAAATTAAAGGACAATTATATAAAATAATATCGATGGTATGAAAATTTTAGTGGTATAAATAAATATAGAGATAAAAAATGTAATACCAAGAAGAAAAAAAAAGGAAAACCTTTTTTTATAATTTTTAGTTTGTCTTTCATTTTATATTTTTAAGTTTTAGTTATTTATGTTATTTTAGATTTTGACTATATTTAATAAATTAAATTGGCATCTTCAATTTGTGTTCATATTAAATATTCAACTTCTAATAAATTTTTTATAATTTATTTGTGAAGAGCATAACAATATGCATATAATAAGAATAAATAATTAATAAAATATTTATTGATATGTTAATAAGGGCTAAGTTTTGCAGATACCTGATTTATATGAATGAACACTTATTTAATAATAAATTAATTTATGACAGTAACATATTGGCAGCAATAAATCACCCAAAATTTAAGCTAAATTGGCTTTATATTAATCTGCCATAAAATCTGTTGGTGAAATGTCAACTGCCCTTTGGGAAATAAGCAGGATCAACCACATGTAGATGCTTCAAATGAATATATGGATAAAATAGATACCTTCTTTGGGAAAAATTCTTCACAAATGCTCGTTCAATTAATTTTTTTTTATTCAAATGATGATTCAATGAATATTTTTAATACTTGTGTTAATTAAAAAAAATATTATTGAATATAACACCTTTGCCATCAAGCGCTCCTGTGGAACGCGTATAGTAAAGCTAAACATGTGTTTAATTAAAGACGTGGATGTTTAAATGATAATAACTTAGAAAATTTTTTATTAAAGGATAATTTTAATTATAAATAAATATATTCTAATTGTTATTATATTATTATTCAATTGCAATAAATTTATACCATATTTAATTTATATTTATATTAGTTAATTTTGCATCGATTAGAAATTTCCTCCAGAAATTTAAATAAGAAAAGGATCGCGATCCTTCCTCTTTTTTTGAAAATATCGTGATCGGGATTCGATCTTTTTAAAAGGATCAATTAACAAGCCTGGTCAATTCTATAAAACATTGTCTAAAATGGTAACACAGCTTTATATTAGTTTAATAACCTTTTGTCAATGTAGTTTGCTAAATTATATCGCCCTGTGTGGTTTTTAAAAACTATTATCAATTGAGGTTAACCTTTTTTATCACTTGTAATTCTTTAGACAGAGATTTTTTTATATTCGCAATCGAAAATATTTAATATTGTAATAAATGGATAAATATTTTATATTAAAAAATATTATATTTAGAAATATCTTGTATTGTTCTACTTTTATTATTTGTATAATAAATGACAAAAGATTATGATAATTGTTCAGAGTTTACAAATTTCAATTAAAAAAGTAAAATATATTAATATAAAACCCGGCCGCCGAAGGCGGGACAAAAGCGGGTCAAAGGCCCGCAATACAGGGAGTATGGGGGCGAAGCCCTCATATTTTTTTTTAGTTGAGCCCCCTGAAATTGTAAAGGCTAGCGACTCCCCTGATTTGTTTTTTTTTAACAAGTGGTGCAAGAATTATAGAATCACATTTTTATGTGTTTTAAAAATGATTATAGACATTATCGATTGTGCTATAATTATGAGAATCATAATTTTGTGTGGGAATTAATGATAACATAATTGAATTGTTTTTTAACAACGAAAGTGAACAAACATGAACAAAAAAGAAGAATAAAAAAAATATTTAGTTGTTTTTGAACATTTGAGTGAGCCGCATAAAGGAGAAGATAAGAAGACATTTTATTTTGCTTAAAGAACATGTGAGTACAAGAATTCATTAGTAAAATGAAATAAATGCGTAATGTCACAAGAAGAAAAAAATATTTTTTTGGGTAAAAATTTACAACAAAGAGATTTTTAGAATCAAAATAATCAAGAGAATTTTAGATTTGAATTCAGCTTTAGACATGGATGACAAAAGATGAGGATCAAGATAGCTAAAGGACAACTACAGGCAAATGGTTCAATGAAGATATGGATCTAGGCTAATTGAGGGTAAAGAGGTGGTAGAATTTGACATAATAATATAAATTATTTAGAATATTTGGGCTATGTATTATTAATTTAAAATTTAGAGAAAAAAGTGAGCAATTCAGGATTAAGAGAGAAGCAATGACATATGTCATCGAGAGAAGTTAAGCAATTTAATAGATTATGTTAGGCAGAATTGGAGTAGATGCGGAAACTTAGACTTAAGATGAATTAAACATATTTATATAATTTATTTTGGTATATTTGAACTATGTATTTTAAATTTAAAAATGAATTTAAAAAAAAAGCATTAAAATATTTTAGAAGTTATGAAGGGTCTAATAGAATAATTTAGGTAGAAACGACTAGGACATAAGACTAAAAAGATCAAATTAGGATAGATAAACAATAGAATCGATGAAGTCGACGATCATAGGGACAAGAATTCGTGGAAACAATCGTTAATCGCTGATCATTATCGCCAATGATTTACCGAAACTTTAGTATAGGATACGAAAGTCGAGTATAGGGACAAGAATTCGTGAAAACAATCGTTAATCGCAGGCCAATTATTGTCAATCGTTTACCGAGATAAAGCGCTAATCATTAGTTACAAGAGACCATTAGAAACAAACGAAAACTAGGATAATTTATCAAAGAATTTAAGGCGGACTTTAGAAGAAACAGAGCTGTAAGAAAGACTAGTATCAATCGATAATTGTTGACTAGCAATTGTGAATCGTTGAAAAGCAAGTGTTAATCTGATTTGTCAAACGCCTACCGAGATTAAGAGATAATCATTTACCGGGGATGGACAAGCAACAGAAGATAGGATCCAAGAGTTTCAATCTGTTATTAAAAGAATAAAACTTTGTAAAGGCAATAAAGCGGTAATCGGATACAAACGAAGCAAAAATACGAGACAGGAGGCAATTGTAGTTAGAACATAGAATACCAGTCAATATGTGATTAAAACAAGTCATCGGATAAAGAATAAAAGAGAAAGGGAAGTATGTTATTTGTAGAATGGTGGGTCTAAGTCTAACTTATGTGGATGAGTGTTGTAATATTCAGATGAATAATACGTTACACGAAAAATGTCTTATTCAAATTAGAAGAATATTAATATTATTATGTAAATGAGGATTAAAGTAAAGATATATATTTGAGATTTTATGAATATTATAATACTTTTCAATTTTTGTTTTATTTTAATTTTTATAAATTTTTAATATATCGTTTATAATGTTAATTTTGTATATTTTTACTCTATAATTTATTATTTTATAATTGACGTAGAGGAATAAAGGAAAATATAAATTTTGTTATTTTGGTTTCGATTTTCATACTCTTCCTTATTTAATCCATTATCTTTTTTTATTTAGATTAAACTATGTTTTTTATCCTCTCCCAAACCTTTCAATTCTAACAAAAATGAAGAGGCTACCAATGATGGTTGATTATAATATTCATTTGATTTTTGTTTTTTATCGCAAAAATTGTCACCCAAGATTTTTACCTTGAAAAGGGAGACATGTTATATTATTACTATTTTTATATAAACCAGTAGAAAGCCCGTCAAAAATGACGGGGAATGAGATTTTTATTTATTTTTTGCGATAGATGTCATGCCAGGTTCAAGCTCACAATATTAGGAAGCATCCAAGATCTTATAATTTAAAAATAGTTTATCAAGCCCAGCTCAACCCTTAATAATTTGTAAAAGATATTCCCAAGTCAGGTGCAAGCTAATATTAATTTTAAGGTTCTAAGCCCAGTCCTACCCATTATAATTTTGAAAATTTTTTCCCGCCTCGGAGATAGTTAAATTTTAAATATCATCACATGAACGGGAAATATCTGATTTACTAATTAGTCTAATAAAGAAAAAAAAACAGGTAAATTCCGTATTAAGGGAAACTGGGAAGGCCTGGGCAACCACTTATTAGAGAATCATGACAAATAAAATAAAAATAACCGACTCTTATACTTTTTTGTAATATGATCAATTAAAATTATATCTAAAAATTTTGTTGTTTATTTTATAAGGTTATTGTTGTTTTTCAGATAAATTTAATGTATGTCTTGCATTTCTGAAATTATTTGTCAAAGAATTTGATAAGGGATATATATTTTTTTATGTTAAGTAAAAAAAAATGCTGTCTATTTAAATTACAAAAATGCCATTAAACACTAATGAAACTTATATGCAAATTATTTATATATTTTTTATGATATTTTTTTTTATTGACATATAAATTTAGGATAATTTTTTAAAAAAATAATAAGGAATATTTATTATGTATTTGATAAAATTAAGAGCAAATCCTTGTTGACATTTTAATTTTTGATGGAAAAAGTGACAAAATAAATCTGGGCAATTAATGTATAATTTTATATCATTTAGGGTTGTAGATGGAAGTAATGACGGATTACCAAAGCAGTGTACAAAACACAATACGTCCTGATAAATATGATATGCCTATGAACGCAAAACGATATTTCTGTCAATGTCAGCATTGGTAACCCCCTCTAAAATAGAATCATGAACGACAATGTTAACTAAACCATAAAACGGTAGTAAGTATTGTTATAGGCCACGACAGAACTACTGCATATTTTTCCATTAATAAAGTTGATGAAATTGGCTGTACTTACATTCAAGTTTTAACACGCAAAACGATATTTCTGTCAATGTCAGAATTGGTATCTCCTTCTAAAATAGAATCATGAACGACAATGTTAAACCATAAAACTATTGTTATAAAGGTCACGACAGAAATACTGCATATTTTTCCATTAATAAAGTTGATGAAATTGGCCGTGCTGTACATTCAAGTTTGAACATTCCTCTAAATATTCATGAAAGTTTCTCAGAGAATCGGATAAAGTAATATTTATATTAACTCCTAGTGAAGTGAATGATCGTACAGAATTAAATGTTTATATTTGTTAAAAAATAGGCGGAGGTGGCATAGGGATTGTGGTAGTGGTGATAGAAATATCATTTGGAGAAATGGGTGAAAATAAAATAAACATAGATATAAAACATAAGATAAAAAAAAATAAACCTCCAGATGAGTTCATTTCAAGCATAGTTCTTTATTATTTTGTCTACCAGTAAAACTCTAGAACGGGTAAGGCGTTTGTTTAATCGTCATTATTTTCTTTGCTTATCTTTAATAATCGATTCATCATGTTTTGTAGCAATGTGAGGGATTAGGGTTAGCCTAGACAAATAAAGAAATCAGGCAAAAATATAAATAAACTATTGTTGAAATTAAACAAACATGAAAATAATGTAAACCAGTAGATGGGTCAATTAGATGCATATATCTAGTAGTTGGAGGGCTATCATCAAAAAATTTTTTTGGGGGACTTATCAAGCCTATTATGATATTCTAAAGGTTTATTTTGCATTTGTTTATTATTAATGGCTGATATATCAATATTTTAACAATTATAAAGAGGAAATAAGATGGGGATAGTTTTCTAAAGTAAAAAAAAATAATTATCAAGTTAATTTTATAAGGTAGGAATAAAATTAAATACCATTCGGAGACCAATTGGCAAACTTAAAAAAAAAATAGGAACCTTGTGAATAGGTATAGAATAATTTAAATAATATATAAATACCGTAATATGTATTTTTTTGGAATAAATATAAAATCCTAAAAATAGAAACCCCCGTTTAGTATTTTTTATTGAAATAAAAAGGAGTATTGTTAAAAAAGGTAGGAACCTTAAGAATAAATACATAATTTACAAAAAGGAAAGGTGTATACACTTTTAAAATTAATTATATTTTATTTTTAAAACCTGTATGTTTTATGCTGCATTTAGTTTTGTAATAATGCAGTTTTATGAAATATTTAATGATAAATCGATAATATCAAACATTATTTTTTACTAGGAATATGCGGAAAAGACTTTTGTTAAAGATGATGTCGAGGATATCTGTAAGTTTTATCAAGAAATGTCTGTTTTATTTATATTGTTGATAATATCGATTTTCGTTTTTATTTTGTAACATAAAACTAACTTCTATTTTTTTATTTCTTCAACTTAAACTTAGTTTCAATTTTTCATATCCTAAGGTTATATTGTATAATTTTAAAAATTTTTTATATTATTACTTCTGATGGTTCAAATAATATACATTAATTATTTTGGGTTAATGCAATTTAACTAACACGTTAATATTATAACTTAATTTGATACGTAATTTTTTATATGACAATGTGTTTTTTCTCAATTAGATCATTTTTTGAGCGCTTTTTTAAAAATTTCTTATGATATGCATAAGATGTTGCTGTTAGCCTTTGAGCATTTATAATTTATAAAATCTATAAAACTAATATAAATTGAATTAAGTTCAAAAGTTCATGGCAAAATTGTCCGAAATTCATATGGTAGGTATTCCAAACATGATGAAATACATTTCCAGTAAAATCAAATTTTTAAATTTAAAAAACGCACTCAAAAAAGGATTTAAAGTTGAAAAAATAACATATTGTTGCTAATATATATAAAGAACAAATTTTTATATTGAAAGGACTACTTTTCAATAAAACATAGTTTAACAATAACTAAATATATAATGAAATCTAGCTCGTTGATTCTGAAAATATGATTTTTTATATTATAATTAATTTTATGCGTTCATTCTTAAATACAATTTCATATATAATAATAAAAAGATTAGACAATGAAGAAACATGCTAATGAATCTAATAAATATTTAATGAATATAAGGATATTCAAAATAATTTTATAATACAAAAATCGATCATTAAATTAAAGTTTAAAAATTTCATAAAAAAATAAATTCAGAAATTCAAATTTTATCAAAAGGAGATTATAGTTAAAATAATATTAACTTAGTTATTTAATGTAAAATTCACATAAATGAAATTTTTAAAATAACAAAATCTAACTCCTACTATAGTAATATCATGTCAAAACAGTTAAGAGGTGCTGAAAAATTACGTGGACCAAATTCAGGAAAGGAACCCTGAGCCAGCTAAAAATTTAGGAAAGGGTGATGATATATAATATAGATTTATTTCGTTTTTTATAAATATTATAAATTGGCAAGAAATGTATTTTATTTTTATCATTATTTATTTTCTGCAAAAAATGATGATTATTATTATCATTTTTTTCTTTGATAATTGCTAATTCATAAAATGAAAAATATACAGTAATACTAACCAATATCTGTGTTTTTTATGATCTGGCCAATTTTATTTGCCAAAATGAATTTGATATTGGAAACGAATCCCCGCAACGTGTCATCAAAATATCACACTGCTTAACAACTATAAGTAATAAATTTGATTTTCATGGGGGGGGGGATCCGCATCAAATTCGTTTTTATTCCATTTTTTTAGAAGAGCACAAGCCTGAGTGATTAAAGTTTTCGCTATAAATAGCTCAATTGTTATAATAATAAGTTATTTTTGCATGGGGCACTCACTCTAAACTTCAAATAAAGTAAATATAATATCACCATTTCAAGGCTATTTGATATATTATTCTTTAATTATTTTTTATATGAATAAATTAAAATTATATATTAGATTTATATATTAATATATCTACAATTTATATAAAACAAAAATAAAGTTAGGTATTAATAAGTACAATTAGATTCATATTACAATGATTTTATCACTAAAGCAACAATAAGAATTTAAATATTATAATGAGTTCTCACTAGAAGTCGTGGTATAATATTAAACATTTTAAAAATCCATCCGTAGGAGTTAAAAAAAACGAGTCTATGACATTTAGTGAGTAATATCATATTTTATAAAGTAAATAAAATTAGAATCTCTAATACCATTTAAAATCAATTCTTAATCAATTACGGATTTTTCAAATTACAAGTATTTGCAAACTTTAAAAAATAAATTTATAAATAATAATAATAATAATGCATTATTCAGTTCAGAGTATATGATGCGAATAAAAAAAATCTGACCTTTTTTTATGATTGAGATTTAAAACATAATGATTGTATTAAAATTTTAAAAGTCGAGTTTCATTCATAGAGCGCAACAGAAAGAGCGTTAAAAAGCAAACTTTATATAATTACAAATAATAAAGTTTTTGGTAATTTCCTATGGAATCGCATTGACAAAATTATTATCCAGTGTATGGCTAGTTTCGATATCTTTGTACATATGGTAATTCCACATTCTTTTGAATTCCCCCCTGATTAAAGCGGTTATGGCTGTTGGTCCCAGTGTAAAAGGAACTAAGTAAAGCAGAGCAGGTTGGCCTTGTTTCATCAAAAATAGTGCTAAGTAAGTGGCAGCTAAACCAAAAACGTATCCTAAGTATAATAAAAAATGTATGATAAATTCGTATACAATAATACTACATTTATATTTTATAATATGTATGACTAATAATTCAGGCTTTAATATTTTTAATTTTCTTTGTTTAACTTTCTTTATTTGATTTTTAAACGTATTATTTTATACCTAATGATACAATGACTGAGTATAGGTGTTTTGGGCGTCTTTTGATTTTGACCATGTCAAAAAAGAAACAAAAAGCGACGAGTAAGCCTTAAAACATAAAATATATTTGGGAATTTTTATTTTTTTATTATAATGTAAAAAAATATACATTTTTTATACTGATGTCATCAGTCAATAAGTGATATTATATTATAAAACTAAAGTCTGAGTTTAAATCCAACTTGAATTCAATTCCAAAACGTTTTAAGTATAATGCTCTCAAGTCAAAATAAAGAGGAAATTATTTTTTATCGGAGAAATGAATTAACGTCCAACGCTCAATAGAAATTCAGATGAATCACGTAATGGTAATGGTGCTTTTCTATTTTTGAGCCTTAACCAACATAATTTACCGTCAAATACTCAAAGAAATAGTCGACCAGTGTTATTAAAATAGCGCGCTACTTTTTTCAGTAGCGGTAGCTTTAGCGGGCTACTAATTTGCTCTACTTCGCTACTTTCAATTTTACATAATAAATACAATTAAAAATTATTAAAATATATTTTTTATTAAATCTAAAATTATAATCCTTTTATTTAATTAATTTTGAAATTTATATATAAAAATATACATTATAAATCTAGTTAGCATTATAAATCTAGTTATTAAAAATGTGTGAGATTGTTGAAGATAGCGAAATTTTTTTTCCCAAAATTCAAAAAATACTTGAATCTTGAAGAAAAAATTATTACTGGATTTCGGTTTCGATGCAAGATGTGTCGCAAAATTCTCAAATCATACAAGCAGCTTTAATTTGAAAAAACATTTAAAGGTAATATATTAAACAAATTTAATATCAATGTGTAGGCAAATCCTTAATTTTTAAAATAAATTTAAGACCAATCATTTTTTTTATATATTCATAAATTTTATCTAAATTATTTAAAACATTTTAAAATAGTTATTTCAATCATTTTTATGTACTTATCTCCTACATAATTTTTATTCTAAGTATTACTGTTATAATTTTAGACTGTTCACACCTCAAATTATAAAGACATTGAAAAATATCTCAAAAGTTTTGGGGTAATGGAAGAAGATACATATCAAATTTAATTCAAACAAAATTAAGCAATTTGGATTCATCAACACTAGGTGTATCTCAAAAATTGGCTGACAAAGTCATAATGAACTTTATAATAGATACTGTTCAACCATTATATTCTTGGTGGATAATGGTTCTTTTATAAAGATGATAAACACTTTTTCTCCACTTACCAAGATATTTTGCCGGCAGACATTGATGGCAAGAATTTTGGATAGCTTTAAAGAAATGAAAGAATCTTTAATATTAAATCTATCAGATGTCTCCTAAATCTGTACAACAGCAGATTGCTGGACGCACAATATAAGGTAAAAATGTTTATTTTCTGTTTTATAATATGATATTCATATTTTTAATTTTTAGAGCTTATTTAGGAGTGACTGCACATTAGATTGATCCAAAAAATCTAAAACGAAAATCTATAGCAATATAGCTCTAAAATTGGCTGTCAGAGTTATGACATTCTAGCAAATATTATTTCAGAAATCCATATGTCTTACAAAATTCAGAACAAGGTTTGTAAGATGATTACATATAATGGGTCTAATTTCCTGAAGGCTTTCAGGTTTTAAATTTATTATAATTTTTTTATAATATGATATAAATATAGAATATTTGGTAAAGATAATAACAATACTTGTTCATGACAACGAAATGTTATTATTATTAAAGTGCAATAATAAATAAATTATATATATGTAACAAATTATAGTAATATTTTTATACCAATATTTTATTTGTGGAAATAAAGTTACGTAAAAAATATTTTTTAAAAAAACCAAAATAGCGTAAAAAAGTAGCTATTAGCGCGCTACTCACTTGAAAACGATAGCGGTATCGATAGCGCGCCACTTTTAAAAGTAGCGTTTAACAACACTGTAGTAGACCCAAACTGTTTTAAGAAATCTTGCATTTTAGATTAATGGTTGTTGAAAATAATTATTATAAATATCAAAGGGGAAATTAGGTACTAAAAAAGAAAGCATAATAAAAAATTAACATTTTATCTGGTGTATTGGATTCCCAGCGACATAATTAAAAATCTTATTTTGTTATGATTTTCACCTGGCATAACGACGTCTCCGTATCCAATATAAGAAACGTGAGAAGTTATTTCGTACTCCAATTCTTCTACACAGGGAAATTTGGGATCCTTCATCGTACGTAAAAGTATCACATTTATGTAAGGCATTTTGAAGGCTAGTGGAATCTATATTAGGAGATATACGTGGTATAAATTGAATCAAAATAATAAATTTGGCTCTGAAAGGGGCATAAACCGACATGTGCCTTGATTTTTTAATCAGAAGGCTTGCAGTAAAAATTTTGTAGGGCCAGGCCCACATTTAAAATAAATCACCAAGCCCGACCCGATTCCCCATTAGTTTCAAAAATTTTGCCTAAGCTCGGCCCATCAAATTATTCTATATATAAAAATGCTGAAATACTAATGGAAATATAATATTTTATTTAGTAATTATATAAAAGAATTTCATCTTATATTTTTAAATTATCATTTAAGAATAATATATTATCAACAATTTTGCTTTTTAAATTTGTCCTTCACTACTCAATAATCCTTCTAATGGGGCTGAAATTGTGTTCACTGAAAACATTTGATGTTGGAATAGCATGGCTAATCTTGCCAAGGTAAAGAAAATAATTATGCTTTTTCCACCAATCTATTGATTTTAGCTGTACAAAATATATCTAAAAATTGAATTTATTTTTGGAAAATAAAAAATTATTTCAGTTTAAATAATCGTTTTGTTTGTTATACTGAAATTTATTATTGTTAGGAGAAGAAAATTGTAATATATTTTAAGGTAGCAACTGTTGTTTTGGACAAAAAAGATGAAGAGTTTAGAAGCCGAGTTTAATGTCAACAGTAGAATAAGGTTACTGGTAAATAATATTCATAAATTATAATGATTTGTTATATTTGTCCTATTGTCCTTAAAATAAGCTAAATTTAAATGAAAAAAATAGGCCAGACCCACTATAAAATATAATATTAGGCATGAAGACTGGCGCAGCCCATGAAGATATCTGGAGGGGGGGGGCGAAAGCGAAATTTATTTTCCTATTTCGATATCGTATTGGTTTGGCATCTCCTTTAAAATTTTATTTTACTTAGTCCAATAATTAAACATTTAAAAATCGAATAAGTTCGCGTTCAAAATTTATTTACAAAAGTGGAAGTTTATTTATTATTTGTAAAATTTGATGGCCATATGTTTTGCGAAAATTACTTATACCTTACTTTTATTTTATTTTGCAATGAAGTGATTACTGAGCGTAACTATCTAAATATTAATATTGCCCACTTGTTTCTTACCGTTTTAGTTGTATGAGGTCGAAAACGAAAAATTTAAAAAAGCAAAAAATTGAAATATTCTTTGTATATTATTTAAATAGTATTTATAATGATATTGATGAGTTTGGAAGGTAAATATTTCAATTGAGTTTATTTTTTTAAAGTTGATAAAAATGGGGGAGACCTTAAATAATTCCAATTTGGAAATGTTAATTGGATATATTTAAGAAATATCTTTTGTTTTTAGCGATTTTTAAAAATTTCAATTGGAATATATGTGAGCTTTGCCTTCCTTCGCATTAATAAATATTATTTTCGAGAATATAATAAATATTCCCAATTTTTAGCATTTTCGAACTGGAACCTATTATAAAAAAATCATATGTAAAATATTTCATATGCATTTCACGGGAAAATTTAATTACTCGGGAAAAATATAATTATCCGGAAAAAACGCCATTTTTATAAGCTAAATAATATATTAAAATTGTAAGAAAATCAAGATAGCGGAAAAAAATTTAACAAAATTTAAAACAATAGTTTAAGAAAGTAAATATTAAAATTTACCCTTTTTAAAAAAAGATAAACTAATTCTAAACATATCTGTGTAACACTAACTCTAAGTTATCTTCCACGCTATCCCGTCCGTAAATAATTTCGATTAAATTAACTGATTATAAAAAGTAACCCCAAAACATTCTTGATTAATCCTACCCCTATATCATTTTAATTCCCTAGAATTTGCTTCAATAGTAGATGATTATTTATGCCCACCCTCCATCTAGTTATGTCACTGCTCTATAAGAAATTTTAAAAAACGGGTCAAGCCAGTCTTGGACTTAAAAAATATTTAACTTTATAAAAATATTTAAACTATATTATTCGATTAAACATTTTGGACAGGGCTTAGGCCGAAAAAAATGAATTTGGAGGGTCACCATGGATATACAATTATAGCGTTTTTTATACATGCAAATGATGATTTAAAAATGTGGTAAAAAATATTTAAAAAATGGATAGTCACATAAACAATTGTGCTCTCAAATTAGATTAAATCAATAACAATTTAAAAAACTTGTTCGGCGGTTGATCTAGAATTTGGTTCATCTTTATTCGAATTAATCGGTGGGTAATGACTATTTTCAGTAAAGTTTGGAGATAAGATTTTTTCCGATATCTTAAGAAGTGATGACTTATTATGTAACAAAACAATGAAATATATATTTTTTTTAAATCATTCGATGTATAATATAATATTCTCCCACTTATTGATAAATCAATATATAGATTAGTAGGCTTATTTAATAGGAAAGTAAATATTCTTGTAATAAGAAAATTGTAATTCTTCAAGTAAGAAATGGTATTTTAAAATATATTACCAAATCGACATTGTCCGAACTATGAAAGCTGTCTTTTCCACCTAAAATATCTATCATTATGCTAGTCTTTGACTATATTTAATGAAAATACATTATCATAAATTGTTATAATACTAAAACCAATTATATTATATTCGTAATTTGTTAAATTATTTCATACTTTAGTCAGGAATGGTGTTATGAAAACGAAAAAAATATCGAAAATGAATAGCAGACTCAAGAGTAAAGTACCAATCTGTAATGATATATTTTTTTTAAATATAAGATTGTAAATAGTTTGGAACCTGGACGAAAAAGGATTATGTATCCGGGTTTAAATATGTTTAAGAAAGTGGTAAAGTGGGTTCTGGTTCCTATAAATAAGAGTCCAAGTTCTGGTATCGATTCATGGATTTTTCCTGAGTTCCAGGTTATGATTCCAAACTCTGGTTGTAATACAATTTATTCTCGTCCTTATTTTTACATTCCTTATGTGATTTCAATCACGAGAAAGTAGAGGACTGCAAAACAGAGCTGAAAAAAATTTATCAAAGAATTTAGATTGTGTCAGTCCTAGAGACCTTCATGGGCCGGGCTTGGGCCTAATTATAAATTTTCTAGCGGGCCTGGGCCAGACTTGGGTTCGTTGGAAATTTTTGCAATAGGGCTTGGGCCTAAATTTTTAAATTCAAATTTAGCTTATTTTAAGGATATTTAATAGGACTAATATAACAAATCATTCTGATTTTATTAGTGTTATTTATCAAATTTCCTATACATCTTGGGAGAGTATATATTTTTTAAATCGGAAATTGGTATAATTTTACTTAACTTAACACAACGACCTGGGCACGAAACAGCGAAAAAAGAAACAGCGAAAATCAGGGAATATTCCCAAAAATGTTCCCAAAGATGGCCAACATTTTCGATATGACATATATTTTCCCAAGTTAGCGTCAAATTCAAAGCAAAATCCCAACAGTAGCAGAAAATTTAAAAACAATTGTTAGACGTAGACAAATAGATATTCAAGTAAACTTTTTATAATAATTGAAAATAAAATTTTAATTAGAAAACTCAAAAAGGACATAATTTCATAAACTATAAAGGTTATGAATATATACACCATAAAAAATCATAAGTATGAAACATGATATATCCTGCAAATCAAATCAAGGTACATAAATAAAATAATCAAATTATTGCAAAAAGATTTTCTTTTAGAATTTTATATTTATTGTAATAAATGTAATTTAGATGCAAGTTTAATTGAAAATTGCAAATAATGTATAATATTCCTAACAATTAATCAAATAAATCTATCCATACAATTACAATGTAAATATTCCATTCACTTTTAATTTACATATTATTTATAAATATTGTTGAGATGTATATTTTATATGAATTTTTAATAAAGTATTTATTCTGTTTCTATATGGTTGAGTTATTATAATATTATATATAATCCAGTGCAAATATAAATGATATCCTTCTATGGAAAGTATAAATAGTTAAGATAAATTGTGAATGTAAATGAGTTATTATTTAAAATATAAATAATTAAAAAACCCTTCATTTAAAATGAGTGAATTTTTATAAGATAGAAAGTGCTTGGCATGCTTTTAAATTAAATTTAAAAAGATTAGTAAATTATCCATTAACCCTTCAATACTCTGGTGATTATTTTTATCATTTATTCTGATTTTCACATATTCTGAAAGTAAGTATAATAAAATTTATAATGTAATATCATTTTTCATATACCATAATAAAAATGTTGATACAAATGATACAAGAAATCCTGAAATTATAATATTTTATAATATGACTAAAGGTAGGTTAGATATGGTGTATTGAATGACAAAAAATGATACAATTTTAAGCAGGTCTTACACACTTCTAAACATAATATCAATTAATTCACATGATATAGCAAACATAAAAATATCCATTTTAAGAAGTAATTATATATATAAAATATCAATGGAACTTATTAAACCATATTTAGAAGTACAACAAAAATGATCAGATTATCCTGACTTTTGAAGGAATCTATATGCAATCAATGACATATAATTTATACCAAAATATTAAATACAAAAGGAGATATATACAAAGGGAGATATATATTTGAAAATTAATTACTGTATGCTATGTATAATTTTGGTAGATATTTAGCAATATTATTGTATTATAAATGGTCTTGCTATGATAAAAATATTGAATATTGTTTTACATAAATATATTTTATATTAGGCACATTAGGCAATAATTTTGGAAAAAAAATTAATACATATTTATTGCTCTAGATTAAATAATTTTATATAAATCATTTTTATAATATCTTTAAAAAATTAATATTAATCATAATATATTTAATTAAAAATATAATAAATATTTACTATATCAAAATATATAAGAATAAGATTATTATTAATATTTTAACAATATATATATTATTTAAATTTATGACTTTTTTAGTGGAGTCATACATAAATGGGAACATTTTTTATTTTTCGCTATTTTGGTTTTCGCTGTTTCGTCCAAATTCAACACAACTGGTTTAGAGTGTATAACTAGTATAGGTAATAAATATTATTTATATTTTGAGGAAAATTACATAACATACTCTTTTTTCTGAACTAATTTATTTTTTTATATATGGGATGGGTATTATATGACTTTCTCCTTTGTAATAAATTGTAGTATTTTTAATTTTTTTTTAGATATTGAATAAAAATCAAGAAATAGTTAAAAAATTACATTCTCAAGAATACAAATTATTAGCAAACAACTCATCGAAGAGCAAGGTCTGGGATTCTTTTAGTTAATAGACAATCATAATAATAAAATCGGATATGTCCAATGTAAAAGATGCCAAGACATACTTTCATATTCAAATAAAGTAGGATCGTCCCATTTATCAAGACATAAATGTAAACCAAATCCTATAATTAAATTATCTTCTTTTTATCCAATTAAAAATGATAAAACATCATATACAAATGAAAAAAAGGAAGTTATCAATAGATGTGTAAAATTTTGTGCTGTGGATATTCGCCCATTTCAATGTATAGCTGGTAAAGGCTTTAAACATTTAGCACAATATTTTATTGAAGTTGGTTCAAAGAAGGGTTTGATTGATATTGAAAATATTTTGCCAAGTCCTATAACTATATCAAGGCATATGAATGATATTTCTCAAAATTTGCACAAAAAAATATTCCCAGAAGTATAAAATGCTTTAATAAATTCTTTTTGTAGTTCAACAACGATTTATACACAGATGACTTCAAAAAGTACACATATATAACATTAACTCTTCACTACATAATTAAATGGAAATTAATAAAACGTGTTTTGTTTACTTCTCTTTTTTTAGAAGATAAAAAAACAAGTGAAAATATACACAAAGAACTTGTTTCTAATTTTGCTAAACTTGGATATGCTTCTGATGCATTTTATAAAATCACATTCATTACTGATCAAGGTAGCAATTTGATACAGGCTTTAGAACCATATAAACGGTTAAACTGTTCTGCTCATCTCATTAACACTATTCTAAGAAATACTTTTTCTCCAAAATATATGCAAATATCTACACCCTTATTATATAACCTTATTCTTCAATGTAAATCACTAACAAGATTTTTTAAGCAAAGTGGATTAAATAAGAGTTTATCAAAGACTGTTTACCAAGATATCTTAACAAGGTGGGATTCGAAATTAAAAATGTTTAAAAGTATTTATGAACAATATGAAGAAATTTTAGATTGATTACAGAAAAGAAATATGGAGGATAAGCTTAATTCTATTGATAAAAATGGGTTGAAATCATTAATAGACATGTTGACCCCATATGATCAGGGAAGTCCTACATTATTTAAAGTTTTATTAATTTATAAAACATTGGAAAAGTTACCAGTGTC
Source organism: Gordionus sp. m RMFG-2023 (assembly GCF_954871325.1). Classification (NCBI taxonomy): domain Eukaryota; kingdom Metazoa; phylum Nematomorpha; class Gordioida; order Chordodea; family Parachordodidae; genus Gordionus; species Gordionus sp. m RMFG-2023. The sequence continues at coordinate 68,369,997 of NC_088775.1, forward strand.
TGATATTTTATACGAAGCATATCAAAATAATAGTGAAATTAGAAAGTTAAAATTAAGAGCAAAGGAATTTTTAATATCAAAATTCCAAATAGATATTTTACACAAAATCGCTACATTTTTAAATCCTAAATTCCGCCAGTTAAAAATGCTTACTTTGGAAGAAGCACTTGAAGTAAAAAATAGTACAAGGGTCTTAATGATTTATTATTCAGATCATCATCCAATTCCTATATATGATCTAGATGAAGCAAATATCCATAGAGCTTCAAGTAACTTATATTTTATAAATATATTAATCTATATAATATTTTTAGATACTTCAGATCTGGATGAAGTGCATGTGCATATTCCTATTCCTACTTCGAGGATTACTAGAGCTACCAGTAATTTATTCTTTATAAATCTTTTTAGCTATATAATATTTTTAGCTTCATCCTCATTATTGGATATGTCTTCATGGGAGGATGATACAATACTTCATAATGAGACGGATGCTGATGAGATTCATTTATATATGGATATTCAGCTAAATGAAGAGGATATCAACTATGACTGCATCCTAGATTGCCAAAAAAATTCATGCAATTCCAGCATCTAATGTTTCGAGTGAACGGAATTTCAGTACTATTAGAAGGGTTATTGAAGAAAGAAGAACAAATTTAAATAACGAAATTGTAGATAATATATTATTTTTAAATGATAATTTGAAAATATAAATTAAAATTTTGTTTATATCATTTATTAATATTATATATATATTATTACTAAATAAAATTACTTCAGCATAAGTTAAGTATACATAAAATAATTTTATGGGCTTGGGAAATTTTTTAAATATTATAGCGGGCTTGGGAATTTTTTTAAATATTAAAAACGGGCGGGGCCTGGGTTTAAAATTTTTTTTACGATGGGCCTGGGCCGGGGTTGGTCCTAAAATCTAGGCCCATGAAGGTCTCTAGTCAGACCCTATACTAAAAAAAATATATTTGAGCAGGAAAAGGGACCTTGAGCTGCTCAAAAATTCTTAACCCAAATTTTTTCCCCAATCTAGGGCACAATTACAATCCAGAGGCATCTTAAACTATTGAATTTTTCTGGCCAGTCCGAGCCATTGGACCGGTTTTACAGACTTAAAATAAAATTATTTTTTTAAAATATAATATTCATTTTTCCTAGTTTAATAGTGAGTTAAATGCCCTATGACTAAATAATCAAATACCGATAATATTCTTTACACATTTATTTACTACACCATAAAATAGGGTGGGAGGAGGAAATTAAGATAAATGTTGTATGAAACTTTTAAATTAGGAATGTGAACGGTCGTTAGAATATAAAGACAAAGGGAGGCTCCCATTATATCCTGAAGTATGAAAGCGTTAAATTCGTGTCGATGAACGAGCCAAAATATGCAAATCGCGAGGCTGAGGACTAAGCACAATAAATGTTTAATCGTGAACAATTCTCGGCATAAGAATTTAAAAGTTTCGCAGATGCCATTTTTCACTTTGACGAATGTTGTGTCAAAGTAATTTTGCTTCTTCTTATTATTGTCATGGGCAGTCATGGTAGGGGTAGGGTTTGAGTTGGTGACATTAGTTTTATCAATATTGTCATTATCGGCAATGGTGATATGCGAAGAATTCTTATTCTGGGAGTTAGGTTGGTTTAGACTGTAATAATTGATGTTAGTAGAAGCCAGTGGGGATGACGGTAGAGGCGTCTCCGATAGAAATCGAAAATTGCAAAAGGAGAGAAGACTAAATGATTATGTATTTTTTTTAAATGGGAAGTTTTAATAAGCTTTATCGCGTCTAAAGCCGTATTTATAGTAAACGGGATTGACTGGGTGTAACAAGGGATCGAGTTTATAAAATTTTTGAATGATATCCAATTTTTTTATCATAGATAGCATTAATTTTATCTTAATTTGAATCAATATGAAGATTTAAGAATAAAGAACAAAATCAGCTTTACATGGTGTCGCATCACGTTAATGTGGCTTAATAATAAGAGCTATCGAATTTATAAAATATAATAGATTAATAATTGCCTGATTATTATTTGAAAAATAAAAAATATATAACCTGAAATCTCTGAAGGGTAAAAATCTGTGACTCAAGAATCGAAATTGAGAATATAACGCGATGATAGAGTACAGGCAAAATACATAGATCAAGTAGTACACTAAATATTACATAATATAATAGTGAGAAGAAAAATATGACATTTGTTTCATTACAATCTGAACCGAGAACAAAGTTATATGAATATAGAGCTAAATATAAGTAATTTAATTTTAGAATACAATAAAGCCCCATATGACGATAACTCGAAGGGCGGTTTATTGCTAGAGCCATGCAATTTGTCTCAAAGTCGAGCCTAAATTTTTTTAAATATTTTGGCCCGGCTGGGCTCGGTCTTGAATAATATAAATAAAATTTAAAATATAACATGGAAAATTATGTTTTCTCTTGTTTTATCAAAATAAAATTTATCTATGATTAAGAAAAACAATTAGTCATTTTAATTTCTTTTATCTTCAAAAAATGCGTTTAATTTTTCTAATTAAAATTTTCAGGTGGGGCATCATAAAAATTAAGGCTCGGGCCTAAAAATTAAAAAATATTTGAACCGGGCTTTAAAATAATTTTTTTTTTTACCTATTTAAAAAAAATAAAAAGTATTTTTAATAATGAATTAGCATACTTAAAAATTTATTTAACTTTTAATAATTTTCTATTAAATTATTATTCTTAGTGACATATTAATATTCTTAGGTGAGAGGGTGATGAGGTGGGGGGGGGGGGTTAATGTAAGGAGAATAAGCTCAAAATGATATTTACAAATTAAGGCGATTTTCTGAATGGGGGAACACCAAAAAATTAAATATCCATCTTTATTATGGAGGAAGTGAATAAGTGGATGGTTTAACTGAATTTTTAATTTAATACAAAAAATCATTATTCAAACCGGCATATTTGTAGAAATACCAAATGAGAGTGAGAAAGATGCACATGAAGACGACCATAAATATAACGTTGGCTACCGAAAATGAGTCCCTGTCAGCCTGGTCTCTGAGCTTAGATTTATTGTCAAGCTTAGATTTTACACTCTGGGACCTGTCGACTCGGTCGAAATCAATATTAGCGGGTGATGCAACGTTTGTAGAACTCGTGGAGTTAACCTCATATATCCTCATTGTAGTGGCGTTTTCGTTCAGCGTCTTAAGTCTGATTAAAAAGAATGAAGGAGGGAGGATAAATTTAATTTATTAACTTATAAAAGTAGTCAACGAGATTTCCGAAAATATAACGGTTCGGAAATTATTTTATCAAATTTCTAAAAAAAATTGTTTGAAATCTCAAAGAATTTCAACAATTAGCTAGAGGATTTGCTGCAACAATAAAGTTGAGATTGAGATTAATATCTTTCAGTATCGTGCCTATCCTGGTATAGGCAAGTATCGGTATGACCGATATTTTAAATTTTTAAAGATAAGATGGGCTATCAAATCTTTCAACTCTCTAAAGGTTAGTTGATAAACTTTTAGATAATTTATGCACAAATATTTTTATAATTTACAGTAAAAAGTTATTAGTTTTTTTGGCTTTATTTAATAAAATAATTTTAAAAAATTGCCAATCTCGTGTTTCCTTGATTTTATTTTCAGATTGATATTTAATTTTTTTAAAAAAAATATTTTTTTTACCTATATGTTTTAGTGGCCGGCGCTTTTCTAAAAAATGAAGCATCATAAGTTAAAACTTTTTTTATTTAATATGCCTTACTATTACAGTGCTTAGACCCGATAGTACAACGGTGTCGGTATCGGCAAAAAAAAGTAGTTTAGGTACATTTCTGATCAATATAATGGGATCGTTTATAAAATTATAATTAGTATGATTATCAAACACTCATCCGTAAAATGCAGTTATTATAAAATTTACAAATGGCATGAAACTATAAGCATATTCTATAAAACCTCTTATAGTAGTCTCTACCTCCAAGATAGCCACCGAATATACATATGCATATGACGATCAAGGCTAAAATAATAGGGCCCATATCGTAATATATGTTGAGAGGATTAAAGCGAATTTGACCTAATACACGGGATGCTTTACTTTTATCCGTTTTGTTTGGCTTGTCACTAATGGCGGAAGTGTTGTATTCACTATTTAGTAGGGTTTCCTAGAGTAATCCCCATTTTAATTTAATAAATAGAATAAACAAGATTATTAATTAAACCTTTTTTTAAAAAAAAATCCAAGGCAGCTCTCCTTGAATTCTAAAAATTATTTGTATAACCGTTGGCCCCGAACCTTTATTAAAATAAAAAACAATAAAACCTCGACATACATTTCCTATAATTATATGATAAGGAAAGCTCATTCATTTAAATTTATTTAAAGGGAAAATTTCGTGATTAAAATAAACATTTTTAATTTTAGTACGTTGTATATTTTAGATGATAAATTAAAAATTTAATCATTTTCAATAAATAAAAAATTAATTTGAATAAATAAAGTGATGTACTATATCATTTTGTTTTCCTTTACAGCTACCTTTTAAACAACAACTGAGCTAAAAGGAAGCTTAATAATTTTTTAAACATTCAATATCAAGATTATTTTATCAAAATAAAAGGATGCTCCTATAGACTCGTACTTTAAATTGCTATAAGATATTTAAGAATAAAGATGTTTACAAAAGCAAATCTCTTATTTCATCTCAATAAAATTCTTAATTTATTTAGATTAGATTTCATCCATCTCATTAAAATTCTAAATTTATTTTGAATTAACCTTTTTATATACTTTTTTTAAAAAAAAAACGATATTCACACTGCCTGAAATAATAAGTTTAATAATAAAATGTAAGGCCCGTTGAAATTTACTATAGAAAAATATATAAAAGATTGTTCTTGGTATATTATTCTTAAGAAAAAATACATATTATGGTAATCAACAGTTCATTATAAATTTAATTTATAGATACGAACTTTTTAAATGCACCAAATATCTCCTTCACACTCTTTTATTTAAATAGACAGACTATCGCTTCTATAAAAACAAGGAAATAACTTTATTCAATAGTTAATAGAGGAAATCGAATTTGCTTAATTGATACTTTAATCTTAATGGTAATAATTTTCTCACTACAAGGATATTGAATATATATCAATTAATATACAAATATAACAGACCTGCAGACACAGCTTAGAACGGGCTGATTCAAAAATAATAAATATAAATTACGCCAATTAATCAGTTGAAAAAATATAATGGAGCGTTTACTCATTTACTGCTCAAATTTTCAATTTCCCGTTGAAACAATTTGCAAAATATAGCAAAAATATTTAAAATAAATAAATTTCAAATATTCCGGGCTGGGCTGTAAATTGATCAATGATAAAAATCTAGAACAACAAAAATTTCAACCTCGACAGTTCTCTGTATCTGATAACCCTTATTTAAACGGTTTATTTATACAAATATTTAACACTTTTCGAGATTCCTATTTAGGAATATTACATCAAATTGATTCCCATTTAAACGGTTTCAACACTATATAAATCTATTTATTTAAACAACCCCAGACGGATTTTAACTTTGGGCGGCGCCATTGGGACAAGGATTCCAATTAGGGATCTGCAAAAGTAGGCCCGGCCCGAAGGCCTATTTTAAAAAGAAATCGGGTTAGGTTTGGGCCGGGCCTAATATTTTTTTAAAAAATTCGGGCCGGATCGGGTCTGACTTTGGATTTTTTTAAATATATCTAAATTTATTAATTTTATGTTAAATTTTTAATGTAAAATAAAAATATTTATCTTATTTATAGAAACTAGATGCAATATAACATATATCATTTACTTTATTTAAATAAATTCGGGCGGGCGGCCGGTAAATTATTTTAAAAAATTCCGGGTTTGGGCCGGGCCAGCATAACTAATAAAAATTTCGGGTCGGGCTTGAAGAATTAGGCCTGATGCAGATCACTAATTCCAATATCCTTAAATATTTATTTTAAAATTAATAGTATTTCCCAATAGGAAGAGGGGGACAATTTGTGTGGAAATGAATTAGGATATTTATGGGCGGCGGCCCAATATATCAGATTATTTTCGAGAAAATCGAATCGGATGATATTGTATATAAATTGATCAGATTTAAAAATAATCATGTATTTATAACAATTGATAAAAATGGGTAATGATATTTAGCGTTGATAATCGTATAGCAATATCTGCTAAACAATGCCAAATTTTATTAAAATGCAATAAGATTTATTTTTATTTTAATATATAATAAGGATCCAGGCGGTAGCTTCCGCTATACTATATACCATAACCCGTAGCACACAACCCCCCCGTTTCCAAAAAAACACCGATCCTTCCTGGATTCGAACCCAGATCATATATGAAACCACTGAGGCCTTAGATGCCCATGACAACATTTTTTTTGTATATTATATGGATAAATTACAAAGCTATCTATTATTATAATAAGCTATAAAAATTTAAAATAAATAGAATATATTTTAAAAAATCTGGGCCGGGCCATGCAAATGGTGCATCTTGTAGTCTGTAGATCTCTGATATTTATATGAATTTTAAAGAAAAATTATCTACTTTCTTTTAACTTAAACCTTATCCTTCTAAAATTTAAGAGAAAAATTTAGAAATTAATTTTAAAATACGCTTTGGAATATTTATTTTATAAGAGAAGATAGTAAAAGAATATTTTCTAATTTATATTTCAAAAGAAAATCCAAAAAGCTTTAAAATTAAAATAAGATTAAAAAGAATTTTTTTTATCTAAATTATAGAAACCTGTCTTGAAAAAATACTTTCAATATCGGATCAGGGAAAAAAATTATGAATCAGACAGTTCTAATTATAAATATATCATTTCAGTTTTTAAAAAATTAATTAAATTAATCACAGAGATAATGGTCTAATTGTATATTTATGAATTCGCTTAGCTCAAAAAGCTGCAATTCAAAATAACGATATATTTTAAGCTTTGTTTCATCCCAATAATTTGACAAATTTGATTTTTTTTACTTTCAAATCAAGAAAATCCCTTTGCTTGATTATGAATAAATTGATCCCAACACTAAGAAATTCGTCTATCAATGTTTTATTTTGTATTAATTCCGTTTGATTCCACAAATTGTAGCCATCTTTCTAAATATAATTTTTAAATAGATTTAAAAATAAAACTAATTTGATAAAATTAATAGTTTGGCTAGCGAATGATAAAATAAACTTTAAAATTTTACCCAATATCTTATATAATATGCAACTAAAAAAATATTTAAATTATTTTCTTTTTTTTTGCAAATCAGTTATTTATATTGGCTAACTTATAAATAAATTTTTTCTTTTTTCAAAATTTGTATTAAGTTAAATGTTAAGAATCTCTGGCTAGTTTAAATATTTGTTTTATAATATTATGCTTCTTTAAGTTTAAACGTACAATTTTTGGTTATAAAAGAAATTGATAATTAATATTTATAAATTTGAATTTTAAATTCATTATCAATGTTAATTATATCTCCTTTAGCATTAGTTTTTCATTTCTTTTTGAATATGAGCCACAAAAATAGAAATACTATCCTTTTTGACAGAAATGTCAGTAACGAAATATTTTTAGTATACTAACTTTAATTAACGTATTTTGAGGGGAAATATGAAAAGTATTTTAAAATAATTAGCGAAATCATTTTTAGAGTAACGCTTGTAATTCAAATATTTTTTTAGTTTATACAAAAATGCGGAAAAAAAATATATATTTAAAATATAAAAATAAATAAATTTGCTATTCGTTTCCTATTTTTAAATTTTGTAAATTAACGAATTTTATTTTATAAACCTTTTTTAATACTTTCGATGACAGATCACGATAAAAATTTTAGTGAATGCATAGATGATGAAGGGGATCATGATAGCCTGACCAAAAAACTTATATAATATAAAAAAATTTTTTCCTAGACGCCAATGATGATGGATCTCAACTTGTCCTTTATCATTAGAGACGTTCAAGTCATATCTTAAGACTGGTAGCAGCACCTAATATATTTTTAAAAAAGTGTTCCAACTCCAACAATCATTCTCCTTGTCCAGAAAATATATTACCAATTGGAAAATTTTTTGCTTTATGGAATTACTCAAGCAGGCCCAAATCATCCAGAATAATGCATAAAGCTATTGGATATAAGTTGGCAATTTCACGCCCTACCAGAAAACAGTCTACCCGATGGGTTATCAAACATGATGTAACATAGATCAAAATTGGGTATAATTTTTGAAAACTAAATCTCTCAAGCTTGAAGGAGCCCGGATTGAAGAGGAATATATAAATTATATCTTCTTTATCAATCGATTTATATAAATTAAAAAAGCATCCATAATATGAATTATGGAAAGTTCCAAATTCATAAGTTGAAAAATCTTTTTTATAATGAAGTAATAACCCTGGGGCTAGTTAATTTTGTTTTATTTATACGTTTTATATTTTAATTATATTATAATTTTAAATTAATGCATTTATAATTGAAATTATTATATATTTGCTTTATTTATGCGTTTATATATTTGAAGTATCTATGTTCTTTTATAATAGAAATAGGTGCGGGCCTACTTTTTTATTTACGACCAGCCCACTCACGGTGGCAATAAAAAAATTCCACTCCCTTTACGCTTAATATTAAAAAAATTTTGACCTGACCTGCCTGCTCACACAAGACAATATTTAGATCACGCCCATCAGGCCCGAAAATTCATGGAGTTTTTAAATTTCTTAAAACTTTCTTGCTATATCTTCACAATTTGTTCTATCATAGTTTTTATTTCTTTAATTTCATATTAATAAATAATTACAATTTATAAATCAAAATTTTTATTTAGAAAAGGAAGAAAGTCCATGTTTTTTTATCCCACTGGGTTCGCCTTTCCTAAAATAACCTTTCACTAGAAGAGAACTTGCCGGGGCCAAAATTTTACTAACTAATTTTCTCAAAAAAGTAAATGAATTTTCCGGCTTCCATACTTCAAAATATTGACATTGTTATTTGTTTTTGAGCGATGAATCTACTTTCATCTTTAGATGTTGATGCTTCATCAGAATTATCTAGAAATTCTCTAAATATTTCATTTAGAATATGCGGTTTTTATGCGTGTAGCATGAATTAGAAAAGTTGCAGTTGATAGTTGACAATGACTTAAGCCTATCATCTAATTTTATATCATTTAGCATTTTTTTTATATCGTCTATTAAAAATTAAAGACTTTATCTAGAATAAGCCTACCTATGTTTTGATTATTATTGTATCACCTTTGACGAAATTTCACTAATATTTGTTTCCATAGATAAACTTCATTTATTATGGGACGATAATCTGCGCTCAGATTACCGAGCATTCTTTGAATATTGATAAAAATTTAAGTGTGTGCATAAGACTGTACAATCAGTGTAAAATATTTATTATTATTGTGGTAAATCATTCAAAATATTTTGTATTAAAGTTAGACCTTTAATATATACTCAAACAATTGAGAGGCAATGGAAAAGCTAAAAATTTAATATCCCAAGAAGAGTTATAGTGAAAAGACAAATTAAAATTTAAATATTTTCTTGTGTAAAGGAAAATTTATTGTTATTTATACATATATTAGATAATTATAATTGATTATTTTAGATTATGTTTAATCTTCCTATAAATTTTAACTGGATATAATTTGAGTGCAAATGATTAGTAAATATATAGTAAAGATAAATCAAAATAAAAAATATTTAAATTAAATTTATTTTTTCCCAAATTTCTACTGCTGAACGAGAGTTGAAAGAAATATTTTTTTTCATTTAATTAAATTTTATAAGACGGGGAAAAAATATTGTTTATAAAATGCGGAGTTTTTTTTTGTTATTAAAAATTATTCTTTTTTCAAAAAGAACTAAATTAAATTTGAAAATATATATTATAATTATATAAATGAAAACTTATATTCATAAAAGGAAAATTTTGTAAATTAAAATTTCTATGATTAACGGGGAGTTTAAGTTCACACCCAATCACGCCCGGCAAAAATTTTGAGAAGGCCCGTCACGCCTAATAATTAAAAATTTATTTACACTCACGTAATGACCCATCGCGTCATGCTTAATTTCACGGCCTGCGCCCACCTCTATTTTATATATATTGCCATTTGAACTTGATTAGTTTTGATCAGAATTGTTAAAAAATCTAGATGCATGTTAGATATAACATAATTATTGTATCTCGTCTAGATATATTTATATTAAAAATATCTCATCTGGATACATTTTAGTTGTAACAGAATCTACTATTAAATACAATTTTATTTTGCGTTTTTAATAATATTATTATACTTTTTTTTGTATTCAAATTTTCTCCGAGTTTATTTCAATACAATTAAAACAAACAAAGGCATTTTGTTTTACATGGATAATCAAAAAATCCAACGATTTAATAATCAATTTTACAATTTATACCTATTAGAGGAAGGATATATTTTGACATACATTACACTGAATTATCTTTCATTAAAAAATGAGTGTCAGAATTTTAATATATTATCTTAATATAAAATGTTATTCATTTATAATGTATGTATTAGAGGTCTGCATTGGGAGGGTTTTTGGACCAAAATCCCGCCCATCCAATGTTTTAAAAAAAATTTAACCCGCTCGCCCCGCCCATTTGTCAAAAATTTCTTACCCGCCCGCCCGCCCATTAATCTTAATTTTTTACCCGCCCCCCATTATTTATAAAAAATTTTAACCCAAGCCTGCTTATAAAATTTAATTATGGTCATTCTTTTAATTTTTAAGCATCTAATAAAAATACTTCAGCATTACACCTCTACAAAAAGTTTATGATTTAGGAAATTAATTTAAGCATAAAAAATATTCAATTTAAATTATGACAATTTATTTGATCAAATAAAATATTTATGAAAAAAATATAAATATAAAATTGATATTATATGTAATTATAATTCAAAAATAATATTGAATCGACATTTTCTGAATTCAAACACGTTCTTCTTTGTTCTAAAAACCTTTCAGCAATGCTAAATCCTCGTTCAGAAGAAGCACTAGTTGCAGGAATTGCCAATATTTTTCTTGCTAATCTTGATAGCTTTGGCAAATCTCTTTCTTATCGTTTCCACCAAAATAGGATATCCGTTTGAAGTATAAAGCAAAAGCAATAATAAATGTAGAAAAAATTCATAACTATTGTATAGACGAAAATTTAAAATACGAACAGACCACAAACCATTAATAAAGACATATGGTAATAAAGAGATTTAAGCACACTAACAAACCAAAGATTATTACATTGGGTTTATAAATTATCTGCATATGATTATGATATAATGTACAAGGTGCTAATAATATAATTGCAGATGCTTTATTGAGAAACCCAATAGAGAAAAATGATGATAGATAACAAGCGAAAATAAAACAGTGAAATATACAAAAAATCTTACTTATGACACATTAACTTTACCAAGAAAAGAACTTAGAGAGGAAATCGCAAAAGATCCAATTTTAAAAAGTAAAAAATATTAATAAATGGTACAAATATACAAAATCAAGCACCAGAATTACAAGCTTTTAGAATAAGAATAGATGAAATAGAAAATGATGACGGTATTTTATTTTGGAATGACAGATTAATCATTCCGCAGTTTCAAAAAAGAATTTTACATATATTATATATGGGACATCCGGGTACTACATTGAAATTTATTAAGAGACATTATATATGGTGGGACAAAAAACTAGTAAACAGCGTAGTGGTTGTCAAAAACAATGCAGAGATATACCAAGTGTTGCCGTATACCAGGGCTGGAAAAGGGAAGAAAAAGAAAAAATAGTAGGAAAACATGCTGACCAACTACGAACAAGGGAAGAACCAGTGGAATCCGAATCAATAAAGCTAGGAGTAAAACAGTAGAAACAATGGAACCAAGTCAAGATTCAACCCTGATATCCAACGAGGGAACGAATGCCAACAAAAAGATTAATAAATGGTACAAATATACAAAATCAAGCACCAGAATTACAAGCTTTTAGAACAAGAATAGATGAAATAGAAAATAATGGGGTATTTTATTTTGGAATGACAGATTAATCATTCCGTACTCACTTCAAAAAAGAGTTTTACATATATTGCAAACGGGACATCCGGGTATTACATCAATGAAATCCATTACGCGACATTATATATGGTGGGAACAATTAGATAAAGATAAAAAACTAGTAAAGTGTTCTTCACTCAATAACGATTGGTAATAAAAAAAGAAATATTGTTATTGATTATTTAATTATGATTTTTCTTTAGTTTGTTTTTGAACAAAAATTTCAAATTTCCTTAACCCGCCCACCAAATGTTTCAAAATTATTTTAACCCGCACGCCCGCCTGCCCATTTTTGAAATTTTTTACCCGCCCATCCGCCCGTCCATTTAGATGGGCGGGAGTGGGCAGGCAGGAGACCTCTAGTATGTATAGCACCACACTATCTTCTAGTGTACCAATAGAGTTTTAGTGTGACTAAAAGTGTGTTAAAGGATAAAAGAACATACGAAAACTTTGAAAATGTTTATTAATAAAAGCTAGTAATAATATTTTCTAATTTAATTATATATTTTAGATAAAAATATCAAAATGTTTGGTTCACTTCAAAATATGAATTTTGACATTATACATATCTTACATGATTATAATAAAAAAAGGAACTTTAAAAGCATCTTGAAAAAATGCATCCATAGCTAGATATATTTTCAAGAGTACATATTATCGAGATACTTTTAGGTCATGTATCTATATTTAGATATAGGTAAAAAGTATGGTATAGAAATCTGCTCCAAGGTCTCACCGTTATATTAATTTTTATTCATAAAAAGTTCCTATCCTCCATTTAAATTAAGGGGAAACTGGTAGATAGTAGTCGATAAAGTTGGAGATAAGCTAATTTTTATGTTTATAAGACGAATGGGGAACCATATATAAATTTCAGAAAAGAATCTCAGGTGGTGTGATTATTTAAACTTACCATGTTAATATATACCCAGTGGCTTAAACGAGGGAGGGTTTGAGATTAACTTTCCACCACCCATGAAAAATATTATTAGGTAAAATTGTTGTGATACTTTTATATTGATATCAAGACGAAAATTTGCTTATTTTTTTTAAATTGATAAAGTTTTTCTTTAATTTCCTAATTCTATAAAATAATCTCAAATCTAGGAATATTTGTGTTCATATCTTTATCCATTTAAAGAAGAAAAAAAATTCGTAATTCTATAATCTCAGTTCTCGTGAATATGAACATTTCTGTACATATCTCTTCTATTTATCTATCTAAAAAATAAAACTTAAAAAACTTTATTAATGTTGTTAAACGGTTAAATTTAGCCGACTTTTATAAATGGCTAACTCAAGATTTTAGCAAAAGTAAATATCCCAAGCTTGGAGATTTTGCCCGCAGATGGTAGAAAAGTTCGGATATCTATTGGTGAAATCTCGAGACTTGTAAAAATATTTTGGCTAAAATTTTGATTCACCATATATAAAAATCTGTTCGAGCTCTTTAACAACATTAGATTAAAAATTGATTCAATTATAATATAATTGTAAAAAATTAAGCAGAGGATAAATTAACATAGACGAACATTTTGGTTATATTGTATATGTAAAATGAAGGTCAAAGACCAAACCGAAGACAAATATTAAAATTAAAAATCAGATGGATAAAACCAATATCGAAAAACTGGACCCATTTTTTTTAAATTTTGCAAAACCTTCATTTAGACCAACCAAAATAAACAAAATAGGAACTATTAAATATTTTGTCTTGACCTCCGTTTTTTTTCATTTATAGTGTAAATTTATTAATTAAATATTCAATTAATAGAAGGGCTTATTATAAAATTAAAAATGATTATAAAATTACGAAATAAGTTATAATTTTCACAATTATCGGAAAAAAGGTATGTTTGTTTTTTGGTTCTTTCTAATTATATTTTATAAAAAAATTAAAGAAATAACTCTAATTTTAATAAAAATGAATAGAAAAATGGCATTTTTTATTTTTAATATTGGTTTTTTTATTTTTCTAAATGCACCTTAATCTAATTTTTTGCATTTTTTTCCCCAAGCCCTACGGAGTTGAAATTACGATTTGGTCGATATAATACATTTATAGGCATTTGTAATATCAGAGCAATCGACCGTTAGGAGACAAGAATCAAGAAAATAAAGAGGTATTTAGGCCATTACGATTTTATTTCCACATAAAAATAATATAAATTTTTATAAATAAAAATACAGTTTGAAATGCTCTAAGATTGTTTTCAATTTAAACTCTGAATAAAATATTTATAATAATCAAATTCTAAATAAATTTTAACTCTAATTAATATCCTATATATTTGTGCATATTAATTTTTAAAATTAATATAAGCTAAAAATCAAGTGAGATCGGGGATAAGTGAGGTGGGATATATATAATCAATATGGTCTAAATTTATATATAATGACTAAGGTTGATGATAGAGAGTGGCAAGGCCCCATGAATTATATGCTAATAATTAAAAAGAAAATGAATAATCATAAAACATTATATATCTCATTTCATTAAAATATATCCATAATACATTTTAAAATTGGCAGTTACGTCAACATGATAACCGAAAAACGGCGACATTTTCACTTTTATTAAGCTTAAAAGTTCACTATACTCGGGCGAAAATGGAATAACAATTGATTTACAAACATAGATAAATTTAAATAACAAAATAAAATTATGATATTTTTTATAATCATCCTTTAACTTATCGTCCGCTTGCTTCTTTCATAATCGTCTGCCTATATTGTCAAGTCTACTTGTAGAAGTATTGTATACCATCAATCTGTTGTTCCAATTCGTCTGCATTGAATAATCCATCGTAAATATCGCATTCCTGTTATCAACAATTTACTTTTCCTATATTCCAGTCCCCTCAAAGGAACGTGTGATTTCATAAGCATCATGCAAATCAATTGTTCTCTACCTTCCTTGTCACCGTTTTTTCTAGGAACCGTATAGGACACTTTCAGAGCTGGCCTTGGCGGTGATGCATATCTCTAACCTCAGCTGTGCTTAATCGTTACTTTCATTAACTGTCTTGTTCTTTTCCAAGCCCTCTGTTGAAACTTGAAGCATTAAAAAAATATTAGAACGAATCATAAAATATTTATTAAAATAATCATGTTTTATTTGAACACAAATAATAAAATATAAGAAAATACAAAATATTTAAGAGCGAATATAATATTTTTTTAAAAAATTACAGGTATATAAAAGGGTATAACAATATAGAATTAAATATTATAATGATGATCTAAAAAGTGAATCGATAATATCATTCATAAATAAAAATTTACTCATCTTAATGATTTAGCCAATTTTTCAATAAGCTGTTCCGTATAGTAGATCAAATCTCTATGTATATTAAATTGAGATAATTCATTTAATTGATTTTCTGATGTCGTACTTCTGGGATATGTTTTACTTTCTGTAATAAAATCTCCTTGTGCTTTTGCTTACTAGCATTCTTATTAAAATATATTATAGTGATATATTTGGGAATAACTCAAAATATATTTTAAAGTATGCAATGCTTCCTTGACGTTTCTTGGATGATTATCTACTAGAATTAATCTTTCATATCAAGATTTTTAAAAAAATGGGCTGGAATATTGAATCTAATAATGTATCTATTTCTGATATTTCTCCGAGGTACTCAAAATAAAATCTTCTTGAAGTATACTTCATAAAAAAAATTATATTTCTTCCAAATATTTTATAAATAATTTGCATTTTTTGGCAATAAGGGGATTTGTCTTCCTGTTCTTCTCCTCGTGGATTACGCGCCTGTATAAATTTTATAATAAAATAATTTAACCATGTTCACATCATATTTTTAGAGATATCTCAATTGGTCACATAATTGAGTAATTACTCTATCTTTAATAGCCTTAGTCAATCTTTAGCTAGCGAAACCTAATTATTAGCTCATCGTGGAAAATATAGATAAACTTTGAAGAAATCATAAATAAATTATCTCGCGTCTCTATGCCTAGCGGATTTTCCTAGTGGATGCGCATTTGATAGAGCCTAATTAGACTATTTCCAGCCATTACACAACTATGGTCATACTAGGGTTGAAAAAAATCCGCACGACATTTTATCACGCGATACTTTATCACGACGATTTATCACTCAGTTATTAACGCGACACTTTATCAAATGACAGTTGAATAAGCGACAACAATCCTGATATACTTAAAACTTAATATAATATATTTGAAAAGTTAAATCTTGATAATATCTGATTTTATGACATTTCCGTTTAAATTTCTATTTAAAAAATTTTAATTAATTTTTTATATATTATTATATTGAAAAAAACGAATATTTTAATTTTCATGAGTATAATTTTTTTAACTTAATTATTATCTTATCTAAGGAAACAGGAGACACAAGCAATAAGATTGATTTCAATTTATACTTTTTATTAGTAAATAAATCAATAAATCACGAGTAAAAAATATAAATTATTTATAAAATATTTAATTGCATGAAATATGGGCAAGAGCTTTTAAAAATGTTAAAGAATCCAATAGTCCATAATTCGAAACACATACCTGAAATCGTTTTTTAATATCTTCATCTTTCTTTGAGAGGTGCGGTGTTGTCCCCATTATGACTTGAAGATATAGGGCCGTATGTTTTTGCATATCCTTTTGAATCCCATCTAAAAAATTCCAAAGCGTTGGGTGAGAACATTGGTATAGGGATTAAATTCCAAAATGCCACCCTTCAATACAATTTATTGTTTGAGCGACACTTTCTAAGGTCGAAGTGTTTGTTCCATAATCTTACAAGAGAGGAGCTGCAAAATTATTTCATTGCCTATAAATATATGAATTTACAACAAAAAAAATATTTTTTTACTGGAATTTCTACGTCCTAGGATATAGGTCTTCTCAAAGTAGGAAATAAGCTCAGATAAGCCATTCAATTCTCCAAATATTTCTGCCAAGGTATCAAATGAATTTCCAACATCATTCTCTGGGACATATGCAAGGGCCGATAAATACCTGTATACAATCGAAAGTCACCATTAGACTCATATTTCTTTTAATCCCAAATAATTTATTTTTCTAATAACGCTGTTTTAGATGAAAATAACATCCAAGGATATCTGCGAGTAGGTACCATCACATATCCATATATCCGATCTTGATAATCCTTCGATTAGTTCGTTCGTGCTCAACATTATAAATCTTAAATTATCATTCCCAGTATCCCTTTAACATTCTGGATATATGAAGTGAGATCAGTCGGGATTAGAGGCAATATAATGGTTGAGCTTGATTTTTTATGCCGTTGTAATGATTAATAAAGGGCTAACTTCTTTGGCATAACCATCAATGTATTATTATCATAATTTAATTATGTAGTTGCGAGGACCAACGAAGGACTAGAATACCCACTTAATTTTGATTTCATTTCTGATATAGCTTTTAGGGCATTAGATTTGAAAATGTTACCTTCATGATTATGATCAAGGGGACTTCTTAGAATATCATTAAATTCTGTTGTTATAAAAGAATTGCATTTTTGAGATCTATTTTTGGCGCACCTCCAGCATATTGATTTATATTTATCTGTTCTAAATTTCGTATATTCATAATTTTGATATTTGATATAAGAGGGTAGGTTTAATTTTTAATGTAACAAATTCTAACATTATAATTAATAAAAATATTCGTTAATATATAATAATATAGAAAATTGAGCTGTAGATAAAAAAAAATGATTATATTTATGGATAATTACAAAACCTTAATTCTTAAATTATAAATCATTGTGAAAATACGATTGACTTAAAAAATATCAATAGATAAATACATTTTTTGAAAAATTTTAAGAAATAAGTTTTTATTTTTAATATAATAATAAACATCCACACTTCAATTTTCTTATTTATAATTTTTAAGTGTCGCGTGATAAATTGTAGTATGAGAAAGTGTCATCGTGATAAAGTGTCAAGATAAAATGACGTGTGATAATGTGACTAAGTGATAATATGTCGTCGTGATAAAGTGTCCTCATGATACAGGGTTGCAGGTGTTTTATTTGGTAATACATTAAAAACAAAAACTATTAAGGTATAATAAATAAGTTTGAAGTGTTTTAAAAACAGAACATTTATGTATTAGGAAAAAATAGTTTAAGTGAATATTTTTTCAAAATTTTTATAAACCTTATTTAATAATCGGAAGAAATTTGAAAATTAAAATATTTTAAATAAATGTAAATGCCATTCTTTTTTTTTATAGAAATTCGCCAATCGGATGAACAAAATATAAAAATTAACAACCCAATAAAGAATAGTTTACAAACCCAAAAATAAATATATTTTTTAAAATTTAGAAAATATAAATTTCAAATATCTTTTTACTTCAAATATAGTTGAATATTTTATTTTGTATATATTATAATAATCTATAATTACTGTTGTAAACAAACGCGTTCAAAATGAACGCGTTCGTGAACCAAGTTTGTTTTTTTGAAAAATATAATGAACGGCGTTCCTTTTGTTTTTGACGAACTTTGAACGTGAACGCGTTCCTTTTTTATGATGAACGCGTTCGAATTTAACGTTCGTTCAATTTTAAAAATATTTTAATTTTTTAATCGGCTGTGAATTTTTTTAACACATAGTTTATTAATTTGAATATTATTGTTTATATTTTAATTTAATTTATTAGCATAAGCATGGATATTATTATTTAATCCTCATAATCTGATTCTGAAAATCCAAAATCAGATGAATTATCATTACTATGGCCAAATATGATAAATGTTTTACATTAACATCCTATATTGAAGGAACTAATCCAATACTTACCAAGTGTAAAATGTGGCCAAAAAGTATTATATTGTCAAAATCTTCAGGTTCCAATTTAAAACGACATTTGATTTTAATATTAATTATTTGATTTTATATGATATAACTAAGTTAAATCATTAAATTTGAAGAAATGATGCATTTAAGATATTTGACCCCAACAATAACGATAGTTATTTTAAAATTAAAAAAATTAGTGGCCTCAAATATGGTCAACTATTGATAGACGCGGTATTAAATGGGATTAAAAGGCATTAAACCTAATACTCTCAATTAATTACATATATTTTATTTTTTTAAAGATTTGAACATATAAATAAGGATCAATATGTTCTTTCTGCAATTATACATCCAGCATTCAAACTTTAATGGCCATGGATAAAACTTCCACAGAACAAACTTATTAAAAATAAACTTATAGCGTCATTGAAAAAAATGGTATGAAAACACTAGAGAACTGTTAATTTGGAGATCCCTTTTTTTTGTCGAGAGTAGAGAATGGATTGGAGGAGGATAACTTATCTCAATTTTTTGCAAATAACAAAACAATAAGTTTTCAATTAATTCTCCACGTTAAAAGAGCTGTTTATTAAGTATAATACCGCAATCCCCTCATCTGCCCCTGTAGAGCGCGTTTTTAGTATAGCTAATGCCATATTAACTGCCAAGTGTTCCTGTCTATCAGATCAATATTTTGAAAACAATTGTTATTAAAATTTAATAAGAAAAATTTTTTATAAATAAAAATATCTTTTTATTCGCTATATTATATTATATTTATAATTATATTATCAAAATAATATATTATTTTTTAACATGGCTAAAATATATTGTATTAAAAAATATAGGTTTATTTATATTAAATTTAATTTTAAACGCGTTCCTTTTTTTAAAACATAAACTTGAACGTGAACGCGTTCGATTTTTGTCAATGAACGTTGAACGCGTTCGATTTTTTTAGAAATGTTTACATCACTAATAATTACAAGAAGCACAATATTATAATTTACATAATGATTTAATTTTGTGAGAAAATATTATATTTTAAAATTGTATTCTCGTTTAGTTTTAAGTGTTCCGAAATTGGCATCTTTATTTTTATATAAATAGAGAAAAGATAAAAATATATTTAAAATATAGTAAAATTTATATCCTTTAATTGATTGGTTGTCCCCGATAACCAAGTTCAAAAAACTCATGCATATGATTATAAAAGTTTGTAAAATCGTACGGTATGTACCAATTTAATATCGAAGAAACATTATTTACGATTTGATCTCTATTGTTTAGCCTTGAAATTTTTATTTTTCAAAAATTTCTTCCGATTATTTTTTTTTTAAATTAAAATAAGGTTTAAAAAATTTTGAAAAAATATTCACTTAAACTATTTTTTTATTAATACATAAATGAGGTATTTCTATTTTTTAAATACTTCAAACTTATTTATTATACCACTTAATAGTCTTTGTTTTTAATCTATCACCAAATAAAACACAAACACCTGCAACCCTGTAAAGTGTCGCCGTGATAAAATGTGGCATGACAATGTGACGCGTGATAAAGTCACTCCAAATCAAAAAATCATGATTATATTTAGAAAAATAAAAAATATCGATTAATTTTTTGATTTAAATCAAATTTAATAATAAAACCAAAAAGAATAAATAGTATACTAGGTAGGTACTTACTGGGCAAGGTTGCCAGATCAAAAATTGATTAAATTTTTTATTATGAGGGAGAAATTTGAAAATTGCGGGAGAAGCCGCGGCCTACGGCCGAGTTTGTAAAATGGCTTAGTTACTCCCCTCCCCCATTATTATAATTAATTTAGGATTCTATTGAGCCTCCTATTAACAAAGTCAATAACGTTTTGTAATATTTTTCAAAATAGGTAATAGAGAATACATGCTCGCATATTTTTTTCAAAGTAGGGATTGGTTATTACGAAAAAATTACACCCATTTCTCCAATGCTTTTAGACCATTTTTTAGAGTATTCTAAAGAATCATAAAAAATAAAATCAATTGTTTTAATATATTTATCAAATTACAAAATCCATCAATGGATGGTTTTTGTTTTAAGGTTTTAATATTTACACATTAGTGTATAGAATTATTAAAGATTAACATAGCTGTAACATAATTTTGTGAATCTTTATTAACTAAAATTATTTGGATTGCAATAGCATATTAACACCATATTGATTTACTAGATGTAAAACCATGGCTTAATATGCTTCCGCCAATTCACTTGCGAAAAATTCTTTCAAAATATTTAAATAGCTTTTATAATTTCCATTTAAAAAATTTCTTTCTAAAGGTTCATGATATTTTAAAAATCTATCAATGGCAGGGGTGATAATCAGAGACATGGCATAATAACTCGCATCCATATCATACGTGGTGCCTGTGCTTGACATTTGTTGAAATAGGAATTAATTAATAATTGTTTCTTCATAATTCACAAATATTAAAGAGTTATGCAATGCTATGTGAAAGAAAGAAAGAAAGAAAGAAAGAAAGAAAGAAAGAAAGAAAGAAAGAAAGAAAGAAAGAAAAAATGGTTATAATGGTAATAAATTGCTGAGCAATAATAAATAATTATCTTATAGAAATAAGTTCGATATTATTTATTAAGTTATGTATTTAAATAAATATGATGATAATTTGATTAAGAGAAAAGAGATGCAATCTCAAGGAAATATATCCAGTCCAGATAAAATCTGCCTATCCTAATTCCTAAAATTAAGCAACATAAACACATGGTATGATGTTGTGTTATTGGGTCATTCCACGTCAAATCGATCACGATTCGGCCGACCCTTTTTAAAATTGTTAAAGATTTCTGGAATTATTTAGTTTAGAAAATGAGAAAGCCGTTTATTTTAGCTCGCTAGCACACCTGGTTCCTGAGATATAGGGACTCAAATGTGCAAAAAAAGAGCGACTTTGGAATATGTAAAATTTTTAAAATGCTTATATCTCAAAAACTATTTATAGTAAGATAATATATCAAAATCAAATTGTTGGTAAAAAAATCTCTAAAGAGCTATCAAAAAACAATAAAAATTGGCGCCAATTTGAGGCGTTAACTTCCGGTTTACCTAATTTGCTTTACCTGTGTTTTTAAACAAAAAAGGGAGTTTGTTTTCGAAATATTTTTTTTGCTTTTTATTTAGACTCCTTTGCTAAAAATATATACGATATCAAAACCTTGGCGACGCTATCAACTCCAAAAATTGATGAAAAAAATAGATGGCGCATTATGAAATTACGGATTATGGTTGAAATTTTGCTGCTAACTTATCAATAACCGGATATTTTCGCTTTTTTCTAAAAAATTTCGAATTTCTATTAAATATACTAATTAAACCGAGGAGCAGAGTTGGCATATTCCCATTAGACACTTAATAATGTAACAAATTTCTAATAATAAATATCTTTCATATATTTTTTTTAATTTTTAAGATATTTAGAATTTCATAGAATTTTTTATCATTTGATGAAGATAATGGTATAAGTTTAGTCTTTTAAACTTTTTTTTACTCTAGATATTTTTTTCTTCGAATATTTCTTTTCATATAAGCGTTTTCTTTAGATTCCCCATTTGATTGTAGGGATATATTAATGTTATCAATAGCCTCTTGATTAATATATGAGGGGGAGAATCAATATCTACATTGTCATTTGAAGTATAAGGAATGTTTGCTGATTTTTGTGGCATGAAGAGCATATTAACATATCTAAATTGAATGGTAAATTTTTTTGGGTCATCCAGGGTAAAATCTTTCTTAGATTCTCGCGATAAAAAGCATGTCTCTGTAGATAAAATGGGTTGCAAAATTTTATTATTTGGTACGTCATCTGTGATATAGAATAAAATTTTAATTGATCTGCACCTAGAATATATGTTTTTGCACTCTCCAAATCCAGAATGTTATTGGTAGACAGACGATAAAATAATAAGCAGAAACAGGTTTAATTATTTAAAATTAATCTGAACGGACAAGTTAAAAATATTACGCAAAAAGAGATCGTTTTAAACAGTTTATTTTGTAAAATATAATCGATAATATGCCTAATAAAATATTCGTTTTTACTGCAGCTGTTTTACATCATCGAGCTAATAAGTCATTCGCTATAGTAGCAAAGTAGAGATCTAAAAAATGTAAAACATTTTAAGGATAGTGGGAGGATGGGGGGGGGCAGAACTGAAAAATTTATCACATTTCTTATAAACGTATCAATATTTTCATTTTCCCTAAGAATAATATTTTTCAACTATTAGCGCCATCTACTTTTTTCTTTAAATTTTGGTAAAAATGTTTATTTCGGAAAAGTCGATAGCGTCGCCAAGGTTTTGACATCGTATATATATTTATAAAAGGTTTCTAAATAAAAAGCTAAATAAAAATTTTGAAAACAAACTCCCTTTTTTGCTTAAAAATACAGGTAAAGCAATTTAGGTAAACATGATGTTAAAAGTCTATAATGGCGCCAATATTTATTATTCTTTGTTAGCCCATTAGAGAATTTCTTTACCTACAAAATGATATATTATAATTTTTTTACTATAA
The DNA here is from genome assembly GCF_954871325.1 of Gordionus sp. m RMFG-2023. Taxonomy (NCBI): domain Eukaryota; kingdom Metazoa; phylum Nematomorpha; class Gordioida; order Chordodea; family Parachordodidae; genus Gordionus; species Gordionus sp. m RMFG-2023. The sequence goes on from NC_088775.1 coordinate 68,393,572, forward strand.
ATAGTTTTTGAGATATAAGCATTTTAAAAATTTTACAGATTCCAAAGTGGCTCTTTTTTGTACCTTTGAGCCCCTATATCTCAAGAACAAGGTGTGCTAGAGAGCTAAAATAAACGGCATTCTCATTTATATACCTATCTAAATAATTCCAGAAATTTTGAACAATTTTAAAAGGGGTCGGCCGAGCCTTTTTTGATCGATTTAAATAAAACATATTAGGAAAAAGGAAATTGACAAACTAGACGTTTTTTTAAAAAAATTTAAAATTAACTAGATGGGGGAAGCCCTGGCAACCCTGTTCCTGGGACGAATTTATAAATTGAAGAGGATATTATTATTAAATCTGTTTTCTTGTGTTATGAACAAACAATTGTTAAATAATAAGAAAAATTAAATTGACTACATTTACAATAATTTAATAATACATTCTGATTGTTAGTTTATAATTTATAATCTAAACTTTTTATTTTTTTTCAATGTTTCATTATTATAAATTTAACAATTCTTAATTGGTATTGGTCATCATTCTGGAACTAATTTTGAGAGATCCATCGACAGTAAAGATGATAAAATTAAACAAATATGGATTTTGATTTTAAAACGACCTTAATAAAATATCATTCTTGTAAAATTGATTATTATTTTGCATTTATAGAAAAAGGAATAAGAAAATATAATTGTAACAATAAAAGTATTTAATATAATGAATAGTAATATCAGCTTCTTAAATATTAGATTGAAAATTTTCTAACTACATTTAAGACATGTATAATAGAATCATATTGCTTGATAATCGAAATCCTATTTGTTACTAAGTCACCTCTTTGCAAAATAATTGTTCACAAAGAACTGAAGTTGTCTGGATGGCAACATGAACTCTAGCTAGTATAGATTGAATTAACAATGGAATCTATTATTAATGGGCATGCTTTAACATATGTTTGATCATGTGGAGTTATAGGTTAAAACATAACATTTAAATAATTTTATCATAGTATAAATTTACTTTGTAAATTTATTGAAAAGTCTAAATTAAATTGTAGATTTGTTTAGGAATAGAACTTATATAGATGCTCAATTATCTTAAATATTTATATTTTTGATAATTATAAAAAGATAATCGAAATTTTTTTTAGGTACGACCAAGTTGGTTCAGCTCAAAACGTAGTCCAAAAATTGAATGGTTGACTTTCTCTAATTTAAATAATAATGAAAAGGAGCAAAAACAAAATCGTCTTTTTTTAAATGTAACCTGGTCAAATTTGCAATAAGCAACCCTAAAATGCTCCAATAAAATTGTAGGGAAAAGGCATTTAAAAGTTTTCCCTTTCTTCTGGATGCTTATTGAGCTTGGCATGCCCAGTTTGTATGCAATCTGTTACCCAAAACTGAAAAGTTACAGTTTGAGTGTCACATATGTTTTTAATTTATCGTATGCCTAAGAAATAACTTTCTTGTGAGATGGGAGGGGGGGGGGTTAATAAAAATATAATGATTCATGGTTAACATATAATAATATATTAAACAAAAACCATTTTATGTCTTAGACTAAGGTAGACCAGTTTGACAATATATGGATGAACTCAGGGTGGACTCTAAGAGAATGTATCAGATTTAGTTAGATTGGATCTTGACTGGGCATAGGTGGGATTAAATCGATTTGTATTTGAAAAAATTAGGAGTTTAACACTACATCATCACCCTACCCTATTCTAATTCTAAGTGTATAACATAAATATATATATATAATAATATAATAATATATAATTACAATATTGTTTGATGGGTAAACCACTAACAAATTAGTCATTTTGAATTTTCCATATAAATTGATTAGTCTTTTGACCAATCTACAATTACCGCGGTTTAACACAATCATAGTATTTAAATTGATTCCGATGTTAGCAGCCATGCCTGTATCCTTGATAACTTGATTAATATCCAATAAATTAGAAGATGAGCAACCATCATCTGGTGTGAGATCTATCAGGGTATAGGTGTCCTAAATGAAAAGGATTAGATTCAGTCATTATTATAATAAAGTATAAGCTAATTATATTAAGATGTGCATGATTTAATATTTTATTTTGATTTATAGAAACATGCTATGTACACCCCCCCCCCACTCAATCTACTGGTAACCATTTATAGTATTGACCCTAAATGTTGCTGATGCTAAAACATATCATGCATTTTTAGAGTTGGGGCGTTTTCATACTTTTCTAAAATTAATTTTACTTTTTGGTGATTCGAATTTAGAGAAGTGTATTGTCGATTATAGGCTACACATTTATTATTTGCATTTTTAAGGTCCTTTAATATAGCTATATCTGTAAGTATCTAAATTACAATAACAAATAATAAATATTTAAATATCTATAAATTCTACTAAATATTAATATTTCTATTCTAAATTTAGGTACCTGAGTACATGAATAAACAAATATTGATAACGATAACGAATACTTCATATTTTAATGTATGAAAACATATGATTGACCCTTTATTTAAACGTATCAGGTCAATTCAGAGAAACTTTTATCGCGAATGTCGTTTATCGCGAAGGAATTTTATAGCGAAGGTAATATCGCGAAACCATATCCGCAAATCCCCCGACCTGTCAAAATCTAGTCATTTGACTGGTCAATTGACTGACTTGCTAACCCTAGCCAAAATTGATTGATAAATTTATATTAAGTAATCAGACCATTGGCGTACGCAGCGGGGAGGACAAAAAATGCAGATGCCGGATTATATTTTTCAAAAATATTATTGTTAATATTAATTTATATTTGCTAATATTTATTACAATCTCATATATATATATTTAATTACATTTATTTATCACATTCATTACTAAGTTATTTTATCAATTAATTTCGATTTCAAGTTTTCCTTGGCATAATTTACCTATTATTTAAAATTTTTAGTGGCGTAATATTTATCTAAATCTCTAGTCAAATAATAATTATCTCTGAAACTCCTTGTCTAACAGGGAGAAAGAAATTGCAAGCTTGTCCAACGAGATCGAGTCTCCGCCATCAAGCCGTAACAGCTTTTATGGAGTTAGAAGAGCCGCTTATTAATGCTATTACTGAAATATCACAATGGCTTGAAAGAAATATTTCCTCAGAAGCAAAATTATTTTCAAAACTTATTCCAAATTTGTTTTCTCATTAGAATGTATTATTTAATTATACAACTACTTTATGTAATACTTTTCAAAAACATAACATTGACTTGATTAAGATGATGAGAATAGCGGAGAGCATTTTATTAGAACTCAAGGAAATTAGAGCTAAGGTTGATGAAGAATTTCATATTTTATATGTTATTGTTGAGTCAAAAGTAGAGGTATACGAGTTTAATATTTGTTCCCTCGACTTGCAGCAAGCAAGCTTATCGTCAAAACATTAATATAGGATCAGTAGAAGAGTATTATAAAACAAATGTCGCCTCTCCCAACCTTTTTCATATGGTGATAGAAAAAAATATAAATATTTGTTAGATTTTTATCAAGAAGATGTTAAAATATCTTATATTGCCTTATTAGCTGAATAACTATGATTTAAAGATTAACTATGGTTGATACAGTCCCAAAAAATGCTATGGATGCTTTGCATTATTTCAAACACATTTTAGATTATACTCCCAATGTATTAAAATGGTTATATATATATATTAGCAGCTCTTTAGTAAATTAATGAGAGAACATTCTCTTTTTTAAGAAGAATAAGGACATGGCCCAGATTTTTTTTTTTAATTTTTTCCGGCCCGGCTTTTTTGAAAATAAAATTTTCAGGCCCGGCCCGAATTTTTTTAAAAAAAATTATATTTATTTTTATTTTTATAGCTAATAATGGCGATTTCAAATATTTGGTTTTAAAATATACAGCTCGGCCCGGATATTTTTCTAAAAAAATTTTCAGGCCCGGCTTGGGTGTTTTTTTTAAAAAAAATTACGGGCCCCGCCCGTGTATATTTAAAAAAAATTAAAATATGGTCCAGCTCGGGGGCTGGGCCTGCAAGTCTGTGAACATACCTATGAAATACAAAATGTGAAAGTAGATTGAATGATTTGAATCTTTTGAATATTCATAGGCATTTAACGCCAAGCAAGAATAGATAATTGAAAAATTAGCTCAAAACATACAAAATAATTATTCCTAGGAAACTTTTTGTGTATTAATTTATATTTCCAACATTTAAATTTTTTATACTTTATATATTTTAAAAGCTCAAAAAATTCAAATTTCAATTTTGGGTCATTTAAGTGATTCATCCGTGGGTTATATTCAATTTATATTTTATAATTCACATTTATTTTATAGTTTTTCTATGCCGGTTTATATATATAATTTTTTTAATTCACATTAGTTTAAAATTGTGTATTAGAAAAGTTAATAGTTCTAATAAATTTATGCTTAGTATTTTTAATTAACAGTAATATTTCTTAAAAAAATTTAATATCCCCACCCCCCAGACCAAATTCCTGCGTACGCGCCTGAATCAGACAATAAATAGGAATGCTACCCAGATATCAATTTCGCCAGTAAATATCAAGATTTAACTAATAAACTCAATGATTAATATATTGATAAAACTGAGTTCCTTGTGCGCGATTATTATAAAATAAGAACTTCGAAGAAAAGGATAGGATAGCGAAAAAAGTGTATTTCAATAACAAATTTTATAAACCAGATCTAAGTTTATTAATCATTATATAAATTTTTTAAGGTTAAAAGAAAATTACAAACTATGTGAATTAAAAAAATATTATTCAAATAATATAATCATAAAAAAATGATTCAAAATAAATTAGTCATTATTAGCAATTATTGCGATATTAAATTCTCTATAATTTCTTCGCGATATATGTTTCACGAAATAATTGTCGCTACATTGTCTTCGCGATTTGAGTTTCGCGATAATAACTTCGCTATAAAATATTCGCGGTAATGTATTCGCTTCAAATGTTTCGCTATAAAATTTTCGCGATTATTGATTCGCTATAAAAGTATCGCGGTGATGTATTCGCTTTAAAGATTTCGCGATAAAGGTTTCGCTATAAAAAATTCGCGATATTGTATTCGCGGTAATGTACTCGCTATAAAGGTTTCGCGATAAAGGTTTCGCGATAAAGGTTTCGCTATAAAAAATTCGCGATATTTGTTTTGCGATTTTGCATTCGCGGAATAGTATTCGCTATTATGGATTCACGATAAAAGTTTCGCTATAAAATCCATTCGCGATAAACGACATTCGCGAAAAAGTGTTTCGCGATAAAAGTTTCGCTGAATTGACATGGAACCTTAAGTGAAATTCCGTTTGTCACTCTAGCGATAAAAAAATTTATACTATTTTACTACCTGAAAAATCTATATACTTCTAGACACCAATTGTCATTGCCAAAGTAATATATATTTGGTGTAAATTTTTTAATTACATTTTAAATATTAAAGGTTGAGTATAGTTTTGTTCGAAACCAGATTTGGGTCAATTTCTTAATACAGCCCGATTAAATTTTAGCCATTATGTAACCTGCAGATTTAGCGAATTGATGCTATTTTCCAAATTTCAAAGCTTACATGATTCTATTTTGGCTAAATCTTACTTAAGCAGTTTTTAAAAACGACCCAAATCGGGCTTTTAACAACACTAGTTGGGAAACTAAATATGAATCACTTTTTTAAAAATAAATAAAGAGAAAATTTTAAAAATATGTTCTGTCAATTTTACAAGTATTGTTTTAAAAATAAATCTCCTCTATTCCAAAAATGTATGTTATATTACTTTTAAATAGATAATTTGAAGGAGATAAACAAAAGTTTACAATTTTTTAAAATAATAACTATAATTAAAAATATTTTTATATTAAAAAAGGTAAAATTCAAAACTTTTATTTACAAAATGTAATATAGCCAAAGGCCTCTAGTTGATCATCCTAAATATATCCAATAAAATCTATGCGGAAAAAAAATCTATTAGTACTTCCTTTCTAGAAAATTTGGCTACGTTTATGGAAGAAATTAATTTATTTTTTACTTTCTTTCTTTTTTTTAGAAAAAGATAAACACCAACTTCTCAAAATTTGAAAAAAGAAGCGAAACGATTCATCCCTTTGGACGTAACAATTGCAAATACATGGCGGAAATTTTTATGTTAAAAATAAAAAACTTATTGTAGAAAGAGGATGAGTCAAAATTGATTGTCCAATTTATCATTCATTTCAACTGCATAAAATATAATTAAAAAATGAAAAATATAACAAGAACTTTTAAAATTTAGTAGTTTAGCATTTTATTCAAAAACAATTCCACTTAGTTATTTATCTTAAAATTTTGCATAGTTAGATCAATAATAACGAAAGTATACTTCATGCTTATTCACCGATTAGTACCAATAAAATATAATAATCTAGATTAGCGATTGATATCTCCAAAATTCAATTAAAAGTATAGATGCCATATCGGGATATCTAATTTATAGGGATTCGGAATCTCTTAATTAAAAATCATTTACTTAGGTCGATTTTTAATTTTAAAAAAATTGACCAGAAATAAATTCCAGCATATATACATTAAAAAACTACCCTGTGAATATCAGGCAATAAAAAAGTTTCTTAATATATATTAATTATATAAATATTTTATTGCAAAATTGTTTGAAATTAATGATGCGGCTACTCTATACATGCAATGATAGATTAGATTTTTGGTCAAATCAAATTTTCAATTTAAAATTGAGGGATCACAAAAAAACCATAGTACATACTCCATTACGACTTTTTTACAATAGATATCATTGTGTGGTATGCACGTGAATTAATTAGTTAAAAAAATATTCATAAATGAAACGATAAATATCCTGTCTATGCAAACCATAAAATGGTTTCTGCAGCTGATTACTATAATTGTTGTAGTTTCTGTTTTTACATATATTTTATGTACTACTTGTATTTTGATAAAATAATTACTTTTAACAGATGTATTAATTTCGATAGAGCTGATTGATTATATTTATTACATTTAAAAGAAATTGTAAAGATCACTTTATTATTAGTGGATTTTTATTATGTTTTAGTATATTTTAAAAGAATAAAAAGAGAAAAAGAATATCATTGCAAATAAATCATAGAGTATAGCCATCAGAGGCTATACTCCTAAATTTAAAATAAAATATCTATCGTTTCTTCAATGTTTAACAATGGGTTTTTCTTAAATTTTTTACAATTACTTAAGATAGACTTATAATAAAAAAATCGTCAATATAAGCTAGTATAAATTAGTGTAAGAAAATTATTTCTAAAATTAAAATATTAACTTGTATATAATTGTAAAAAAATTTTAACTTCTAAGTGTAGGAAAATCTGTTTTAAAATTATAATTTAACTTTAGAATAATTGGGATAAAATTTATATTTTTTTACGTTCATAGTATAATTTGTTTTAATGTTCGGTATTTGATATAATTTAAGTTAATTTTTCCAAGACAAAATAATTATTTCTATTAAATAAGTAGACTAATAAAAAAATAATATATACATAGATTGATAATTAAATTAATATTAATCATGTTTCAGAGACTTTCTATTTAATCTAAATCCATCATGTTTCAGAGACTTTCTATTTAATCTAAATCCATCATGTTTCAGAGACTTTCTATTTAATCTAAATCCATTTAAAACTCCTCGTGAATCCGAACCGAACCTGTTTTGGGGAAATAGTTTCATATATTTTTTTAAATTTAATGAGGAAATGTTGGAACAAAAGATCTTCTGAATTATGATTCAATAATAATCAATATTTATGTAATTATAATGTATTCTGCCTTATTATTATTTGAAAAAATATTCATTTGTAATTTAGATTTTGAAGATTCATTTTTTTACCTAAATCTAATTTCCCACCCTTCACATCATTATACAGCCTAAGTTTCGCCCACCGAATGTCATTACTAACTCACACCCCCCCCCCAGAAAATAATGTCAAAATCATAATTGTTTTAAAAGCTTAAAAATGTGTTGGCGGTGAAGCGGTCAAAAGAAAGTAAACATTTTCGAATCAACTAGTAATTTCTTTTTATGGTTTTACTCCCTTTGCACAAAACTAAAAACCTGGGTTTATACCATCCCCACTGATCCTTTGCGTTGTTCAATTCATAGGAAAAGATTCGGCGCTAACAGAACCGGCTATAAATGGTTTGCTCAAATTTTGGCCCAAGATGTACTCGCTTAAAGAAGTTAAATCTCTCGAGTTGAAATAAATTTTGAACATAATTGAACCGGATGAATTTATAAAAATTTAAGCTACTCTATTCAATCAATTGCTAAATGTATATCCAGTTCGAATTTCCAAGTTGCAGAAAGAGCCTCATATTAACTGGTCAGTGATAATGTTAGCACCATAATGCCGCTCATATTCGTTAGATTCTATAAACAACGACTTTTAGCATCCCGCGTATCACAACGAAAAAGTTCCGGATTGTGTATCGGATAACATAGAAAGTTTTCATTCTTTCGATATAAATAACGCTTGAGATGTTGACAAAAATAGAGTAGTTACATCAAACTCGAAATACAAAATTCCCCTATAAGCTCTAACCATTGTAGTAAAGAATTAAAAAAATCTATACTATTGAAACAACTTTTCAAGGAGCCCTCTTGGAAAAAATATTTGAAGCCTCTACCCTTATTAATTTTTTTAAAATGACATAATTTATATAAATATATTTCGTACAATATTTCAAAGTTGTTGCCAAATTACTCACCCCGTGAAATTAACTATAGAGAAGGATAATAATCTGATGTTAATGAACATGCGATCAAGTTATTAACGAATAAAATGATAATTAATTTAATTTCTAATGCCTAATCAATTTAATTTCTAATGCCTAATCAATATGTATGACAAAGAGTTTTTCTTAGTTTCTTCATAAGGCAGCGATTTTTTGACAATTAGTTCAGTCAAACTTGCAATTGAGAAACCTTTTACAAGCAATTCACCTTGTTAATCACATCAACTGTCAGATTGCATTGATAAATTTTATTAAAAACATATTAATAATTATTCTGTGTAATAATAATTCGATTCCAATTTAATAAAACGAATAATTTACTATTCGAAAAAAAATGAATAATTTACTATTTGATTCAACTTAATTCATTCGTTCTGAATAGCCCTCGTAATAAGTAAGGATTAATGATATCGCATAATTTATTTAATTTATTTTTATTTAAAAAAATAAAATTGATATTTCATCATGGTAATTAGAGTAAACATGAATTTAGGTTTATTTTTGAAAATGTAAACTTTTTAAGATTTATAATAAATATAAACATATAGAAAGAAAAGTAAATATTTCACTATAAAAATTCCCAGAGGAAGGTGAGGATTCATAGCTGAGTGTAGTTCAAGTGAATAAAATTCCTTTATAAACTTTGATTTGATAGAAAGAAAGGTCTCGGTTGAATTTTAAATTTTCAAATGGTGAAGTTCTGTCTATACAACAAAATCACAAATTAAACGACTAAGGCAAGAAAATCTGTGGAAACTTGTTATCAATAGATAACAAAAGGGAGCACATTGCTGCCTTTCCATATATAAAAATATGCCAAGATTTAAAAATGGCTTAAAGTTAATGTAGAGAAAGCAAATGTAAAATACCAGGCTAAAAATATTATAAAAAATTGCCCTTAATTGTTTTACCAATTTTCTCATAAAATTTTTTATCTTATCAATAAAAAAAATTTATAACTATTTTGCCTTAAATGTATGGTATATTAAAATTAACAAACCCAAAATCTCTTTAAAAAAGGTGGGAAAAAATAAGAAATATATAAAATGTTCTTCAAAATAAAAAATCTTTAATATGAAGATATTTTGGAGGATACTAAAACATAATTATTGATCAAATTATATCTAATATTTCAAATCTTTTGTGATTCTTATGCATAAAAAATCTTTCATGAAAAATCACAAATTTTTTAATATTTTGATCAAAATTTTAGACGAAAAATATCATCACTAAGAATTTGAAGATGTTTTTTTAAACTTTGATTTTACATAGATAAACAGAAAATGATAATCCTTCGTTTTTTAAATTTGTTAAAGTATAAAGTACTTCATGCAATAGAGTTAAAAATTAATTTCATTTTTAATATTATATTTTAAAACTTTTTTTTTGTTTATAAAGTTAGCAAGATATTTATTTAGGCCTGATATTATATTAAAATTGAAATGTATTATGTAAAATCAATCACATTAATAAATTTATAAAATTATATTATTTAATATATTACATTTATAAAATATTATATTATCTGTGACAATATATAATATATTGACAATTTTATTTTTTATCATACTAATTAATAGATATTTAACTTTCATATAATGTCCATTTGTTATAACAAACAATTATTTCTCATCTTATGAAATATGGAGTATCAAATACATTATATAATATAATCTTACTATATGGCCAAATTTTATTCAGTAAAATGGATAATTTGTAAATATAAAAAATGATTTTAGACCATTATAAAGTTAATTTTAAAAAATGTATAGCCATCCATATTTAACATACTCATACCGCCATAGGTGGGTGCATCCAGGAAGTTTTCCCTTATTTTTTTAAAAAATGGCTTTTTTTCTAAAAATTATATTCGTTATTTAAAAAAGTTATTAATTTTTCCTAATTTCTCTTTCAAATTCTTCTCTATAATGATAAATTATATATTTGAAGGAAAGAGGGAGTGTATTGGAGAAATTTTTTATTAGCTTAAAATGATATTTACAAGAACAGGCAAATTTGCTATGGAGGGGGGATTATGTCTTCCTTGATTACGAGCCTCCATACCCTATAAATCAACATTAATTTTTGTTATTACAATTATTCATAAATATTTTTAGGAGAAAAGGACACTAATTTTGGTTATGAATGCTTTTACTTTTTTTAATAACAGATTAAATTTATTTAAAAATTCATGTGTTAATAAGAGGGAAATAATTTTTAGAATGGTCGTATTTGATAATTGGTAGTGAAATTTGTTCAGAAAATATATTGATCCATTTATTTTAATTAAAATTAATCCATATAAATTACAATTCACCATAACATATAAATATATTTAAATATTACACATATTAATTCAATATAAAGGTTGCAAATAATGATTATTTTGGGGTGTGAGAAAAATCTATAAATGTGGCAAGATTTTTATAAACAAAAAGAATCAAATTATAAATAAAATAAATTAAACAATATATTATTATTGTATTTTTGATGATATAATCATTTTGAAGAGATCAAAATAAGGATAATTGAATGAAGAATACTGGACAAATTTTGGTTTTTTATATTTAATTGTTACAAAAAAGTTGGAAAATGCAAGACATTTATAACATAAATATGGACTCAATAAATAAATATGAGTAAAATAATTATGCAGGACATGGACATATAAAACAAGTAACACAAGCGTTTAAAATTAACCTATCGTATTATCTTCAAATAAATTCAACGAATTTTCTTCCTTTTTAGAAAAAAATAATAAAAAATGTAATTATAATTTTTTGAGCGTTTAGAGTAATACTATAATTATATGGTTTTTTTTAATGCATTTACATTGGTAGAACCTCGAGATTTAATTGACGTTTTCATTTTAAAAAAAAGTTAATACGTTTATAAAAAAGTAATAATTAATATATAGTTATCATATCAATCCTAGTTCTTTAAGAGTTTCATCTAATCTTTCATCCTATTATATTAAGATAAAAAAAAGTATAAGCATTATTATATTGTTTTGGAAGATTAGCCAAGATTAAAATATAAATAATCTTAGCTGAATATGCATATTATTTTTAAATTTACATTTAATTTGGTATCAAAGTTTAATAAACTAATTAAAACAAGATGGGGGGAATAATAAAATTAAGAATTCTTGATAAAACACTCCAATAATAAAATAAAGTATCAAATTTGATTGTTTTTATAATAACTAAATTAAATAAGCAAGTATTAAAGGTAATGATAAATATCTAATCATTTTTATATCATCTATTTTTGAAATGGATGGATCTTATGGTGTAAACACATAAATTTATATTATGCAAGAAAATAAATTAAACAAATTGTTGGAAAAATGCTGAGGAAAAACCGTCTCTCTGGAAGTGGCCTTAAATATATTAAGAAAGTATATTCTTTAAATAAAATATAAAAATTTATATTTACATGTGTAAAACTAACGCCAATATTTTTAAAATTTTGATTACTAAAAATCAAATGATTTATAACTTATACAAATTATATATGTGAAATTTATCATGTTTTCTATATTATAGATTATAGTGTCATAAATATTTGTTTATATAATATAATATTCATCCATCTTTTCAAATTATTGATAATTAATAATATCATATAAGTTTTAATACTTATTTAATAAATAATATAATTGTTTAATCTACAAGCAAGAACATTTATCACTGTGGTTATTAGGGTTATTTGTAGTGCTGTGCTGATATTAAATATCGGATCGGGCCGATACCTGTAAGAAACCGATTCGATCTTTTTACTTTTCTTTTTTTTTGTTATTTTATGTTATGTATATTTATTTTACATTATTATAATATTTTCTAAATAATTTTTTTAAATTTTATTTCTTTTTTAAAAATTTATAATATTTTAAAAGTTTTTTTTTATAAAAAAAGAAAGGAACACCCAAAGTTTTATTTATTTTAAATCTTTTTAAATAACGCCAATTTTTTTATTTCTACTTTAAATAAAAGAATTTTTTTAAATATGATATCTGAATTATGGAAATATTCACAAATGACAAAGATAATTTTGCAAAATGCGTTATCTGCGGAATCATCTGAGTCTGCCTTAAGTACGGCAGGAGATATAGATATTCCATATCGTAGAAGCTTATTCCCAGAAAATCTAAAGGCTCTCATATTTATTAAAAAAATCTAATATATTATAATTTTATATATTAAATATTACAATTTTTTAATTCCAACATAAAATGGATATATTATTAAATATATATTTTTTTATTATAGTCTTAATTGTAGAAATAAAATAATTAAATTAAATTCATAATTCGATTTTTTGCATAAAAAATATTGATTTCTTAATTACATTTGATTCAAACGGGGGTGATTAAAAATCAGTAAAAATATCGGATCGGGGTTGAAGCAATATCGGAAATATCGGATCGGATCGGTGAAAAATATGTGGATCGGCAAAGCCCTAGTTATTTGGAATCATTCCATCAATTAGTGATCTGCATTGGACAAAATTTTTCAAGCCCACTAAGGTCCAAAATTTTTTCAAAAAATTTGTGATCCCAGTTTGTTGCTAAAGAAAAAATTTTAATTTGACCCAATTCATGTTTTTTCAATATAGTTTTACACTAAACATAATTGAGTTTTGATATTTTTATAAATAAATAAAAAATATTTGTACCTTGTTTCTTGCAAAAATTTTAAAATGTATCAATTTCATATCAAAATTTAAGCACACTCGCCAAAATTTTTTTAAAAAATATTAGGCCCAATCTAGCTTGAACTGAATCATTTAAAAAAAAAAATAGGATTCAGGCTGGGCCTACATTTGCAGATTTCTAATATCAATGAATACTTCCTGTTATTCAAAACTTACCCAGATATTAATATGGTCAAATTATCACATTAGAAATATATAAAGATATTACCTATAATATTTATTTAAATTATATCAAGTAACTACTGCACTGATATTACATTTTTTTTATATAAAAGAAATTATATTTTATTTATAAATTTAAAAAAATGATAAAACACTAAAATATTAAAACAAGTGTATAAAAATATATAAAATTACTAAATAAAATAAAATATATATTATAGATATCGGAGGCTCTAAATGAGCTTAATTTAATAATGAATATGTACCTAAAAAACAAGTATAATTGTGTTTAAAAATTTCTAGTTGAAGTTTTTGTTTGAGAAATATAGATTCCCGGTATTCGTTTGTTATATTTAATTTTTTTTATTTTCCTTGCAAGTTAAAGGGTTTGAATTAAATGATGAAGGAAAAATAAGGGATTTCCTGTTAGACCAGGTGGTACAGATTAAACTGTCAGATCTGAGGCCATCCTGTAATGAAAGGTAGGTTGGTTGGTTTGGGATGTTGGATATTTTAGCTTTTTAAAAGTGTTATGGATGATTTTATTAATTGCTTTATGCCAGAGATGGCTACCTTGGCTGTGGGTGCAATTAAGGCTATGTTGTGTTAGGTTGAAAGGAAGTTGCATTGGTGGAAAGTGTGTTAGTATTAGATCGGTATCAATATTGGACTTTTAAAAAAATATTGGATAGGCCAATATTTTTTAAAAATTTAACCAATACTGAATATATAATGCAAAATATTTTTATACATATTTTCTATTTTGTTTTTGAACTAACTTTCCCTCATAATAAATATTCACAACTTCCATAAAGAAAGTGTGAAGGAAGGTAAAACTTAATAAAAAAATTTTTAATTGTTATTTGTTTTTGTTTATTCCATTATTCATATTAAGAAAGAACTAAAGGTAAATAAATAAGTAAACTTGAATCTCTTAACTTTATAAAGAAAAATATCCAATACTATAATTTAATTATTAATCATTTTTTCAATATTATATTATTTTATTAATTGATATTTATTTTGTTTTTACTTTTTATTCAAATAATGATAAATAGTAATAAACAGAAAATTGAATATAGTATGTTAGAATATAAATTTATAATTATTTATATTAAGACTAAAATAGACAAGTAAAAATTCTGATCATCATTTAGAAAACTAATATTAAATAGTATATATTATTATTCTAGGCCTATAACTTAATAAAATAATGCATTATTTATTCTATACCTAATTACTAACATTAATCTACAATTTAATTACAGATAAGATATATTTTAAAAATTTTAAAAGATCTGTTTTTAATTATAAGAGTGAAAAGTAAATGTTTTGATTAAAACACTTTTAAAAAGTATATACCAATTTTTATTATTTATCTTATTTTATATAAAATAATGACAAAAAAATCAATGTAAATATTGGTATTATAATGGGGCCATTTGGGATAAATTTATGCATATATCGAATCAGATTGGTGAGAAAATTGTGGATTGGTAAAGCCTACAAATAATTAATTTTATAAAAATAATCAAATAGGTTTTCTTTTCTTTATACAAAAAAAAAAGCTTTAAACTAAACAGTTTATGCTATTATAATGAAAACATAACATTAACATACTAAGTTTTATAACAATAAACAATGTTTTTAAATAGTCCCCCATGTCAAAAAAAAAGATATGGGTATATTTTGTATTGTTTTTAGCTAGTATATTTAAATATATGCAATTCAATATTAATTAGTAAGGCATTATTATGGTGATATTAGAAAAATAAAATGAAGTATTTATATAGCAATTAAATCCCGAGGTTAGTATTTGTGAGTGTTAGCAAAAAATATTTAGAATACTTCTTGTAGAACATCTTCCTCAGTTATGGCCTTTAAAATGCATTTTTTACTGGTTTCTTGCATTTCTCCTCCTAATAACAATTCATCGAGCATAAAATAGGCTTTTTCAAAATTAAAAATTATATCCAATTCACACACCTAAATTATTAAAAAACATAATTCATAAAAAAGATAATAGCTTACACTTCCAAAATATTTGTCCAACAATTCAACATATCTATGAATAACTTCTAAACAAAGTAATTCATTATCATTTTGTTCTATTGCACAACAAAAATAAAGACTAGCATATCTATGTAATATTTAAATAAATATTTTAAATCATTTATTTTATGAACCTTTTATAAACTATTTTTAAATCCTTCCAATCCAAAAAATTACACATCTTTGGCTTTCGCGCTATAATAAGCATCATCAATTCTTTCAAAATTTTTCTTTTATCTTTATCCGATTTCGCAATATACCATTTTTGCAATCGCACCTTACCTTGACGGCTAAACAACAGCATAAAATTCATCTAAATAAAAAGAAATGGAATTATAATCCTAAAAAATTATTACCATTTGCACTAATGGTTATTCATAATTTCGATTTCAAATGTGATTGACATAAAGATTTTTTTGATAAATATAAGCGAGAAGCTATATATATATAAATAAGTAAACCATAAGGTCAATATTTTGAAGTGGTAATTATTTTGGATGATACATCTACAACAACTTCTTGGATATAACTCATGAGATAATAAATCAAATAATTGCAGTAATTAAAATAATTCAGAAAAATAACATTTAATTGGTGGAAAGTCAAGATTATATTTATAAAAATAGAACCAGATAAAGGCTTAAAAAAGCAAAACTAAAGCCCATCAATAAAATTTATAGAGAAGAATGGCAACCAAATCCCTACTAGGAAAATACTAGATATGTTTCTAGTAGACTGGTTTCTATTTTTAGAGATTTGGATAGAAATGTGAAAATTAAAATTCTATATTCCTATTTTCCTATACAGTCATTGGCGTACGCAGCGGGGAGGGGGGGGCAGGGTGACAAATCCTCCCCCAAAGCCAAAAAATGCAGATGCCGGATATATTTTTCAAAAATATTATTGTTTATATTAATTTATATTTGTTAATATTTATTCGTATTTCATATTAAATATATATTATATTACATTTATTATCACATTCATAAGTTATTTTATCAATTAATTTCGATTTCAAGTTTTCCGGCGTAATATTTACTTATTATTTTCAAATTTTTATTGGCGTAATATTTATCTACCATTTTCAAATTTCTAGTCAAATAATAATTATTTCTGAAACTTCTGGTCCAACAGGGAAAAAGAAATTGCAACCTTGTCCAACGAGATAGAGCCTCTTCCATCAAGCACTAACAGCTATTAAGGAGTTTAAAGGAAAGTATTTGACTTTACGAAACTATTTAAATTAATTCTTTTTAAAATCAAAATTATTTATTATTATTATTATTATTATTATTATTATTATATCTTATATCTAAAAACATAGTATATATATATATAAAAAAAGTTAATTGAACATATTAAACAATCAACTTTAATATATTTTAAAAATAAACAATATTCAAATAAAACTAAAATTAACTATTCAAATTTAAATTTATTTAAATATATAATCAATCAACATTCCCCCTCTTCTACAAATAACGAAGCTTCTTCTCAGCAGTCATCGAGAGCCTATTGTCCCAGAAGTTTTTCCCCGTTTCGATTGTACTCGGTTTTATCTTGGTTAGCGCATAAGTCTCAAATGTTTTCGTAGGCTTGATTCTATCACGTAGGTTTGATAAAATCGTTTATTAGAGTTGCGTGAGTTTGTACGTTTTTTTGTAGGCTTGATATCCTTATCGTATGTTGTTCACATTTCTCAAAATTGTTATTATCATTAATCCAGTTGAATATTGGAATTTGGAATAAATCGGAATATGTAATTTGGAATAGTTGATCAAATCAAATATATGAATAATATGCACGAATAAAATTTTGAATTTCGGAACAATAAAATATTATTATATTATTTTTTAGGTGTTAAGTTAATCATAGCGTTTTATACTTTTAGCGTTTTACATTTTTTGCGTTTTACATATTTTAGCGTTTCAATATTTAATTAGTAGCGTTTTAATATTTAATTTATTTTTATTTATTTTCAATCTCCGAGGTTAAAATATGTAAATATTATGCACATTTCCCTCTCTTAAAAAAAATTTAAATTTCACACAATATTTTTCTAAAATAATGATGTTTAATTTTTACATAACCTTTTGTCTTCAAAAGCTTTATTTCAAAAACATTTTTATCATATTAAGTATTACTTATAAGGGTTATTTAAATCAATCCCTTTTAATTCATATGTTTTAACTTCTTAGTCATCTCCATAGGTTACGCAGTCTCCATAGGTTGGATAGTCATCTCAGTAGATTAGGTAGTCACAATAGATAAGGTAGTAATAATAGATAGTCATCTCCATAGGTTAAGCAGTCTCCATAGGTTAGATAGTCATCACAATAGATTAGGTAGTCACAATAGATTAGGTAGTCATAATAGGTAGTCATCTCCATAGGTTAAGCAGTTCCCATAGGTTAGATAGTCATCACAATAGGTAGTAAATAGGTAGTCATATAAATAGAGCCATCTCAATGGATTAAACAATCGTCACAATAGGTAGTCATATAAATAGAGTCATCTCAATGGATTAAGCAATCGTCACAATAGGTAGTCAAATCAATAAATAAGGTAGTCATCAATTTCAAATTTAATTTAATTTATACTTTTTTATTTTAATATTAGGCAAATTTTCTATATTTTATTCTTTTTTTTTTTAACAAAAACGTAACAGGGCGCCATAAAAGAAACAAGAAGTTAACAAGTTATTCTAAATAAATTTTTTTTTAACCTTTTATAATTTTGTAAATTTGGATAAAATTTTTACTATCGAAAAGAAAAGTCAAAAAATTTTATTTGTCCTTTATCATCTCCCATATCGAACTACAAATTTTATAAGTAATTCCTTTACCTTTTATTTTTACAAAAGAATTCAAGGTAAGGATATTTTAAACTTTTATTATTTTACTTTGTTTTATTATATTTTTTTTTAAAAAAAGAGAAAGAAAAAACGAAAAAACGTACCACCGTAACCGGGGCACCATAAAAGAAAGTATTTAACTTTATTAAACTATTTAAATTAATTCTTTTTAAAATCAAAATTATTTATTATTATTATTATTATTATATCTTATATCTAAAAACATAGTATATATATATATATAAAGTTAATTGAACATATTAAACAATCAACTTTAATATATTTTAAAAATAAACAATATTCAAATAAAACTAAAATTAACTATTCAAATTTAAATTTATTTAAATATATAATCAATCAACAGAGTTAGAAGAATTATTTGCTATTACTGGAATATTACAATGACCTGAAAGAAATATTTCCTCAGAAGCAAGAAAATTATTGAATTCAATGCTTATTCCAAATTTTATTTCTCATTAGAATGTATTATTTAATTATACAACTATTTTAAGTATTACTTTTCAAAAACATGACAAAGATTTGATTAAGAAGATGAGAATAGCGGAGAGCATTTTATCAGAACTCAAGGAAATTAGGGCTAATGTTGATGAATTCATATTTTATATTTTATTGTTGAGTCAAAAGCAGAGCTATACGTGTTTAATATTTGTCTCCCTCGACAGCAAGGCAAGCTCATCGTTAAAACATTAATATAAGATCAGTAGAAGAGTTTATCTTAGATGCAGATACATTTATAACCTAAATGAATTTTTAATATATCATGCAGCACTTACATCTGCAAATATTACTTCCACAAAAGCCTTCCCAACCTTTTTCAGATGGTGATAGAAAAAAAAATATTTGTTAGATTTTTATTATGAAGATGTTAAAGTATCTTATGATGCCTTACTAGCTGAATAACTATGTTTATAAGATTAACTATAGTTGATATAGTCCCAAAAAAATGCTATGGATGCTCTGCATTATTTCAAACATATTTTAGATTAAATTCCCAATGTATTAAAAGGGTTTATAAACTCTTCCCATTAGTAAACTAATGAGAGAACACTCTCTTTTTAAAGAAGAATAACAGAGGCCTTAAGAAGTACCATTTGCAGGGCACGGCCCGGATTTTTTTTTAAGATTTTTTACGTTATTTTTAAAAAAATTTTTAGGTCACTCGGCTTTTTTTTTAAATTTACAGGCTAGGCCCGGCTTTTTTTTAAATAAAATTTTCAGGCCCGGCCTGGATTTTTTAAAAATAAATTATATTTATTTTTGATTTTTATAGCTAATAATAACGATTTCAAATATAGGCTGTTTTAAAAAATAGAGCTCGGCTTGGGTGTATTTTTAAAAAAATTTAGGTCCGGCTCGGGTGTTTTTTAAAAAAAATTTTGGGCCCGGCCTTGGTATAATTAAAAAAATTAAACTATTGTCCGGCCCAAGAGCCGGGCCTGCAGGTCTCTGAAAAACATACCAAGAAGTACAACATGTGAAAGTAGATTGAAAGGTTTGGATTTTTTTAATATTCATAGTCATTTGACGACCTGCAAGGATGAGATAATTGAAAAATTAGCTCAATTCCAACGAAGATTGGATATTACATTGTAAATATATAACATACAAAATACAATTATTCCTAAGAAACTTTTTGTGTAAAGGCTCAAAAAATTCAAATTTCTATTTTGGGTCATTTAAGTGATTCTTTACATATAATTTTTTTATAATTCACATTAATTTAAAATTGTGTATTAGGAATAGTTATAGTCCTAATAAATTTATGCTTGATATTTTTAAAAAACAATAATATTTCTCAAAAAAATTTATTATCCCCCCCCCCCAGACCAAATTCCTGCGTACGCGCCTGTATACAGTATACAATAGACAATACGAAGAAATAGTCGTACGACATATGCTTATTAGCAAGAATAAAAGTCCTGCTCATACGCCATAAAGAATTTATAGAATCTTACAACAAGCAGATATTTAGATGATACCACCCCATATATTATTTGCTCTTATTTTTAAAGAAAACGAAGTTTAGGTTTTTATTTTTAACATATAGACTTTTTTTTTAGCAATTATTATAGGATATTTTAAAAACAATTGGTAATCTAGGCTGAATTCAAGCAATGATAATAATTCTGTATATTTTTAACAAACTAAATGTTTAGATTTTATCATTAAACGTATAACAATTGGTAATCGACATGCGTAATTTGAGCATAGGTAATAATTCTTTATATTTTATAAAAACTAAATTTCTTTTAAAATTTGGAAGCAACATATTATATAAACTTATATTACATGCAAAGAACCCATATATTTTCTAAGTAAACATAATCATCCTCTTTTTTTAAAATAAATTATTGATATAATATTTTAATCTACATATTTTTATATCTTTAAAGATGTGTTTTCAGCCATCATGAGAATGTAAAAAATTATCTGAAATGCTTGAGTATGATAAAAAATATTTTACTAATAACATCAAAACGTGATAATCCAATCAAAATAATATATATTCTAGGGGACGGCAATTGTCTTTTTTAGATATTATAGTCTGTAATTTTATTAGTTATTTTGGCACTCTTATGTAAGATAAACTTAAAACCCTGCACATTATATCATCAAGGCATGCGCATTAATTGCATGATTTAAAATTTTTTATTGCTTCTTAAAATTTCTCCTGATATATTTCCTTTTAATTTGGGAAGAAATCATAAAATTAGACCTTTTAAAAAATAATAGCCTGTTTTATTAGCTGGTTGTGATCTTCTTTTTCAGATTCATACTTAAGCAGAGGGTTAATTGAAATTTTTTAAGCCTAAAATTAATTTTTAACAAATAGGATCATAATTATTAACTAATTTAGTAAATATAAACATCTAAATTATTAAATAATATTATTTTTATTTAAAATTTTATATATTATATATGTATTAAAAATTATAGGAATTTCATATAATATTAAATCGGAATAACCTATAAACCCAAATTGGTCAACTCTAAATCACTTAAAGCCAGTGAACCCTAAAGCAGATATAACCTGACCAGTAAACAAATTGTTAATTGACTACCAAATGTACACTAATTAAATTCAAACCAATTAAAGCGAAAATATTAATGAAAATAAAACTGAAACCAATGAAATCTTAACTCCTTTAAAGCTTAACAAGTAGAACTTTAAAAAGTTGAATATTTATACTTAAATTTGAGGGTTGAATATTCTATATTTTTAATAATATATATCTAAAGCCCTATAAATGAAGGAAAGCAAATAAGGATATCCTCCCTGAAATAACTGGAAGATGTATTTTATTTAAAAATGCATATATTTTTTTTTATAATAGATGGATTCAAATGATTGTTGTTTATTATATAATGAGTTTTTTAAGAATTAAGTTATTTAATTATTCCATGTATATCCTGTGTTCATATGAAATTGTTGTAATGGGATCAGATTGCGTTAAACACTTAATAAAGTAAATATTTTCTATTCGAATTGAATTTTAAAAATAATTAATAAATATTTTCCTTACGATAAAAACCACTAGTTATCTTTTATAGATTTACTTTCTGCTAGTTTTTAAATAAAATTTTAAATTATAAATATGTTTAATTTTAATCAATAAAAAAAATTTGTCTTAATGTAAAAGATATATTCCTTAATATATATATTCATTATGTTTATTAATCAATTTATTTAATAAATTTAATGTCTATTTGCATATCTATAACATATTATAATATTCATTAAAACAGGTTTGTATATATAATTAACCGGTC
This sequence comes from Gordionus sp. m RMFG-2023, assembly GCF_954871325.1. NCBI lineage: Eukaryota > Metazoa > Nematomorpha > Gordioida > Chordodea > Parachordodidae > Gordionus > Gordionus sp. m RMFG-2023. The sequence continues at coordinate 68,415,943 of NC_088775.1, forward strand.
AAATCTAACTGGGTCAATTGACATATGAAATTTAATCAATCGTTTTATAACGATATTAACTCATTTGGTATAATATATTATTAAATACATATAAAATATATTCGTAAATGAATTTGCTTGGCAGATTCTTTATTCAATTGAGTTGTTATTATTTATTTTATTTTATAACTAACTTTTCAGTAGTCAAAGTTTTAAATTGATTTCGGTTCTTTTTATGAATATTACCACAAACGGACTAATTGCTTTTTGAAAATTGTTGAACTTATTAATGTTTATAGATTCTACCGCATTCTAGATATTATGCGTATCAAAGATACCGTTTTTATATAAAAAATTATTATCTTAGCTAAATGGTTTGAATATCATTCACACTCTGCAAAAATCGTTCTTTTAATATATCACAAACCAAATATTGAATTCTTTATTCGTAAATGTAGGCCTTGATATTCGAGATATAATAGATAGCATTGAGGGCAGATGGAAATTTCTTGCAACATGAAGATAGTGGATCATCGAACCAGATTATTTAAGAGATACTTTTCAAATAGATCTAGATACGTATACGTAATCTAAAAATGTATCTTAATAATATTCTAAAAAGTATCTAAATGCAGATAGTTTCTGCAAATACATTTGGATAAAAATTCAATTTTTATTAAAGGTGTGCATAATGCTTAATTTAGGATTCTATTGTTAAAATTCAAATTTTGAAGTGAGCTAGAAAAAATTATTGAGTTGATCCCGCATTTATACAAATATGAATATTATTTGATAATGATTGTTAGATTTTATTTTAATAATTCATATATAATTAAATTATTATAAATAATTTAGTCTTTAACATAAATACATTCTCAAAAATTATTCACTAAGGCACTCCTGTTTATCTGTTTATTTATAGCCACACTAAACTCTTTCTACCGGGTAACATGACGGCAGAGTGGTTGTCATATTTAATGAATAACAATTTTATATTGCTATAATTATTAAATGTATTGAAATTCTTACACTCGTTTAAAATAACTTTAAAATTTGATGAGTGTCAAAACTTATATCAATATTTATATCATAAGGGTGCCCAAAAAAATTTAATACGTTCTTTTCAGAGAATGTTTAGAAATGTTAATCTAATAATCATTAAATTTCTTTATTAAATTAATACAAATAAAATTAATTATAATATAAAATTTACCATGTTGTCGTCATCCATTGCGTAAAATATTGTCTCGTTCCTTTTTGTAATGAAATAAACTCGAACATATTATCAAATAAATATAATACAAATTTTATTTTTAAAATAAAAACACATAATTACAAATGTATATAAAAGTATCTATAGATACTTTATTTTTGCATCTTGACACTATCAGCATAGCACGATTGAATAATAGGCTTTTCTAAGGATAACTTTCATTCTAGGGGTGGGTCAAACAAAGTACTTAAAATTATTAGGAAAATTTTATTCCATGATTCCACTTACTGATAACGGTAAAATAACGGCTAAGTATATTTAAACACTATAAAATTTGTCCAAAATTCATTTTAGAGGAGGCCAGGGTAAAGCGCTTGACAGGGCAACAATGTTAATTATAATAAATTTTTAACCCTTCCCCAAAAACTCTTTTTTGGTGTGAATATGTTATTTTTATAACCAATTTCTTGCCTATTTTCATCTTAAAATCTTTCCTGAATTAATCTATTTCTTCAAAAAGCCGTTTTTTACCCAAAATTTATAAATTATTTTCTAGCTTATTTTGCTTTTAGCAAATATATTAAGACTCAGAATTTGAAAATTTGTATGCCATAGCTATAAAATAAAATTTATTGGAAGCTTACAGCTTGACTGAAGTCACGCAATAACTATTTATACAATATATATTGCTTTGGGGTAAAACGGCTAAAATGTTCTGTCTGATTTAAGTTGTAAAAGGAGAAATTGTAAATATCAACGTCTACACTAAATAAAAAATACTTTTGAGCAAAAGGAACATTAATAAACAGTTTGTGTGTTATTTGGAATAAAATTTTAGAATATCGTAAGGGAAGAATAATTGAAAAGTACAATGTGCCTTAAATAGGCACACTCAAATTTTATAATTTTTTGTATAATATTGTAAAAATTATATACTAATTGTAATGAACCGATGTCAAAATTAAAATATTTTGTTAAATTAAACATTGAGTTGTTTTCAGTTTTATTTTAACCAATTTACCCTGATTCTTAGCCGCTATTTTACCCTGGATATGGGATAAAATGGCCAAAATGGCACACTTAACATAATCATTCACAGCTCCTTATTATAGGTAAAGAGCTACATGATTTTTTTTATTTTGTAGATGAGGGATTTGACTAGATATAAATCTATAATTTGTTCTGTTATATATGTTTCATAATTTTATGGTAAAAATGTTAAATACCAATGATTTTACTCCGGTCTCCCTTATATTATCTCTTATTTTGTAGTGTTGTTGCAAAATTTTATAAAGAAAAAACACCTTGAGATAAAGTAATTTATGTAAATGATATGGTAGCGTGTTGATTTTTATAGTGAGATAATGCAGCCCTTGGTCTATGTTTTTTCTAAAGAGATATGTCAATTGAATAGGGCTACCCATTCAAAATTTTAATATATATTAATAGCTAGGTCTCGCCAATTGTTTTCAATGTGGTAATTAAAAATGTTAGTTTTAAACAACTTAGAGATATCACTATTGTTATTTTTATTTTCTTTGGGATTAGTGGTCAGATTCATTAAAGTGTGTATTCTAATGCCATGAAATAAAGCATCAGGTTAAATTTCGATTAATTTATCACTTTTATTTCTTTAAATGGGATCTCAGCGGCTAAAATTAAATTATTTCCAGGAAAGAAACATTAGCCCTAAAATTGACATTATTGGGATACATTTAGATTTGTGGATTGCAGATCAGATATCTTTACAACTGAACCACCCTGTTTATAAAATTACTATTTAAATATGTGTCTTCAAAATGTCATGTTTATTGAATTGTATTTTTTCGCATGAATGTCGATTGAAATGTTAGTATAACTAGTTGTTTTTGAGGTGCTTTTTTATACTTTTCTTAAAATTTAAAGGGCAAATTTAGGTCATCAAATGGAAACCAATTAAATAAGTATTGGATAGTCGACAGTTTAAAAAATATATATATTATAAAATCGAGGAAATTTTCAAAGAGAGGAAAGAAGGAGGTATTTAGATAATAATAATATAAAAATAATAAATATTTATAATTTTTTTTAGTATAAATTAAATTTTATCTCTCTAGATTTTGAGAAGAGAGTCAAATTTTTGCAATAACTGAATGAAAACGAATTCTTTCGCCTTCGTCGTTCATAAAAATATCGAATACGTTCTAATTTAAAATTCATTTATGGAATACTTTCAAATTAAAAAATGTATATTTTTTGAATATACATTTAATATTAAACATAAATAAATGCATAATATAATTTTAATAACCATTGGATTATATTATATTTTTATTTTGTAATGGAACATAATGTGTAAAAATATCAAGGATTTGCAGTCTCGACCGTATTTTTTTATTTAAATATACCTGGGACTGGCCGAAAACTATTTTTTAAATACCTGGGAGGGCCTAAGAAATTCTTTAAAAAAAATACATTGGCCGGGCCGAGAAAAATATAAAACAATAAAATAGAATTTAAAATATAAAATTTTTCTTAATTAAAACATTTTGTTATTAATTTTTAATAAGAATTATTCTTAAATATTTTCATCCGCTAAAAGGTATATTAATTAACCCTGAATCTGCTATGCTAAAAAGGGGTTACGTCCGAGTTGAGGGTGGTATTGCAGTGTCATATTGGATGAATAAATGTATTATTTCTAAAATTTATTGAAAATATATCATGTTTTATATTTTGTTTTAAAAGGTTACCTACAAATGATCACTGTTTAAATTTTCCAATAATTCAAAAAAAAGTGCAATATTTTTTTAAAATATGATTTATTTTAATATTTGTTTAGAATTAAAATTGATATTGTATTTAAACCATGGAAAAGATATATCATGTATTGGCTAACTGAATAGTTATGCCCATTATTAAATCTCTTTGACAGGACGACTCTGCTGTTTATACAAATATATACAATGTGTGGAGAGCCACCAAATTGGAAAAAATTATAAAAGAATTATCAATTTTTTCTAGCTTAAATGATAATTTTGCATAGGGATGCGCAGGCTAGTTTTTTGCGTAGAAAGCAAAATTTCGAATTCCACCTCTTTGAACAGGGATATTAGCATTTATTATTTAAATTAAAATATATCATCACTAATAATTATTTCATCAAGTATATTTATATATTTTAATATTAAATAAAATTATTAGCTCAAGTGAAGAATAATTAAATTTAAAAAAAGATTGTCTGGACCGATATTTTTTGCAGTTCACTGTCGGAACTAGTCCTTTAAATTGAGCTAATCTCCCGGGCCAAATACTGAACTAGGATTTGAACTAAGAGTCTATAATCTGTGTCAATATTATACAAGGCTGGGTTCGAGTCCACGTCAACACCTTTTCCCCACGTTGTTTTATTGAAATGAAATTAACAGGAGTTATCCCAGTCAAGTAAACGAATAATTTATGGCAGCAGAGCAATGCAAATTGCCAAAATTAGGTATGAGCTGAGGCCAGATGTGGATTGGAGTTAATCTACAAGGGATGGCTTAGTGCTGAATTAGTGTTCTTTAATTAAAATAAATTTGACTAGCTTAGATTAATATTAAATACTATTTTTATGGGGGAGGGGGGGGGGAGGCTTTTTACAACGGTTCTCTGAAATTGATATAGAAGTTGGTAAAGACTTGCTATTAATGACGTTTTATAAATATTTCTCAATACCAACCTCATCCTTTAAGATAGAATAACTATATACAGAATTTAAAACTGGAGAGAGATCCTTCTCTTAAAATCTATAAAAATCGAAACCAGAACCTTTTTAAAAATTTCCTAGAATTAGAAGTTCTAACAAAAGCATGCAAACTAATTTATATGCCTCATGTTTAAAATTTTATTTGATTCATTTTAGAGGGTTTATTTAGTATTTATCTATTTTTATTATATTATCGTTTAACAGAGTTTGGAACTGGAACATGAAACCTAGAATTTTAAGAATCAGAACCATAACCTTTTTTTTTGGCTGAGATATGCATTTTAATTTTCACAATTTGTTGAGATATAATTTTCAATTCTTGGGTTTTAAAACCTTTAAAAGTATTTCATTTTCTCATTTGTATATTAGGAAATATTATACTTCAAATAAAACGAAGTTCGTCATTATCAAATAGAATAAACTGAGCTATTATCATTTAGGCATGCTAAAAACGACTCAATATCTTTTTTGATTTAGGCGTGCTAAAAAGAACGTTATGTTCAAATAAAAATATTTTATAGGTGTACTAAAATTAAATTTTGGAATGCTGAACACGCAAAAAAATGTTATAATTAAAAAAAAAATTTATATAACAAGAGCTAGAAGTGTTTCAGAATATATACCTTCATGTGGATCCGTTTATAAATCAGCGACCGAAAATTACAGAGAAGACATTGTGCCAAATCCAATGATAGACTATAGAATGGCAGTTCCTTCGCACGAGGAGCCTTACTCTTTAGTTAATATTATTTTTTTTTGTTAATTTGCATTGAAATGAGATAAAAGACGTTTTAAATATTCCGTTAAATAAACTTATTTCTAAATAAAGGTTTATAATGCTAATTATGTTTTATATTATTAAATATTTTACAAAAAAGAACGAGGATGGAAGCCTAACGTTTAAAAGTTTGAATTTAGACAACATAGCGGCAAAAAATGTTTTTGTCAAAGCTTTGTACATTAGTGAGCAACCCAATGTTTTTATTTTAAATCATATTTTACTTCCTATTTTAATAATGTTTCACCAAAATAGAACCAGAAAATATGATAGATTGGAATGAAATCAAAAAACAATATGAAAGCAATAAATTTCATTTGAACGCCATGCCATTAGAAAGTGCCAACATGAAAGATTATCTCGCGTCATTAAAAGATTCTAGTTCTACCGGAACAAAAATAAACTCACTTTACATTATTATTATTAATTGTAACATTTTATTGTATCATTCATTAAAAAGAAATATATAGCAACCAAATACATTTCTGGCATATTTATAGTGCATAAGAGATTTTAGAATTAACTTTGAAATTTATTTTAATAATAAAGCGCCGAATTATTTTGTTACAATTACTCAAATCATTTTAAAATGTCTTTGTGAGTGTTAAACTTAGCTAAATGCTTTAATTTTTATATAGCGCAATGGCATAACTGAAGGTTGTAATTTTGATACATGGCACTTCCTGATCTTAGAATGTTTAAATGATGTATATTATGTATTTTTTTTTAAATATATGGGTTAATTATTAATTGGTCAAAGACATTTTATAATGATATACATTTCACTTTCCCTGTTAATAATTTTATTTAAACTTTCCTCGTTAAAAAACTATCTTTTCTCTTGCTACCAATCACCAACAATCTTACAATTCAAAAAAGAAAAGATACTTTCTGTCGAGGGTATCCAACAGGGTGACCCTCTCGGATCCCTTCTCTTTAGTCTTGGAATCAATGACATGATAAAATCAATAAACTCTTCATGTACTCTATCGCTCCACGCTTGGTATATTGATGGTGGAATCTTGAGTGGTCCCTGTAGTGAAATCGCCAAAGCAGTCAACATAATTAAAGAAATGGGCACAGCCATTGGATTTTCGCTTAACCAGAGCAAATCTGAATTCTCACATTTAAATTCTAATGCTCCCAACACTCACGATTTCAAATTCACATCAAGCGTTGGATTAACACATCTAGGATCGCCTGTAGGAGGACACGAGGCAATAAGCACCTTTCTTCATTCCACACTTGACATACTCCTTAAACTGGAGGACATCTTTACACTTCTTCCATCACACAAGTCCTTTTTTTTGCTAAAAAATTTCTTTTTTATACCAAGGATTCTTTACGCACTTCGGTCAACACCAATTTTTAAATATCCTACTCCTCTTCAAACTTACGAAAAAGGAATAAAGGACTTAACCGAAAAAATAGTAAATATCAGATTCAACGAAACCGCTTGGGCCCAAGCAACTCTTCCAACCAAATTTGGTGGTCTCGGCATCAGATCTCCACATGACTTAGCAATAACTACTTTCATATCGAGTAGTCTCTTGACAAAGCCAATAACCACCGCCCATAATTCTAAAGAAGACCTTTCCTTAATCGTGGCTATGGATATTTGGAAAACAAGGATCAATGCTGATTCTCATCCCCCCACAACCCATAGACAGAAAGACTGGGATGCACCAGTGGTTGCTCGCTGCGTTGAAACTCTCTTATCTAGCATGCAATCTACCGACCGCACCCTATTCTCTTCCCTGCTCAATGGTACGGGACATGAGTTTCTTGAGGCCATCCCATCTACCAATCTTCAGCTTCAACTATCCAACAATGAATTTACCCACGCCATTGGCATTCGTCTAAATTGTTCCATCACTCACCCTCACATCTGCTCAGGATGCAACTCGCCAGTTGACTCGAAGGGTAGACATAGTTTACATTGTCGCTCCTGCAATGGACGATTCATCAGACACAAGCAATGTAATACAATCTTCCAACACGCACTGAAATCCGCCCAAATTCCTTCCACTCTAGAACTACAGGGTCTTTTTAGATCTGACGGTAAAAGTCCTGACGGGATCTCTCAAATCCCATGGAGGAGAGGCCAACTTTTGGTATGGGACTATTCCTGTATTGACCCCTTGGCCCCATCCAACCACGCCATCAACATCCTTGACCAGAAGGAACAACTTAAAACTTCTAAATACACAGAAATAATGAACGATCATTGCTTCATCCCAATCATATCAACCACTCTTGGCACCTTCGGCAAACTCGCCTTAGCATTTTTCAAAAACTTAGGATCACAAATCAGCAAACTCTCAGAAGAACCTAGAGAGGGTTTTTTCTTCGTCAACGATTATCCATAGCGATTCTCAAAGCTAATTATATCAGTTTCAATGGTAGTCTTCTAGCCAAAGAGCTATCCTAGACAACACTTACGTCCCTTTTTCATTTTTGTTTCCCTGCATCACACCATCTCCGTTCTTTTTTAATAGTATTATTATATATTTTTCAAACATTTTTAAATATATTAAAACATAAAATATTATATTTTCGTTTTTTTTAATACTTTATATTATTTATTATTTGAAAATTGAAAATAAAGGATTTTGTTATTTGGGATTGTTTATATATCGATATCTTCAAACTATGAAACAACCTAGGACTGTTTTAAATGATTTATTAGCCCAAGAATTAAGTTTGAATATTTTTAAAAAATCAATAGTTTTACCTTTGCTATGTAAATTAATTACAGAAAATTTCTTAGCCCTACTATATACATTTAATTTTTTATTACCATTCAAATATTAATTATAATCAATAGTATTATAATTTGTATAAAGAGATTTCGATTTTGTGCAACCGACATTGTAAAAATCATATAGAACTGTTTTGATCAACTTTTATCCTTAGGACAAATGTTAAAAATGTCCAAATTAGCTCGCCTATCTATCACCTCATGATATACACAAATGTATGATTTTATGTATTAAGTAGGTTGTTACCTAAGGCAACTTCTATGCAATCCAACCGAGATTTAATTGCCTAGTCTTATTAAATATTTAACAAGATCTCACTTTCTGCATGAGATCCTCACACATTTTTATAAATAGGAATTCCTGGCTTAGAATGAACTTGAAATTAAAGACCTATTGCTGGATTCACTGTTAAAGCTAAAGTTTAGTATTTCCACCTGGCTACAAGCCATTTTGCCATGTAAATCATTTGGGATTGGCACCCACTTACCCTTATATTTTTATAATCTTTCTTCCAACCAATTATTTGATCTTTCTCCAACCGCTCATCCGATGATCGCCCTGATACCTGACACATAAACTGCCTATATTCTAACACCCAACTTATGCTGCAAAAACTGGGATTCTCTAATTATTGATTACCTCTTAAGAATGACGACCTTGAGATGAGCCCTAATTTATTAATATTTAAAGCGAAAGCAGGGTATGAATGGCTAGAGGCAATACCCAGGTTCAACCTCGCATTACTCTTTTAGGCTGAGAAAATTAGAATCATCATCGCCCTCAAGTAAGATATAATACAGTAACACCATCTAACTGTCTGTTAACTGGTAAATTAAGAGTTAATAAAGGCCACCACCCACTGCACTGCAGATATTCTCATGGATGCCAACGGTGTCGACTGGCGCCATGTTATTTTATTTAAACAATTTATAATATGAACTATAAGATATAGAACATATTTATTGACCTATCCAAACCTAACCTAAACTCTTATTTTTATCTGAATCTGAACCCGAAGCCATATTTATTTTGGTTCAAGTCTGGCTTAAATTAATCATGTTTACTATTTGTAAATGTTAAATACTGCTAAATTATACAAATATTTTAAATATTATATATAAATAAAGAATAATGGTCATTTATTATCTTATTAATAAAGTCTTGCATTATGATTATTATGACCAGCTAACCCATGTCCACTTTTTCCTTTCCATTTGTTATTAATAAATGGTCCTTTATATAATGATGAATAATAAAATATTAAAAGTTTGAATGATTAAATTCTTCGGTAAATAAAAAAATAATGAACATAGTAGATGTACATTACATAGTATAACTACACATATTCTGTAAAAAAGTTACTTATCCGCGGTTTCCCATATATCTTTACTGTACACGGAAAGTAAATATCCTTCTAACTTAGCCTAAAATAATTTACTATATTATAAAGTATCATTTTAAGCTTGTAAACCATATATTTTGTGTTAGTTTAAACCTGATAAGTAACACAAATCCTCAATTCCAGTCGTTTTTATCAATTATTACGTTTATTTTTAAGATTATTTTAAAATTCTAATATATCAAGTTCATGATTACTTTTAAATCCCTAGGTCAAGAAGCCACTCGATAATAACTTATAGCCCTCAGAAATCAATCATTTTTGTTTATAATTTTTATAATCATTTATTAAACTCGTTTTCTCATTTAATTATAATTTTTGTAATTGAAAATAATCGGTTAAATAGTTCATGTTTGATTAAGATAAAATTCAAATTAAGTATTATAATACCTAAATATCGATTGTAATTAATAATAATTTGCGGAAAAAAATAATCAGTGCTATAATTACTTTGTGTCAACTTTAATCATTAAAAGGTTATATAAAATTTATTTTCTAAAATTAAAGCCATATTTTATAAATAAATTTGTATAATAAGAACCTTTTAAAATTTAAAGCGACTGATCGTTGATCAATGATAATTATCTATGTTTACACTGATTAGTCTAAAATTTTGTAATTGTATAAGTATAATATAATATACAGATAAACTTTGATGATTTTCTGTCATTTTTCGTTAAAACTTAACTTAATTAGTTTATATATTATATAATATAGCTAGATTTTAGAATTATTTATCAATTATATTTTTTTAATAATTAGTAATTATAACTAGTAGCCATCAGGATGATATATTTCTGTAATTTATTTGTCAAGATTCTACAGACTTCCTAAATTTATATAATTTATAGTTTATATTAATATTAAGATTTTCACATTTCACATATCACATTATAATTAATTTTATATTTTATCCTATTTATCTACAATAAAGATTTTAAATGGTTTTATTTCTAAACACAGTGCACGGATTATGAGTTAATTGATTGGCATCACTCTGACCGGGGGTTTTGCCCCAAGATCCTCCCTTGTGCAGACTTCGCCCGAGTACTTATCCTTTAAATAATATTTATTTTTATTTATAATATAGTTCTTCTCCATAATGCCAATTCTATTTAGGGTAGACTGGGATATGCCATGTTTTTTTATATTTTCATCTAAAACGATTAAATTATTTAAAAAATTAAAATCAAAACTCTGTCTATAATAGTTATAGGATATAACACTTAATTCATATCTGTTGTGGAGTATATATTGATCTTGATTAGCCGTAGCTATACCTCAAATACATTTTTTTAACCCATTGCTATTATTTGTCTTAAGTATTTGTTTTGTTTTTTAATTACTAAGATAAAAAGGTTTAACATTATAATAATGATAAAAATACTAATTTATAACGCCCTTGAATTATTTTTTTATGAAAATGAACTAAAAAAGAATTTATTCTACGTAAAGTAATTGAAAAATCATAATTTTAAATTATACACCCTTCTTTTATCTGTCTGAATGTAATAAATAGGTATATAAGGCTCGGAAACAAAACAAAAAATCACACTTTTGTTTTGGTTTAAAAAATGACTCTACTAGCCTTATAAGATTTTTTTTGTCTTCATATTTGATATAAATTTTTGCAATAGTTTTAATCGGAATAGAATAATTTAATTAATACGAATATTAAAATACCTGATTTTAATATATAAGTTATCTTTCTTAAAGTCTTAGAATTTTTCAAGTCGATAATTTTATTCAGTAATTTTATCATATCGATTTGTAAATATTAGATTTTTAAAAAAGGTATAGCGATTTTTTTAAATACTATATAAATTATTTATTGTATATAAATGCCTAAAATTACAATTATAATTAATTTGTCCGATTTTAGAGCGTGTTTACTTTTTATTTGCCTCATAATTTTTTTTTTACCTTGAAATTTAAAAATGGAACCGCGTATTATGAAAATTTATGCAATATTCCTAATAATTTATTATTTAAAATCAATAAAATCTTACAGCAACAATCCAAGTCATTCCATCCTAGACAACAATAGTTGCCATCAATTTTTTAACTTGAACTTGGTTATTACTGTTAGCAAAGACGAGAATGAAATGTTTTACAAATTGAAGATGTTGCCAGTAATTGATTTGGCTTTAGAATATTTGGAATCAATTCCTTTAATTAAAACCTCAGAAGAAAATTTCATTATACTGAAGCAAAATTTCACAGAATTGAATACCTTTTTAACCTTTTGGTCGTTTAGAAAAACTCATCCACTTTTTCTTAATGTAAATTGTAATAACTCTCTACAAAAAATATATAACTTAAAGTTTAGCAAAGTTTTGGTGAATATAGATAAACCCAGAAGTATTGCTCCAATTTCTGATAAAATAAGTGCCAAGGCTGTACTAGAAAATTTGGATTTCGTAGGAGTTTTAAAAAATTATACTATTCCTGACACGCTCAAAGAAGATTGTAATCCAGAACACGTAGCCGGTCAGCTGTTAGATCTGTATTTTAATTTTAAGGTTAAAGAAGTTATTGATGGAGGCATAAATAACTTCTCACACCCTAATAGCATTCATAGCCCAAATATTATGAAAGAGATATCTTTCATTATTGGACCACCTTGTAGTGGGGATATGGCAGTAGTTGGCCCTATAGCTGCTTATTATTCTATCCCTACATGCACTGGTTACTCCATATACGATTTAGATTTGAGCAAATACTCAACCTTGACCAGATTATCTTACAACGCTGATGTTCAAGTGACAATTTTAATCAAATTACTCAAACGATTCGGACATAGAAATTTGGTGCTTATATATGATATACTTCACGAGCGCATAACTTACGCAATTGACATCTTACTTGTAACTGTTAAGAGGGATCCATTTTTCTTGGATATTTTTACAATTCTGTTTAACAGTAAATTAGGCGTTGATCCGATTGATTATATGCTTCAAGCTAAAAATAAAACCCGAGGTAGGCTTTAATTGTTATGATATTTTAATATGATAAAGGAGGGTAGATACAAAGTAGTTTATAATCTTAACAAAATTAAAAAGTACATTAATTATTATCTTAGCAAGTGAATATATTTGATACTCATTCTACATAATATAAACTTATATCTATTACAATTAATAGGGGAAAAAACATGCATACTTTAAATTTATATATAATAACTTATTAAATAGGGGAGATCGGGATAAAGCAATTGATGGGGCATTACACGAATAACTTCTTAACACTTGAGCATGAAACCTTAAATTTAGTGTGAAGATGTATTTTTGTATCTAATTTCTTACCTATGTTCATATTTTGGAAAACCTTCCGGGTTCGTTTTACCAAAAAATTATAAAAATCACCCTCTATTTTTTTATTTACTTTTACCAAAATATATTAAAGCTCAGAATTTAAAAATTTGTTTAAAGGTTCCTTAAAGCCATAGCTATAAAATAAATATTGCGAAAGTTTATAGTTTAACTAGAAGTCACGCGATAACTATTTACAAGGTTGCTATGGATAAAACGGTTAAAATGTACTGTTGATATAAGCAGTAAAGAGAAAATTTTAAATTAGCCTCTACACCATATAAAAAATACTTTTGTGCAAAAAGGAACAAAATAAATAGTTTGTGTTGGAATAAAAGTTTATGAATGGTGGGGACTCATTCAAAATGTACTCTTATTCCGGGTGATGAATACATGTTAAAATTGCAATATTATGTTCAATTAAACAATATAATTATGTTCAATTTTATTTTAACAAATTTACCAGAATGTTTAGCCACTTTACCTTGGGTAGGGGGTAAAATGGCACATTCCACATAATTAATCACCGCTCCTAAAGTATTATAGGTAGGAGCTAAACTTTTATTTTATCTTGTAGATGAGAGATTTGACTACATATAAATATATAATTAGCTTGTATTATTTAATGTTTCAAACTATTATGGTAAAAATGAAAAATACTAATCGTTTAACTTTGGTCTCCCCTATTTGTAAATTCATAGAACATTGATATAAATAATTTTTTAAGTTAGGAGATGTACTCTATTAAAGAAACAGATAAAATCTTTTCCTAAAATATTTTATCTTATTTGGATCCCATTATTTTATATTATATAGATTATAGATCTTTTAGTGACATATATATTAAAATATAATAAAATGACTATTTTTTAATTCACACCTATGCACTAAAAGTATAAGATTGAGCTATTTAATGAAGAAAAATAACGGTAATTGACTTCACTCTAACAATTATTTTTTGGGACAAATTTAAATAGAGGGAATTTGAAGCTCATTAATATTAAGTGAGAATCAGAAATTAATATTAATGCTTTTTATAACTCTGCCTCGATGATGATAAACCAATATAATATAATTTTTATTTTCAATGCAATTTAGCCAGAAATTTGGGAGGAATATGTATAGGAGTAGGCCTCAGGGGCCCCTACAACTGGGGGGGGGGTCCGAAGCAACTGCTTCAGTAAATTTGAGTAGGGGTACTTCTTTTTTTCATCCATCATGATCATGTGATTTCTGGTTAATGATGTAATAATAAGCCCACCCCCACCACTTAATATTTAATTTAATATATTGACGGAAAATTTGGTCGATGTTTAGTAAATTTTATTTAATATCTCGTAACCAAGCCTTCTGGGGGAACAGGCAACAAGAAGGCAATATGATGGCCCTTATTAAGCTTATTGCAGATTCTGAACCTATACTAAAAATGTATATACAGCAAAATGAAGAAAGAAAAAAGGATAAAAAAAATAAGGGATTAAAAACGAAATTATATTCAAACCTATAATAACATAAACATTCTCATTGAAACCATGAAAAATATGGTTATAAAAAAAATTCAAAATGAAATTACATTTAACAGGTGCTTTTCAATCATAGTTGATGGCACATACGATGTTTCGAAATCAGAAGCAATAGCTTTGATAGTAAGATATGTTGAAAATAGTGAGACGCCGAAGCCTGTTGAAAGACTGATTGACATATATTGTACGGAAAATACCACAGGTCTCGATATAAAGCATAATATAATATCCAAACTTGGCTCGATGAATTTACCCCTTGAATATCTAGTTGGGCAAAGTTATGATGGCGCCTCAAACATGAGTGGAAGAATCAATGGTGTGCAAGCCTTGATTAGAGCAGAGGCGCCAAAGGCAGCTTTTATTTGGTGTTATTGTCATCGATTAAATTTAATCGTTGTTCAATTATGCCAATCAATTAAAGAACTTCGAAATGTTCTAAGAATACTAGATGAGATTTATGTCTATTTTAATGGTGTAGAAAGATATGAGGTACTCAAAAAATTTCAGTGTAATGATCTTAAAAAATCGCAACGATTTCTACGCGTCAAGAATACCACTCGGTAATAGTTCCTTATTTATTTAAATTTTAAATGTTTTTTTTTATTTAGAAGCTGGCTATCGTCATATAAAGCTATTGTAAATTTTTTTCAACTTTATGATGCCTTGAGGGCAGCTTTAACAAATTTAAAGGATTCTGAAGATCCTGCCACTTCCACTATGGCTAGTCTTTAGAATATAAAAATTTGATTTTATCTTATCACTTTGTGTTTTGGATAAAATATTGTTGATAACAAGTTTGGCTTGTACAAAATTGCAAACCATTTCGAAGGATATAGGATATGCAATAAATCAAATTCAATTGGCAAAAGAGTGCTTGATTAATTTGAGAAGTATAATTTAAATTATTGTCTTAATTATTTTTTAATCTAATAGATAATAACACTGAATTTTTGGATGTTTTTACAAAGGCGCAAGATTTTATGAAGGAGAGAAATCTACCTTTTGATTTTGAAAGTTCTAGACTTCAAACATTACAATCCAAAAAGGAGAGGTATATATACTTTCATCATTAAATATAGAAATTTTTTTAGCTTTAAAATAGATGTGTTTTATGCTGCACTCGATTTAATTATTATGCAGTTTAACGAAAGATTTAATGATGATTCAATGAAATTTTTACATCAAACATCATTTTTTATAGCAAAGGGAATGGCAGAAAAATCAATTATTAAAGAAGATATCGAGGATATCTGTGAATTTTACAATTTAAATTCAAGTCAAATTTTCGAAGAAATGTTGAAGTTTAGAAATATTTATAAGATGGCCAAAATGGGGAATATAATTATTACTCATGACCTAGAGGTTTAAGAATCTAAAGATTTGTCAGATTCTGAGAATTGTAAATTTATTTAATTAAAATATTTTTACCAATACATTATTTAGCTTCTTCTGATGATGATGATAATTTAGGGACTTACGATTCAAATTGGAAAAACTATTCATTTATTTTACCTTATCGTTTACTTTTAAATTTTTCTGCTTTCCCTAATTTAAGAATTTTATATAAATATTTATTAACCATTCCCACAACCTCATGTACTGCCGAAAGAGTCATGAGTAAAATTAAATTAATTAAAACAAGACTGCGCAGTATCATGAAAGATTCTTTTCTCAATAATTTAACCATATTATCAATGGAGAATTTTTTATTTAAACAATTAAATACTGATGAAATTATAAATTCTTTCGCTTTCTCTTCCCCTAATTTATCTAAATTATTAATTTAAAAATAATATTTATAAAGTTATATTTTTGCATTTTATTATATATTAAAAATTGATACAATAAAAACTATTTTTGAAATTTATGGGTGTCATAATTATCATTTTTTCGAAGGGGGGATACTTTTTAAGGGGGTACTTTTCATGGGGGTATTCTGCTTCATTCGCTCAAAAAGTGTAGGGGCCACTGGTAGGCCTTTTCAAAAACGAATTTAATATTAAATTATTCATCATGTTCGAATACGAATAAACTATATTCGAAGGATAGTTAAGAATTTGTATCGAATCAAATTATTGGAAATAATTATTAGTGTTTTTTAATAAAATTTAAGTATTTATCATTTATATTGATAACCTGAATCTGACAGATGGTGTGATTAACAAGATACTCAATTATATTTGAGAGGTTTTTCTCAGTTAGAACTTGGAACTATCTAAGAGAGGTGGACTACAAGTTTTTTTTGTGGGTTGGGGGTCTTCGGCTCCAATCACAATACTCTACCTAGAACCAGGCCCCACATATGAAAAATTCTGATTAATTATTTATAAGTAATTCATTATATCATTATATCATCTTGGATAATGTTGAATGAAAAATTGGAAATACTAACTCTAATATCTATGCCAATGTTTCGCGCTTTATTAGTACACATATGAGTGCTCTAATCAGTATAAAGGAAAAAATTACTAGCAACTAAATTATGGCCGACCTTACGATTGAGAAATGCAAGCATTTATTCAATTTTATCAATGTTTAGTGCTTAATTGTATATCATTTTCGGTTTGGCGTTTGTGCGGGTATAAAGAAAAAATTATTAGCTAAGTGCTAAAATTGGCATCATGCCGGAGAGGACGGAAAATTTAAGAGTTCTATATACCTGTTTTGTGTTAATATTTAATGTCATACTTATTAATTCTTTTATCAATTTCGGCAAACATAAAAAATTACCGAATCACAAGTAAAATAAAACTGTGATATCACGCCTTAGACGTGAAGTCAGCAAAACTTTTGTAAACATTAACAAGCAACTTATATCAATAATCAGTAAGTATTTAGTAAACTTTAATGCTCATTGGTAAATAGTTGTAAAAAAAGAAAAAGCATTATTGGCAAATTAAGGAAAAAAAATTTGCAATGCTCAATATGCGTTCCAATATATAATACCTGATTAATATTTACTAATTTATCAATCAGCTTTTCTATCAATAAACAGAAACAAATAATATGTCATAAATGAAAACAATAACTTCATGACTGAATCTTGAATATTAGATTTTAAATTCCTAGATTCTTTCCCCTATCCAAAATGTTTTTAAATTTTATGATTATACGATTTTTTTATAGTTTGTTTTGATTTATTTAATAAATACCAGATTCAAAATATTTATATATTTTTTATAGAGTTATATTTTTATGAAACAGAGTCTCATAAGGGAGGGGGGTTATTTTTCATAGGTGGGAAGAGGGGGGGGAGGTTTAACTCAAATTATCTCCCATTATCTACGCCACTGTAAAGAAGTAGCAATACTTTTCGATTTGTATTCGTTTTTAAATAGGTGTAATGTAGTGTAGTATTCTTATACCTGTTCTTAATTTTAAGGTTCGAAAAGGGATATTTAGGAAATCAATTTCTATTTCTTTCATTTACAAGTGAATCTAGTTGTAGTCCACAATTATCCATTGAAAATAACTACATAGGATTGACTAAGAAAATATTTTATATTTATTTATGGCGAAGTAAAACAAAAAAAATAATGAAACAGAATATAAAAAAAATTAATTTAACCAAATATTTAAGTCTTTATAATCTAGGTCTATTTCTACTTAGTTTGGGATAGAAATTTGTTTAGCGGTGATGAATTTGGGGTAGAGAATCCATGATAATGACTTTTAGAAAAAAAGTTTCGCGGTAATGATCTAACGCTACAATCTTATTTTAAGTTATTTTTAGTAAATCCTATTTCTAATTTAATTATATATATATATATTAACACTATAATTTCTGCATGGTAAGTAAAGTTATCAT
Organism: Gordionus sp. m RMFG-2023; assembly: GCF_954871325.1. Taxonomy (NCBI): domain Eukaryota; kingdom Metazoa; phylum Nematomorpha; class Gordioida; order Chordodea; family Parachordodidae; genus Gordionus; species Gordionus sp. m RMFG-2023. The sequence continues at coordinate 68,434,443 of NC_088775.1, forward strand.
AAAAATTTCTAATAAATGTTTACCTAGCCTTTTAACTTATAATCAAAATTTTTTATTTAAATATCATTGAATTAGCTATAGTTATGCTAATGGATCCAAATTTGATCAGGAATATGTTGATTAAGGCCAATGAATTAAATATGAACAATGGAGAATATTTGTTCCTAACTCTTGATTTCTTTTTGCAAAATGACGCCAGGGACAAGTTAACTCAAAAAAATCCTTGGTTTAGAGGTTTATATATATGTTTTTGTCGCAAATGTAGTTTACTAAAATAAATTATCAAGGTTAAGTTTATCAAATAAAAAACACTAATGTTTGTCACCATAAAATATTGATAAGTGGAGAATAAATTTAATCATATTATCAAGGTTTTGTTAAATAAATATTCATATCATATATGCAGAATTTATGAACGGACATGATGCAACGCCATTTAACAGCCTTATCGAGTTTATATATCTTTTAATGGGATTTAGCATATTAAATTTATCTTTAATTTCATTCATCAAGATAGTAATCTAAGAATTATTAATAGAAATATTGAGCTAAGTTCTCGATTAGTTGATAAAAGATCGCCTCGTTCGCTATAAATAGAGAGCCTCAATTTTTTTGCTCTTCACAACCAGGTCACTGATTTACATAATATTTATAGTTTATATAATAAAATTGCACTAATTATATTTATTATATGATCTTTCTCTTGCCATTATTAGAGTAAGTTAATAAACATTTTGTTTCAATTAATTTAGTCAATCAATAATGACTATTGACTAGAAATACAATATTTCAATTCAATTAAAAAATTAATTTAAAAAAAATTATATTAAAGGTGATATAGACGATAAACCAATGAAAGATATATATAACACACTCTTATACGTAAGCGTTTGGGAACCTAGAGGAGTCAATTGGAATAAATTTAAGAAAAATGCCATTGATTTAGCATATTCCGTTTACAACTTTACCTTAATAGAAACCGATGTATACTTTCTTTATTTTATTTATATTATATATAACCCTAATTATTTTTTTAAAAAAAAATTAGCTGATCAGAGTGCCGAGAATAAGGCAATTTTGTGTTTCTGCTTTGTTTCGGTCCTAATAAAAGTGAAAGTGTTCTATAAGAGTTTTGGATGCGTTCTGAAATATTCTTGAAAAATATGTATTTTGTGTTATATTTTAATTTTATATGAATATATTATAATTTATTAATTAAATAAATTATTACTTATAGTATATTATTATTATCATATATAATATATAATATCCAAAAGTTTATAGTATGTAAAGGAGACTGGAAATATCCAGGTTTTTCCTCTACATCCCAAAAGGTTAACATTTAACATAAACTTTAAAATAATTAAAAATATATATCTTTCCACATAATAATATCCCATGTATGGTGAATAGTAACTATATATATACTCCTGGTATTAAATACTTAGAAGATGCTTTAATTCATTTATTATTAAATTATACAAACAAAGCATAACAGCGAAGTTGTAATATAAAATTATTGTTAGTGTTTGAAGGAATTGTCTACGATATAATGATATTTATTGCCTTGTAAAAAAGAATTCCATCGAAAACTATTTAAATTCATATGTTTTAGAAAAAAAATTAAGTTTTAGAAAAAATAAAAAGTTATAGAAAATACATATTAAAGAATGCATAGAAATAAATTCTGGGGGGCATGAAGCTAGGCTATTGGTATAAGAGTACATATAATGCCTTCGAATTTAAGAGTAAAATATTTGTTTAAAGATTCGTGTGAGGGAATTGGGGCACAGAGGGCTAAAGGGGGGATGAGTTAAATACATATTTTTAAATTGATTAAATCTAAGGGTTGAAACTTAATCCTATAATAGATTACGATATATAAAACAATATTAAAATTTTGCATACTCAAAAATATATTTTATCGCGAAAATATAAATAATTTATTATTCAATTAATTACATCTGGAGTAGGACTAATATAAGCATCATATTGAATATATCAAATGAAAGCTTAAACCCTCTACCAGGGACTTCTACTCTTGAGGGAGGCATTATGACACATGAGCCTCGTTGAAGTTTCAGAGGGAAGGTAGTGAAGACTATTGTCATTTGAAATTTTGAAATTAATTGGAGGTGAACAGGAGGGAGTTTTAATTTTCCTATTTTTTTGTTGTTAATTTGATTTTTTTTACTAATTTTGATTTGATAGAAGAGGGTAGGAGGGTAAAGTTTAAATGAAATAGAGGTTATAAATTTTAGAGATGGTACTGGGATAATGTTTCTAAGGGAATTAAAATCGCAATTAGTTTAGGGGTTATGGAGGAAGGGGGTGTAGAAGTCCTGCTCTTCTTTATCGCCCGTAGGTTTCATATCATAATATCATCTATTAGTATTTTTTTATATCATCTTTTATTACGACGAAGACTAGGAGCACGTGTGACTAAGATAATTAGGAAAATATAAATTTTGTATACAATATTTCATCATGTTTTTTTTACTTGATAAATCAAAATAAATTAAAAAATTATATATTAGATACGTCATTCGTTATCAACAGTTTAAGGTGGAGGAAACTATTTTTTTATTAACATTACAAGTGTTTTACGAAATCCTGTCCTCTGTGCCCAGGCCTCCCCTATACTTTTGGGTAACATTTTTTTATCAATTTCTACATTTTCACGAAAGTGATATCCTCATATCTCAAAACAAAGAAATGCCGACTTGATATCAGAAAAATACTATTTTATCCTTGTCTGAAAATTAATCTAACCTTGAAGACATATACATCAATATATTAAAACCTGTAATTTATAATCTTGAAGAGAGTGAATTATCCAAAATAAATGGAAATATTTTTACCAAGATTATATTCCTTCGTATGGTAAATTTTCGGTTAAAGGCCAATTAAAAAACAATATGTAAAAAAAATTTTATTACGATGATTGAATAAGAATTAATTGCTCATGTCTGGTATTTTTTGAAACATTGTATAGGCAAACATATTATATGTCTCACAGTGAGATTTAAAACTATACATCACCTCCACCCCTCTCCCCTCCCCCACCCCCTCCCAGATAATAACAATACCAGTTGAAAAAACAAAAGAGAGGAAGAGTAGAATTTTTAGCTAGGGACGCAACACTTTTCTGACTAAAACTGAAGGTCTAGGAAGTTCTTATTTTCTCTTTTTACAGAAGTCTAGAGCACATTATTTACTGGTGAAGTTAGAGGAGAAAATAGTAGGATACATTCTTATTTTAAATCTTTCATAATATTGTTTTTAAACATGAGAGCTGGATGAATGTTCTCCTAATTTTTGCATATAATTTGCTTCAGAAGAAACATCTCTCTCACATACTACTTTTTGTTTCCCATCTTTATAAGATAATAATTCGATCACATATTGAAATAAAAATTGTAGGTGATGAATAATTTTTCTATAAGATATATCATGATATTTCACTTTTATAAGATTATTCACGATAATTAACTTTTGAAACCTAGAGTCTAAAAGTGCGAATTCCTTTTAACGTAAGTAGTAACATCTAAAGATCAGTTATTAGAAATTTATGATCCAATGCACTCCGCCACAAATCAAATTCAAATGGTTCTTCAGATTTTTAGCATCGATCCAATAATCTGATAGCGTCTATTCCTTCCGCCCGTTTTCAATTTTTAGAATCAATTATACTTCTCTTGAATATGAAGGCAGCAATTATTTAACAATATACATAAGTCTTGAATTTTATATTTATATTTATATTCATAATGTAATAATTTATCTTTATAAATATTAATGTAATTTATAATGTAATTTATAATTTTATGATATATTTAATTTAATTTGTATAATATTGATATAATTTATAATTATTAATATAATATATCATTATTAATATAATTTATCATTATAAATATTAATTTACTTGATTATATAATTTATCATAGGCGTAACCAGTTGGGCAAGGGGAAATTCCTCCTCCTCAAAAATGTGCCTATTCTGGTATATATCACTTTAAGTAAATAAAAATTTCCATCAAAATTTCCCATTTAACCCCCCCCCCCTCCCCCCATTAATGTAATGTTATATGTTTAGCATCAAATTATTTTTCCAGTCAATGTGTTATTTTTTCAATTTTAAATCAATCTTTTTTAAACGGGTTTTAAAAATTTTAAAATATGTTCATACTGGAAATGTATTCAGGCATGTGTTTAAAATCTACTGTGATATTTAAAAAAAATTATTTCATAAACTATTATAAATGTCTCAAAATTTAACAGCAAAATTGTCTAAAATTCATAGGGTATGTATTCTAAACATGCCATTGAAACATGCGGAAATACATTTCAGATAAAATCGGATTCTTAATATTTAAAATAACTACCTCAATAAATGATTTAAAGTTTAAAAAAATAACACATTTGATACTAAGATATAAATATATATATTAATCACTATAAACCAGAATTTGAGGGTAAATCTAGAAAAAAAAAATTTTAAATAACGACTATAAATTAAAAATTTTTTTAAAATAAAGCATTTTTGTAAAAAAAAGTGAAAACTCATATTTTTATAAATATTTAACAGCCAAAGGCCTACAAAAGAACTTTCAATATTGTGGGGTCACTTAATATCGGATCCCCCTCCCTCCTCTTAGCAAAATCTGGGCTAGGCATATAGAATTTATAAATTTAATAAAAATAGGAAAGATTAAATTATTCAATGCCGCGCCACCTTTGATTTAGAAATTAGAAGCAGCGGAGAGCCGATCCTAATATTTTTAGATCGGTATTATAAAATCGCCAAACCGGCTGCATGTGGTTATAAAGTTTTCGAACAAATAAATTTAAAAATAATTCAAAATCATTAATTATTATATATAATTATTTTTCATAAAAAGAAAAAAATATAATTAAATGAAACACAAAACTATTTTCGCGATAAATTATATAGGATCTAAAATTATAAAAATGTATTCTGTGTATTATGTTTAAATCATCTATTGTCGATAATGTAAAATAAATTGGTAGGATTATTAATATATATTTTCACTAAACCGAAAATAGATAAATGGGATTTTGGTAGAAAGGGGTGCAAAAAATTTTTTATAATGGAGATTAACATTTGCAAGGTCTCGGTAGTAAAAAATACAAACTGATATCAATTTTCTCAATATACTAAAAATAATAAGGGGGATGGTGGCCAATCGATACTTATAATTTTACAACCCCGTCTCTTTTATACACTGATGTTCAGTAAATATATATGGTGAATTCCATGATTAATCAACAAAAACACGATTTCAATTAATATTTAAATGAATAGTTATTTAAGATCTAAAAAAGTAGAGGGGGGTGGGCTATCGTTAATATGATGAATTGAAATTTCTTTCTCTTCTCATAAAAATAACATCAATATAAATATCACAATATGAATATGTATATAATTTAATTTTAATTTTATTTTTCATAAGAGGTATAAATGCATGAAATCTTAGTGAATTGTGAAATTCCGACTGTTACGAAGATATAAATGGATGTGGGATTAACGTATTTAATTTTTCGAAAATAAATCTTAAAATCGGATGTGACTTGTAAAAGGTTTCAAGAGTCGTTCGATCAACAGATAACCATTGTTTGAAAGTTATATAATCAATCGCACTATTGTCTAATGATATCTCAAACTTTTCTACTAGATTGAGGAAACCTGGAAAAAGATTTACATTTTCTAAAGTAACATACAGGAATTAAGAATTACAGAGAGATTGTACAATATAATCTTGATAATCTTTAATGGAAATATATCATTAGACGTTAATTGGGCAAATCTTCCGCCGTTCAACATCAATTTAAAATTTTGACGAATAGTGCAAATGCATATGTTAGGATTCCTGGTCCCCCAACCAAAACACAATATTTTGGTCTTAAATAAGCAAATATACTAAATTCCATACTATGCTACCATTTGTTTCTTTAAAATTAGAATATAATTCCTTAAAATTGTTTAAAATGAGTCTTTTCTGCAATTGACACTTCTCTCCTTCATTTATTGATATAGAATGGCTTTTATGTTTTCATAAGAATTATAAAGTTTTTCAATAATATATATCTATAATATCAGTACTCCTTACTAAGATTGGTCCAACTTGAAATTTTGCACATTTGTTAATTAGTCTTATATCTATATATAAAAAAATATTGAGAGAAAAATAAAATGCTGATTTGAATATTAATTTCCAGTTTTCTAATTCTGTTTTTGACATTTAGATTTTCTAAAGCAATTTTTAACTTTATATAACTTTAAAGGCCTATTATGAGGCTATAAAGAAATAAATGACGCTACTAGCTCAATTATATCCAAAAATATCTAAAATTAAAGGGAAAGCATTTTGCCCAAAATGCTCCATTTTTCGATATTTAGAGGCCTGCATCTCGCTGTTTGGAGTTGGAGGCTAAGAAAAATTTTTCTTAGTATAATATGTGCAAAGTCTATTAAAAATTTTAGAAAAACCTTGCGGGATCGGGTTGAAACTCATGTTTATTTGTCATGGAATTCACCATATAAATATTTTTAATATTTAGATGTATACTAAATATTTTTAATATTTAGATGTATACTAAATATTATTTGAATAAAATGAGAATATAACTTACATTTTACAGATAGCTAGATTGCATTTTACAGATATTTCTTTGGGAACGTTTCTTTTACAGTTCTGAAACATACCGTTCCAATTTTATTCCCATTATATTGTAATTTAACGTTCAGTTATAAGAGAATTTGAAACATTTTATCCCTTTCTAATCAGGGATATGGAATGGACCGACATCTCTTCCGGGAACGGAACCTGGAAAAAATTATGAAATGTAGGAACATGAATGGTAATAGTTTTAGAATGTTCCGAAAAATAATATTAAAAATTTAATTGTATAATTATATAAAAATGGCTCTCATAAATATTCGTATTTTATTTTCTTAATTAAAGTTTGCTTCTCACATAACAATATTTTTTGCCTAATATTTACTAGAATTAAGATTATAAAAAAAAACTTTTATGACATTTGAAATAATTTTAACTGTTTTTATAAAATGTATATTGTATAATAAAAGTTTTAAATTTCATTGGATAATATTAGCCTATTCGAAAACGAATACGGGTCAAATAATGAATAATTCGTATTCAATTCTTTTGATAATTATATAAATCGAATAAGAATATTTTATTTTATTATACGTTAAGATTACTAATAATTAGTGTTGTCAAATGGCTTATTTTTAAAAAGGCTTGCCAAATATTTTAACCAAAAAATATTACGCAAGCCTGAAAATTTTGTTCATCGATGGCAGAAAGGTTATGGCCATATATTAACAAAATCTCGAGGCCTGCTTAATATTTTCTGGCTAACTGGGTTAGTCTTTTTTAAAAATCGAGCCGTATAACAACACTTTTAATAATCAATTATTTGATTCCTTCAAAAGATTCGAATACGAATATAACAAGTTAGTTTTGAGATGTGTTTTTCGAAGCCAAATTTATATCAACACAATCGCACAAAAATGAATGTTAATATTTTGTAACAAAGTAGAAATAAAATGAGATATTTTTAGGAAAATGGAACAGAACACAAATGGAAAATATTCTTTGAAGAGCGGAGCAGGAACGCAAAAATGCCTTTGTTCCAGGTTCCTGATACTAACTAAAATATTATTTCTATTAATATAATATTTATTTATATAAATATTTAATATGCTAGAATGATTAAAATTATCTTTGCATATAGTTTTTAAAATATAAAGAAATTCAATTCCAAAATAATTTGCATAATATTTTGTAGTTATTATTTATAAAATTTATATTTGATTTTTTTTAAACTTAAAACAAACAGATCAATTATTTTTTAGGAGCTTTTCACGACTGCGTATTGATGAATGGAATGTCATTTCTTAAAATTTTAATAAACGAGTCGATTACACCTTACAATGTATCGTTATCTAATGCCATGTGGAATTCATCCTTCTATGGTTTAAAAATATTTGAATTAAATATAATTTAATATACTTTAAAAATGACTTATAGTGCTTTCCAAAATTAAATCTTAAAAATAAAATTTTATAAAGATCTATTTATTTTTAAAAACATATACATGCTTGAATAAATGAGAAGTTTTACTTCAATAGAAGAAAATTATATTCATTTTCTTATCAATAGGTGGAAAAATAAAATTTATAAAACAATTGTTTAAAAAGGAAATATTTATTGTCCAAATTTTTAAAATTTGCTTCAATTTAAAGAATACCGCTTGAAAAAATGCATTATTTGTTTAACATTAAATAATTATGTCAATATATCAATTATATTTTTAAAAAAAATTAAGCCCGACCCAGCCTGAACCAAAAAAATTTTTTAAAATAGACACGGCGCCACCCCGAAACCGATCTGGCCCGGGTCGGACTAGGGCTCGGTACGAGCCGGGCCGTGATTTGCAGATATCTGATATCAAAAATATTATTAAAATTAATATCACGCTTCCATACTCTAAAGCATATTTGTTAAAGTATACAGATGCATACATTTTGTATCCGTATCTTATCTAGATACAATTTTACATAAAGTATCTAGATCTAGATTAGAGTTGCCAGGTATGAAAAAATAATTGAATTGTGGGAGAATTCTATTATTATATGGTAGTTTAGCCTCCATTTTACTTTGGTAAACCCTCGGCAGCTTTTGTCCAAACTTTGGCCATTTCCGTGGTATCTTTGATTTTTATTTATATATTTATTTTAAAACATGCTGAATTATTTTTTTTTAAATTCATAAATGGTAGATTGTGTTGAAAGGGATTGGTATTTTTGAATTTGACGGCAACTAATCCATTAATAACATTTTAAAAGCAAATTGAATTTACTGATCTAATAAATAATAAATTTCCCTGTTGCTATTGGGAAACATAATAGGAAAATACAACCAAAATTGGACATTTTTTTGTTTATAAATTTTTTATTGTATATTTAAATTTAAAAAATTTATTTTTGAATAAAAATATGAGAGATTTTATGCTAGATTTTTGGTGGATTTGTAGAAATTTAAAATTGTAATAGATTTTGTGGAAGTTTGATAAGTGCTATACAACTGGGTAATGGATAACCCCAAAAACTCAGAAAAAAATCTAAAGATTTAATACTCGATTTTTTTAAATACCCCTTAGATTTAAAAAAAATAAATGTCAGGACAGGAGTTTAAAAGTGTTATTCATAATCATAAAGTATAGCACAACACAACCATGTAATGCACCTCTGAAAAGACATTTAATTTAGCCAAAAATGTGTCTAAGGATAAACGGGAATGCCTCATTGATGAAAACTTTGTAAATGTTTTATTATTAAAAGCTAACAGTAATATTCTATAATCATTTAATTATATATTTTATATATAAATAAATATCGAACTAAGTTATAAATGTTTAGTTTGATTTCAAAATTTGAGTTCAATAGACTTCTTATTTTGAAGTTATATATACCCTACATGATTTATATCGAAATACATTTTTAAAGAGGTATCGGTATATGATGCTTATTAAACCAGGTATCTGTATATAATATATTTGAAAAGTATTTTTCACAATTCTACTCCATTATATTTTTTAACACAAAAATCGAAGTTCTTATTCTCAATATAAATTAAGGTGTGACTGGTAGGGTATTAGTCGATCAAGATGGAGATAGAAGAGCTAATTTTTCGGTTTATGGTATGATAAATAAGACGACTGGGGAATTCGGGGAGATTGGAATATATATAGCAGAAAAGAATTCCCTTTATTTATTTGTTAAAGAATTAAATGAATACAATCAGACCATGGTCTCATTCGAAAAAAAAATCATCAATAAATTCTTGCTAAATCTCACGAATAACTATGAAGAAATTTTTTTCCCGACAAATTCTTTGATAGATTGGAGATACGGACACGCCCCTAAAAACATTCCTTATTGTACTTTCAAACCATTTGATCCAAGCTGCCCCCAAATGACTAGCAACAAATTGGTTAATGCAATGATCATACTAGGGTGCATAATCGTGGCAGTTATTTTCGCTAGCGTTTTTGGATTTTTATATTACAAGTATATAAAAATTTGTATCCCGATAATTTAAATTTAATTTGGGGGTGATTTAGTATCTAAGTTTTTTTTTTTAAATCAGGGGCCTCAGTAACCTTTACAATCTCAGGGGGCTCAAAAAAAATTTTTTTAAATTATTTTAAAATGACCTTTTTGAGATAAAAAAAACTTTCAAAATTTACAAGGGGCTTTTCTAACTTTTAATGGGGGGCCCCCCAGTGACGCTACTGTTTAAAATATAAGAGATGGAGTAATTTCTTAAATGATTACGTTTTTAAATATATAAATCGAAATTATAAAACACACATTAAATCAATCTCTATAAGTTTATAATTATTCTGCATATTTATTTAATCAAATAAAATTAATAAAAAACACTTTAAAGAACCGTGATCACAATTTTTTTTAAAATAGGGGGTGGGGGGGGGGGGGTGATAATAAAATGTTGCTTTTCTATAGATATGTAGGAAGGGACAGACTTGGAGAGGAAAGGACAAAAATACTAATTAATATATATTCTAGTCTTAGTTTATTCGTTTAAAAAAAATTAATTTAATAAAACAATTAAATTAGGCAATAACAATTACTTGCACTGTAAGATGGAACAATGGATAACAATACAATTACTTTAGCTATCGTAATGGCTTGCTTTATATTGAAGGCTTCATTATTACCGCTATTTATTTGTCTTAATTTTCTCCCTAATAATGTGATAAATTTAAGAAATTCCTCACCAAAATTACCAAGAGTATTGGCGAAAATGGGATAAAAATAATACTAACGATATCTGATATTTATCTATTTTCAAGATTTCTACGGAATGCTAAAAAAATTTTTAAATTAAAAAAAGTTCCTCTATCGGAACTCTAAATATAAATATGTTAAATTGAGCATATTAAATAATCATAATTATAAACAAATAAATTGTAAATAACTGATTTACGTAATTCGTTTATTTCTTTAGATTAAAAAATATTTTTATGCATTATTTATAATTGCTTATAATCATGTTTAAAAATTTCCAAAATTTGTTTTAGGGACCAGAAATTAATAAGAGGACTGACCCCAACCCCCTGCCTCCTCCCTTCTACATGTAATTAGAGCCTCGTTTTAAACTTAATAAAATTTATTTAAAAAATTGCAGAAAATATTTGAACGATATTTACTTTTCGTCTGAAAAATGGAAGATTTCATGGCACACCATCAAACTGATTCATCTCAAGCCGTCACTTACAGAAGGACATTTCTCACCCGTATAATTAATTTTTGTTACTGCATTGCAGGAACGTAACCCTTTATTAGATAAAAATTATATGATTATTTTTAGAGATATTTTTAATTACGAAACAAAACTTTTTAAGTTACTTATATACTTAAAAAAATATTTTTTATGCAATTTATGATATAGGAGAGGACAACAAATATTATATTTAACGAAATTAAAAATTTAATTAGAAAGTTGTATCGATGAGGTTGTGAGAATCTTATTTACAATTATTTAATATTTTTTATAATTTTAAAATGAATTTAGACCATGTCGAATAATGATTCCTTAGTTACCAACTATGGAATCTACCAAAACAAAACCATATTCATTAAAAGATTTACACCTATTATCGATAAATTTGAAATGGATGGAGATCTTTTAAAAGAAATCAACAATATTAAGGATATCAGCCACGATAACTTGGGAAAGTTTATTGGGATAGCTATAGACAAACATGCAAAGCTATATGGTGTGATAGTTGCATTTTTAGGAAGGAGAAATTTGACCGAAATATTAGCTAAAGAAAACATTCAACTCACCTGGAATTTAAAATATTCCATTATAAACGATATAATTAAGGCATGTTATATATTAATTTATTTATGTATTAGCACAGAATATAATAATCTTTTTCAAAGGAATTATTTCAATATATCATTTAGGGAATGACATATTTACACACGACCAAAGTTTATTGTCATGGTAGACTCCGATCATCTCAAATTATTATAGACAATCGGTTTGTGGCAAAAATTACTGGATATGGGTTGCCTTTAATCTATCAAAATCAAGTTTCGTTAAATCGTTTGTCAAAAATGCCTAAAAAGTATATTAAAAATTTGTTGTGGGTGGCACCGGAGTTTCTAATGACCGACAATAATATTAACAAAAATAAAGCTTTGAGAAACTCAGATAGAAATCATTTGCCTTATGACAACAAAGACCAGCGCAATAATTTCCTAATAAAAATAAAGGCCTTGTCTAAAAACTTACAAAAAGATTTGACTAAAATGTACAAAACGAAAAATAGTAACTTAACCCAGGCTTTAGAAAACTTTATGAAACCTAAGGTTGTCATTACACCACCTAATACTGGTGATGATGCCAATCGGGAATGCACTGTTGACAATAAAAAGAATGAGATGTCTAATTGGAAACTAACTTCGATGGGGCTTGCCCAATGGGATAAAAGGCCTTATAGCCAAAAAGGAGATGTCTATAGTTTTGCAATTATCGTGTCTGAAATAATAACTAGAAAACCTCCCTTTTATTATAATCTTCTAAGACTTCGTAACAAAGAAAATGAGAATGAAAAGGTCAACTTGAATAGTAAAACAATCCAATCCCCACGGTTTCCTCTATTTGAAGTAAAAATTCGAAACGAGAGTTCTTACGATCACGCGGAAACAAATAAATGCAAAGTTAGGAGAAAGAATTTGTTATATGGCGACAAATTTCACCTCAATCATACGACGAATAGAGATGCCACATCTTGTTCAGCTAATGATGGGATTAATTCCAGTCAAGATTATCACAGTGAAACACTACAACTTATCAAACTTATTCAAAACGAAGACAAACCGATATGTAGACCACTGATCACATATCTTGATAATCCTGATGAAAATGAAACCCATAATATTAGCTCTATAAAATCAACCTCGGATAATAACTATACGATCACCAAAGACATCAATAATATAAACTATACAATCACAGATATAAGAAGTTCCATCTATTTGTCGCGCAAAAAAGGGCGATCCGATTTGTCGAGTTATGTAAGCCAAATAACGTGTCCAGATAAATATGTGATAAAACTCATGGATCTAATGAAGAATTCTTGGAACGAGGATCCTAAATCAAGGCCATCCTTTTCGCAAATCTCCATTGAGTTTAAAGCTATATCTAAGCATATAGATTTTAATAACATAATAGAGTCACTGCTAGAAAGAATGGAACAATATGCTAATAATTTGGAGAAAATGGTAGCAGAAAAAACTCAAGCATTTTTGGAGGAAAAGGAAAAGGGTGACGAAATATTATGTCAAGTATTACCAAGGTTGAAAATTTTGATTATATTTTATTTGCATACCGGATGATCAAAAAAAGCTTCGTGTTTTGAAATCGTTTTAACTCTAAAAGACGTCACTTGTTTTTTAAAATGAAATTTCATATTTTATTAAAAGGGTGTATTCCTTAAATTTTTCATAATTTGATCAATTCGTTGTATTTTTAAATTGAAGTCAATTATACTAAAATTTGACAAAAAATATCTATAGCTTCTCAATTTTAACTTCATGAAAAACCGATAAAGTTTACAATTTTAGCAAATTAAGGGCAAGTCTTTATGAAAATTTAGAACTTAAATGATTTATGGCGCGCCTTTATTTTGAAAGATCTGATTTCGTTAGAATCTTATTCTAACATGTATAGAGTATTCAAAAAAAAATTCAAAAGTTTATTGAAAAATTGTCTAAAATTAACAGGGTAGGTCCCTATATAGATGCTGGAATACTATTCCGCCAATGAAATTAAAAAATAGTGGTATCACTATAATATAATTTATTTAGGGTTAAAATTTTGCAAACCAAATTTGTTATGATTATTAATTTTAAATATTTAGGGCTATTGCCGAAAGACTAAAACGTGGTTTGAAAATTCAACCGGAAGAATTTGAAAGTGTAACCATATATTTTAATGATATCGTTAATTTTACTCAACTTTCAGCTACCAGTACGGCTATGGAGGTATTATACCCTAATAATTTAAATTCTATATTTATTTATTTCAGATTGTAGACTTTTTAAATGACTTATATAGTTGTTTCGACAATATAGTTGAAAAATTTGATGCCTACAAAGTATTGAAAAAATATCTTAATTTAATTTATTCATATCCACAAAAACATTGATATTTAATTTTAAGCATTTTTTTATTTTATTAATTTAACATTAACATTAACATAATGTATAATTTGTGCCATCCTTTTTTATTATTCTTAATTATAAATAATACATTAACTTCAAGGTTGAAACAATTGGTGATGCATATATGGTAGCATCAGGGTTACCATTGCGGAACGGAAATAAACATGTACAGGAGATCGCGAGATTATCATTACTTATTTTAAAAACTGTCAAAACGTTTAAAATTAGGCACCGTCAGAATGATTTACTTAAAATTAGAATAGGATTCCACTCAGGTTGGTTGGTGTATGTTAAATATTTTTAGCTCACATTTATTTTTATTGAATTTTGAAAAAATAAAAATAATTATTTATAATGCTATTCGTATATATCGATGATAAAGTATATATAAATTAAAACTGATTGAGTTATATGATAAATCTAGATAATGGCATTGCAAATTAAGCATAACTAAGATTATAGTGAATTTCATGACATCGGAGCAAAAAACATCATTTTACGAACTGACCCCCCTAATATTTATAAAAATCTTAAAGTTTGACTCTCGCGTCTACCCAAATTGGCTTCAACATATGTTTTAAATATCAACCCTAGTGCATATCTATTTTTTTAAGCATATACTTCATATTTGAGTTTTGGTGGTATCAGAGAGATCAGGTAATTTTCTAATAAAAATTTTATACTACACATTAAGCTCCTCTTTCCCTTCAAGCGAAATTAAATAGATACAGATACTTATGATTTTTCCACATCTTTCAGTTTTACCAGGGGAACTCTTCCTAATCAAATTTGTTTTATCTAAAAAAAATTGACCTTAAAAATACGGCTATCGGCTTGGATAACGGTAACACAGGTTATAACCTGTGAAAGAAACAAATTCAGCTATTAAAAAATATGTTTATATATAATAGTTTTATCAACGAGCCGTATATAAAACAAATCATATTTTGGCGTATATTTTTCTCAAAAATCAAGTAAATAATGATTGCTATTTTGTGAATTAATATAAGGGAGACCGGAGATAAGTAGCCATACTTTTACTCATGATACATTAAAGATAAAAATGTTACCTTTAATGAAAAAAATTTAATATTAATGTGAAACACAGACATTAATCTATAAAATAAAATCTCTATCTATAATATATTTTAGATTGGATTATTTAAGGTGAAACTGAAAGTCTTTAATTACATATACCCTATGTTGACTGGCCATACTATTTATCACCAATATGAAATATTTGAAAGATATGTAATATATCGAATAATTTATAGTCTTTAAACAAAACTGAACCCGAACTGATATTTGTTTCGGTTCAATTCCCTGTTTTTAATTAATATTGTTTGATATTTATAAATTTTCGGCTTATTTAAAAACGACTGTGAATCCATAGCCCTTTACCCCCATCTCTTATCTATCTTGGTAAAATTCCAAGCTAGATTCTGACGCATTCAATAAAATGTTTTCAACATATACAATTTGAGACAAAATAATTCAATAAATAAGAAGTAAATTTAGATATAATAACCAATAAACATTGGAATATAACTTTGCATTGTTAGCTTTTTAATTAGCCCTTTACCCCCATCTCTTATCTATCTTGGTAAAATTCCAAGCTAGATTCTGACGCATTCAATAAAATGTTTTCAACATATACAATTTGAGACAAAATAATTCAATAAATAAGAAGTAAATTTAGATATAATAACCAATAAACATTGGAATATAACTTTGCATTGTTAGCTTTTTAATACTGGGGAATCGCAATTATTTTATTTTTCTTTCAAAATTAAAATAACTTCAAAAAAGGGAATTATCGATTAATATCATGAAATATAATTTAATAAATTTCAGAAAATTTAATATGGCTTATCAAAATTATATGGTTTGAGCTCCCTAATGACGATATTTAAATATTTAATTTCGAGATAGTATAGAATATTTTACTGAGTGTGAACTGTAAAGGTTATGTATTGATCAGTGGCGTCGCTAGGGGGGGGGGGCATAGCCCAAGCGAAAAAAATTTTTTTTAATGGCTCCTTAATATCCCCTTAAACTAAATATAAATTATTTTGATTGCCCACTGAATGATTTCTTTTATAATTCTATTAAGTAATATATAGATATAATTTTATTATTTAGAAATTAATAAGACTATTTAAATTTATATTAAATGAATATATTTCAATTATTAGATTAGATTAATACATATAAATTATATTTTCACTATGTCAGCTTGCAATCAAATTCTGTATTAAAAATATAATATCAATAACTCACTAAATATTAATTAAGCTTCAACAGTTGAAGTTATTGATTTTTATTATTTAATCCTAATTAAATAAATATAATCATATATTATTTGAAAATTAACAAATTTAATATTGTAATTAGCTGAGTTCAAAATGACTAATCAACTGTAAATTTATTTTGAAATTTTATTATCATACCTTAAAAGTGTTTTCAAGGTCCAAATAAGTATAAGAGATTTCTTTATAAAAAGTAGTAGACATATAGTTTAATATCCTCTACTATATACAGTTGTTTATAAAATATTAGATATAATGCCACTTTTATAGACGTATTTGACAGTTATATAATATATTACAGTTAATATTATAATAACTAATAAATGGTTTTGATAATAAATATAATAACAAATTGCATTCGTATTTAACGCCATCTATTTAGTTATAAATAATTTTTAAAATTAAACATTTTATTATTCATCCTGCAATAGATCTAATAAATTTGATATCTTTTCTTCTCTTTTTTTACGTGTTTTTAGGAAAGCTATTTTTTCTTTTTCGAAAAACAGTCTTGAGTTAAATTTTTAATACAAGTATATTTTTGATATTATTACAAACTACTATTATTTTAAGATATAATATACCAAGGTGGTGTGACAATATATAAAATCTTAATTGTTTCATCATATCATTCTGGTCCTTATTTTATAGTTAAAAAATGTTTCATTTCTAATATGGCATTGCCGTGTAAATAACTCCAGGCTTCAATATATTTGCATAATTATTTCTTCCAAAGATTTTTAGTGTTTTTATTTTATCAATTTATCCAACATAATAAATTCTGATATTAGTTTACATCGTGAGTGTCATGGCTATTACTGCAAATTAACCAGCATCTATAATTTGTGTTGCTTATAATTTCAGATTATTACTATAACGGCTGAGAGCATATAATTGCATATTTTAGATAATAATGGTCAACTGTATAGTCGTTTATATATCATTTAAAATGGAAGATAATCTTTTAGAAATTTAATATCTCACAATAATTTTCTCGATTACTTATCTCCATAATGTCATCTAAGAGGAAGCTCTAACCACCATATAGTTTTATTTGGATTGTTCGTTTATATTCTCTCCTACAAAAATTGTTGATTTGGTTTAGGCCTATAAATTTTTTCTTATTAGTCCATTCTATAAAACACTGTCTAAAATGGTTACAGAGAATTATACTAGTTTGATAACCTTTTATCAATGTAAGTTGCTAAGAATTATATTATTGCATTATGTGATTTTTTATATGCATAAATGACAAAACATGAAAATCAGAATAATTGTTCAGAGTTAACAAATTTAAAAAAAGTATAATATATTAATATAAAACCCGGCCGAAGGCCAGGCAAAAGCGGCCGAAGGCCCCCATAAAAATTTTTTAGTTGAGCCCCCTGAGATTGTGAAGGCTAGCGACGCCCTTGGTATTGATTTAATGTAATTTGATATTCTAATCTAATCTTACCTCATATATTTTTAAAGGACCGTGCGCCGCTGGTATAGTAGGTCTTAAAATGCCTAGATATTGTTTATTCGGTGACACAGTTAATACAGCATCGAGGATGGAATCGAACGGTGAAGGTTAGCTATATTTTAAAATATTAACATCTAAACCATATCTATATTTTTTTCAGCTTTAAAAATACATATTAGTGAAAGTTCAAAATGCTTACTTGATAATTTCCAAAATTTTATCATGGAGGAAAGAGGAATGGTTGAGATCAAAGTGAAATTTAAATTACTTTTTAAAAGTATTTTTATTTTTTTAAATGATGGAATAGGGCAAAGGACCAATGAAAACGTATTGGCTGCTATCAGAAATAGAATCATAAATATAATTTGTGTAAATAACAAGTTTGGAAGTGAATTGCTTATCGAGATAACAAAAATATATTATTTAAACATCATTTTTTATGTTCCTGTCAGATTTTATTTTTAAACTGTGAATAAAATGTTAATAGGTTATTAAACAAAATATAGTCGTATAAAAGTCTACAACGGGCGAATTTTAGTCGAAATTATTTAAGAGTTGTGCAGATGGATGGGTTAATATATTTTAAAAACGACGGAGATGGACTTTTATTTATTATAAATTTATTTATTATTTGATATTTCATGTTTTATAAGTTTAAGTAAATAATGAAGGTCAAGGACTGATTTACTCGATTCCACAATCAGAATTTTTTATTAGAAAAAGTGGCCGACGGAATTTAGATCGAGATTAAAAAATCAAATGGAGTTAATTTATCGGTTAAAAATATATTAAATAAAATAAACAAAAATCAAATCATTCAAATAATTTTTAAACATTTGGGAGGTGGGTTAAGCAATATTTTTTAATAACGAGAGTAAATTTTTCTAAAAATACTCATTTAATTTTCTAAAAAGATTGCACATATCGATATAAAAAATGAGGTAAATATTATATATAAATATGATTTATTATACGCTTATCCTATTCAATTGCACCCACAATATTAGCTTCAATTTCTTTCCTCAATATTCAAAATCTTTGGCTCATTATGCTAAATGCTCTTTCAACACATTGCTTCATTTCTTTAAAATATCAATTATATGTTATTTTATCCTCATTATTAGAAAATCTAGATTTTTTTCTGTCAATTAATATACACTTCATATTTGAGGTCGAATCAACATTGGCTGCTAGTGCATAGTTATATAGGGGTAACGGTTATATGAAAATTATTTCTTTTACTTTAAGTTATAAAAAAACGTTTTACTTAGAGAAATTGAAAGTCAATTAATTATTAATATCAAACTTATTTTGTTTACAACATAATTTAAATTTTAATTGCCCCCTATTTTGTTCGATATTAACTAACCATACAAAATTCGATAATAAACAAGTAATTTCAATTTTGTTGAACAAAGGCTGTTGGTTTTCGATGTTATGATGGCTAAGAATATTGGCACCATAACGATAAAAAAACCATAAAAGGATGGGATTGTTTGTAGATAAGCACTTCTTTTACTTTCCCTTATTTTGTTCGTTGGATTAAATTTGACCATGCTTACTATTGCATAGTAACGTGCTATATTTTGATTTACATTTTATAATAAACGATAGGTCCAAATTGATATGTATCGAACACTGGTTGCATTTTTATTTTATATCTTCTACCTCATTAGTTTTTAAAGTGCCGTTATCACTGGACCACTTTAAAATAAAGG
This sequence comes from Gordionus sp. m RMFG-2023, assembly GCF_954871325.1. Lineage (NCBI taxonomy): Eukaryota > Metazoa > Nematomorpha > Gordioida > Chordodea > Parachordodidae > Gordionus > Gordionus sp. m RMFG-2023. The sequence continues at coordinate 68,454,248 of NC_088775.1, forward strand.
ATATATTTATATTAATGTGTCGAACCCTTTGTGCATTTTTATTTTAGGACCTCTACCTCATCAGTTCTCAATGGTCAAAGCTACTCCTCCTAATCTTACCGAGAATTAGCCGGCGCACTAAATCTTATGACTACTCTCGTCCCCTCCACGTTCCGTACTCTAAATAATCCTGTGACCTCAAATATAGTATAAACAAAAATATAATAAATTACAAATAAAGCAGACGATGCACACGATAAAATTTATAATGTAAACAAAAAATGTATAATTTTGAAAATATTTAGCAATACTTCATTTTTTATTGACATCTTCTAACCTTATGAGCGAACGATATGTATGGCCATTAAATCGATGTTGTTAAAAATCTAAAATTTGAATGAATATTAAATATAATTGAGAAAAAATATAACTGAGATGGGAAAGTTACATTGTGGATGAACGGTAAAGCGTCTTTGTAACATATAATATTTATTTAACCCTTCAATACTCCATGGGGGTATATAAAACCCCAGGCATGATAGAAATGATATCGTATAAAAACGGTTAATTATTATGATTTGGATTCTTCAATAGCTTCATCAAATATATCTTAGAATCTATATTCCAAATTTCATATATTTCGGTTGAGTAGTTTTTAAGATATAAGCATTTTGTGACTGATTAGGGTTTGTGAGACCTCATCACTATAAATTCGTAATTTTTAAAAAATTATTATAATTATAAATATACACTACTATATTATAAAATTTATTAAAAAGTAATTTAAATATCTTATATTTTAAATGAGATATATGAAGAAGAAAACAGGAACATTTTTTCTGATGGAGTTATTTTATTTTTATTTTCACCAGCTGGCTCATTTCTCGAATTATTTTATCATTTATTATGATTTATGCAGATTTTGAAAGCAAATATAAAATTATTCAAGATGTAATATCATTTTACTTGAAATGATTATGACAATGTAATTACTGGGGAGGATGAAGATTTTAAATATGATAGTGATCATGATACACGATCTGAATTAGATGAAGAAGATATGTTAGTTGAAACATACAATAGATTTAAATATTATTTAGGTAAATATGTAAGCATTTATCATAGTATATTTCTCTTTAAAATTAGCTAAAAATAAGGTTACTAAATGGAAAAAGGATTTTCCTAATCAAAGAATAAGAACTCGTCGACAAAATTTAGTTATTCATCTGCCAGGAGCATAGGCGTAGCCAGGAATTACATAAGGGGGGGGGGGGGGAATTAAAAAATTACTGGGGGCTTCGCCCCCAGACCTTCTTTTGGGCGGGCCCAGTTAGAGAATATATTACAGTTAATAGTTTAACAAATTTTACTAATCAATGCTCTTGATATTAAATATAGCAACAATTTGAATTATTTAACGCCATCTATTTATTTTAAGTAAAAATGATATTTAAATTTAATCTTCATATTATTTATCCCACAATGTCTTTAAAAGATATTTTCTGATGTCCTTATCAATATTTTATAGTTTTCTGTAAAATATATAATTCGCTATATTGGTAAAAATTACTTGATTGTCATTTGATAATTAGATATACTGTAAATCTACGACATATAATATTCCACTGTTTGTATTGTGCTTTAATATTTTTTTAATTTATGATTTAATTTTATCAATAGTTTTATAATTATATTTTACTTTTATTAAGATAAATAAATTAAAATTACTCACTTTATAAAAAATTATATTTGATATATTATATTATTTAGTAATTTTATGGATCTATTATTAATAATTATAATACATTTCACTTCTGTCTTAAGACTTATCTTTGGCTTATATTCCATTTATTAAAAGACATTTTTGGTTCATTTTATATATTTATAAATATATTTTCCCAAAAATCTATAAATTATGATGAATAGTTTTATAAAATATCAACTTTTACATTCTTTCTTTTAAATTATTATTTAAGATATATGCATACATATTTGAGGGTCAGGGAGTGGGGGGAGGACTAAGGGGGATATCTTTTATTAGCTAAAAATGATATTTACCAAAAGTGATAAATTTCTGAAAAGGGGAATTTCCCCTTGCCCCTCCCCCCCCCTGGCTACGCCTATGGCCAGGAGTAAAAGAATATAGGAAAGGACACTCCAGAAAAAAAGTTTTGACGTGTTCATAACACCAAAAATGATTGAACAGTTTATATATCATACCAATGAAAAATTAAAATTATAAGTAAAAACTATACTGACAAAAATTTTCAACAAATATGGCATACAATTGAAACAACTTATTAACAGTTAATTAACTTTATTTCAGAAAATATTCGCAATCTTTCAATCAAACGCTGGTGTTAATTAAATTTTAATAATTGTAAAAGATTTTTAAATTTATAAGATCGTCGTTTCTAATTGAATCAGAATCATGCCCCATTTTAAATATTGTCATAATATGAAGAAAATAAAGTATAAAAAAGTTTTCTATATAACTAAAAGAATTGTATAATGTCCTAAAATAAGGTTTTTTAAAAATTGGATTAAAGAAATATAAATTAGTAAAAGCGAATGTTCGTTAATTAAAATATATATCTTATTTTAAATAAAAATTCATTATTTTTATTTGTTTATTTAGCCATACATAATAAAGCAATTATAATTTTTGAAATTAAAACATTTTTTTAAGCTGTGTAAAAAATCATAACAAAAAAAAGTGCCCGTTATACATTCGTTATTCTGGTCAAATAATATACAAGTATATTTAATTGAATCAATTCGAAAAGTAAACATTTAAGCTGCTAATAATTTGAAAGTAAATAATCTAGATAACGAATCTATTAAAGATATAAATAAATCGTGAAAACTTAGTGATTCTTAATATTTACAAAAAAAAATGATGATGCAAAATAAATATAACTCAATACAATAAATACCAAAGTAAATTAATTAAAATTTTTAAATTTGGTATTATTGATCTGTGCAACAATTGTCATTAAACGGTACTTTTCAGAGGCATCATTAAATTTTTTAAATTTGGAAAATTCCTATCCCATGTATTTAAATGAGAGAGGGCTTTGTTGATAACATCACACCAACCTTTCAATTGTTCTTTATTATCGGTAGATAAAAGATACCTTAAGGCATTAATAAAAATATAATATACATAGACATAAAATCCAAGATCGCATGGAAAAGGTGTTTTTAAAAAAAATTTGTTCTATGCAAAATATTTTTGATAACAGACAAAATCTATTATATTGATAAGACATTTTTGAGCTTTATATTGACAATAGCTGTTATAATTAAATCGTTAAATTGCATCGAATAATATATAATTGACTTATTTTTTTTATCAGTACCTAAGAGTGTTTTTTGCCAGATTTTCTCCCTCCATATCGGTCTCCAGCACGATACTTTTATCGCAAAATGATTCTTTGAAAACATTTAACTCCAGGGTGTTAGGCCTAGGGCATTTCTCTATAGAAACTGGTCTTACGCTATTTTCGACGCAAGCTGTTAAATCAATTTTGCCTATGGGAGACTAAATTTGCAAATAAAAGGTCAAAAAAAATAAAACATTGATGATAATGTATTTGTATTTATTCCAGTATTAAATCAGTGTTTTTGTTATATTATAGAATGTTAATCTTATATATTAGCAGCAGATTACACCTAATTTTTGCTAAGATTTAAAAAAAACGGTTAATGTAACTTATATATTTGACATTATTTTAATCCATTTTAAGTTATATTAATATTATTTTTAAAAATATACTTTATTATTCTCGTTCTCCGGGTATTTCCAGTAGGAAATATATTGTCCAGAGAGCACAAACCATCCTCTATTCCAGGATCCCAATCCATCAATCACCTCAAACATATTCTTAAATAAAAATAAAACATTCATTATTACAACCTAAAAAATATTAAATATAAGTTATAGGGTTTTACTTTTTAAGCCAATAAAATAAATATTTTAATATATTAAGAGCTAATATCAACATATTATTTCTACTTCGCGGTTTTCATTTTATTTTAATAGTTTACGATATACAAAAATGGTGTAATTTACGAGAAATCCTCTGTGGTATAGCTGTGTGTGACATTTTAAATTCATCAAAACGCTACCCTGTAAAGGTGATAATTGTGGTACCTTAAAATATAATGGTTAATTAATTTGCATCGCATTCTTTAACATGAATATCAATATTCTTAATAACTTTACATCGTTCATCCGTTTATTCCTTTTTATTTAATTGTGTTGAATCAATTTCATAAATTCATTTAACCCTTGAGTGATGGAAGATGGGGAGGGGGGGGGGGTATATCAACATCTTTAGTGACCTTCTATTCTATGCTAAATATTTTGTACAAATTTCATAGTGACTTAATTAACATTATTTATTTATTTTTGATCAACTCAAGGGTTAAAAAAAGGAAATAATCTTAGGAAGGATTAAATTGAAAATAAATAAAACTTCATTGCTAAAAAAACCCTTTTAAGGCTAAAATTCCGGTTCCTATTATAATAGTCCCTTTTAGTTATGGTGGTGAACCCGCTCAACACAAATATCCCTGCATCAGAATAATTTGTATTTTCATCTTCCGAAATGTCCTTATTGCAAAAATTGGAGTTAGTATCCTTATCTTTGTTCACAAGAATGTTAGAAGAATTAGAATTATTGTAGAATTTTTTTTTGCTGGGAGTCAGTTTCTTCAGTAAGGTAGAAGGGCTATTTGAAAAATGAGCGCTTGATAATGGAGAGTTATAATTTTGATGAGGGCTATTAACAAGTTTATCGCTTGATTTAACGTACTTTAAAAATATATATAATGTAAATTGTAACAATAATTCAATAATTTTCGGCATATCCTGAGTGAGGCAGAAAATAAGTAGTCTTTTTTTAAGCAAAAGAATTACTCAAATGATATTCAAAATTAAAACACATTCAAAAGATATTAATTGTAATACTATTTAAAAGGTATCAATTCATATATATGAAAGGGAAACTTAAATAAAAAATATCATTCTTACCAATGTATAGACCTCGAACTCTATCTTCCAGTCACCCTTCATTCCATGTATATTAATGCAATTATTGATATTAACGGATTTCGGCATTTGAAGAGTAGTATTAGCGTTGGCGTTAAAATTATTGTTTGACCTGGAGGCAAAATTTTGCATTTTACCACCAGTGTTCCGTGTGTCAAACGAATTTGGAGCAAAGGGAGTTAATTGAGTGAAAACCAAATGGGGGCCATATTTAAAAAGGCATAAAAAATAGTAGTCCAAATACTTGTGAGCGAAAGGTTTGCCTGAAAAATAAATAAACAACGCGAATAGTATGATGGTAAAAATAGAATGCTCGTAAAATTTAGATAAAGCTACTGAATTTCAGAATATCATATTTACAGTAAAACTTGGTCTAATTTAAGATCTTGATAATTAGGATACTAAAACGACAAATAAATTTGCCTCATGGAACTTCCAATTAATTTTTAAAAAGTGAATTCTTTGATAAATCCAGCACCATCCTATTTTGAATTGAAATGTAGGTGAAATATTATTTGAATTTCAAAAGTATCAAAAAAAAGACAACAATGAACATTTAATTTGGGCAAAAATTCTGGTCTCAAAGAGCGCCTAGAATAAACATGTTATGCCTTATTATAAATATTCAGTAAATTATGGCACTAGCAATTAAACTATCTCCATTTTCTTGCATACAGTCAAAATGAAATCTGGCGTGAACGAGAATTGATAAATATAAATTTTTCCCATAAACTAAAGAGAAAAAAATTATTAATAAAAGATTTACTTAAAAAATCGGGCTTGAGTATCAATTTGATATTGGTAATGTTAAGAAATCCCTCCGAATCATTGTTTGAGGGCTCGGCAGATATCATGTAGGGAGAATATTCAATGTGGTTAGTTTCTTTGGCTAATTTCGTCAATATTTGTTTTTCTTCTTGTTTCAGCCGCCCTATTTCGGAGAGCAACAATTGTCGTTTTTGTCCTTTGTTTTAAAATTTTTTTTAATTTGTTATATAATAGTTATTCATCATTGTAATTAATGCTATAATAGAGGAAAACAACATCGATTCGATGATCCATAATTAATTTAGAAATGAGTGATATCAATAGCTTTAATCACTTAAGGCAATCTTAAAAGTCATTTTTTAAAAAATTTTAGGTTAGCTTAAAAATTCATTTAATACAAATATAAAATATTTTAAGAGTGGTAAAAATTAAAATGCTTTTCTGAATATGCATCCCTCCCCAAAGACACTTAGAAAATAATTTGCTAAAAAAAACTTTGATAACCAATATAGAATAACGCCAAATCTTAAACAAATATATATATAATGATCAATTCTATATAATTTTGGAAAAAAAAATTCCAGTGTTTAATTGTGAGACAACGTCACGGATTATACAATTTTGCAAATATTTTTCCTAAATTTTTTAAAGTGTTATAAATCATTCATAAATAACTTGAAAATAATCATAATATAATACAACCAAAATTTTTTTTATATAAATTTAGTTTTAAAACAAAATCTCAATAATTGTTCTTAACTCTAGAGATCATCCTGAAGCTGTCCAGCAAGATTCTTTTATTTAGACAAATTCAGGTAAGATCCGAACAGAAAATTCTGGGCCAGGTCTAGTTATCTCTAATAAAGTTTCATCAATTTTCAAAAGGCATTTTTAAATTTTCAAAAAAATATCAAGATTTATACATAAAATATATCTATATACTAGCTATGAAATTCAACTTTTCGGCCTCGATTCTTTCTTGGGAGACGTTCGACATATTCTTTTTGTCGTTTCTGAACAACAATAAGGCCTGGCTTATTTGAGTTATGATGGTTTGTTGGTACTCAACTTGATTATTCAGTTCCTAAAAAAATTTTAATGTTTATTTTATTTTAGTGTAAATTTTTTTTTAGTAAATTTAACCATTTTTATGCCAAATATTAAAGGAATCATTCATATTTTATTCTGATTTAAAATTGACTATATCCATTGATATTATATGCCTCTGCGGCTAAAAATAATTATGATTTTTATATAAATCCAATACATTTGATCTGAAAAAGAATAAAATATAAACGGTATTTTAATTTATTCCTTTAAAACTTTAATTCGCTCCGAATATGTCTTGTGTCTGATCACCTTCTCAGAGCTGCTAAATTTATCCAAGTTTTCGCGATTAAATGCGATAACAGGAGAAAGCGAAGATTTATTGACGGAATTATCATTACTAGAAGACGACAGAAGTTTGGTGTAAGATTGTGGCATTTCATTGCAATTGAAATTTTGATGGTCGTAGGTTATAATTTTATTGATAACAGCGGGCTTGTTATTCGCATTATTGATTTTATTTGTGGGGTTTGATGGTAAGATCGTGAGCTCAGAAGGTAGCTTTTGAGGGGTCTTCGACTATTTATTTTAAATTTTATAAAATGAAATAAATATGGTGAAAAAATTTGGATTTTAAATATAAACATATATGTATATACTATATACATTTTGTAAAGATCGTAATAATAGTTGATTTTTTAAAATTATTAAGGGATAGGCTAAAAAAAATTATAAAATGACTGATAATGTTATTCAAAGTAACTTTTCCTTTTAATAATGTTGTCGAGCATTTAAAGGTTGTATATTTTCAGTTCTTTTAAGAAAACATTATTAAGCATGTTATAATTGTTACACAAAATTCAAATGGTTTTTTGTTAAAATTTTAAAGCATTAATAATCAAAAAATTATATTAAGTATAAAGTATGTACCATAAAGGAATTATTTAATTTTCAAAACAATATTTTTCTTGGAAAAAAGAAGAATAAGAAGAGTAAGTAAAAAGTATGGAACATATTAATTACGAACATCGTTAAACAAGCAATTGTCAGAGTTTGAAGGGGAACTAAATTCTTCGGTGATTTTGTCAAAATCGCTCAATCTGAGACTCAGATTAAGTTCATTATTGACCATTATAGATAGATCGTGGTTCTGTAAAACGTCCTCCTTGTGATCCAGTTTATAATTATCATATGCGAATATTTGTTGGTGAACAGGGAGAGATGAGGCTTGTGTTATTTTAATGTGATGTTGTTCCTGTTGCAAATAAAACAACTTTTATATATGTATGTACTGCTTAGCGCTGGTACTTATATTAGTTCTATTGAATTAGAATTAAATCAAGCTTCGTCATGCAAAATTAAAAAAAGGTACAACCACTACCCGATTTTTCTTATATAATGATTATAGAAACTTTACTATAAATATTTTGCTAAAACCCCCAAGTTTTAACCTATATATCTTCTTGAAGATATATATAAAAATTTTAAATAAATATATAACTTCACAAACATTGTTATCTTCATTTTTTTCGGGTACTCCCCTGTTCTCATCCTCTTTAATTTTCGCTAAATTTATTTTTATATATTATTTAAATATAATACAAATACTATAAATAAACAATAAGGATGTGCCAATAAAATATAAGTCAAATTGGAGCCGATATCTACTGTTTATAAAATCTGATTGAACCTATATTTTCAAAAAAAAATATTCGAACTACTGTTATCATTGTTTTATGATTGTATATATAATTATATATTTTTCATTTTATAGTATCGGTTTAAAAATTTGTGAATCGGCACAACCCTTAATAACTACTTAATTAATCAGTTATCATTAGAATGGAATGGGGTCAACATAAAATAATAATTTAGAAATTGCAATAATTTTTAGCTATTAAAGTTGAAAAAATAACAAAATTGCTCACTGAAATAATACCGAATATATTCTAAGTTTTGGTATAAAATGTATTTACCATTTTCCCGCTCCCTATCATTTTCAGGGTTGCAATCCTGTGTTTGAATTTTTTTGCGTGGAATAGGTCTAGCGATGATCTTGTTATCGGAAATATTCGGGTTTTTTGTCGTATCCTTGTCGGTAGAATGAGATGAATTTGTAACCATCTCCCATCTGTTCAACAAAGCGCTCATTTCGATTTTCCTGGATAAGTTGTATTTTTTGACCTTGTTATCACCCTTTAAAGAAAATCAATTTTAAAAATTTATGCGAAATTTTACAATTTTTTTTTATTTTATGAGGAGGCTGGTTCTCGTCACTTCTAGTACATTCCAGAACACCCTTAAATATGCAGGAGTAAAACTTTTTATCCTAGGTAAGACGGTAACTCTGGGAGATGTGCATTTAGGGGCCAGCCCTCAAAAAATTTTATGGCTCCCTAAACAAACAATTTTGTAAACTTGTTTTTTTTGCCGAATATTGCTAAACGAGTTTGATAACATTTATCATTTTTTAAATAAAAATTATATACTATGGATAAAATGTATTTTTTATTTTTCGAGGTTTCGGTAATGTTAGTTTGTGAACTATCAATAAGTTTACTTAAAAAAAATATAAACTTTTCCGAAAAATGATTTATTTACAAACTAATATTTTTGCATGCATAATGAAGCCTTGCATGGACATGGCAATATTGTTTAAAATAATCGAGCCTAAAGGACTCAGGTATAAATTTTTTTAAATATTCAGGCTTGAGGGGCTCAGATAAAAAAATTTTTAATTATTCAGGTCAGACGAATTGGAACTTTTTAAAAAAATTGTGTAGTTTATAAAAACAAAAATTTCAATTTTAGACATTTTTTTGATTAGTCTCCTAAAATATTTTGGCGATTTTTCATAATATTATTTGTGAAGTAAATTTTAATTTTTTTTAACACTTTCATTTTTTAAAATACTTTTTCAGGGGCCATCTGACGATTAAAATAAAAATAAAAATTTTTAATTATTGGAAATTTTTATTCATTGGTGATTTTTCATTTTTACACAACCTCACTCTTTTTATTAATTAATATTATTTTAGTAGAAAGTATAAATATTATCATTTCTTTAAAATTCATCAAAACTCTTTTATAATCAAATTATATTACAAAATTATAATTCTAAAATTTATAAAAAGTATACAAAATATATCTTTAAAGCTATTATAATATGCTAATTTATTATATTTGAATATAGTGTTGTTAAATGGCTCGATTAGAGCCGATTTTTAAAAACGGCTAAGTCTATATTTTAGCCAGAAAAATATTGCCTAAGTTTCTAGATTTCGTTATGTCCAAACCTTTGTGTCATCTATGAGCAAAATTTTTAGGCTTGCTTAATATTTTTCTGAATAAAACATTGAGTTAGGCGTTTTTAAAATATTTGAATACATCAAAAAAGAGTTGGGTGTATTTGGATATAATAATTTTTAATTTTGGACAGATTCTGACATCTTTAAAAAATGTGAGCCAGACTTTGCAAAATTGCAAAAAACAGGTCCAGCAGGGCAATACATAAACTTAATGAGAAAAAAATATCAAAGAATTTTATCGACATATGCAATTTTAAAATGTATCCCACCCCTATCCCCAGTGAAAGGGTACTAGCTATGCTAGAAATGAAAAGATAGGGTTTTATTAAATTATAAATTACATTATTATACACTATGTAGATATCGTTTATCATATACTTTGTCCATATTATCGACTGGTATTTCCTTTCTAAGCGAGGATACGATCTTGCAATTTGACAGACTCTCGATATCTTTTTGTCTCTCTTCTTTGATAGTTTGGAACATGAGTTCAGAGTAGGCTTGATAATCACCCATCAGTTGATCCTGTTGGCTAACTTCATCATGATTTGAGTTATCCGATTCATCTGTCAAAACATTGAAAATGACCATAGTTCCTTCCCTACATAGCTTTAGATCCAGATTTATGTCTTTAACTGTCTCAGTCTCTTTATCTTTGTTATCAGGATGGTGATTGTTTTTTTTTAATATGGTAGATTTTCTGTGAATTTCTGTGTTAATATAATCACACTCTGATAGTTCGGTGTCATCAATGCAAATTTTGTGAATGCTTTAGTATAATTATTTTTTAGATTAATTGATAAAGATGATATAACATATTAAAATAGCCTTTTTTTTAGCCAAATAATATAAAATTGATTTTTTAAATTTATATTGATAGCAATTAAGGTTGTACATTTAAAAAAAATTAAAAGTTTTTTTTTATTGCTATAATTGTAAGGCAAATAAAAATAATATTTTTATTAATTTTGAATATTCAAAAAAGAAACAAAAACATTCAAACACCAAATAAAATAATTCACTAAAACCTAGTAGTAAAGGTAAAATCTATGAAATTAATTAATTACAGCATTCATTTTATGGGGGGGGGGGGATAACTTCTATTTATCTTAGCTTTTTTGTAAGTAAAAATATAGTAAATTAAAAGTTTAAAAAAAGTCTCAGCTCCAATTTTATTTTTGGTTTTAGTTTTCCAAGCTCTAGTTATGTATATAATACTTTTTAAATCAAAAATTTTATATTTATTAATAGGAAATATAATTGGTTTCTATGCAATTTGAGTTGGTTATTGTCTACATTTATGCAATTAGTAATGAAAAAGTAATTTTTATAGGTTATAAAATTTATAATAACCATTTGTTGTCCTTTTTGTTCATGTAATATTTAATAGGTTCTTGGGTATTTTCAGGTAATTGACCTTTAAAAATATCAGCTTCATTTTTATTTTTTTTTCCAATATAATTATTTTCTTTCAAATACATGTCTAATTCTGTATATCCATTTGTCATATAATTTTTAAAATAATCATGAGTAATATTGTCAGATATTTTTAATTTCTCCTTATTTTGCTTTCTATTTTTTGAATTTACAATGTTTTTATTATCTCTTAACAAGTTATCTGGTGAAAAGTATTCTGGACCTTTTTTCAATGGGGTTTCATTTCCAGAAAAATATTCTGGAGTATCTATATATTGATTAAGATTTTGTGATTTATTTGTATGATCAATTCTTTATCATAATAAACTTTAATATAATATAATTTTATATTAACAGGGTTATTTTAAAACTTTTTGCAGCCCAGGGTGAACATAAATTTGATAGCTTTTTAAAAACCCACAATTTATTTAAACTTTAAAAATCATAATACTAAAAACTAATGTCATTTTTTGAATTGGATTTACAAATAAGCAGTTTAAAATATAAATTAAGTAATATTTATGCAATATATCAAAGTAAAATATAAATATTTTTAATAAATCATTCAATTGAATAATATTAAATGTTAAATTTATCCTTTTTTTTATATAAAAATTTACTTTTAAGAAAATGCATAACAAACAAAAATAGTTTGTACCAAAATTGCCTTGCCTAATTTTGGTGGCCCAGGCTGCTGCCCTGCCTACTCTCTTATAGTATAGGTTTACATATTATAAAATTGGTTTACGTTTATGAGATATATTATCCTCCTGCTCTAACATTTGATTTAAATTTGCCGGCTTCTAAAATATGTAAATATATAGAATTAACATTCATTCTATAAACTTTGAATTCAATGATGACTGTATTTGGACTTGTTTTCATTAATTTAAAATCTTCTTCTGATTTGTTAGATATATCAAATATAGTTGGTTTGATAATGTCTACTTTCTCTATAATCTTAGCATGGGTTATAAATTTATTTAATAATATAAAATCAAATATAATATAGTAATACTTTTTTATTCTCCTTATCTGCCAAGTCATCTAGATTTGGATATAAATGACAGGTTTTATTGCTTGTTTTGTAATCAGAGATATCTATGTATTTTGAGCTATTTTTAATTGGGGTATTCCTTTCTTCTTTTTTCTCTTTCTTTTTCAAGCTATTATTTCTGCTTCCTGGTCTGTCATACAAAACTTTTAAAAATTTATTTTTAAAAAAGAAATTCTGTAATTATACCTTTATTTGAATATTTAAAAATCTCAATATCGCCATTATTTATAGTCTAAATTTACAATAAATATAATGTTATTTTAATATAATAATACTTTCTTAACATCCACTTTTGAAATATTATCAATTGTTTTGCTCATATAAGAATCATCTTGCCAGTCGTTATAGGATGCAGCTAGTGCTGCTAATCGAGCTTTTCTTTTATCTAATTCAGGTGAATCTTTATTCATCATATAATCACACTGTTAAATTTTGAATTTTAAATTTACCAGAATTTTTGAATATCATGTGATATTAATTTTATCCTCTGATAAAATAGGATTATATTTATTTAAATTACGATAATTAAATTACAATGACATATTATATTATATATGTTGTTAAATAGATAATAAAAAAGATACTAAGAATCAAAGCCTGACAAGCGAATCAGTAACAACCCAAATTATCACATTTCAGAGCATTGAAATCTTTTTCACTATTACATTTTTTTAAATAATATTTATCCTGCACTGCAGGCATTTCTAATATCCACTCCTACTTATAGTAATTAAGAATTTTTTATATGTTTCATAATGATAATTTATATAGATATTTATAATTAATGTAATAATTTGTAAGATTAACTACCTAACACATAAGCATGTATAATAATGTAATTTCCGTAATCCATTCCATATGCTTAGCAACCTTGTGAATATACATGTTTATAAACGTAGCAATGCGGGGGGGGGGGAGGGGGGGGATTCCCTTTCCCATTTAAAAATATATCACTTTTTGTGAATATCATTTTAAGCTAATAAAAAATATCCTCCCTAGTCCTCTCCCTACCCCCTGTCCCCAAAATATTTATGCATATATAAGGGTTGGGAGAATTGTATTCAGATATAAAATTTTGTATTTAAGATACAAAATACTAGATACTTTGAATTTTTTTTAATAAGATACAAGATACTTTAAGTCTGTTTACCATTAACTTAGTCTTAATGGGCACTACCTTTAAACTACTTAGTATTCTTGTACTGCGCACTTTATCCTTTCTTGTTACCCCAGCAATTATCCTCAGCATTCTCATCTCCATAGTTTGTAGACTTCTCTCGTCTGATTCTTTGGTTGGCCATGTTTCCGAAATATATAGAATAGTTGGTTGTACTATGGAACTGTAAATTTTTCCTTTTAATTTGTGTGGGATTCTTTTGTCAAATACCACTCCAGATAAAGATCTCCACTTTAACCACCCTTGATTAATCTTACTCTTTATCTCTTTTTCTATTGTGCCGTTTATTTTTGCAGCTTTCAATTGCCTATATCTGCCATTCATTTATATCAATAATCTCTGTTTCATCTCCTCCTATCACCATATACTCCGTCTTTTCTCTATTTACTTTTGATCCGTGCGTTTCTAGGATATTTATCCTACTCACTAATCTTTCTTTCATTTCATCCTTATATTTGGCAAGCATCACAATATCATCTGCAAATATCATATTCCACGGGACTGTTTGAGGTATAGACTGTGCTAATACATCTATTACTGTAATGAAGAGAAGTGGGTAAGAACCCACCCTTGATGAACTCCTTCGGCTATTGTGAAGCCTGTGTTATGCTACGGACCATTGTTGTATGACCCATATACATATCCTGTATTATTCTTATATATTTTTCGGGAACCTTTTTTTCTATATTAGGTGTTGATTAAGGCAAGGTCGAAGGCTTGCGCAAATTTCAGTACATGCTCTCCTTCATCATTTCTTTCTCCATATCCAAAACCACCATGATGCCTTTTGTAGCTATCTCTTGCTTTCCCCACATGCGCATTTAAGTCACAACCAATTATGACTAGGTCATCCTTAGGGACAGCTTCATCAAGGATAGCTCTAAAGTCATCTTTCTCTTCTTCCTTGCAACCCGTTTGAGGAGCATATACTGAAAGAATGTGTAGTATTGATTGACCAACGCAGAGTTTTATTCATTAGTCTATCAGAGATCCTGTTGACTTCTACTACTGACGAGGTTAGATCTTGACTGAGGATGATGCCGACACCGTTCCTATTACTAACAATTCCATTATAGTACAATTTATACCCATCTCCAATCATCAAAGTTTTCTGTCCCTTCCATTTGGTCTCTTGTATGCACGCTATATCAACTTTTCTCTTGTTCAACATTGTTGCCAATTCTCTCGTCTTACCTTTAAGCGTTCCAATATTCAAACTTGCTAATCTTGTATTCTTTGCTTTGATCTTTACTTTACTTTTCACAGGATGGAGGTCTACACCCTACGCGTCGCTTGGAGGGAACGCCCTAGCTTTCATATTCATATTTCCATTTGTTTCCTTCATTTTGTTTATTGGACAGGTATCCTTAGCCCCCGGCTGTCCAGGCCTGTCGGTGACCGGGGTGTCATCTCTAAGCTCCGAAATTTATCATACCATATGTCTTTACACATCAGTCATCGTAGAAAAACTTGAAAGTTTTTATGCTCCTTACCAGGATTGAACCTGCGTCCTTGCTTTGTTTCCAAGCATACATCTAACCCATTAGGCCACCCTGGCGATTAATAATGAAAACAATATCAGAATAAAAAATAATTAGTAAATATCAATAAATCAACATCATAAATCACCACCATTTTTTAATATTAGTTCAGTCTTTGACGATTTGGTCTATTAACCATATTAGCAAAGCTGAATAATCGTTCAGAGGTGGCAGAGGATGTTGATATTGTGTTAAATTTAATAAATATTTCTTTTTATATAACTATTTGACATATTAATATTTCGCCTGTCATCTTTCATATAATTTAGGACTAGAATTGGATGCCTTTAAAACAGAAGTAATTATCATCTTCACCAATTGAAGATTTTGTTGACATATTAATTTCAATATTATTTTAAAAAATATTAAAGCTTCATGTATTAATATTTCTCTTATGTCAAATTCATTAAAATGTAATAAAAATATCATTGTTATTGAATGCTACATTCAAAAATGGCGTGCTAATAGTCATTAGTTTTAAAAAGTTTTACACTACATTTAAAAATGATCAAATAATATTGTTTTTATTTTTTTTAATTTAAATTTAACATTAAAAAAAATATATTTCTCATGATTATTTTATCTTAAAATCTCGGAATATTATAACTACTAGATTTATTAGATGCAAATATTTTTCTGTTTAATTCATTAAATTATAGCCTTGAAAATATTTTAAAATAACTATTTTTAATAAATTTAATTTGCCTATTTTAATTTTCTCAATAAGTGTTTAGAAACTGCAACATTGAATATTTTTAGACCTTTGTACGCAGGTGACTTGGGGGGATATTTTTTAGATCTAGGACCTGCCCTGATCCCGCTGTGCCTAACGCCCCAAATTATTTTAAAAAATCTTATAGGGGAAATCTTGAACTCAAAATATATTTTATTCTCTATTTTATTGTTATATATATTACATTTATATATTTAGCAATAACTGATAATTTAATGTTTTCTACCAGGGATCCAAACCGAACCTGAACCGAACCGTTAAACCGCTAAAAACAGGTATTTTTTATCAAACCTGAACAGAACCTAAACCGCTAAAAAAATTTCTAGCCGAACCTGAACCGAACCGCTAAAATGCCTCTGAACCGGTTCGAACCTCGTGATTTTATGCTGCTAAAATAATGTGTAAGTTATTACTAGTATATTGCAAAATATTTTAATTATATTCGAATTGTTTTAAAGATTTTTATCAATCACATTTGATTGATAAGTGTCAGTCATAATTTTTATGAACTTTAGTATATTGCCATTTTACAATATTTTTTAAATTTTTTAAGCTTGTAAATTATAATGCCTAGAGCAAAATTAAACCCCATATACAATTATTTTACTTATAATATTATTAATGACACATCAAAATGTAATATTGCTGATTGTCAAATAAATATGAAAGGTAATCATGACGCAAATTTGGAGCGTCACATAAAAAGAAACCACCCTATAGAATTCAATAAAATTAAAATATCACAACAACAAATTTCTAATAAAATAAAAAGGCTTAAGATGCCATCAAACCAACAGACAATAGAAGAAGTATTTAAAGAACAAACTACTATATCAGTGAAGCTAAATAAAAAAATAATAATTGATGCTTGTACTAAGCTGGTAACTTTTAATGGTAGACCATTCACATTAATCGATGATAGTGGCTTTAGAAAAATTCTGGATACTATATTAGAAGGTTTAGGTAATATTAAAATTAATTCCCAAAATATTCAATCGAATGTTGCAGAATTAGCCTTAGATATTCGCCAAAATATAATCAAAGAAATAAATGGTAAATTATTATCTCTAAAAATTTACTGTGTTACTCGTCTAGACAGGTCCATTATTGGGATTAATCTTCAGTACATTTAAAAAGCAAAAATTGTTCTGAGAACACTGGCAATGAAAGAAATTTTTGAACGGCCCACTGCAGAAAATTTAAAACTCTTTTTAATAAAAGTATTAAATGATTATGAAATAAAATCATCACAACTGTACACTATAACAACGGACAATGGGGCAAATCTAATTAAAATGGTAAAATTATTTATGGAGGATAGTGATGATGACAATCAATTGTCTGAAAATGATGAAGAAGACAAATACAAAATATTGATAATTATGATATTTATACTAGTTTCACAAATGTACCTGATGAATTAGCAAGCAATCTTAATGATTCTCAATATGATATTATAAATATAAGATGTGCTTCTCATACCTTACAACTTGTGGTAGCTCATGCATTAAAAAATTGCTCCATTTCAAATATTATTTTTAAAGCTCGTACTGCCTGCAAGAAGCTAAGGACAAAATCGATATCAATCATACTAAAAAATTAAACTTAAAAAGACCTATATTGGATTGTCACAGATGGTTATCAACCTATGACATGCTAGAGAGATTGAATGAATTAAAAGATATTTGTGAGGAGTTATCAGTATCATATAGTGAATTTTGTTTTACAACTCTGGAATGGGAAGCAATTATAGGGTTGGTAAATATACTAAAACCAATGAAAGTAGCTACCAAAAACTTACAACTTGAGCAACTTTAGGGAATTTTTATGGCATATGGCTGAAAGCTAAATTAGAAATTTCCATTTTTACTTCACCCTTTGCTGGTTCAATAATTGACGCTATGAATTTTAGAGAGAAGCAACTTTTAAACAACAATGCCTTTTTGTCATGCATATATCTAGATTTAAAGTATGTTTTAAAAATATTATATCTTATATAAATTTAATCAATAATTTTATTTATTTTAATTAATAATTTTATTTCACTTTATATATTTTTTTATCTATACATAAATATAATAAGATTTTTTTAATGATATTTTTAATTTTTATTATATAGATATCAAGTGCTTTTGACTGAAGAAGAAAAAACCAAAGCTAGAGAACATATTATTAAAATATGGCATAACATGGAATCGAACTTTGTTATAAGAATGGAGGATTTTAGTGAAGGTGAATCAACACCGGTTAATGGATCTTCATCTGAAGAGGACTTAGTAGAAAGTCTTCTTAAAAAAAAAAATGTGAACAAACAAAATCTCTTACAAAAATCGGAGAATATTAAAAATATTTTAGTTAATTTTTCTAAAGAACCTAGGTTAAATAAAAATATGAATATTTTAGACTATTGGGGAAATCAGAGTAATCGATACCCTGAATTATATAAATTGTCTGATATCATACTTGCAGTGCCCGCTACCCAGGTTAGTGTAGAAAGATGTTTTTCTACAATTAAATTTATACTATCCCCTTATAGATGTAATTTGAGTGTGATAAATCTTGAAAATATATTAATTTTACGGCTTAATAAAAAAATTTAAATAAATAAAGTTATAAATATTGTTCATATTATAAAATTAATCATTGATATCTATTTGTTATATTTATAAATTAAATATTATTTTATATAATGCAATTAATAAAAATGAAGGTTTTATGTATGTGTTTTTTTATTTTAATGATAAAAAAAATATTTTTCCCTATACATAATTCGAATGTAGGTTTGAATACAAAAATGTTCAAACCGGTTTATAGAGGTTCGAACCGAACCGTTATTTTTATTTTTTACGAACCGAACCTGAACCTTGAACCGTTATTTTTCTCCGAACCTGAACCGAACCGATATTTGTTTCGGCTTGGATCCCTGTTTTCTACTATCTTATATTTATTATTAATATGTTAAATAGTCTGATTCATTCGACTTTGACTCAGAGTCGTAGTTGTTAGTTGAGGTTCACAACTCGAGTCGTGAAATAGAGAGAACGAGTAGTACACAATTACCTTATATTAAAAAATAATCAAATTTCTATTACATTTTTGAAATAAATAAAATAATATTCTGGGAAGACTTGCCAGGTATTTTTTTGACATAACCCCATTTTTCTGTGGGTAAGACCCTTGATTTTTATTGCAAATTCGAGTCGTTTAATTCAGAATTAAAATAAAGAAAAATATCTAAATAATTTAGATTTCGCACCTTTATTTAACCAATCATTTTTCTCTACCCAAAATTTTTACCTTACTCTATTAATTATTGGAAGCAAATATAGATGTCCAAACTAGTATAAAACGGCTAACTCAATATTTTGGCCAAAAAATATTACTTAAGCCTCAAGATTTCATTAATAGAACCAAACCCTTGTGCTATCTGGGAGCAAAATTATGAGTCGTGCATAATATTTATTAATATATTAAGTTGGCTGTTTTTAAAAAACGGCCCAAATTGATCGGGCGGTTTAAAAACACTAAATAAATTATCAAAGTTATTCATTTAAAATTTTCTAAAAAAAGTGTTTGTTGTTCTTTAAGCAATGTTTTTTGGCATAGGTGATTGGAATTTATCATCTTACGCCTTATCTTAAAGCAGATGATTTGAGAATTTAGGGACCTGATTTTTCAATTGTTCCTTTATTATAATCTGTTGCCGTGCTCTAGTTATTTTACATTATAATAGGAATACTTCGCTACAAAGTCATGCAAGTTTTGCGATAATTTGTCCTAAGTGAGTAAAATTTTGAAATAGAATTAAGACAAAATCATGTTATGAGTAGGGCTTCCTTTCATATATTTTCTATGTTTATTACTTGATTAAGGTTTAGAAATTTTATTCATTTTTTAAAACATAAGTTCACAAATATAGATCTAGGAATTTATTAATATTCTTTTACGGTTAATATTTTTTTTATAATAATTTGGCTTTTTTGACATTAAAATACTTTTTTATTATAAGATTAAGAATTGTAGTTCATTGGGCATTACATTACTAAAAAAAAACAAATATCCCCATTTGAGCGTTATGAAATTTTTTTCGATCTTTGATTTTAAGCAATTTATGTAACCTTAGATAAAAGCTACTAAGAGCCTCATAATCTTACATTAAATAGTACAATCTCTTCAAAATAGTCTATAAATTATACAATATTTATTTATTTTGTAAATAAATAATGAAAATTTTATAATACAAATAACAAGATTATAATACAATCAATAAGAAACAACACATATATAAAAAATTTATTCCATATGGTAATATCCCAATTATTAAAACTTATATAATGTTTAGGTGTTGTCGGTGACATCCTGTTTCGCTTCTTAATCACGCTGAAGGATTTCTCATTCGGAACTCTGGACGTTTGTTAAGCAACATAATCTATAGCTATCAGCGACAAGGTTGGATAAAAAGCGCTGTTTTTCGCCCACCTATCAAGTATATTGGTTGAAGTTTGTCCAATCGGTTCTTTGATGTATTTTATAATTTAACCTCCTATGAGATCTGGAAATTCACAATACCTAAAATTTATAATAATATAAACAATCATTTATAATTTCTTTAATTTGTTATGCATTACTTACCGATATACCTAAAATGAATTATTTGTTATTCGATATTCGACTGTATTCGATTCGTATTTTACGAATGCGAATAACATAATTATTCGATTCGAAAAAGGAAAATATATTATTCGTCGAATAATTTTTTATCTATTATTCGATCGAATTATTCGAATAATGATATATTATTAGTAGGAATTATTTGCAATTATTCCTATTTAATAAAATTTCCTAGTGAAATAATGAAGAAACATTTTATATTTCAAAAATTGTTGTTAAGGGCTGTTTTTATTCGAATAACTTCATAATATAAAATTAACTTCCAAAAATTGTTTTATGATGGACGAAGAAAGTATTTATTTTTATATGCAATTTATAACACATATAAAATTATAATAAACTAGTAGCCATCCCTTCAAGAATGACGGGCGCAGATAAATTTTATTTTTTGCAAAAACTTTTTGTTTAAAAAATTTGTTGTTGGTATATTTGTCTTCTACATGATATGAATATTATATTGTTTTTACTACATTATATATAAAAATACTATATATTATATATATATGCTTCTATATTATCTTACTAATAAAATTTATTTGTCTTTTATCCATAGTTAAATTTTACAAAATAAATTTAATATTCTATCTTTTTTAATTCATGGTTAAAAATTTTCGAATTGAATCGAATATTCGACGAATCAAATCGAATAATCATTTTATTATTCGTACAAATTCGAATAATGAATTATTCGATTCGATTCGTATTTTTCATATCATCTAGAGACAACTCATATACATTCACTTTGTGCGAGGGACTCTCATAATCTTTATATACTGACTGATTAAATCATTATAATCCTGTCTACAAAGTTAGGAATATATTTCATTTTAGTTTTTGGATCTAGCATGGTAGCTACAAAATCGCTGAATATTCTCAGGTAGCTTTTATATGGCCTACATTTTATTAACCTTTTACTTTCATCAGTTTAACATCATCAGGATGATTTTTGGAAGACACCTCTAAAATATTATCCAACTTTGCTGTAAATAGAACTACCGTTCTAATTATCGATGTATCTGATGATATTTCCAATGTTTTTTTTTATAAATTAGCTTATTCCAAATTTGCAATCACAGGATTCTGTTATTTCGCTTATTATCTCAAGTAAATAAAAATTTTAGAAATCCTCAAATTGGCAATTCAGTTTTAAATCTAGTTTAATCCAATGTTATTTCAAATTTGCAATCACGAGATTCTATGATTTTGCCAATCATTTCAAGTAAATAAAATATATTAGAAATTTTCAAATTGACAATTCTGTCTTAAATCTAGATATATACAATGCTATTCCAAATTTGCAATCACGAGATTGTGTGATTTTGCCAATCATTAAAAGTAAATAAAATATATTAGAAATTTTCAAATTACACAAATCTAGGTCCCCCTCTACATAGCACGAGCTTTACTTGACTTAAATTCAAATATTTTTGGTAAAAATAATTATAATAAATTGTATTAATATTATTTTTAATTAACTAGAGACTCAGAGCCAAAGGGGGAAAATGGGCACAACTCCTCCGTGCGCATGTGCCTGGCCTAGATACAATGATAATTGAAAATGATTGTGTATTATCAATTTTTAATTTAAGAATTAAAAAAGTGTTGAAAAATAACAATCAAATAAACAAACAACTATAATATAATCTTAATAATCAGAACAAATTTTTTTATATAAAATATTTATAAATTATAAATAAATAGATCTAATAATTTTAAAAAATAGAGATGGCTCTTAGATATCCGCAAAGCACTTTAACCGATATGCTCTTCGAAGCCTTGAAGCAACATTCTGTCGATTTAGATCCTACATTAAAACAAAATATAAAGTTATACCCCAAAGAAGTCAGAAGGCGCATCCCAATATAAGGACGATATGACACCTCTATTTATAGCTATCTCAAATTGTAAGGGCGAAGATTTAATAAAATTCTTGGTTAAGGATTGCAACGCAGACGTGGAGCAAAAATGCAAACTCAAAATACAAGAAAATGAAACAACCCACACGAGTCACATAGTCTCGTCGTTATGGTGCGCTGCGGTTAAAGGTTATATGGCGTGACGCGAATATTGGTGGAAATTGGTAAAGCCGATGTTAATAACCCATTGGATTCAGGTTCAACCCCCATTCGATCGGCTTGCTTTATGATTTAGTTAAGAACGGTGCCAATATTAATAAACCAAACATAAACGGTGGTACGTGTTTAATAAACTCGGTTCAGAATCTTGAACTATGTCGATTTTTGATTAGCAATGGGGCCGAAATAAATGCTCAGGATATGTATGGTAAAACTGCTTTGCATTACACTGTACACGAAAATAGAGCCGATACTATGGGAGCCCTTTTAGATTATGGCGCCGATGTTAAAATCAAAAACACTTTTGGCGACGACGCCTTGCAAACTTCAGCCCTTAATGGTTCGTTCAATATTTTTGAATTTTTGGCTAAGAATCCAAGATACCCTAGTGATTATGTTTTGGATCAATATGATCTTTTGGGGGCCAGCGTATATTGGAGAAGTTTCATGACATATCATGGGCCGTTCATTTCTGGGAACACAGTTTAGAGATGAGAAATTCAAACAATATTAGGAAAAGGAAATTAGAAATTAATTGTTTAAATAATTTTCATATAGATGAATTTGATGACCTAGCAACTTTACAGGAGATTCGAAACGATAGTGAAATAATGCATCTACATTCTTTGCTAATATATGAAAGAGTGATTGGCTCTAATCATAGGGAAACAATTTCCTGAATGTTCTATAGAGGTGCAGTGTATGCAGATTTGTTAGAATTTCAAAAATATCTAAGTATATGGATTTATGTATATGAAGTAAAATTAGAAAACGATGTCATATATCACCCTAACACCGTTTTTACGGGGAAAACAATATGTATTGTATTGATGGAAATGTCCGAAAAATTTGGAAGATCTATCATAACTGAACAGCCAAGATTGCACGAATTGATTAGAATTTTAAAAGTAACCGAAAAGGCTTTACCAGATACTAAAAGTATTAATAAGACCGATTTCTATCCTGCAAGAACATTATTTTAAGAAATCCTTGTTCAACCTTTTGTATTTACTTCATGCTTCTAATTTTGCGTATAACGATGAATCTGAGAACAAAGATTATAATTTTAAACTTACATTGTACAAATATTAAAACTGAACCTTTTAACACCTACTTATGCATCATTACTTCATTTATCGATAGACAATTCTTCTTTTCTCTATTATCATCCTTCATCAATATTCCCTAGTTTTAAAGTAGTCAAGTTATTGATTGAAATTGGTGGAGAGGGAGACGTTAATGCCAGAGATATAGCTAACAATACACCGTTGCATTATGTTTCGTTACTGCAACAAAATTATGTTATGGTACAGATTTTAAAGATTCTTTTAAAAAATGGCTCACATTATGATTAAGTGAATAAAACAGGGCGTATAGCAGGCATATCCATTTCTAGAGAACCATAAACTTATGTGTTAAGAAACAAAAATTTAAAATGTATCGCATCTCTAGCTATTGTTAAATACAAAATATCAACCGAAGGGTTGCCCAAATCAATAACTAGTTATATATCTTTACATTAGATTGAATTATTTTTGATGTATCACTTATGTTTTATAACTAATGGTTATTTTATTTAAAAATTTTTTTAAAAGAGCTATATAGTTGTACGCATAACACTTGATATAATGGAAATAAAAAAAAAATAATATTATCATATTTTAATAAATGCATATCATCAGAAATTTTTGTGAATATTTTTTAGCGAAACTTTTATCTTAAACACATTATAGCGAATATTTTAGCACCTATCGTTAGAACATTACCACGAAATAATGAATATGTTGTAAATGCAATTAAATAGAAAAACAACATATTCAATAATTTACTCACATAGAGGGCCATAGCCAGGAATTTTCAGCTAGGGAGCCAGCTGCTTACTTGAGAGGGCCACTATTTTTTTAAAATAAAACAAATAATTAAGCATTCATAGAAATTTTTTGCTATTTTTATTAAAAATTTATTAATGTAATATGGATACAAAATAATACTATAATACGAATATACAAAATAATACTAAATATGATACGCCGATTTTTATTTTTAAATTTTAACGTAAAGAAATTAAAGGATAAATTTTGTGTTATTTTTTTTCATAAGCCATCAATATTAAATTTTGCTTATGTTTATCTTTCATCGACTCTCTAGTGCTCGATAGAACTCTCTTTATTGTAGAGAAAGAGGCCACACAATAAGCCGTTGATACCCTAATAATTATGGCTGCTGAGTGCTGAGTAACATTTATACAATTCTTTAAATGCATATTTTTTTATACATAATATTTAGGATATTTTCAAAATTAGGTGTCTTTAACTTCTGCAGCTAACAATCGTTTAGCTATTTTCATTTCATGTAAAGTTTCCATATTTAAGTTTAATAATGATTCTAATCGAGCCATTTTATCCGATATAAAATAATCAGGGTCAAGGGGGGGACAATGTATTAAAACTTGATAGAAGATTATAGTCATCTTGTGTAATTCTACCTAAAAAATCAATAATTTCATAATAATTCATTTTTAAAGAATTCCAACTGGAGTCTTTTTCACAATCAAATTGTAATTTGGTCTCGACTAAAAAATCTTGAAAATTTATGGGCGTTTTATATACCCTTGACAATTTGTGGGGATCTTTTGTTATTATATCTCATAAATTCTAATGGTTAATATAACGTAATTTATATTATCGCTTTGAGATAAAAGACCTGAGGCTTTGACTGAATCAGAGTGGAAACCTTTGAATTAAGATTTCTTTTAGAAAAGCAAAATAATATTTCACCAGTAGCCTCAAAATTCACATAAATGATGCGAGATGCTTCTATATGACTAGTCCACCTTTAGTCTAAAAGTCTCTTAAGAGTATGGCCTGCATATCTACAGGATATGTTAAAGCGCCTAAAAAATTATGCAAGGCATTGGATAAACTAAAAAAATTAGAAATGATAACAATATTATTATACCAATTTTGAACCACAAGATGCATGTGGTTGTAGCAATGCATAAAAGGAACTTTTTTTGTTAATTTTTTTTTTTGAAATAGGGCTTGCACTCCTTCATTTCAGAAATAACGTTTGCCCCATCATATGCGGCTTATTATATTCGTTGAATTAATATTTAACTCTTTAATTGCTATAAAATGCAATCAGTAATGCTTTCAGCAAAGTCACTGTAAATTAATAATTCCGATAAAATTTTCTTGGACTTCACCAAAAAAAAATATGGAATAATTATGCTCAGGTCACAACCTGATGCATCTTTTGTCTCATTAGCCTTAAGACAAAAAAAAGTCACTTTGTAATTTATCTGTGATATATTCAAGCACCATATCTGCCATGTTAGATATTACTTCGCTTAGAATCTGGGATGATGTATATTGATCATTTTGGGTATTAATTTCATAATTTATCTAATTTAGGGTCTTTTTGTTTGGAATGGTGTATGAAAACATTGCTATAAATAGTCCAGAAGAATAAATTATGTTATCATCAGTTCATTCGTAATTTTTGTTGAACCAATCCCACGAAAGATATCTCCTGTATACTAAGAAATAGCATCAAATCAAATATTGATTTAAGATAATAAAGATTATATTTTCACTTTTATTTTTAAAAAACTTCAATGCACAGTTATAAAAATAAAACAAAACAATGATGAAAATACTATTCAAAAGAATATTAAAATTATAATTAACATACTATATCTATATTCTATAAAAAAAATATATAATTAAAAGAAGAGAAATTAATAAAATAATTTAAAATAATATATTTAGGTATGGTCAGCGGGGCTTAATGACCCATGTATGGATATGCAGTTAGATCAACAAATTTTAATTGATATTCTTTGTCGAAGGTAAAAACTTTCTTTTGGATCACCTGTGATTAAACGTAACCTTATTACGGTTAATTTGTTGGCTTACCAAAATTGTTGTATTCTTCATAATTCTAAAATATTCACGCTGTTTTAAACAGCTGGTTATATTATAATAATAATATTGTGATTTAACTATACATAATAAATAAAATAATTTTCATTGAAATAATTACAATTTAAACGTTATAATTAAGCGCCTATATAATGTTATACACAAACACAGAGGAAAATGATAAAATATGAATGAATGATGATTTATTATTGGATAAAAATAAAACAAGATAGAAAATAATTTACAAACTCGACATGTTTTTTGAATAAATATTTAAAATTTATTTTAAAAATATAAAATAATATATTATAAAAAAATTTTTAAATTTGAGTGGCCGGAAAAATTTATGGGGCCATTTTTGGGGTCCAAAAATTTTTTGGCTACGGCCCTGTCTGCATATCTTAAATCATAACATGTAGTGTTGTTAAATGGCTCGTTTTGAGCCGATTTTTAAAAACGGCTAACTCAATATTTCGTCCAGAAAAATATTACGCAAGCCTCAAGATTTTGCTCATAGAAGGAACAAAGGTCTAGGCATATATTATCGAAATCTCGAGGCTTAGGCAATATTTTCCTGGCTAAAATATTGAGTTAGCCGTTTTAAAAAATCGGCTCAAAATGAGCCGTTTAACAACACTAATAACATGGAATGTTAGTTATATCGTTATTTATTCCTGTTAAATAAGTAAGCGTTGGCTTATATGTCACCTATTCCTGATGTGCTTTAAAAATAACATAACAATTCCTTCCTCGTCACCCATGGTTGTAAGCAGGACCGTGAACCCTCCTTTTAAAATTGGGTTCAGGCTGGTTCAATAAAAAATCTCTGAACTAGGTTCGGGTTCATGATTTGGTGTCCAGAGAAATAAGGAGTTTTAAAATTTTGTTTGAATAGAAACATAATTTTTAAAATTAATTTAATTATATATAATAAATATAATACAATTCAAAAAATATTATATTTATATTTTTAAAATTTTATTTAAGAATCATCTTGTTATTTTTATATATTATCTATTTTATTATAAAAAACTTACATGCCAGTAAAATTTTAAATTTATATAAAATGGATATATTTAAATCGATTCCACGAAAAATGATTTACAAAAATTGATTATATTGAAAATATTTAATATATTTTTGTATATGTCGTAATTTTTAAAGGGATCAGAACTATCCGGGATCAACACGGGTTTTAAAGGGATCCCTTTAAGAATTCATTTTTTTATAGGATAAAGTATAAGTTATTATCACGTTTGAACCATGATATAAAAGAATTTTAATTTAAAACGCGTTTTATGCGCGTTTTGCTTTATTTTTTTTTAAATTAATTGTTATTTATTTATTTTCAATGTTGTTTTTTTGGCCTTATGAAATAAAATTTATCTAATATAGGGTATCAATCGATAGCTAATCAAAAGATCTATTTAACTGGAATCTCTTCCCCTTAATGGGCAAGTCTAGGTCTGGGGGGTCCATAATAAATTTATCAATATAAAATATCCATATGGGTATCAAATAATAGCTAATATTAATATCTTTTCTAAAAGTCTTCATTCTTTGTCTTGATGGGTGTGACCTGGTCTGGGTGGTGAATGGAGGGGGGGGGGGGGGTGTAAAAATAATTTTTTTTGATATGCGTATAAAATAAAAGGTAATTAAAATATTTTTTTATTGTTATAATAATAATTACTCCTAAAGGCGGGTCCGAATCATTTTACAATATTGAATATATTTTTTCGGAGAGAACGAAATATAAAATTGGCAACATAATAATGGAAAGATAAAAATACTACAAACTCAATAGGCAATAACTTCGAAAATATTTTAGCTAGACTGCCATCGTTTATTGTATATTTAATAGTAATAAGCAAGATAATATTTACAAAAATAAAATTAAAAAAAATAAAATAAAATTTTCCATTGGGGATCACGTACTGATCCCAATAAATAAAAATGATAGATCAAATCTATGCCCAAAAATATTGAAGCCAAAATTATCCAAATGGATGGCGAGAAATTATAGGTTGGAAGTAATTTGAGAAAAATTGATTCCCCATTTTTAAAAACGAACGTTCATAAATCAATAAAATTTACCAATTTGACCATTTCCATAATAACAGCATCAAGAGCAGGGACCCGGAGTGAATCTTAACGAACCGTTAAACCATTATAAATATCTGAACCGTAACCGAACCGATATAATTATTTTTTGAACCCTTATAAAAAGTTAAACCGGTTTAAACCAATTCAAACCGGTTGAGATTTTATATTTTAGGAATTGAAAAAATTTGAATATCCAGAATTATATAAACTTGCTCTTATAGTAATGGTGGTCCCCGCAACACAAGTTTCTGTAGAAAGTAAAATTTGAGTTATCGTCACAACGAACAAATATGTGTCCATTTATATTAGAAAATATATTACTTATTCGTTCAAATAAAATATTAAAAGATAGGTTATTTTGAATCTTATATATTTTTTTTATATATAATTCACAGATGCTTATAATAAAAATAAATTAGACGATGGTGTTGCTTCAATAAAAAAAAATTTCTAAATGTAATGAACCATTATAAACCTTTACAATTAGCTGAATCAAACTGAACCTTTATAAAAAAAATTTTAAGAGCCGTAACCAAAACGTAACCATTATAGCTTTTTGCATACTGAACCGTTATAAATAACGGTTTAGATTCCTGTCAAGAAGTGCATCTTCTTATGGTAATTGTAAATCAATTTGCAATTGCCAAAAAAGTTTCAATAAGAGATGCCAATGATTTAAAAATGGCATTAATTGTTCCACAAAATGTCACTTAAATATTATTTGTGTAAATAATATATAATTGTTTAAAATTATATTTTAAATTTCAATTATCGAAATCAATTTAATATGTGTTGATTATATGGCTTGAAAAAAAATATAATAATAGAGATGATTTGCTTATAAAGAAGTGTAATAATTTATAACTGCAATAAGAAAAATTTATGTCATTTTTAAATTTGTGAATCGATGGTTTCAAGTATAGCCGAAATGAGATTTAAAAATATTACAAATTAGATTAAGTTGCTAGTAAATAATTTTATCATTAGGCTAAAATGAGTCTTT
Organism: Gordionus sp. m RMFG-2023; assembly: GCF_954871325.1. NCBI lineage: Eukaryota > Metazoa > Nematomorpha > Gordioida > Chordodea > Parachordodidae > Gordionus > Gordionus sp. m RMFG-2023. Next base: position 68,484,108 of record NC_088775.1, read on the forward strand.
AAAAAGTAATGACTATATTTAACCCCTGCTTATAATGATATTTACTATTGAAATCTAGATATTTTGTATTTAACTTTTATTTAATACCCATGTTTATGTTTTGCGTTAATAATAATATTCATTACATCTTAAGATGCCAGCTTATCCTGATAGATAAAATTAATATAATTTAAAAAAATTTAATTACTATTTATTTGATACCCATATAAATTTTTATTTTTAGCCCCCCCCCCATTCCCAAATAAAGTCCAACCCTTTAAGATTATAAATACTTTCAGTCAAGAGATATTTAAAATACCTTTTATTTGATTCCTATATCAATATTTTGTGTTTATATAAATTTTCCTGACGATCTAAGATCTCCGGCATACTTAGAGTATACTTATTACAATCTTAAACTAGCTTTTATTTGATACCCTTATCAATTTATTGTGTTGATAAAAATATTCCTGACCACCCCCCCCCAAGACCTAAACCCGCCCGGTATGAGGGATTATTATTATTACAATAAAAAAATGTATTAATTACCTTTTATTTGATACCCATATCAAAAAAAATATTTTTAACACCCCCCCCCTCCATCCACTCTCCAGACCATGTCTTTGATACCCATATCAAAAAAATTATTTCACCCCCCCCCCTCTATCTACCCAAGCCCAGACCAAGTCACACCCATCAAGACAAAATTTAAAACCTTTCAATCTAAATATATTTAAATTAGCTTTTATTTGATACCCATATCAATATTTTGTGTTGATTAAAATATTCTTGACCCCCCCCCTCCAGGACCTAGACCTGCCCTCTATGAGTGATTCTTATTATTACATTTTAAAAAAAATTTAATTATCATATATTTGATACTCATATCAAAAAAAAAATTCACCCCTCCTCCATCTACCACCCAGACCAAGTCATACCCATTAAGACAAAAATAAATACTTTCAATCTAAAGATATTTAAATTAGCTTTTATTTGATACCCATATAGATATTTTGTGTTGATAAAAATATTCCTGACCCCCCCCCAAGGCCTAGACCCACCCTCATTCCAATAAAAAAATATTTTAATTACCTTTTATTTGATATCCATAGTGTTGTTAAAAGGCTCGTTTTGAGCCGATCTTTTAAAACGGCTAACTCAATATTTTAGCCAGAAAAATATTGTCTAAGCCTCAAGATTTCGTTCATATATGTATAGACCTTTGTTCCTTCTACGAGAAAAATCTTCGGGCTTGAGTAGTATTCCTCTGGATAAAATATTGAGTTAGCCGTTTTTAAAAATCGGCTCAAAACGAGCCGTTTAACAACACTAGATATCCATATCAAAAAATATTATTTTTTACACCCCCTTCCTCCATCCACCCCCCAGACCAAGTCATACCCAACAAGACCAAGAATGAAGACTTTCAGTTAAAAGATATTAATATTAGCTATTATTTGAAACCTATATCGATATTTTATTTTGATAAAAATATTCCTGACCCCCCCCCCAGACCTAGACTCGCCTATTAAGGGGGAGAGATTCCAGTTGAATAGATCTTTAGATTAGCTATCGATTAATACCCTATATTAGACATATTTTATTTCATAAGGCCAAAAAAACAATATTGAAAATAAATAAATAACAATTAATTTTAAAAAAAAATCAAAACGCGCATAAAACGCGTTAAATTAAGATTTTTTTATATCATGGTTCAAACGTGATAATACCGTATAGTTCTTTATCCTTTAAAAAAACTTGATTCTTAAAGAGATCTCTTTAAAACCCGTGATGATCCCGAATAGTTCTGATCCCTTTAAATATTACGTCATATATATTCTACGTTATTATTTTAATATATATTTTTTAGCGCTGTAAACGTTGTTTTAAAAAAGAAACTCATTACTCGTTATGTCTGAAAAAAGGAACGCGTTACCGTTACTCGTTACCCTGTGAAAAATTTAATATCATATTGGGCAGTCCCGTTAATACAAGATTTTTTTTTATCTTGTACTCAGTATCATTTTAATATTCTTAATAAGATACTGGTATCACATCTAATCTGAAGAGAATCTTGTATCTTTTTAATTTTCTTGACTAGACATACAAATTCTTTTTAATATTCATGTTTAAAAAATTTATATCAACAGAACATAACCTTATTTTCTTCGTGGAACATTACATTAATTTCCTTATTTTTTGTTGCCATATTTTAAATATTTTGTTAACCAAAATTAGCTGGAAAATTTACATTTCACATTAATATAGATAGATAAAAAATTATGGGGGCAAAGGTTTTGTGAAAAATTTTTCCTATGATGATAAATATAATGAGGCTTTTTTGACATCATTGTTTTAAAAGGCCTATTTCTTTAAAATGCTTTTCTAGGATTATATTTCTTCATAAATTGAACACTTGATTTTTTTTAGCGCTTAGACTTTTAGACAGTACTTTTGGATTTTACACTTTTCTTTTTTATACTTTCTGATTTTTCCAACAAAAAAAAAATAATTATAAATTATTTTTCAAAACTTATATTTTTTCCAATTAATAACAATTATCTAGTGCTGTAAACATTTCTAAAAAAATCGAACACGTTCGCGTTCAACGTTCATTGACAAAAATCGGACGCGTTCACGTTCAAGTTCACTTTCAAAAAAAAGGAACGCGTTCACGTTCATGAACCAGTTAAAAATTTTATGAAAATTTTTTTTTAAATTTAATTTAATATAAATAAATGTTTTATATATTTTAACACAATATATTAGCCATGTTAAAAAATAATATAGTTTTACTTTGATAATATAATTATAAATAAAATATAATATAATATAGCGAATAAAAAGATATTTTTATTTATAGAAAATTTTTCTTATTAAATTTTAATAACAATTGTTTTCAAAATATTTATCTGATTTGGCAGTTAATACGGCATTAGCTATATTAAAAACACGCTCTACAGGGGCAGATGAGGGGATTGCGATATTATACTTAATTAACAGCTCATTTAACGTAGAGAATTAATTAAAAACATTTATTGTTTAGTTACTTGCTTCAAAAAATTGAGGTAAGTTATCCTCCTCCAATCCATTCTCTACTTACTCGACAAAAAAAGGATATCTCGAAATTAACAGTTCTCTAGGGTTTTCAAAGCATTTTTTTCGATAACGCTAGTTTATTTTTAATAGATTTGTTGTGCGGAAGTTTTATCCATGGCCATTGAAGTTTAGATGCTGGATGTATAATTGCAGAAAGAACATATTGATCTTTATATATATGTTCAAATCTATAAAAAAATATTATATGTAATTAATTGAGAGTGATAGTTTTAATACCTTTTATTAATCCCATTAAATATGTCGTCTATCAATGGTTGACCATATTTGAGGCCACTAATTTTTTTTAATTTTCAAATAACTATCGTTATTGTTGGGGTCAAATATCCCAAATTATTTCTTCAAATTTAATGATTTTACTTAGTTATATTATATAAAATAAAATAAAATAATTAATATTACAATAAAATGTTGTTTTAAATTGGAATCTGAAGATTTTGACAATATAATACTTTTTGGCCACATTTTACACTTAATAAGCATTGATTTAGTTCCTTCAATATAGGATTTTACTATAAAACATTTATCATATTTGGCCATGGTAATGATAATTCATCGGATTTTGGATTTTCCGAATCAGATGATGAGGATTAAATAATAATATCCATGCTTATGCTAATCTATTAAATTAAAATATAAACAATAATATACAAATTAATAAACTATGTGTTAAAATAATTGAAATGTGAAAAGGAAATACACAGCCGATTAAAAAATATAAATAATAATTTTTTTAAAAAAATTCGGAAATATTAAATTTTTCAAATAAATAAAAATAAAAAGTATTTTTAAAATTGAACGAACGTTAAATTCAACGCGTTCACGTTCAAAGTTCGTCAAAAATAAAAGGAACGCCGTTCATCATTTTTTTTAAAAAAACGAACTTCGTTTATTATTAAAAGAAGCCCTAAATGTAGTTCCAGTAGTATTTGATCAAGCTCAAACTATAACATCAATAGATTTAACATCTAATAAGGAAGATATTAAATGCTGCTGGGTTCAATAGTATAGATAACATTGGACTGGTGGTTTCAAAAGACTGTTGATATACATTAGAAATGCTTAATTATGATCCTTCCATTCAGAATTTTTTTTAAACATAATACTGCAATTTGTTGTCATGGGTCTGGTCGGCTTGGTCGAAAACCCACAAGGTTTAAGCCGAAAAAACGACCTTAAACCAAAGCCACCGTAGGTCAGACTGACTCGACCCAATAGGCTAAAACCATTGGGTCTAATAATAAATTGACGCTTCCATTTTATTTTTCTCCAAGAGGAAAAAAAATTATAAAATTTATTTAAAAGTTTGTTAAAAGTTTTTGATACTAGAAAGATGTTCTAAAACCTCTGGATCTAGTAATAAATTGGATTGACATTAAGTTTTAGTCCAAAAGTAAAATAATTATGAAAATTTTTTAAAATTGTTTTAAGCTTAGTTAAAAGTTTTGATACTATAGAAAGATGTTCTAAAACCTTTGGATCTAGTAATAAATTGGCACTACCATCATGTTTTTTCCACGAGAAATAAATTTGTTTTAAACCTAGTTAAAAGGTTATAATACTAAAAAGATGTTCTAAAACTTTGGGTTTAGTAATAAATTTGTACTGCTCTTATATTTTGCTCCCCGAGGAAAAAAATTATAAATTTTTCCAAAATTTGTTTTAAGACTAGTTAAAAGTTTATTATAAAAAAGATATTCTAAAACCTTTGGATATAGTAATAAATTGACACTGCGATTATATTTTACTCCACGAGGAAAAACTATATGTGAAAACTTTTAAATTCAAAAGTTTTTGATACTAGAAAAATGTTCTAAAACCTTTAGGTACTACCATTATATTTTACTCCGTGAGGAAGAGAATTTATTAAAATTTTTAAAACTTTGTTTTAAGCCTAGTTAAAAGTTTTGATACTAGAGATGTTCTAAAATCTTTGAGTTTAATAATAAATTGGCATTGCAATTATATTTTACACCACGAGGAAAAAGAAATTATGAAAATTTTTTAAAACTTTATAGTTACAAATTTTTGATACTAAAATGATATTTTGAAACCAAAGTTTTTTACTAGAAAGATGTTTTTGAAATCTTTGGGTCTTATAATAAATTGGCACTGCCATTATATTTTATTACACGAAGAAAAAGATATTTGTTTAATAATAAAAGGTATTCGTCGGCAAATATTACAGATTTAATTTAATTCTATATTGCAGATAGGAAATAATAAAAAATATTTATTAAAAATTTTGCACATTTTTTATATGTCATATTTTGCCATTTTTTCTATGAATTATATATGCAAGTGATATATTATGTCAACAAAACATTGTCCAATAAAATAATGGAATATTGATATAAATTATCCTATAGGAAACATAATAAATCAATTAGTCTACCCTCAGGTTTAGGGCTTGTTGGGGCAAAAATTTATTTTTGCTAGAATCAATCTTGAGAAAACAAAATTATATAGGTATAAATTTAGGTAAGTGTTTGGGCTATTTCATAATATTTTATAGATATACAATTATTATCAAACGTAAGATGATTTTGGCAAACATAACGCAGACTAGCCCGTGCAAGATTTTTCTTGGCCTTCGGATAGATCATCTTTAAAAGAATCTTCATTCAGATCCTTATCAATTTTTTTTTATATCCTTATCAGAATTTAATCTTATATGTGTGTTGTTTTTTAAAGGAATCAAGTCTTTCTTTTCATTGTCAAGTTCTTTTTACAAACTAAAAATAAATTCAAGTTTTCTCTCTTTGGTTGACCTCTGATTTTATCCAGAGCCTATCCAATTTAAGCAGCTGGTGAATTATTGCTGATAGTATATATTTACCTTTATAGATGTGTTCAAATCTAGATAATAATATAATCAAAATATGCTTTTAAATAAAAAAAATTAACTGTATACGTTTTATCTATGTCTTGCAGGATTGCATTATAAATGGCTTACAAAATTTGAAATTATTCAGAGCCATTTTTTAAAGTTCTAATATTATAATTGTAATACTATATAACAGTGACGAAGCTTCAGGTTCACTACTAGGGAAGCAATCAAAAAAAAAATTTATTTTTATTTTAGTCAAACTCAAACCATAAAAACATTAAGATTTATGAATAAGTGGTATTCGTCTTTGTTTTTGAGTAAAATAATAGTACTGCATTCATTATAAAAGTTATCGCTAGATTTTAAATTTTTTAATAATTTTTTTTCAATCGAAATCAAAGATAGATTCGATATTCGATTTTGGCTCATCCTGTTACTACAATAAGATTTGATTCTTTTTAAAGATGAAAAACTCCGTTCTGCACTTGCTGTTGTTGAAGCCAAAGTTAAGATGAATTTGCATAATTTAAAAAACTCTTTAAAACTTTTCATCAAATCAGTGCATATTAAAAATTCAAGCATTTCATTAACATTCTTTTTCTTTCTAAATTCAACATCCCGAAACACTACCTTTAATTCGGTATCCAGCTTGTGTAAGTCGAAAAATTGAGAATAAGTGTCGTTTAAATTATCTAATAAATATTTTGGGAAATTTTGATTATTTGGAAGAATTTACTAATATCTAACAATTCGACAAATTTAATATTTTTTGGTGTAAGACATATGAAATAGAATTAATCAAATCATTTTGAATATCACTTGATAGTCCAATAAAAACTGCACTATTTCTAAATGATGTTTCAATAGTAAATTTTCTTCCGCGAGCAAATAAATTGATTCAATATAATTTCCTCTATTTACTGAATTAGATGATTCATCATCACCACGGAATACGTCCTGAATTCCAAGAAAACATATAGAGTAGATCAATATTTTTAATATTTCTCTATTTTAGTTGACTTTAGAATTACGCTGTTCGATTGATATTTTGCGCATCGAATCTATCATATTTTCAATACGATTTTGTCCAAATGTTTTTAATTGAATCATCGATTGCAAATGAGCGGTTGATTCTTCATGCCGTTTAACTGCCTTTGAAAAATTATTCATATTCGAAAACCATTATCATTCCAAACATATTTTTCCTTTGGGAATAATAGGCATGACCAACAATATAGAGAATTAGAAAATTCACATCCAGTGAGCCATTTATATTTTTCATATTTATTGATAGAAAAATTACGGATACAAGTTTTGATTTCTTTTTTTAAGTTTTGTAAAATTGGGTTTGGTCTTCCTTTTTCAATAATCAATTTTTCGCATCAAAATTTCTTGAGCTAAATGATAATGTTAATAAATTTTCAATTATACATTTACAATTATTAAACATTAATTAATGATTTTAAAAACAAAAATTTTTTATTAAAAGAAAGGAAAAAATATTATATAAAAAAATTTCTTTCTCTTTTATTTATTAAAAAAATAAGCATTTTTTTATTTGCTTCCCCAATGCTTATTTTTTAATGGTAAAATTACACAATACCATGGCATGACTTTCTCTTTATTTATTAAAAAAAATAAGCAATATTAAATTTGCTTCCCTCATGTATATTTTTTTTTAACGTATTAAAAATAATAATAACTTTTTAACGTAGTAAAAATAATAGTATTTCTTAATATAGTAAAAATAATATTAATTTTTTAACGTTATAAAAATTATATTTAGTGAAGATCAACGGTCCGGTCCTATCGGTCTTACGGGACCGGACCGATTGTCGGACCGATCTCTTTGTTGAGGACCGTGGTCCGGACCGGTCTTTTATTAATATTTAAGTTTAGTATTCAATTAATATAATTTTTTTGTATATTTTATTATTGTTCTAGAGGAGTTATTTTAGATTTTGTTAATTTTTTTTTACAATATGAAAACCATAAGTTTGTCCAAGAAACATTTTACTTATAGTCCCAATAAAAAACATAGAATATGTGTTCACTGTAATACCAAATTTAACATATCGTCAGCAACAAGTAACAAAATAATTGTTTATAATTTTTTAAGCAATAAATTAATCAAAATAAGCAGTATTATTATTAAAATATTTTGGTTATTATTTATATATCTATTTTTTCTTAAGAAACTGTCTGAATAATTCATTGTCAAAATAATTTAACCTTATTCTTAATAAAATAATTAGGTACATTAAGCAGACATCTGATAAAACATAAAATATATACTTCTAATGATGAAAATGGAAATATCTCAAAAACACAATCTACTCTTAATTTTAATATGCCTCCACAAGCACAAAATCACTTTCTTCAATACCATTGGATAAATTTCAAACTGAACATATGAACCAATTAATAATAAAAAGGGTAATAATGGACTCTCTGCCAATGAGGATGTTGATTGATTTAAATTTGAATATTGTTTATTTTATATATTAACTATTTAAGTTGATTGTTTAATATGTTCAATTAACTTTATATATATATATATATAATGTTTTTAGATAAAAATATATAGTAATAAATTTGATTTAAATTTAAATAGTAATAGTTGATATAAGTCCTTTCTTTTATTTCTTTTATACGGTGGTACGTTTTTCGTTTTAAATTAAAGTTAAATGATAAAAGTTTTAAAAAAAAATTAAAAAATATCCTTACCTTGAATTCTTTAGTAAAAATAAAAAGTAAACGAATTACTTATCAAATTCGTCGTTCGATATTGGAGATGATATAAGGACAAATAAAATTTTTTTGACTTTTCTTTTCGATAGTCAAAATTTTATCCAAATTTACAAAATTATAAAAGGTAAAAAAATTTTATTAAGAATAAATATTTGTTAACTTCTTGTTTCTTTTATGGCGCCCTGTTATGTTTTTGTAAAAAAAAAAAAAGAATAAAATATAGAAAATTTGCCTAAAATTAAAATAAAAAAGTATAAATTAAATTAAATTTGAAATTGATGACTACCTTATTTATTGATTTGACTACCTATTGTGACGATTGCTTAATCCATTGAGATGACTCTATTTATATGTCTACCTATTGTGACGATTGCTTAATCCATTGAGATGACTCTATTTATATGTCTACCTATTGTGACGATTGCTTAATCCATTGAGATGACTCTATTTATATGACTACCTATTGTGATGACTATCTAACCTATGGAGATTGCTTAACCTATGGAGATGACTACCTATTATGACTACCTTATCTATTGTGACTACCTAATCTACTGAGATGACTATCTAACCTATGGAGACTGCTTAACCTATGGAGATGACTACCTATTATGACTACCTTATCTATTGTGACTACCTAATCTACTGAGATGACTATCTAACCTATGGAGACTGCGTAACCTATGGAGATGACTATCTATTGTGACTACCTTATTTATTGTGACTGCCTAATCTATTGATATGACCAATGCCTAATCTATGGAGATGTTAGCACGTTCTTTCATGCAAAAAGCTTCTTTCTTCATGGTGTCCCGGCTCTGGATGTTGGACTGGAATATGATAACCAGCACCTAACCTAATGTGACAACCTAGGAAGAACTGATATGGAAGTTGAACGATAGGTTATGAATTCTATTTTGTGAGACCAATGATATTAAAGTGTAATTAAAACATATGAATTAAAAGGGATTGATTTAAATAACCCTTATAAGTAATACTTAATATGATAAAAATGTTTTTGAAATAAAGCTTTTGAAGACAAAAGGTTATGTAAAAATTAAACATTATTATTTTAGAAAAATATTGTGTGAAATTTAAATTTTTTTTTAAGAGAGGGAAATGTGCATAATATTTGCATATTTTAACCTCGGAGATTGAAAATAAATAAAAATAAATTAAGTATTAAAACGCTACTAATTAAATATGGAAACGCTAAAAAATGTAAAACGCAAAAAATATAAAACGCTAAAAATATAAAACGCTAAAAGTATAAAACGCTATGATTAACTTAACACCTAAAAAATAATATAATAATTTATCATTCCTTATTCTGGATTAAAATTTTATTCCTTATTCCATAAATTATCATTCCTTATTACATATTGTTCCGAAATTCAAAATTTTATTTGTGCATATTATTCATATATTTGATTTGATCAACTATTCCAAATTACATATTCCGACTTATTCCAAATTCCAATATTCGACTGGATTAATTATGAAACATGATAATAACAATTTTGAGAAATGTGAACAACATACGATAAGGATATCAAGCCAACGATAACGTTCAACGATTTTATCAAACCTACGCGATTGATTCAAGCCTACAAAAAACGTACAAACTCACGCAACTCTAATAAACGATTTTATCAAACCTACGTGATAGAATCAAGCCTACGAGAACATTTGAGACTTATGCGCTAACCAAGATGAAACCGAGTACAATCGAAACGGGAAAAAAACTTCTGGGACAACAAGCTCTCGATGACTGCTGAGAAGAAGCTTAGTTCTTTGTAGAAGAGGGGGAATGTTGATTGATTATATATTTAAATAAATTTAAATTTGAATAGTTAATTTTAGTTTTATTTTAATATTGTTTATTTTTAAAATATATTAACGTTGATTGTTTAATATGTTAAAAACTTTATATATATAGATACTAAAAAGAAATAATAGATATAATAAAATTTGATTTAAAAAAAAGAATTAATTTAAATAGTTTCTTAAATCTAAAACTGTATGAATAATATGCACGAATAAAATTTTGAATTTCGGAACAATAAAATATGTAATAAGGAATGATAATTTATGGAATAAGGAATAAAATCCAGAATAAGGAATGATAAATCATAATGATTATTATATTATTTTTTAGGTGTTAAGTTAATCATAGCGTTTTATACTTTTAGCGTTTTAGCGTTTTATATTTTTTGCGTTTTATATTTAAATTTTAAGCACGTAATCTTTTAAGTAATCAGGTTTATTTTTAATTCTTATTGGTCTAGTAATTGGTATCTTAATCTCATACTTTGTGTCCACACTTCCCCCCTTAGAGGAATTTTTAGGGTCAATTTCATAATATTTTAAACTGTTGTAACATTCTCTTTTCCTTAACTGATCAAGATGCCTACTTACTATCCCTTTATCAGTATAAACTTGAAACATGGTGTTACTCTCTTTAAGTTTGATGCTGCCTTTGCACCACGTATCATCACCCTGTTTCTTATACCAAACATAATCTCCTCTATTAAAAGTTCGATTTCGTGGTAACGACATGAAGACTTCACCAACTTTATCCTCCAAAGGTTTTAATAAATCCCACTTTATTCTAATGTCGCGGTTAAACATTCTTTTGGACGGTGTAACTCCCGTAGTGTCATTCGGCGTGTTTCTATAGTTGAACAAAAATCTGTCCAGCGCAGTTTCTAAGTCAATCTTTGTGTTCCTTTTCATATGAGCTTTAAATGTTCTCACCATACGTTCAGCTTGTCCATTAGATTGCTGATGATAGGCCGACGTTAGTACATGTTTTATACCATAATTGCTACAAAATTTTTCAAAATCTTTGCTCGTGAAATTGGTACCATTATCTGTAACAATGGTTTCAGGTATACCAAATAGTGAAATAGTTTTATAAATTTACTTTAACGTGAATTCAGTCGTAATACTCTTTACCGGAACTATAACCGGAAATTTACTATAAGCATCAACGATTATCAACCAATTCTTTGTAAAAAACGGACCCGCATAATCTATGTGTATCCTTTCAAATGGTTTAGTTGCTGCTACCCATGGATTTTGTATTTTCTTCGGATTGTCATGATAAATATTACAATCATCGCAACTTTTGACTTCCAAATCAATGTCGTTGACCATACCAGACCACCACATACGATCTTTGGCTAAGGATTTAATTTTACCTGCTCCCAAATGACCTTCGTGTAACGCCTTCAGTATGTTCTTTCTCAGACTTGACGGAATTATTATTTTGTCGCTTTTGTACAGACAATCTTTAATGATACTTAGTTCTTGTTCAATATTTTCATAAATTTTATTTTGGATAGGCACATTATTTCTTATATCATTCATAACTTGAGATAATTCAAAATCTTTGGATGTTTTATCACGTATTCGGTCAAAACTAAGAGGCATATCGCCAAAGTCATTTATAATCGCGATATCATCAATAACGTCATCATCAATTACTTGTGGTAGTCTTGAGAGGCAATCGGGAACAACATTGTATTTACCAGCTTTATATCTGATGTTAAAGTCGTAACCCCCCAAAATTATACTCCACTTCTGTAACCTTAATGACATGGTGCTATTATCTTTGAGCCCTTTGGTGAAAATATGGATTAGCGGCTTATGATCCGTTATAATAGTGAACTTACTCCCTATCAAGTATTCTTGAAATCTCTTGATAGCAAACATAATGGCCAAAGCTTCACGCTCAATATTGGTATAGTTTGTTTCGGATTTTGCTAAAGTTCTTGATGCAAAAGCTATCGGTTTTTCTTTGCCATCTTTTTCAGTGTGAAACAAAACAGCTCCTAAACCTCTTTTAGATGCATCAGTCGCAATTCCGATAGGTAGTTCAGGATTAAAGTACGTCAAAGCTGGAGGAAGACTAATCAATGTCTTTAGATCATCAAAACTTTTGGAGTGTTCTAAATTCCACTCCCATTTTTCTTTGTTAACAATCTTGTATAAAGGATCAGCTATTTCAGCGAAGTTGTTCAAAAATTTTCTATAGTACCCGGCCATACCTAGAAACGTTGACAATTCCGCGGCTGATTTTGGTTCCGGCATTTTAACGATCGCCTCGATCTTGTCATGGTTGGCGTGGATCCCCTTGGCGTCGATGTCGTGTCCTAAGAACCTTAGACTTTTTTTGAAAAATAAGCTTTTTGCAAAATTAGGCACTAAACCATTAGATAGTATTCTTTCAAAAACCTTCTTTATGTTGTTGAAATGAACTTCGTCACTACTTCCCGTAATTAGTAGATCATCAATATAAAATATGACATCTTTCATGTCACTGAAAATTTGATCCATAATTTGTTGAAAAATCGCAGATGAAGTCTTTAACCCAAAAGGAAGTCTGGTAAACCGGTAGTACCCCCTGTGTGTAGATATAGTTAATATGTCTCTGCAGGTTTCATCGATGGGAATTTATAGGAACGCATCCTTGAAATCTATCTTGGTGAACTTCTTCCCTTCCTTGAGCTTAGCGATAAGATCATTTATTCTTGGAAGTGGGTATCTGAAATCCTCAAGGGCTGGGTTGACAGTGTCTTTGAAGTCGGCGCAAACCCTAACGCTCCCATTATCCTTGTAGACAGCGGTTATCGGACTTGCCCATCGGACATCTGTTACAGGCTCAATGACTCCATCTCCTATCCATCTCATAAGTTCTCTAGTAACAGCGTCTATCTTTGAATAAGGTAACCGTCTAGGTGGTATGATTTTCGGTTTGGCATCGTTACGTAGATATATCTTGACATTCCCTTTGTTAATCGGTTTTTTAGTCAGTTTAGATTCGCAATCTTTTATTAATTTCTTTATTTCATCTTCATAGTTGGTATCAATGTTTGCTATAAATTTGTTCAAAATATTACTAAAAGCATTAATCCACATACGTCCCAATAAAGCATTTTTATTAGATTTAACGATCACGGCTTGCAAGTGTTTGGTGATACCTTCGTAGGTTACTTTAACTTGAGTGACGCCAATAATTTTGATTAAGTTTCCATCATAAGCTGTGAGTTGTAGAGTGGACTTTTTAAGATCTTTAATACCTATTTGTTTAGCCATATCATGAGGTATAATTGTAAACTTGGATCCCGTATCAACCTGCATAGTAACAACAGCATCATTTACTTTTAAAGTGGTCATGAACGCATTATCATTAAGTTTAAACTCAGTTAAATTGTTGATATTAAAATCACTACCATTATTATTTTGTGTAGGGTTATATTTTTCTTCAACAATCTCTTCAATGTTCATGTTACAATTGATGTTACTTTGATTCACGTCATTATATTGTAATGGTTTTCTTTGATTAATATTCTGATTATAATTTTTCCACGTATTATTTTCTCCATTATTGTTGTTATTATAGGTTTGATATTGATAACCATATCGATTATTATATAGACTCTGATTTCTTTGATTGTTGTAAGACCAGGAATTGTTTCTCCCATTATAATTATTGTTTTGCCAAGTACCTCTACCATAATTGTTTGAATTGTTATTGTATTGCCAGGCATTGTTTCTATTATAATTATTGTTGTGCCACATGGAGTTTCTTCCGTAATAGTTTGAATTGTTATTCGAAGATTGGTTATTACGAAAATTTCTAGAGTTACCCTCACTGTCTCGAAAAATATTGTTTTGATAGTTTCGGCTAGCACTATAATTAGGCCTAAAATCATTATAATTCCTCTTCTTAAAATCAAAATTTTCCTTATGAGTGTTACGACCATTATAATTAAAATTATTTTCTTTAAAATTATTATGTTCATAATCATTAGAATTATTCTCATTATTACTAAAAGTACTTTTGCATGGTATTTTATCCATGTTTAAATTGTAAAATTTTTTATTTTTATCCAATTTTTTATCATTGTCTACATAATTTGTATCGCTAACGTCCGGTTTAATATTGCTGCCATCTAGCTCCACTCCTAATTTCATCATCTTATCTAAACCTTCGTGCTTATGTTTATTTAACTTCCTTCTGATATTATCATTTAAAGAACAAGTTATTAATTTCTCAATCATTCTTGTATCGTTATCAAAATCGCATTTTTTATGAAGTTTTGAAATTCTAAAATAAAAAGTATGGAAGGACTCCTCGGCACCTTGTACCGCTAAGTTAAAGTTCTTTATATTTACATTAATGTCCTCACTTGGAATTAACAGTTTCAATTTACCAAAAACAATATTAAAGTCTTTTAACTGTGCTTTAGAACATATCGACGTAACTTGGTCTACAATCTCAATTGGTAAGCTGCATAGTAGTGTCCTAACTTTAGATGAGTCTGACTCAATATGTCCTTTAAAGTATGTTAAGATAAGTCTCAGATAATTTTCCTGATAACTTGGGAAATTTAGGAACATATTGAGTGTGTGTAAGAGTTAATTTTTCGTCCATGATATAATTTTATTTGAGTAAAGTAAACTTTCAATATTTAAAATCGTAAAAGCAAAACATTGTAGTTCATTAAAATCAAATTTAAGTTGTCTAAAAATTTTAATTTTAATCAAGAGAATATGGTCCACTAAGTTTTAATAGTTTATCTATAAAAATTCTAATTCGAATTCGTAAAGAGGATTTAATCCACTAAGTTTCAATATAATTTGTCTGTGAAAAATTTAATACTAATTCGTGACTAAGTTTTTAGAAAAAAAAATTTATTGATATTCTATAAGTTAAACATTGCGTAAATTTATATTTAATAATGAAATATAGGGAAAATTTTCTTTACCCTATAAATATAATGTCAAATATGTAAAGCATAAAGATATTTAAATTTTAATATTCAATAATTTTACAAAATATAAAAATATAATTATTGTCATCAAGAATATAGGGTTTCCCATTTAGAGACATATATGCATCAATCATTTTTCGTAAAGATTTAAAATAAAAAACAATTTCGTTCGTCCTATTGTCACGGACATAAGAAAATTCTTTACATATTCCCATTTCTTTCAACATTTTATCAAAAATAACGTATTGAGGTATATTATAAGTTTTAAAACAAAACATCACGACGTAAAAATTGAAAGATTTAGATGAAAAAAATATTTTTTATCATATAACTCCTTTATTTATATATATATATATACTCTATTTTATTTTTTTATTTTTTTACCTTTTTATAATTTTGTAAATTTGGATAAAATTTTGACTATCGAAAAGAAAAGTCAAAAAATTTTATTTGTCCTTTATCATCTCCCATATCGAACGACGAATTTGATAAGTAATTCCATTACCTTTTATTTTTTACAAAAGAATTCAAGGTAAGGATATTTTTTTTTTAACTTTTATTATTTAACTTTATTTTATTTTTTGAAAGAAAAACGAAAAACGTACCACCGTAACCGGGGCACCATAAAAGAAAGTGTTTTAAATTTAAGAAACTATTTAAATTAATTCTTTTTTTATTGAATTTGAATATTGTTTATTTTATATATTAACTATTTAAGTTGATTATTTAATATGTTCAATTAACTTTATATATATATATATAATGTTTTTAGATAAAAAATATATAGTAATAAATTTGATTTAAATTTAAATAGTAATAGTTGATTTAAGTCCTTTCTTTTATTTCTTTTATCCAAAATAAAATTTATGAAAATATTGAACAAGAACTAAGTATCATTAAAGATTGTCTGTACAAAAGCGACAAAATAATAATTCCGTCAAGTCTGAGAAAGAACATACTGAAGGCGTTACACGAAGGTCATTTGGGAGCAGGTAAAATTAAATCTTTAGCCAAAGATCGTATGTGGTGGTCTGGTATGGTCAACGACATTGATTTGGAAGTCAAAAGTTGCGATGATTGTAATATTTATCATGACAATCCAAAGAAAATACAAAATCCATGGGTAGCAGCAACTAAACCATTTGAAAGGATACACATAGATTATGCGGGTCCGTTTTTTACAAAGAATTGGTTGATAATCGTTGATGCTTACAGTAAATTTCCGGTTATAGTTCCGGTAAAGAGTATTACGACTGAATTCACGTTAAAGGAAATTTATAAAACTATTTCACTATTTGGTATACCTGAAACCATTGTTACAGATAATGGTACCAATTTTGCGAGCAAAGATTTTGAAAAATTTTGTAGCAATTATGGTATAAAACATGTACTAACGTCGGCCTATCATCAGCAATCTAATGGACAAGCTGAACGTATGGTGAGAACATTTAAAGCTCATATGAAAAGGAACACAAAGATTGACTTAGAAACTGCGCTGGACAGATTTTTGTTCAACTATAGAAACACGCCGAATGACACTACGGGAGTTACACCGTCCAAAAGAATGTTTAACCGCGACATTAGAATAAAGTGGGATTTATTAAAACCTTTGGAGGATAAAGTTGGTGAAGTCTTCATGTCGTTACCACGAAATCGAACTTTTAATAGAGGAGATTATGTTTGGTATAAGAAACAGGGTGATGATACGTGGTGCAAAGGCAGCATCAAGCTTAAAGAGAGTAACACCATGTTTCAAGTTTATACTGATAAAGGGATAGTAAGTAGGCATCTTGATCAGTTAAGGAAAAGAGAATGTTACAACAGTTTAAAATATTATGAAATTGACCCTAAAAATTCCTCTAAGGGGGGGAAGTGTGGACACGAAGAATGAGATTAAGATACCAATTACTAGACCAATAAGAATTAAAAATAAACCTGATTACTTAAAAGATTACGTGCTTAAAATTTAAAAATATAAAACGCTAAAAATATAAAACGCTAAAAATATAAAACGCTAAAAATATAAAACGCTAAAAATATAAAACGCTTAAAACGCTAAAAGTATAAAACGCTATGATTAATAAAAAATAATATAATAATCATTATGATTTATCATTCCTTATTCTGGATTTTATTCCTTATTCCATAAATTATCATTCCTTATTACATATTTTATTGTTCCGAAATTCAAAATTTTATTCGTGCATATTGTTCATATATTTGATTTGATCAACTATTCCAAATTACATATTCCGATTTATTCCAAATTCCAATATTCGACTGGATTAATTATGAAAAATGATAATAACAATTTTGAGAAATGTGAACAACATACGATAAGGATATCAAACCAACGATAACGTTCAACGATTTTATCAAACCTACGCGATTGATTCAAGCCTACAAAAAACGTACAAACTCACGCAACTCTAATAAACGATTTATCAAACCTACGTGATAGAATCAAGCCTACGAGAACATTTGAGACTTATGTGCTAACCAAGATGAAACCGAGTAAACGGAAAAAAACTTCTGGGACAACAAGCTCTCGATGACTGCTGAGAAGAAGATTAGTTCTTTGTAGAAGAGGGGGAATGTTGATTGATTTAAATTTGAATATTGTTTATTTTATATATTAACTATTTAAGTTGATTGTTTAATATGTTCAATTAACTTTTTATATATATATATATAATGTTTTTAGATAAAAATATATAGTAATAAATTTGATTTAAATTTAAATGGTAATAGTTGATATAAGTCCTTTCTTTTATTTCTTTTAGAGGACTTTTGAAAGTTCAGGTCTTCATAATTTAATCAAATATTTAAACTCAACTGCTACAATTTGGTCAAAAAACAAAGTTAAAAATTTTTATACAGCTAATTTTGAGAAACTAAAAAATTTTCTAAAAAATATTTTAAATAAAAATAATTCTTTAATAAGCTTTTCCACAGATATGTGGAGCAATATAAATAAAATTTCATTTATAGCCATTACTGCACACTATATTGATTCTTCTTTTACATTAAAAAATATTTTACTTGATATAAATCATATCCCATTTCCTCATACTTCTGAAGAAATATCCTTAGCTATAAAAGAAGTAATTGATGTACATCAATTGGAGGAGAATATACTGGCCTGTACTACAGATAATGCCAATAACATCCTAAAAAGCATGGATATTTTGCAGAATATTTATAAGGAACAAAAATTTAAAGGCTTTAGATGTTGTGCTTATATTCTAAACCTAATATCTCAGGAAGGTTTATCATATATTACAACTATCCTAGAAAAGTGTAGAGACATAGCCTTTTCTATAAATAAATCACCCAAAATAAATCAAGCATATGTACAAATATGTGAAAATAAGGGTATTACAAAATTTAAAATCCCTTCTGATATCCCTATTAGATGGAATAGCTCCTATTTAATGATGAATACAATTTATGAGGTATTTACATTTTTATCCAATTATTTTTAAAAAATATTATTTTTAGAATATGGATGCTATAGAAGAAGTACTTTTTTTGAATTACAAACAATTTAAAGGGGTTTTCTTTACTGAGTGTGGAAAAGAAGACCTTAAAGAGGCTGTAGATTTTCTAAGGCCCTTCTATAAAACCACACTTGATTTATCAGGATCCAAATATCCTACAGTTGGGATTTCCACGTTATATATGGAGAATATAAATAATGAAATTTTAAATAATATAAAAAAGGATAATAACAATACAAGAAAAGAAATTCTTAATAACATGCTGGTTAAAATACAGAAATATCTCAAAGAATTATTTTGCTATGAATCATATGTCTCAACATTATTGGATCCGAGATTAAAACAAGTTTACATGCCTAATACTCTTTATAGAATTGAGTATATGACCAAATTTTCAAAATATTTAAGGAAAATAGAAAATAAAAAAAATACAGGAATAACGGATTCTCAGGTATATTTTATATATTTATACGTCATACGTCATAATAAGCGCAATTGCCCTTTATCGCTATATGAAACAGCAGAGCTACGCTTGGACTATCTCATCCCATCTAATTGGGTTAAGAAATTTGGGGGTAACCTATGAGATGAGCCCATCCACAATTTTTGGGCAGGCTGCAGTTACCTGTGCGCGCAAGAGGCAAAACCACTTGCTTAAACGCCTACGGGAGATAAGAAGAGAGAGAAAAGCCCGTACCCGATTAAGTAAGATGTATATTATAGGGAGGGGTATTGGTAAATTTTAAGTTTATGGTCTATATTGAATTTGTTTACTAACTCAACTTTGCTTTTTGTAAATCCATGTGAAGGAATCTACTATCAATATTGAGATATAATGTTCATAGAATCTGTAAATAAATATGATTAAAATATAATTTTATCACTTGAAATTTTTCTACCGGATCAAAAAAAACTACTAGGCATCATAATCCACTCATCATATGGATAAAAAGGTGAATCATAATAATATTTCAATACCTTTTCTGTAAATTACTATCTTATCTTATCTTATCTTCTTTTTATAAAATAATAACTTGATGAATTGATAAAAATATAGGATTATTGGTGGGAAGAAAAAAAAGCTATGATCATATCTTTATATATTTATTTATTAAATCCTAATTTTCAAACATTTGTGCCAGGAGGAAAT
Source organism: Gordionus sp. m RMFG-2023 (assembly GCF_954871325.1). Classification (NCBI taxonomy): domain Eukaryota; kingdom Metazoa; phylum Nematomorpha; class Gordioida; order Chordodea; family Parachordodidae; genus Gordionus; species Gordionus sp. m RMFG-2023. The sequence continues at coordinate 68,504,217 of NC_088775.1, forward strand.
CAATGAATTTAGTTTTTTAGAAAGAATTTTATCCCAAAAAAGAAATTCAGAAGGGGATTATATATCGGCAGAAATCATTGAAGAAAATATATCAGAACTTCACACCTATTTGAATGAACCACTTGTTTCATTAAAGGATGACATATTAGTATAGTGGAAAGCCAATAGTGAAAGGTCTTTTATATTTTTTAAATAGTCAATATAGTTTATTATATAGATTTCCAGTCCTCTCATTGGCAGCTAGAAATTTTTTAGCAATTCAAGCAACATCTGTCCCCTATGAACAAATATTTTCGAAAGCAGGAGATCTTGTCACTAAAAAAAGGAATAGGCTTTCAAACAAAACAATACAAGCTTTGATGTGTATGGGCTCTTGGTTAATGAATGGAATAGATCTACCGCCTCCATTAAGTCCCTCTTCTAATTCTTTCCAAGGAAGTTCTACAAACAAAGATATTAGCATTTATTTAAATTAAATATTTGTATTAATTATTATATTATTCATAATTAATTTTATATTGTTTATATAATATTCTTATATTTAATAAAATGATAAAACAAATTAAATTAGGTTAAAAAAAACATGTTTTTTAAACAAATAAAAATACCGGTCCAGGACCGGTCTTTTTATTTAGGACCACGGTCTGGATCGATCTTTTTTTAAGGACCGTGGTCCGGTCCGGTCCGAGGGTATCGGTCCAGTCCGGACCAAAGACCGAACCGTGACCTTCACTAATTATATTAATCTTTTTAACGTTATAAAAATTATATTAATCTTTTTAAGGTTATAAAAATTATATTAATTTTTTAACGAAGTCAGTTTAGTTTATTTAGCATAGTACAAAGATTATATTAAGTTTATTTAAAAATTTTGTAAGAAAAATTTCAAGGGAAGCAATGGTCACTGCTATATAATACAGTGAAGAGGGGGATATTTTTCACCAGATGTTAAAACAAAATAAAAGGATACTATTATATTTTTATTTTAATCATACTTAAACATTAATCTATGTTAAAAAAAATTTAAACAACTTTTTTAAAAAAAAAAACTTTTTAAAAAAAACATATTTTTTCACATATCATTTACGTAATTTAATATTTTTGTATATTTAATTTAATATTAATTAATTTTTCAATCTTATAATGTTTAATATAGACCACATTCTTTATAATACATCTCCTTTACTCTCAAGTACTTCTGTAAATTATTCTTTGCCAATCTCAGATGGGAATGATATGGAAAATTATCAATCACAGTCTAATATTTCTGCAAATAATAATTCTTTAGCAACTATTAATGAAAATATAAATCATTCTCAAATATCATCCATTCCTAAACCCAAAAGAACATACAATTGTTGGAACAAAGATAAAATTGAAATGGTAATGAAAATATTAGCAATGCCAGAGGAAGAACAGATGAAGGTTAAGGACATTGCTAAATTTGTTAATATGTCGAAGGCATCAATACATAAAATAAAGCGGGATACATTTCCAGAAATTATTGGTGAGCCCCTAAAGGAATTCTCGCTTAAACAAAGGGGGAGAAAAATTAAAGACACAGCAAATATTGAAAGGCAAATTATGGATTTGCTAATCGACAATAATACCTTCACGGTGAAGGATATAATTGAGAATTTGCCCTCTGGTTCTCCAAAAAATATTGGAACTATAAGGAAATATATTAAAAACATCCGATGGTCCAAAAAAAGAGCTGGGAATGAGCCAGATCGCAGGAATACACCAGGAGCTATCAATATTCGACAGGTGTATTGCCGCAAATTGCTGAACATCTCCAGAGAAAGACTCTATTTTCTCGACGAAACAGGCATCAATTTTCATGTTGTACCTGTCTATGCTTGGGCACCACTCAACGTTAGACCATCAATAAAGGTGCCACCCTCAAAAGGGAAAAATGTAAGTGTACTTTGCACTATAGGAATTTGTGGAGTTATACATTATAAAATCATCGAAGGATCATATAATGGTATGTTATTCCGAAATTCATTAATGGATATTATTAGTATATTACCACCAGATGCCATATTAGTTATGGACAATGCGTCAATACATAAAAGTCATCTAATTGATGACTATAAAGAGAGAATTGAATATCTTCCCCCATACTCACCACAATTAAACCCAATTGAAAATTTTTTCGGGGTTTTCAAAAACAAGTACAGGTCATTAATTCCCAGACCAAGTACAAGGGAACATATAATAAATAATATTAATCAAATAATGAATCAATTTATTCCATATGATTTTACAAATTTCTATAATCATATGCAACATTATTTGGAGCTGGGCTATCGTGGACTACCTCTTGACTAAAGTAATCTAATTATATAATAAATTACGATTAACATTTTTTAATATTTATAGGTACTACTTAAGCAAGCAATTTATGACTATGAACTATCATTAAATATTTCATATTTTATTAATTAATATTCATGTATTAGTGTAATTACGAATATATTTCTTATTATATATAATTATATGTATTACATATACGAATTGAATAAAATATTAAATTAAAGTTATGTCTCAAATATGATAAAATAAAGTGAGAGAAAAAAACTATTTTAAGAAATAAAAGATTCTGACTAAGATCTTACAACTTAAATGAATAATTTATCATTATATTTAAAATTATTCTACATAAAATATCGTTAACTAAGTAAAAGAAAATATGTGATGACAAAACTTTTTATATTTTTTTATAAAAATTTTTTTTTATGTAAGTGTGACATTTAAAAAAGTTGTTTAATATTTTTTTAACATAGATTAATGTTTAAGTATGATTAAAATAAAAATATAATAGTATCATTTTATTTTGTTTTAACATCTGGTAAAAAATATCCCCTCTTTCACTGTAATAATATAATATAACAAATACCTTAGATTATATTATATATATTTATATGAGATTTAGTGATTGGCATCTTATTGATCATAATAAATATTCAAGTTGCTTATCATTGGCGACCAATTTTTGATATCAAGAATATAATGAAGATAATAATGGAAATGTATATAAATTAAAATTATACACTTAGTTTTTAAATTAGTAAATACATTAAATTGATTATAATATTTTTTTGAATTGAATAATTGTTGATTTAAACTTATAAGATAATATGAATACAATTAATTGACAGAATCCTACAAAAGAAAAATAGATACTGGGTCAGACTTAGCTCATGTAGAGGCGATTTTTGAGTTAAAAGGCTTAACAAGGTAAAATGATAAACTTAAAGTGTTATTGGCCTATTTTGATCCTGAGAGATTAGATAAGTTGGAAAGATATATATTTTAGTAGATCACTAATAAGGGGGAGGGTCAAAAAGTTTATTGCTTCTCATGTCTATATCTATCTCATAAGCTTTCCTCGCCGTGAAAGTTCTTATATCACTTCTTAAAGATCTTTCAATTATTTTTAGAGTTACCTGTCAAAGTAGTTCCTTGAGAGAAGCTCCTCAATTTTAAGTAAAGTAGTCATAGATATCCATATAACTAGCAAATGAATGAATCTCTAAAAAAAATGAATATCTTTAAAAAATATAAATTTTTTAGTCATTATGATTTAGTCATTTAATTTAATATATAAATTTAAATTATATTTAAAATATTTAAATGTTGGAAATATTATAGATTAATGCATAAAAATTCTTAAGAATTATTGCATATATATATAAACTAACAAAGTATTCATGAAAGAAATATTATGTATTATAAATATTAATTGTAAAAAAAAATTAAATTAAAAAACATATTATAAATTCATAAAAACAAATTCTATCTTCTTTGGGTTTGAGCTAATTACTCAATGATTTCATCAGTGCATGGTGTCAAATCCTATATTAATAGGGGCAAACCCATTTAATCTATTTTATAAGAAAATGTTCTTTTTAGAAGTACTAATTGGAAGAGTTGCAAAAATATATAAAAATTTTAACATATTGTAGAAAGTGGTGTAAAATGTTTTTGAAATTATACAAATGCAACTATAGCATTTTTTAGAACATTACAATAACAGCAATAGATAATATTTTATAGCATAATTTATATTCAGCAAGTAACGTATCAGAGGATTCTACACTATCCTCGCAATAAAAATCTGCTTAATTTTTCCTCTTTCAAGATTTAATAAGTTTGGAAGGATCTGTCATAATAATATCTGCCAATTTGTAAGTGCTGCCTGATGAATCAGGAATCTTTCATATATTTGAGCAATAAAAGTATCTAAGAGGGATATAAAGAGATTAATTTTATAATATTTTTCTATTGTCCTTACATTAATATTGAAACGACAAGCTTGCCTTTTTGCGAGTCGAGGTAGGCAAATATTAAATTCATAGAGCTTGATCCAACAATGACGTATAATTTATGAAATTCGTCATCTACATTTGCCTTAATTTCCATATGTTTCAATTTAATGTTTTCAGTTGTTCTCATAGCCTCAATTAAATGGATTTTTTGAAATATATTCATAAAATACTTATGAAATTGGAAAGTGTAACATTGTCTCTAATAATCTGTCTGCTTCGAAAAAAAAATTCTTTTTAAGGCCGAGCATTTATAAAAGACTCTTTTATATGATTCTGAATCTCATACGTATAAAAAAGTCCTTATATCCATTCTTTAGAAGAATTTTAAAAATTATTTGAAATATCTTGCTCTACGTCATACGTCATAATAAGCGCAATCGCCCTTTATCGCTATATGAAACAACAGAGCTACGCTTGGACCATCTCGTCCCATCTAATTGGGTTAAGAAGTTTGGGGGTAGCCTATGAGATGAGCCCATCCACAATTTTTGGGCAGGCTGCAGTTACCTGTGCGCGCAAGAGGCGAAACCACTTGTTTAAACGCCTACGGGAGATAAGAAGAGAGAGAAAAGCCCGTACCCGATTAAGTAAAATGTATATTATAGGGAGGGGTATTGGTTAATTATAAGTTAATGGTCTATATTGAATTTGTTTATTTAATATAAATATGATATATTTTGTTAATAAACCTGCCTTACTACTTAAGAATATTAGATTAGAGGGGTGATAGTATAAGTTAAGTATATTTTGGATATTTATATCAAGGTTAGGTACATGAGGAGTTTTATAAATAAATGTATGTTTACCATGGCGGGAGGTAGGTGGTGCTTATGCTAAAGGGGGGGGCTGAGAGATGTGGAGGGTGTAGGTAGCTGGATTTGATTTTTAGAAGCTTTTTTATTGAGCCTTTTTTATTGTTTAGACGTATGAATTGTTCCATCGTCAGATTTAGGCTTATGAATTCTTTTATCGTTCTGTACAGCCAATATGACTTGTATTTACCGTAGGTTTTACCTTCATGAGACTGGAGCCAGATTATAGCCTCATGTGTTTTGTCTTAAGTTTCTGATGGTATGACCAAAGAGTTGGATGTGTCTTTTTTTTGAGAGTAGTCTCGATCGGGACGTTTTTTGAGATTCGCCATAGCCTGGCATTTAAAATTAATCTTGGATAGAAAATACCGTTGAGCTGGCGCAGGCAGCGGATTATAAAAACCTGTATTTTCTTTGTCTGGGATTTATTTATTTCCCAAGTGTCGCCGTAGAGGAGGACTGGAATGACTGTAGCGTTAAATATTCGGAGTCTCGTTTTGACTGAGATCTCTCTGGCTGTCTATAGTTTGTGATATTTCATGAAGGTTATTTTGGCATTTTTTAGTCGGGCTTCGATTTCGCCACTGATGTTTCCTTTATTATCAATAAGCATGCCAAGATATTTGAAATTATTGACTATTCTGATTTCATTCCCCTCAAATGTTAAGTTATCTATTGCCTCTAGGGATGGCATGATATAAGTTTTATTGAAGTTGATGGTTAGGCTGACTTTGTTTCTGTGGAAGCAGAGACTTGTTAGTAAGTCTATTGTCTCATCTCTTGACTTGGTAATTAAATCCAGGTCATCTGCGTACGAGATGATTCTTAGATGATTGATATTGTTTGATGAAAGATCGACTAGGTTCATGGTGCTTGTGGTTTCTTTTATGATTTTGTGTATGATTATGTTGAAAAGAATGGGTGATAGAACGCACCCTTGCTTCACGCCTCTTCTGATCCTGAAGTAAGGAGAGAAAGTACGGCCTAGCTGTAACCTAGCCCAAGAATTGTTGTAATGAAATTTCAAGATTTTGAATATGTTTTGATCAAAATTACATTCTACTAGAGCCTCCCAAAGGGCATCATGTTTAACGGTGTCAAAGGCTTTGCTATAGTCAATGAAATATGAAGGGAAGTTTGTATCTGAAGCATTTTTGGAGGTGGATTTTGAGAGCTAGGATGGGTTCGTTAATGTTCTTATTTGGCCTATAGGCGCAAATATTACTTGACAGGAGGTTTGGTAGAAGCGATGATTCTGTTCTTCAGGATCACCATGAACACCTTTGAGACTGTGGAAGTGAGAGCGATGGCTCTGTAATCTGCGAACGATGAAGGATGGAGTTTCTTGGGGAAATTGCAGATTGTGGATTTATTCCAATCATCTGGGGTTTTGCCTGAATGCCATATTTTTGTGAATATGGCTAATAGATATTTAGAAGTGCTTTCTGGAGCGGCTTTCATATGTTCATTTCTGATCCCATCAGAGCCTGGAGCCCTATTGTTTTTTAGCTTGCTTATGTCTATGTTGATTTCTATGAGGGAGAAATCGGAGTTGGGTAATGGCAAGCCTGTCTGTTGGAGGCTCGCTATCTTGGAAGGGATTCTGGACTCGAAGGCTGACATATAGAAGTCTGTCCAGATGGTCATTTGCTCTTCAGGGTCTGTGTATTTGTTACCTCCTTGTAGAGTAAGTATAGGTAATTTCTTGAAGCATGCTGGTTTGCAGAAGTGTTTGAGCTTTTTGTAAGCGTCTTGAGTTATTTCTTATATCCATTTCTATTTATTCTGCTCTCTTTGCTAAGAAGATCCTTCGATCACTGCTTAGTAATCTCTTAATACGTCTCCATAGTACTAAATTGCGGCTGCTATCGTTTTTTATTGATAAGATTAAGTTTTTTCCTACTGAGAGCCATTCTGGTATTTGGCTATGATTTAGGTTATTGTAGGCGTGGAAAATTGTACTTTTGAAATTTGACCAACATTTCTCTAATGATTTGGTAGGGAAGGACTGGATATTTCTAGCTATGTCTGAGCAGATTGTATCATTGTAGGCTGTTTTGTTTATGTTGGTGAAGTGCCATTTGGGTTGTTCTGGCGCTGCGCGTGTTGTGCTATGGACGCGTCTGGTGTTATTGTTTCTCCATTCTTCACTTCGTATTTTTATATGTGCTTTAATTAATTTGTGATCTGATACATTTATATTTAGGATGGCCTTTACATCTACAAACCAGCTGTGGATATTGGATAGGAAGAAGACGATTTGGGAGGAGTGGCCACCTCTTGAGAAGGTGATGAGATGAGGAGGTTTAAGTTTGAAGAATGTGTTTTCTATTTTTAGATTGTCAAAACATATTTGGATAAGTTTTTTCCCATCCTTATTGTTGCTGTTATAAACTGTTGTGTTGCCTATAATTTTGCTTACTTTGTATGTTATGTCATGACCTATTTTAGTATTGAAATCTCCCATCGCTATAATGTTGTATCTTTTTGGTAAGGAGCTTATCACGTTTTCTAGATGTTCCAAGAATAACATTCTTTCTGTAAGTTTTGGGGGGACATAAACATTGAGGATAATTTGGGTTTGTAAGCGGTATTCAGGTATAGTACTGCGATTCTTTCAGTTATGGGGACAAATTTTATGATGTATTTTTTGAGCTTATTTTTGATAAGGAAGGCCACACCTGACTATTTGTTAACCATGGTTCCAGGGCTGTAGGATATATAATTTGTAAATTAGGCCGAATGGTTGTCGGGGGAGTGGGTTTCCTGTAATTCTATTATGTCGGTGGAGTCATTTGATAGCAACGTCATGAGGATTGACATTTTGTCTTTGATGCCATTAATATTTAAGGAGGATAAGAAAAGGGACTTGTTTAGCATAGTTTTAACGGTGGGATTAAGATTCATGATGTAAGGTTTGGTAAAAGAATTTAAGAAACGAGAAAATGGTTTTATTTATATATTAATTTCCTTTTTATTATTATTTTTTGTTCTTTCGTTTTTTCTTATTTTGTAAAAATTAAAATAAATTTTGAGGAGAAACGAGACGGTAGGCTTACTTTAAGAATTATTTTAATTTTTACTATTATTTTTGTTATCCTTATTTGAAAAAGTGCTGTTTTGTTTTCCTTATTTTGAGAAAGTATTGAGAGAGAAACGAGACGATAAGCTTTCTTTAAGAATTATAAGAAACTAGTGGTTTAATGTAATATATTAACGATTAAAATGAAAACATGTTGACGATCAACATTCTTGTAAAATGATAATGATTATAAAAATAATTTTAAAAAAAAAGTGCATACAGAGCGTTATTGAAGTATCCTTTTGTTATTTTTTTTGATTTTGATAACATTTGTCAAAATTATAGTTATGTATGCATGTGTTTAATTAGATCGTCAATGTGTTTTATTGAATCATCACAAACACCATATTTTTAAAGAAAAAACGAAAAGCGAAAGTGAAGTGATTTATTGCCAAAGATAATGTTTAAAAGACAAATTAATGAATAGCTATAAGAGCTATAAAATAGAAAAATTTTGAAAGGTAATGATCTATAATGATAAGTTTACCTCCATAATGTGTTTGCTTGAAAACAATCGTTAGATTGATTATTTTTAAAAATAATGACCACTCAGGATATTACAAATTTAAGATATAAATTTAAGGAAACAAATTTGCTATAGAATAATAAAATGACTGTAATAATTATTATGAATTGCTCTTAAATAACGATTAAAACTTTCTACAAGTTATTAATCAAAAATAAACATATTCTACAATTGATATTAAAAACTCTAGGTAAAATTTCTAAAAGAAAAAGAAAATAGACTACAAACTATGATAGTTATTATAAGTTACCATTAAAAAGGATAAAAAACTTTCTACAAAAGTTATTAATCAAAAGAATAAACATTTCCTACAATTGTTATTAATCAATCAAAAATAAGCATTTTATAAGGAAAGAAGTGATTTAAGAAAACTGCAAATCTGTCATGATAAAATAAGATCAAAAACAAGTAAGAAGAAAAAAATGTATATATTTAGCGAAAGCAAGAGGAACATAATGAGACAAGAAAAAGAGAGAAGAAAATTGAAAAATTGTATATTTAATAATCAGAAAATGTGCATATTTCATAAAAAGAAAACAATATGAGACAAAAAAAAGAGAAAAGAAAATTGAAAAATTTTATGTTTCATAAACAGAAAATGTGCATATTACTTAACAGAAAAACAAAAAGAACAATATGTGTATTTCATAAATGATCAAATATTAATCAGGCGGCACCTAAAATAATTTTGAAAGAAAAATGTGCCGAACAGCGTAATTCAATGACAAATAAATGTAACGCTAAGCTATAAAACTACTTCTAAAACCTCCAAGAAAGTAAAAAAGTAAAAGCAATATACACAGGGAAAACATATTTAATTAAATGACTAATTAGTTAAGCTATAAAACTACTCCTAAAACCTCTAAGAAAGTAATAAAAGGGAAAGCAAGTTAACTACTTCTAAAACCTTCAAGAAAGTAATAAAAGGGAAAGCAAGTTATATACAGGGAAAGCATCACTGCACTGGGAATTGTTATATATATAATAATAATTTATGAGAAACGGTTCATATTGGAGTTGGTATATTTAAAAACTTTTCCAGATGAACTTAAGTTAAAATTACACTAAATATATGAATAATGTAATATATTATCTAGGAGAAGACTGAATATAAAACTGAAATATTAAACCTAAACATAATTGTTATAAATTTTCAAATGATTAAACAAATATCTATAATAAGATATACATATGCTGTTTAAAATACTAATAATATATATAATGTAATATAAATAAACAAATATATATCAACAACGTAATAGGACTACAATGTAATTAATGTAGTACTGTATATTAACAAAATAATCTTATTATCAACGTAATTAATGTAATAATATATGTTAACTTTTGTAGTCTTCTTATAACTTATTAGACTAGTTAATTATTATAGATTCGGTTAATTCCACGATATACTACTGATAATTTTATTTATATAATCTATATTTCATAAAAAAAATCTTTTCTTTCAAAAACAATTTGCGAAGGCAAAAAAAACATTAACCAAAAATTACACACATAAAAACATTATTATTTTTTAAATAAAATACAAATATAACCTTGACAACGTTCAAAAATAATAAAACACAACATATATATTTCCTAATACGACACGTCCACCCACAAAAAAAACATTGTCTATTTATATTATTCTTAATGCATACCCTTTATTCCTGCTGTAATAACAATTCCTCTAAGTCATCCACCGTAAATTCTTCTCCTTGTTGCTCACCCATTATCTCTCTATTATTCATATCACCCGTCGTACTTGGCCCCACACAAACATCGTTAGCAGTCGCTAATACCGATTGCACCGGGCGTGGCTTTATAACTACTTCCTTTCGTCGGGTCATATTCGTATTGTCTCGAACATCTTCCTCAGCCGACACGCATCTCCTCATTTCCTTTCTGCCAATCGTATGCGAAGTAGTCCATAAAATGAACGGAATGTGATCACGCCTGGCCAATCGAGATCGAGCTTCCCTCCGTTCTCTATAGCTGAAAGTTGTTAGGGTGGGACAATGCCTCGAAATGTGTCCCACACCCCCACATCCATAGCACTCAATTGGCCTCGATCTTCTCCTGCTGACAATTCTTTTAGAGTCCTGAATTATATCCTTCCGTTTGTTTTCCCCCATTCTATTTACCATTGCTGCACTTTGTTGCAATTTCCATTTATCATTCCATATCATTCCCATGTCACTATTGGTCTTAACTAAGTTCATCTCCATAATCATATCATTCTTCGTTTTAATATAACAAGTTTCCATTGCAGGTTTCAATTTTTTAAAAAAAATTTCACAATTATTTCAAAATAGAACAAAAAAATTTTATAGCGGAAGAAAAAATATTGTAAGCAAGAACAGAAAAAAAAATTTTTTTTTTAATCAGGTTAACTACAATAAAAAAATTTTTTACATAATTTCTCCCTCTTTTCACATAAATAACAAATTTACAAAATACCAAACATTCCAAAAAAAATTTTATTATTACACCCCCTTTTCTACATACTCCCATTTTATTTCCCTACAAATTTCATAACACCAACTGCCTGATTCCACATATGTTATATTTATTTTTTATTTTTTTACTATTTTCTATTGTTTAATTTATTATCTTTCTTTTTTTTTAAAAAATTATTACCGTTCCAATTAACATGCCTATTATACACTCTGTAAACTATACCAAAACATTTTTTCTACAAAAATTTTCATAACCTTCCCCTCAAAACATTACAATTAACCTCATTTTATTTATTTTTCTTTTATTCCAGCACTACAACAACACGAATTACTGCTCTTTCAAATCAAATATTTCTTTCCCAAATAATTACTCACAAATGCTATGTAATATTTCAACATTCAATAATTTTATTTAATTACTTCACCACAAATTTCCCCCTTGTTTTTTTTACTAAAACATCATTTTGTTTTGTAATTCCTCCAATCTCCTTTTATTTAACAATTTCCCACTTTTGTTTCCGTGTCCTTATACCTTTACCAATATGCGTTATTGCGTACCTTGGTCAGTATACATATACATATGGCTGACCAAAACGCACGTATCAACTATCCCATCTTATGTCGCTATATTACCATATCATTTCAATTAACAACTATTGCCTCCTTACTATAGACTCCATAGACACATTATCCAACCCTAATTCCCATTTTATACAATAAAAAAAAAATTTTTCTCTTTAATCTATTTCTATATGAACCTCTTCCGTAATTGATCTTATGGCGAACACCTTCATTATTATCATCAAATTTCACTTTATTTAACTTGTTTCCCAAATTCTCTATTACTACTCCTTTCTCCCATTTTTTTGTACTTCCATATTGTCTAATCCACAAACTGTCCCACAGTATATTCCAATTTCCTTCTATCAATATCCTCTACAACTACAAGCTTTACTGGGTATTAACATATCCAAAAACATCCTTACCTTCCGGCCTATAATTTTTTCTGCCGGAGACAACCCATCATTACCCATCGCATTATTATAATACAAATGCTTCACCCACATTTTTCCTTTCCCACTTTTGGTTTTCTTCAACCATCCTTTAACCGTCGCTACCATCCGCTCCGCTTGTCCATTGGAACTGGGATGATTCGCCCGCACCTAACCTCGACAAAATATCAGGTAACTGGTTCTCTTTTCCCCTTCGATATTTTAAATCCAAATCAAAACTTCCTACTAACAACAACCATCACTGAAGTCGAGGCGATAACATCAACTCTTTGTTATTTTTCTTAAATAAATGGATCAACGGCTTATGATCTGTAAAAACAACAAACTTCCTACCTATAAGGTATTCGCGACATTTCGTTAATCTAAAAATCACAGCTAAAGCCTCCTGTTCTATCACTGAATACCGCTTTTCTACCTCTCGAAAGACTCTGGAGAAAAATAAAACAGGTCTTTCCATTCCATCTATCAAATGCAACATCGCCCCACCTACTCCTCTATTACATGCATCTACAGCCAAAACTACTTTCAGATCACTATTAAAACACACCAGAATGGGCTCTTTCCCAATTCTCTCCTTTAACGTTCTGAATGCAATCTCTTGTTCATCTTTCCATTCAAAATGTACCCCTTTCCTTAATAATTCATATAAAGGCGCAGCTATTTTCGCAAAACTCGATATAAACCGATGGTAATAATTTACCATTCCCATAAACGACCGGACCTCTACTTTACTGGTCGGCCTGTTCAAATTCACAATACTCAACAAATTCTTATCTAACGGTTTTACCTCCATTTCATTAATCCTATGATCCAAATAAGTCACTTCAGTTACTCCCAACACACTCTTTTTACGACTCGCCTTTAATCCTTTATTTCGAATCTAATAAATACTTCTTCTAGCCTATCATCATGTTGTTTCATCGTTATTCCTACAATCAAAACATCATCCATATAATAAAAAACACGAAAACAGCAGCCATTGTCCGCTGAAAAATAGGGGCTGATACACATAACCCAAATGGTAATCGACAAAACGCAAACAAGCCCTTGAACTTCCTAGTCGTTTTTGCAATCGGTAATTGCAAATATGCACACGAAAAATCAATCTTGGAAAAATATTTTCCCCTTTTCAAACTGGCCAAAATTTCTTCTATTCGAGGTAACGGATATTTCACCTCTACAACCCAAGGATTCAAGGTCACCCTAAAATCGGCACATAACCTCAATTTTCCATTGGCCTTTCTAACAGGAACCAACGGAGTTGCCCACTCACTGTAATAAATAGGACAAATAATTCCATCTCTCACCCAGTTGTCCAACTCTTTTTCCATTTCCGCCCTCCATTCAAATGGAACTCTTCGCACCGGACAATACTGCGGCACAAAACCTTCCTTTAAACGGAGATCAACTTCATAATCCACTAAACACCCTAATTTCTTCTCAAAAATTTCACTATAACTATTCATTAAAACTGCCACTGCATAGGCCTACAAAAAAACGAATCGAATCGAATAATTGCGCTATTCGTATTCGTACAAATAATAAAATCATTATTCGTTTCGATTCGTCGAATATTCGATTCGATTCGAAAATTTTTATAAAGCTTATAAAAAATATATAATTTTTTTGCAAAAAAATTATAAACAGATATAATGTTTTAAGATGACATTTTTAAGGATTCTCTCAACAACAATTTACAGAAAATAAACGAAATATAACCAAATGATTTTATATAACGTTATCCAAACAAATTGGCCAAAAACATCCGATTTATATATTAGAATTGCTTATAAAAAATATTTAAATTATTTCTTCAATCTAATATACAAATTTTATTAAAATATTCTGAAAATATACAATAATTTCATTTTATAAACATCAAAATATAATACACAAAAAATATAATTATAGTATATCTGAATTTGTTAATAACCAATTTTTTAAACATAACGTCTTTCTTATAGTATCCTCTTTCAGAGACATCCTATTTTTCATTATCATATTCGTTCCCATTGGGAACAACCGTTCTCATGAAGCCGATGATCCCTGAATTGACAAGATATCACTTGCCATTTTCGACAACACGGGAAAACGATCCCCATGCCATGCAATCTCCACCATTCTAACGGGCTCTTATTAGAACCGATTCTTACTTCACTAAGATATGTCTCCACTTCACATATTGATGTGATGTTATTTTGTTTGAATATTCTATCCATGTTTGACTGTACTGTTGCACTAACTGATGTAGTATTGATAATGTATTTCATTTTGTATTGATTATATACATCCTTAATTTTTTTTAATAGATTTGTCGTATCTATATTATACGACGAAGGTATTTGTTCAAAAAATTGGACTTTTAATCTTGGATCCAATATGGTTGATATTATTGTTTCAATATTTGTAAGATTATAATAATTTCCTATTTTATCAATAGCATTTATAGGGTTTATAAAATGGTGGTCAAATGAGTTTAAATGTTCCATTAAGGAAACATAAAAAGGAATGACTAGATTTAAGGTAGATGTGTCACCACATATATCATTGGTAAAATCAAAAAAGGTTTTTAATTGTTTTGTATGTTGATTAAGGTAGTCCAATCATCCTGATAAAAAATAATAATTAGTAAATAAAATTAAATTACTTCGCTCAGTTTCCGTTCTTCGATATCAGATATATCATCATATATCTGAGTTACAACCTCATCAATAACCCTTCTCATTTTAATCGCTCTTTCGATCATTAAATAAGAACTGTTCCATCTGATGGAAGTGTCTAATTTTAATTTTAAATATTTTATAGGGGGAATTAGCGAGGAGCATTGCATGATTCTTGTCTTTGTAAACGAATTGCGAATAATCTTTATGATTACTTAATTTGGATAATTGCCTGTCTATTTTTTTAAGTATTTCTTGTACAACTAAATTAAGTACGTGTGCAAAACATCGTACATGTAAAATTTTACAATTTGGATTTTTTACACGAAGAATTTTTATGAAAATCGAATTAGAGCTAGCATTATCACAAGTAATTTCTATGTTACATATGTCGATATTATAATTTTTTATAATTTGAGAAAACTCTCTATATATATATTTTCACCAGAATGTGAATCAGTGAATGGAACTATATCTAATAATAATGATTTCATCTCCCATTTTTCATCAATAAAGTGGCAGGTCAACCCTAAAAATGGTACATTAGTGGGGCTTGACCATATGTCAGTGGTAAAGTTAATTTGGCACTTTAAATTATTTATAATTATTTTAACTTTATTGAATTCTTTATTATAAATCTCATTCATATATTGTTTAATTGAGGGTATTGAACATATTTTTATGTCAGGATTCAAAGCTCTAACCAATGACTTGAATTCCTGTGTGGCGAAAATTTTTAATGGTATATTTGACTTGAGTAAAAATTTTAATAAATGATGCTTAATATCATCCTCATTTGTTTTGGACACATTATTTAAATAGTTTTTATCGTATTATTATTTTGAATTTTTTGATAAAATCTTTTATTATGATTAATTAGTGCCGAGGTAGTTTTTTTCTTGCACATTATTTCTACATTGCATATCTTACATCTAGCTGTCTCCATTTTAGAATCATGCAGATAATGGTTCCATATTAAAGAATTTTTCCGCCTAACATTAGCATCAGTTTGATCAGATATTGATGTAGATCTAGAACTATTCGAGGATTGACTATGTCCTTCACCATAACTTCTTCAATCAAGATTTTCTAATTGATCTTTGAATATATTTAAAATTATATATATATATCATATAAGATACATGCTTACCATCTTTCCTGAAATTCCAGATCATTGATACATTAGGAGCTGAAAGAAAAAATATTTAAAAATTAAGAAACAGTAAATTAATTAAACAGTGGCATAAGCATGGGGGAGGCTGTTTTTAAAAATAAAAATATTTTAATTTATATTTTTATTCCTCTTATGAATTAAAAATTAAACCTCTCTTTTCAAATCAAAAAAAATATTATATTAGTTTCTTTTAAATATATTCTTAAAATTTGTGCAAATACTATTTTTAATCAAAGTACAAATACAATATTTTATTTATATTTTAAAAATATTTTCATATTTTTTTTAAATACCAGTATTTGCATAAGAATTATTTAAATTTTATATAATTTTTTATACAATAAAATTTTTAAAATTATAAAAATATTTACATTTTAAATATTATTTTAAATAATAAAAATAAATTTATGATTAAACAAAGGAAATTTATGCTACTAAAGTATTTTAATATAATAAATAAAATTTATAATGAAATACTTTCTAAAATTTTGTTATATCTTATTCTTATATGCAAATATTAAAATAAATTTAACATAGCCTAAGATGTAAGCAATTGAGTGTTCATAAAAAATGGGAGAGTTGGGAGAGAAAATCCTGGCTAAGCCACTGCAATTAAGACTTCAAAATATTATTGTTATGTAGTATATAAATTATACATGTAATATCATTTTATTAGGAATAATTATATATTCTTAAAATTTATGCAAATACTATTTTTAATCAAAGTACAAATGCAATGTATTATTTTGAAAATATTTTCATATTTTTTTTAAATACCAGTATTTGCATAAGAATTATTTAAATTTTATATAATTTTTTATACAATAAAATTTTTAAAATTATAATCTATATAAAATATTTACATTTTAAAATTTATTTTAAATAATAAAAATAAATTTATGATTAAATAAAGGAAATTTATGCTACTAAAGTATTTTAATATAATAAATAAAATTTATAATGAAATACTTTCTAAAATTTTGTTATATCTTATTCTTATATGCAAATATTTAAAATAAATTTAACATAGCCTAAGATGTAAGCAATTGAGTGTTCATAAAAAATAGGAGAGTTGGGAGAGAAAATCCTGGCCAAGCCACTGCAATTAAAACTTCAAAATATTATTGTTAATTTTGTAGTATATAAATTATACATGTAAAATCATTTTATTAGAAGTGATTATATATTCTTAAAATTTATGCAAATACTATTTTTAATCAAAGTACAAATACAATGTATTATTTATATTTTGAAAATATTTTCATATTTTTTTAAAATACCAGTATTTGCATAAGAATTATTTAAATTTTATATAATTTTTTATACAATAAAATTTTTAAAATTATAATCTATATAAAATATTTACATTTTAATATTTATTTTAAATAATTAAAAAAAATTTATGATTAAATAAAAAAAATTTATGCTATTAAAGTATTTTAATATAATAAATAAAATCTATAATGATGAAATACTTTCTAAAATTTTGTTATATCTTATTCTTATATGCAAATATTTAAAATAAATTTAACATAGTCTAATTGAGTGTTCATAAAAAATGGGAGAGTTGGGAGAGAAAATCCTGGCTAAGCCACTGCAAATAAAACTTCAAAATATTATTGCTAATTTTGTAGTATATATATTATACATGTAATATCATTTATTAGAAGTGATTATCACAATGTAATTAATAATGATGAAGATTTTATGATAGTTATTATGATACATTATCTGAATTAGATGATTTTCTTTAAAATTTGATAAAAAATAAGGTCACTGAATGGGAAAAGAATTTTCCTAATCAAAGAATAAGAACTAGTCAAGAAAATTAGTTATTTATCTGCCAAGGAACTTAAGAATATGGGAAAGATTGTTTTGGCTTGTTCTTTTTAAATATATTCTTCAATTTATACAATAAAAATTTTATTGTATAAAAAATTATATAAAATTTAAATAATTCTTATGCAAATATTGGTATTAAAACATGAAAATATTTTCAAAATATAAATAATCCATTGTATTTGTTGTACTTTTTAAAAATAGTATTTGCATAAATTTAAGAATATATTTAAAAAGAACAAGCCAAAACACTCTTTCTCATATTTTTAAGTTCCTGGCAGATAAATAACTAAATTTTCTTGACTAGTTCTTATTCTTTGATTAGGAAAATTCTTTTCCCATTTAGTAAGCTTATTTTTTATCAAATTTTAAAGTAAATCATCTAATTCAGATAGTGTATCATAATCACTATGATAAAATCTTCATCACTATTAATTACATTGCCATAATCGCTAACAATAATATTTTGAAGTTTTAATTGCAGTGGCTTAGCCAGGAATCTTAACACCAAAAATGATTAAATAAAGAGAAAGTATTAAAATAATTATATTTTTGTTTAGTTTGGGTTTGGGGCTTTTCCTTTTCTTCCATTAAAATTTGACAGCAATTAATATAAGTTATGGATTTGATAAAGATAATAGGAAATAAAATAATGATATCCACTAGGAATATTTAATTACTTCTTTTTTTATTATACTTACAACAATTTACAAATACAAATAAAATATATGCGAAAAATTACGAATATTTATATATAAATAATTTTGAATAATACGAATAATTTTCCTCATTATTCATAAAATACGAATCGAATCGAATTTCGAATAACAAATAATTCGTTTTAGGCCTAACTGCAAGCCTCCAATTTTCCAAACTCGACAATTGTTCCTTTCCTTCCCCTCCATTAATCTCTTTTTTACTTACAAATTTCGCCGGGAAATTCTGTACCACTGGTATATCTTTCTTTTCATTATCCAGTTCCTTACACATTTCTTGACTAATAATTTTCTCCACTATTACTTCTGTTTTCGTGACTATTTTTATTTAATTATTATTTTGCTCATTAATACATTTTCTACAAGGTATTTCTTTTCTTACCTCTATAGGCTTGTCATTTTCCATAATATTAATACTTTGCGACAACTCAGTATATCTTACCTTTCTTTTTTTAACTGGAACTATCCGCGTTTGAGACATATTTTCTTTTACAAACTCACCTTCCTGATTACCCATCATACCATTTCCAATGATTTCATCTTTTATATCACATAATTCTCGATTTTCTATTTCAACGTTCTGAACTTCAACCATTTCATCTCGTTTAATTTCATTTGGAAAAATACCCCAAAAATTATTTAATAGGACAATCTTAACAATCCATTCCCACCCCATAATCGTTTCCACTATTTTATCAACAATCCACAAATTTAAATAATTAACTATACCATTTATCACAAACGGTACTTCAATTTTTCCTAAAACCTTTATTTCCGATCCGTCAAACTGTTTAACTATCATCTCCTCTTTAATTATATTCTATTCTAGCCAATATTCACAATAATTTTCATAACTTACAATCGATATCGCAGCACCTGTATCCAATAGCATAGACATTTCTCTACTTCCTACAACTACTTCTACGTGAGGACATTTATCTTTCTCACTTTTGCCCTCTAATTTTAAAATAGGAATTATAAAATTTTTTATATTTTCACCATTTACCAAATTTACATTGCTTTTATCTACTAAATTTCTTTTAACTTCTACATCTCCACTCACACGAAATTTCATTTCATTCTTTAATGTAATAACTTTCATTTTATTATTTTCGCTATCATTTAGTCAATTAGCAAGATATCCTTCTTTCCTGCACTTAAAACACATAATTTCATCTTTACCTTCTTTCAAAATATCACTATTTTGCATCATTCTTACATTAGATGCCGGTGCTAAGTATTTCACTGCCGGAAATGCTTCCCCATTTATCGGTTCTCTTACATAACAATTCTCTTTAACATGTCCCATTTTTCCAAATCTTTAACATTGAAATGTTTTTTGATTATTTCCAATAATACGATACGTCGGAACATAACATTTTTCACTACTATGCCCAACTCCTCCACATCTATTACATTTATTCGGTTGCTTGTTAAACATTGCACCGTTCTGAACACAATTTCTACATATATGTCCCAATTCTCTACATGAATAACATCTTACATTTTTCATATTAATCTTTGGACGATTAAATCTATTTCGGAAAAAAAAAATTTTTCTCAATTTTCCTTTTCATTTCTCTGCAAGTATATTGAAGTATTATACTCTTTAAAATGATCGTATTCCTTATCATTTCTTCGATCATCTCTTTTCTTTCATTATAACTTCTCTCACAATTTCCCCATGACTATAATTATTTCGTTTATTATCTCTCATTCCATTTTCATTTTTAATCTCTATTTCTCTTTTATTATCAATATCTTTTCTTTCCTCTCCCGATTTAATAATATTGATACTTTTCCTCATTCCTTCTATCATAGTTTCATTTAACATTTTCCATATTTCATCCTTTAAATTTAACATCTCTTCCATAATTCTTTCATTTTCATTAACTTTTTTTACTTCCCTTTCATTTTTCCTTTTTCAATTTCATTATTTTTCATTTCAATTTCTTCTGTAATTTTTATTCTATCTCTTTCTATAACTCTTTTTATTTTTTTCCGATGTAACATAATACCAATTATCTATAAACATATCAATACTACCGCTATAATACAATTATTTCTCCGTGGAACCATTTCCACATACTTTTGTGTTTTTATACTTCTTTTATAATTAAACATTTATTCTTTATCCATAAATTTATAAAAAATTTATTAAAACTTTTATTATAAATATTTTAACATTGCTAAAAGTTAGACAATATATTAAACCTAATATAATTAATAATATCAAAATTATATAAATGCACATCATTTTATATATTCCAAAAAATTTTTACCTTTTATTTTTAAGAATCCTATTTATTTGCCTCGTGTCCCAGTTATTGTTCTAGGTTCACGGCACCACTTTTGTGCTCTTCTTATAACTTATTAGACTAGTTAATTATTATCGATTAGGTTAATTCCACGATATACTACTGATAATTTTATTTATATAATCTATATTTTACAAAAAAAACCTTTTCGCGAAGGGAAAAAAAAAATTAACCAAAAATTACACACATAAAAACATTATTATTTTTTAAATAAAATACAAATATAACCTTGACAACGTTCAAAAATAATAAAACACAACATATATATTTCCTAATACGACATAACAAAAATAATCTTATCTAAAAACTAGCAAAAGTATTAAAATTAATAAAAATATACTTTTTTTATAAGCCAAAAAAAATACTGCTTGTTTTTATATGCTAAAAATAATACTAAAAACTAATGAAATATTCATAAAATGAGAAAACATTTAAAGCTAATAGAATAAGTAATATATATATATATATACTGTTATTTAACTAATATATATAATGTAATATATATATAATATTAAGAAGTCAAAACATCATTGATTTAGATAATTATCCAAATTTAACTAATATATAATGTAGTGTATATAAAAAGTTGGGGAAAAATCATTGATTAAGAAAAAATATAAGATTTAGGTAAGATAACATATAATTAATGCAATAATATGCTAAATAAGATGAACTTATTGTGTGAAGTTGAAAGAAAAATTTATAAAAGATAACATACAATTAATGTTATAAAATGCTAAGTAAGATGAACTTATTATGTGAAGCAGAAAGAAAAACAGATAAAAGAACTAATACTTAATATGATAAATGTATGTTTATAAAATAAATTTGTTATATTAAGATTAAACCTACTTTAAAACTATTCAAAGTATTAAGATTAATAAAATATACTTGTAATATGTCGATTAAAACTAATTTAAAATACACATGTATAAAATATAATTGTAATATGTAGATTAAAAACTACTTTAACCAGTGGCGTCACTGGGGGGAAGCGCAGGGGCTCAAGCCCCCTGAAAAATTTGATTAGCCCCTTGAAGCAAAAAAAATTTTTTTTTTAATGGTTCCTTAACATCCCCTTAAACTGAAAAGAACTTTTTTTGATGTCCCCTGTTTATTATAATTCTATTAAGTGATATATAGATTTAATTTTATTATTTAAAAATTAATAAGACTATCTAAATTTTATTAGATTAGATTAATACATATAAATTATATTTTCACTATGTCAGCTTGCAATCAAATTCTTTGTTAAAAATAAAATATCAATACCATGCATAATGTTTAAATATCAATTTAGCATTAACAATTGAAGTTTAATTGATTTTTATAACCCTAATTAAATAAATATAAAGATTTATTAATTGAAAATTAACAAATTTAATATTGTAAGCCGAGTTTAAAATCACTATTTAAATAAAATGACTTTGCGATTTAAAAATTTAAGCATTAAAGACTTTATGAAAAAAACTAAAGATAAAAGTAGCAATAATCTTGAGGACCAAAGAAGAGGATTCAATAATAAAGCTGGTGATGAACAAAGTATATTTTATACAGTTTTTAAAATTCAAACTTCGATTTAGTTGAAAGACGATTAATTGTAGTTTTAAAATATATAAATATTGAAAATAAAAATGTTAAAAGAAAGAAAATAGGTTAATAAATTTATATATAAGTCTGTGTCCAAAATGTTTTGAAAAAATCCTTAAAATTTTCACAAATTAATAACAAAACACTTTGGACATTTAAGTTTTAAAAAATAAAAATTTATTAGTTAATTATCTATTTTAATGGAATTTTCTTTTTCACTTGATCATAATTGAAGTTATATGTTTTTCCTATTTCATCCCAAATTTGCCTAATTTCTATAGAATTTCTATTTAAGTCATTTTTCACCAGAGTATTAAACAATATTGATTTCTTTAGTTTTCAAGTTAAGCAAAAATTGCTTTACAATATATTTTCACCTTTCAGGAGCAGGACACTAGAAATGGAAAATTTTTTAAAAATTTTTCTATTATAATCACATAAGGTGATGTCAAAATATTAGCTAAATAAAACATAGTAAATATTTTCTATATAAATAGTCAATATCTTAAAAAATCATATACTATTATTCTTTTTACATTAATAAAGATAATATTGGCTAAATTGTTTACTCAATCATTCTTTCATAATTTGATAATTATATATTTCTTTGTTTATCCTAACTTAATAATAAACTATATTTTAATAAAAATGCTAAATAAATTTAAAATAGTTTGCTTATTTATATATATTTTTGAAAAATGGAATAATATGGAATATTACTTTTTATATATTATATTTACAAAAATAAATACACTGAAAAGAAATACATTTTAAAATTAATCTTATTTAGATTCATTGAATAATGAAGAAAGTATTGTGAATGATATGATTGTAAATAATGTAAGTAGAGAAGGAAAGAAAATAGGTAAAAAATTAATTTATATATAAGATATTTTATTTATAAAATAATAGAAGCACTATGTGTGGCTCAATCTGAAGATATATGTGAGATCCAATGTACAGATATCTCTGAATGTATTAATTTTTTAAATATAATTAAATTAAATATAAAATTTTATATAGACATAGAATCTGAAGAGGATACTACAACAAGCCAGATTCTTGATAGCAGTAAATATAAAGGTATATTGGATAAAGAAGTTTTATTACAACAAATTACATTTGATGAAATACATTTTAAAATTAACCTTATTTAGATTTATTAAATAATGAAGAAAGTATTGTGAATGACATGATTATAAATAATGTAGATACAGAAGGAAAGAAAATAAGTAAATTAATTTGTTTATAAGATATTTTATATTTATTTATAAAATAATAGAAGCTATACGTTTGGCCCAATCTAAAAATAACAACTATTCAAGTATATTTTTCATTTTAACAATATTTTTCTTCAAATATATAATATTTGTCATAATTTTCATAAAAGTAATAATATTTTAATTTTTATATTAATATTTGTCACTTTTTTAGAAGAGCTTATACAAATATTATTTTTATTTTAACAATGTTTTTCTTCAAATATATAATATTTGTCATAATTTTCTAAAACCAATAATATTTTAATTCATTTATTAATTTTTATCACTTTTTTCAGAAGAATTAGATCTGGGTACTAAAACAACTGGTCCTATGCAACCTATATTAGGTGCCTATCCATATATTGGAATGGGTAAAGATAAACGAAGCTTTCAAACTCAGTGGTACAAATCCTTTCCCTGGATTGAATATAGCATAACCAGAAACTCTATTTTTTGTTTTCCTTGTCGTAATTTTCCCACTCAACCTCAAAAAGGATACCTTTTTAATCAAGGTTATCAAAAATTTTGTAAGGTAAAAGAATACTTAACAACTCACGGAGCAACAAATGGTCATGCAACGAATGTAATTCTCTGGAACCATTTTAAACAATCTTTTGTAGAAGGCACCATTAAAGAAAAATTTATAGCTCTAACTAAATCAACAATACTTGAAAGAAGAGAATATTTGAAACTATTCAAAATTACAATACTATGTGCTAAGTTGGAACTTCCCCTTAGAGGTCATTATGAAAGTAAGACAAACAATAATCAAGGAAATTATTGTGAAATATTAAACTGTTTGAAAGAGTATGATCCATTTTTAATAGCATATAAACCACCAGGCAATGCTCATTATTGCTCACCTCAATCACAAAATCAAATGCTATCTGCAGCTGGAAACTTAATCGTAAAGTACATAGCATCAGAAATAAGGGAGGCAGGCTATTTTGCTCTCATGGCTGATGACACTCGTGATGTTAGCTCATATGAGCAATTAAGTATATGTGTTAGATATGTTGATAAAACAAAAACACCAAAGGAATCTTTTATATCTTTTCAAAAAGTTGAAGACTTAGATGCAGAGTCATTAACGAAGACATTAATAACAACCTTAAACAACAATTCCATAAATGCAATTTGCGTTGCTCAAGCATATGATGGTGCAAGTGTTATGAAAGGGCATCTTTCGGAGTCCAGGAAAGATATCGCCAAAATCACAAAATGGCTATATATGTGCACTGCTATGCGCATAAACTCAACCTTGTACTGATCTCTGCCTGCAAATCAGTACCTCAATCTATAAAGTTTTTTAAAGTATTAGAAGGTATTCATGCTTTTTTCTCAATATCTGTAATCCATCACAATAAATTTCTTGATTTGTGTAATATAAATGTAATTGTAAATTGAATTTAAATTGAATATAGTATTAACTTTTCGTTTGTAAATTACATAACCTGAAGGATTGAATTCATTATATATATATATATACGTGATATTTTGTATTAAAGATACTTTTACTTACTTTACCTATTTTACTTATTCAATAAAACACTTCATTGGCGACGATATTTAGAGAAGATTTATTTGATTTATTAAATTTAAAGTAAAAGACTCAATGGAAGTAGCTCCTATTAAAGTTGAAGATTCAATGGAAGTAGTTCCTATTATAGTTAAAGACTCAATGGAAGTAGTTCCTATTAAATTCCATATTCCAAAGAAAAAGTAAATATTCAGGACTGCTTATTTAACTTGGAGTTAATTTATAAAGTAAGAAATATTATAGATTTAAATACAAAAAAAGACCTGCTTTTAGCCTATATCGGAACAGACAATCTTATCAAAATTAAGAACTTTCACTTTCCAATAAATCTAGAGATGATAAATTATGATACTTTAATAAAAAGCTTAAATTTGGTGTTCAAGGATAGTTCGAGCATTTTCGTAAATAGGAAAAGAAATTTTACGTTAAAAAGATGCAGTGAGACGATTATTGACTTTTCAATTAGGGTTAAAACTGTCTGTTCTCTTTGTAATTTTAAACCGCCTTTTGATGAACTTTTAAGAGATATATTTATCCTAGGAGTAGGCTTACCTGAGTTGGACAAAGAACTTCGGTCAAAGTATAACAAAGGCAATATTACTTTTGAAGAGACCGTGCGTTTAGCGATCGCGCTGTCTTCTTTGGAAAATGTAACCCCGACTGAATTTAATAAAATAATTAGAAATAAGCTAACACAGGGTTCGAAAAATAATTATTTTAGAAATAATAATTATACAAACGTCAATAGATTCAATAATAATAAACACTTTAGTAATAATTATATTCCTAATAATAATTATAGACCTAGTATCAAACCTAACTCTATTCAAAAGAAAGTGATATGCTTTCGTTGCGGTAAGGCAAACCACATAGCGAAAGATTGTAGAACCCATGCCATACAAATGATTCTGCCACGGACACCTCGCCTGTCATTTTCAAATAAAGCAACCATCGATGCGAAGATAAATGGGTTGCAGTTAGCTATGGAGTTTGATACCGGCGCCGCGTGTAGTGTGATTGATGAGGTCACCTGGAATCGTATTGGCAGACCACAACTATCACCGGCTTATAAATTAGTGGGATATAATCATATCCAAATCGAAGTACTAGGTAAATGTACCGTAGAAGTCAAAGTAAAAAATATTTCGAAATTTTTACTTATTTGGGTAGTTAAAGGGGAGAATTCCCTTATTTTTGGGATGCCTTTCATTAGAGAATTTGATATAAAACTACCGGAAGAAGTTCGTATTAATAAAATAAATATGAATGTTCCCTCTTTAAATACGATTGCTTTAAAATTCCCCTAAGTTTTTAAAAAAAAATTAGGTGAAATCAAACTGCAAAAGGCAGTCATCCGAATAGAACCGAACACGTTACCGATTGCATTACCAGCAAGAAGAGTTCCTTTTCCGTTGCGTCGAACCATTGAAGCTGAGTTGGACAGACTTTTAGACGAAGGCGTTATCGAGAAGGTGGATTCAACAATAACTCCAATCACTTGGGCTACGCCAACGGTTAATATCTTAAAGAAATCCGGTGCCGTACGGATATGCGGAGATTTTCGTTTAACAATCAACAAATATCTAGCGATCGATAACGAATTTACTACCAACTTTCGTCCACCTAACAAATAAGATCGCGGGTAGTAAAATATTTTCAACAATAGATTTAAGAGATGCATTTTTACAATTCGGAGTTAGTCCAGAATGTAGGGACCTTTTAGTAATTTCGACACATGTCGGTTATTACCGATACCAAAGAATTCCATTTGGTTTGACTAGCGCTCCGATAATATTCCAACGCTTTATGAAAAACCTATTAAAGGGAATTCCTATGGTTAGTGTATTTTTAGACGACATAATTATTGCAGGTGAGAATAATTCCGATCACATAGTTAATTTGGAAGAAGTATTAAGAAGATTTGAGAAGGCTGGACTGACCACGACGACCGATAAAATTAAAATCGGAGAAAAGTCAGTCACTTATTTAGGTCATGTTATTGACAGTTTCGGAATTCACCCTACAGAAGATAAGATTAGCGCTATAAAAAATTTTAAAACACCTTTTCCAATGTTAAAGAACTACGTTCATTTCTTGGAATAGTGAATTATCATGAGGCATTTATTTAAAATTTGCATTCTATTTGTGCGCCTTTACACCGACTAACGAGTAAAAATGTTGGTTGGTTTTGGTCAGCTAGAGAAAATGAAATATTTACTAAAGTTAAAAATATATTGTCAAAAGAAGATACAATAATTCCTTATTCAGCCGATATCCCTGTCGTGATTTCTTGTGACGCTTCCGAAGATGGTCTAGGAGCTGTTATTGCACACCGATTTCTTACTGGCCAGGAGAAACCGATTGCTTACGCATCGAGGACACTATCGGCGGCTGAAAAGAATTATGCCACAATTGATCGGGAGGCTTCGGCGATCATGTTCGCTATCGAGAAGTTTCATCAATATATTTTTGGAAGACATTTTATCTTGGTTACTGATCATAAACCATTACAATATATTTTAGGTGATAAAAGATATCTTAACAAAATAACAAATAACCGTATAATACGGTGGGCGACGAAGCTATTAAATTATGATTATGAGATAATATATAGACCAGGTAATCATAACAAATGTGCCGATGCTCTGTCTCGTTTGGGGGTAGAGAAAGCAAAAACAAATGAAGTTACAAAAAAATTCGAAGAAGAATTCAGAGGATTAAAAATTAATTTAATAGAAGATTTATCTTTCACGCGCAGCAAAGTCGTAGGTGAAACGAAATGATATAAACCTAAAAGAGATTATTAAATTAATAAAAAATCATTGGTATATTGATAATAATATTGATAATATAAATAATTCGGAGATTGTAAAAAAATATATTTCGATTAAAGATAATATTTCGTTCGAAGAAGGATTATTATTTTATAATGATAGAATTATTATTCCAGATATTTTAAAAAAGGAGGTTTATCTGGAAAGTATTGGTTAATTTGCGTAGACGCTTTTACCAAATGGGTTGAAGTTGCAATTTTAACACATATTAATTCGGCGAGTGTAATAAATAATCTGCGTAATTATTTTGCTAGATTTGGGTTACCTCGCTACATTGTCTCAGATAACCTCAGTTTACTGGATCTGAATTCAAAACGTTTCTTTTTAAAAACAATATAAAACATTTTAGATCGGCCCCTTATAGCCCCAAATCGAATTGTTTGGCTGAACGATATATACGGACGATAAAGACGCGTTTCTATGCTGGAAGGAGATGTGGGACTCCGGACCAGTTAAATTTAGCGAATTTAATTACTCACCGTAATACTCCCAATGCAACTACTGGTAAATCCCCTGCCGAGAGGATGTTTGAAAGGTCGCTGAGGACGACATTAAATCAGTGGAAATTATCAACGAGAGAAAGGACGGAAAACGCTCTATGGAAACAAAAGTACTACAAAGATAGAAGTGTTGAACCTCGGGAGTTTGAAAAGCAGCAAAAAGTTTGGATAGCAAACGAAAGGACAGCAGGGTGGCATGAAGGAAAAGTGTTACAACGAAAAAGCGCAATATTGTACGATGTGGAATCAGAGGGGATCGTTAAAAACAAGTATGCAGATCAATTGAGGGATGCACATACACAAGAGAAGGAAATACCCGTTACGTTGACCGAAGAAGTGGAAAAGGCAGAACATGAGAATACAACTCTTGAAAAAGAGTTTCGAAACCCCCACTACGTTATCACGATGAATTCAATTTATAGTGGGGAGAACTGTAATATAAATGTAATTGTAAACTGAATTTAAATTGAATATAATATTAACTTTTCGTTTGTAAATTACATAACCTGAAGGATTGAATTCATTATATATATATACGTGATATTTTGTATTAAAGATACTTTTACTTACTTTACCTATTTTACTTATTCAATAAAACACTTCATTTGCAATTAAGATTAGGGTTAAAATCCAAAAATATTGATGCCTTGAGTTACACGTTGGAGATCCCATATTAGAACTATAAAGGCAGTAAAAATGACTTTCCCTGCAATTATTTCTTATCTAGAAAATATAGACCATGGTGATGTGGTGAAAGCAAAGGGAATTTTATATATTCTTTTACAATATGATACAATTATGTGTATGTTTATATTCCAAAAATTATTATCTATGTGTTCCAATATTTCTATTTTTTTGCAAAAATCAGATTCGGACATATCAACAGCATTAGCTCTTATTGAGTCTCTTATCAGTTCATTGTCAAATTTAAGAAATAATTCGTATTTTTCTTCATTATTTACCGAAGTAAATAAATTTTGCAATTTATATAATATAAAAATAACAAATAAAAGAGCAAATATACCTTCTACCATTTTGAATAATTATATTCAAATAGATGATATTGTTTCTTCTAATCATTCTGATCAAACAGAAACTTTTTATAAGTGTCATGTCTTTTATCCAATTTTGGATATTATGATAAATGAATTAAAAAAGAGATTTTGCCAAGAAAACACAGATATTTTAATAGCTATAAATGCATTACATCCCTCCTCCCCCCTTTTTTTAAATAATGATATCATTAAACCATTTATCTTACATTATAATCTTCCTGATCCAATGGAAGAATACATAATATTAAAGGCTTATATTTTAACCTATAATAAAAAACACGAATCTATGTGTAAATCAATAATAGATTTGATAAAAATCTTACCCATAGATATATTCCCTTGTATATTTAATTGCCTTAAAATTGCGTTAACTATACCTTTTAATTCCTGCTCATGTGAAAGATCGTTTTCAGCATTAAAACGGGTGAAAACATATCTTCGATCGACAATGGGTCAGGAACGATTAAATTCGTTGGCTCTATTGAGCATAGAAAAAAATATTATTAATACCATTCCTATAGATCACATTATAGAAGAATATGCAATAATGACTAGCCGGCGTAGAGAACTTATTTTATAAATAATTTAACCTTATAATTTTTGAAACGCAATTTTAGGCGTCTGCGAGTAAATATATCGTTTAATATTTATTTTATAAATTTTTTTTTCATATCCAAAATTAGCTAAAAGACATGGTGCTTATAAAAAAAAATTTTTTGAGATAGGAAAATCAGAAAAAAACAGTAAATGCTTTCTTTTGATATGAAAGTTTCTGAAAAATTTAATTAAAAATATTTGAATACATTGACAATACAATAATATATAAGATCTTAATTGCTTTCATCATATCACTATGGTACTTATTTTCTAGCTCCCAAATTATTTATTTCTAATTTGGCACACTTAAATTGTAAATAACTCAAGGCTTCAATATATTTGCATAATTTCTTCCAAGATTTTAGGTGTTTTTGCTTTATCAATATATCTAACATACTAGATTTTGATATGAGTTAACATCGTGTATGTCATGGATATGACTGCAAATTAACCATCATCTATTATTTGTGTGGCTATGTAATTTAAGATTATTACTACAGCTGCTGAGAGCATATGATTGCATAATTAAGATGAGCAACAGTGATCAACTGTCCAGTAGTTTATATAGGATTAAAAACGGAAGATAATCTTTTAGAAATTTAATATCTCACAATAATTTTCTCGATTACTTATCTAGCTTCCATCATGTCATCTAAGAGGAAGCTCTAACCACCATATAGTTTTATGATTTGGATTGGTCGTTTATATTCTCTTTTTCAAGAATTGATGATTTGGTTAGGCCTATAAATTTTTCCTTATTAGTCCATTCTATAAAACTTTGTCTAAAATGGTAAGAGAGAGTTATATTAGTTTCATGACCTTTTGTTAATGTTAGTTGCTTAGAATTATATTGCCTTATGGGGTTTTTAAAAACATTAACAATTGAGGCATATGTATGAATTAATTAATCGGTTTTATCATTGTAATTCTTTAGACGCGAAATTTTTTATATCAGCCATATAAAATACTTTATACTGTAGTAAATCAATTTTGTATTGAAATATTTGTAGAAATGTATTGTTTTAATTATTTATTAGTTTTAATCATTTATATTCTAGTCTTAATTATTTATATTCTAGTCTTAATGATATTTATATTCTAGTCTTAATGATCAATATTCTTGTCTTAATTATTTATATTCTAGTTTATTTTGTACGTATAATATAATAAAAAACAAAATATGAAAATAAGAATAATCCTTCAAGAGTTTAGTAATTTTTAAAAATATATTAATATATAACCCGACCGAAGGCCAGCAAATTAGGGGGTATGGGGGCGAAGCCCCCCCCATAAATTTTTTTTAGTTGAGCCCCCTGAGATTGTAAAGGCTAGCGACGCCCCTGACTTTAACTAATATGGGTATTAAAGCAATATTAAGTCAATACCAGACTGACATACATGTTATGCTGAGCTGAAACCTACTTAAGATTGATAAAAAATTAAGGCAAAAAACAATATAGTAATGAGGCAAAAAACAATAAAGTATATTAAGGCAAAACATTTTAAGAAATGATAACAAATTTTAAAATTGATAGAATATAACAGGGTTTGATAAAATATAACAAGGTAAAGACAAATTACTGACATATTACCTAACCAGAGAATATGAGTATATATATTGTTAGATTAAAGCTAAATTTGTGCTACATTATGATTAAAATATAAAAGAAGAAAAAGATAAAAGGAAGAAAAATATACCTGTTTTGAGAAGACTAATTAAGACTTAGACACCAATTAGAAATAGGTTTTGAAAGCAAAAAAATTCTGACCTGTTCCAAATCTACTTTACTTTATTATTCTTGAGATATTAGTTGTCCTTCTAAGAAACGCTAATCACAATCATCAATAAATGAGTAAGACTGCATTCATAGTGGAGACGGATCCGATTTTTACATCCGTTCCGTCAAAAGTCAATCTCATTAAAAATGATATATATGTTCATAGTGCGTCCGTTCCGATACCTTCCGTCTTAAAAACGGATCCGGCAAATTTTGAAGTAAAAACATTTTGACTTTTTGATCCGGCAAATCTTATAGAGCGTTATAACGTTACTTACAATTTTTTTATAGTCTATGAAC
Source organism: Gordionus sp. m RMFG-2023 (assembly GCF_954871325.1). Taxonomy (NCBI): domain Eukaryota; kingdom Metazoa; phylum Nematomorpha; class Gordioida; order Chordodea; family Parachordodidae; genus Gordionus; species Gordionus sp. m RMFG-2023. Next base: position 68,536,606 of record NC_088775.1, read on the forward strand.
ATTTATATCATTTTTAATGAGTTTGACTTTTGACGGAAATTAGTAAATTTTATTTAATATCTCGTAACCAAGCCTTCTGGGGGAACAGGCAACAAGAAGGCAATATGATGGCCCTTATTAAGCTTATTGCAGATTCTGAACCTATACTAAAAATGTATATACAGCAATGAAGAAAGAAAAAAGGATAAAAAAAATAAGGGATTAAAAACGAAATTATATTTAAACCTATAATAACATAAACATTCTCATTGAATCCATGAAAAATATGGTTATAAAAAAAATTAAAAATGAGATTACATTCAAGAGGTGCTTTTCAATCATAGTTGATGGCACATACGATGTTTCGAAATCAGAAGCAATAGCTTTGATAGTAAGATATGTTGAAAATAGTGAGACGCCGAAGCCTGTTGAGAGACTGATTGACATATATTTTACGGGAAATACCACAGGTCTCGATATAAAGCATAATATAATATCCAAACTTGGCTCGATGAATTTACCCCTTGAATATCTAGTTGGGCAAAGTTATGATGGCGCCTCAAACATGAGTGATCAATGGTGTGCAAGCCTTGATTAGAGCAGAGGCGCCAAAGGCAGCTTTTATTTGGTGTTATTGTCATCGATTAAATTTAATCGTTGTTCAATTATGCCAATCAATTAAAGAACTTCGAAATGTTCTAGGAATACTAGATATGTCGATTTTAATGGTGTAAAAAGATATGAGGTACTCAAAAAATTTTAGTGTAAGGATCTGAAAAAATCGCAATGATTTCTACGCGTCAAGAATACCACTCGGTAATAGTTCCTTATTTATTTAAATTTTAAATGTTTTATTTAGAAGCTGGCTATCGTCATATAAAGCTATTGTAAATTTTTTTTAACTTTATGATGCCTTGAGGGCAGCTTTAACAAATTTAAAGGATTCTGAAGATCCTGCCACTTCCACTATGGCTAGTGCTATAGTCTTTAGAATATAAAAATTTGATTTTATCTTATCACTTTGTGTTTGGATAAAATATTGTTGATAACAAGTTTGGCTTGTACAAAATTGCTAACCATTTCGAAGGATATATGGTATGCAATAAATCAAATTCAACTGGCAAAAGATTGCTTGATTAATTTGAGATGTATAATATAAATTATTGTCTTAATTATTTTTAATCTAATAGATAATAACACTGAATTTTTGGATGTTTTTTCAAAGGCGCAAGATTTTATGAAGGAGAAAAATCTACCTTTTGATTTTGAAAGTTCTAGACTTCAAACATTACAATCCAAAAAGGAGAGGTATATATACTTTCATCATTAAATATAGAAATTTTTTTTAGCTTTAAAATAGGTGTGTATTATGCTGCACTCGATTTAATTATTATGCAGTTTAACGAAAGATTTAATGATGATTCAATGAAATTTTTACATCAAACATCATTTTTTACGCCAAAGGGAATGGTAGAAAAATCAATTATTAAAGAAGATATCGAGGATATCTGTGAATTTTACAATTTAAATTCAAGTCAAATTTTCGAAGATTTATTAACCATTCCCACAACCTCATGTACTGCCAAAAGAGTCATGAGTAAAATTAAATTAATTAAAACAAGACTGCGCAGTACCATGAAAGATTCTTTTCTCAATAATTTAACCATATTATCAATGGGAAATTTTTTATTTAAACAATTAAATACTGATGAAATTATAAATTCTTTCGCTTTCTCTTCCCCTAATTTATTAATTTAAAAATAATATTTATAAAGTCATATTTTTTGCATTTTATTTATATTATATATTAAAAATTGATGCAATAAAAATTATTTTTGAAATTTATGGGTGTCATAATTATCATTTTTTCGAAGGGGGGGATACTTTTCAAGGGAGTACTTTTCATGGGGGTATTCTGCTTCATTCGTTCAAAAAGTGTAGGGGCCACGGGTAATGATATTGCACGGTAAGCGTGCACTATTTTTTTCATGTTTTTCATAAATTAACAAGCACGCCAAAATACGTCATATATTTATTTTTTTGTAAAATAAGTAAAATTACGAAAGCTCTCGTTTATAAATGTTCGTTTTATAATTATTTTATTTGAAAAACTAAACAATTATTTAAACGTTCATTATGGACATTCAATTTATATTATAAAAGTAATCGTATTTATATACACAATATTTAAAATTTAATGAAATAGGTTATTCCTTTTACAGAACCTATTCCTTTTACAGTACCTGTTCATTTTACAGTACCTTAATAGCCAAGTATTTTTATACTCAATTTATATTATAAAAGTATATTGTTATATACTTAGTTACAATAATAATTTTATATTTAAAATTTAATGAAATAGGTTATTCCTTTTACAGAACCTATTCCTTTTACAGTACCTGTTCATTTTACAGTACCTGTTCATTTTACAGTACCTTGATAGCCAAGTATTTTTATACTCAATTTATATTATAAAAGAATAATTGTTAAATTTATAGTTATGCTTATACAGGCACACTGGACAGGTTAAATGTTAGCCTTTGTGCTACCCACCCTATTCAAATTTTTTACTTAAGTTGTTAGGCCCACCCTGGTTCTCTTTAAATACAAGCCCTAATCAAAAATGTATGTAGTTGAACATACAAATAAAAACTATTTGTGATATTTGGAATGGTTAAATTAAATATATTAACCCTTATTTACCATCTCTCTATTAATTCAAGATTATGATATAAATATTAGCACAAAAAAAATCCACAGGCCATGTATATATTTTAAGAGGTTGCTCAGCCTAGCTTATAGCAAATCTCTAATAATAATATTTTTTTAAAAAGCTTATATCATACTACATTCTTATGGATGAGCATCAAAGCAATTTTGATTTAGACAATATAACTTCTAAAAGTTAAATAAATTTAGAAATAACAATATTTTTAATAATATATTTACTATTGACTTGAAATGTAATTATTAAAAGTTTACCTAAAATTTTTATCTTACTCTATAATCTATTTAATAGGTTGGGGCTCAATTTGAATCATTTAATGATTTGCAGGTATAAAGATAGCTAATATTATCCAATACTTTAAGAAACAAATATTTTTATCAATTTATATGTTGTCTAAGAATAAAATGAGATATAAATAATTCCCAATGAATCATAACATATTTTAGTCAGTTTGATTTAATTTCATATATTATCACTCAGAGGTTGATTTTATTTTTTATGCATGTATTTTATCAAAAACAGTACAAATAACCTGAGACCTTAAAATTTTGCTCACTGATGAAAATTCACTAATAAAACTTTTTTTCTTCAAATAATTGGCTTCCAAATTATTCCAAAGAATCTTGAAAACCATAGTAGCTAATATAAGCTTCTCTAATTTTATTTAATTCTATTTTTAACAATCTATAGTGTTACTCTTACTACTATTGCATAACTGACTTATTGGCTTAATTGCTTATTGAACTAAGTTAAATATTATCTACCCATTGGATTTCAATTTAAAATAAATTTTAAAATTCAATCTTAAGTTGTTTTACTTCTTATACTTATTGGTTAAAATATTTCAATTAAGTTAAGATAAAAAATCTAAACACTATAATAAAATAATTATTTAGATTAAACAATGTTTATTATTATTTTATTATATTCAAAATAAGGCTTCTATGTAGCAAGTGACAATAAAGTCAAAAAGTATACAATAGAAATAAACAATAACACCTCCATATAATACCCAAAGGCCCTTTTAAGGGCCAGTTAAAATTTGTAGAAGAAAAAGAGTTTAAAGATAATAAAACATTTAGCTTTTGTTTCCATCAAAAGAGAAATTTATATAAGTCAAATAAAAAGAATAAACAACTTTTCATTTTAATGTGAATTCTGATATAATTATGAATAAATATTTTAAATTATCATATATTTTATTTGAATTTAATAATATCACCTTTGATTCAATTTTAACTATATTTCTTTATGTTAATTTTATTCTTAGCACATAAATTAAACTAAAATGATAGTATTCTTAAATCTTATTAGAAAATTTTATTTTCATTGTTTTGCAAATTTGGCCTACATTTTGATCAATTCATTTGCAAATCCTATAATCTTGCCTTATTTTCCAAAACATCTTTAATTTTTTTTATATCTTACCCTTCTAAATAGCCAAAATAACGTAAAGCAGCCCATAAAAAGTTTCCCTGTTTTTTATTATTGCATTATTTAGAAGTGACTCAATAAAACAAATATTTTTTGAAGGCCATTTTTTATTATAAGATATATAATTTATAAAAAAATAATATTTGTACTATTGATTATATAAAAATAATATTAAATATTTTATTTAAAAAATGATAGCGTTCTAATTTGATTTGAGCTTGTAGATATATTCCCAACTTTCACAAAAGAAAAATTTGAAATTGGGACATTTGTGGTGTTATTTAATGGTAATGTCAGTTTGGGCATATTATTTGGTAAAATCCCTTAAAGAAATAAATATTAAATATTATTAAAGTGGTCTATTACTAAAAGGATTTAATGTCCTAATATTATTTCCATGTGGTAGTACTAAAATAAAATAATTAGGTATATATAATAAAAGATTTACAAGAACTGTGGAGTACATTGTTCGTTTTTGCAGAAGTATCCTCTGGTAATATCTTTTTTGTAATTGATTTGTATTTAATAGAGGCCCTACAAGAAAAACATCAGATAATAATATAATTAAGTAATTTCATTACTAAAAGAATCTTTTTGTCTATCATAATTACAAGAATGGATAACTATATTCTTATCTGATGAGCCAGCAGTGTGCTTTTTAGCATTAGCACATCCTAAAAATAATATATATAAAAAATTAAATAAAGTTTAACAATATATAATCTATAAATGTTTGTATTGATGAATGTAAACTTGTAGAATCTTGAAAATATATTATGCAATTAGTATAAAATTTATAAAAAAATACTTGTGTTTTCAGAAAGAGTTTGTAAGGGTTTACTATTTGTGAAAATTTTTATTGATGAGGGAAAACTAGTATCTAAAAAAAATATATTGTAAAGACATAAAAAAATTTTTTGCTTTTCATATAAACAATATTTGCTATTAGCCAAAAAAAAGTGATATAGATGTAACTATAAAATATGTAACCTTTCATATCTATCAAATGCTTAAAGTTTTGATTATTTTCTTTGTCCATTATATTGATGTTATTTATTTGTTTTTCTTATCACTTTCACTTTTCACAAATAATATAAATGAATTTAAAGATCAAACCTTTTCTCATATTTTTAGCATCTTTGCATCTTTTCAAATATCCAGGACTTATTTTTTCTGGCATTTCAATATTTTTTATATTATTGAAATTGATTTCTACTTCACTAACTTGTTTCAGTGGATTTTCTGGTTTTTGTTCAACATCTTTTATATATATTTTTTAAAGTTTACAGAATATATTATAATTCATTAAAAAAAATTATTAATAAATTCTAAAAAAAATGATTACCCATGTCATTAAATTTAAATCCTGATGTTGGATTAAATATATTGATAGCATGTTCAAATTGTTCAATAATTTTAGGAGTAGGCTGACATAGATCTTTATAAACATATTTTAAGTATGTATATATTTTGTTAAATGCATTTTCATTCATCTGAGATGATAATGATGATATATTTTGCATAATATCCTTTACTTTTCTGAATTTTTCATCAGATGATAAAATTTTTTTTTCATTGATAGTATGATTAATTCTAGTGCCATCGATATCATTTTGATTAATATTATTAGTAAGTATTTTATTTTTATTAGTCATCATGTAAATTTTTGAATTCATAAAGTAATCTCTCTGCCATCTTGGATGACATAAATTTTGATCAAACAGATCTATACCATTCAATCTTCTATATTCAAAAATATGCCTACATGGTAATAAAATAGATTCTAAATATCCACAACTACAATTTGAGGGTAATACTGTTAAAGTTAAATTTCCTTCATCATGGGATATTGATAAATTTAGCTGATATCCTTTTAAAGGCAGCATTAGTTAATATATTTTGATATTTGAATTTTACACTATTTTCTGGATAACTTATTATAGATATTTTTTTAAGATTCATAATCACATTATGATTCTTTTCCTCATTTGAGGTATCTATACAAATATTCAAATTTTTGAAAAAATTTGTTAAATTTGAATGTTTTTTTATTAGGGTTTTGAGTACCCTATTCATACTCTCCGTCCTATTATTTGTATAAATAGAAAAATTTGTGGTTTTACACCGCCATGCATAAGACCACTCGTGTCGAATGTTATGCCAATTATTATTAAAATATTCTTCCACATCTGGAAAATTTAATGTCATCAATGAATTATATATTTCCCAATAATGTGCCTCTGTTTTGGTGTAGATCATTTTTTTCAAAAGATTTAACACAACCTTTACCTGGGTAGAATTTATATTTCTCTTTTTAACGGTTATTTCTCTAATAAATGTTTGTTGTACATAGAACATACATATTTCAAGTGAAGCCATAGGAAAGGCTTCTCTATAAGCATGTCTATCAGCAAAGTCCTTATCTGCAATTATTACTTTAATTTTATTATTATTATCATTGTACGATTTAAATAAATCACACATATTTTTAACAATTAAATAATTCTCAGATTTGACTATCCATATAGCAGCAAATCTCGTTTGTTCTTCGCCATCAATAACAAAGAGAGTAAATACTGGCATTTGATAATAATTTAATTTATAAGTTGCATCAACCAGGAGAATCTCTGGAAATGCACTAAAGTAACCCTTCATATTTGGGGTTTGGTAATATATCCCATGAAGGGTATTGTTTTCAGAAACTATTTTTATAATATTATTAGGGTTTAAATTTTTTAATAAGTTAAAAACATCCAGGAGCTCAGAGTCCCCTGGTTGATATAATATTTTCTTTTTTATATTATATAAATCTCGATTTGTTGTGTAAACTCCTTTTTGTTGGAGGTCATATTTAATTTTAAGAATTGAGGCATCATATTCTAAACACTTAACAATTAATGATCTTGATTCATCATTTATTTTACGTTGCTTAGGTAAACGCATGAATAAATTATAATCTAAATTAATAAATAAAAATTGTATATTTCTTAAAAATATATACCCAAATCATGATTATGCCCACTATTCATTTTGGAAACCTATAGCCTATGTAGATCCCCTATTATTATGTGCTTTTCTGAAAAGCTGTTTGGGCAATTTAGTTGTAAAATTTGGGTAAGTCGTTTTCCTTTCCCACGACTTTTAAAGTGTCTTCCTCCATGTATACAAACATAACGTATATATTTGTATTGTATTGTTTGAATAATGTTTTCATCAAAATTACCAAGCTTGGTACATGTTGCTATATGGTAATTTGTAAACACTAGATTTTCATATTTATCTATAGCTTCTTGCAAATCATTAAATGATTCAAATTGTGCCCCAACCTATGAAATAGATTATAGAATAGATAACCTTATTAAAAAAAATATGCATTGTTACTTCTATTTTTTTTGACTTGTAGAAGTTATTTCTTCATCTAAATCAAAATTGCTTTGATATTCATCCATAAGAATCTAATATAGGGTAACTAATAATCATTATTATTTGAATTTTTTTTGTGCTAATATTTATATCATAATCTTGAATTAATAGAGAGATGGTAAATAAGGGGTAATATATTTAATTTAACCATTCCAAATATCACAAATAGTTTTTATTTGTATGTTCAACTATATACATTTTTGATTAGGGCTTGTATTTAAAGAGAACCAGGGTGGGCCTAACAACTTAAGTAAAAAATTTGAATAGGGTGGGTAGCACAAAGGCTAACATTTAACCTGTCCAGTGTGCCTGTATAAGCATAACTATAAATTTAACAATTATTCTTTTATAATATAAATTGAGTATAAAAATACTTGGCTATCAAGGTACTGTAAAATGAACAGGTACTGTAAAAGGAATAGGTTCTGTAAAAGGAATAACCTATTTCATTAAATTTTAAATATAAAATTATTATTGTAACTAAGTATATAACAATATACTTTTATAATATAAATTGAGTATAAAAATACTTGGCTATCAAGGTACTGTAAAATGAACAGGTATTGTAAAATGAATAGGTTCTGTAAAAGGAATAACCTATTTCATTAAATTTTAAATATTGTGTGTATATAAATACGATCTTTTATAATATAAATTGAATGTCCATATTGAATGTTTAAATAATTGTTTAGTTTTTCAAATAAAATAATTATAAAACGAACATTTATAAACGAGAGCTTTCGTAATTTTACTTATTTATTTACCAAAAAATAAATATATGACGTATTTTGGCGTGCTTGTTAATTTATGAAAAACATGAAAAAAATAGTGCACGCTTACCGTGCATTATCATTACCCTAGGGGCCACTGGGCAAAGGTAATTGGTTTTAATTAATATTTACATACACATTTTTGTAGAAAATTCTAAAATTAAGACGAAACCAAGCTAATATCAAATATAAATACAGTACCTCAAGGCAAAGGTAATTGGTTAATTAATATTTACATACACATTTTTGTAGAAAATTCTAAAATTAAGACGAAACCAAGCTAATATTAAATATAAATATAGTACCTCAAGGTAAAGGTAATTGGTTTTAATTAATAGTAACATACACATTGTAGAAAATTATAAAATAGACTAAACCTCAAAAGCTATTTACATACCATTTTTGTAGAAAATTATAAAAGACTAAACCTCAAAAGCTATTTACATACCATTTTTGTAGAAAATTATAAAATAAAGACTAAACCTCAAAAGCTATTTACATACCATTTTTGTAGAAAATAATAAAATAAAGACTACACCTCATAAGCTATTTACATACCATTTTTGTAGAAAATTATAAAATAAAGACTAACCTCAAAAGCTATTTACATACCATTTTTGTAGAAAATTATAAGTAACCTTAAAAGCTAATATCATATATAAATACAGTACCTCAAGGCAAAGGTAATTGGTTTTAATTAATATTTACATATTAGTATTAGTAAGATTCTATCTTAGTATTAGTAAGATTCTATCTTAGTATTAGTAAGATTCTATCTTAGTATTAGTAAGATTCTATCTTAGTATTAGTAAGATTCTATCTTAGTATTAGTAAGATTCTTTCTTAGTATTAGTAAGATTCTATCTTAGTATTAGTAAGATTCTAAGTATTAGTAGGATTCTATCTTAGTATTAGTAAGATTCTATTCTTAGTATTAGCAAGATTCTATCTTAGTATTAGCAAGATTCTATCTTAGTATTAGCAAGATTCTATATTATTAAATATTTTTCTGAACAAGGCCAAGGTAATTGGTTTTAATGGTGTATGGCAAATTTTTTTTTTCTAAAATTTATCTTTATAATTTTAACAGCATTTGAACACATGGATAAAATTAGGAATATTTATATTTTCTAAGAAATAGAACCTTAGAAGAACAATAATTATGGTAAATTATTTATATTTTATATTTATAACAATCTTTTAGAATTTTTTAAATAATGATACCTTCTGCATATAGAAAGTCAAGTTATTATAAAAATAAAATATATTTTACCTGTATTTCTCCAACCTGTCTCGGGAGAGGTTACACAGTAAATAACCTATTTACTGAAACAGCAGCATGCAACGGTAAATTATTTAATATATAAGATGTGATTTATTGTTTTCTAGATATTTGAATTTATTTGAGTGGAAGAAGAGGAAGTATTTTACAAAATTTTTTAAAAATTTAATTATAAATATTTAAACAAATTTTTCTTAATATATTTTTCCTTAAGTCATGAGATTAGTGCCTCCTTTGATAAATCCTCGACAAGAAGTTGGAGACAGTGATGTGGAGAATTCTGGGAACTTGTTGGAGGAAAGTCAAATGTTCAATCCTCCACAAGACGTTGGAGACAGTGATCTGGGGATTTCTGGGAACTTGTTGGAAGAAAGTCAAATGTTCAATCCTCCACAAGACGTTGGAGACAGTGATGTGGGGATTTCTGGGAACTTGTTGGAAGAAAGTCAAATGTTCAATCCTCCACAAGAAGTTGGAGACAGTGATGTGGGGATTTCTGGGATCTTGTTGGAGGAAAGTCAAGAGGCTCTCCCTTCTTTGGTTAATCATACAGAAGAAGATGGAGAGAGTGGCCTCCCTCTTTTACCATTTTTAGACGAAAGTTTTATAGATGAAGAAGTTTTAGTCGATATCTCCATTGCAGCTAATAGCTCTGAAACTTTACCGGTAATATTTAATAACATTCAATTTGCATATTTAAATGTAGAACGACCATATGATTTTATTCTTTCCCAAAAAAAACGAAATTTTTTATATTCTAATAAATATCTTTATATTCACCACAAATATGGATTTTTATATAAATGTAGGCTAAAGATTTGTACGTCAAGAGGTACATTGTTAAATATGATGTTTACATTGACACGTATTCACAATCATTCTGATGAATCTGAAGAAGAACATTATGCAATTTTAGTTACTATGAATAAGTTAAAAGAACAAATTCGAGCATACCCTTATCAAAGCTAATGTAAAACATATAATCAAGTTATGCGTATTAGAAAAATAGATCCCCTTGTTCAACTCCATCCTAATGCTCTACCAACATTTATATCTGTGAAAACTATTATGAATCGTGTTATTAAATCATTAAGACCTCCTTTGCCTCTTATAAATTCTGATTACCGATTATACGGCAATTATAAGTTAAAACTAGATAATAAAACATTTTTAATTTGTAATCAAAACAATGAATTATTAATATTTTCTACACATGAACTACTTGAATGTCTCTGTAATGCCGACCTAATTTTTATGGATGGTACATTTTTTTCGTGTCCATTATTATTTAAGAAATTTTACACTATTCATGTAATGATTAATCATACAATAATTCCTTGCGCTTATATATTATTGCCAAATAAAACAAAGAAACGTATCTAAAAATGTTGAATCTTTTAAAAAACTATTGTCGATCTATAGGTATATTCTTTTCTCCTCCTAAAGCACTTATAGATTTTGAAATGGGAGTACTTACAACACTCGAAGAAATGTTTCCTACCATTTCTGCCAAGAGGTGCTACTTTCACTATTGTCAATGTATTTTAAGACGTATACAGGGTAATAGGTTGACAGCATATAGTTTATTTAATCCTGATTTTAAAAGATTTTATTGCAGACTAATGGTGATACCCTTCTTAACCAAAATGGACATACCATTGGTATTTCAGAATTAAATCATGAAGTAGAGGCCTTTAATTTAGATCCCATAAGAGATCTCTTTACATACTTTAAAAGTACTTGATTAACCCAAGCGCTAAATTTAAATATAAGATGTGGAACATGTATGATGTTCAAGGTGTAAGAACAAATAACCATGTTGAGGGATTTCATAGTTCTATAAAAGAGTATATAACATATTCTCATCCTAATTTATATCTGTTCATTGATATATTAAACAAATACAACAATATATGGACATTAAATCCATTCAATTGCGTAATGGGGAAAAAGTTACTGAAAGAAAAAAAAAATATATGTCATTGAAGATTCCCAAAATTGTATTTGAAGTAATTATGAAAATTAAAGAGGTTAAAGATATATCGCAACAATTATCAACACTAAGAAAATTAGGAAATAAAGTATATATTATTTAATTTACATATAATAATATATATTTTTAAGAAAACTAAACATAATAAAGATTGTATGCTAAACTTACTGTTACTCAATTTAGCATCACCATAAAACATTTAGAAACTTGCAAACCAATCCAAAGTAAATAATTTTGATTAATATTTGATCTTAAATTATATCCTTAATTACTGAATTAATGTTTGTGTATTTATATTATAGTATCAAATGTATGTACTGCAGAATTCCAAAGTAAAATGTCAAATTAATATTTACAATAATTTTTCAAAGCTATTAATCTACAAGGTCCAGTTTTGGATAACACAAATAGTCTAAGTAAATTTTAATTATATTGGTATAACTATTTTTTAACAAAGTTATGAACCAAGAGGTCTTGGAGGAAATAGATGCCCATAACAGAAATAACATTGTAAATAGTATCTTTTAGATATTTATATCATTTTTAAACAAAGCTATTATTCAAAACAATTCTAACAATCAAATGGTTCAATATAGTTTGATTAAATCAAAATACAACAAAAATATTATCTATTCTAACAAATATTTAATTCAATTTATACATCATCATGCAAAAAAAAAAGAGATTGTATTTTTATATATTAATTAAAATTTTTATTATGAGATATTTGATATAAATTTTATTAATATTATATCAAAAATATATTTATAATAAAATTGTGTTGTATATTATATATTAATAGATCTTGAGTATTAAGAGTTTGCTAAAATATTGTAAATTATCTGCAATTTATTTTTTAGTATATACTGTTCTTGTATTAATATAAATATTAATTACCATTTATTTATTTAAATTTAATTTAAAATAAAAAGCAATTTTTAATTTATTTGTCAAATCTGTTACAACATAATTATAATATAAATTAGTTGTATGTATTAATAATATAATATAATATTATAAAAAATTTATATATTAATAAATACATAGTATAATATAATTTTAAATTTTAATATATTTAATATTAAATTAGATATAAAGAAAATTATGTAAATTAATAAATGTATTAAATTGTAAGATTATAAGATTTTATTATAATATAATAATTAATATTATTTACATAATTAATATAATTTATTTAATATACTTGTAATATATATTGCATATTTTAATATAATTAATTTATAATGAAATAATAAATAGAATTTATTCAATATTATATATATTTTTTAAGATAATTTATATTAGATAATATTAAAACAATTTTCTTCTGCATTAGAGAACTTATCTATTTAATAATAGAACTATAGATTAATTTTTTTGAAATATTTATTCTAAAAAAATAACAAAGAATGGTAAAACTAGTAGCCATTTACTTACGTCGTTTTCTGAATATAATTTCATGAGACTTGTAGATGGGTAGAAAATAAAAATAAATTTTAGAGTAAAGGGGTAATAGATATTTATTATTTCTATAAATATCACATTTACTCATATATTTTAATTTTTTTTGTTATTTCTAATGATTAATGGGATCGTTAATTTTCTTTTATTGGAACTCTATAAATAAAATTTTTATAGTGAGTATTTATAATACTTATTATTCCTTCAAATATCTTATTTACTTAAATTTTTTTGTTATTTCTAATATGGGATCGTTAATTTTTTTTCTTACTAAGAACTCCTTTATTAAAATTTTTATCGTAAATATTTATATAATATAATTATGGCTACAAATAAATATTTCTTTTTATTTCAAGTGCATAATTTGACAACACAAAACATTAAATTATTATTGATTATTAAATTTTTCTGAAAATTCGCGAATATAATTTTATTTATTCATGCCTGTGTGTAGACAATATTAAAAATGTATTTTATAAGAATTTAATTACATATATATATCAGGAATAAAAAAAATAATTTTATAATAGTGCGCGAAACAATAATATAAACGTACAATATGAAAGATGATAATTTTGAATTGAAAAATTGAGTAATAAAGAGCTGCAATATAATAAGATTTTTTAAAATATAGTAAATATACTTTTAAAGTTATTTAGCTTAATTGATAATAAAGAGCTGCAATATAAGATATTTAAATATAAAATAAATATACTTTTACTGTAATTTTGCTTACATTGATAATAAAGAGCTGCAATATAATAAGATTTTTAAACATATAGTAAATATACTTTTACTGTTATTTAGCTTAATTGAGCAATAAAGAGCTGCAATATGATATTTATAAAAGCTTGTAAATTGAGCAATAAAGAGCTGCAAGATAAGATATTTAAACATAAAATTAATATACTTTTACTGTAATATAGCTTAATTGATAATAAAGAGCTGCAATATGATATTTATAAAAGCTTGTAAATTGAGCAATAAAGAGCTGCAATATGATATTTATAAAAGCTTGTAAATTGAGCAATAAAGAGGTGCAAAATAAGATATTTAAACATAAAATAAATATACCTTTACTGTAATATAGCTTAATTGATAATAAAGAGCTGCAAAATAAGATTTTTAAACATATAGTAAATGTACTTTTACAGTTATTTAGCCTAATTGATAATAAAGAGCTGCAATATGATATTTATAAAAGCTTGTAAACTGAGCAATAATAAAGAGCTGCAATATAAGATATTTAAATATAAAATAAAAGTACTTTTACTGTAATTTTGCTTAATTGATAATAAAGAGCTGCAATATAAGATATTTAAACACTAAATAAATATACTTTTACTTTAATATAGCTTAATTGATAATAAACAGCTGCAATATGATATTTATAAAAGTCTGTAAGTAAATATACTTTTACAGTTATTTTGATAATAAAGAGCTGCAATTTGATATTTATAAAAGCTTGTAAATTGAGCAATAATAAAGAGCTGCAATATAAGATATTTAAACACAAAATAAATATATATAGCTTATTTGATAATAAACAACTGCAATATGATATTTATAAAAGTCTGTAAGTAAATATACTTTTACAGTTATTTAGCCTAATTGATAATGAAGAGCTGCAATTTGATATTTATAAAAGCTTGTAAGTTGAGCAATAATAAAGAGCTGCAATATAAATATTTAAACACAAAATAAATATACTTTTACTGTAATATAGCTTAATTGATAATAAACAGCTGCAATATGATATTTAACGTCTGTAAATTAAGCAGTAAGCTTAAGATATTTGAGCATGCAAAAAGCTTAAGGAAATTTGATCATATAAATTTTAAGCTTATCCGAAATTTACCGAAAATTTACCGACAAAATACCTAATTATAACTAAAAAATAGTAAAGGCGGTAGGATACTAGGATGGATGATCCTCACATAAATTATCTCTAATGAAAATTTTTAGATTTAGTAGATCATTTGCTAGATAAATATAATAAGGAAAATTCACCATCAATATTAATTCATAGAATAAATTAGTAGAGTATTAATTTCTACTGTTAATATGATAAATAAATATGAATTAAATATATAGGGGATACGAGGTAGAATTGACGATCATCAAATATAAAAAAGTGAAATTTTTGAAAAATATTTTAGCCAGCATCTGCATTTTTTGGCTTGGAGGGGGGATTTGTTTTCCTGCCCCATCTGCCCCCCCCCCATGCATACACGCCTTCTAGCATTAGCTATATAAAGTTCATCGAATGATCGTAATAATTAATACCAAAATCAATGCCGATATTTATGTTTTTTCGTGTATATATGTGCCTTAGGTAGCTTTACAGCTAGTATAAAGCAAAATAAATTGTTAGTAAATAATATTTGACCTATGATTAATTAAAAATAGATTAAAAACATAGTTCTGAAATATGTACATTTTTTTTATTTGAAAAATATATGGGATCTGCAGGAAAAAATTTTTATAAAATATTAAAACAAATGATGCCAAATTTTTTTCTTAACTGACTTGCTCAACTAGGACAATTTTCTGATCTTACCCAAAATACATAAGCATAGAGTTGGGTTAATATATATTTTAATAAGTTTGGATGTGTTATACATTGACTTCAGTGGTGTAATGCATAAAAATTTGGCCTAGAGTTTTATTATTTATATACTACCAAAAAATATATATAATCGTTTTTTTGGTGGGAATATGATTTAATTTATTATTTATATTATATTTTAAAAATAATATCACAAATTTAACCACCCGATATATATATATATATATAAATTAAAAAATACATAAATATAAATTTAAAAATAAATGTTCCATTTCTTCGTTTTCCTTGGGCTGTATTTTTTGTTGAAAAGATTGCATTCGTCTCAAAATAATTCCTTTTCTATATTTTGACAAATAGATCTGGAATCGACTCTGAAATCGAAGGTACATAATATTTATGAACATTAAGTTTAACAAAGAATTCACTCCTAAACTCTCTCTATTATCTACCATAATCTTATTAAAACGAGTGCCCCATCTACACTCGACAGCACTGTAGGAAAAGCATCCATGCAGTTTAGGTATTTTTTAAATGTAGGGCTAACTTTATCTATTATCGACGTCCAAAAATCGTTTCATATTCATTTAATTTGAATCTTTGGCAGATTCTTATAATTTGCTTATAGCCAATCGCTCATCGACGTTATTAAGCAAATTTTTTTTTAAAATTTCTAAACTAATTTTATCAAAATTCATTCAAGTCATTTTGCCATCATTTTCAAAGCTATTCATTAGACGGGTAGGCATGATGCTATCTAGAGAAATTATAAATTGGTCTATTCTTAATCTTATTCGTTTTAAATTTTTTTTAATGATACGTTTTTAAATAAAAGTTTAATGAATCTAGCAACATCTAAATATACTAACATGATATTTAAATGTGATTGTCAAAATGTACCTAATAGTTTATTTTAAATATCAGTCGATCAATAATAAATGGTTCATTGACAAAAACAAAAGAAGAACTTGATAAAAAATATCATAATCTATTGCTTCTTGCAAAGTAGTTTGATCAGTGGCATCGCTAGGAATTTTTCTTAGAGGGGGTCCATACATATAAATTGCAAAATCATAACCATATCTTCGATAATATAAAATAAATATATTTTTTAAATGCATCAATAATATGTTATTATAATTTAGTCGATTATTCTCAATGACTTTATAATAATACTATATTTCAATAGTAATATAATATCCTTCTACAAACATCAAAACCAGAAAAATATAAATATTAATAGTATTTATTTGATATAAAGTCACTTTTAATTCTTTTGAACGTAAAATCTAAAAATAAATTTTGCTCTGGGAGGGGTCCAAACCCGAAAACCACCCCCGTAGCTACGCCACTGAGTTTAATTAATCATAACAACTAACCTAAATAAAAATTTCAAATTTTTATTCAAACATTCAAAAGATTTTGTTAAAAATGAGTAGTATCGTTTCAATTCTAACAGTCAAAAAAATTTGTTAAGCTTTGAGACAAAAATATATTTTTAAGATTGAGTTATACTATATTTAAACTTTCGGTGAGGCTAAAATGATATTTTTGGCTTAAAAATATGACTTAGCATATTTAGAATCGTTCATAACTTACTAAAAAGGGAGCCATTTATCACTACTACTTGCTGGTGGCGAACACTTTATATTTTAAATTAAAAAGACGCTATGGCGATTTATAAAAATATTATGGAGGTTATAAATTTTTTCAAAAAAAAATTTGATGATAAAAATATTAATGATTCAATAATATCTATTTAGAGAACATTTCAATACCCGTTAGTTCACCTCCCTCATGGTTAACACCATTGAAGTAAAATAAAAAATAAAAAATAAACCCTTTATTCTGTCTATTGTTATTGCATTTCCTTCTCCAAATAATACAGTTTTTACTATCCTTTGTTTATTTAATATAATTGATATCCCTCCCCCCCCCCCCCCAATTTTTTTATCTTTTTATTAACTTGATAATTTTTTTTAATGATTTTAATTTTAGCTGTTAATAAAATATGAAATGAAAATATAAACATATTGATAAATAAAACTGCTTGCTTCTATATCTTATATGTGCTATAATAAAGATATTAAAAAGAAAAAAATTCCTAATTTCGACTATTAGATTTTAATTTTTCTAACAATAATGAGAAAATAGATTCAAATTTAATACTTTTAAAAAAATTATTAAAAATGTTCGGCAAAGAGGCTCTGCCACTCCTCAAAATTGAGAAGGGAAGATAAAAATTAGAGGAAAAGTTCTTAGCCCTCTATTAGCCCACACACAATAAACCCATGATTAAACCGCTTTTATTTAGTAATACCTATAAAATTCTTATGATATAATTTTTGCTAGCATATAAAGGCATTATAGAAATAATGCTGTATAATTGGGCTGATTATCCTGAGTGCAGCCATCTGTAAATACTCCATGTTGATAAATAATACAAATTTAATATTATAAAAAAAATCATACTTCAAACTAAGCATGATATTTGGACTAGTAAAAAAACTAATAATTAGATATGGGCAAATGTAAAAGTTTAAAGTTATCAAATTTAAAAATGGTAGGATTTAGCTTTGAACTTTTGGAGAAAATCTAAACCTATCAGACTTTACCCTCATCTATTATATACTATTTATCTTACCCTATTTTTTTCCTAACTTAAATATAAAATAATCAACTTCAAATAATTTTTATGTAGTAGACTATATACTGCCGACGCCGAGTGTATATTAATAAGTTTTTCCTAAATAATTAAAATGCTTACCTAACATATGTTTTACCTTATCGTCTTTTCGTTTGTATTAGGTGCAATATCTATTTTGTTTTTAGAATATTATGGAATTGTTAAATATTTTAATACTCCATCACCAACTCACATTCCTTTATATGGACAATACCATAAATATGAATTGCCTCAAGTGAACTCCTAATCTAATATTTTATGTATATGACTAATAGGAAATCTTGGTTGGTCTTAAGAACGATTCTCATGATGAAAACTCATCTTTAGCCATAAATTTGTTGCTGCAATTTTTATTTAAAGAATTGAAAGACACAGGGAGAATTAAAAGGTTATTTTTTTTTATTATACCCTTATTATTTAATTATATCATGTATTATTAATCTGAAAACTCTTTTAACAAACAAGCTTTAGACTTTTAAACAATAAATCAAAATAGTTATCACACTTTACCTAGTTTAATAAAATCTCCCAGTTATATATCAAATTAATTTAAAATAAAGCCAAAATAGAACTCTACTATAAACCACATACAATATATTTTAATAATATTTTTTTTATAAATTAGTTTCTATATAAAAAAAATTGATGTAGCATATGAATTAGTTAATTTTTTTTATATCTATAATGTAATAATACTTCTTTTTATACCTATACTATAAAATGATTTATTGATCAAAACAACAGTCATTAACTTTGCATGTATTAAATCTTGTTATTATTTTAAATTTTCATAACTATATTACTCCAATCTTACTCTATGGAGCAGAGAATTTTTGATATGATTAATATCATTACCTTTTAAATTTGTAACTTATATTTACTGTTATTTTTAGTTATTCATATTATGAAAGTAAAAAATAAATAAACAACATTTTTATACTTTATCCCATTTTAATTTGGATAAAAAATATTGTAATAACTTTTTAATACTATGTCATATCATCGTGATCCAACAATAATAGTGGAAATGGACAGATGTAAAAACAACCAATAGAAAGAAAAATATTCTAAATATGGTTTGTTGGCTTATTGGCACCAACAGTTTATTTGGAGTGGCCAATATTTTTTTGAAATATAAAATAGTAAAATGCTCATAGAAATATTTTTGCTATTTTTATTGAAAACTTGTTAATATAAACAATTATAAACATAAATAATTTTTAAATTAAATAAATTGAACAGGTTTTGGAGTTATTATTTTTTACACAAGCCATTAAAACTAAATTTTGTTTTTCTTCATCTATAATTGATTTTCTGGTCCTCAATAAAACCCTTTGATCTTTAATTTCGATAACTTTATAAATAGATATCCTTTATATAAATATAAAAACAAGACACAAATTTTTTAAATAGGTCCTGCTCGAAGGCTAAACTTTGCCTATCTTTAATTTGATACTATATTAAAAGATATCCTTTATATAAATATAAAAACCAAAAAAAACACAAATTTTTTAAATAGGTCTGACCCGAAGTCTAGCCAAAATCATTTCGATAACTATATTAAAAGATATTCTTTATCTATAATATATTAAAAGACATGTCACACTCATAGTGTCAATTTATAATATATATTTAAAAAATTGTGAATTTTGAAAAGCGTCTGTGGCCTAATTGAGAGCGTTGCTTACAAATCTGATCTAAATTCCCATTGGGCATGAAAATGTTGTCATTTGCAAACCTCTGGTGGTAAATGCATGGGAAAATAAAAGTGGCAGACATATATCATTTATAAATGGATTCTTTGGCAGAGGTGAATTCCATGTGATCTGCTGTTTCCAATGTCATCCTGACTAGAGGTCTGCATTGGGCAAGTTTTAGTGCTGCTTGCTCATTAATTTAAAAATTTTGTTTAACTTACTTGTCCAATGTTTAAAAATTATTACATTGGTTGATTTGGCTCTTTATGTATTATTTTAATATTTTTTACTTAGACTTATAAATTATGAAATAAAAAAATAAAATCTTATAATGAATAGAAGCTAGTTGCTCATTTTGCCTGAAATATATTTAAAATTCACCTACCCATATTTTTAAAAATATTTTTTAACCCTCCCACTCACCATCCCAAGATCTTTCAGTTTATCTATAGAATAGGCTTTTAGTTACATAAAAAAAACTTTAATTTAGCAAGAATAAATTTTTTAGGTTTTAAATTGCAAATGAATGTATAAAAATTTATTTAGGAATATTTTTTTATTGAGCACAAAAATACAATGTTTACAGATTTTATGAAAAATTCATATGTTCCGATTATATATTTATATTAAAGGTAATAAATATATCAGAGACCTGTAGGTACCATTTGTACAGACTGCCCTAGATTTTGTTTTTAAAAAAAATTTTAGCACGATCCGGTTTGGATTTTTTTAAAATATATTTTTTCAATTTTTATAGATAATAATAGCTATGTAAAATATACAGCCCGACCTGGGTATCTTTAAAATTTTTAGACCCAGCTCGGGTATATTTAAAAAAATTAAAATATGGCCTAACCTCTGCACCTATATCAAAATATATTTTCTTATAATAAATATCATCTTGAAGAATGGAACCATATTATGAGAAGATACAAACTTATTCAAAACTCTGTGGATAATAATTTACCAAGGAGTGCTCCGTGGCTTCCATTGTTAATAAAAAAACCCTTAAGGAAGGATCCATTCCTATCTAATAGATATTTTCATTTATTTGATTACTAGCTGATGTCCCACAAGAATGACAAGGAATTAGTATTCTCATTAATTTGATGATTGATAAATCAGAAATAAGCCTATGTGAGGTTTGAATAAAAAAATTTACCTTTTTCGATAATAAATACCAAGGTGAAACATGTGCCCCCTGCTGGATCCTTTCGTCAGAATATATGACATATGGGCAGAAAAAAGGAGCTTTGATGACAGTATGTCTCTCGGAATTTTAAATAAACAGAAAATTTGGGATAAAAACAATTTATGAAATGTTCACGAAATTTGCTATTGAAAGCATTTTTAAAGTCTACTTTGATAATAGTCATGTTAGGAGGAGAATTTTGGATATAATACAAATGGCATGATGCTATTTTGCCTTCTCCTTTAACACCAAATCCTAAATGATACACCCTGGGTTTTGTCCCATGGTAATTATTTTTGCTAATAATTTTTAAATTGCTCATTGCAACGGGGTCAATACCACCACAGTGTTTGTGAGTAATCAAGTTTGCCCCCCCCCCCCCAAAAAAAAAAAATTGTTTCGAATTTATGATGGCAGGTATTTTTTTTAAAAAGAGTATTTAGGAAGATTTTAAAACCATTTAAATGATTCTTTGAGATGAATGTAGATTTTATAAGAAGCGAGAGGGCAAAAACTATTGCGTCTGAATGTGGAAAATCTGTTATCATAATTCACAAATCATATTTTTTTTTATTCCATATTTTTCATAATATATTTAGCCTTTTTCTTTAAAAATTTATGGAAATCTTGGAAGAATGAATACGGATAATCTATTCCTCTCATTTAACTATTCTGATTCATCCATCGTCAAATGAAAATATAATTTATTATATCTATAAGGAGAAAATTCTGATTCCCTAAAAACCAAAAAAGACACAGATTTCTTTTTTAAACAAATGCAATCCACAAATTGAAATCACCCAAATATTACTTTTTTATATAAAAAAATATTAGGGAAATTTAAAATGTTGGAGAGTCAAAAATGAATAAATAAATTTAATTTCACCCTATAAAATAAGATGATTGTATACTATGATTAATTTAAATATGGACAAGAATTCACAAAATTGAATGATTTCACTTGCATACAATTTAAGTTTATGCTAAAATATAAAATAATAATGTTGAAAACGAACGCGTTCATTTTTTTTGAAAAAAATGATGAACGACGTTCCTTTTATTTTTGAAGAACTTTGAACGTGAACGCGTTTCTTATTTCGACGAACGCGTTTTTAGAAAATTTTCTTATTTTTAATCATTTGAAAATAAAAAATTAATAATAATAAAAAAAATTTTTAATGACTAAAACTTTAATTTTAAACATGGTTAATATATTGTGTTAAAAAATATATGGCATTTATTTATATTATATTAAATTAAATATTAAATGAAATTTTAAAAAATTTTATTCGTAAAATTTTGAACTAACGTGAACGCGTTCTTTTTTTGAAGGCAACTTGAACGCGTATTTTTGCCAAAGTTTACGGCTTTATAAAATAATAATGAATGTTAATTTAAAATAGAAAGATTGGAAAGAAAAACAACAAAATGAATGCAAAGAATCCATGAAAAAAATGTTAAATCGATTCTTTTAAAAATAAAGTATAATACAGATATATGTATCTTATTACAAATTCCAAAAAGATATAGAGTTGAAGATACAAATATCTTAGGTACAAATGTTATTCACATACTGCCAAATATTTATAATATTATCTGTTCATGAAATACATCAAATAATTAAATTACGCAATCTATACATAAAATATGTTCTAAGTTATATTTATTCATTTTTTTTATCCTCATTTTAAATAAGAGTCTTTGAGTCTTTTTATATGTATAAGAAATCAATAAATACCTTAAAATGTTACATGAGTGCGAACTAATGGTTGATTTGTTGCTGTTAGAAAAAGAAAACATTTACAAAGGGATTCTTCACATCCACCTTCAGAATTTTTTTTAAAATCGCTTGTAATATTTCCCAAAAAATATGAGGCAAATTCACCCAGGTAAAAATTGAGAGGTATTTTTATTTATCAGAAAACAAGGTTTAATTAGTAAAAAGAATTAATTTATAATATTAACCTTTTTTTATTCAGTTATATAAATTTATAAATATAAATTCTCTTTTTAAAATGGACTTTGCTCGAAAGAACGGTAAAAAATAGAGTATTGATTATTGACACACACTTTATTATTTTTATCTATAATGTTCCAACTGAAAAGGTATTACATATTTATTTTCTTTGTTCTCATAATGTGAGTTTCTGCTCGAAAACGATGGGAAATTATATGATTTATTAATTAAATACACATAATTTATATAGTATACATGATTTTATTTTCTCTTTCCGATAATACGCAATATTGAATAAGAAAATGGCTGTTCTAAGTGTAACTACAAAATACAAATCGAATCGAATATTTGCATTAATTATATTCAATTCTATTTTCGAATAAAATAATCACTTATTGTATTCGTAAGAATAATAAAAACATTATTCGATATGATCCGTCGATTTCGAAATTTAAATTCTTTAAAAATATTTAAAAAAATGGAAATATCTTCAAATTTTTTAAAAAAATTCGTGATTTTATCTTGAAAGATTTCTTACGCTGAAATTTATAAAAGATTTACTTATAAATGATTTTTTAACTAAATATATTTAAAATTTTAGGTAAAATTTGATCAAGAATTTTGTCCACTTTTAACCCTTCAAAACTCCTGCGAAAAAAATGACGTAAATGCTCTGATGGGGTTTAATACACCCCAGTTTCAAATGTATATATCTCCATTTATATTTATTATTTTGGTTTATTATTTGGATATAAAATAGATCTAACCTTATGCTTGATAAACTATTTATTTATTTTCATTAAGTATGCTTAGATTATAGACGATGAAGATAATTATATTTTGTGCCAAAATTTTCTTAAAAAAGCTTACTTTTTTTAAATTTAAAATATTTTGAAAATATAATTTATCTATTACATTATCACTATAATTAATTATTTTCATATTTATTCTTCAATATAAAACATGATTTACTACACTAATACATTCAAATAAAAAAATTAAGGACATTGAAATATGTTAATTTTGACATGTAAAACATTTATCCATAAAGCATTAATATACTCCAAGCATACATTTTTTTCTCCATATTTGGCAAAAATATTTAGTTTTCTTATCCTTACTTCTAGGACACATACTGTACCTTCCTCTTGAGTGGATAAGATTCCCATTTTGTTCTTTACATAATATATTGCAAATAGATTCCTTCAAAAGTCAGGGCAATCTGAGACTTTTTTTGTACTCGTTCCATTCATAATTTTTTTTATGATATTACTTCTTATAATAGATATTCTTGTGTTTGCTATATTATATGAATTAATTGATGTTATGTTTAGAAGTGTGTAAAATTAGAGGCCATCAATTTGACCTTTTAAAGTTGAATAATTTTTTGTCATTCTCAACCATATCTACCCTACCTTTATTCATATTATAAAATGTTATAATTTCAGGTTTGCTTGGGTCATTTGTATCAACATTTTTATTTTGGTGGAAAGTTGATAGCATTATGACATCCTTTTCTTTATTTGGATATGATAATGTTATTTTTTCATATTCACTTCAAATATATGAAAAATAATATATGATATACATCTGCAAAAATCATAATAAATGATAATAATTTGAAAAATGAGATAATTATAATAATTTTTAAAAAAAAGTATATATTTAATCCGGTGAGCTCTATACTTCAATCAGTCACAAATTGCCTATATCTTAAAAACTACACAACCAAAATAAATGAAATTTAAAATAATTCTAAAATATATTTAATGAAGCTACTAAAGATTCCAGATCAAAATTATTAACCGTTTTTAGTAATAATTCTAGCAAGCCTGGGGCCCCATATACCTTTCGGAGTATTGAAGGAGATTATTTTTAAACTCTGGAAAATTAGATTATCAAAATTCAAAAAGTAATTTATAGATGTGGAATATAAATTAAATAAATTTTCCTAAGATATATTATATTACAAATATTTATGATATTTACGAATAACTTCGAATATATAAATTTTCAATAATACAATAAATTTCAAATTACACAAATAATTCGATCGAATGATGAATAAAAATTGCGAAATTTTTCTTTTCGTTTTGGATATAATTCTAAGCTAACTCTTTCTTTAATTTAGGGGAATATGGAAAAACCAATAAAAAGAATTATTATAATCTACTTTCAAATTAACTATATTTATCTAATATATATATAATCTCCATAATCATAACACGATCGTTTTCTTATCCCCCTAATGTATTTTAAATTTAAGGAGACTATATAATGTAATGTTAATTTTTTGCTCTCTACGAGAATCGTTTCAAAGGCATATGCTTTACCGCATGCACCAACTTGAATATAAGTGAATTTAAAATATTAATTATATATATAATAAAGTTTCAAAGGCGTATGCTTTACGCATGCCTTAAATATAATTAAATTTAAAATATTAATTATATAGATATTAATTAATATCTATTATTTTCAAAATTCTACCGTTTATTATATTAAATATACTTTATTAATATATAAATATTAAAATTGAGTAAAAGAGGTAAAATTGTTGCAATGTATACTGTGAGCATGTATTAGAAATATAAAATTTAAAAATGTGATGGAAATCATATTGGATAAAATTTAAAATAGGCTTTAAGATTTTTCTATTTTAAAGATGGGTTATATATTGGTCTGAAAATTTTTTTGCAGACATAGCCAGGCCTGATCAAAAAACCATGTCCCATGCAATTTTCATAAATTAATTAATAGTTCACATTTTTAAAATTTTGCCTGTGCATTGAATGCACTGAATACACACCTAATATTATACATATTCCTGAATATTTAGGGGTAAATAGAACTTTAAATGCATCAAGTACCAATTTAATAGGAATAAGGTAGAAATGGCAAGTACCCATTCAATAGTAATAAGAGATTTATTTAAATACTATTTTAATTCTTGAATTTATGTATAATTTAGGATTTCATACCATTATATTGGGGTTTCAGAAAAGATAAAAGAGATATGGAAGGGACAAAGCACCTTGGTAACACAAAAATCTTATCTAGCAAGATTAAATTTTTAGATTATAAATTACAAATACAAATAAATAACATAAATAAAATACTAAATATATCATTAACAAATTTTATAAAAATAATGGAAAATTTAATAACCCCAAAATAAATATAAATTTTTAAATAAAACCTCATAAGATAGAAAAATTTTGTAAATTTACTCATAACTTCATAATTGTAAGAATGTATGTTGTTATTCATATCTTATTTTTGATTAAATGTATAACCTTTTTGTTTTACTTATATATAATTTGACTATGATTGAAGTTTACCTCATTATTTGTTAACTTAGACATATCTTTTTATTTTTTCTATTGTAATTTAATAACAATTTCTTAAATTTTATATTTTGTAACTAAGTAATAAATCATTTGGTTTGTTTAAAATTTAGGATGGACATATTTTTAGAATGGTACTTTAATATGTATTCATGAATTTCATATAAACACCAGGAGCTCACCAGTAGAAACATAGGTAAATCAGATATTTACCCTTCATTTGATGATAATTTTGAAATTAGACAGATTTAATTCTTATAAACCCCTTACATCAGACCTATTTTTCTGGATCAAAATAAATTATTTGGGTTTTCCTGGGCTTGGGAAATATTTTTCACCATTAATATGGACTTGGACATAGCTTGAGAAACATTTTTCATAATTATTATAGTCTAAGATTCCTGTAAATTTTTTAATTTTAAATATGGGCTAGTGGCCTGAAATTTCTTTTAAAAACATGGCAAAGCCTGATCAAAAACCAAGGCCCATGCAACTTTCATAATCTGATTGTATTTTTAAATGCATTGTGACTCTATATATTTTATTTCAGTCCTCAACTATCAAAAATATTATGGTCTTTTGCGGGTTTGAGAAAACCAAGTGCAAAGACCTGGCTTGGGAATTTTTTTAATATTAGACATAGGTGTAATATTTAACACAGAATATTTATATGGCCCTCAGGTAAAATCTAATTTAAATATATTTTTATTCAAAAAAATAGTATTCACTCTTAGTCTTAATGGGTTGGCCTTAGTTGAGGTGAGCTGGGTTAAAATAGACTAAAAAATAGATATGGTTTTTAGAGATTTACCTATCTCCAGACTTGGAAAATTTTTTTGAAAAACTATCGGTTGACCAGGTTTGAGGAAATTTTTTTATAAAATTATTATGGGTTGAACTGGGCTTGGAAAATATATATATAAATTATATTGGGCTGGGCTTGGGGAAAATTTTGCAAAATTATTATGAACTTGGACGCTTGAGAATTTTTTTTTATTATTAATTATAGGTCAGACATTGGCCCAAAACAAATTTTTTTGCAGGCCTGGGCTGACCTGATCAAAAAACCAAGGCCCATGAAAATCTGAGTTTTGATTGTTTTTTTAAATTCATTATGATTATTTAAATATTTTATTTCAGTTCTTAACCACCAAAATTATTATGATCTTTCATTGGGCTCGGAAGAATTTTTCATAATTAATATGGCTTTGGACTTTGCCTGGGAATTTTTTTTAATATTAAATATTAGGTATAAGTAATCAGTAATATTTAACAAATAATATTGGTATTATCAAGTAAATGCTTTAAATTTATTTTTACTCAAACCATAGCACTTAGTTTTAATGGATTGAACCTGGCCTGAAGGGGGGAGGGGGTAAAAAGAATAAAAATTAGATATTATTATTTTCAAATAACAGGTAACATCTAGCATAAAAGTAAGAAGAAAATTTTCATTCCCCGTCATTTTTGACGGGCTATCTACTAGTATCCTTATAATTGTCATAAAATGAAAAGATCAGAAATCGCATGACCGGAAATTGCATATTTCCATTATTTCCCGTCATTTTTAAAATGAGATTAGTGTATAAGTAGATTAGAATATAGTTTGGGTAATAAATAAAAATGCATTATATAGCAAAATATAATTAATCGCTAAATTATAAAATTAGATAATATTTAGGATAATTTATATAATATTTTGTATTATTTTTTTTAATTACAATTTATAACAAAACGCAAAATCTGAAATATTTCTTTAGGATGGCCAAAAAAATTTTGGGGTGGCGCGGCCCCAAAATCCCGGCTTTGTTACCGTACTTCGTAATTAACGGTTGGGTGAGATCTACTGGGACCGATCCGAAAGTTGGGATCAGAATTTCATTAAAAAATTTTTAACTCAGAATTCATTTTTTTTAAATAATGAAAGTTTAATTTTATTTCAACTATTTTAGCTGAGTGCTTTACCAAAAAAAATTGCATTTACAAAAATTTTTTTTAGAGCCGGGTCGGAAAACCTTAAATTTTGATGATTCATGCCGTAACGTGATGATCTCTAGTCTAGAATAAATGCTGTGTTTTTCTTTTCCTTTATTCAAAAATATTTTTGTTTACAAAAATTTAAGTCATATATATTTTTTTTAAATAAGAGAGATTTATTTTTTAACTTCCTCCTTAAGTTCCTCTTTTTATGGCAAATCATGTTAATAATTATTAGCTTCGATTTTGATTTTATTTTTAAAAAAATTTTAAATTCTCTTAAAAAGATTTCACATTTTAGAAATTTTATGTTCTCAATAACATTTCAAAGGATATATATATATAAATAAAATCGATTTTTTTTTCTTCAGGAAAATAACTTTGTAAGACTTTAGTAGAGCATCTCTATCCTTTTTTTCCTATTTTTTTTGGATATAATTTTCGAATTGATATGTTATAGTGCTCTATCTTCACTTTTGATCGAAATAGGTGCGTCACCTAAAACCGATCTATTTAATCGTCCCCTGCTTTACCCGACCTTTTGATTTCTCTCCCGATTTGGCCATTGTTTACTAGGCTTATTCAAAAGATTAAATTATTCGATTCTATTTGTTTTGAATAGGTCGATTGTTAACTGACCTCTTAAAATTTAAAATAAAACATATTAACTCAGCTCAAATCAAATGGATCCAAAGAAAGGGCATATTTGAACATGCCTTCAGTCCAATTTTCGATTTTCATTAGAATCAGAGATGCTATATCCTATGTTTTTATATTGATATTCGGTTTAGTCCGGCATGTTCACAGCCTGATCCAGTCTTATCATACTCATCCTTGGTCCGAATCGGATCATAAGCTTTTGTCACTAAAATTTATTTTTATCGAAATATATAATTTACATTCCTAACCCTAAATACGTAATTTGTACTTATTAACTGCATTTATGAATATCATTAAAATACAAATTTGCTTGGCTAATCAACCTCATGTTTCTTGTCTAAAAAACTAATTTAGATTTTTATTTGTGTAATCGGTCATTATGAATAGTGGTTAAAAATCCGCGAATTCATTTCAATCTACAGCTAAGCCTTTTGAAGAAAATCTGCTAAGCATTAAGGCGCCAAATATTTCTGCTTTCTACAAAGTTGAGCCATATTATAGGTGATTGGTTTCAGCTCATAAACAAGGTTTAGCGGGCAAAAGAATGGCAATTAACTAATTATAATCCTTATTATAGACTTCAGTTACTTGCCTAATATAAACTAATATTTCTATAGGTAATTTTTTTTTGGTAATATTTAAGTCCGTGGATTTCTACACACCCCTTAGCTAATAACGATACTGCCCTCATAGAAAAATTTTCTCTCCTACCAAATCAAAAGGGCAAAAAGGAAGGACATCCAAGCTTCGATTTTGATTTTATTTTTAAAAAAATTTTAAATTCTCTTAAAAAGATTTCACATTTTAGAAATTTTATGTTCTCAATAACATTTCAAAGGATATATATATATAAATAAAATCGATTTTTTTTTCTTCAGGAAAATAACTTTGTAAGACTTTAGTAGAGCATCTCTATCCTTTTTTTCCTATTTTTTTTGGATATAATTTTCGAATTGATATGTTATAGTGCTCTATCTTCACTTTTGATCGAAATAGGTGCGTCACCTAAAACCGATCTATTTAATCGTCCCCTGCTTTACCCGACCTTTTGATTTCTCTCCCGATTTGGCCATTGTTTACTAGGCTTATTCAAAAGATTAAATTATTCGATTCTATTTGTTTTGAATAGGTCGATTGTTAACTGACCTCTTAAAATTTAAAATAAAACATATTAACTCAGCTCAAATCAAATGGATCCAAAGAAAGGGCATATTTGAACATGCCTTCAGTCCAATTTTCGATTTTCATTAGAATCAGAGATGCTATATCCTATGTTTTTATATTGATATTCGGTTTAGTCCGGCATGTTCACAGCCTGATCCAGTCTTATCATACTCATCCTTGGTCCGAATCGGATCATAAGCTTTTGTCACTAAAATTTATTTTTATCGAAATATATAATTTACATTCCTAACCCTAAATACGTAATTTGTACTTATTAACTGCATTTATGAATATCATTAAAATACAAATTTGCTTGGCTAATCAACCTCATGTTTCTTGTCTAAAAAACTAATTTAGATTTTTATTTGTGTAATCGGTCATTATGAATAGTGGTTAAAAATCCGCGAATTCATTTCAATCTACAGCTAAGCCTTTTGAAGAAAATCTGCTAAGCATTAAGGCGCCAAATATTTCTGCTTTCTACAAAGTTGAGCCATATTATAGGTGATTGGTTTCAGCTCATAAACAAGGTTTAGCGGGCAAAAGAATGGCAATTAACTAATTATAATCCTTATTATAGACTTCAGTTACTTGCCTAATATAAACTAATATTTCTATAGGTAATTTTTTTTTGGTAATATTTAAGTCCGTGGATTTCTACACACCCCTTAGCTAATAACGATACTGCCCTCATAGAAAAATTTTCTCTCCTACCAAATCAAAAGGGCAAAAAGGAAGGACATCCAGATCAAAGTTCCACCTTATCCCCTCCAATTTCAATTAAATAATGATATCGACTTCAATTACCCCCCCCCCCCCCCCCCCCCATCCCCCACCAAAAAAAATTCAATGACAATCTTGCGCCACACTCTCCTTCTCATAGTAGAAGTCAATCTTAAAGGCATGATTAGAAGTGGCAACATTTTAAAAAATACTTATTATTATGACAAATTGGTGTTTACAAATATACTGTTATAATAGGAAAACTCGTTTGGCATATTGTCAACTTGTTTTCATTAATATAATGATTATAATAAAAAGCTATGTTTATTATTACTTATTTTTATAAAAAAAGAAGCTTTTGAGCTAGTAATAGTTGAACATATATATTTAACCTAATAAATATTCATAGCAGTTAAGAAATATTTGTTAATATAATAGTCTATGTATTTATAAATTATATTTTAAGGTGTTATAAACTACTTATATAATGATGTTTTCAAGACAGGATATCTAAAGTCATGAAATTAATATTATTATTTTATAAATTTAATACTGTTAAAATATTTTTAGGGAAATTTATATCTTTTCCTTTCACAAAAAATTACAATGGACAGGGCTGGCAACTTATACAAAATATATTTTATGGGCCGAGCAAAGGTAATTACAGGCGGGCCAAAACTCCGATCGAATATGGTTCGCCTACCTCTACTTGTGAATTTTTTTATGGTTACTTGATAAAATAAAATAATCGTTCAATTTAAATTTAAGGCAAAAAATTATATTACATTATTATTATATACAAAAATTTATTAAACAAGCCTAATATAATTTATTTTTGCCTTAGCCTGCTCCACCATAAGTCCTCGACATAGATTGGCTCCCTTATAAATTATCATTTTTTTAAGTTTATCTCTTTGTTTTTATCGAAAAGGGCTGAACATAAACATAGATTTCCTCCTAACGATTATTTTACTTAACGGTAGATAATATTTTACTTTAGTTGTTTCCCGTGGTAATAAACGGTGCATCGAACCGGTTGTTAAATTAAAAGGAGAAGATAATTAAAAATGATTTTCTCTGTTACCGCGTTTTCTTTTTTTTAATTCAGTCATTTCTTTGAATATATCTCTGACGGAAATGTGTCCCCTTGCCTCCGATACCTCCTTTAACAACCGTCGTCCACTTTTTCCTCCCCCAATTCCCAAAACTGTTAGACAAGGCGTTGAGGCATTTATTCGCCGCTTCCTTTGTGAGCCGTTCCTTTAATTTATGAAAAAAGGGTTTGGGTTTTGTTATAATATTTATTTCTGACATAATTAATTTATATCTTTTATTTTTTTTAATGCAAAACTTCAATAAATGTATCAAAGGTAAGAAAGGAAATACTTTAAAATGTATAATTTAAAAAATAAAAAAAATATTATAATGTTTATATGACAGTATCAAAAATCATTTCCCTAAATCATAATAATTTTTTCCAGATGTCGGATCTAATTTTTTAAGCACAAAGTTATATTTTGATTTTTATAAACTTTGAAATCTGTCTAGTTTCATTTAGTGACCGTGCTTAAATATTCACAATAAATGCCTTTTCACTTTTTTTGATTTGTAGGGACTGTGAAACCTCCAAAGTTGACCTCTGTTGCAAGTGAGTGCAAGCTTGAGTTGAAGTTGTGTATAGAAAGTTGATTAATTTATTATCGATGTTAATTAGATCTCTCACTTAGAATTCTTATTATAGTGGAATTTAAATAAAAGAAAGATTAAAATATATTTAAATAAATTAGGATAAATATATATATAATATAAAAAGAAAACGAATTAATGAACTTGACGATTTTATTTCGATAATGAATAAAATATAAAATTTAGAAAAATTATAATAAAAAATTTAATGATCGTGAATGGTAAAAAATTAGAGTTTTTATACTCATAAATTAAATTATTTACAGTTATCGCTATTCAAAAATATATTTAAACAATTTATAAACTAAAAAAAACTAAATATTCAAATCTATTTTCAATTTGCTTTTTTCTGCTTATCATAAATATAATCTACCGTTAAACATGAAAATTACCCAAAATAAAATTTGAATATATCGACAAATATTATAATATAATTAAACGTACTTATAATAAGGAAAATTTGAATATATCGATAAGTATTATAATATAATTAAACGAACTCATAACAAGAAATATTTGCATAAATAAAATAATATTTGTCTAACTATCTACATAATCACGACACCTTCCTCCTTAAATTTGTCCTTCCTATTCTATTGACTCTTCAGCTAAATTCCCTTTAATCACCTCTTCTCGAACTGTCATTAGCTACATATAGTGACGGGCAAACTCGCATTAGGTGATTGCCTCCGCATGACCAACAATCGATCTTTCTTTTCTTGGAACCTTCGGGCACCCATCGTCTCTCTGATACTCTTGTTGGTTCTTGCAACATCTCACCTTAACGATTGGGGCTTCTTCCCTAGCCGCGTCTAACCATCTTCTGGATTCCACCGTCCCGTCTATTTCTCTAATTTCTATTTTAATGATTTTATTCCCAATTCTAAAATACGACGCCATCTATAAACGAATTTAACCATACATGTATAACAATATATATATCACCCTCACTATTATTATAATCCTAACTCATGATATCTCACTCAATTGCAACTTTATTGGCTTGTTACTATATATGATTATCATAATGTCCTTCAACAACATTTAAAATCAAGATTCTCATGGTTGTCACTTGTTACCACCAACAAATCGATTATGTTTATCAACAATTTTAAAATTTCCACAGTTATGATTCTCATAATTTAACCAGAGTTGTTTAACAACAACTCAATCATGTATATCATCAACATTTAAAATCAAGATTCTCATAATTGTCACTTGTTACCACAAACGAATCGATTATGTTTATCAACAATTTTAAAATTTCCAGTTATGATTCTCAACAACAACTCAATTATGTATATCATCAACATTTAAAATCAAGATTCTCATGATTGTCACTTGTTACCACCAACAAATCGATTATGTTTATCAACAATTTTAAAATTTCCACAGTTATGATTCTCATAATTTAAGTTGTTTAACAACAACTCAATTATGTATATCATCAACATTTAAAATCAAGATTCTCATGATTGTCACTTGTTACCACCAACAAATAGCAATTTTAAAATTTCCACAGTTATGATTCTCATAATATAACCAGAGTTGTTGGACGATTGCCCGAAGGTTCCAAGAAAAGGAAGATCGATTGTTGGTCATGCGGAGGCAATCACCTAATGCGAGTTTGTCCGTCACTATATGTAGAATGACAGTTCGGTAGTATCCCGGTCCATTCAAGAAGAGGTGATTAAACGGAATTTAGCTGAAGAGTCAATAGAATAGGAAGGACAAATTTAAGGAGGAAGGTGTCGTGATTATGTAGATAGTTAGACAATATTATTTTATTAATGCAAATATTTCTTGTTATGAGTTCGTTTAATTATATTATAATACTTATCGATATATTCAAATTTTTCTTATTATATGTACGTTTAATTATATTATAATATTTGTTGATATATTCAAATTTTATTTTGGGTAATTTTCATGTTTAACGGTAGATTATATTTATGATAAGCAGAAAAAAGCAAATTGAAAATAGATTGAATATTTAGTTTTTTTTAGTTTATAAATTGTTTAAATATATTTTTGAATAGCGATAACTGTAAATAATTTAATTTATGAGTATAAAAACTCTAATTTTTTACCATTCACGATCATTAAATTTTTTATTATAATTTTTCTAAATTTTATATTTTATTCATTATCGAAATAAAATCGTCAAGTTCATTAATTCGTTTTTTATATTATATATATATTTTAGAGTTATTGAATAAGCGATAACCTTATGAAAGGTTTCATTGAAAATCAATTTTTAAATTTGACCTAAGATTAAGTATTTGGCTATATATGGTCTATAAGAAAATCAGTTGGTATATGATATTTATTTAAATATCACCTTTGAAGCTTAAACCAAGTATTTAGTTTTATTGACATCGATAGCCCGGACTTAGTTTCGATGAAATTTAAAACATATTTATTTATGAATCTAATTTACTCTAATATAATAACCTTGTAGTCTGCATCTAGTTAAGAATTAAGATATATTAATTATTATTCTAGCCCTATCCCACATCCGGCCTTAGCTTGGAATGCATTCGCAAGCAGTAATGTTTTCTTGTTTCTCATTTCCAATTTTAAAACCATTTTTGTTTTTTAATATGGTTTTTTGGTTTTGAAATACTCAAAAATGACTTTTTATATTTGAATTGAATATACCTTTATCAAGACAATTATTGAAAATTAAACATCGAGGTATTAATTAAAATTTTATTCTGTCATCTTTTGTAATGATAAGAAGAAATTTCCATTTTTAAATATCTGAATAATTTAAGCGTAGTTTTTTTGTTTTTAAAATTCAAGAATATTTTGTTTTTTAAACATTGGAAGAGTGAATGATCGCTTTTAAGATTGTCAATAAACCCACATTTTTTTTGTAAAAGGTATAATACCAAATTTTTAATTTTAAACCAGGCGCAGCCTGAATTTAAAAGAAAAGTCACTTTCTAGTCCGGTTCTGTTTAAATATTCTAGCCCGGCAAGGGTTTTTTATTTTTAGCTCGAAATTTATTTAAAATATTTTTTGATGTATGTAAATTGTTGGGAAATTAAAAATATGAGGAGTTGGATGCGAAATGTAAATAAGATAAAAACATACTTTTATAACACTTTCATTTTCTTATTTTCCAACTGATTAATTTATAATTTATCCCTTTTTTATAATCTTGCCTCATTTTCTTATTTTCCAACTGATTAATTTATAATTTATCTAATTTTTAAAATTTATGCTATTTTACGGTCTGCTCTGGATCAGGCCTGCTGGTCTGCTTTATATCATTTGTTTGATATCTTAAAATTATCTCTTAATATAATTTCAGGTGCTATAAGATCTAGGTATATTTCAATATTTTTCTTTTAAAATATCGAATTTTTTTTATTAAGCATATTACCAATTATTATCTTTCCTTTTCGTTATTATAATATACAATTTTGGAAAAATCAATAAAAAAAATGAGAATTGTTTGCTATAATTATTTCGCATCTTTACCCTAAAGTTAATCAATTTAATAATATAAATATATATATAATTGGATTGCATTATTACAATTTTCAATATAATTATTTCATTATGTCCCGGTACCGACAAAAAAAAATTAACAATATAATTATTATTTTTTAATGTGATTAGTCTCTATCAAAAATATAAACATTTTTGTTAATTAATTTGACTTTACATATGAATTTTTTTTTATAAATTGTCTATTAGTCTTGGTAAATGGCTAAATATTGTGCCAATCTTAGTTCTACTCTAAAAATGGCTAAGTCGAGTTTTTCTTATCGAACACTTCACCCATCTAAATTTTTGTGGAAAAGATTGCTCAATCCTAAGGAAAGTGACAGCACCTCAAGGTTTGGCGGATATTTTGATGTACCTCTTCTGGACT
This sequence comes from Gordionus sp. m RMFG-2023, assembly GCF_954871325.1. Taxonomy (NCBI): domain Eukaryota; kingdom Metazoa; phylum Nematomorpha; class Gordioida; order Chordodea; family Parachordodidae; genus Gordionus; species Gordionus sp. m RMFG-2023. Next base: position 68,573,218 of record NC_088775.1, read on the forward strand.
GAAAATAATTGACGATTATGCAATATGAATCGAACTAGGATATTTTTTATAGGTTAGGTTGGATAGGTGTACCTGTGCCTATACCGAATTATTTTTTAGCCTGGTCAAGGCGGCCAACATTTTCTAAAGAGATTTTGGAGCATTCATGAACTTTTTTCATACATATCATATTTAAGATTTTAATTCAGATCGAATTTTAACTGTAAGGAATGCTGTATTCAAACGTTAAATATTATGTGTATAATATGTCGGGGTTTGACAAATTGTGTTTTTAGCAGCATTTTTTTTAATTTTAAAAAGATCTGGCTTTTCTAGTATGAATTGAGTACTACCCACTAAATTCGGACAATTTTGTCATGAATATTTGAACTACTCTGAAAAAATTTTTACGTCGATATTTCATTAATTTTTTTTAAAAAATACACAAATATTCGTTGCGAAATTGTTCAAGGATCGGCCCTATATGCATGCTGGGATTTATTTTCGAAAATAATCGCACGTTATAAACGAATTACTTTTTAAAAATTTACTTTAAAAATACATATGTCAACTACTTGATAGCCCTGAATTTTCTGAACCCAGCTGCGACATTTACAGAAGCGTTTAAAGTTTATGCATGGTACCCCCTTTTGAATTATTAATAAATTCACATATTTTTGTAATGAAGGTTTTAGAAAAAATATTTCTAATTTTTTTTTTAAAATTGGATTAATAGATGGATTGTTAACAAGATTTATATCGAACTACAAGATCTCATAACGACATCAACCGTAGGAAAGATTTTGAAAGAAATCAGGGTTAGTTTTTTTTTGTTGGGAAAAAAATTGTTTTGTATGGCAAACTTTTCTATCATTAACAATATCGAAATAATCAAAGTTTTTTAAAAATAATGAGCAGAAAAAGTTTGGATTGCTCGTGACAGCAAGATGCTCTTAGAATCATTTTATCAAGAGCTCAAATCACAATACAAATTATTTGTAAATACTTGCTTGTATTTTTTATAACCTTGTTGAATTTAGCAAGACGCTTAAATTTATAAAGAACTTAAATAAGACAAGTTACTTTGCGGATGTCCATTTTCTTTACCTGTTTATTTTTATTAACTATTTCACATCATCACATACCTTTGAGTGCCAATCATAAGTTATTTAGATACAGTTTAATTATTAAAATATTATTATTAGAGATCTGCAAAAGTAGGGGGCCTATTTTTAAAAAAAAAAAATCGGGCTCGGGCAGTCGGGCCTAATATTTTTTAAGAAAATTCGGGCCGGGTCAGGCCTTAGAAATTTTTTAAAATATATCTAAATTTATCAATTTTATGTTGAATTTTTTATGTAAAATAAAAATATTTGATTTTATTTATAGAAACTAGACGCCATATATCATATATTTTGAATTATCTATAAAAATTAATTTCTATATTTATAATAAATTTGGGCCGGGCAAGGCCGGTAAATTTTTTCAAAAATAATTTAGGGTTCGGGCCTGGCCGGCAAAATTTTTTCAAAAAATCTCGGGCCGGGCTTGAAAAATTAGGTCCAATGCAGATCACTAATTATTATTACCATATGCGGATATATGGTTTAAAGAACCCTGTATGGCGGATAGGCATTCTTCTTCCGGTCCGGACATAAATTTTTATTTGAGACCAAACTTGGACAAAAGATCCGGGCTGGACCTAAAAAATATGTCTGAATCATAGCTCTATTACTATATATATTAAACGTTCTCGGTTATTTAGAAAAAAATAAATAGTTAATTTGTATTTTATTTTTTGATACAGATTTTTTTAAAAAAATATTTCTGTTTATATTATTAAAAAAAGGTCAAAGATGTCAACCTAGGTTCCTACTTTCCTATCATACAAAATCTGGAAATCGAAAAGATTGTATTGGATTCCAATTACGAACATATAGAGGTAAAAACCGTTTTGATTTTATTCATAAAATTTAATTCAACGATTTTTTTGTTAGAAATCAGATCAATTATAAATCGATATAGTATATTATACTGGATTTGATATATATTTTTTATTATAAATATATTTTTTTAACATGTTGATATCCTTAATTTTTGTAAAAATGGTCACTTTGATACACTTTTTAAGGTGAAGTGATCAAAGGATATAAATGTTTGTATCCTCTAGTGAATTCTTTCGTAAACGCGCTTGATATTATGCGCAATGGACAGGGAATTTTTCAAATAAATTTATGATAATGCAATTCCTACTTGCAAGTTTTTTAAGTGAATTTATATTTTTTTAAAAAAGCGGAATGCTTCTCTGTTATCATGTATGCAAAAAATCCTTCTTTTTGTTAAATGATGGATGATTTGGCTCAGCAGTCACATATTTAATTGAGGCGCAGTAAGTTAGGGTTCAATTCCTAGCTTGGAATACATTTCAGACCATTATTTTTGTTAACGATATTTGACGCTTAGTATCTCCTACAATGAAATCACACAGATTACTTAGAGTTGCTGGAGCAGCAATAAGTATATGTTTAATTTAACAGGGGAGACGTCTATTATCAATTTAATTTAAGATCCAACCAAAAAACGCATATGGGTAGTGGCGTAAACAAGGGGAAGGGGGGTTTGGAGTTTACCTCTCCCCACCCCATAACCCCCATCATTTCTTTTAATTTATAAATTAAATAAACTGAAAAGAACAAGCAACTAAACAACATCTATAAAAATCATAGAATCATAAGATTCAAAAATATTTGGAATCGGGGAAAAACTTTAATGTATTTAGACTTAATGATTTTTGAATCGAGTTTTTATTTCGCTTTACTTGTTTTTATTTATTGATAAGAAAAGCTGATTGATGAATTAGGTACTAATCATGCCGTAAATATTGTTCTTTGCTTTAATTTCCCTTCTAACATGATGTCAATCTTGGCAATTATATTTGTTTTGCCAGCAATGTTTTTCATTAAACTATCTACTAAATGGGTTAAAGTACTAAAAAGTATGAAATATGTACAAATTATGGACATAAATATCAAAGATAATGCTTCCATATCTTTGGATGACTTAACGCTTAAGGCATGATGGTTCGTAATTCTTTACTTGTGGTTGGCGGAATTGATTAGAGAATTAATAAGCAAGACACTAAACGCAAACTAGTTATAACTTCTATATTCTCATGACATGATGCTAATTTTTTATTTTTTTTACAATTAATTTTCTTCCCATTTAAGCCATCTATCAAACAGGATAAAACAACAAATTGTTCTAATAAAGCCCTACTTAAGTTTCAGATTTTTCAGTGTGACGTATTAGTTTTCTTTTGTTTATAACTCAGCTTTTTTTTGCAGTTCGCATATTTGATTGAGGAATTAAAAGTAAAGCACTAGTCGGCTTACACACGCCAGAGATATAGTTTTTTTTACATTTACCATTCTAGTATAATGCCATTTTTTTCCTTACAATTGATCGCTGAACGTTGATCAAATTTTCAAAATAATACTTTCGATCGCTTTTTAATCGTAAGGTTGGCCAAAATTTTGTTGCTAATACTTTTTTCATTTATGCTGGCTACCATACTCCAGACACTAATAAAGCACAAAACATTTACATATGTAAGCATTAGTATGGAGATGATATAAAGATATACAGAAAAATTATCAATATATAATATTTTTTATTACATATAATAAATTTTAAAAAACTATAACTTATTTGGAATAACGGACTCTAACCTCAAAGATTAGAATGGCTCAAACTACTGGGAGTAGAGATATTAAACATTTCCGATATATTGTATAATAACTAAAAGAAGTTAATTTTTGTTTCTATCAATATGTTTGCAATTATAATAAAACCTCATTTGTGACTAGTTTATACCTACAAAAATACGAATCGAATCGAATAATTGCATTATTCGTTTACGATTCGAAAATTTTAAATAACCATAAATTTTCTTAATTATTCCAATAGGAAATTTTATTAAATAGAAACAATTGCAAATAATTCCTACTAATAATATATGATTATTTTTCAATATTATTATTTTAATCGAATAATCTCGAATAATTCGATCGAATGATAGATAAAAAATTATTCGACGAATAATATATTTTCCTTATTCGAATTCGATTCGAATTTTCGAATCGAATAATTGTGATATTCGTATTCGTAAAATACGAATCGAATCGAATAACAAATAATTCGTTTTAGGTATACTAGTTATTATCCCTATATCAAGATTATAATTGCATTCTAATTGAATTGAAATTTATTTTATTATATCATATAAAATAATTGATATGTCTAGAAAAATCATATCTTTTGATAGATTTGTTAAGTTTTATTGTTTTTTTAGTGTTAAATATGTATTATTTTATTTGACTAAAATCTAAAAAAACATATAATTAAGATTTTTAAAAAATAAAAAGAAATGAATATGAATTCAAAATGGTTTAATTATTTTTAAGTGATTTATTTATAAGGAAAAGGTAATCAGGATATCGCTAATTATACTTTTTAAATGTTTTTATTTTTACAATTATGATGGTATTATTTAGTCACAGGAATTATGAATAGTTTTTTTTTAAACTTTTTGAAGGGCACGATTCTATTTGAAACCACTATTTTTTCGAATCATATTTCTGCCACTAGGGAGAACTACTTCATCTGAAACATATTAAAATTGAATATATTTGTAATCATTCAAATCTAAAGTTATAATATTTACACTTGAAACAGGAGTTAATCTTATATAAAATTTATTATTTTTAAATATACCAATGTTAAAATTTAAAAAAAAGATAAGATTTTATATTTTTAAAACATATTTAACAAGATGTAGAATCAATGCAACGTTCCCCTTTATTTAATCATTTTTTTGAACTGTCACATACTGATGTGGCTGTGGGAGGGGTATCCTTATGGAAGCGACTTACTTTTTTAAAATATTTCTTAAAAATTTAAATTATACTTAGATAAAGATAAAACTTTTCACTATGACAAAAACAAAATAATATCAACACTTATTTTCCATACTTCAAAGGTAAACAAATAAATATTTATCAAAAAAAATTACCAGATAACATTATTACCTATTTTTTTTGTTAATGTGTATCAGTAAAATAAATGTGATAGCAAAAAAATATCTTAACGACGAAGAAATGTATGAAAATTTATAAATATGCATAGATAGTATCATATATAAATATAATGTACCGAAAACATTCAGGAACTGAATATCACCATGCTTTTCGAATACAAAGATTCCAACGCTCCAGCCGTCCTACTATCGTCTCCATCGTCCCCTATCCCTTCCACCACATCTCAGCCACCTCCCGAAAATAAACAATATTTAAACAGTTCAAAATACGATGAAAAATCGAACAAAATAATCGATGTCTCGCCGAATTCTAACTTGGTTGAACTTGATACCGCCGTTAAACATAACCTGGCACCTTTCAATGATGAAAATGCCATGCAAAATTTAGGGATCTTGTCAAATTCTTCTAAACTGACCAAAGCCAATCCCCAAAATATTATCGAAATTCTCCCAGAAGGCAAATGGGGGAAAGGGTTTATCATGACTTTGGACGCTGATCTATCACTCGTGGGCAGAGTTGCCGCCTCGCAAGTTACCATAAACATCGCAGAGCTGAGAGGGCCCGTGAGGCTGAGGTTCAGTCGTTTACCTTACACTCATTGGTCCTTCATGTTTTTAAAGGTATTAATTATTTTGAAGGATTTTGTAAGAATCTATCAATTTGGACCGAAAGGACAGATCTGCAAGGGGGTCAAATTAGCTAAAAGTACTAGTGGTTTATATACAGCTTTTTTAGTCGAATAATGTCTTTTTTATCTAATAATTTTTTCAAAAATATGTTGCCCTGATTTTTTATATCTAAAATGAGCAGGATAAAAGACTATGTTTTTGAAAAAGTCACTATTTTTTTGAAAAATGATATATTTCACTAAAAAAGTTATATATATAACATTTTAAACTTTATATGCGATGTTGACCAATCTCGTGGAAGAGGCCATTTTTCTGTCTTTTCATTTTTTCTTTCAAATCTATCCATCATCAAATATTTTTAATTATTGTAATAATTTTTTGGGGCCAAAAAATCTAGGCGATATATTTGAAAATTTGAATTGAAATGCTAGATTTTATCAAACATTTTTGTTCACTTTTTTATAACAAACAAATTACGATTAAGCATTAGATAAATTTATTCGCTTAATCCCAGAGTTTTCGATGTTAACCTTTTCAGAAAATTTATATATTATAATAATTTCGTTTTATAAATTATTTTAAATTAAATTATACAACGCTAATCTTGTTGATATTATATTATATTTAAAATAAAACAAGCGGAGTTATTTTTATATATAAAGTATATCTTCTTGGTATTCGATGTTTCGTTTGTTTTGAATGGAAATGCTTTTTATAATTTTTACTTTTAAAATAAATTTTATTAGCAAAACTGCGCCATATTAGCTAAAAACAGAGAGGAAGAAAGAAGAATGATAAAAAAAAATACGGAAAAATGAAAATTTTTTCCATCCCAATTAATGAATCTTTTATATGTCATTATTTTGTACGACTATTTTAGGTGATTTTATAACAAATAGACCATGATTCGGATGACCATTTTAAAAATAGATGTGGTATGAAGGTTAAAATATAGATTGTATATTCTATATATTTTAGTACCCAAGCATATATCCCGAGTTATGGGCCTTCAAAGTTCGATGAGAGCCTTTTCCACTTTTAACGAATATCAAATTATTCAAAATATTTTTGGTCGAAAATAATAAATTATATATAATTTTGTAGTCCTTAAAATCTCCTTATGAAAGTTTAAAATTGTTTAAAAAATATCTTCAGTATTGTTGTATTTTCGGTAAAACAAAAAAAAATATTTTGAAAAGTACCCCATTTAATAAGATGAAAGATGTAACTCATGAGATATGTTTATTGCCGTTATATTTAAATATTTAGTAAAAATGTTAACGGTGAAAATAAGAATTTAAATTTATTTAGTTTTTATAATTTAAGAAATAAAAAAAATTAATTATAAAGGGCTCATAGATAAAAATAATTATAATATATTTTCTTTTTATTAGGGTATAATATAAAGTTTTTTTGAAAATTTTTATGATATATGATAATTTAATAGAAATATTTATGGTTATTTATAATATAAAATACATATCTTTATTTATAAAATAAATTATATTATCTTTAAAAATAGCGCTCTCTATAATTGATTTATTGATTCCTTAAATTATAAAAAACTAAATAAAATTTGAATTTTTATTTTCTCTATTAATATTTTTACTTTAATATTTATATATCTCGTATTGGGATATGGAATCATGTGGGATTCGGAATCCCAACGTGGGGATTCAAGATCTTAAATCCCCACGTTTTATTCGGGATCATTTTTTTAAAATATTTAAAAAATATTCCGAATCCCCATGAAAAATAAATAAATATAATTACTTTTTCTTTTCTTTTTTTGCGGCTGGCACCATATAATTAAAAGGCCAAAATAAGGATTTAAAAAGAGAATTTAAAAAAAAGTAAATAGTATTAAATTAAGGCATTTAATGAATGAAAAGGGATGAGGTTAAGACTTTTTTGTTTTAAAAAATATATTTATAAAATATCCTAATTATTGCAAGAGCTTAATTTAATAATGAAAATATACCTAAAAAGCAAGTATAATTGTGTTTAAAAATTTCCAATTGAAGTTTTTGTTTAAGAAATAAGGATTCGCGATTTTCGTTTGTTATGCTAAAAAAATTTCGTGATAAAGTTTTTTAAAAAATATATGTAGACTGTGAAAAATTGCCGTTAGTTGAAATGACTATTGGCGAAATATAAAGTTATTTAATTTTGAATATTTATTAATTTTTTTATTTTCCCCACAAGTAAGAGGTTTTGTATTAATTGAAAAGGATGATACGCAGATTGCATCTCAAATAAGGGATTTCCCATTGGACCAGAGGGTGCAAGTTAAGCCATCGGGTCTGATTTTTTTTTATAATTATACCAATATCAATATTATCAAAATAAAATTTTAAAAAATAAAACAAATAACAATGGCAATATTTTGAAGTTTTGGAAGCAGGAAAATTTATTTCCTTTTTTGAAAAAATTAGAGAGTAAAATTTTGTCAGCCCTGGCAAATTCGGCTTCTAGTGTAAGGTTATTTTCTGTAGCCAATCGCCTATTAGAGGAAAGTAGTACATAATTGAAATTTTAAAAATAGACATTCTTCTTTTTCTAAGTAAAAATTTGGATTTATAATATGTATTTCTTTTTTGTTATTATGGATTATGGAATTAAAGAAATAAATAGAGTAAATTCAAAATGTAAAAAATTATAGTATTAAAATTTAGAAAAATTTAAAAACACCGTTGAATTTTCGGACGTGAATCAAAATATTGCCTTTCGTGAGCGGGCGGGTCGAGTCAAAATTTTTTTAGTGGTAAGCATGAATGGGCGTGATTATTGCCACCGTGAGTGGGCGGGCCGTGAATAAAAAATTAGGCCCGCACCTCTTTTCGCTTTCTTTTCCTCTAATTTGTCTAAATTATTAATTTAAAAATAATATTTATTTTTTACATTTAATTTATATTAAAACCATTTTTTCAGGTCCGTGAAGTTGGCCCCGCAATTTTTGATTTTCAATGGTTTATCAGTTGGTGTGATTAGTACCCGATTTGTACCGTTTTCAGTTCGATTTGTACCATCACCGTTTTCCAGCTATTGACCGTTGAAAATATGGCGCCAAAAATATAAAACACTCAACATTTATTTTTTTAAAAAATTTTTTAACACACAACGGTAGAGAATTTTTTTCTCTTCCTAATGATGCCTCAAATTAAGCTTTATCTTCATTATTTATTTCGGAAATCAAATTTTAAACCTTATATTATAGCGTGAAGTTAGCCCCCCCCCCCCCCCCCAATATTCAAAATTTGAGATTTTTCAAATTTTTAAAACGGGATTGATTTGTACCCGATTTGTACCGTTTCAAACTCGATTTGTACTATTATCGTTTTCCAGCTATTGACCGTTAAAGATATGGCGCCAAGTGATGGTACAAATCGAACTGAAAACGGTAAAAATCGGTACAAATCATTCTCTATCGACCTATTCACTTTTTATTTTTAAGTTCAAAAGTTGGGGGGCTGTCGTGAAGTTGACCCCCCCATTTTGTTCTTTGAATATCTCAAAAACGGTGATGGTACAAATCGAACTGAAAACGGTACAAATCGGGTACTAATCACACCAACTGATAAACCATTGAAAATCAAAAATTGCGGGGCCAACTTCACGGACCTCATTTTTTCGAGTATTTAATGATTTAAAGCATAAAAGTAATACATATTATATCTCTAAAAAATAAAATTTTCTGGTGCCAGCCAGGCGGCAAAAAAATATAATTTAATTGTTTTTTTAAAAAAAGATTCCGAATCCCCTTAAATAAAAAAAATTTATTTTTGTTAAATATCTGAACCGTAACCGAACCGATATAATTATTTTTTGAAGGAGTAAAAAGAATCTTTATAAAAACGGTTAAACCGGTTCAGTTTTTATATTTTAGAAATGGAAATAATTTGAATATCCAGAATTATATAAACGTGCTCTTATAGTACTGGAGGTTCCCGCAACACAAGTTTCTGTAGGAAGGGCTTTTTCGGGGCTAAAATTTGTGTTATCGTCACAACGAACATATAAAATCAAATAATATATTTAAAAATGAGTTATTTTGAATCTTATATATTTTTTTTATATATAATTCATAGATGCTTATAATAAAAATAAATTAGAAGATGATGTTGCTTCAATAAAAAAATATTTCTAACCGTAATGAACCTTTATAAACCTTTATAATTAGCTGAACCAAACTGAACCGTTATAAATAACGGTTCGGGTCCTTGCTTAAATGTTCAACGAAATGCTTATTGCATTAAATAATTGTTGCAATAATTCGGATATTTTATAAATATATTTTTTAATATTTTTTAAAATAAAAAAGTCTTAACCTCATCCCTTTTCATTCATTATATACCTTAATTTAATACTATTTATTTTTTTAAAATTCTCTTTTTAAATCCCTTATTTTGACCTTTTAATTATATGGTGCCAGCCGCAAAAAAAAGAAAAGAAAAAGTAATATATTTTAATATTTTTTTTTTTTAAAACAAAAATGTCTTAACCTCATCCCTTTTCATTTATTATATACCTTAATTTTATACTATTTACTTTTTTTTTAAATTCTCTTTTTAAATCCTTTATTTTGCCCTTAATTATATGGTAACAGCCGCAAAAAAAAGAGAAGAAAAGATAATTATATATTTTTTTTTTTCATGGGGATTCGGAATATTTAAAAAAAAAGATCCCGAATAAAACGTGGGGATTTAAGATCTTGAATCCCCACGTTGGGATTCCGAATCCCACATGATTCCATATCCCAATACGACATATATATTGATGACATATTTGTTGAGTTTCAACGTTTCAAACACTTTTTATGATTGATTTTTTTTATTCCTAAAATTATAAAAACTTATAATTTAAATTCTATTTTTTCCATTAATATTTTTACTTTTGGTAATGAACATATTTAAAGAGTTTCATTGTTTCATATTAGGCCCTTCTCAAAATAATTTATTTTTGTTTTACCACTAAGGATATTTTTTAAATAATTTTTCCATTTTCTCAAAGAGAATTTTAAGGGGCTACAAAATAATAAATAATTTGTTAATTTAGACCAGAAATATTTGGAGTAATTTGACATTCGTTAAAAGAGGAAAAGGCTCTCATCAAACTTTGAAGGCCCATAACTCGGGATATATTTGAGCTAGGGCATTAATATTTGAATTAGTATAAAATATACAATCTATTTAACCTTCATACTAAGTTTTATCCCATTTTAAAATGATCGTCCGAAATCATCCCTAATTCATTTAAACAAATATTTGTTTCAAGTTTTGTTAAAAAATTATATTTATGTCTATAACATATTATAATATTACCATATAATTTCTTCTCTTTTAAAGTCTAATTTTGCGATTCCACGAAAAAATATCTTATTTATGTAATAGAATAACATATAATTAGTACTAAAAACCAATGACAATATACTACAACCCCCAAAGTAACCAGCATAATATAATAAATATTTAATCCTTTTTTAAAAATAAAACCAATAGGATCCGCTTATGAATATAAATGTTGATTGCATTTTGCGAAATAAGCATTTGCCTCAAATCGCGTCAATAATCGCTTCTCAAGTTTTCACAAAGATTATTTTATTTTAATAAAATAATGTAGAATCGAAATCTTATGAATAATTTATTTTGATTATATATAAATTTTTAATTAAAAAAACACAGGCAGATTTTTACAGGAGAAAGAAATAGTTAGAGCTGTATATGGGATGAGGATTAAACATTATCAATTTTTTTAAAATATATTCTAAAATTTTAAATCGATTTTATAATTAAAGTTACTATTGAAAATTTTTATGTTAAAGTTTGTTTTGTGCAATTTATATCTTCGCTTTGAATAATTGGATCGATCTATTATATCCTAGAACCCTGAATTAGAACGTTCTTATCCACACCGTTAGGTCCTAAAAAAACAGTCCAAGCTCAAAATTTCTTGAAATAATACGTCCGAATCCGATCCTAATTTTTTTTAAACTAAAATTATTATTTTATCACCGAGTGCCTAAATTTATACCCAGTTGGTTCCATCCAGCACAATTTAAAAAAAAAATATGTTTGAATTCATCCGATCCAACTCTTGTAAGGTTTTAATAAATACATATTTTTTTCCTTTAGTAATTAATTTAATAGATAGTCAACTATACATTAGGAAAGGATTCTTGGGTTATTCCAATATTCTTGCAAATATATAATAGTAGCAAGGTTCGATTCTAACTGGCCTATTAAAATTTTATTAGAAATTTTTCGGCTCATAAAAAAAAATCATATTTGCCTGGTTTTTTTGCTCAAACTGCTGGCCAGGCTAAGGGTTAAACCGTTTGGGTATATATTCTGCATTTTGTGCCATAGTTATTCATGGGTATTTTACACTTTCAAAAAAAAATAGAAAATTATTTATTTATGGCTAATTTTTTTTTCCCGTTAAAATAATAAAACAAAGATTAAAAAATCCATAAAGAAACGCCATACCTTCCCTCATTACAAAATTAGATTAAAACCCTTTTTTCACACAACCGGATCTAGTCCCATAAATTCGCCGGATCTCTCGACTTCTAATCGGCAGTCCGATATAAATCCGCCTGAAATTATCAATGAAAACATTAAAGTTGTCAGAGAAAACAGTGAGGTCAGTAAAGAGCAAGCCGATACCGCTAATTATCCTCCGAAGCCCACGTCGAATGTGTCTTCTAGTGGAGGTGGCAGATTATTCGGTAACCTTAAAACGAAACTTATGGGCGGGGGAGTAAGAAGGAGGAACAAAGCTTTGACCAAATCCAACGGGATAAGCGTTATCAACGAAGAAACAACGTCACTTTTAGAGTACAATAGTATCATTAATAAGGGCGATTTAGACGAATCGGTGAATACTAAACTTGATCAGGATAAAGCCAATATCAGAGTCGATAATGAAAATATGCTAAGTGGTAAGAGTTTATTAGTAGAACCTCGGTTTATAGTTGCGGAAAAGGATAAAGAAGTATGCTATTTAAATATGCCTTTTTTATTTAGTTAATGATGTATTTTATGGTGGCGTAACAACCGCCCAAATGGGGGGGGGGTTTAATTTTTATCTATATAAAAATGTATCTTTATTGTATAAAATTATTATAAGTCATTGCAACATCATTTAACTATGGTATTCTACCAATAATTTGTGCGATGGTTACCCTCTGCTGGCTAATCTCATCTGTTAGTGATTATTTTTAATTTTAAAAAGATACTTTTCCACAGTTGCCCTCATCACCGGTATTGTTAGAAAAATAAGCAGACACTTACATTGTAAACACTAGCTGCTATCGATATTTTCTCTATTTATATTAATTTTGTCAAATCTTGAATAGTTTCCAATTTTTTAAAAATAATATTGTAAACGGATTATTCGGAAAATTTAAATCTCTCTTATATATCTTTATTTACTTGATATTATTGAATGATGTAATTTTATAAGAGTTTTTAAGATTTACATAAGTATAAATAGTCAGCATAAATATTGACTCTTATTTATCCTTCTTGATTCTGCAAACTTCTATTCCGTCAAAGTTTTTCAAGAAATTTTGTTTTGAATATTATTTTATTTCGTATACAGATTAATAATGCATTTAATTAGATTTATATTTTAGAAGAAAATATATTTCACAGTGAAAGATTATGAAGAAATTTGAATTTAAAAAAAGGAAGCCGATATTAAAAAAGCATGTTATTAATAACGAAATTTAGTCAATTAATAAAATTGGAACCCTGAGGTACGCAAGTCCCTATGTTACGCCAGTCAAATTGTAAATTATTTAGTAATTTTTTTTAACTCTACGATTTTTATGTTGCATTTAATATATATAATTTTTTAAAAAAACGCGGATAGAATTTATTAATTATATACAGCTAAACCTGTCTAATTTTGTCACTTGATAATTCGGGCAACTCCCAAATTTACCAAAATTTTATTCTCAATCAAATTCGTAGTACCTACTACTAAAAAATGCCTTGTTATGAGCAACTCTTTACTTCGAAAAATGGCAGATTTTTAATTTTTTCCCCATTTGCATAAGACCTCTATAAAGCGGGCATTTGTTGCATTCATTCATTTATTTATATTATAGAAATTTTATACTTTGTAAAACTATACATGTATAATAACAAAATTAATAAAGAAAACAAATATAACCAGTTATGGTTAATTAAAAAAATTTAGGTTATTAAATTTTTAATTTGTCATACTCAAAGAGAATGTGATAAAAGATTTAATATTTCTAAAGAACTGTTCACAGTGGCTTAGGCATGGGGGGGGGGTGGTTATTAAAAAAAAAAATTTTTTTTAAATTTTTTTTTTAAAATTTTTTTTTAAAATTTTTTATTTTTAATTTAATAAATTCTTAATAAACGCTTGATTTTTATGTTTTAAATTTATTATAAATAATAATAGATATACACATTCGATTATTTTTATATTTATTTTTGGTTTGCAGCTATTTCACACCACCCAAAAAGGGAGTTATTTATTCAAACGTATGATATTGACAAAAATCAAAAAAAAAAGCTAAAAAGATTTTGTCCGACCAGATTCATCGAAAGACAAGAGTCGGTGAAACACTTTATTGAACTATATGATGTTGTCTTTGCAGCACTAGAATTTTATATATCAAGCAAGGAAAAAGATTCAGCAGGTGCCGAAAATCTTTTGCAGGCTATTATTAAGCCACAGTTTTTAATTTCAATTCAATGTGTTTATTTTTTATTTAATGATACATATGATTTTAGCAAAATGCTACAAAAAATTGATTTGGATTTAAGGGATATTATGAATAAAGCAAAGGATATTGTTGAAATATTAACAAATATCAGAGTTTCATGAAATATATGAAAAAGTAAAGGAGATTGCTAATATGTTTGGAATTGAAAATTTTAAACCTAGAGCTCTAGACAATCCAATCGATCAAATATTGATGCATCTACGATTGAGGATTATTATAAAATAAACATTTTTATTCCCCTTATTGATACATTTTTATTTCAATTAAAAGAAAGATTTATTAGTCATAATTATATTTTAAAAAGCTTTTATTTTCTTTTGCCGGTTAAACTGTTGATTACACTTGAAACACGAGGGGATATTAAAAAAATCTCAGAGTTTTATGCTGATGATTTAGTAGGTTCATATGATAAGTTACTTTGTGATGTCGAATTTTGGTATAAAAATCTTGACAGAATAGGGTATTCTTTGAGACCAAAAAATGCTCTGCAGGCCCTTTCCATGTGTAATTGCATTTTAGATTCCCTGCCTAATATCAAAACATTATTAATTATTTTAGCTACCTTGCCAATTAGTACCTGCACTAATGAAAGGTCTTTTTCAACTTTAAAAAGGTTAAAAACCTATTTAAGAAACACAACCGGTGAAAAACGTTTAAATAGGTTAGCCCTATTAAATATTTATAAGGAGATTATTTTAGATAAAAATTTGATTCTAGATGAATTAGCAAAATCTCAGAGAAAAGTAGATCTCTCTTTTTAAATTCAAATCAAAAAATAGCAATAAAATTTTATTAATTTTAATATATAATCAATTTTTTTTTGTAAAAAAAGTATTATTTATAAGATAATATCATCATATTTTTTTAAATACATTATTTGCATAAGAATTACACATATTTTTTATAATTGTAAAAAATTACTTTTTTTTTAAATAGAGTCTTTATACATTATAATTTTTAATATTAAAATCTGTATTATATAAAATATCAACATTTTGAAAATATTTTAATTAATACATGATTAAATAAAGATTAATATAAACTATGCTACATTAAAAATATAAATATTATTTTTACTATGTTAAAAAAATCTACAAGCGGGGAAGAAAATTTAAAATTTCTCATTTTTTAAAAATGAATAAAAGAAAAAAATCATGTTTATACTGTATATTTTTTGTGCCATTTTTTTTATTAGGGTTAAAAAAAATTGGTATCCCGTCTTTACAGAGAATCTTTTATAGAGAATGTAAATATAGAGAAACTTTTATAGAGATAACAATTGTAGAGAATGTCGTTTATAAAGAATATCGTTTATAGAGAATGATTTTATGGAGAATTTATTTTATAGAGAAATTTTAAAGAGAAAACAATTATAGAGAATGTCGTTTATAGAGAATCTCTTATAGAGAATGTTTTTATAGAGAATCTCGTTTATAGAGAATGATTTTGTAGAGAATCTCGTTTATAGAGAATGATTTTATAGAGAATATATTTTATAGAGAAACTTTTATATAGAGAAAACAATTATATTTGAATGTCATTTATAGAGAATCTCGTTTATAGAAAATCTCGTTTATAGAGAATGATTTTATAGGGAATATTTTACAGAGAATTGTTTTACAGAGAATTATTTTATAGAGAATTGTTTTAGTGCTTATTATTTTATAGAGAAGGATTTTATAGAGAATAATTTTATATTGAAGAATTTTATAAAGAATGATTTTATAGAAAATGAATTAAGTATTATTTTAGAAATAAATTTTCTCAAATATGACCATTTACTATCTAATTCTTTTTTTTGGCACTTATTAAACCAGATTTAATCTAATATAATTTATTAAAATAAGGATATTTAATTGGGAAATTTACTCAATAAGAGGCTAAGGATATTTAATCTGGAAAATCTACTCAATAAGAGGCATTGAGATTTTTTTTTATTACAATGTAGAATATTTTATCATTATATATATTTGATGCGAAATATCAAATAAATTTAGAAAAGGAAAATATCAAAGTAGGCTTAAGAAAAATTTCCAAAAAAAGCAATGTCCTACACCATCACTTGGAAAGCAAAAAGATAAGTTGAAAAAATTAAGGTATTCACAAAAATAAATAATTACTAAGTTAGTAATAATCTTAGTAACTTAACATTTTATTGCATAAATTCTTTATTCAAATTTTCAAATTTTTTCGATCAAATAAAATTAATTCAAAATAGTTCCATAATTTAAAATAGTTCCATAATCCTAAATATATAATTTTTATTCATGACATAAATATAAATTTAATTATATAATTTAAACATTTAAATTAATATTGTGGGACAATGCCCTTAGATAATCTAACATGGGTCTTGAATAGTAATTTTCGACTATTCATACACCCGTTGAGCTCTTTCCCGATATTGTTTTTTTGAGAGTGGAGCCAATAGTCCCAAAGAATATTGCTCCAATTTATAGCATTAAGGCTATCTTCATCTTTAAGAGCTAAAAATTAAATAAGATTTTAAAAATTTTTTAATATAATATATATTTCATACTTTTGATAAATTTCTAAATGGTTGGATGATGGGAACTTATATGGGAAGAAAAACTCCGGTGCCAACCTTCTACTGCATTGTTGGTATTTGGAGCTCGCATCAGAGTGGAATCATAGCAATTCCATAATGAAATACTAAACAATGGGGATCTCTCCATTGCTATCATTTTGCCTATCCATGTCTCCTCGAAGTATTCTATCAAAGGTTGGAGAATATCCCGCCTTTCTTGATAGAATTTGGAACCAAATAGCACCTCGAATCCATGGATTATGTCGTCCACTGGCACATATGACAGTGATAATAACATCTTAATTTGCAAAGCAAAATTAGGCTCTGTCATATATGACATACAAATTATTGCATTTTTTTGAACGGCGCGCCATATGCATTGAGACATATGGAAGAAACATCCACGGTTATCAGCTAACGGAAAAGATTGGTTGAAGGCTGATATGGCTGCCAATTCAAAGTCTGTCATTATAGACTTAGGATCAAGATGAATTTCGAAATTTTTAATTTTTTCGAAAATATTTAAATAATCTTGATGGCGATGCGAAGCCATAATAATATAAACGGCAAGAATAATCGTGTCGTATTTCATCCCATGGATGGTATAGATTTGTTGAAAGAGTGGAGGGCATGTTTTGAAGGTGCCATCTGCGTATTATTTGTCGCACGTTGATAGGAACTGTATATTTTTTATTGTTGAAAATATTAAGCATCGATGATCATGGTGACCGCTATCATATAATAAAAATTGTTCCCTTTATTATTTATTTGATATTCAATAGGGATTATTAGGTCAATTAAATTAACAGGAACAGTAGGCGCCCTTCCTACTAGGCGTCGTTTTCTTTGAATTGTTCTTTTGATTAAGGAACAACTTGACATTCTCCCCATAGCTGCCGTAGATATATTGGTTGTTATATCCGCTATTATATTATTGGGTAGAGTTTGCGAGGTAGTTGCCTTTTCCTTTATTCGATTTATTTTTTTTCTTACTTCAATTTCGGCAATGTCTGGAACATGATTATGCATTTGATTATGAAATATAACTCCAGATTTTGTCCTTGCCCTTCCATTGCACTCCCCCAAGTGGAATTTAACACAACGCCAATAACTTGTATCCTTAATAAGCTTCTCTCGTTGAAATATAAATGATTCAAAAATTAGTAATTGATTGTTTTGACTGCTTATAATAAATTCAGCTATTAAAATTTATAAGTTCTTTAAAAAAAATTTAGATTTCAAAATGAATGATAATTTTTCTAAAATCCTATTATATATAAAATAAAACTTAAATAATTGTAAGTTTAAACTTTTATTATAATTTTTATTTATTTGTATTTTCATAGAGCAAAACTCAATCAAATATAAATTTTTTTTATTTCCTTTTTATTTTTAGATTTTTTTTTCTCTACATGAATTATATTTGTCCATATTTTCTATGTTTTATATTTTTACATAAAAAAACAAGCCAGAGGCCGTCATATAAATTCTCGGAACCCTTGAATAAAAAAAGGGAAAAAATAATCTTAAAAAAAATTATTCACGTTTCTTATTTATATTGCTTATGAATAATTATGATAATATTTTTAAGTTTCCTGTTGTTATTTTTTTTTAAAATACGCTGAACAATTAGAAGTAGTAATGTTAAAATTATGAAAATATTTCCTTCTTTATCATTTTCTATTAGAGCTAGTAAAGTAGCCATTTAAAAAAAACTATTAGCAACAAAGCCAGCCTTACGCCAATTTTTTTAGATAATTTTGTCAATATTTAGTTGCTATGTGCATTATTTTAATCTGCATGGCCCGGCCCCGATTTTTTAAAAATATATTATATATTTTTAATTTGCCTAGATAATAATGGTGATTCGAAATATTTGGTTTTAAAATATATGGCCTGGACCGGGTTTTTTAAAAAAAAGCTTTTTTGACCCGGCCCGTGTATTTAAAAAAATAAAATTTTAGGCTCGGCCCGGGTATATTTAAAAAAATTAAAATACGGCCCGGGCCGGGTTTAAGGTCGGGCCTGTAGGTCTCTGATTATAGTGCGCGTTTTTAATTTCCCTGATAAATCTGATTTTACCAAATATATTCCGAAGAGAATCTACCTTGGGAATTTCATACGATTGCGCCAAAATTTTTTTGTATTTAATAATTTATAATGAAAATCTATATAATTTAATAAATATTATGGTAAGGCGATAGTTTGATGAGTATTATGTTCTATTTTTTGCATTTTAAATCATAAATTGAGCGCGTTTTATTAAATTTTAAATCTGATTTTGCCGAAAATGCATTCCAATATGTGTAGAATACCCACCCTATAAATTTCAGAAGATTTTATATTGAACTTCTGAAGAAATGTTAATTTACATTAATCTGAAATTTATAAGTAATGTTAATAGCCTAAAAATAGGCTAAACCTAATTTGGCTTAACCGAAAAATCGCCTAAAACTAATTATACAAAATGTAGGGACTGGGAGCTAGGCTAATCGCCCGTCAGCGTTACGCAACACTAAGCCTAGCCTGTATTAAAATTATTTTATATATTTATTATGTAACGATATATGACGGGCGATTAACCGAGCTCCTTAGCCGATGTCTTAATTTTGAATAGTTAGTTTTCGCCTATTTTTATGCTTAGCCGATTTTTTAACCTAAAAACTTGGCTAACCGTTTTGGAATTGCCTAAAATTAACCGATTGCGCAACATTAAGGGTGGTTCTACACTTCAAATGCATTTCTGGCAAAATCAGATTTTTAAATTTAATAAAACGCACTCAATTAATGATTTTAAATGCAAATAATAACAAAAAATAAAACAATATCCATCAAACTATCGCCTTACCAAAATTAAGTTTAGTTAAAAGATCACTAGAATACTGTCTAATATTCACAGGGTAGGCAGGGAAGATTAGGTGGTGGTTGGATCAATTTTTCGAAATCATCATAGGTCCGAAAATAATTGTATCTGAATTTACAAAATACAAAATGATAGTTCAAACCCTTACCTAAAAATTATACATCGACAAAATTTAAAATAATGCACCCTTTTCTTCAAATTGATTTTAGTAAAATGAAAATTTCTTATTACAAGCCGTAAACTCCTTATCAGTGTAGAGAAAGATGAATCAAAAAGTTTAAAATGTTTTTAATAGGTTTTTTGCACTTGTTAAACATTCCGAAGTCGTCAAAATTTTATAGGTTCTATAGACCAAATTTTATCAGACTTTTAATATTGATAAGAAATTTTTTATTTACATATAGGGATTATATTCATTGATACCAATTTGTTTAAATATGGTTGGTTCACCGACAAACTTGTATTTCATCATTTGATTATAAGAAGTTTTGTATCATGATTTACAATGCGATGTCTTTCTTTAGAAAATATCGAAGCTTGATATTTGCAGCAGATTGCTTACAATATTTTACTAACTCTTTTACACTTAGAAGATATTTCAAATACCTAATTATCAAAAGATTTTGCAGCATATATTATAATCCTACCCCCTTCTTCCCCCACTCCTCTCATTTCCTATACCACATCAAAATATACCAACTACCCCTTTTAATTTCAATGTCAAACTTGAATTATAACCCCTTACCCTCTGGTAAAAGGTCCTGTTTAACATTGTTTGAATGGTTAAGTGCCCTTTTATTATTGATAGTCGGTCTAAAGATCTGGTTATAAGCAAGTATAATAATCATTAATATTTAAATTTCTTCGTATCATTAGGGCTAATTATTTATTCAAACTTTTCTGTTGGGAGGGGGGGGGGTGTTTCTTTCAAATCTCGCATAAATTTTTTGAGCTCTATAATTGTCCCATATATAATATTTCTCTATAAAATCAAGATCTACAAATAATTCTCTACAAAATAATTCTCTACAATGTAATTCTCTACAATATTATTCTATACAAAATAATTCTCTATAAAAGTAATTCTCTTTAAAATCATTCTCTATAAACAACATTCTCTATAAAATCATTCTCTTTGAAGTCATTCTCTATAAAGGACGTTCTCTATATCTCTTTAAAATCATTCTCTATAAATTACATTCTCTGTAAAACCATTTTCTATAAACGACATTCTCTATAAAATCATTCTCTATAAATTAATTCTCTAAAAATTATTCTCTATATAAAACATTCTCTATAAAACATTCTCTATAAACTACATTCTCTATAAAACAATTCTCTATAATTGTTTTCTCTATAAATGTTTCTCTATAAAATACATTCTCTATAAAGACGTGGAACCAAAATATGGTGAACAAAATATAAAATTGTTTATTTTTTTAATAAATAAAAAGAAAATTAAATGAAAGTATTGTGCAATTTAACATTTGAAAGATAAGCATTGGGGAAGCAAATAAAAAAAAATTGCTTATTATTTAATAAATAAAAGGGAAGCAAAATTATCTTCTTTTTCAATACAAATAATTAATTTAAATTGTCTAATAATGGTAATTACGTTGTTAAATCAATAAATTCTTATAACATCTTGATTATTTAAACATATGAAATGATGCAAATTTTCTAATTTTGTTATATATTCAAGAAAATTTCCCAGAATCTGATTTATTATTTGATATACTTCAAAATCATACTTTAATAGCCATGTCTATGGGACCCTAGGTTTGATTATCATTTTTTTAAGATTTTGGGTAAAAAAAATTCTCAAATTAATAATCATGAATCTTCTTTTAAAATGCTACAATCAACTTAAATCGTCCTGTTCCGATGCAACCATTAGTTTTATCGGATCTCCCCCCCCCCCTATATGTTTTTTTAATATAGTTTTTATAGGATTTTTTTAATGTTATATTCATATTGTTATATATATGCTATTTTTTAAAATATTTTTTAAAATTTAATAAAAAGAATTTATCTTAAAAAAATTAACGATATATCTTATTGTCTGAAAAACATTAAAGATTTCAGAAATTCCGTTAAATCAAACAAATAAAAATTTGATGTTTTTTGAGAAATTTACACGTAAAAGAGAATATTGAAGACAATTTAAATTTAAAAAATGTAATATATACAGATTGCCCAATAAAAGAATTTTAATTTTGATAATTAAAATAAGAGATAATAAATCAATGAAATTAATTTTTGGTTCGATAAATTAAAAAATGTTATTCATCGAATTGTTAGATATTGGCAAAATCGAAACATTTATAATCAAAATTTCCCCCTAAATTTATTGGACAAATTAAATGAAACTATTCTCAATATTTCGACTTACACAAGCTAGAACCCGAATTAAGGGCACGCTATTTATAAATTTTAGGAACAAAAAGTATGTAACATATACCATGAAATGTTTTAAAGAGTTTTTAAAATTATGCAAATTCATCATAACTTTGGTTTCAACGACAGCAAGTTCAGAACGGGGATTTTCATCTTTAAAAAGAATTAAATTTATAGTAGGTACCCTGATGATGAGTCTAAATCTATTATATCGAATCTATCATTGCTTTCAATTGAAAAAAAATTGTTTAAAAATTAAAAATCCAGCATACCCTTTATAATTTAGTACTTGATCTTTTTATTTAAAAACAAAGACTAATTAACAGATAATAAAATGTTCTTTTAAAAGTAAAGAATCTTGGGAAATGGGCAATTGTCAAAGTTGGGCAAAAATCTTGGTCCCAACGCGGCTAAAATTAGACAGGTTTGACTCAATATTTTTTTAATAGCCAAAAAATAATAAAAAAAATTTTAAAAAAGCCAAATAAATATAAAAAAATAAAATTTTAATTGGAATATTTTTAAAGAAATATATAAATCTGGAATTGATAAAATTTTTACATATATTTGACAAGCCATTGGCCGAATATGTATGAAAACTCAATATCTCATTTTAAGAAAATTAGTCCGAATATGTATGAAAACTCAATATCTCATTTAAAGAAGATTAGTAGAGACTTGTTTATAATAGTCGCACTATTCTGAAACATAGTGTTGTTAAACTGCTCTTCAAGTTTTCGCCAAAATTTCATTACCATAGTCTTGTCAATAGATATCCTGAACTTTTGTAATTTGTGGGCAAAATTCTAAGCTAACTTATTTTTGGCAAAAATATTGAGTTAACATATTTTAAAAATTGGCTAAATCAAGTCGTTTAACAACAGGCGAATTTTTTTTTAAAATATACTATATAAGCGGACTTCATGACAAGGAGTATTTTTATATTCTTTAGATGGTTTTTTTTAGATTTATAGTATAATAAATTATGAAACTAAAATAGGAAAAAAACATTATTTTAAAAAGTTATAGCCAGCACTCTTAGCCTTTTTGCTCCGAAGGATCTGGCTATTCTTAGTTTTATACCTAAAAATTGAGCCCTCTACAAGAAATCCCCTATAGTTTTATCACTTAAAATAAAGAGGCCAAATCGAAATTCTCAATTGGAGTTTCTTATATACATCCACTCCACTTTTAATTTGTTTTTAAATGTTTATATAGTTTTTGTTCCAAATTTGATTTTTTCTCTAATACAGGAGATTCAAAAGACACCAATTCCTTTGATATTGCTAGGAAGACTGAACATAAGCATTATAGAGGTGTGTAGACTTCTGCCAAATTTGCCCGAAAACAGTTCTGTTTACTTGACTATATCATTAGGTATTTTTTGATAAACAAACATTAATATTTATAGTAAAAAGATTAGAAAATAATGAATAATTGTAATTAAGATATCGTTATAATTATAAGTTAGAAATTAAAATCCTTTTTCATAATTATTGTAAGGTGAAAAATCTTTGAAAAATATGAATGATGATGCCATGACCAAATTTCGCGCCACACATTGGAAGGCCTATCACAAATATCTAGTCCGTAATCTGGGGCAAACATCTGGTTTTTTCTGTAAACAGGTTCATAAAGCTTTTTTGTTCCCCCTAAGTTAGTTAGAAGAATTAATTTAAAGTCATAAGAGTTTTTATCCTATAGTTTTGGGACCCTTCTTTTAAAGGTTACCAAAATGATTTTAACCATAGTTTTAGACTGTTTTATTATCTATTTGGGCTGGGTGGGATAAACGTCCTATTTATCGGGACCTCAAAATTTATAAATTAGAATGTAAATTACATTTGTTCAAGACTTGTTTCAACCTAAACGATATATTCTAGGACAATTTGAAACTTTCCAGAAAAATATTTATTAAACGAAAGTTACATTCTCATTTCATTTCTATTATATAAACAAACTAATGATTTGTATTAATCTGTTACATAACCTACAAGTATAAATCTGCTTTTATATTTACTTAAATTTAAAAAATGACATTGGATAGCTAACTTTCTCTGCTCACTTGACTTAAAGTATTAGTGGATACAATAAAAAATTTTTTTTTTATCAACTCAAAAAATCGCAGTGAATCTGGTTGAATAAATTGATCTCAAATTTGATCCGTTTAATTTGCTTATGTCATATTTTTGTCTACATATTCCGCACAGTCAAATGTGACTTTTTAAACCAATAATTTTCAATTTTTCTGTTTCAAAAAGCCACTTTTTAAATAAATTTTTTTGCTTTTGTTTATTTCATTATGGTTTTGTTTTGAAAATTACATTTTTGTTTTGATATTTTGGTCCGAGCCTTACTTATATCCCAACCTACAATTATAAATGAAAATTTTTTTAAGGTTGATATTATTACTTTAGGTAATAATTTAATAAATGAGTTAGTTTGATAAAATGAATTTGAATATTTTTTTCTGGAACGTTCCCCACTGGTATGGAACATTTTTAGGACTGGGATGAAGCTTGAACATAGTAATAGCTTTGTTCCGTATCCCTGCTTTGCTTTTATTAAATCTATCAATATTATATTTTATAATCAATATTAATTTTATAATTTAAAATATATTATAAAACGATAATTGGTCAATGATGAATACGAAATATGAAATTTTTGATGATTATCAAATACCATTTTCTTGTACCTCATTAGTTTAAGTCTGAGACCATATTAAATTTCAGTTATTTCTAAACCAAAACTCATAAAAACAGGTTCGGATTTACCAAAAAAACAGGTTCAACCGGGTTGGAGTTCAGAATCAATTCCTTGCTATATTATTTTATAAACCTTGATAATAATTTTATGATTTAATAACAAATTATTTTTCTAGTCTTCCCAAATATTGAATTAATATCATATAAATTTTTTTCATTTAAAATAGCAATTCGTGATTGAAAAGGGGGAGATGTGCATTGTAATAGACGGTGTTTTAGCCAATTCGCCAGCACAATTAATTGATTTAAGGAAGGTTTGTTTTTTTTTCGATTTTTTTTGCAAATACATATTTTAGGCGTTACTTTTATATTTGAAATATTAGTCATCTTTTTCCAGGGTCTTTAGACTCCTATAAGACATAAGACACTTCCTCACAGGTTACACCCATAATATCAATAACGAGGGCCTGCCATTTCCACATGATTACATGCACCTTATTTAAACATTGCCTCTATCAGTACCAAATCCCCCTAAAAATAGTTTAATTAACTCGAATATATAATTTTGGCTCTTAAGTTCTAAAACCATTTCATGCAATCAACGGACGGCTGGAATCGGAAGGGATCGATATTTCGATATTTATGACAAGAGGGCCCTGTTTAAGATCACTTTTAGCCGCGGAACATTCTATAATTACAAAAATACAAATGCCGATCTTTCTAGGACTATGAGTTGCCTATAAAGTCGTAATACCTGTTAGGGTCATAGCGAAAATTATTTATTCTCTGTTCCGTTTAACTTTTCCTCCTGATATTTATCATAAACTAAAAAAAACAACCTTTGATAAGATAAACATGGTATTTTTTGTGTGATGGTGTTTAAATAAAAAAATATATATTTTGCCGTACATAAAATTTAGTCTTTGTTAAGCGTATCTTCATAAAATTTTAAATTAGTCCGACGGAGAGAATCACTACCCTTAAAAAATACATACACAAAAATGAACATATAAAAACAAAGTTAAATCTAATACACTCTCTTTCGAAATTATATTAAATGATAGAATATTAAATCTATAGCAGGATCCCTCTCTTATCTGCTCTATAAAACAAAAATCAATGTAAAATCAAAATACTTTCTCCCGGATTTTAATGGCATTTATTGCATCATAAGATAAACCCCCCCTCTCTCAGGTGTAAGAGACCCTACTTTTTTTTTATTTCCGTTATGCTTGTTATAAAGCTCTTCTGATAGGTATAAAATTAAACTATGTTTTGAAACATCTTTATTGTCTTTTATTATGTAATTTTGATATATTTCTTAAGGGGGACGTGATAATATCTTTAAACGGGCACATTCCTTCCAACTCAAGACAAGCCAACAAAATTATTAATCAATTTTTTTACAACACCAAAAATACCTCGAAGTAGGCATTATATAATATGCCATTTCCATATTTTTGCATTTATAAATTTATTTTTGTATTTATAAATTGAGTTAATGTTGCCATAACAAACTAATTTGGATTCTGGTAGTTAACTTTTTGGCATGTTTTATTAAACTCTTATAATCATTTTACAATTTATATTATTTAATTTTTTTATATAGTAATTAAAAATATTTCAATGCCAAAACATTTGAATTCAGAAATTATTAAAGTATGATATAATTTTACAGACTTTCCATTGTTGCCGAGCGATACTCACCTCCCCCTCCAACCAAAAGGCCTGATAAATTATTGCAAGTTAACTTTAGTCCTGTCGATGATTCAAAAAAAGCTATTGGTGCTTTTAACAATAAAATAATCGATATCAAAATCCAACCTCCGAGTCCAATGGTTTCCCATAATGATAACGATTTCACTTCCGAAATGTACTTAAAATCATCATCTTACAATGCTTCTAAATATTACAAAACGGGGTTCAATGTCAGAAAACTCAAAGGTTCATCTTACTCCCTTAACATCGTGGATGGGAGTGTCGACGGTGAAAATTTTGAGAATAGGGATCAAATGTATTTTGACGATGATACCAATGAGTACGAAGACGCCGATATGGGCTCGGCCGTGATTAGGGGTAATTCCTTGGGTTATCGGGTAAAATACTTTTACTAAGGACTGTTTAATTCAGAATTTGAAAAAAATCTTTTAAATTCTTTAACAGATTTTTGATCAAATTTTACCTAAGACCAAAATCTTTTTAAAAAAATCTCTTAGGAGTAAATCTTTTGAAAATTTCATGCATAAAAAAAGATGAAATCAAAATTTTTTTAAAAAAAATCTTCAAATGCTTATCAAATTCTAGTTTAATTTGACAACAAATCATATTTCTTCTTTAAATAGGGTTTAAATAAAATCATTTCCGCTTTTTATAAAGGAATCACAACTGATTCTTCGCACTTGTATGAAACTTTACGCTTAAATTTTATACTTTTTGCAGCCCTACATATTTTTATTAATTTAAAAAAAATGTTAAGTTAAGCTTTTATGTAATATTACTTTATTTCTGGAAATTTAAACTGATGAAATTTGCTCGGTTTATTAAATAATTCCAAGCAATCCTATTATTAAATTTTAGAATAATATAAATGAATGAATTGTATTTTCGTATTTTAAATATTTACCATAATTAGTTTTCTATTTTATTAAAAATTTTTTAGCTGTAAATATATAATCATTTATTTTTAAATAAAAACGTTATTTTTTTTAATATTATTTTTATTACTACATACCACAGGGATGGGATTGGCATAATTGCAAAAAATTGTAATTGATTCATAATTATACTAATTCTTTTTCTAAAAATAATTACTAGAGTTATTCTGGAGTAATTATTATTACATGTAATTATGATTTTCTAGAGTTATTCTGGAGTAATTATTATTACATGTAATTGTGATTTTCTAGAGTAATCATAAATACATGTAATTGTGATTTTCTAGAGTAATTATAACTATAATTATAGTTCCTTTTATAGTAAAATTAAAAGTTAAAATAGGATTTGATTAAAAATTATAAAAAATAACGGAAACTTTATTAAATAGCATATAATAAAATTATAATAACATTTTATTCTTTATTACAATTTTTTTATTTTTAAAAAATACAAAGGTTTTACTTGTTCATTATAAAGTACAATATCAAAGATATTTGCATATAATTTTTTTTATAAACATTTTATTAAGAAATGCAATCAAATTATGTATTACAAGATGGAATATTATTTATGATAACTAAATATAAATAGATATTATGGGCATTAACACTTCAAGCTCCTTTTCATGTGTTAATTTCAAAAACACTTTTTAAATCGTTGGAAACTTCTTAACATATTAATATGACCTCTAATATCTTTTAGATACGTAAACACGTAGGCTCAATATTATTGGGGTAGGAAAACTATCAAATTAAAAGAAATTATTTTGATTGTTTTTATAATCTTGGGACGTTTAGATTTAGAAGTGTTTATGGAAATATCTTTATATATATATTATGAATGATTTTAAATCAACTTGTTTAGATATTTATTCATCCCATCTAAAATATGAGTGTGATATTAGATAAGAAAGCTTGCTTTGCAAACAACTTCTAAAATATCTGAAGATTAAATAATCTTACTACAGCTTTTAAAATGGTTACGCAATAACGTAAGGAGAGTTTGACAATTTTAATAAAATTTATTTAGTATGAAATAATATTGGAACTACAGTGTTGTGCAGATTTAATTCAAAACATTTCCATATTTATTAATTTATTTGAAAATAAAATTATTTGACTTGCAAAAAATTGTTAAAATAACATATTTATATATCTTATAATTTTTACAAGTTAAATAATTTTATTTACAAACGAATTAAAAAATATGGAAATGTTTTGAATTAAATCTGCACAACATTGTAGCTCCCCATAATAACAATGCAATTGCTAAGGGGGAGAAAATTTTTCAATATTCTTGTAAAAATTCTATTGCTAAACAAATATTTTTTGATAATATTTATTCAAGTAATATTAATTTAATCTTATATTGAATTTTATAAGCAAGAAAATTTCCAATTAAAAATTGTTCTTGACTTAAATTTAGTCGTACTATTCATCTATAAAAGAGAAACAGGTCTGCAACAACATGGCATATAGAATTAATAAAATGAGATATTTGTTTAAAAAGTATTTATTTATTTGTCATTATTGCGCCTGACTTATTCTTACAATCAAGGCTATATAAATAAACACTATTAAGGATGATTCAAAAAAAGAAGATTATACTGGGCTTAAATACAGTAGTTAGACTTTGAAAAATGAATAGATTCTTCAATTAGGTGAATCCCCTTTCGAAATCAACAATGGTAATGTTAGGGATCTTATAAGAAATAAAAATGACGCCTTTCATCATTATTGTTTAAACCAAATAGCTAAATATCTACATGCACAATGATATGGGGTTTTATGTGATAAAAATGTGGTAAAAATCAGTTTGTAAACGGCATTATGGACACTCTAAAATATGGGATATTAGGTCAACATCTTTACCCAATCATCCACGTCTTATTTCCTCATTGCGCAAGTGTATTTTGACGATGCACTATGACATACTGCGAAATTGATTTAAAAGATACACGGTATAAGGATTCATATTTTGGATGTCCAAATCGACTCCTGATAATCCAATTAAAACTTTATGGGATATCACGAAAAAAACCATCATAAGCCTGAGTAATACCGAACGTCAAACTTTTTAAATTCATTTATATCTAATATTAAGAATAATTAACCTCATCTTGCGGAATAATATTATATTTATTCTACTTGTCTTAAATAAAATCAGATTTTAAATGATTTAAGCCATCAATTATTAGGTTGAACATTGAATGAAATTTTATTAATCAGTATTACTTTATTTTAAATATATCCAGTAAATTGATTTTAATGATTTGCCTTATATTATAAGAGGAATCAAAACTTGGTTAAATAATTTATACCTGCAGCATTTGTAGTTTCGTCAAAACCCAGATAAACTAAATAAAATATTTTTTATAAAAAGTTAAAAATGAGGACCTTTTTTTAATTTGCCATTATATTATAAATTATGATATTTTTTTATTAAAAATTGTCTAGACAATGTTTAATTAACCGAACACTTTTTTTTGTTGCTCAATTTTTTATTTAATACTGCTTAACTTTCTATAAATACCACCCGCACCATTAATTTTTGGGTAATAGAAGTAGGGCCCAAAAAAATTCATTGCCCCTTTTCATTATAATATTTAAAATTTAATGATTTAACTTCAATAAAACAAAATAGTATATAATTTCTTAGCCTTTCTCTACTATGTTTACACTAAATATTTTAAAAGAGATCACTTTCTTATGGCGATCTATCAAATTTTAGACCGTTTTGCAATTCGGAGTCTGGACCTCAGTTATCTTCGTCATCCACCTCATTCTATATTGGTAACGAAACTTATCGTGAAAATGAAGGAAAGGTCCCCATCAGTGAATTTGCTTTAGGTGGTTACATTTTTATTTATTTTTTGCTAAAAGGGAGGTGATATAAAGAGAGGTAATAAGAATAAAAATGAATAAAGGAAGGATACAATTATATCAAATCGTTTAAAGTTATTACCTAATTTTTCTCTCTATTCTAATTTTTCAGAAGAATCGGAAGAGGAACAAATCGAGACCAACTTTATCAAATCCGTCACCCCTCCCAAATCTAAACCCGTAACCATGCCTTTAAAATTAGTCCATAGTGCTACCAACCTTACCTCTCCTAACATGCCCAATTATCCCAACAACGTCAAAATTCCTCATTTTCGAAATCTTAATAATGATAATTTTAACCCTTCCTCGATAATAAACACCGCTTTAATCTGCAAAGACATTAAAGCACACGGCAATTCAGGGTTTCATAAAAGAGTACACAGTTTGCCTGAAAATATGGCCAACGCGCAAAGTTTTGATTTACGCCTTGATAACGGTGCCTTAAATATTAATGCGCATGACTTACCAGTGGATAAGGGGGCAAATAGATTGCGTCAAGATGTGGGTGTCGATTCTCTCACCTTTCATGAAAAAGTATGTATAAACTTTCTTCAGGCTGCAGATACTATGTTTTATATACCGATCCATACCGATTTTTTATAATAGGTTTTTATATTTCTGGTGTAATAGATTTTTAAAAATATTTTTTATTTGTTGTTATTTGAGAATATCGCAATTTCGAGTTTATCATACATTTATCAACTGAAGTAAAACTAAATTTAAGAAAGATTTTAAAAATTATCACAATTTTAGATGTAAATTTTTATATTAATTTATATGAAATAGTAAAACTTAAAATTAAATATTGATACAAAAACAAAACCTTTTACTATTTTTTGACTTTGCGCATTCAAATTTAGTTTAAAAATTATAAATCAAATCAATACAAATATTTTTTGGATCGATTTAGTCCATATCAAAATCAGTGAAATAAAGTGGTACTACCCTAGTAGTATATTATTATAACGGTAATTTGTCTATATTTCTTTTTAAACTCTTATTGAATGCTTGTTTGCTTCATTTCAACGATAAATAAACTGTTTTTAAATAAACTGATAGAAAACCGATTATTTGACTAAAAGTGAACAAAATTATCCCCCTTTTATGATGAATTGGAGGGCCATGTGTTCAAAGCCTAATCAATTTGCTTACCATTTATTAGAATCTTCTAACACTCTAAAATCGCAAAATATCGATTACAAAACGGTAAAAAATCAGTTTTTTTAAATATTTTATATAAGCCTAGCAATGAATTTTTTCTGAATACCCTTTTTTAATATAGGTCGCTAATTCTGTTTTTCCTTATACAAAGAATAAATGGATATTTATTGTTGTGTATTTAAATCATTGATTTTTTAAAAAGCCAATTTTTTTTAATATTTAAATCGTATTTTTTTAATTTATATCAGATTTTTTTTTTTTTAAAAAAGTAGGATTTTAAATGATCAAGCTTTAAGCGTTTGGATTTTTTTATTTATGAATAAAATATATATGTGACATCTTTATTCATATTAAATAGGAATATCTTCATATTTATTTTAAATACTTGAAAAAGTATATTTTAAACATTTTACAAATATAAGAAACAATTTGGAAAAATAACAAAATACAAAAATGATTTTAATTGTACGGTTACATTTAGATGATATGTAAAACATGTTGAAGATGAGGATAATATTAGTATAAATCTATTTTGGAAATATTTTTGTTCAGACGCACTTTTCATATATTTTATCTATTATAATTATTGAAAGGTAAAAAGTATAAAGGAACAAATGTTAAATATTTTGGAAATAATCATTTTTCTAATGAGAGTAGACAGAATACACTAACAAGGCATCTTTAAGTCAATGACCAATACTATGTAAAATTAATGAAGAAATCCGAAATTTTTTTATAAAATAATTTACAACATTTGTAAATATCCGCCTCAAAAGATCTTTTAACTATACTAATTTCGATCAAAAAATCCTTGGATGTATTGCAAAAAATTATCGAATCAGATTGTATCGAATAACTGGCACACCTGGTATTAATGATTAAATACGAAATCAGAAAAGTTTAGTAAAAAAAAAATTTTTGCCTTCCATATAAAATAATGTTTCGAATTTTGAGAGATTCTAAAATAGAATTTGGCGATAATGCAGAAATATCCTAATCTTTAATCAATTCTTTGATATAGTAGTTTCTGTAGATTAGTTTTGTTAAATGGCTCAATTTAAGCCAATTTCTTAATACGGCTGACTCAATATTTTAGCCAGAAAAATACTTCCTAAACCTCGAGATATTACTAATAGATGTCTAAACTTTATTATGAGAAAAATCTTCAAGCATACCTTAATATTTTTCTGGATGAAATATTAAGCTAGCCGTTTTTAAAAATAGGCTCAAATTAGAAATAATATTTTTAACTTCTTGAAAATATGCTTGGACTAGAAAAAGCTGGAAAATAAGTTTTTCATTCTATATATTTAATTTGTTTTATTGAAATTGGCATTTTAAAAAAATGAAATATAAGAGCAAATAAATCGATGGAAAAAATTTAATATTACTTTAAGCATAGGAAATACTACCAAATAATTCATACTTATTAAATTGCTAAAATAAGTTTAAATAATATTCAAAAGGTTTTTTTTTTAACAAGTAATGAATTTTGATAAATATTTTTGATAAATATTATGTTTAGTTGAAATAAAAAAATTTGATTCAAATTAAATTGATAATTGATTTATATTTCTTAATTTTTATATATTATAAAATAACTTTATTACAAAAATTCTTATATTTTTACTTATTCAATTTATAATTAAAATTACTAGAATTTAATATAGGATTCATACAAAAAATTAGAACTTTAAATTTTATTAATACATATAATATCATTTAATAGATTAGAAAGTATTGAGCGGGCTATCCTAAACAATAAAGTATTCATCAAAAATATATTTATAAAAGCGACATATTAAAATTAATTTTCTGGTTACAAGTTAGATAACGCATGATATTTAAAATTTAAAAAATATATATAAACAGGACATCGATTGGAAACCTAATCATTTCTCTTTTAACCTGTTCTACCCGGATCTTGCTACGAATAACAATTCAGAAACTTTGATACTATTGAAAAAATGTCAAAATACTTATCTCAATATTTGTGTGTGGTATGAAACTCAACTTAACAACAAAATTATCAAAACTATAGATGATAAAGCAAAAGGTTTTTTTATAAAATATATATTGGTATTTAATTTATATTTTGGTTATTATCAACTTGCTGTGATCATTGTTGGAACTTGTAGCCTTTCTTCTTCTTATAATACTTTGATTTTTAACGGCAAATTAAAAAAAATAAGAAAGGAAATGATTCTTTTTAATCCTTGTGGATAAATTGGAAAGAATATAACTAGATCCTTGCAAATCTGCCCGACCCCGCGAGCCTAAAAATACATTTTTAAAAAATTTCCAGATACCGGTTCTAACAAAAGTGCAAATAATTTATACATATATATTGTTTAAAATGTTTATGTAGATCATTTATTGTTTGAAAATATTTTTTTGATTTGGAACCATAACTTGGAACCCATTGACCTGCATCAAATTTAAGACCCATTAATTTCCAAAATTTTCGGAACCAGAACCACATATTCAGAACCGATAACCAGAACTCTTTTTAGTTCAGGTTCCAAACTGTTATAAACATACGAATTCAAAAGGTTGAATTAACTTGAGCAAGCAAATCATATAACCCTTGTCTCCATAACCAATCAAAGATTGTCACTCTCTTGCCACCTTAAAGCAGAAGGCAGAATTTTAAGGGGAAGCTTAAAATTTATTTTCCGATCAAATTAAATTGTTTTTTTAAAAAAATGAAATGACTAATTTGTTATAAAATAAAAATCATAACTAATCCTGTCTGAAACGACTTACCGTGTTTAAAAGTAACATTTTTACCTAACCCGCACACTTTGGTCGATCTTAAGTTTAAAATATGATTTATCTATATATTTTCAAAAAATAGGTAAAAACGTTGGACAGAATAATTTGGAGATGACAGATAACCATTTTAAAATGGACTCAGATACCTACGTTATTGGACAGGTATACAACAATTAAGCATACTTTAATTTTAATAAATTCAACTGTTTGCCAGTCGAGCCAAGAAAATATATCCTTCTATTCAATTTTAAATATATAGTAACTAGCTAATAACCCGTCAAGAAAGACGGGGTTGAGGGGTAATTAGTTAGTTTTTCTCCCTACTTTTATGATAGTTGTTACCTGTTATTTGAAAATAATATCTTTTTATTCTTTATAACCATCTCCCCCCTTCAGGCGAGGTCCCCAGGCCTGCAAAATAATGTGTTTTAGGTCACAATGACTGATCCATAGTTGATAATAGAATTCCCAAGCGTCTAAGCTGATAATAATTTTGAAAAATGTTCCCTAAGTCCAATATAATTCATAAAAATATATTCCAAACCCAGCCTCACCCATAATAATTTTAAAAAATTTTTCTCATCTGGCCAACGCGTAATAATTTTGAAATTTTTTTCTCAAACCTGGAGATAGGTAATAAATCTCTAAAAAGCATATTCATTTTTTATTATTTTTAATCCCACTCAATCCTATTTTAGACCAAGACCAACTCATTAGGACTAATAGTGAATACTATTTTTTGAGTAAAAATATATTTAAATTAGCTTTTACCTGAGACCCATATAAATATTATGCCTAATATCTAATATAAAAAAATTCCCAACAGGTGCATGCTCATAATCATGTTGAGAAAATTTTCTCAAGCCCGCCAAAGACCATAATAATTTTTGTAGTTAAGAACTTAAATAAAATATGTAAAATTCATAATTCATTTAAAAATACAATCAGAATATAGAAGTTGCATGAGCCTTGGTTTTTTGATCAGGCTTAGTTATGTCTGCAAAATAAAATTTCAGGCCAATATCTAACCCATAAAAATTTTCAAGCATCTCTATTTTAAATTTAATCCAATATGATTTCCATCACAAATTTAAATTTTGATATTTCTAATATTCATAATGCTCACTGTATTGCAACAATTTTACCTCTTTTTCTTCTAAATAATATTTTTATAAAATTTATTAATAAAAATATATTTAGTAACGTAAATAATTAACCTTCAACACTGTCAGCTAGTTATGGTAATAAACGGCAAAATTTTAAAAATATCAGTTATTAATTAATATTTTAAATTTAATTATATTCAAGTTGGTGCACGCGTAAAGCATACGCCTTTGAAAAGGGAGGTTTGTGGTTCGATTCTTGTAGATATCAAAAAATTAACATTACATTATATAGTCTCCTTAAATTTTAAATACATTAGGGAGATACGAAAACGATCATGTTTTGATTATGGAGATTTTATATATTAGATAATGTAGATAAATTATTTAATTGTGTTTGTTATATTATTTTATAATCAATTCATTACCGCTCTTTTTGTAAGTGAAATAAATAACTAAACAAGAACAATTTTTGTTCAAATAGGTTTTGCTCGTTACGATTTTTATCGTACTCCATTTATTACACTTAATTTAATTACGATGTTTTATTTCAGTTGAGTTATGAAATGGATCCTTCCACATTTTTTGCCGAATGTGCTCTACAAGAAAACGGGAAGGTAAATAAAAGATTAGAAATTCAACCGCCCCTCGACTTGTCTCTCAAAATTCCGGATATCTTTTTACCTTTAAATAAGTAAATTTTATCCATTTCATTAGTGATCTGCATCGGGCCAAGTAATGCCCTTCGGGCTGGGTTTTGCTGATCTCTAGTTTCCATACTTTATTTAGCAGAAGGTGGGGGAGAGGGTGGGGATAAGTGATTTTGATTTGTGTGGATTAATGTAATTTCTTTTAAAGCAATAAAATGTTTGTTAATATTTTATTTGTTCATAAAAAATATTATTATTATCAAATTGATTCTTATATAAATATTTTTTTCATTTATCAAAAATTATTTTGTACAATTAACATTACAACAAAATATTCCACTAGTAAATCAAGATTTTACAGAACCAATACTGGTCAGCAACCTCCCATATTCGAGTACAAAAGATGTTACGGAGATATTCTATTATCCTTCGCCTTTCAAACACCTCCATCTTCTGTTTCTTTGGAAGACGGAAAAAATATTATAGGTATAATATATAGCTTATATAACTTTTTATTGACTCTACCTCTAAACATGATTAAAACACTGTCGAAATTTTTTCTTTATGATGACCAGTTTTGTTATTTTTAAAACAATGTTTGGAACCAAAACCTGGAACTCCCTAGGAAAGGGGAGAAATATTAAAATTAGAATCTGGAACCCTTTTTTAAAATTTATTCATTTAGAAGTTTATTTATTGTTTGCATTTTTATTTTGATTGCTTTAGCAGAATTTCGGGTCAAATTTAAGAACCAGAACCCAGTTTTCAAAATTTTAAGAACCAGAACCCAGTTTTCAAAATTTTAAGAACCAGAAACAAAACTTTTTTTGGTGTAGGTTCCAAACTCTGAAAAGAAAAGATTTATTTTAGGTAGATTAACATTATTTATCATAATTCTGAAATATTTAGATCAAACATGTTATTTTTTTTAACAGACATTTCATCAAGTCGATTTGATGCCACGTTCAACCAACAACTTTGCCTCTACAAATTTTGTAGAGAAAATGATTACAATAGAACGGGATATTTGATAATGAATAATAAATCTTTAATCGAAGGTCAAGAAAAATTTGAACTTCAGAAAGCGGTGCCACTTAAGAGTACGAATGGTATATATTATTTTTATATGCATCTAATAGTAAAAATAACATTTTACAGCAAATATTTTTTATACAATTCTAATGAATGTACACCAAGCCTAATTTTCAATTAATAAATTAAAACATATAAATTGATATTTCTTAACTTTTTATAAAATTACGTTGGAATCAGATCCGTTAAAATACTGAGAGTGCAAAGTTGGCATTGATCATTCTTAAAAAGTTCTGGTTACGATAGAAACGGCATTCTTGCAATTTCTACTTTTCGTTATATAGATTATATAATAAACCAGTTTGAGTTTGAAGTACAGGAGGATTCGTCTCACTCAGTATATCAACATGGGCTTCAACCAGATCATGAATTTTCTTAAATATTATGAATTAATAACAACACTCGAGACGAGGTTGAGTCAGTTTGTTACCTGATGGTAAAATTTTATCCATCAGTTTTTAAGTAAACACAAAGAATCGAATCATATTCTACATAAACTCTTACTAATATAGAGTGCTTCCCTCTAATCTCAATGGAAGAGGAAATAAAAATTGTAAAGCATTAAATACACTACTTTTCTTTTAAAATTAAATATCTTTAATCCTTGCACAGCTATTTTATTTTAATCGAACGTTCATTAGAGTTTTATTTATTTGTTTTAAATTTAAAATATGGTAGATACCTTGCAGTTAGCTTGTTTGAAATATATTCTTAGCATCAGCAAAATGAAAAAATAATATAATGATTTTTACGAAAAACAAAAATTACGAGCTCTGAAATTCTATTCACTGGAAATTAAAAATTAAAATACCAATAATTGAAAATTAATTTATCAATCTTTCTTAATGGATTGCAGAAAAGTAACAAACCTCATTTATATTTTCATTTGGCTACGTCATAATAGGATTTAAAAAAAATTAAGTAAAAACTAAACTTCATTTTTTTTGTATTTTTTAATATTAGCGCCAATTTCAAACGTTATTATTTACCCAATATATTCCTCGACTACATATAAATAAACAATACAAAATCAGTACTCACCTTTAATTAATCTTTCATTGATAAGGTACTAGCTACGTCTCAAATTGATATGTAGACATTTTATCGTGATTTTTACAATAGCCTTCTATTTTATTTTAAATTAATGGGTATTTCGGTAATTTATTTGAGCATGGATTTTAATCAGGGATCCAAACCAAACCATTAAACCGCTAAAAATAAACCACTAAAAAATTTCTAGCCGAACCTGAACCTACCCGTTAAAATGCCTCTGAACCGGTTCGAGCCTCATGATCTCATGTTTATAAAATTAAGTTATATTGCAAAACATTTTAATTATATTCGAATTGTTTTAAAGATTATTATCAATCACATTTGATTGATAAATGTCAGTCATAATTTTTATAAACTTTAGTATATTGCCATTTTACAACATTTTTTAAATATTCTAATCTTATAAATTATAATGCCAAGGGAAAAATTAAATCCAATATATAATTTATTTACATATAGTTTTATAAATGGCACATCAAATCGGATATCATACTGGCAGTGCCGGCTACCTAAGTTAGTGTGGAAAGATGTTTATCAACAATTAAATTTATACTATATCCTTATAGATGTAATTTTAGTGAGACGAATCCTGAAAATATATTAATTGTGCTGCTTAATAAAAAAAATTTAAGTAAATAAATTTAAATATTGTTCATATTAAAATTAATCATTGATATTTATTTGTTATATTTATAAATTAAATGTTATTTTATAAAGTGCAATTAATAAAAATCAACTATGTTTATGTTTTTGATGAAATAAAAAAAATATTCTTCTTTATACATAATTCGAATGTAGGTTTGAATACAAAGATGTTCAACCCGATTTTTAGAGGTTTAAACCGAACCGATATTTTTATTTTTTACTAACCGAACCTGAACTTTCAATCGTTATTTTTTATCCGAACCTGAACCGATATTCGTTTCGGTTTAATATTAACATCCTATATTTTTTTTAAACAAATATATTCACTTTAATACTTAGAACCCTTATCCATTCAAAACATTGTCACTCCTACAACGTCCACATCGGCTTACACCACCACTCATCAAACTTCTGGAAACTATCTGAGACACAAAGCTGCCGTCGGTGGCAAAAAACTCATCAAATTTGGCATGGACTACATTTACCAAAAGTATTAGTAAATTTTGTTAAGAAAATATCAGTATTTTATCATTCTCATGCTGTATGCGCTTTAGATTCTCCATAGCGAAACGGCACTACGTTTGATTTTTAAAATCCATAAATAATGGCCTTCACTTTATATTCCTCTTTTGTTTAAACTAAAATATTCATATATTTAGAAAAGGTAAATCGGCCAATTTAACAATGCAAGATACCGGGATATTTAATAGTGCAATTAGTCCTGAAGCAAACATTATCGAGTTGGCTCAAGATGCTGTTATACTGAGTTGAGTATATAATATATATATATATACATATAAACTCAATTCACTGTTTATTAATTGAATATTAATTTATATATATTTTTAAAATTAAAATTATTCTTTTCTTCTATGTTACATATTACCTGTATTAGAGGCATCGTATTCTAACATTATTGAATGATCGGAAGTATAAATACTCAATATATGGCGCCATAGAAAATAGTTTAAACTGTTTTAAAAAAATCTTTTATGTTAACTTACTACAGAAATGCTCGCAAATGACGCATACTTCTAGAAATTGGTCCTACACATTATATCTTAACTTGAGCTGTGTGCATGGTTGCTTACAACAGGATACAAGATGGGGCACTTGCACCACTGGGAGAAAATAATAAATAATTTATTTAAATAAATTCAGGATTTTAAAAATTTATAGGATATGGTTAAGTAAATTGATTTAATTTATTTAACCAAATTTGAATATTTTTTCAGTATAAGCGTAAGGCTATTCATCGACCGAATATGATATATAGTAAATTCCACTACAAATCAACAGAGTTTCGACCTGAGCCTCTCAAATTCCTTTTTTTCTTAATTTGTATATTGATGATACCTATAGTAACTAAGAAAAATTCAGAATTTTAACTTTAACCTCACCCATGGGTCAAGATATGGGCGCTTAAGTGCAAATTTTTGAATTTTAAAATACAAATATCTCTGGATGTTATTAAGCTAAAATATTAATTCAAATATATTCTAGTAGCTAAATTATAGTCTTTAATATTATATAAAAATCTATTTGACAAAAAAAAATATTAAGGGCAAACTATATTTCTCTTTGTTTTTATACAATTAGATCTTAGATCAAGGTATTGGGTGAATTCCCTGACAAAACACCATAAGCTTTTACCCGACTTATATTTTTCTAAATTTTTAGAGTTTGCATATTATAAATAAATAAAATTAGATTTAGTCTTAAACTCCAGGGAGCAGCTGAAATATAGGCGTTTGAAGGTCGGATAATTTATTTTGGGAAAAGTGCACTCCCTGTAGTTTTATATATCGAATATAATTACGCTAGAAGCATCATTTAAATTTATATAGATTAAAAGACATAATATTAAAATTTTAATTCTCAAGCAAACCGGAAATGATCATGAAAGCAAATCTGCATTTTTCAATTTTTTTTATGTATCGATTATAGGACTAATTAATAAATTAAATAGCTATCAAATATTTTATGTTTAAAATTTATAAGATTAGTTATTTAAGATCTGAAAAAGTATTTGGGGGAGATGATCTAAGGTTAATTTATTATAAAAATAAATACAAATCAATTTTAATTATAATTTTATTGAAGGCCAAATACAATTTTTTAATTTAAATTTTGTAAATTGAATATTTCACAATATGAATATAATTTAACAATTTTATTTTCGCTAATGCATAAATGCGCTTTTCCTGAATTATATCCAGAGATATCCAAAATTAAAGGTGCATTTTGGGAAAAATACCTCATTTTTCCGACCTTTATTGAGCCAAATATCGCCGCTAGGAGTTGGAGGCTAAAATTTTATTTTTTTCTTGTTTATAATTATACAACAAATTATAACAAAAGGTTTTAAAAAAATTGTGTAGTTAGGGTTGAAAATCGTGTTTTTTTTTATAATTTGTTAGGAAGTTCACTATATATATCGTTAGGATGAAGATTCTACAGATTTTAAAGTTATAATCAATTATGTAAAGGGACGAAAATGGCCCGATTTCACTCTTACTACAGCGCTATAGCCTAAATAACTTTTAAATTGCCAAGGTTAAATCTCTCAAATTTGGCCTGATTATTTTCACTCTAAATTGTCATTTGTGAAAAATAATATTTAAATTTAATTTAAAAATATTTGAAAAAATTGAATTTGTGCAATTGTTTGTTTCGTAATAACAAAACTGAAAGAGATTTAAATTTAAACTCAATTGAAATCTTTTATTTCACGTTAAAATTAATAAAATTTAATTTTTTTTATCATATTCTCTAATCTGTTTTCTATTATAATGTTTAAATATTCAGCAATAATTCTGATAACATTTAGTAATTTGAATGATGATGATTTAATTTAACCTAATTTTTTGTTATGTACTACGTAAAAATAATTAAACAATCAAATATGGGTAAGATTTATACGCGTTCTTTTTATCTAAAATATGAACAGCAGTTAATATTTTGTTCGCTCTTACTACTTGTCAATTACCTCGGTTCCCTGATTTTCTAAAACTTTTCTTGTTTTTCAATTGTGGTATTCAATCAAGGAGGCGGAAAAGTGGAAATAAAATAAATTTTTTTTATAGGGGCCAGGTCGTGCCAATATTTTATTTATGACACGAATCGACCTTGCAGGATCCTAATGTGTACTTTAAACAAATTAAAGGAGGGCACCTTGAAAAAAATTATAAACAATACAATTGACTAGAATGTGCAATGAATAATTTCAAATTTGATGATTGTAATTTAAAAGTTATTTAGGGAAATATGGCTTGTTTTTTACATGAATATTATTTTAAAACCTATAGAATATCTATCCCATTTTTTTATATATATACGTACTATCACACAAAAAAAAACTCTATTTCATTTTATACTCATGTCCGGATTTTGATCTACTGTATTTGCCCTATATACATTTTGCTTAATTAAATTTTTATATAATATCAAAGAGTTATAATTAAGCTATTTGAATATATTTTAATTATGCTAGCTGAACAACTTCAAGAGATATTCGCATTTACAAATTTATCAAAATATTGTACTTTGAGCAGCCATATCTTGGCCTCTCAATTAGTTTGAAATCTAAAATAGTCGAAATAAAAATACTGGCAGTTGAAAGGTTTTGCAACTCTATAAGAGATTAGATTTGTTTATGTTGCCAATATTGTAAGTGATTATAAACTTATAAATATAGTTGATTCCTATTTTGGTACGGTAATTTATGCTTTACAAAGCTTTTAAATCGTTCTCAAAATTTCATTGATACGTTAGGACAAATGTTAAAAATTTGTAATAAAGAGCAGCGCAATGAAGAATTAATGGTGGTTTGGCCTTATTAGATTGTTGTGATCTCACTCAACTATTAAAATATATTATAAAACACGAAGGGTCAATGAGAATATAAAAATTTGGATATTATATATAGACATTTCTAATCATTTTTTACCCAGTATACATTATGAATTATATTGTAAATTTTTATTCTATATTTTATTCATTATTTTTTCGATATTTATATATATTTGCGTCAATGTTATATTTACAATTTTAATTCAGAAATCTGATTTTACCAAAGTATTCCAGCATGTAGGATGTTCTATGAATTTCCGACAATTTTGCCGCATTTATAATCTATATAAACTAATATAATTAAAAGTTCAGAGGTTTAGAGCAGAATTTTCTAAAAATTACACATTAATTTTATAACAATTCATATTTTATTTTTCCCTATGCAATTTATATTTTTCACGATATTTAAATATTTTTTTTTAATATTCACAATTTTACTCCTTACTAATAAAGTCACATTATTAATTAACAATTAGTGTTTATATGATTATCATTTTTTTTCTATAAATAAACGAGAAATTTATTTATTATATTTAAATTCATAAAGGAAATGTAAAATTTTGAGACAAAAATCTTTGGCCGAAGGCTGCGAATTTTTTTTAAACATTGGGCACCTACTCAAAAATATAGGTTACGCCATTGGAAAGAAGGCTACATTAGATTTCTTATTTGATAAGCCACTATAGATATTACAGAAACATGCTGATCAACTGCAAAAAGGGAAGAGGAGATACTGTTAGAGAAGGGGAAGCTTAGTAAATCTGGAAGACGAACCTAGGAAGAAACGACGGAACAAAGAGGTAGATAAAATTAAGACTCAGATAACTCAGCAATGGTTTGACAAAGCAACCACACCGGTTTATTGGAAATATGTAATATCTAAATCTATAGTAAATGTTACATCTTATTATTATATGCCATTGTTTGTTATTTAACATTTTTTAATTAGGATGGATAAGAACAGACATCTAAAAATGAAGATTATATGGTTTAGATTTACTATAAAACGCGTTATCACACTTTTCATTGTATTTAATTGAAATTTTGATTTTTTATTTCTATAAGTTGGATATAGAAAATATCAAATTTTCCTTATCTTTTATAAAGAAAATGTAAAAAATTTTTTTTACACAGATTAATTGTATTTTTATATTCTTGAGAATATTCAGATATTGTTACCAACGTTTTAACAAACATTTTATTATATTTTCTATTACTATTAGACAATATCTCGAAAATTGATGATGGATCACCAGATGACCTCACTAAATGGGATGCAAAGTCTATTTTACCCATTAATGAATTAAAAGTCACCACTATTCCCCCAACATTTAATGGTTTCTCAAAACTTAAATTTAAATTATTTCTACAAATCAAACGATATCTTTATTAGCATCAATTGATGTATTCTACTAACACTCACTAATAGTGTTGCGTAATCGGCTAAAAACTACGCCTAAGCCTAATAAGGCTAAGCCTAAAAATCGGCTAAGCCTATTAGCCTAAGCCTAAAAATCGGCTAAGCCTAATTAGGTAAGCCTAAAAATCGGCTAAAACTAAAAATCGGCTAAGCCTAATTAGGTTAAGCCTAAAAATCGGCTAAGCCTATATAAATCTGCTAAAAATTAGTCAAAATTTTGCATCGATGCTTAGTATTAATTATTATTTATTTATTTTATTTATATTTAATGTAAATATTTTATTATTATCAACAAATAAACATGATATGATTTAATATTTTTTATTTATATTATTATATTTTGAAATGAAAATAAATTTATTTATTTGATGTTATTTTAATAAAAAAAATAATATGCTGCTATATTGTAAAATTGTAATATTCTTTTTAATATAATTTATTAGTGATTTTTACAATCTTCTTTATAAATACATCCTTTATTGAGGAATTATATTGTAAATTTTATTAGATAAA
Organism: Gordionus sp. m RMFG-2023; assembly: GCF_954871325.1. Lineage (NCBI taxonomy): Eukaryota > Metazoa > Nematomorpha > Gordioida > Chordodea > Parachordodidae > Gordionus > Gordionus sp. m RMFG-2023. The sequence goes on from NC_088775.1 coordinate 68,618,003, forward strand.
TATATTTTAGGTGAAATCTTTTATAATTTTTTTATCATTTTTTTAAATTATCTTTTTTATTAAATGAGGTGGATTTTATGAAACTTTTTTGATGATTTTATATGATCTTTTTAAGGATAATATTTTAATGTGACAATTGTCATAATCGTTATTTTATAAGTTTTTTGAATTTTTTTGAAGAAAATAGGTTAAAATAAGTATTAATAACATGTGTAAATATAAATTTAGTGAAGATGTACCAAAGAAAAGTGACAATTGTCATAATGGTTATTTTTAAAGTTTTTTGAATTTTTTTGACGACAATATGTTAAAATAAGTATTAATTACATGTTTAAATAAAAATTTAGTGAAGATGTACCATAGAAAATTGACAATTGTCATAATCGTTATTTTTAAAGTTTTTTGAAGAAAATATGTTAAAATAAGTATTAAAAACATGTTTAAATAAAAATTTAGTGAAGATGTACCATAGAAAAGTGACAATTATCATAATCGTTATTTTATAAGTTTTTTGAATTTTTTTGAAGAAAATATGTTAAAATAAGTATTAAAAACATGTTTAAATAAAAATTTAGTGAAGATGTACCATAGAAAAGTGACAATTGTCATAATCGTTATTTTATAAGTTTTTTGAATTTTTTTGAAGAAAATATGTTAAAATAAGTATTGATAACATGTTTAAATAAAATTTAGTGAAGATGTACCATAGAAAATTGACATTGTCATAATGGTTATTTTTAAAGTTTTTTGAATTTTTTTGACGAAAATATGTTAAAATAAGTATTAATAACATGTGTAAATATAAATTTAGTGAAGACAATGAAAAGTGACAATTGTCATATTCGTTATTTTTTAAATTTTTTGAATTTTTTTGACGAAAATATGTTAAAATAAGTATTAATAACATGTGTAAATATAAATTTAGTGAAGATGTACCAATGAAAAGTGACAATTGTCATAATCGTTATTCTTAAAGTTTTTTGAATTTTTGACGAAAATATTTTAAAATATGTATATATAACATGTTTAAATAAAAATTTAATGAAGATGTACTCTAGATAAACGACAATTGTCATAATCATTATTTTTTAAGTTTTTTGATTTTTGTTGACGAAAATATGTTAAAATGAGTAATAATAACATGTTTAAATAAAAATTTAGTGGAGATGTACTATAGAAAAGTGACAATTGTCATAATCGTTATTTTTAAAATTTCTTTGATGTAAATGGGTAAAAATATAGATTGTAAAATTAAAATTGCCTGAGTATATGCCATAGAAAAACATATGGTAATAATAGATTCTTCCCCAAAAACAGGAGCAAATTGGCATTTTATTACATTTGTTCATCGGGTCAGAAATTAATATGCAAAATTTATATCATAATATCTAATCCTAAGTTAGAAATTATTATTTTTTTACCAATTTTCACCAGACAATCTTGTTTAAAATTTGGGTAAACTTTTTTTTCTATTTTAAAATCAATATCGATGCAAGTTAACTATTTTCGTCAAAAAAAATCAAAAAACTTTAAAAATAACGATTATGACAATTGTCGCTTATCTAGAGTATATCTTCACTAAATTTTTATTTAAACATGTTATCAATACTTATTTTAAAATACCTTTGTCAATAAAATTCAAAAAACTTTAAAAATAACGATTATGACAATTGTCACTTTTCATTGGTACATCTTCACTAAATTTATATTTATGTTATTAATACTTATTTTAACATATTTTCGTCAAAAAAATTAAAAATAACGATTATGACAATTGTCACTTTTCTATGGCACATCTTCACTAAATTTTAATTTAAACATGTTTTTAATATTTATTTTAACATATTTTCTTCAAAAAATTTTAAAAATAACAATTATGACAAATGTCACTTTTCATTGGTACTTCTTCACTAAATTTATATTTACACATGTTATTAATACTTATTTTAACATATTTTCTTCAAAAAAATTCAAAAAACTTTAAAATTAACGATTATGACAAATGTCACTTTTCATTGGTACATCTTCACTAAATTTATATTTACACATGTTATTAATACTTATTTTAACATATTTTCGTCAAAAAAATTCAAAAAACTTTAAAAATAGCGATTATGACAATTGTCAGTTTTCTATGGTACATCTTCACTAAATTTATATTTACACATGTTATTAATACTTATTTTAAGATATTTTCGTCAAAAAAATTCAAAAAAAATAACGATTATGACAATTGTCACTTTTCTATGGTACATCTTCACTATATTTATATTTACACATGTTATTAATACTTATTTTAACATATTTTCGTCAAAAAAATTCAAAAAACTTTAAAAATAACGATTATGACAATTGTCACTTTTCTATGGTACATCTTCACTAAATTTATATTTACACATGTTATTAATACTTATTTTAACAAATTTTCGTCAAAAAAATTCAAAAAACTTTAAAATTAACCATTATGACAATTGTCACTTTTCATTGGTACATCTTCACTAAATTTATATTTACACATGTTATTAATTCTTATTTTAACATATTTTCGTCAAAAAAATTCGAAAAACTTTAAAAATAACGATTATGACAATTGTCACTTTTCATTGGTACATCTTCACTAAATTTGTATTTACACATGTTATTAATACTTATTTTAACATACTTTCTTCAAAAAAAATCCAAAAACTTATAAAAGAACGATTATGACGATTGTCACATTAAAATATTATCCTTAAAAAGATCATATAAAATCATCAAAAAAGTTTCATAAAATCCACTTCATTTAATGATAAATAGATAATTTTAAAAAAATGATAAAAGATTTCACCTAAAAGATTGTTTATTTATCTAATAAAATTTACAATATAATTCCTCAATAAAAGATGCATTTACAAAGAAGATTGTGAAAATCACTAATAAATTATATTAAAAAGAATATTACATTTTTACAATATAGCAGCATATTATTTTTTTTATTAAAAAAACATCAAATAAATAAATTTATTTTCATTTCAAAATATAATAATATAAATAAAAAATATTAAATCATATCATGTTTATTTGTTGATAATAATAAAATATTCACATTAAATATAAATAAAATAAATTATTTTACTAAAATAAATAAATAATAATTAATGCTAAGCATCGAGGCAGAATTTTGACTAATTTATTTTAGCCAATTTTTAGGCTTAGCCCATTTTTAGGCTTAGCCAATTTTTAGGCTTAGCCGATTTTTAGGCTTAGCCTTATTAGGCTTAGCCGATTTTTAGGCTATACCTAATTAGGCTTAGCCGATTTTTCCACCTAAAATCTCGGCTAAGCCGTTTTTAGTCGGCTAAAATTAGCCGATTACGCAACACTACTCACTAATAAATATTTTTCTGACTTTAAAATTTTATTTGGCGTCAGAGCTAGATTTAAAATTTTATAGAGCAAGTTTTAAAAAATTGAATAAATATAATCATAATTTGTACATTTTTTAAAATAAAATTTCAAAAATAACAGTGGATACTCTAATTTCACTCGTTCATTCTTTCGTTTTGAAACAATTTCCTAAAGGCACCTTATGTCAATATTGCGGAAAAAAGGTACTGATTTAGCATGTTTTACTTTTTGTATAGTTATTTATTCATAACGAATGCATTTTAACTTTATTTTTCAAATTATAATCCTAAAACCATATGTTGATTTGAAATTAATTATAATATAAATTATTAAAAGATTTGGCTAAAAATGGCCTTTTGTTGTTCCAAATGCTCTATGATATGTCATAAGAAGTGCCTAATCAGATGTCAAAACGGTACTTTGTGTTCAAAAAAGTATATGAACCAATTATTTTGCTTAGCTTTTGTTTCGATATTTAAATGCATATTCAGTGATAACAGGGTTGGGCAAATTTTCAGAAAATTGTATTCGGATACAGGTACAGATACTTTATAAAATTTTGTATTTAAGATACAAGATACTTTGGAAAAATTTCAATAAGATATAAGATACAAGATACTTGTATCTTTTAAAAAAAAGTATTTAAGATACAAGATACTTTTTTAAAAAAAACTTTAAATAGTCAAAATCAAAATGTATAAAGCTTTATTTTCTTATAATCTATAATATAAATTTATAAAAAATTTGAAAATAAATTGTAGAAAATAACAAATTTATTATATAAGATAATGCGATATTTATTTTAATAATTATATATAATTATATAATTAGTATATTAATATATCAGCATCATAAATCAGCATTGTTTTTTAATATTATTAATTTTTCAAATAATTTATCGTTCAATGTTTGACGATTTGGTTTGTTAACCATATTAGCAAAGCTAAATAATCGTTCAACGGGCAGAGGAGGGTAATATTGTATTATATTTAATAAATATTTCTTTTAATTAATTTTATAAAGAAAATTATATTTTAAGCATATATGTAAAAATTAAAAAAAATACATATGAAAGGTGGATTAAATATTGCTAAGTACTATCTATCATATAAAAATGGTGCCCCAAAAATTTGGATTATATTTTGGCCTAGTATTCAAATTAACAACCTCTTTTTTATCAATATTAGTTTTCTTATTCTTTTCATAGATTTTTTATATATCATTTTAATTTCATTATCAATCAATATAAAAATTTATTTTAAAATACTTCTAAATTTAACAACAGATATGGAATATGAAATGATAATGAATATGATTATAAATGTGATTTATTATATATAATTATATATTATACTTTTAGATACTTGACAAAATTTGATGAAGAGTCCGCAGAACCACTTATAGATTTGTGGCATTCTTTAGATTCTGTAGTAATTTTATTATGATCATATTGAAGTACTTGAAAAAATTTCCCATTTAAAATACTTAATTTAAATTTATAGTTATATTTTTTGGTTGGAGAATCTTCTGAAGACGAAGATAAACATATTATTCTATTTTCTTTAATAGACGGATATAAAACGATTCAAATAAAATATGGTAGTTCTAATTGTTAGCAAATTGCTATATAACGACCAACGTCGTATATCATACATTACCTTAAAATATCTAACTTCTGATTAAATTTTTCATTTAAATTTTAAAACATTATCTTTTTAAATTTTAATAGTATTTAAATTAACTAATATAAATTTTTTTTAAAGTATCTGTATCTTTTTGAATACAAAGTTGGTTAAGATACAAATACTTTTAAATAATATGTATCATAGATACTGGACACTTTCCAAAATTTAATACAAGATACAAAAGTATCTTGTATCTTAGATACAAATATCCGCGATACTGCCCAACCCTGAGTGATAAAATAGTAAGTTAGATTTAAGTTGCATATAAAATTATATTAGGTATGAGATAGTTAAATAAAATATATTTATTTCAGCAAAAATTGGGTATATTTTATTTTATATTTCAGTGCTTCTACAGGGAACATGATTTTAGGGGACAATATTATTGACGGTTCTCATGATTCAGACGTGCTTATAAAGGTTTTTCCTCATGAAACTTTTATTTATCTTTGAAATTTAAAAATAGAAACAAAATTATTATTTTTGTGTTAATAAATTAATTATCGAGCTAATATTTTTTATATAAATTTAAAAAATTATTATATAGACTGAACCGCCAAAGCGTCCACCTCCCCCCGGAATTAATAATGCAAACAAATTATATAGCCATTTAAGCCTTACACCTAGAATAATAAAATCTACACATAGTTACGAAGCAATTAACACAGATAATACTAATTTTAATGACACTAAAATGTCTAAAAGTACTTTAACCATAGATGACCTATACAAAGAAGGGGGCCGTGACATTAGGCGGAGAAAATCAAATTCTGACGAAAAAATTGTTGATCAAAATATCGTAAAAGATCTCAAAGTAATTGCCTCTTACTCTCAACCCTTCCCTTTAAAAAATATAACTTATCAATCCCAAACAATCCTTTTCTAATAATTAAATAAACCCAACAATAAACATTACCAACTAGGACAATCACATTGTTTAATTTCATGTTATACCATATTTTATTTATTTTCACATCAAAATAATTTATAAATGTTTCATATTCATAAAAATAGTTCAAATCCCAATATTCCCCAGCTGGCATATTCTGATCTCCCATTCTCCCTTCTTCCCCCAAGGAAAATTAATTGTTCATGTCATAAAAAATGACTGACATTTTGTATATTATATTAAATTATTTCTTCTTTTTTCTAACTGCTACAACAGTAATGTTTACAATTTACATTTTTTTTGGCAGATAAAATAACTGGATTTTATTTAATTTCTAAACTTAATCTAAATACATCTGACCACTTTTAAAAAAATGAGTAGTGGAACGGTCTGAACTGCTCCTGTCATCACTATTTCGTTTTTAAAGTTGATAAAATTATCTAAAACTTATTTTATGGGTAGAAACTGACTTTTCAAGGGGTCAATTAAAATTCATTTCTAAAGGTTTTCGGTTAGTTTAAATCTCTGAGAATCTCTAAAAAAAATTACAAATTTAAAATCATTTTTTGAAAATTATAAAAGGCATTCCCGACATACAATTTTAATTTGGATAACTTTGAACCGAAATGTGTCGACCAAAATTACCAGACACACGATTTTGAGAAGGCAGGCAGTGATAAGGATAAAGAAGCAATTTTAATTGAAGAAGCCAAAAGACTAGGACGCGAAATGCTACTTCATTTAGAAATTGACGAAAGAAAAGAAAGATTGAAGAGCATGGTAATTATTTATTTAGTTCTATTTTTAAGAGTTGTATTAATTTTTTTTCCAGACAATAACTTCGATTTCTGGGCAAAACTTGTAATATTTTCGAAAAAAAATGAATGGGGGTTGACACATTGTTATAAAAATTATCCGGAACACGCTTCGATGATTCCAGAACATTATTCAGAATTATTTTTTTCTAATGCTCATAAATGTCTCAGAATATTTTGAAGAAAATAAAAATATAATTGTAAAAGAACTGGATTGAGATTAATACTAATAGACAATTTTTTTTATATTTTAATGGAACTGGAAAGAAGCAAAATAAAAAAAATGCCCTTGTTCTGGATCCTTGCTTAAATTGCATATTAAAATACCCTGATTTCATTTTTTAAATTTTGAAAAACTAGTTAGATGACATAAAGCGCGAAATGGAAGATGAACTTAACACAAAAACCGAACTCTTGATGCAAAAGCACGATATGCTTCACGATATTAATATACCTCAACCTACCAGAAGTATGATGAGACTAAAGAGGAGGCAGCGGTCAGGAGATAAAATTGGAGGTAAAGAGAGCAGGAACGAAATTTTCGAGCAAATCGCCGATATACAAAAAATGTTGACTAATTGCGAAAATAGATTGGAATCACTGAGTTTCATAATGCTTCAATATTCGTCGGCCCTTGAGAATTGTGACTTAAAAGAACAAAAAACCAAATCCCAAACTCCATTGAAAGTTTTGGAATAAAAACTAGGAATGAGTTAAATAACATTCTTCATTTTATAATTATCTAATAAAACTTATCAAACGTCGTTATTATAAAAAGTAAATTAATAAAAGGGTATAATTTATTATTTTAAAAAATTATATGGTTTTTACTAATATATTTATTTAAATTTTTGTATATACTTTATATTTATTACTAAATAAATTTGATTTTCGTCTTAATTTGACTAATGGTGATATATTTATTATCAGAAAATTAGATATTCTTGTAAAGTTATATTTCAACATCTTTCAAATTTAAAATGTTACTAATTCCGTATAAACAACTTTATTTAAAATGATTAAACTATTATAAATCAAATACATATAACTATGTAATGCCAAGGTTTAAGATGGCTTTAACTGGATACATGGGTATATAAAAAAAATAAAATTATTAAAATTTTAAAGTGCACATTTCGAAAATTAAATTAAATAGCAAATTTAAGAACTAAAAAAGAATCACAAATTTTTCATAAAATTGTTTAGCTTCTATAATATTATAATAAATTCCTTAGTCTTAATAAGAAGGATACCAAGTTAAGTTAAAGCAAACTTTTGAAAGAAGTCCATATAATTTTTTTTCATAATTATTGGCGCGCTCACAAAAATCAGGCTTACCAAGCCCGCATTTTTTTGTCAAAAACTCTTTCCTTTACAAGATCAAACGAATTATCTTATCATTTTGATGCACTTTTTTTAATTCGAACATTCAGTGTCGTTTCTTTTGGCACCCCTATAGTATCTCATGCTATTTTTCCCACTTTTTTCGCCTCTATTCGAAATAAAATCTCTGTTATCTCTAGAGTTTTTTGGATATGGTGGTGAATCGTAATAATTATCTTGTTTGATCGATCTTTCTCGGTCATTTCCACTACAATTGTTTTCATCATAATCATTGTAATGTCTTGAATTGGATGTTATTAAGCAATTTTCTTTCCAGACAATATTTTTGCCATCCCTATTCATCCATTTCCACAAATCGTAAAATTTATTAATATCCATCATGTTAATGCCTATGTATCGAAAAAATTTGTTAAAATTATTTTATTTTTCCTTTTTAATTAAATAAAGCTTCCTATAAGTTTACATATATTAGAGATCTGCAAAGCTCGCTGTTCGGGCGATTCATATTAACGAACTGGGAACAATTCATATATAAAAAATCTAACCGGACCTTACAAATCCCTGAATTCGAATTTTATTAATATTCTTTTAAAACAATGATCTTATTTCTTTTTAATTTAAGAACTGCCTAATTAAATTAATCTAAAAATAAAAGGGTTAAAAAAATTTTTCACGTTCATATATTTAAGATTTTTTTTATTAATCTTATTACACTTTGCTAACATTTTAGTTAATATTTATTTAATTCCAAATTCATCAACTTTCTTCAAAAATACAAATTTTTTTTATTTCTCTAAAATCCTTTGCATATCTCTAATATATAGATATACTTATAATATTTTATATATAATTCTTATTAAAACAATTTTTTATTAATAAATAATAAATTTATATACATACCCGAAATCATTTTGATTATATGAGGCTTGCAAAATTTTTCAACTAATTTTCCGGGTAGCTCATATGTTAAAATTAAGGCCAATATATTATCATTTATTTCTGGCCTAGTTTGTTGGAAGCTTTTGTCGGAGTCGGCTTTGAGGGCAAAATACTTTGCACAGCTCATCATGTCGCAAAGCAAGCTTAGCAAATATTTATTCATTTTTAACATTTAATGAAAAATAATTTTTTTTATGTAATAAAATATATAATAGTTTTTTTATTAAGTTAAGTGGGTGACATTGTGTTTTTTTTAATCGCTCTCCTTTAAAAATTGATATAAAAATAATAACCTTTTTTAATTTCAAAAATATTTACAAGATTTTTTTAAGGTGACTGAAATAAGTGAAATGAAATTATATAGACTATTTTTATTTCGATCATAGAAATATATAAAAAATTACCGGATCTTTTTGTCTCTTTCATCGAAGGATTTATCAAACCTCATATCAAGATATTGTTCATTTTTGAATTGAACGTGTAAATATCTGTATTGTAGTAATGTAGAGTACATATAGCAAAAATTTTTTTTAATGATTTTATTACTATTAGTGATTTTAAAAGGTTATAATTTTATTACTAGGATTGTTTTGATAATATCGGATCGTGGTTGATATATTGTGTTTTTTATCGATATTTTTTGAGGATCAGATATTATTGTTATTAGATTTTTTTATTGAATATATATTTTTTTTTATTAAACATTAGAACCCTGTATGCCGGACCTGGGCCTCAAAAATTTTTAATATATTTTATCAGAATAAAATTTAAATTTATCTGTGATAAGAAGAAGGAATTAGTGTTGTATTTCATTTAACTATATAAAAATGTAATTTATATTTTTTAATTAAAATTTTCGGGTTCAGGCCTAAAATAAATAAAAATTTTAGGGCTTGGGTCAAAATATTTGAATTCCTAGGGTTTTATTTCACAAATTATCTAATAATAATAAAAGGAACCAAAATTCAATTTATTTGTAATGTTTTAAAAAAATCGAATTATTTTAAATGCAATAAGAATAAGATTTTTAAATATTTAACTAGTTACTTTCAATCAAACATTGCCCATATTTTGAAATAAGATTAACTTTGGGGGAATAAAAAAAACAAAATATACTTAATCATTAGTGATAATGCACCCAATATGGCCAAGAGAGGCGGAAAATTTTATATCTTATTTTGTCCATTACAATTAGTTAATTTTTTTATTACATTAATTCAAAGATAGATGGCAAATAAAAATAAATATCGGTTTTCGAATCGCTTTTGTATAAATATTGGATTGGATCAGTGAAAAATTTGTAGATCTGCATAGCCGTATTTATTACAATAATTATATTTAAATAACTTGTTTCCATCTCTCATTTCAGCTTCAATCCATCTAATCACTCTTCTCGCTTTATTACTATCTTTTTTTAAGATATCCAAAAGATCCAACACTAAAATATTTAATAATAAATCAAACGTAATTAGGGGTTTATTTTAAATATTTCGTAAAAATATAGGTGCATTCTAATGACATGCGAAGTGTCAGCTGTTTCGATTAGGATTTTAAATATAACTTATATCATTCTAATTTAGCATAAAAAGTTACCATTACAGTTATATTAAATAATAATTAGAACAATTGGCAAACCATATAATTCTGTTTCGTAAATCTAATACTATATTAAAAAAATATAGAAACAATTATACAAATCATAGTTCAATTTATTGAAAGTCAGCAATGACCATCGTTAGAGCTGTGCCGATATTAAGCGCTATACAAAAATAGATTGGGCTGATATTTTCAAAAACTTGATCCAACATTTAAATTGTTTTGGATTCTTTTATGATTGTAGATTGTTTACAATAAATATATTATTTTATGCATAATTTCAAAAGGAACCAAAATTCAATATATTTGTAATGTTAAAAAAGATAGAATTATTTCAAAAGAAAGAGCAGCTAAAAATGTGATTTTATTTTTTGTTATATCACTTAGCCAAAAACATTGTCCATATTTTAAATAAGATAGTGAGGGGAAAAAAATAAACTTTTTACTCATGAGAGTTAGTTTAATAGAATTAATGAAATTTGTTCAAAAATTGATGATAAATATAAATCAATCAAATATCGAATCCGTTTTGTTTAAATATCGTATTGGATCAGTGAAAAAATTGTAGATGGACACAAGTGGTGTAACCAAAATTTTTTAGGTTTCGAATGTTATTTAAGATTTGATATGTGAACTTTGAATATAATAAATGATATTTATATATACTATTTAATTACTTTATTGCTAAGGATAAAGAGTAAAATTGCGAATAATAAGAAAGGTTTAAATATCGAAAAGATAAATTATATTTAAAAAATAGTATATTTGCCCATAAAAATAAAAGGCTAAAATAATGCAGGATTGTATCAAAAAAAGTAATTACAAATATAAAAATCATAAGAAATATTCAAAAGATAAAAAATGATAAGAAATATGTCAAATCTATAAATCAAGTTTATAATTTAATTCTCTTGCGTCTTTAGATATTTTCTTATTTCTAACGCATTTTAATAGTTGGGAGTGTGATCATGTTATATTATTAATAAGGCTTGGTCATTAATTTTTGGCGCAGAAGTTATCTTGAAGTAATTTTTCCACTGTGCATGTGATAGGTAGGATCGCTAATAAAATTAACAAATTTTTAAGGTTCTAAGGCTTATTTTAATCAACGACTCAATGTAATTTGAGAACGATTTGAAGTCTTAATAGAGATTAAATTATTGTAGGGTATCTACAATATTGAAAATATAAAACGAAGTTTATCTCTATGCATTGATTATAATAGTAACGTTTACTAATTCTTGCTCTTTAGATCTTGATAATAAATGATATTTAATTATTTTAGTATGGCCAAGTAGTTTTGCGTTATTTTTGATAGGTAATAAAATTTCCTTCAATATATTATATGGAATCTTAAAATAATCCAAGGTTTATGAATATTAACTTACGATTTATTAGCCAGATTTTTGTAATTTTCAGCTTGTTTAAAGCTCGAATTATGTTAAGCTTCAGATAAGATAATGGTACAGGAGCAATTCCAAATATAAATTATTAACGAGGAGTTTTTAAAAAAATCAATTTATTTATAAGGAAAATAAAATGTGTAACATTATAAAATATATTTTGACCAATTTAATGTTTGTTGTATAAACATTTTTGGATTAGGGAGATGTCCTAACCCGGAATCAAACCCCATAGTTACGCCATTGTTTAGCACGGTATTAGTTCACAATAATTATATAGTAATCATTGATTTACCATCATCGTATATGTAAATCGGCATATACTACTTTCCCAAATTTTAATAAATTTATTTACTATATCCTTTTTTAAAGATAAAAATGATATAAACTTTAATCATTTATTTTTTGACCTCATCTGCAAAGTAGATAAAATTTAGGGTAAAAATAAATCAATCAAAATATCGGATAGGTATAGATAAAAAAAGTGGATTGCAACTCTAATTAAAGTATTTAGAAAAATTTAAAGTCAATCAGATTAAGTGTGGCCGAGCACATAAACATTTACAGAAGATTGAAAATCTAGTAAACTTTTCGAAATATTAGATAATTTTAAAAAATATAAATTTTAACGATGTCATATATAACTAAATTATCTACCAAAAAAAAATACGAACCTGATCGTGGTAAGATAATAATAAAATTTTTGGAATTCAGCAAAATTTTAACGAGATGCAATTTTTCGCACAAAACGTGAGTATCTGGAACTAGGTATGGAGGCGGTATCATGAAAGCATTATTTACATCTTCGTTTCCCTTTGATATATTATTTAATATGATATATTTAAAAAAAAAAAAATTTGTTGAAACTGCTGGAGAGTAAAATAAATTAAGTTTTAAGTTGGGGTATACCGATACCACTTTTTGGAGGCCGATGATCCGATATTCCAGATATTAAATTGATATCGGCCGATAACCGATCCGATATCATATCTAATTTTGTATTCTGTAAAGATACCGGTTTTAATTTTTAATTTACTTTTTATTAGTACAACATCTATAATTTTACTATATCATAACATATGTCATTTAAATATATTATAATGATCAGTTATAGTTTATATTCAATTCAATTGCTATTATTTATATAATAAGTAATAACATTAATCTATTTACATAATTAGTAATAAACAAATATATTATGAAATTTGAAATTAATATTTAAAATTAATATATCGAAGATTTCTTTTTAGAAATACCAAAATTTCCAATTTATCAGAGATCGGTCTGCGGTGAACTGTTAATATCACTAGCATCACTAAAAACAGATTCTGAAGAGATTAATGAACACTTTTTTAAAGAATGCGAAAAAAATAACTATTTTGCAGAATGTTTATTAACTAATTATTACTATTAAAAAATTAAACATAAAAATATATTTCGATTTTATTTATAAAAATAAATGGTTTTTTAGATACAACTTTTTTTAAATTTTGTTAAAAGCGCCATTTTATATCGGATCGGATCGGAAAATTTTATAATATTTGCCGATAACTGATATTGTAAAATGGGCGAAATATCGGCCCGATCCGATCCGATATAAAATATCAGTACATCCCTAGTTTTAAGTATACATATAAAAAAGTTTTCCTTCCTTGGGAATTATTCTCACCCTAATCTTTTTTCCTTATTACTGTTTCTAAAATTTTTCTACCAGATTGCCGGTTGTATTTCCTTTGTTTCCATCTATATCTAATACGTTGGCCTCGCACTTAAGTCTCAGGTGACCCATAAGCCTCATGAGGTTTTCTTTCTTCTTAGCCACATTTTCATCTAATACTTTACTGATATTACTACGAGCGAATCTAGAAGCATTGTTATGGTCAGTTTTAGCAACCTTTTGTATGTAAATTTAATAAAAAATTTTTTTATAATTATTAAGATTATAAAATTTAAATAAGTTGGAGTATATTTTTCAACTGATATTTGAAAATGTAGGTAAATGTGCGTACGTATAGGAGATTTTAAAAGTTCAACAAGCTAAATGAAATATGTTACATGTAAAAAATAAAATATTTGTTTGAATATAATTAATAAGAATTGATTAAAAAGATTTATTCTCAGCTTAATGTATTAGTTATAACAGAAACCTTCATGGGTAGGCTGGCCCGCTCTAATATCATATCTGAAAAAAAAAATTTAATTTTTTAAATCTAAATTTAACTTATTTAAAAATTTTAAATATATATTTCAATTTTTTTTTCTAATAATAAATTTCAGTATTGTAAACAAAATGATTGCCTAAATGCACTATACTGTTTATTTTCATTAAATACAATAAATTAAATTTTTAGATATTGGCTTATGGTGGGGTTGAGAAAAATTTCTAAACTTCAAGGGCTTGAGAATTTTTTGTAATATTAAATATGGGCCAACCCTGGGCTTAAAAAATTTTTTTGCTGTTGGCCTGGGCCAAGCTTGATCAAAAAATAAGGCCCATGAAGGTCTCTGGTATGTATAAAATATGTTGAGTATATTTGATATAAAGTTTAATTCATTATATTATTAAATAATCTATGCAAACGTGAAAAATTATTTAAAAATTGGGGAAAAACAAACGTTGATTATTTATCCTATAAAATTTCTAGTCTTAATATTAAATAGTTATTGATATATAATATAATACTCATTTAAGGAATGTTTTTTTTTAAAAAAATCATCGGATGACAATTATTTTAAAATGATAAAAAAAATTTAAAATAATTTCTGAATCTCTACTAAATATCCTCAAATTTTAATTTAAAATCAAATTTAAGTTTATTTTTGGAATCATATTAACTGACCTATGTTCCAATATTACAACAGTCATTTTTATTAAAGACCTATAAAAGTTGTTTTTATTATTTTTTAATAAATATGATAAAGATTGATGGTAATGAGTAGATATTGACCCTTAAATTCTTATTTTGCCACCTGCCTATATAACCCCATTCTTTTTTGTTCAAATTTTTTAATACTACTAACTATTACAATCTTTATGGAAAATATGTTCTGCCAATATTTTTTTAAATTTTCTCATTATCAAAATGATTTAATATTCGCTAGTTTTAATAAATTGAGTTTTTTTTAAAAATTAATATTTTTTTTATTTTTCTATAAAAAAATTAATTGTATAAATTTATTTTTGAGTATTTTAAATTTGGCTAATATTTTTAAACATGTTTTTTGTTTGATTTTTTCGTTGCTTTTTTTCAATTTTTGCATTTAAAAGATAAAAAACAATTTTAGGGTTTTCATGTTTATTTTTTTTACAATCTTAAAAAGCAAACTTATTTGATCTATATATTCCCTAATTTATAAATATTTTTTGGCATAATGGCCAAAAATTAACAACTTTGGTCATTTTATAATATTAATATGTTTTGAAATATAATAAATTATAAACCATGGCTCTGATGTTATGAGTTTTCATCTCTTTTTCGGCTATAGTGAAAGTATTGAAAAATTGGTCCATCTCATCGTCGTATAATACATCAATTTCTTTCATTTCAGATATAAAATGCCCAAACCTTCTAAGTTGTAAAATTCGTATCAAAGTCTATTATGAATAGATTAAAGCAAGTTTAAGCAAATTTGCATGATGTAAAAATAGGTTCTTACCTGAAATTCTGGACTCAAACTCGGAAAGTTCCCGGGCCGGTACAATAAATGATTCTGGGCCGCCTTCAATGGCATAAAACCAAATAAATAAAGGTCTTCGGTTAAGCAAATGTAGTTTTTCTTGCCATGACAATAGAGAGAAGAAAAATGATCGAAAAACGACATTTGACAATTTTTATCGTTATAATCGTCTTCATTTTCGTTAGAATTCTCCATAATATCTTTGTTTGAGGATTCGTTATTAAGAGCAAGTTGATTTTCGAGTTGGCTAAATATATCTTTCAATATTTTTTTTTAATAATTGATGGATTTTTTAATTTAACCCTCTATTGCGTACATCATATTTGAATACACAACCATACCATAAAAAAAGGAATAAATTTTAATATAAAATTTTTTACAGTTTAATTACACATGATGTATAATAGATACACATATATTTTATTTATTTCAATAGTTAATTTTGTCAAAAATGAAATACAGTTATCAATATAAAAATTCTAAAATACGTAGTTTACAACTTTCGAATAGTTGCATTTTTTCCATTTTATAAATTATGTCATTTCTCTTGTACAAATTTTTAAGGAACAGGTATTTAAAAATCCTATTAAATAACGGTAAAAGAAATGTTTTATATATAAATAGATTGTTATATTCATTAATAGTGTTTAAAATTTAAATTTTAAGGTACATGCACCCAGATACATAATGCATACAAATGCAATATCAATTTGGGCTTTTTTGATTTTTTTTATAATAAAAAATGTTCTTTATTTGCTATCTATAGATAAAATGTACTGTATTCCAGAAGATAGTTCTGATTCTAATCTTAACGGCTCATCAGATGAGAAAATTCTTGATTCAAGATCAGCAGATGTTGATTATGCGGTATTTCAACTATTGGTACCACCACATTCCAATTTTAAATTGTGTTTTGATAATTGGTTCTGTGGTATAGAACTTCAAGTATTACTCGCCCAAAAGGGAGTATTGCTCAGCGAGCGCTAATAAATTTTATAATTGTCAGTTTCCAACTGAAAAAGAATTCTAAAAGATGGAGCGTGGATTCACATAAGCGTAAATGGTATCACCGTATAGTATTCCATATACTTGATATGATGCTCATAAATCTTGGTTAATGTATAGGCGAGTATTTGTAGCTTTAAAGGTACCGGTAAATAACAGATGCTATTATTAACATTTAAAATTTCAATAGCATATACTATGTAAATTTAACAAAAATATGAACGCTAGCCTAAAACAAATATCAATTGACACCAAATATAAAAAAAATTAGCAAGGGGCCGACAAGTCTAATTACGCAGAAAAAAATAAGACAGGTTTTAATAACACATTAACCAAAATACTAAAAAGGCGCGGTTTACATTATTTATCAAATAATAAAATTATATGTCTTTATTTTGTAATAGGTTTGAAAGTGAAAAAATATGACTTTTTACATGCATTGTGTATTTAAAATATACACACTGAAATTTTTTTTACGGTTTAAAAAAATTTTTTTAAAAAAATTATTTTTAGTTGTATTAAGGGCTATTTAAATACAAAAATAAGTTTTTTAAAAAAAATTATATCATTTATTGATATGTCACGCAATAGAGGGTTAATTTGACAGCTTTTGTTGGTGATTTAAAAGATAGAGTAAAGGTTTATAAAAAATTGATAGTGCATTTCAAATGACCAATATTTTATTATTAGATCAACAAAGATGGGGTTTTGCCGTTGTTTTCGCACCTTATTATGAGAGCACAAAATACGTGAACATTTTTTATATTTTGTTATCATTCAATTCGAACATCATATAAAAAAATAAAATGTCAATACCCGTTATCGTTTTTTCGAACAAATTCTTATTCAAAACGAACATTTATAAAAAAAAATTTTTTTACATTAAGTTTATAATTTTATTCATTAAAAAAATTCTAAATAAATTTATTTGCTTAAAATAAATTTGTGCATCAATGGTATTGCATAAAAGTAGATTATAAAATAATCAAAATAATCTTGAAAAATAATTTTTTTTATAGCTTTATTAATATTTAATCATACGGAAAAAAATTTATATATTATTTTAATAATTAATGGCGCCATGGCTAAGCAGGTATTTATATATTCCTTTACATGAGAAAAATATCTTTCACAATCTTGAATTGATATCTATAAATTTAAATTTAAAAGTAAAAAAATATTATAAAATAATTTTATTAAAATGTTATATTATTTTTGTTTACCTTTGTATTTGAGAAAGTTCAAACTGTAATTATGCACATGAGATTTACATTTTTTTTATGTTAATGCACATGTTTCTTTTTTAGTGTTTTCATGATGACACAATGATGGATATTTTTTAAAAAAATAGTTAATATCATTCTTAACCTCCATCATTAAAAAAAATTTATTATAATATTACTTTCCAAATCTTAAGGCAAAATTATCCACTTATATAAAAAAATCACAACTTTCTTTGTATTCAACAATAAGTTTATAAATATTCTTTTTTCAAAAAAAAGAAGATTATATTTTATTTACATGCAATTAGTGTTGTTAATTGGTTGGTTGTGTAGAGCCCAGACCCGGGGTTTGGGTCGAAAATATCGACTAAACCAGCTCTGAGCACGAACCCCTAGCACAGACCCGGGGTCCAGACCTGGCACAAGAACCCATTTATTTTTAACTTTTTTTTGAACTTAGTAGGAAGGTATACATAAGATTTATTCATTAAAAGAACAAGCGTTCCCTCTAGGTCTCGCTCGATAGGCTATTATGGCTAGGTGTGTTAATTATATACTGTAGTCTACTATTAATCATAATTATTATTATGAATATTTTTAACAACAACATGATGATATTGATATTATGTATGGGCGTCAAATAAAAGGTGTTTTAATTAAATTTTACTTTAATACTTATTATTATATTAATATTCTAAGTGGGCGGGTCTACTAGGTCTTATGAGGTCAGAAATATTTTTAACAATGGAAAATATTGAAATGGGTAGTGTTGTTCGACTCAGTCGAAAACTGAGTCTAAGTTTTGGGTCGAAAAAATCGACCCAAACTGACTTGAGTTATGAACTCGAGATAAACTTGAGTCGTCGACTAGAGGACGAATATTTCAAATTAATTATTAATAATTAAGATTTGTTCTGTTTTTTACATTTTTTTATTTTAGACTTCCAACTTGAGATTTAAATAGGAATTATATACTTTAGTCAACTAGAGGACGAATAGTTCTATGAACTTGATTCGACTAAAGGACCAATATTTCAAATTAGTTATTATTAATTAAGATATTTGTTGTTTATTACTTTTTTTTTATTTTAGACTTCCAACTTGAGTTGCAAATAGGAATTATATACTTGAGTCGACTAGAGGACAAATAGTTATACTTATATGAACGTGAGTCGACTAGAGGACGAATATATCATATTTGTTATTATTAATTAATTTATTTGCTCTGTTTTTACACAGGATAATTATAATGACCAATATTGTTTGTTAGCTGTTTTAATTTTCCACCTATTAAAATAAGTAAAATTTTTTAATGTAATGTGCAGATACACATGGTATGTGTACCTGGACCACCTGCTAAAACACAGTTTTTAGGTCGTAAGAAAGCAAATCTACACAGATCTAACTGTATATCGTTATGAATCTATCTAAAGTGAATGAAAAGTTCTTTAATATTACATAAAATTAGCCTTTTCTGCACTTGATATTTTCCTATTTACATATAAAATTATTTTTGCCTGCATA
Organism: Gordionus sp. m RMFG-2023; assembly: GCF_954871325.1. Classification (NCBI taxonomy): domain Eukaryota; kingdom Metazoa; phylum Nematomorpha; class Gordioida; order Chordodea; family Parachordodidae; genus Gordionus; species Gordionus sp. m RMFG-2023. Next base: position 68,637,491 of record NC_088775.1, read on the forward strand.
AGTAGTGTTGTTAATTGGTTGGTTGTGTAGAGTTCAGACCCGGGGTTTGGGTCTAAAATATCGACAAAACCAGCTCTGAGCACGAACCCCGAGCACAGACCCGGCGTTCAGACCCAAGGTCCAGATCCGGAAAGATGGCACAAAGGTTTAGACATTATCGAAAACTCGATGCTTAGACAATTGTTTTCTGGTTAAAATATTGATTTAGCCGTTTTTAAAAATCGGCTCAAAAATAACCGTTTAACAACACTAATAGAAATCCTGATCACATTATTTAATAAATATATATTTTATTATATCATTGAAAACAAACTCCCTTTTTTGCTTAAAAATACAGGTAAAGCATTATAGGTAAACCGAATGTTAAAGACTCAATTTGGTGCCAATTTTTATTATTTTTTGATAGCCCTTTAGAGAATATTTTTACTTACAATATGATATATAATTAGTTTTTGAGATATAAGCATTTTAAAAATTTTACAGATTTGAGCCCCTATATCTCAAGAACCAGGTGTTATAGCGAGGTAAAATAACGGCTTTCTCATTTATTTACCCTTCTAAATAATTCCAGAAAAAAATGAAATAAAGGCGTGGATAAAATTTATTTTTAACTATTTTATATAATTATTTTTACTTTTTGCAACTCCTGTCTGATACATTTTTTATATTTTATATTTATTTTATAAACAGACAAAGTTAGATCATGTTTTTTTTCAAATAATATTTTATTTTTTGTTTATTTACATAAAAATATAAAAAATTCTTTGAATCTCCTACAAAAATACGAATCAAATCATATATTTACATAATTTGTGTTTTCGAATAGAATAATTATATTATTCGTATTAGTAAGAATTAAATAATTCCTTATTCGTATCGGTTCGAATAATGAAAACATTATTGTTTTTGATTCATCGAATATTCGATGCCAAAAATTAAATTCTTCAAAAATATATTCAAAAATGATATTAAAAATTAATAAGTGATTTATAGATGTTGAAAAAAAAAGTAAAAACTTTTCAAGGAACTTTTAAATACTTAAGAATCATGTCAAATATTTCTGGGTTTGAAAATTTCTGAATAATTTGAAATATTAACAAATAATTTGGAATATTTATTTACGAATAATTTCTAATATTTATAAATTATTTCAAATAATGAGAATAATTCGATCTAATAATTAATAGATAAATAAAATATTCCACAGATAATATATTTTCTTTATTCGATTCGAATAAAATAATTTTTTTATTCATAAAATACGAATCTTATGAAATAAAATAGTATAGTGAATAATTCGTTTTAGGTATAATTTTATTTTTTGTTAAATTTTACTCAATTTCCTACAAAAGAAAATGATGATATTAAAGTTCGAATCAAATATACTAATACAGAATTTTATTTAAAAAAAATAGTTTCTCGTTTTAGAATCATAAAGACGCCAGTATTGTCGTAATTTTTAATAGGATCAGAACTATCCGGGATTATCGCGGGTTTTTAAGAAATCCCTTTATACAAAGAATTATTTTAAAGAAAATATAATCAAATATCTTCATTTGGTGAATGTATGGAAAAAATTAATAAATTTTTTTTAAACTTTCCCTTTTTCTTAACATTTAAAAAAAAATGATTAAATGGTGTCTTTTTTATCCAAGAGTCTTTATTTTATATTAGAAAAAATTATATGCCATTATTTTTTAATAATATCATATTTGCTACAATTTATATAAAGTAACCAATGAGACAGTCAAAAAAAAATCTAAGAATTTATTCTTATTCTTTTTATTTTTACGGTTTATATTTTTTAAAATATATTTAGCCTTTTCAATATTAAAATTTATTTTGTAAATATACAATAACACTGCACAATACAATAAATAATATAAAATATATTTTATTCTGTAAGACTAATATCCCAATTATTTAGGCATATACAATATTTAAGGATTGTTCCCGACATCCTATTTCGCTTCTTTGTCTAAAAGTCTACTGCCTTGCTAAAGACTCTCTCACTTGGAACGCTTGTCGTTTGTTGAGCCAGGAAATCTTTAGCTATCAACGACAAGGTTGGGTAATAATCACTGTTCTTCACACCAAATTTAAAATCTTTGTGCTCAAGGGTTAAAAAGTTATTCGCGTTAACATTTTTACCCCGTCAATTGCTTTACCCCGGTCTCCCCTACATAGAGAAAATTATTTAAGAGATATATAATATCTCATGCTCATGATATTTAATTAAATTAAAATTAAGAATAAAATATAATAAAAAAATATATAAAGTATTAAAAGTATGTATTATAATTTTGTTCTTATAAATACCCCTCCCCCTCTTTCCTTGATTTAATATTTTTTTAAAAAATTTTTTTTTCTCTATCAATGAAAAAAATAACAAATCTATTCCCCTCCCTTTTTTTTCCCCCCAAAAATTAATTCCATAATAAAAATATTTATTTTTTGTTTAAATAATTTCATTCCCAAGTCAAAATTAAATATAAACCCTCTTCCTCCCTCCCTCTTTTCTTTACTTTATTATTTATATCCTTGTTTATAAAAAAATATAAGAATTTTAAATTTTCATTTGATAAATTTTTTGGAGAATTTTCTTATAAATAAACAAGAGTTTTATATAAATAAAAAAAACATTAAATAAATGTATCCCACCCACCCAAATTTATAAATGGGGGTTTTATTATAAAACAATTATTTTATTCATTTTTTTTATTTTATTTAACATTATTAATTCCTGATTTTTTATTTCAAAATATAATAAACAAGTGAAAATAAAAATAAGGAAAAAACAAGAAAGTTAAACTTAAAATTAAAAAATTTTTTAAAAAATAAGATGCAAATTATTTAAATTATCTCAAATAATTCTTGCTGCTCCTTGCACCCAGGTCTCAGTTGAGAGAGCATTTAGTGCATTAGCACTAACTGTAACCTCTCTAAGGGCATAGACAAAGATATACTTGATGATATTTTAATTATAAAGCTTAATCGTACATTGTTAAATAATGTGATATTTTAAATCATTATTTATATAACCTATTTCATTATAAAGTTATTGTTTACATTGAAATTTTAATAAATAAAAATTCATATATATGACTGATTTAGATGATAACTATATAAATAGATTTTTTGTATGAATAGTATAATCAGAGGGGGGCGTATTTTACTAGTCGGCTTGAGTTCACGACTAACGACTTCTGACTCTGAGTCGGGTGAACTCGACTTTTTAACAACACTAGATATAGGCGTCAAATAAAAGGGAATTTAATTATATCTTGATTGTAAGGGTCTGAACCCCGGGTCTGTGCTCAGGGTTCGTGCTTAGAGCTGGCATGAGCACAAAATTGGGTTGTAAATTTTACGACCAAATTAACAACACTACATGCAATACAAGTGAGATGCATAAAATTATTTTGAACTAATAAATTTATTTAGAATTTTTTTTAATGAATAAATTATAAATTTAATGTTAAAATTATTTTTTTTATAAATGTTCGTTTTGAATAAGAATTTGTTCGAAATAACGATAAAAGATAGGGGTATTTACATTTTTTATATATGATGTTCGAAATGGATAACAAAATAAAAAAAAGGTTGTTTACATATTTTGTGCTCTCAAAATGAGTTTCTGTGTCGAAACAATGGCAAATCCTGTAATATAATCTTTTAAGTGAATTACCCAAATTTTTAAGATGATTTTCGTTAGGAAGACAATTTAAAAGTGAAACAAAGCTACCCCACATCGATTGGCAACTCTTTAAAAAATTATGTTATTAATAACAGATATATATAATATTATAATTAATAGCAAATAAATTTCCTAATCGGGTTTCATTGTAAGTTGAGGGACTTCTACTAGGGGGTATGAAGCAAGATCGTCAATGAAATTGGGGGGGGGGTATTTATGAAGAGACTATAGTCATTTGAAATAAAATGGGGATGGGGGGAGGGTTCATTTAGACTTTATTTATTTTCTATTTTTGATTTGGTAAGAGGGGGTGGGGCCAAAATTTTATTGGGAGAGGTGGGGATAACATTTAGATGGGAAGGGCGGAGTGAAATTTTAGAGGGTAGGAGGTACAAAATTTGAGAGATAAAATAATCATTGGTTTAGGGAGGTATAGAAGTCCCTAAGTTGAAGAAATATGATACTCAAATTATTGTTGTTAAAGCAACTGGTTAGTTAAAGTATATCAGATTTTAATCAACTTACTTAGGCTATTAAATATAATGTCTCACGTAACTAGTTATTTTTGAAATATAACTGAAACTAGTCACCTTTTTAGCATGCAACTTGTGATTTAAAAATAACTTTCAATAACACTACAAATTATGCACTTCACTTGCCTCATTTTGAATGATGACAAAAAAATTATAATACCTTGGAGCACATGTTCAAAATTTCATTATGACTTTCTAGCCAACCACAAAATATTTTAACTAAGCATAAAAGCTTTTCTCTTTTGATCAAATCAACTATAGCCTTAATCGATATGTCCTCGGATAATTCTTTATTTTCAATCTCCTTTACATCAATTATTTTATCATCATTTTCAAGATCGTTTTCGGATATTTTTCCATGGTTTTTCATATTTTTATTATGTTTAGTAGAAAGTAATCTTTCGAAGGGTACCCTATCCGAGATCTCGTTTTGAGAATCGAACCCACCTTCCTCTTCCTCTTCATTGTCTTTATTTTCCTTATCTCCTTCCACAACTTTCTCTGGACTTTCAATCGAATCTTTATCCGAGGTAACATTATGTGACACTTCATCTGATAAGTCTTCTTCATTTCTATAGCTGATCAAGTTATCTTTATTTTCATTCGTCGTTTCTTCTCCTTGTACCTTTTCCATCTCGTGACTTTCCTCGGAATCCAAACTTTGTGATAAAGACCAATCGCTCTCGCAAGAAGAGTAATTGTCCTCGTTTTTATCCTTAAAAATTTCATCTTGAGCACTTGAAGAATTTCTCTTGTTACGTCGTAATGGTCTCCTACGATTGCTCGGTGGAATTCTAGGACTTTCAGTGCTTATAGAAGTATTTTCTGTCGGGGTGGTAGATTTAGAAGACTGTTTGGAAATTTAAAAAATATATTTTATCAAAATAATTTGATATTAGATACTATAACTATAATGATAATCGGCAAGTTTATATATTTTAATTGTCAAAACTTATTTTAAATTACATTTTAGTATTTTTGATGGTAATTTAATTATGATAGGACATTTATTAAAAATTTATTTATTCGATTTTTTAATTGTATAAAACAACCAAATAAGTAGGAATAATATATAAGATTATTTTTAAAAAGATTCGTTAATCTTAATATCCTAATCCTATTATCCTAATTCAATATAATATTACCTGAGCTTGCTCGAGTATCTCATCGTTACCAATTCCTAGGTTTATTAAAATAGAAATATTTTTTTAAATATTTAACTTGTTTTAAATTAACATAAAAAAGTTTTAATGCTGTTACAATCAATATAAGTTGTTACGAAATTTCAAACAACTTTTTTGGTTGTAAACAAAAAATTCTAATAAATTTTATTTTTTGTTCTTTCTATAACTCCTATTATTTCTTCAAGATAGCAGCTATCAATCTACCTAGTTGTTATGCCAGAATTAAATTTTTGGTTAACAAATTTATAAGTTTAAAATTTTTATTCTCTTGGTTATTTTATGGAATTATAAAAGATTCATATCATCGCCCAAAATGATGTTGATACACCTTCTAATTGGAATTGTTCTAGTTTAAATAATAAAAGTTAAAGATAAATGTCCAATTTTAATAAAGCAAAATGAAAATTGCATTGGAAATATTTTATTCAAAGCCTTGAAATTGGATGTAAAAAAACAATGTCGAAAAATACTAATTTCATAAGGATAAATATATATTTTATCCCTGGGTAACTATTGCTTAAATTTTTAGTGTTCAATATCTGATTTTGAATCTCATCTAAAGAAAATAACCTCAACAATTTAAATTATATTTTCCTTGATATATTTATTCATAATCTAAATTTTTTGCATAAAGTCTGAAAAAAAATCAATATTGCATATTATCCTTTTTTTAAATGAAATTTCACGAAAGTTTCCATTGTTTCCCATTTTTCTCACAAATTTCCTTAGGATTTTCCCATAATTATAGTTTTCCAGAAAATTTAGGTAGCTAATTAGATCTAAAAGAATTTGTTAGGTTTCTAACAGATTGTATTGTAACAGCTACAACTTTATGGTAATAACCTTTGCATATTTATTTATTTTCATATTTATTGACATAAATGAAATTGGTATAAAAATATCGCAACTCAATTTTTCATTAGTATACTTTTAATAAGGTCATTAAAATTCATTAAAGAATAATCAGGTGTCCTTTATCATATTTTGAAACTCATCATTCACATACCCCAAAAATTTGGAGATTTTGTTTTGAATTCTCCATGACAAAAAATCAATATTTAAATATTTGAACTAAAAAACTTTTTTTAACCATTACAAATTAAATCGAATTTGTTGTATTTTTAAACTATATTATATTTAATAAACGTCAGTAGAAACAAATAGCCTTGAATGATTGATTTAGACAAAATTATTCAAAAAAATAGCCCTCATTTTTTAAATAATTTATAAACCAATTCAAAAACAAAATTATTATAAAATTAGAAAACATTTTCTCTTATTTCCCTACCTAACAAACCAATATATATTCTGCAAAATTAAAATAAACATTTTTTTACCCGTTATTATATTCTGCATGTTGTGTTCATTTTCTTTCGTCATAATTTCCCTTATACCATTTTGCAGATTCAGTACTGTCCTATTGAGAACGTAGGTGCAAAATCCTATAGTGAAAGCTACGGCAAGTGATAAATTTTTTGAACCTAATTTTGGTCAAAAATAAATAAATTATAAAGCAAATAAGATATGAAACAGAAAAATTATATAAAACGGAACTTATTTTATATAATAGCAAAAAATCTATTCCTAATAATCCTATTTTTTAATATTCTAAATATAATTTTAAAAAAATTATAAATATTTTCAGTTTCTTTTTTGAGCAAGCCTAGTTAATAGAAAATAAAAAATTGAATTATTAACAAGTCTGAATGGTAAGTATCAGTGATGCCATTGTTAAATATTAAGATTTAGAACAATATATTAAAAATGATATAAATAATTACCAGTATTCTGAGAAATCGATACGATCAAAAAGCATAATGACGTCATTTGCAAGACTATTTTGGTATCTAGAATGCTAGGCTCTTGGTTTTTGGTGGCGGAAGCATTTTCATTTATATTAGCGTCGTTAAACGAGGCCAAATTAAAAGAAAAAAGGGTCAACACTTCTTGACATAAATTTTGCAACTCCATTAAGTTAACACTTGTAAATTTTTATTATTTAAAAAAATAAAGTAAATAATATTCAGTACTCAGGTATCATTAAATGTAATAATTTTAAACTACAATAATAAGAATAGGGGTTTTTTTAAAGGACCAAATTTTCGATTTATAAAAATGGTGAAAATACTCATTCTTTACAGATTGATTGGGTTTAAAAAAAATTGGTAATAAACATTTATAACATAATATTTACTTGAGCTCTTCATTGCAAAAGAAGTCCAGTAAATGAATGAATTTTATCAATAAAATTGACAAATCATTATACCTGAAATATAAAATAAATAGAAAGCAAATTTAAAAATAAAAAGGTAAAACCGATAACTTTATTAACAAATCTCATAAACCGTAAATTTGACGAGTATGATCATCATAAAAAAACTTCAATTGCAAATCGATTGTGGGTGTACATGTCTTAGATTAAAATATGATGCCAAAACAACTCTCAAGAAATTATTGAAAAAACACCAAATACATTTTGTATTACTTAAATAAAATATTGAATATTAGGAATCTGTTGATAAAATTTGAAATTTTGTGGGTGAATCAAACAACCAGCAAAATTATAAAATCTTTTAAAATTTCATGTGAATCCTAACTCTTACATAAATATCGATTTATAAATAAGTTGTATCTGATGAATTTAATATCAATACAAGTTAAGCATTTTTTTATTAATAAATTAACCCAATAAAGGTATGTTAAATTTAAATTTAAATAAAATATCAATATTTAATTATGTATCAATCATCCAATTTGTAAATATTTTTCTTTATATAATTACTTACAAGTGTTGAAATGGTCAAATTTTAAATATGGCTGGATCAAGATTATAAACAAAATAATATTATATAAAACTGGAGATTTTGCTCAGAGTAGCAGAAAAGTTTAAATATATATATCAGATAAATCTTGAGGCTTACATAATATTATTTTGGCTATAATCTTAATCGCGCCGTTTTTAAAAATCGACGCAAATCGGGCTGTTTAACAACACTACTTACAAACATACAGATAATATTTCCATTTTATTTCTTATATAATTTCGTTTCACTTTATCATGTTAATTTAACCATGTGCTTAACAATAAACAAAATTTCAAAAGGCTTAGAGGTCAGCCCAGCCCAGTTGCTGGTTAGTAAGATTTATACCCAGACCCAAAAACGATGAATATTGCCCCGTCTTTTTTAGTCGGACATCCTTCATTATTTTTCATAAAAAATAAAATCATAGGAATAGGGCTGCACGTTCCCGACCAATAAAAAAATTTTAGGTCCAGATTTGCATAAAATAAATTCTAAATGAAATGGAAAAGCTAAGTTAAAGTGTAAAGAAAATGTATGTAAATATACAACGAAATGATAGTGTATGTAAATCTAAATATATAATACCTTGAAGTGGTATCGTTTAATCTTATTTCTTCATACATGGGCCTAACCCTTTCAAAAACTCTTTTCAAGTTAGAATGGGCGCCTTCAAAACTTTGATTACTCATTGTGCTGTTAAAAAAAATTTGATTAAACTATTGGCCAAAAAAAGATATTAAGAAAATACATTTTTTAAATAGTTAGACCAGAAAATAGAATAACATACATAGGATAAATGATAATATTTTAAAACCTCGACTATATATACTTTTTATGTAAAAAAAAATAATAAAATAAACCAGTTCATGTAATGAAAAATAGCTATAATCCCTTGATACTTCATGTTGAATAATGTACCTAATTGACTATGAGGCATGCCTATAATAAAAAGTATTATGTAATTTTGTGTTATTTAAATATTGATTCAAGTAAATTTAAATTAAGAAAAACAAGGAATAAATGTGAACCTAAATCAGGACATAGCAATATAGCCTGGTGATAATATCTTTCAGCCAAATTTTCACCTAAGTGATATTCATCCTTTTCGATATCTGAATAATAGCGAGCTTTATATTATATATTTAATAAATAATCTCTTATTTAAAATATAGTAAGATATTTTTTTAAAATAAAATTACCCTAAAATATGTAAGAAGGGTCATTTTGAGTAAAATAATATATTTTCAATTGACCCCCTTCAATTTCTCTGTGAATTGGCATGAAACATAGCCACATATAAAAACAAATGTACCCCACCCAGAAAAATAAATTATTTCATAACTTTAGTTCCTAAAGTATTATAGTTAGTGTTATGATATTTTATATTCAAATTTTATTATTTGATAATCTGGTATTTTATATATTTAATTACAATTTAGTTGTTTAATTTTCATTTTCATTTTCACTTTCATTTTATATAATTTATGGTTTTAAATTATATATTAAATACATGTTTTTGAAAGGAAATAATGATATTTTGTTTTTTGATTATCAATATGTTCTCAATTAATATATAGGTAGAGAGGGAGAGAGCTACACATTGATCTATAGTTCTGTTTATTTTTATGGTAAAAATGTAAAATACCAATCCTATTACCCTGAACTCCCCTACCTCCTTGCTATTCTGGAGCTACTAAATATTGTCAATTTTTATTTTTATTTATTTTTGTCATAACAAATAAAATAAATTAACTTTTATGGTCAATTGATTTTTTTGTAAAAAGTAAATTATATATATAGTTGACATTTATAATATAATACATAGTTATATTCCCTTTAAATGCTAATTACCAGAATAGAAAACAATTTCATTCCAGATCTTAGTTTAACATTTCAATTTTATAACAGTTTATAAGTTCTTTAAAATTTGATTGTCAAGGAGAAATAAAAATTAAGTGAGATTTAAAAAAAAAAATATAAGGATAAAATAATCATTAAAAAATCAAAAAAATATTATATAGGATGAAGAAAAGGAAAAAGAATTGTTAAAAATGACATAAAAATATAAAAGTGGAGAAAGATACCATGAAAAATAAATATATTATTTTTAATAAGACAAAAAAGATTTATCAAAAGAAGAAAAATAAATTAAGAAAAGATAAGAAAAATAAAGATAAAATTCACTTAAAGAGAATGCAAAAAGTTAGAAATAAAGTAAGGAAAAATAAAAATTTAAGAATTTATAATTTTTTTTTGGATTAAAAATCTATTCTTTTGTATATTAAAAAATAGGGGAATGACTAAAATACGCGTCCCCGAAAACTACGCGTTCCGGGTCAAAACGACTTATTTTTATTATTATTAATAGGAAATCTTATTAAGCTTTATAATATGAGTTAGAAAATGTTTTTTTTAATTTAAAAAAAATACAGTAACTAAATAAAATTTATAAAAATTTATTTTTTAAAAAAATAAACTACGCGTCCCTACGCGTCCCCGGTCAAAATACAGTTTTTTTAAAAAATAAAAACAGATTCATATTTAACTCATTAAAAGAATACAGAATATGTAAATATTATATTTTAAAGTATTTTATAACTTAGTGATTTTTTCAATTTTCAAAAAAATTTTTTTTTTGGCTAAACTACGCGTCCCCGGTCAAAATACAGTTTTTTTAAAAAAATCAAAACAAATTCATATTTAGCTCATTAAAAGAATACAGAATATGTAAATATTATATTTTAAAGTATTTTATAACTTAGTGATTTTTTGAAAAAACACTTTTTTTTCAAAAACACTAAGCGTCCCCGGTCAAAAAACAGTTTTTTTTTTAAAATAAAAGCAGATTCATGTTTAGCTTTTCAAGGAGATTCAGAAAATGGTATTAATAAAAAAAAATTTTTTCGAAAAATTTTTTTTTTGGCTAAACTACGCGTCCCCGGTCAAAATACAGTTTTTTTTAAAAAATCAAAACAGATTCATATTTAGCTCATTAAAAGAATACAGAATATGTAAATATTATATATTAAAGTATTTAATAACTTAGTGATTTTTTGAAAAAACACTTTTTTTCGAAAACATTACGCGTCCCCGGTCAAAAAACCGTTTTTTTAAAAAATAAAAGCAGATTCATGTTTAGCTTTTTAAGGAGATTCAGAAAATGGTATTAATAAAAAAAATTAAAAAAAATTTTTTTTTTGGCTAAACTACGCGTCCCCGGTCAAAATACAGTTTTTTTAAAAAAATCAAAACAGATTCATATTTAGCTCATTAAAAGAATACAGAATATGTAAATATTATATATTAAAGTATTTAATAACTTAGTGATTTTTTGAAAAAACACTTTTTTTCTAAAACACTACGCGTCCCCGGTCAAAAGATCCGTTTTTTTTTAAAAATAAAAGCAGATTCATGTTTAGCTTTTCAGGGAGATTCAGAAAATGGTATTAATAAAAAAAAATTAAAAAAAATTTTTTTTGGCTAAACTACGCGTCGGTCAAAATACAGTTTTTTTTTTAAAATCAAAACAGATTCATATTTAGCTCATTAAAAGAATACAGAATATGTAAATATTATATTTTAAACTATTTTATAACTTAGTAATTTTTTGAAAAACACTTTTTTTGTCAAAAACACTACGCGCCGGTCAAAATACAGTTTTTTTTAAAAAATCAAAACAGATTCATATTTAACTCATTAAAAGAATACAGAATATGTAAATATTATATTTTAAAGTATATTGTATTTTTTTTCCTATTTTGTAAATTTTCTAAAAATTATTTAATATTTTATAGGGTTCGAAATGTAAGGGAATTATTTTCCGGGGTATTTTTTTCGGGGGATTTTTCTTTCAGGGTATTTTTTTTCCGGTGAATTTTTTTCAAGGGGGTTTTTTTTCTGGGGAATAATTTCCCGGGAAATTATTTTCCTAGATTTCTTAGTGACAACCATAAATGATTTAAGGTCTCAAAAAAAAATTATATCAGCAACTTATAAATTTGTATAACTTTATTTTGGAATTATATATTAACCTAATATTATGTGTTTATTATCTCTAATATTTATTTAAAATTTTATAATTCAAACTTAATATGTTATGAGATATAGCTAATCAAAATTTGGGGTAAAATAGACTCCACCTATGTAGTTACGGGAATTTTTTCCCCCTTTTTAGTCAAGGGTTAAATCTTATTTTTCTAAAAAAATCATGTCTTTATAAATATTATTAATTAGCCTATACTCTTGGGATTTAGAATCAACATTTATATTACATCTCAATAAATATCATGCTATATACAAATTTTTTTTTAAATGATCGTTTATTTATTATTTATATACCACACCAGCATATGCAAATCAATATAAAAATAAAAAAGTATACTGTATCATCACATTAGGGTAATATTTAAAAAAAAACAATAATAAGAATATCATATAATGTTGTAAAGACTATTATCGTTCCCAATATCGTCTTTGATTCGTCTGAAGACTTTATCTGTAAAATAAAATAAATACTATAATTTATTAATATATTGCTTTTGATCTTTATTTTAATGTTTAGTTTTAATATTATGGTTTTAGCCATAAAAAGGTGGAAAATAATCAATTTTCACCTTTTTATGTTACCGCTCTTAGCCGCGTGGAGGCAACCATAAAAAGAGCTTTTAGGTCTTAGTTAAAAAAAATACCAAGACCATGGATATATAACAGGTTTAAAATTTTAAACCTGAAATATAACCAAAATATAATATATTAAAAAATTTACATTAATTTAAAAAAAATAAATTAAAGAAAAAAATATATTTATCATAATCTACTTTTAGGTCTTAGTTTAAAAAAATACCAAGACCATGGATATATAACAGGTTTAAAATTTTAAACCTGAAATATAACCAAAATATAATATATTAAAAAATTTACATTAATTTAAAAAATAAATTAAAGAAAAAAATTAGTCTACTCTAACATCGCATCTTCATCATTATGCTCATTAGATATGACAGTTAAATTATTAACCTGTGACGCCAAGTCAACGTTGATTTGGCTTCGGGGATATTGCCGATAGGGGATTCGGTACGTCTGGAATGGTCTCAGATCGGGAGGGAGGCAGAACTAGCGGCATGACGTTTGTCTCCACAACATCACGATAGCTTCGGCGCACTGGGGGTTCTGGACAGAACCTTACGATATGGTCTCCCCCACATCTGTAACAGATCGGGGGTTCAAATATTATATTCCATAAGGTAAAATTTGATATTTAATATATTTTTTTTATCTTCTATTTTTATAGATGACCTCAACTGTCCGTGTAGGCAACTATCTCATACGACTTCAAATCCGCATGATTGATGGCTCAGTGGAGTCAGACAACTGGCTGGAGGATGCCAGGCTTGAAGCATCAAGGTTATATGGGCAGATGCTCAATATAGGACCTATTACCAGATCTACTCGAGACAGACAGTCTCGTAGGTCCCGAAGCCCAAGACGAAACTATGGTTCCTTCTCCAGAGGCTCCAGAGAACCCCCGATCTGTTACAGATGTGGGGGAGACCATATCGTAAGGTTCTGTCCAGAACCCCCAGTGCGCCGAAGCTATCGTGATGTTGTGGAGACAAACGTCATGCCGCAAGTTCTGCCTCCCTCCCGATCTGAGACCATTCCAGACGTACCGAATCCCCTATCGGCAATATCCCCGAAGCCAAGTCAACGTTGACTTGGCGTCACAGGTTAATAATTTAACTGTCATATCTAATGAGCATAATGATGAAGATGCGATGTTAGAGTAGACTAATTTTTTTCTTTAATTTATTTTTTTAAATTAATGTAAATTTTTTAATATATTATATTTTGGTTATATTTCAGGTTTAAAATTTTAAACCTGTTATATATCCATGGTCTTGGTATTTTTTTAAACTAAGACCTAAAAGTAGATTATGATAAATATATTTTTTTCTTTAATTTATTTTTTTTAAATTAATGTAAATTTTTTAATATATTATATTTTGGTTATATTTCAGGTTTAAAATTTTAAACCTGTTATATATCCATGGTCTTGGTATTTTTTTTAACTAAGACCTAAAAGCTCTTTTTATGGTTGCCTCCACGCGGCTAAGAGCGGTAACATAAAAAGGTGAAAATTGATTATTTTCCACCTTTTTATGGCTAAAACCATAATATTAAAACTAAACATTAAAATAAAGATCAAAAGCAATATATTAATAAATTATAGTATTTATTTTATTTTACAGATAAAGTCTTCAGACGAATCAAAGACGATATTGGGAACGATAATAGTCTTTACAACATTATATGATATTCTTATTATTGTTTTTTTTTAAATATTACCCTAATGTGATGATACAGTATACTTTTTTATTTTTATATTGATTTGCATATGCTGGTGTGGTATATAAATAATAAATAAACGATCATTTAAAAAAAAATTTGTATATTTCGTCTAATAGCATGATAATTATTGAGATGTAATATAAATGTTGATTCTAAATCCCAAGAGTATAGGCTAATTAATAATATTTATAAAGACATGATTTTTTTAGAAAAATAAGATTTAACCCTTGACTAAAAAGGGGGAAAAAACTCCCGTAACTACATAGATGGAGTCTATTTTACCCCAAATTTTGATTATCTAGATCTCATAACATATTAAGTTTGAGATATAAAATTTTAAATATATATTGGAGATAATAAACACATAATCTTAGGTTAATATATACTTCCAAAATAAAGTTATGCAAATTTTCAAAGTTGCTGATATAATTTTTTTTTGAGACCTTAAATCATTTATGGTTGTCACTAAGGAATCTAGGAAAATAATTTCCCGGAAAATTACTCCCCAGAAAAAAAACCCATTTGAAAAAAATTCCCCGGAAAAAAATATACCCCGGAAAATAATTCCCTTACATTTTGATCCCTATAAAATATTAAATAATTTTTAGAAAATTTACAAAATAGGAAAAAAATCCCCAAATGAAATATTATGTAAAATTTTCGAGAAAATCAACAAAATTAAAAAAATTCTTATAATATTTTTCCAAATAAAAATTACCCTGATTAAATAGTTAAACAAAATTATGAATAATAACTAGTGCTTTATATTAAACCTAACCAAATTTTTAAATTATTATTAATTAATCATAACCAATATAATGTATAATGTTATGGCTTATTCCGACCCCAGGTTTGGTGATAATTAAAGTAATGATAATGGCTAGCCCAGATTTTTTATTTTCGCCAGGATTTATAAATTCATACCAATTTTTGACCTCTGCACTACTATAATTAAATCAAAATGTTTTTTAAATTAAATTTGAGGTTTTAAATAATAAAACGAAATTTAAATATATATAGTTCACCTATTTTCATCAACTTTTAGATATTATTTTTAAAGATCAAATTTTTATTTTAAAAAAATATTATTTTTACACAAATTATTAATCATTTCCCTTAAGTTTTTAAAAGGATATTAAAAATCTAAACCATAGCCTTCTAAAAAATAGCCGTTTTTTCAAGTTGGTTATTTAATATATGAAGTCTATTGCTGATAATTTTTAAAAATATATTTCTATGCCCAAACTTGTTTGTCATTAGTTGGCAAAAATAATAGCATGACTTTTACTAATTCTTAAATAGCGCCCCTTTTTGTTTTTAATGCTAATGACGGGCATATTAAATAATTATATATATAAATTATAATATTTATAAAATATGATTGATTTGGATAAATATTTTTCTGAAAATTTATAATCAGATACAAATTTTAAAATCAATAGTAGGGGGAGACTGGTGATAGTCGAAACAATTTTTACAAAATTGGCTATAGCTCCTAGTTTTTTTTAGTTAATATAAATAATAATATATGATTAGATACCGAAAACTATACTCTATAAAGGTGCCTTATAAAATAATTTAAGAATATACATTTTTGTACTCACTTTACTCAATAAAGATTTTAAAGGTTTAAAAAAAAAATCTTTTTTTTAAAATTTTATTTGTGGTAATAGTCAAAATTTTGTCTAACAAGCCCCAATAGCGGGATGAGGCAAACCACTTGAGCCCCCTCCCCCTCCTCATGGGAAATATAAGGTGGTTACATGATCTGTTTTCAATTCATAGTAGATGATGGAAATAATCTCCCTCTTTCTAGGAAAATATTTGTTTTCACTTTTTCAATTTTAAATTGCAACCATAATTTTCATCTACTATAAAAATCTATCATGTTTTCTTTCTAAGATCTCACAAATCTATACTTTTTATGCTTTCTAGTAACTTATAAAGTATCACAGCTACCAACCGGTTTATCCATTCTTATATTTTAAGATTGCTTTATATCGCTTAGAATTAAAATAGAAATAATGCCTAAAAAAAATCATCAAACGTCGATACTCAACTTTCAGAAAATACTGAATAAAATTTTTTAAAAATATTTTTGCTATTTTAGCGGCAGGGTTATTTTTGATAATTATAAATTATTCGGGTAATTTTTTTCGGGTTTTTTTTCCGGGGATTTATTTTCCCCTATTTTAATTTTAAATCTAAAAAATGGGGAATTTATTTCCGGGGAATATTTTTCCATGTAATTATTTTCCAGGGGATTTTTTTCCTGGAGTATTTCTTTCCGGGGATTTTTTTTCCGCTTAACCGTCACTTAGCATTGCGGACATATATTACATTAACACTTACATGACTATTATTATCATCTTATTTTTATTAAAAAAAATTATAAACTTGCCTGCTCTGAGTAATATACAAAATAACAAGTTTTTATTAGTTTAAAGAAACACGACAACTGTATTTTTTTTATACTTCACTCTTTATTATCCCCCTACCCCCCCCCCCCTTTTAACTAATTTTTTTTAAATTCACTAGAATATTAATATATTTTAATTTATTCATTTCCTATTTTTATTTATAATCTTATAAAATTTATGATTTATAATTTACTTTTTATATAAAAACATATGTCATAATCCGAAATCATGATAAATGTAAATCTCATTTTATTTTTTATTATTTTTATAAATTACAAATTAAAACAAAATAATATTTATATTATCAAAAAGAAATAAATTTTGAAAAGAGGATAAAAATACCACATTAACCTTACTATTAGTGTTGTTAAATGGCTCGTTTTGAGCCGATTTTTTAAAACGGCTAACTCCATATTATAGCCAGAAAAATATTGCCGAAACCTCGAGATTTCGTTAATATATTTCAAGACCTTTGTTCCTTCTATGAACAAAATCTTCAGGTTTGCGTGGTATTTTTCTGGATGAAATATTGAGTTAGCCGTTTTTAAAAATTGGCTCAAAACGAGCCGTTTAAACAACAATACTTACTATATTCTTACATAACAAAGTAAAACATTAACATTAAGCCTCTTTTTTACTATTTTTGAAAATTTAATTAATATATCTAAAAGACCTGCAGGCTCGAAACACTACCCAGAATTTTTTTTAATATATCCGCGCCGGGCCTATTTTTTATAAAAATTTATACATTATGTCTAATATAATTTTAAAAAATTCGTAGCCAGACCTGAAAATTATTTTTTAAAATAATAAGGGCCGGGCCTAAAATTTTTAAAACATGGCTGGATGGTGTGGCACCATTAAGTTGGTTTTTTATTTATAAATTTTATTGAACGTTATCCCGTAAATCGCCCTACCCCGATCTCCCATATATTTTATTTTCTAATATAATAGGCTATTTCCTAATTATTTTTAAAATTTTAAATTTTTTAAATTTAAACGCAATATTTTTTATTTTCTAAAAACCTGTGAATATATTTTAGAACATTGCTCCCATAAAATACAAAGTAGGGGAGACCGAGGATAGTTCGTATATTTTTTGACTAATCTGAATAAGTATAGCGTATTCTGAATCCCATAATTATAGACTTTTTGAAATAATTAATATATATTTTATATAGACTTTATTTTTTTAATAAATTAATTAAAAAAATTTTTTTTTGTCCCAACCTTGACAGACTCTGTGTACGTTGGGACACACATGTGTGATAGTAGGGAAACTCATCAAATAGAGGTCTAAATAAATTTAAACATTTAAAATCAGTTATCCAGTATACTATTAGCAAATTTATTGTAATTCATAACCAATAACGATATTAAATAAAATTTAGCAAAATTTAGGAAATTTATTTTGATTTTACATAAAAATAGTGAAAAATAATAGAAGCCAAACATTTTTATTGTAATTCCGCATTAATAGTAAATGAAATAAGCTGAAATGGCGTGTCCAAATTATATATAAATAACATCTAAAATCATATGAATTCATGTTTATTGATTATGAAAATTTGTAAGATGAAAAATAGGAGCCTTTCCTCGTATCTTGCTTATTTGCGACATAAAAGTTTTATAGTTTTTTATTAGATCATATTTAATGATTTAAAGCATATAATTAATATATAAAATCATTTATAAAAAAAATGAGAACATTATCCACAATCTATGCAAATAAAGATAGGATTAACTGCAGCATATTTCATAAATTTATTAAGATATTATTTTTTTAAACTATTTATAGAATAATTAAATTAATATTTATTGTTTTTTTTTAACAAAAAAGTATAGCCTTCTCGTCTCACAACGTCAAAACTAAAAGATTCAAAGTACATATAACTTATATTTAAACATATATTTTTGTTTTTCAATTGGATTAATATAATTTAATTTTAAAGATCTATTATTTACCGTATATTTATTTAATTATTTTAAATTTTTATTTTATCATAAAAAATATATTTAAACCAATATCATAAAAATAAAATTAAAAAAATAAATATTAAGTTAATTTTATTAAAAAAATAAAGATTTAATAAATTTATTATATGAGCTCAGGGTTGCCAGATATTTTTCACTAGAAAGAGTGAGTTTTTCTTTTATAAAAATTTATGGGGGGTTTCTTCCCCCATATACCCCAAATTTGCGGGCCTTCGGCCCTCTTTATCCCCGTCTTCGGCCGGGTTTATCGATATTGTAAACATACTTAAGTTAATGTTTTATTTAATATAAGAATTTTTTTTAAGCCAATATTAAATTTAATAGTTTTTATTGATATATTAATAACAAATATGATACATTATTTTACAATGCTTATAAATTTAGAATATTAATAATTATTATATTTCATGGATGATTTTAAAAGTGGCAATAAATGTTTTCCATCAGCACTGTGGAGATAGGCTGAAAACTCTTTACATGAATTTTTATAAATGTGCCTAACCATAAGTTCGGCTTCTAATCATGATAAGTGTAATCTATTTCGTTCTTTTCGCCAAGCATTAGCCATTAGACTGAATATCCTCTCTGATGAAGCAGTTGATTAATTAGATTCATGATCATTTTTATAAAATAATTTAGCAATATCTAAATTAAATTAAACTAATAATTTGTAAGTGTATGTATAATTATTTAATTTTATTTAAATTTTACTATTTTTTAATATATGATTAATAAAATCCATAAGTTATTATTTAAATTCCTATTATACTTGAACCTTATAAACTATTTACAAATTGAATTTGTATTGTTGGTAGGTAATTATTAAATGAATATGAATTTTATATGTTAATTTTAGTATTACCTGATACGTGATATATAGCACTTTTGCCCTAGCGTTGAAGATTTAACAAAGCTACGCTAGGTTTTCCTCATATAAACTATTAAAAAAAATTTAAAAATGAATATAAATTTAAAAATATATGATTGGTTAGTTGAACCATTAACAAATACTACAATTTTTTTAAATATTTTATAATAAAATTATTTTTTATATTTGTTTTTAAAAATATTTAAAAAATTTAAAAACGTGAGAAAAAATGTGAGACTAAGCGTGATTATTTTAATTTACTCAAAAAACGTGATAAAAGCGTGAGGTGTCAGAAAACGTGAGTAAGTAAAAAATTTGGTAAGAAATCGTGAGAATCACGGCTAAATCGTGACATCGGGCAACCCTATATGAGCTAGATGATATTATGTGAAAGTTGTTTATCTGGTAAGTCAAAACATAGTATGTATTAACAAGCCATATACTATGTGTTAACTGGGCCATTATATATTATATAAGTATTTTAATATAACTATTAAATAATACAATATGAAATACTTGCAGACATTTCTTATATATTTCCTCATTTTTTAGATAAATAAAAATAAATTATACTATAATACAGTGGCGTATCTAGGATTTTCCTATAGGGGGGGGGGGTTTAGGGGGGCCTTTGCTTCCCTAACCTATAATTTTAAATAATTATTAGATATTAGTAATAAAATATTTTTTTTTAAATTTTGCTTTTTAAAGCATTTGCGTTTATCTGTAAAGACATTTTAGGGAATATAGTTTTATATTTTATGAATAAGAATTTTATATCAGGATTTTCTTTAAAAATACTAATATTTTTATAATTTTATAAATAAATTATTTCAAATTTGTTGAGTAGAAAAATTTAAATCATGATTAACAAGCATATAGTTGAAGACTATTATAATTCATCAAATAATATTTGTATTAATAATTTATTTCATTAAAAATGTTGGATGTTATCTTTTAAAATATAAAATTACAATTGTAAACATTTGTTTAGTATATATATCCTTAAATGTTTTACAATGTTGCAAGTTGAGCAGGCGCGTACGCAGCGGGGGGGGGCAGGGGGACAAATCTCCCCCAAAGCCAAAAAATGCAGATGCCGGATTATATTTTTCAAAAATATTATAGTTAATATTAATTTATATTTGTTAATATTTATTCTTATCTCATATATACATATATATATATATATATTTAATTACATTTATTTATCACATTCATCTACTAAGTTATTTTATCAATCAATTTCGATTTCAAGTTTTCCTTGGTGTAATTTACCTATTATTTTCAAATTTTAGTGGCGTAATATTTATCTAAATTTCTAATAAAATAATAATTATCTCTGAAACTCCATGTCCAACAGGGAGAAAAAAATTGCAAGCTTGTCCAACGAGATCGAGTCTCCGCCACAGTAACAGCTATTTTGGAGTTAGAAGAGCTGATTATTAATGCTATTACTGAAATATCACAATGGCTTGAAAGAAATATTTCCTCAGAAGCAAGAAAATTATTGGATTCAATACTTATTCCAAATTTTTTTTCTCATTAGAATGTATTATTTAATTATACAACTATTTTATGTAATACTTTTCAAAAACATAACATTGACTTGATTAAGAAGATGAGAATAGCGGAGAGCATTTTATTAGAACTCAAGGAAATAGAGCTAGTGTTGTTGAAGAATTTCATATTTTATATGTTATTGTTGAGTCAAAAGCAGAGCTATACGTGTTAAATAATTGTCCCCCTCGACTTGCAGCAAGCAAGCTCATCATCAAAACATTAATATAGGATCAGTAGAAGAGTATTATAAAACAAATGTCCCCTCTCCCAACCTTTTTCATATGGTGATAGAAAAAAAATATAAATATTTGTTATATTTTTATCATGAAGATGTTAAAATATCTTATGATGCCTTATTAGCTGAATAACTATGATTAAAAGATTAACTATGGTTGATACAGTCCCAAAAAATGCTATGGATGCTTTTATTTCAAACACATTTTAGATTATACTCCCAATTATTAAAATGGTTATATATATATTAGCAGCTCTTTAGTAAACTAATGAGAGAACCTTCACTTTTTTAAGAAGAATAATAGAGCCTTGCAGAGGTACCATTTGCAGGACCAGGCCCAGATTTTTTTTAAAAATTTTTTCCGGCCCGGGTTTTTTTTAAAAAATTTTCAGGCCCAGCCCGAATTTTTTAAAATAAATTAAATTACGAGCCCGGCCCGGGTATATTTAAAAAAATTAAAATACGGTCCGGCTCGGAAGCCGGGCCTGCAAGTCTGTGAAAAACATACCTATGAAATACAACATCTGAAAGTAGATTGAATGATTTGGATCTTTTGAATATTCATAGACATTTACAAGCAAGGATTGATAATTGAAAAATTAGCTCATACAAAATACAATTATTCCTAAGAAACTTTTTGTGTATTAATTTATATTTACAACATTTAAATTTTTTATACTTTATATATTTTAAAAGCTCAAAAAATTCAAATTTCAATTTTGGGTCATTTAAGTGATTCATATCGTGGGTTATATTCACTTTATATTTTATGATTCACATTTAAATGCCGGTTTATATATATAATTTTTTTAATTCACATTAGTTTAAAATTGTGTATTAGAAAAGTTATTAATCCTAATAAATTTATGCTTAGTATTTTTAATTAAAAATATTATTATCCCCCCCCCCCCAGACCAAATTCCTGTGTACGCGCCTGAAGTTGAGGTAATGCTAACTTAAATTTTCGTATTTACATGGCAAACCTGTTTCTGTCAGAGATTTGTTTACTTTATTATAAGATATTATTTTAAAATTTATTATCTAAATTGGCCATGGAAAAATGTCTGAACTGGTTGACGCTTCATTGATTATTATTTTTTCATCTTCATCGCTATTTTTATTAATCTAAATATATTTTTAAAATTTGTATAATAAAATAATATTAACCACTTCCATTGAAAATAAAAATAGCAGAATCCTTGAGATGCATTGTAATATCAAAATTTGTCTGCTTTATTGATAAACGCGGACATAATATTTAATGAATATATATTTAAGTTCTAATATTATATATATATTATTAAACTGGTCTTAATATTTTTTAATATATATATTTAAATTATATGCTCATATAAAAAAAATAAATTTGGCACCAAAATATTTTTATTTAAAGTATAAAAAAGCGTTAAATATAAGTATATCTAATAATCTTAAAAAGTATCTAAAAATAGATACAGATACCTATAAAATAATATCTAGATACAGATATTATTATAAATAAAAATCTATCTACAGTTACCTCATTTTTGTATCTAGATATCTAGATATAACAACTTTGTAAATTAATATCTTACTTATCTTTTTGCTAAACATTCATAAGATTATTCATAATTTGAAATTTCAACAAATGGTGTGACTGTGTGCATAGAAGGCCAATCAATATATGGCCAGAGAATACTCATCTGTCTAATAAAATTCATCGCCTTTATATTTCTATTAAAATAAAACTTGTAAGCTATAATTTTTTGTGTGAATAATGCTTAATGCCTCAGGATAATATTTATATAAAATATCAGTAATCTTAATTAGTATTTTTTTAACAATATAACATCATGTGTAACGTAATTTTTCCAGATAGAGGTATTAAACCGTTATAAATTGTTTTTTATTGGATTGCTCTATTCAATAAATGAACTTAGGCAAGGTACATAACATAACATTCTAAATGTTTGAATTTACAAGGCAGAGTTTTTAAATTATGGGGGAATATCGATGACCCATTTTATTGTTGCGATTGTTATAATATTTCAGATGCGCTATATAGGCTAAAAAATGAGAGTAATATAAAAACTGCCGATAACGAGTTAAGACTTTTAGCGCTTTATAAAAAAACAGCGCAACGTATTAGGAAACTAAGTAATTTTATTATAGATTACGTATCATATAATATCCTAAAAGATTA
This sequence comes from Gordionus sp. m RMFG-2023, assembly GCF_954871325.1. NCBI lineage: Eukaryota > Metazoa > Nematomorpha > Gordioida > Chordodea > Parachordodidae > Gordionus > Gordionus sp. m RMFG-2023. The sequence continues at coordinate 68,661,320 of NC_088775.1, forward strand.
TAAGAGAAATGATATATTATCGGAATATACTCCCTTATGGGTAGTGGGGGACGGCAATTGCTTTTATAGAGCTATATCGGTAGCTCTATACGGCATACCAAGTGAGCATATTTATATCAGACTGATAACAGCTATTGAGATAATTAAGAATCGTGATTATTATGAAAAAGATAACCCAAAATATATTTTAAAAGATGATGTTCTAGATTTTGAACGATCTTTTGATGATATTTTAAATACAGTATTAGATTTAACAGTGGGCTACTATTGTACAGATTTACGCGACTAGTGCTGCTTTTAAGATCGCTATAAGATCTGAAATGGTAACTCAAGATAAAAGTTATAATAGGATTATATACGGTAGAGGGGTCCCACTTTATCGACATAACGATATAGCCATTCTTTGGACATCATATTAATATACTAAAACAAATATTAATCATTTCGCGGTATTGTTTAATAAAGATGATATAATTTCATCAAATAATGATATAAACGAGTTTAATCTAGTTAAGGATGAGCAAAAAAGATATAGATATTTCATCAGATAATGATATAAACGAGTTTAATCTAGTTAAGGATGAAGAAAAAGATATAGATATTTCATCAGATAATGATATAAACGAGTTTAATCTAGTTAAGGATGAAGAAAAAGATATAGATATTTCATCAGATAATGATATAAACGAGTTTAATCTAGTTAAGGATGAAGAAAAAGATATAGATATTTCATCAGATAATGATATAAACGACGTTTTTAATGGAGATGATATTAAGCTGAAAATCTCAGAATATATATCGAATAATAAACGAATAGATGATAAAAATAATTTAGACGTTAATATTCCTGAAAATATAATATTAGACGAAAAATTGGAAGGTTTACATTTTAAAAATTTTGACAGCCTTACCTTAGTAGAGATGTTAATAAACCCTTCAAATATAGTGCAATGTATACCTCGTGGTATAAAAAATAATGTTTTTTTTACGGTTATGAAAACTAAGAAAAAAACAATGCAAACATCATATGACGATGATTGCGGCGCTTGAACTGGAAAGAAAACGTCCTCTACCAAGCGATATTTTGTAATAGAAGATACGATAAAAGGACCGTATCTCCTCATGGAAAATAAGTTGTATAAAAGTTATAATAGTTATAAAAAAAAATTGAGTATAGATATCGATTTATCATCAGCTAATGTGATTATATTATATAGATATTATACTAGTTTAAAACGAGATACTAATTATGCTAGAAGAATATCCTACCTGATAGATATGTCGCCAAATGTAAATATTAAATTAGAGGATATATTTATAGTTGAATATTTTTGGGTTTATCCCGGAAATATTCGTCACGGTAATGTTAAAAATTATGATGAGGTGTATACTAAAACACCGACAAATGTCCTAAAGAGAAAATTGCGGATAAAGGTGTTCAAGACATTTATAAAGATTCGATTTTTAATGAAGACATTAATGAGTCTGCTAGAGATATAAAACAAATTCGGAATATTAAGTATAATATTAAATGTAAAAATCAAAAAGGATATACAGCGAATTTTTCCGATCAAGTTTTATTAATTCTTAAGGATATGAATAAATATCCGATGGTGAAAAATATAAATATAACTTCGCAGGAAGTTATTTCAATTATATTATACACACCATTTATGATACAAAATATGAAATATATGTGTCATCGAAATAAACCATGTATATTAGGTGTAGATAAAACTTACAATTTATCAGTTATTTGTTACGGCAACAATATACAAACATAGAGCAGTTTGTAGAAAACAAGGCGGAAACCATCCTATATATATGGGCCCTATATTTTTGCATGGTAAATCTAATTTCGAGACATTTAATTATTTCTTTTCGCATTTACGGCACCTCTTTACCAAACATGATATCAATGTTGATAATCTAATATTTGGTAACGATGAGGAATTCGCCATGATAGCTGCAATTAGAAATAATTTTGAAACATCGGACCATTTATTATGTTACGTGCACGTGAGAAGAAATATCATAAGATATTTAAGAGACAAACAGGGAGTCGATGTAAATCATCGCAAAAAAATTTTACGTGATATATTTGGCAAAGAGGGACTAGTATTTTCGATAAATGATGAGATGTATAATCGTAGATTGTTGCAATTAAAATCATATTGCATCGAAAAAAGATATAATTCATTTATGAATTATTTAAATAAAAAATTACAGGATAATTTATTTGCTTATATTTATAAGCCATTACAGAAAAAAATAATTATAAATTTATGGTCGAATAACGATTGTGAATCGTTTTAGTATGTTAAAATCTTTAGTAGATAGAAAGACGTCGGCTTTACACATTTTAATTGAAAAAATAGCCAATAAGAATAGGGTTCAAGAAAAAGAACTTGAACGGGCAGTAATTGGATTGGGCCAATTTTTTGTTGTTGACAGTTATAAGAAATTTATTTTGGGAAAAAATTGGGATAAAATAAGTGTCGAAGAACGTCGTCATCGTCTCATCGCAATGATGAAAGGACGGATTATAAATGATGATGATATTATATCGACCTGCGGTCAATTAAAATTAACCAAACCTAAAGGGTCTAAAAAACCGACACAGTATAAAAAAATTAAAGTAAAGCATATGGATGCTAATTTTTAAATAGTTTGTATATATTTCCTTTATTTTATTATTTTTATATGACATCCACATTCCGTGTTGACAATTATTTGGGATGATTGACGGATCATTGGAGTCGGACAATAGGCTGGAGGAGGCCAGACTAGAAGCTTTCAGGCTATATTGGCAAATGCTTAATATAGCGAGACCTACTCGAGACAGACGGTCTCGTAGGTCGCGTAGCCCAAGAAGGGGCTATGGTACCTACAGGTACGGAGAAAGAGAGTCTTTCTCGGGAGGCGCAAGGGAAGCCTCGGGCTATTTGAGATGTGAGGGAAATCACTATATAAGATACTGTCCAGAGCTGCGCCGAACCTATCGTGATGTTTTGGAGACAAACCTCACCCCAGTGTGCCCAACTAATCGTGACTTTTTGGAGACAAACGACATGGCGCACTTCTGCCCCCTCCCTAACGGCGCCCATTCCAGCCGTGCCGATTCCCGCCTTGCCGATTCACGTATGGGCGCTCATTCCAGCCGGGCCGATTCCCGTATCGGCAACACCACCGAGTCCAAGTTAACAGGTTGACTTGGCGTCGGAGGTTAATATGCTTGATTTAAACGTCACGTCTAATGACCATCATATAGAAGATGAGTTATTAGACTAGGACAAATAAATTTTTTGTTTAATATTTTTTTTTTTAAATTAATGTAAATTTTTTAATATATTATATTTTGGTTATATTTCAGGTTTAAAATTTTAAACCTGTTATATATCCATGGTCTTGGTATTTTTTTTAAACTAAGACCTAAAAGCTCTTTCAACTGGTTGCCTCCACGTGGCTAAGAGCGGAAACATAAATTTATGGCTAAAACCATAATATTATAACTATAAAATATATTAAATATAAGATCAAAAGCAATAGCGGGACAAATCATTAATATAGTATAAATAATGTAATCTTGTTTAGCTAATATTAGAGAAAGTTTGTACAGTTAGAACAATGCATCCAATTATTTTTTTGTAATAACAATATAAATAGTTATTTTTAAGTTTAAATATTACCAATTATTAAAGTCCTATAATTTGAAATTTTTGACTATAATTATTGAAGGTAAAAAGGCATATAAAAATAAATATATTATATAATTATATAAACTATAAATAGATATCGAAGATGAAAACAACATCATATTATAGTTTGGTCAATGATTGAAATTGGAAAACTAAATCGTGATACGTCGGAAACAACATTCTATAAAGACTACCGTGATTGAAACACCCACATTATTTTACAACAAACGAATATTTACATTTTTTTTACCTATTACGATTGTATATAATAATATGTAATATAAATGGTATTTTATTAAAAAATATGTTTTAGTAATCTTATTATATTTAATAAATTGTATATTTCTTGAAATAATAAATGGTATATTTATCTGATTAATAAAATTATTTGTTTTATAAATTTGGTGAATATAGTAGGAGAGACTGCGGTTAGTCTAACCTATTTTTAAAAAATTGGCTATAGTTTCTGGTTTTTTTTTACATAATATAAAAAATAAAATATGATTAGATACCAAAAACAATACTTTATAAAGGGGCCTTATAAAAAAATTTAAGAATATATTTATTTTTTTTAAATTTTATTTTTTGTAAAAGTCAACTAACATCCCCAATAGTGGGGTGAGGCAAACCACTTCAAGGGGCTTCCTAAACCATTGGTTTTTTAAGGCCATAATAAATTGAAATGTATTTTTATTTATTAATAATGATACAAATAGAATAATTTTGTTGTATTGTAGTATATATCATATACTTATAAATTGAGGCTAATCATATATAAAAATTGAAACTTAATTTTGGTTAATTTAATAAACATTTTGGACATAAAAAATAAAGATCTTAAGGAGAGATTATGATAGCATAAATCCTTTATACCAATTATAAAACAGACATGAATTGCCTTTACAAGATTTTGAAATTTTTTTCATTATTAACTGCTTTAATTGACTTGTATGGTTTAGCAAGCGCCGCTAGCTCTAAATTGACAAATTATGATTGAAATAATATCTAGATATAATAAATACACATTAAACTTTTCCAAATTATAGAAGAGTGTTTAAAATTAGCTATAAAATTTAATTTACATATAAATGATTATATATTATAATAAAAATTAAAATTCTATCATGTAAAAATCTTTTGAAAACTTCATCAAAATTTTATTTCTTAAATAAAATTTTTAATAATTTAATATTTCAAAAGATTTTTTGTCTATAGATGTAAACTAATAAAAACTATATTAGGATAAAATATTAACCTTCTGGTATATTTAATTTTGAAATGAGATTAAGTAGTTTGCCAAGCCCCGGGGTCCTAACCCCAGATATACAAAACATATAAAATGATAAATTTTTCGTATCTTGGTAATGTTAATTTTTTTTCTATCAACTTACCTATCTTCTTAACGTTAATTTCACTTTCCTATCTCCTAATGTTAAAATTTTTTTTTTCTATCAACTTTCCTATCATCTTAATTTAAATAAATCGAGAGCTATTATTATCTCAATGTTAAAATTTTTTTTTTAAATTTATGGCAACACTCGCAACCTATCGTTCGGAAGGCAAACGTTCTAACCATTGAGCCCCCCCCCCTTCAATATTATATTTTTATATATTTGTATATATATATTAAAAAAATTTTTTTTATAAAATTAATTTAATTTAATCAGAATGACGGGGTTGATGGGTAATTAATAATTAGTTAGGTGTATACGATACTAAATATGCTTTATTAATATATTTCATAAAAATATTAATATTTAGGAGAAAAAGAGGTAAAAATGTTGCAATGTAAAGGTATTAGAAATATCATAATTTACATTTGTGATAGAAATCAACTTGGGTAAAATTTAAAATAGCTATCCTTGAAATTTTTTTAATTTTAAATATGGGCTAGACATTGGCTTTTTTAAATATTTTATTTGAATTCTCAACTACCAAAATTATCATGATCTTTGGTAGGGCTGGGGAAATTTTTTTCAAAATTATTTATATTAATACCATTTTCTGAATCTCCTTGAAAAGCTTAACATGAATCTGCTTTTATTTTTAAAAAAAAACTGTATTTTGACCGGGGACGCCTAGTGTTTTTTCAAAAGATCACTAAGTTATAAAATATTTTTAAATACAATATTTACATATTCTGAATACTTTTAATGAGCTTAATATGAATCTGTTTTTACTTTTTTAAAAAAACTGTATTTTGACCGGGGACGCGTAGTTTAGTCAAAAAATGAAGAAAGAAAGTTATTTTTCAAAAGCCCACTAAGTTATAAAATATTTTTAAATACAATATTTACATATTCTTAATACTTTTAATGAGCCTAATATGAATCTGCTTTTATTTTTTAAAAAAACTGTATTTTGACCGAGGACGCGTAGTTTAGCCAAAATAATTTTTTTTTCGAAAAATAATTTTTTTAAAATTTTTTTTTATTAATACCATTTTCTGAATCTACTTGAAAAGCTAAACATGAATCTGCTTTTATTTTTTTAAAAAAAACGGTTTTTTGACCGGGGACGCGTAGTGTTTTTGAAAAAAAAAGGTGTTTTTTCAAAAAATCACTTAGTTATAAAATACTTTAAAATATAATATTTACATATTTTGTATTCTTTTAATGAGCTAAATATGAATCTGTTTTGATTTTTTAAAAAAAACGGTTTTTTGACCGGGTACGCGTAGTGTTTTTGAAAAAAAAAGTGTTTTTTCAAAAAATCACTAAGTTATAAAATACTTTAATATATAATATTTACATATTCTGAATTATTTTAATGAGCTAAATATGAATCTGCTTTTATTTTTTAAAAAAAATGTATTTTGACTGGGGACGCGTAGGGACGCGTATTTTAGTCAAAAAATGAAGAAAAAAAGTTATTTTTCAAAAGCCCACTAAGTTATAAAATATTTTTAAATACAATATTTACATATTCTGAATACTTTTAATGAGCTTAATATGAATCTGCTTTTGTTTTTTAAAAAAATGTATTTTGACCGGGGACGCGTAGTATAAGTCAAAAAAAAAAATTTTTCGAAAATTTTTTTTTTATTAATACCATTTTCTGAATCTCCTTGAAAAGCTAAACATGAATCTGCTTTTATTTTTTAAAAAAAACGGTTTTTGACCGGGGACGCGTAGTGTTTTCGAAAAAAAAGTGTTTTTTCCAAAAATCACTAAGTTATAAAATACTTTAATATATAATATTTACATATTCTGTATTTTTTAATGAGTTAAATATGAATCTGTTTTTATTTTTAAAAAAAACTGTATTTTGACCGGGGACGCGTAGTTTATTTTTTAAAAAAATAAATTTTATATAATTACCGTATTTTTTTAAATTAAAAAAACATTTTCTAACTCATCTTATAAAGCTTAATAAGATTTCCTATTAGTAATAATAAAAATAAGTCGTTTTGACCGGGGACGTGTAGGGACGCGTAGTTTTCGGGGACGCGTATTTTAGTCATTCCCAAAAATAGCATGATATAGAAATCTATATTAAATTCTTTAAATAGTTTGCAATTTAGTAAATAATTTTTATTCGAATTAATTTTTACCTAAATCTCCTAAATATATTAAAGTCTGATGTGCTATAGCTTGAATTTTTAAAATTTCTGCAGATATTTCAGGCATATGATGAACATCCTCTACATAATTTAATATAAAAATATATTTAATATCATATCATATATATATCAAGACTCTCTATATACAAATATAAGAAAAATTTGGGTGTATATACTATAAAACTTTTATATCTTATACATTCATTAAATAAACCTTCATTTTCAGTGAAGAATATATCAAAAGTATCATCTAGGAAAAAATCAACTTTGCCATTAAGGTTTAATTTATTTGGTTCCAATTGTAAAGATGCCAACATATTTTGATAGTAAGCCATTGCAGAACATATATAACTTTTGTAAAAGTAAAATACAGGTGAAGTTGAGAATTTTAAATTTGAGAGTTGTTCATCAACATCTTGAGACATATGCTTAAAAAAATTAGCTTTATAAACTATAATAAATTTTATATTGTTATTGTAGTAATAAGTTGTTTTACAAATTAAATTTTAATACTACCTAATAAATAAATATGATTATTTGGCATTTATTATTAAAAAATATGTATATTTCGGTTGCGTTAAAAATAAATATTTAAATAATTTTACCTTTTTTATATCTCTTTTCATAAATTGTATAGGTTCATAAAAAACTTTCCTCCATATAACAACCTCTACATTTTTATATTCATCATACAAAGAGCTGTATAATAATCCTAATCCTACATCTTTTAATCTAAGTAATAGCTTATAGTTACATATTAAATAAATATAAGTTTACTTCTCTCTATATTCAATAGCTTGACAATTAAAGATGCAGTCATATTTATTTGAAGATTTTTGTAAACTATCTAATTTTGCACTAATGAATTGAATTTTTCTGAAAGAATCAACCATAATTCATAATAAAATGGCTAAAATATACTTATTCGAATAATCAAAAATCATAAATGGTTTTAAATAAAGGTGAGAATTGAGAAACTACTAGAATTAAAAGTGAGTGATAGGTTTCATCAAATCTTATTTTATCTAGCACGTGGTCACAGATCTGTCCAAAATAAGCTTACGTGAACGATATGGAGGCTCAAGTTACATATAATTATGCGATTTTTTCTCAAAGATAGCAAAAAACCTTGTAATTCAGATGCATAGATATCAATAGATAAAACTACGTCCTATCCAATTGTAATATTAGAGTATGGTTCAGAAGGCCATCAAAAAAATTTATTTTTAGTTCAAGTGGATATTAAGGAGCCATTAAAAATATATTTGCTTCGTAGGGCTATTCTAATTCTTTAGGGGGCTCGAGCGCCTGCCCGCCTCTAATACAACAAATATGGAGTTTGTGGTCTGAATTCAACATTACTTAATAGAGTTTTAATATTTTTTATCCAACCAATTGTCGTCCTAGAACAAATGAAATAGTCAATTTGAGAACATGTGTTGTATTTCATGATTAGCTCAATAACATATATAATACCTAGACTGACGATTCATTCATTAAAAGTGTACATCAATGCAAATCAGCTGGAGACGCCATCTTGGTTACACTAATCATTATTAAAATTTAATACGAGAGCCTAATTTATTCCTATATCTGATGCAAATTTTATTAAAGAATTACCGGATCATTGAGATAATAAGGAAGCAAGTTATCATTTTAATAGTAGTTTTTTACATGAGAATAATTACTATATGTGATACCAAAATGGCGGGTCTAGCTGATTTGCTTTTAACGACGCTTAAAAATGCATTTTAATGAATGAATCGTCAGTCTATTATATATGTCATTGGATTGGCTATAGCAAGTCAATATTTATCCAGGATGGGGGTGTTCGAAGAAAGTATTTGTACGAAGTTAGGATTTCGGCATATTTCCAGAAGTTGTTTACCCCCTGCATTAGAATTTACGTCGAGTGCTTCAGAACCTAGGGAGTTATGGTTCTTTATTCCAAATCGCCCCACTTTGCCATTAAAATCTCCAGCTATAAGTAGATTTTTGCGTTTATGAAACTTGTTCAAATACTCTGCTAAAATTGGGAAGAATGTTTGTCTTTCAAGATAGTTTGCTGGTTTATATACATTTACGACATTCAGTATTCTACACCTCGTTTTTAATTTAATGCTACATAATCTGCCATAGAGGGTTTCGAACTTTGAAATATAACGTGCTAAAATATTCTTAATGATTATACACACACCACATCAGTTTTTTTCTATCTCTCCCGAATTAAATAAATGGTAACCCTTACAATATAGTCTATTTAAATCGGTGCAATGAGTTTCTTGAATACAAGCGGAATCCATCTCCAAGGTGTCTAAAAGAATTCTTAGTTATGCGGATTTATTATCGTTCAAAGATCCTGCATTTAGTGATATCACTCTTAGATTATCACTAAAGTTATCCATTTTATTTATTGTTACGTATTTAATTATCAATTATAATAGAAAAATTTTCTGAGAGATATTTGACTAAAATTTAAAAATTTATGAGAGATATATAACTAAAATTTAAATTAATTTATTTATTACTAATAAATCATTCTATTCGCAAATAGTAGAAATACAGGCCATAAAAATTAAAATGATTAATATAAAAATAAAATATTTGATAGAAAGAGAGATTTTCGGGCTGCCATGCCAGTAAAATAATTTTCAGGTTGGGCTAAATAAATTGTGCATAATATTTTTACAAAAGGTAGAAGTTTTAGAAATAAAATATGTGTCATGCCGGACAACTTGTAAACATTTATCATGGTTCTGGCAAAATAATTGGGAACCATGACAGCCAGAATAGATCGTTAGAAAATTTAGCGGGGCGATTTAGGCTGGCTAGGTGCATTTTAATAATCCTCTGGAAAGTTATTTGTTTACATTTATTTGTTTAACAATAAAATATGCAATATTTTAACTAAGTAAATTAATTGCTGTTTGGCTTAACCACTACATAAGTTTTTTTGACACTGGAGGACCACTAGGCGTCTAAAATGTATCGAAGAACTACAGCCAGTTGAGTTTTTTACGTTATATCGATGACATATGAAATTGAAATAATTAAATCGTTTTGTGTTATAATACAGTAGTTTTGTTTGACAAGGAAAGGTGTATATTAATTTCTAAATAATTTTTCATCAATAAATTTTTTCCTCTGCAGGCAAATTAATTATGTCAATATAAATACCTCTATTTACAAGATTTGATTTAGAAGATTTCATCACCACGGAAACATAGCTTCTGAATCTCAAGAAAAAACAAAGAGCTAATAACGATTTTTAATATTTCTTTATTTAACTGCCTTTTGCTTAAGTTATTCAATTGATCATTTAACTACTTTGGAAAAATGGTTCATATTTTAAATAGTGTTATAAAATAAGGCTTTAATTATCAAAAACCATGTAATAACGTTAATTCTGAAAAGGTAACGTGTTACTTTTTACTTTACGCATTATTATATATTTTCAATATCTTTATTTCGTTAACAAATATTCCAAAAAAAATTTTTTTTTTTTGGGGGGGGGGGGAGATAATAGAAATAATGATCATCAATATAAAGAATAAAAATTCACATCCAGTGAGCCACTCATCTTATATTTTTCATATTTATCGGTAAAAAAATAAATAGAAGTGCAACGTTTTGATTTCTTTTTTCAAAATTTTGTAAATTTTCTTTTCATTAATAAATTTCTTCATATTAAAATTTCTTGCGCTAAGGGATATTTTTAAATCAATTTATAATAAAAAAATATTAAAAAAGCTGTGAAATCTTAATAAATACAGCTTTTTATTTATTAGTATTTAAAATACAATCTACTTTCTAAAATATTCAAATAAATGTATTTGTATTTACTATTTTAATTACAAGTATTTGCGTTACTGCGCCCAACCCTGTTTATATCTAGTGCTCCTGTATAACTTTTGTTTAGTCTAGAAAAGATTTTGGGATACTACGCCTTTTAGACACTATTTTAGTTTATTGTCGAAACAAAATAAAAATTAAATTTTTATTAAATTCCTTTAATTGAAATTTGTAAATAGCAAAATTATTTTATATAATATTACATTATGTCAGTTTACTTTACAAAAGTAACTTAACAATATAAATTTTCAATATCTATTTTTACATCTAAAAAATGTACCGGTAAAAAATTTGAAAAAACGGCAATCAAGTTAGGACAGTTGTATCTTAATGCTTTAGGAATAAAAGTCGTTTAGAAGTAGCCTTAAATAAATAAAAAAATCAGGTCAATACGACAAATATGTAATTTTTTATTATACCTTTTAAATAAAATGAACTATTGTGATTTATAATAATTTGAATATACATTTTTAGATAATTTGGATTTAAAATAATTTTGCTGTTAATATTTATGTCTATGTTAGCGACGATGCGTTTTTTCTGGCAATATGATATTTTTTCAACTTTAAATAATTTCCGGAAATTGTTTGGAATCTCTATCCTTAAATTTTCAGACAATTTTGCCAAGAACCTTTGAGATTAAAAAATTTAAATTAGTTTTTCAGATATTTTTATATAAATTATATATGTCTCAAGTTAATGTCAAGATTGTCAATAATTCATAAGATGGTATTCTAAACATCCTGTAATACATTTCCGGTAAATCAGATTTTTAAATTTAAAAAAAACGGGTCTAAAAAAATGATTTAAAGTTGAAAAAATAAAACATTGCCGGAAAAACACATTAACGCTAACATCTTGTATGATTATTCAAATTATAATATTTCATTTATTAACATTTTTATTTTGTAATTATTATTTTTTATAATGATTAAATTTTATCTATATTTAATCTTGTCATTAATATTTTCGTTTTTATTTGGTCTCTTTTTGGTGGGTCATGTTATCAAAACAATTAGGGACTAAAATATGAATATGCTGATTTTTTTTTAATGAAGTGAGACTCATTGCGAATGTATTTATAAAATTTTAAGTTTAAAAAATAAGCGTTGGGGGAAAAAAATGCCTATATTATTAATAAATAAAAGAAATTTTTTTTTTGATTTTTTTTAAAAAAAAATTCTTTAAAAAAAAACACAATAAATGTTTATATAAACTGTAGCTCGAATTAGCGAAAAAATAATATCTACCATTTTAAATCCTATTTTATTTTTAAAATGAGTATTGTCGAAAGCGAAAATAAATTTTTTTTGAAGATGAGCAAGATATATTAATTGAAAAAATGAGTTTCTATATTGAGGTCTTATGTTTATAAGATATTTCTACAGGGATTCTGTGACAACATCAACATCCTCTAAATGTAATCTGACAATTTTGAAGGGAATTTTTTTTAAAATATCATCAAAAATCAATAATATAATAAAAGCTAGAGGTAATATCTGCTCAACTAAATAAAACCAAAATCATATATAGAACGATTTCCTCCTCTAGCAAACAAAAATATTATTTAAGTTAAAAAAATAGATGGTGTGGTGCTAAAAAAATCGACTTGCAAAATGTATTCGTCAGTATGTATTTGTGCCAAAAGTTTCTTCAAAGTATTTTGTATTTATATTCATTTTTGAAAGATTTTGTAGGCATTTAATTATATGAAGTGCATTTGTATTCGAATACATTTCTTTTGACGATTTGCCCAATACTGGATACAAGTGAGGCATTCTATTAAAAAAACAAAAATTTTAATTTAAGAAATCGAAATTATTATATTTTTTATAATTGTTGTGTTTATAGTTTAGATGTTTTTTATATTTTATTTTAATATTATAAAAAAATACATAGCTAACAAAGTAGTTGCCGGTATTTTTTGAGAAATATAGCTAATTATTTTATGAATTACTACTTTTTTACTCTATTTTTTACAAAATAAACTTATATATATTCTATTCAGTCGATATTTTAAATAATTTACTATTAAAAACCTTTATAAATATTTAATTATGGACATTAGATTAAAAATAAATAGGAAATTTTAAATTTGCTTCCCAAATGTATATTTTTTTAACAAATAATATTAATTTTTTGAAATATTTATTTTTGATATTTAAAAGCTAACGTATTTATATAAAAAAATTCGAAACATATTTCAGATAGTTTCCCTTTTTAAAATATGAATTTAAAGTAAATCATTTATATGTAAAATAAATAACTAGCTATAGAATCTTTCAATGTAGTATAAGATACTTTAAAATCAATATTATAAATTAAGTTTTCTCATAATTTTTTTGTTTCCAGAAATAAAGTAATAATTTTATATCAGCTAGGGGGCCTCTTTAAAATTTAAAAAAAATATTATTTACATTTTGAATGGTTTTTTTTAAATTTTGGTAAGGTCAATAGCGCCTGACATAAAGAGAGGTTAAGAGCCAATTCCTCCCATTTTTAAAAGGGATTGGGGAGGAGGCACTTTAATTGGTAAATAAAGGATAGGGTAGATTAAAATAAAACAATATTTGTTGATTAAAGGAAAAATAATTTTTTGTTATAGATTGTAATTTCGATTTTATTGAATTGATTAATTCACCCAAAAATAAAATTATTAAATAGTTTGACTTTTAACACTCTCGACTTCTTAGATTATGGTTAGTAACAACCATTTGATTCCCCAAATGTTTATTTGTTATCCCTATACCAAATTATGATGCGTGAAATAATTATGATTATTATTTTATTTTGTTGGATGGAGGTTATAAATAATGGGACAATTCATTTTGACAATATTTAAATAATATATTATAAAGAAAATAATAATAAGGAGTGGATTCAGATTTAAAATTTTATTAAACCCAAGTTTGGATAATCTAATATAAACCTTTAACCTTTGATAGCCCTAAAGTAGCCCCTAACACAGTTCACTATTTTGTTATTATGACTTAACCTACAAGAAGCAATCTATGTATCTTTTAGTTTTTACCAAATGTAATGGGCTCGGTTGCTAATATAATATACTATTTCTCATAATCTAACATAAATCCTTATCTTTGTTGTATAGCCCTAAGTTAAAGTCTCCACAAGCTTAATAATATTCCTTAATCTGAACCGCTTAGTTTAGTAAAGATTAAAAGAAACTTATTAGCTCCGCGCTGCTCAGTAGTCCTAAGTATTTTTTAGATTTTATAAAATGTAATAGGTTTGGTGTCTAATAAAATGAGTATTTCTCCCAAACTAATATAAATACTAACCCTTATTTTTGTAGAAACTGAACCGCATAGTTTAGAAAAATCAAATACTAGATATTCAATATCATATTCGGAGGAAATATTAGAATCAGGTTTATTTTATCAAAGAATCCCATAATATATTTTAATAAATTCATGAACCAAGTTTATTTTATAAAAAAAATCAAATTTATATTTCACTGAAAATACAAATAAAATTCGTTGTTTATATAATAAAATATTTAATTAAAATTATCACCTAAGGTAACAAAATGACCTTTTGAAATAAATTGTAACTTGTATAATGTCATTAACAATTAGAATTTGTATAGTTCAATGTCATTAACAAAAAAAAGAAAAACAATTTAGAATTTGAATGTCATTACCAAAACAACAAAAAAAAACTAATAGTTTAAAGGAGAAAAATCAATTACGACTACTTAACAGTATGCAACACAGCAGATATCTGTTTTATTACATAATTAAATTAATAAATTCCTAAATTTAAACTCTTAGAATGGTTATATATTATAAATTTTTAAATCTTAATTATATTTATTAAAAATATTGCATAAATATTTGTAATTATATGAATAGAAAAAATGCTGATTTATACTCCTGAAATTTCAATAGGTATTAATATTCTTCAGTTTAATTTAACTCTTAAGAATAATTAATATTCCTAAATTTAAACTCTTAAGAATGATTATTATTTTAAGGTTTTAAATCTTTATTATATTTATTAAAAATATATATAATGTATTTCTAATTATGTGAATTGTAGAAAAAATGCTGATCTATTCCTTATCTCAATAAATATTAATATTCTTCATTTTCAAATAATTATAAATATTCCTAAATTTTAACTCTTAAGAATATTTAATCCTAAATTTAAACTCTTAAGAATGAATATTAATATTAAGTTTTTAAATCTTTATTATAATTATTAAAATACATAATATTATTCCTAATTACATTAATTGCAGGATAAATGAAAATTTTTTATTACATAAATTGAAAAATAAATTATAATATTTTTTTTAACCTTATTCCTTAAATATCAATAATTATTCATTTAATTCAGTCTAAAAACCTTAACTTGATGATAATTCATAATAGATCCTAAAATTAAATAAATCATATATAATTTAAGCTAAAGATTTTAAAAATAATAAAAAATCAAAATCCTTTTAAGCTTGATTTCTAATTTACTTATTTTGACCTGTTAAGTGTTGTAATAATAATTAAACAAAAAAAATGTATTATTCAAATTGTGAATTCAAACAAAAATGATGTTTTATTAAAACGATTACTTTATTATTAGAGTCTTAGACTATGCAAATGAAATGAAAACGCCTTATAATTGTAGATTTTTCATACTTTCGGGTTTAACATTTTAAGTTATTCACTTTTTATTTTTCGCTTATAAATTTCTTAATTTTTTTAATCTTTTTATTTTTTTTATTTTTATTTTTGTTACATTTTCCTAGAGTTTTAAAGGAATTAGAATTTATATTATGGTTTAATTTTATTTTTATTTTATTTCTAGGCACTAATACTCAATTTATCACTTTAAGATTTTCGATATTAACCAGGTTTACCAAACAAACAAAATAAAATGTTTAAAATATTATAATACTATGGATAGATTACTACATGAGTATTTTTGAATCAAGGAAACCAGCTAGAATATTATCTGAACAAAACCTACATTTCAATCTACCTCACAATTTTAACCATAAAGCTCCTGGCCCAGATAACATCACTGGGGAGCATCTCAAAGCGACATCTAATTCTTTACTACATTTCCTACTAATCATTTTTAATAAAATCTGGTCTTCTAAAATGACACCTAAAGACTGGAATTTATCTATTACCAAAATAAACCCTACTAAATTCTGCGATTATAGGGCAATCGCACTCACCTCGACTATATCCAAGATCTTTATGGTTCTTCTTAAGACTAGTATTCTACAGACATCACAAAACCTCTTTTCAAAAAACACGTGTGTGTACCATTGGTGTGTATCTTCCAGGCAAAAATATTATGGAGCCATTTCTTACTCTCAAAATCATTATTCAAAAATGTGACAGATATAAATTATCTTTTCTCTTTACGTTTTTCCATTTCATACGTGCTATTGATAATGCCAATCATGAAGCTCTCTGTAGAATACTATCAGAGGTTGGTATTGATATAAACATAATTAAGATACTAAGATACCACTGTAACAACCTGCTCACCTCGTGCAAAATATATAACAAAACCTCTCCGCCTTTTAGAATTAAGAAAGGAGTAAAACAAGGTTATGTCCTATTCTTTCTAATATAGTAATAAATAAAATTTTGAAGTATGCCTTCAATGCTGCCAAAATTTATTACAATTTAATTCATTTTCAAACAATATGCACCATCTAGAAAACAGGATTATATTCTAGATGACGTGATAATCATTACTAGAGATCTGTAAGAAACCTATAATCTTATCCATTTACTAAAATCTGTAAGTTTAAAGTTGGGCTGAAAATATGTTTTAACAAAACCACGATTCTTTTATCGAGACACAAATTTCCCACTAAGAATATTGTTATTGGGTCTGGAGTGATTAAGGTAGTCACCAAAATTAAATATCTCGGGATTACTCTAGACAGTGGTAAGGAAGAGCTAAAATTAAGGATATAAAATACTAGGATAGCCTTCTGTAAGTTCAGGCTTTGGAATACAAGGGAGATACCGGTCTTCACAAGACTACGAATCTTTAATTCCTCTGTCATCCCTATTACTGTTATACGTGAAATTTGTGAAATTAGCAAAGCTGACAACAGGAAGCTTCAGACGTGTTATGTGTATCGTTTTTTAGACATAGTGTGGAGCCATTTTGTATGATAAGCATTTTATTTGTGATTAATATTTTTTGATTTTTTTTGCGCATTCATTCTTTTAATATATTATAAAAATTGCAAAATTTAGATTAATTAAATTATTAGTCAATTTATATTTATTTTATAGTAGATGTGAATATAGATAAAAAACTAAATAAAGGACAGTTGTCATTTTTCCAGATCTTCTTCATCATTTGATTATTGTTGTCTATTTTTTCAGAAATTTATTTTTTTTGGTTTCGTTCAAAAGAGAAAAAAATTATATTTTGTTCAAAAGAAAAGAAGAAAGAAAAAATTATTACAAGTAAGAAAAATATTATATAATAAGTTAGAAAGTAAAGTGCAGTAAGAGAAAAACAAAAAAAGAATAGATAGTGTTAATATATAATTTGAATATTTTTTACTTTGTAATTAATGACCTTTTGTAAAAATCTTTTCTTTTTTTAATGACCTATTAAATTATATTAATTTGTTAAAGTTATTAAAAAAAGATAGTTTTTTTTTATGATATGATTTGAATATTTAAATAAGAGATGAATATTAAAGTTATCCTTAATGAACTTGAATGTACGGAGAATATGATTGTTTATTTTAAATTTTTCATAAAGAGTTTTTTTTTGAATATAAAAACCCATTATTATGAACGAACCTGAATGTACGGATAATACTATGGGTAATTTTGCATATAAAATGTTTTGCATATTAATTTTTTATATATAAACTCGTAATTTTTATAAATATTGATCATTCAATGTTTTTATTTTGAATTTGTTTTTACATAATGTATATTTGGTAATAATAAAGTCATCTCCTTAGAAGTGATATCCTTAAAAGGTATTATTATATTTTACTTTGTATTTATACAAATTATACTCTAACCTCGAAATTCAACACTGGTCCGAAGAGTAAAAATACTCAGGGACCGCAGATTTTTAGTCTAATAAAGAGACGATACAATAAAATTTAGAAGAAGTAAATTGTGATTACAATACAATTCTTTGTATATATCAGCGTAATTAAGGTAAAAAATTTTATTCATGATATATTTATTTTACTTTTTATTTATAATATTAATAATTGTTTTATATTTAATTAATTTTGGTAGGATTTTTAAATTATTTTTAATTAGATTTTTATTAAACACGTTGTAATGTATATTAATCAGATGAGTATTTGGAATTTATTTTTAGAAAATATAATTTTAATAGTTTTTGTGGTTATGATTTTTGTTTTTACATTAAGTGTAATCATAGGGAGAAGGAAAGCTTATATTAAGATAGAGATTATAGAATTAGAAAAGGTTAAGAATATATTGAGAGATGTAGAGAAGAAAATAAATATAGATAATTTCAGACGGACAGATAATTATAAACAAATAATTTGTTTTAGTTGCGGCCAGTCGGGTCACATGTCGCGACAATGTAATTTAACGAAAGATTTAAAGTGCGCGAGATGTGGCAAGAATGGCCATGTAGCTATTAGATGCAGATTAGACAATTTGATATTAAGATGTAATACGTGTGGTCAAGATGGACACACACAAGAGAGATGTAAGAAATGACTAATAGAAAGAAATGTTAATTTTAATGATAATTTGAATGATAATTTGAATGATAATTTTAAGGATAATTTTATTGATAATTTTAATTATAATTTGAATGATAATTTTAATGATAATTTTATGGATATTTTTATTGATAATTTTAGTGATAATTTTGATGATTAATGATAATTTTATGATTAATGATAATTTTAATGATAATTTTAATGATAATTTTAATGATAATTTTAGGGATAATTTTATTGATAATTTTAATTATAATTTTAAGGATAATGTTAAGGATAATTTGATTGATAATTTTAATTATAATTTGAATGATAATTTTAGTGATAATTTTACGGATATTTTTATTGATAATTTGAATGATAATTTGAATGATAATTTGAATGATAATTTGAATGATAATTTGAATGATAATTTTAGCGATAATTTTATTGATAATTTTAATTATAATTTTAAGGATAATGTTAAGGATAATTTTATTGATAATTCGAATGATAATTTTAATGATAATTTTGTTAATAATAAATTTGTTAATTTTGTTAATTATAAATCAGATATTAAGAGAAGTAGATATAAAAGATAGAGAGGAGAAATTTTGATATATATAGGTCGAAAGATGCAACGTTGGTAGACGTACGAAGGGTTGAATTAGAGGATTTTTTAATAAAAAATAGATGCCCGAGAATAAGGATAAAGATTGAGGAAGCTGAAATATGTTTTTTATTAGATACAGGAGCAGAAATTAGTTTGATGAGTATAAAGGATTTTAATAAATTTTGGCCAGGAAAAGAATTTGTTATAAAAAAAATAAGAGCCAAACAATTAGATGGCAGCGTAGTGAAAATTTTAGGTTATTACAGAACAAGATTACCTGGAATTAATAGAGGTATATTTATGGATAACTACTTTGAATATTGAGCCAATTTTAGGTTGGGGAGATATAAAAATATTAGATCCGGTCATTATTGAAAATATCTTGAGAATGAATAATGAAAAGAAGGAAACGATAGATAGTGATTTCGATAAACGTAAGTTGCCTAATATAGTAGATAAACAAGACGTAGTTCTCTATAAACTTAGAAATCGAACTCCAGAGTTTTTAATTGAATATAGAGACAAAGAGAATAAGAGTTCAAGAGATATAAGTCTTTAGAGGTAACACCCGTTGAAATCAACAGACAGATAATTAAGAAGACAGTAGAACAGGAAGAGATTATCGAAAATAAATACAGCCATGAAATAAGTATGATTGTAGATCAATACTTGGAGGTTTTTAAAGAAGAGTTAGGGACACTAAAAGATAAGTAAATATAAAATTATTAGAAAATTACTAGCCTAAATTTTGTGGAGTAAGGAGATTGCCTTTTTCTTGGTTAAAAGAAGTCGATAAGGAATTAAATAAATGGTTAGAGGAAGGCATAATACGACCTATAGTGCATAGCGAGTGGGCGACACCGTTAGTCCCCATTAGAAAAGCAGATAATAGTTTAAGATTATGCATAGATTACAGAGTTTCGTTAAATCCATGGATTAGCACAGTTAGTTATCCATTACCGAGGATAGAACAATTATTAGCAGATCTAGAAGGAGCAACATTTTTTTCAAAGATTGATTTTTCTAACACTTATTTACAGATTAAAGTGAACGAAAACACAAGTAAGATGTTGACAATTACGACGCATAGAGGATTATTTGCATTTTGTCGCTTACCATTTGGTTTGAAAGTTTCGGCTGCGATATTTCAGAGAACAATGACTTCTTTATTTCAAGGGTTAAAGGGAATTATGTATTATTTAGATGATGTTTTAATATCAGGTAGAACCGAAGAAGAACATAATGCTAGATTAGTTAAGGTGTTAGATATAATATTAGAGAATGGTTTAAAAGCTAATATGAAGAAAAGCGTTTTCGGAGCAAGAGAAATAAAGTACTTAGGACATTTTATAAAGGGAGACGTAATTACTCCGATTGCCAAAAATATAGACAAGTTAGTAAACATGAGAGCTCCAAGTAATAAGTCTGTACAGTCATTTTTAGGGGCTACAAATTATTACCATCGTTTTATTCAAGATTTTGCGGAAATTGCTACACCATTATATAGTCTATTAAAGAAAAATAAAAGGTTCGAGTGGGGAACAGCACAGGAAGAAAGTTTTAAAAAATTGAAGATAAAGTTGGTAGAGAAACCTATGTTGATGTGCTTTAATGAGGAATTAGATATTGTTTTAGCAGTGGACGCATCTAATGAAGGTATAGGAGGAGCTTTATCACAAATAGTTGATGATGTAGAAAGACCGATTTTATTTGTGTCAAGACAGTTTAATAAGGCTGAAAGAAATTATTCAACTATAGAAAGGGAAGCCCTAGCAGTCAGGTTTGGTTTAACCAAATGTAGAGAGTATTTGTTAGGCCGGAGATTTGTGTTATATACAGACCACAAACCGCTAGTAGGGCTTTTTAAAAGAGATAATAATGAGTTGATGATGTCTCCAAGGTTACAGAAATGGCTGATGTTGTTAGGGAATTTTGATTTCGAAATAAGATTCAGAGCGGGTAAACAAAATTCTTTACCAGATATATTATCGAGATTATGGGATAAGGACTTAGAAGACAAGGAAATAGAGCCAATAATAAATAGCTTAGAATATAGTGAAGAAGAGGAACTAAATAGTAATGTGATAAGAGCTTTAAAGATAGACACAAGAGAAAGGCCGATAACTTTAGAGCTAGTAGACAAGATTTCTCAGCAGGATGAAGAATTAATGAGAATTAGAGCCTGTTTGAAGGGAGATAAAGAATGGGAAGATAGAGACCAGGCCTTTAAGAACAGTAAGGGTGAATTGAATATAGAAGACAATTGTTTAATGAGAGGATATCGTTTAGTGATACCAAGTAGGTTAAGGAAAGACATGTTAGCAGCCGTACATACAGGACATCAGGGCATAGAAAGAATGAAGAATAAGGCGAGAGAATACATTTGGTTTCCCAGAATGAATAATGAAATTGAAGAATTATCTAAGAGTTGTGAAACATGTAATAAGTGTGCGAATGTACCTGCAAAAGTTAGGGGAGACAAATGGCCAGTAACAGATGTACCCTGTGAAAGAATACACGTAGATTTTTTAGAATATGAAAGGAAGAAATATTTTATAATGGTAGATGCAGGTTCGAAATGGATAGATTGTCAACAGGTATCTAGTCTGACGACGAAAGTAGCATTGAATAGGGTAAAAGACTTCGTAAGCAAATATGGATTAATGAAGACCTTAGTATCTGTTGCGTTATTCTAATTTCTTAATCTTATTATATATTTTTATAATCTAATTTTTTGTTATTTGTTATAATCTAATTTTATTTTATAAACGGCGTAACCTTACTTTTTTATATATTATTTTACTTTTTTGTATTTCGTTTTATATTCTAATTTATATTTTAGAAAAGGTATAAATACCTTAAGAAAAGAAAAAGAAAGGAGTTAATAAAATATATTTTTACTGACTCGAACCTCGCGCTATATCGTTAGTAACCATATTCTTTGCATGGTGCCCTTTGGGTGGTGGACTAGAAAAAGATGACTACCTAATCTGCTGAGATGACCATCTAATCTATGACGATTGCTTAATCCATTGAGATGACTCTATTTATATGACTACCTATTGTGACGATTGTTTAATCCATTGAGATGACTCTATTTAGACTACCTATTGTGACGATTGTTTAATCCATTGAGATGACTCTATTTATATGACTACCTATTGTGTTGATTGCTTAACCTATGGAGATGACTACCTATTATGACTCTACCTTGTGCTTAACCTATGGAGATGACTACCTATTATGACTCTACCTTGTGCTTAACCTATGGAGATGACTACCTATTATGACTACCTTATCTATTGTGATGTTATGACTACCTTATCTATTGTGACTACCTAAACTACTGAGATGACCAAGAATCAAACCTTAGTACGTTCTTTCATGCAAAAAGCTTCTTTCTTTATGGTGTCCCGGCTCTGGATGTTGGACTGGAATATAATAGCCAGCACCTAACCTAATGTGACAACCTAGGAAGAACTGATATGGAAGTTGAACGATAGGTTATGAATTCTATTTTGTGAGACCAATGATGGTTACTTATTATTCTAATCCACGTAAGAAGTATTATAAATTAAAATTTTATGCCAGGATAAAGGCATGTTATAAATTTTTAAAATTACTAAAATGTAAAATCATAATGGATAATATTGATATTTTTTGATTTCTTGAATGATGACCAATTGTTGTAAATTAACATAAACCTAAAGATGAATTCTTAAATATAATTAAAAATATTAAAAATCCTAAACAAGAAGATAAAACTTAATTTTAAATATGTTAAAATGTAATTTTTAAATCACATGATTGATTCAAATAACCCTTATAAGTAATACTTAATATGATAAAAAGTTTTTGAAATTAAAAGCTTTGAAGACAAAAAGTTATGTAAAAAAACATTCATTTTAGAAAAATATATTTAAATATATGTGGTGAATTTTCAAAACTATCTTATGAAGAATTTTTTTTTTGAATTAAAATTAGGGTGTGAAATTTAAAATTTTATTTAAAGAGAGGGAAATGTGAATAATATATTATTTGCATATTTTAACCTGGGAGATAGAAAATAAACAAATTAAACACTAAAACACGAAAAATTAAACGCTTATAAAATATGAAATGCTAAAAAATGTAAAACGCAAAAAATATAAAACGCATAAAACGCTAAAAGTATAAAACGCTATGATTAACACCTAAAAAATAATATAATAATCATTATGATTTATCATTCCTTATTCTGGATTTTATTCCTTATTCCATAAATTATCATTCCTTATTACATATTTTATTGTTCCGAAATTCAAAATTTTATTCGTGCATATTATTCATACATTTGATTTGATCAACTATTCCAAATTATATATTCCGATTTATTCCAAATTCCATTATTCAACTGGATTAATGATAATAACAATTTTGAGAAATGTGAACAACACGATAAGGATATCAAGCCAACGATAACGTTTAACGATTTTATCAAACCTACGCGATTGATTCAAGCCTACAATAAACGTACAAACTCACGCAACTCTAATAAACGATTTTATCAAACCTACGTGATAGAATCAAGCCTACGAAAACATTTGAGACTTATGCGCTAACCAAGATAAAACCGAATACAATCGAAACGGGAAAAACTTCTAGAACAACAAACTCTCTATATTTCTCCGATGAAATTATCAGAAGAGGGAGAATGTTGCGTTATTCTAATTTCTTAATCTTATTATATGATTTGTTCCTTTTAACAAGTCTGCGAGAATTATGAGAATCATAATGTAGAGAATGCTGATAGACATAATTGATTTGTTTTTTAACAAGTCTGCGAGAATTATGAGAATCATAATGTTGACGTATGAAGTACACAATTAGTAGAATAGATCGGCTGAAGGTATGAACAATTTGATATTACATCTGACATAAGGTAAAAGAGAATGAGAGAGGTATAGGTAATACGAGAATGATTATGAGTATTGAGAATTAGGAAGCAGTTGAATTATAGGAGATAAATAAATGATAAATATAGCATATTTTTAGTTTAAGTCCGTTATAGATGTCGTCGTACGTGCGAGTGGGCAACTTTATTTTAAAGATCGAAATTAGGATGGTTGATGGATCAGCCGAATCGAGAAGATGGGTAGACTCCGCCAGAGAGGAGGCACAGATCAGGTATGGGGATATGACGGTAGATAGACCCACATGCAGATCGTACAATCGTAGAAGAGAACGGGATTGGGGATCTCGAAGAAGAATGTCTTGCTGGTATTGTGGGGCAGATCATATTTTACGGAGGTGTCCCACGATTAGCACAAACAATAACATGTTAGCAGTACAGGAGGAAGAACCGATGGGAGGACAAGGTAGCAGTTTATGAGGGGTAGAATCAAGTCGAAGTGCAAAGGTGTTAAAGTTATTAAAAAAAGATAGTTTTTTTTATGATATGATTTGAATATTTAAATAAGAGATGAATATTAAAGTTATCCTTAATGAAGTTGAATGTACGGAGAATATGATTGTTTATTTTAAATTTTGCATAAAGAGTTTTTTATTGAATGTAAAAACCCATTATTCTGAACGAACTTGAATATTAAATTTTGCATATTAATTTTTTTTATATAAACTCGTAATTTTTATAAATATTGATCATTCAATGTTTTTATTTTGAATTTGTTTTTACATAATGTATATTTGGTAATAATAAAGTCATCTCCTTAGAAGTGATATCCTTAAAAGGTATTATTATATTTTACTTTGTATTTATACAAATTATACTCTAACCTCGAAATTCAACAATTTTCATAAATGTTAATATGTAAATCGTATTAAAATAATAATATATATATAGCTGTAAAAATTGTAAATATCTTCAGTAGTAATTTTTATAAAATTAAAATGATAAATTAAATATAGATTTTAAAATAAATTTTTTACCTTTTCCTTACCTGCCTTCCCAGAAAATATCATGGTGGTAGAAAATTAAGACGCTACAAATTATACGGAAACATGGTGAAGCTAGACGAAAGAGAATTATGGAAAATGATTTTATTATAATTCTAAAAACACGTAAGAGATGATTAAAATATAAAATTAAAAATAAATATAATAAAATTTTAATGATGAAATATTTAAAATATGAATAGACAATAATGATATAAACAAAATTCATAGATTAATTAGAAGATTATTTAGTAAAAAAATTTAAGGATGATGAAATACGATGAGCACGATAAAGGGATGAAGTCGCACGTACATAGATATCAGTGGAAACCGAGATACGATAATTATGAAGATTCGAGACATACAAATAATTATGAACCAAGATATAGAAACAATCATAATCCTAGAGTTTATGATAATGATAAGGGGTATAATAGGCCAGGACCGTATAATAATTTTACAAGATTTAACAATAAAAATAATTATAACTACGATAACTATAGATATAATAATAATGATAATTACAAATATAATGAAAATAATTATAGATATTATAGACATCAAAACGAATCGAGATACATACCTAGATTTAATAATAATCAGAACAATAATCAGTCATACAACAACAGATTTGACGTAAATAGAATGGATGATGATGACAAGGCAAATGATGATTACAAAGTTACGATATATCTTAATGATTTACCAATAGTCATGCAGATCAACACCGGGTCACGATTTTCGATATTGCCGATTAATATTGCTAGAAAGATAGGAATCAAAGTCTTGAATAAATCGGATACGAAACTGACTGGCTATGATGGGAAAAGAATAGAGGTGCTAGGAATCGTTAAAATAAAAGTGAGATATGAAAATAAAACTCAAAACTTAGATGCTTTTATAGTCCAAAATGACAAAATTGCAATTCTGGGAAGGACGTGGATAAAAGTTTTTGGGAACATACTTAATAAAATTGTAAATATAATCGAGGAAAATAGAAAAGTAGATAGTAAAAATTATGAAGGTACATATTACAATAAAAAGCATGAAAATTATAATTATAAATATCATAATAATAAAAACTTGAATAAAATTGAATTATTTAAATTAATACCAAATGTTAAAAAAGAAATAAATTCTTATAAATTAGAAGAAATAAATCATTTGATAACAATCGAAGAAATAATAGTTATTAAAAACAATAATGAAATAAAAATTGAAGAAAATAATAAAATAAAAATTTTTATAATTAATAAAAAATTTAAAAAAACTTTGGAAAAGAAAATTAAAACAAAGGTGATTAAATATCGTGATGTTGAAAGAGAGATTAGGAGTACGATATGGAGATCGTATGTTGAAAATGGAAGGAGAAAGAGAAATTTTGTTATAAAGAACAAGTTAAAGAGAAATTATGATATAAAAAAAGTGTTTAAATTGAAAAATAAAGGAGTAAAATTTAAAAATAAAAATAATTAAATAATAAATAAATAAAATTATTATATAAAATGAAACAATTCCAAATATTTTATTATTCTACATTCCAAATTATGATTCTTATTCTTATGAATGATTCTGATAAATTATTTATTCCATTATCATTTCAATTATTCCAAAATTATTTTATTTGAGATATATTGATCATAATATTACAAACATTGATAAAAATGATAATAAATAATGAGATGAACAAGCTAGTGTGAAGATGATGTTCAAGCGAATGATTAGATGATAAGGATAACAAGCTAAAATTAATGAAAAGATATGACTGAGGCTAAACAACAACAAAATATCAAATGAAAATTCTACAAAGGAGAAAGAATTTTTAGAGGTGGAAGAAGTGAACAAGTTCAAGTTCAAAATTCGAAAAATTCAAAGTCAAGTTTAAGATTCGAAAATTCAAAGTTAAGTTCAAAATTCAAAGTCAAGTTCAAAAGCGAGAATATGACCTACGACATAGAAAATGATTGTTATGAATAAATAAAATTTTGTAAAAAAATATATATATAAAATTTTGAAAGAGAAATGGGATGATCAATACAAACAGCAAATCAACAAGCAATGTTCAACTAACGACGTTTCAACAATGATGTTCAACCAACGATGTTTCATGATGTTCGATAATCGATCCAACAAACGATAATCAGATGGTCAAACAAACAATCTAAAGATATACGAACAAATGACTAATGGAGCAATTGAGAAACAAATGACTGGAAGTGACGATAAGAAACTGAGGAAAGAAGACATAAAAAAAGGGGGGGGGAATGTTAATATATAATTTGAATATTTTTTACTTTGTAATTAATGACCTTTTGTAAAAATCTTTTCTAATTTATTTAATGACCTTTTAAATTATATTAATTTTCGTAAATGTTAATATGTAAATAGTAATAAAATAATAATATTTATATTTATATATAGCTGTAAAAATTGTAAATATCTTCAGTAGTAATTTTTATAAAATTAAAATGATAAATTAAATAGAAATAAAATAAATTTTTTACTTTTTCTTTACCTGCCTTCCCAGAAAATATCAGATAGTAAGTTAAAAAGTGGTGGCCAAGGACAGTCGACCTTTTAAGTGAGAAAGCGATAGTAAGAGTTTAGTTACCCATATGTTGGGCGGTTACATTCAGCAAGCGATAGTTAAGAGTTTTGTTGGGCGGTTACTTTCAGCAAGTGGTAGTTAAGAGTTTAGTACCCATTTGATGGGCGATTACATTCAGCAAGCGATAGTTAAGGGTTTAGTACCCATTTGTTGAGCGGTTACATTCAGCAAGCGATAGTTAAGAGTTTAGTACCAATTTGTTGGGGGGGGGGGTTACATTGAGAAAGCGATAGTTAAGAGTTTAGTTACCCATTTGTTGGCTTTAAGTTAAAAGGACAAATTATACGGAAGTGCTGCCCAAATTTTTACGAATATATACCTATTAGAAATTCTCTCAAATTTTTAATAGATAAGTCAGTTACACGGAAGTGCTGCCCAAATATTTGCACTATTAGACTAAATTTTACCAAAATTTTAGTAAATAAGCCAGTTACACGGAAGTGCTGCCCAAATTAAATTTTGTTAAGCATAAATCTATTATAAGAAATTTAAAAGGATTTTGTCATATATTAACCTATGCATGTATATGTGCATCATTGGCTTATTTACGATACTTATAATATCTTACTTATTGACATTACAAACAACCAAGATTTTTATTTTGAGATTAATTAGAAATTTTTTATAAAGCCAGGATGAAAAGTTTAAAATTTGTTAAATACTGGGAGGTACAGTATAATATTTTTGGAACGCTGGTTATACTGTTCATATTGATATGTAGTTAAGTTTGGGGCAGGATGAGAAGGAGTCACAGCGTAAGAATTAAAGGACAAACTTTATACCATTGAGGGACATAATGGAGAGGAGGATATGATGGGTAAGGTTACTTGGTTACCGGTTCAGGAGTTAATTAAGGAATGGACGGATAGCGATGTAAACAGGAATGTATATGGTTCTGATAAACAAAGTTTCGAAAATAATCAAGTGTTGAGACAATGTAGAGAGCCAAAAGAGAATTCTCGGGGAAGGAGATTGGAAATAAGACAAAATTTTAAGTCTCGATAGAGAGGAGTAATGAATTGTTATAATTGTTGTAAACCAGGTCATATGCTTAGAGATTGCAGTGAGGCGAATTGTTTTGGTTGTGGAAAGTTGGGACATATAGCCCCTTATTGTCCTGGTAAGCAAGAGAGATTAAGATGTGCGGGTTGTGGTTGGTTAGGGCATAATAAGGAGGAATGTAATGCGAACAACTACAATAACAAAAGTGGTTTTCCACAGAGAGGGATGAGTCAGAATGCTTCAAATGTGAGGACGATTGAGCGGGAGAGAATGGAAAGGGTGCGGGCAGTTAATGTCAAGGAATTGGAGGAGGGGACTGTGAGAATTTGTGACTCTATGATAGTAAAAAAAACTGCAGGTCGGGCGAGATGGTTAAGAGGGACAAGGGAAGGGTTTTATCAGTGAAAAAAAAATAAGGAGGGATGCGTAAATACAAGAGGGGGTAGTACATGATCCTTGTCCGAGAGTGATGATAAATTTAGGGGGAGCTTCCCATGTTGTATAATACAGGAGCAGCCATTTCGGTATTGGATATAATGGATATCAGAATTTTTGGCCCGGGGAAAGGATAGAAAATGAAGGGTTGAGAATAAAGGGACACTGTTGGCAGCAATGGGTAGGGTACAGATAGTAGCAACATTGGAAGAAAGGGTTGAAATATTATATTTATGGGTTATTAGTCGGAATATAGAAGCGGTGTTGGGATGGGATTGGATCACTAGAATTAGTCCATGGTATAGTTTTTGGGAACTATTTTCATGGTGGGGTATATTTGTATCAATAACGAGTGAGGAATATGCTGTTATGACCTTGAGAGAGAATGTTTTACCGGGAATTGAAACCATGAATGAGGAAACAAGGGTAAATAGTACTAGGAACGAAATTAGGGAGGATAATTCAAGGAGCGATAATTTAAGGACAAGGAAAAACAATTCTAAGAGCGAAACAAGGAGCGATAATTTAAGGAGCGAAACAAGGAGAAACAATTCTAGGAGCGAAACAAGGAGCGATAATTTAAGTTGCAAAACAAGGAAAAACCATTCTAGGAGCGAAACAAGGAGCGAAACAAGAGAAAATAATTCAAGGAGCGAAATAAAGAGAAGTAATTATAGAACGGAAATAAAAAAGAAAAACTCTAGGGGCGAAATAGGGAAAGAAAATTCTAAGGATAAAATAGGGGAAAGGAATTCCAGGAGAGAAACAACAGAAAATGATTCAAGAGAGGAAGTAGGTAGAAATACCCCGTGGCACGTTGGAGCTGTTGAAAGGTTTCGTGATATTAAGAAGAGGGAGGAGGAAGAGGCTGAGAAAAGGAAGGTAGGGCTACATCAAGAAAATTGAGAAGTGATGAATACCAAGACGCAAGAAGATCGGGAGGTGAATGCCAAGACGTTACCCAATGAGGAGCTGATAATTAAGGAAGAAGATGGAGAGAAATGGGGAATGATCAGAGTGCAGGAAGGAGTACGGAGATTAGTACAAGAGTACCAGGAAATCTTCAACGATGATTTGGGATGCCTCCGGTTTTATGATGTAGACATTAAATTAAAAGATGGTTGTGTTCCAAAGTTTTGTGCGTTACGGAGGATACCGTTTGTATAGAGAAAGCAAGTGGAATTGGAGTTGGATCAAAGGGTACGGAAAGGTATTGTATGTCCTGTGGAATACAGTGAATGAGCGAACCCGTTAGTGCCTGTGAAGAAAGCCAATGGAAAACTTCGTTTATGCGCAGATTTTCGAGTTACGGTTAATCCGTGGGTGGTGGAGGTTAAATATCCATTGTCAATAATTGAAGAAATACTGGCTAGTTTAAAAGGAAGCGTTCATTTTTCAAAAGTGCATATCTGCAACTACGGGTAAACCCGGAGGTAAAGAAGTTATTAACTATTATTACGCCGAAGGGATTTCTCGCGTTTTGTAGATTGCCGTTTGAACTTAGTGTCTCGGCTCCTATTTTTAACGAACAATGGCTGCTGTTTCGAGGTGATGGAGGGAGTTTTCTACCATATGGATGATGTGTTGGTAACGGGAAGAACTCCCGAACAACATGAACGGAGGTTGGAAAAAGTGTTTCGAAGAATCAAAGAAAAAGGATTGAGAGCCAGCGCGGAGAAAAGTGTGTTGGGGGTTATGGAAGTGACATATCTGGGCCATAAAATTACGGGAAAGGAGGTGAGACCTTGGACAGGAATATCATAGGAATTAATAATATGATAAGACCTAGTGTTGTTAAACGACTCATCCGAGTCGGCTTAACTACGACTCAAGTCGAGTATCAAGTCGAGTTTTTAGTCAAAAAATCGACTCAAAACTCAAGTCGAGTTTTTATTCGATTAGTCGACTCATTTTTACGACTCGAGTTCCGAACTTGAGTCGTGAACTTGAGTTTTTATCTTGAGTCATGAACTTGAGTTTTGATCTTGAGTCATGAACTTGAGTTTTGATCTTGAGTCATGAACTTGAGTTTTGATCTTGAGTCATGAACTCTAGTTATGAACTTGAGTCGTGAACTAGTCATAAACTTGAGTCGTAAGATTTTTAAATTCTTTTTAACGGAAATTTTGATAACATGAATGGAAAAAATCAATTCCTAAAATTAATCCTGTTTGGAAATAAAGAGGTTTCTAGTAACATTTCCCAAAACCGTTTGAAAAAAACGTTATATATGGAAATTATCTCATATAATTTTGCCTAAGCTCTTCCTGATTTAAATTGAGGTAATTAAGAGACAAATTCTGAGGATTAAAATGTTTAATTGATATATTTTTTTTAAAAACCAAGAATTTATGAACCCCAAAATATTTTTCTTCTCAAAAAAATGTGTCCTGACCTTCGGTATATCGCGGATGCCTTATTCACTAAAATTTATATACATTTTAAGAATTTTAGTAATTTATTAATTGCAAATTTTATCACAATACAAACATTTGCGCTTAGAATTATTAGTGTCTATAAAGTAATCTTTTATAGAGGTATAAGAATTTACTTGCTTTTGTTCCATATCTGCCTCGTCCATAAAATTTTTTTTTTATAAAAATAAAGTAACTAAATATCTGGTTAGTCCTTTTGGGAGGCTCATTTCATTATTTTTTTTTCTTATTTTTTGATGTTATTTTTTTTAATGTTATTTATTTTTCGATTTGATGAAATAAAACTACTTTTCATCTAAATATTTAGCCCCCCCCCCTAAATTTAACTTCCATTTCCATCCATCTCCTTTAAAAATTTGGTTAGGGTACCTTTTCAGGGGCAATTATTTTTGTTATTTTTTAATGTTATTTTTTGTTATTTTTTTATGCGATTTTTTGTTATTTTTTTATGCGATTTTTTTTATGTAATTTTTTTATGAAAACTATTGTTTTTATGTTATTTTTTTATGATTGGTTCATTTTCTTATTGGTTAAAGTTTATATAGAAGGAATCATATTAAGTTTGTATAGAAGGAATCATATTAAGTTTGTATAGAAGGAATCGTATTAAGTTTGATTAAAGAAATCATATTAAGTTTGTATAGAAAAAATCAACCAAATAAATTTTAAATAGCGAAGTTTCATCTATCAAAAATTTAACCCCAAACCTACCCGCATTGTACATAATCTAATAATTTTACCCCTTACCCCTAGCCTTCCCCCTTATTTGCCCCCATCACTTCCTTTAAATAATTGTACGAATTTAAATTTTAGAAAAAATTATTTTAAAATATCTTAAATAAAAAATTAACCAATAAGAAAATGAACCAATCATAAAAAAATAACATAAAAACAATAGTTTTCATAAAAAAATTACATAAAAAAAATCGCATAAAAAAATAACAAAAAATCGCATAAAAAAATA
This sequence comes from Gordionus sp. m RMFG-2023, assembly GCF_954871325.1. Lineage (NCBI taxonomy): Eukaryota > Metazoa > Nematomorpha > Gordioida > Chordodea > Parachordodidae > Gordionus > Gordionus sp. m RMFG-2023. Next base: position 68,694,125 of record NC_088775.1, read on the forward strand.
ACAAAAAATCGCATAAAAAAATAACAAAAAATAACATAAAAAAATAACAAAAATAATTGCCCCTGAAAAGGTACCCTAACCAAAAATTTGTAGGCAATATTATACATTTTTTTATAAAATATTATTTAATATTTCAAAAAATCTTAAATAAAAAAAAATAAAATAAATTTATAATAAAATAAAAAACCAAATCGCCTATCTGGCACCTAATTAAGGAGTGGGGGATTTTTTAAATTTTTTTGCATCTAATTCATTGTTTTATTTATTTTTCTTTTTTCAACTCCGCTTTGAAATTATTTTTATTTTATTTATTTAAATCTTTATAAATCATATGAGTTAAATTTTATAATTACAATGAAAAAATCAAATAAATAATTTTTTTTTTATTTAAGATTTTTGAAATATTAAATAATTTTTTATAAAAAAATGAATAATATTATTGCCTACAAATTTTTAAAGGAGATGGATGGAAATGGAAGTTAAATTTAGGGGGGGGGGCTAAATATTTAGATGAAAAGTAGTTTTATTTCATCAAATCGAAAAATAAATAACATTAAAAAAAATAACATTAAAAAAAATAACATCAAAAAATAAGAAAAAAGAATAAAGAAATGAGCCTACCAAAAGGACTAACCAGATATTTAGTATAAAATTATTTTATTTTTATAAAAAAAATTTTTATGGACGAGGTAGATATGGAACAAGAGCAAGACAATTCTTTTACCTCTATAAAAGATTACTTTATAGTAGGCCTATTCAAAAATAATTCGATAATCTAATCGAATAATTACGAATACGAATAATAAATTATTTGTTTTATCTGAATACGAATAATCATTTATACGATTCGAATAAAACGAATTATTCGTAATATTTAATAAATTGTTTAATAAATCTAACATTTGTCAAAGGAAGAATGGGAGGATCTTATAAAAATTAAAGCTATACTATTGCCTTTATATGAAACTACAAATATGGTATGTGGGGAGAATTATCCTACTTATAATTTGGTTATACCTTATTATATTTTAATTCTTGAACATCTAAAAAATGAAAAACCTGGTTTCCATAAATCCTTTAACAATAGTTTCAAAGTAGCAGTGATAAATTGTTGGGCTATTATAATTTAACTGCCGATGATGCAATAATAACCACAATATTAGATCCCAGGCTTAAAGTAGAATATTTTAAATCAATATTTGTTGATTATGATATTGATATATCTAAGTTAATGGACAAATTTAAAGAGATTTACAATAGATATACAGGTATTTAATTTACCCCCATTTAAATATGATTTTATTTTATAAGCTCATAATTATAAATGTCAAACAAATAAGGATAAAATTCAACAAAACAGGTTATACATTGTTTTTAAACAAAATAGTATTCAACTGTGTGAAATAGATTTTTATCTGAGTGAACCAAGAGCAAAGAGTGATACTGACCCGTTAATGTGATGGAAGGCAAATGCATATCGGATCCCCATACTCTCGAAAATGGCAAGGGATTATCTATCTATACAAGGAACATCAACTGCTTGTGAAAGGCTTTTCTCAGTTGGAACTAATTTATTGTCAAAATACCGCATGTCATATAAGGAAGAAAATATAAGAAAAACTCTTTGCCTTAAAAATTGGCTTCAATTATAATATAAATAAATTATATATATTTTAATTTTTTTTATTTAATATTTCTACTAATTATACAAATATTACAAAATGAAAATTGGTCTGTTACTTTTAATTTTACTTTAATATTTCTACTAATTATACAAATATTACAAGATGAAAATTGGTCTGTTACTTTTAATTTATTTTTATTTTACTTTTTACAACAAATATATTTATTATTTTTTTGTCTTACTTTAATTTCTTCTTTTTTAAAACATACACCAATTTTTCTTTTTCAATAACTTCTCTCAACCAAAACAAATCAACAACAAATTTTCTTCCCAGAATTAATAATGAAAATTTTTCCAAAAACCCGATAACTAACTTTTTATTATTTTTTTTTTCTTTTATATTCACAATACAACTTAATAATAATAATAATACTAATAATATTATAATTATTTTTTTTTTAACAAAACGATTGCGCATAATAATATAATATTGAATTAAAATAATAATAATAATATACTGAAGTACACTAATCCTATTAAAAACAAATAACTACAATTAACTTCTTTTAATGAGTATATTATAATTATACTATCAACTATATTATAATTTAATATCCCCAAACATCACACTTCCCAATATAACAAACCATACATCATAATAAAACGACCCAAATTTATTCATTAAAAACAACAACAATCTAACATATAATATGTAGAAAAATATAATAAAATAAATCATAATTATCCAATTCTTCATCTCCCAAAGGTCCACAGCTGACATCTTCTACCATTAATCCAATATCTCCAACTAGGGGTTTTTCCTAATAATGAAACCCCATGTGATCATCATCTCTTCTTCTTCCCTCAAGGAAAACTCAATTTCCCTGTCAGAAAATAACTGACATTTTATGTATTATATTAAATTTATTTCTTCTTTTTTTCAACAATTACAACAGTTTATAACTTGTTTATATATTATTTATTATCAGATTATTGATTATATATTATTATATTTTTTCCTGTTTAAAATCAAATTTGTAATAAAAAAATTTGTCAATATATTTGAGTATGATTTATTTTATTAAAAAAATTAATTCGAAATATTCGAATAATTTGAATCGAATACAAATAGTAGATTTTATTATTCTTACGAATTCAAATAGTAAATTATTCGATTCGTTTAAACGAATCGAATATGAATAATGCACTATTCGATTCGAATTCGTTTTTGAATAGGCCTACTTTATAGACACTAATAATTCTAAGCGCAAATGTTTGTATTGTGATAAAATTTATTAAAATTTCCGTTTACGTAGAAATAGCTTCACTCAAAAAGTGGCGCTTGAATTGTTGCATATTCAATAGGTCTTTTAATAATCTATCGATTTATCTGTAATAAATAACCATATATTTAACTAATAAGTTCAATAAGAAATAACTTAAGATACATGGGCCTCGTGCTCATAGCAGATTTAGTCTAATTTTAGAGCCAAGCGCCAGGTCTGGGTATTACACAACCAACCAATTAACAATACTAATATAAGTAATCGAGTTTCATAAAATTTAAGATAACCCGTTGAGTTCACGACTCAAGTTTATGACTAGTTCAACTCAAGTTCATAACTCGAGTTCATGACTCAAGATCAAAACTCAAGTTCATGACGCAAGATCAAAACTCAAGTTCATGACTCAAGATAAAAACTCAAGTTCACGACAAGTTCGGAACTCGAGTCGTAAAAATGAGTTGACTAATCGACTCAAAACTCGACTTGAGTTTTGAGTCTAGTTATTGCTACTTCGACTCGGAGTCGTAGTCGGGTGAACTCGACTTTTTAACAACACTAATAAGACCTAATAATAAAGTAGAAGTACAGGTCTTTTTAGGAATGGTAAATTATTATAATCGGTTCGTGGAAGGATTTTCTCAGATAGCAGCGCCATTATATCAATTATTTAAGAAAGGGGAGGAGTTTGATTGGACCAATGAGCAAGAGTAATCATTGCAAAAATTGAAATGTAGTATCGGAAAAGAACCGGTTTTATTAAGTTTTAATAATGAATTGGAAGTGATATTAGCGATGGATACTTCTAATAGGGGTGTAGGGGGAGCTTTGTTGCATTATATTGATGAAGTAGAGAGGCCGGTGTTATTTTTCTCAAGGATTTTTAGAGAAGCGGAGACTAGATATTCGGTAATCTAACAAGAGGCGCTAGCTTTTATTTTCGGGTTAACAGAGTGCCATGAATATCTAATTGGATGCCGGTTTTTTGTTTACACGGATCATAAACTGTTGATGCATTTATTCAAAAAGGACAACAAAGAACTAATGCTGTCGCCTAGGCTACAGAGATGGTTATTTCGTGGGGAGTGTTGAAGTTCAAGTGAAATATCGCCGGGGAAAGAAAACTATTTACCAGATATTCTAATTAGATGTGGAGCTGGAAAGGATTTAGGGGAGAAAGAACAGGAAGAACGAAATGAAAAAGAGGAACAGATACTAATTAGAGCGATGGCTGGAATATCCCGGGGCGGGACAGGGACATGGGAAGAAATTAAAAAAACTTTAAAAGATCGGGAACTAAGTCGAATCAAGTCGTGTTTTAAGGGATGAAAAATGTGGCAAGAGAAGAATAAAATGTGCAAACATATACAAAAGGAGTTGGCAATAATAAATGAATGTTTGGTACGAGGAGGTCGGAGTGTTATGTCGGCTTAATTAAGGGAAGAAGTAATGGCGATGATTCATGCTGGACATCTAGGAATGGAAAGAATGAAACAATGGGTATTGGAATATGTTTGGTGACGAGGAATGAACAAAGACATTGAAAATATCAGTCGAGCTTGTGTTAGATGTAATGCTTGGGCTCCGATGCCTCGAAAAGATAAGGAAAGGGGGGTGGACGAAAGCGAGTCAGCCTTGGGAACGCATCCACTTGGATTCCTTTGACTTTGAGAATAAAATATATATATTGGTGGTAGATGCTTTTTCAAAATAAGTCGAGTATGAAGAAGTGAAAGGATTAGCCACTCGTGATAAAAGTATTATGACAGTAGTGTCGGATGGGGGTCCTGCTTTTATTAGTAGACCATTCAAAGTCTTTTGTGCAGAAACTGGAGGAGTGAAACACATTTTAGCGCCCCCGTATCATCTGAGTTCAAATGGCCAAGCGGAAAGGATGGTAGCGGTAGTCAAGAACTGGTGAGAAAGTCAAAGGATGGGGGCGGAGAGATGTGGTTGGCAGTGGCGTATTATAAAAACAGTAAAAAAGGGGAGGAGCCGTCGCCGGTGGAGAAGTTTTTAGGACGGAGAACTCGAATTTGGTTGGATTCATTGAAACCGGCAAGTTAGGAAGAAAAGCTGTTCGAGACCGGGAATGAAGCGGAATTTAAGGTAGGCCAGGCAGTATAGGCGAGGATATTTGGAAGTAATAAGAAATAGGAATCTGGGGTGATCATGGAAAACATGGGACACAAATTAAATCGAGTGAAATTCATCGACGGAAGAGAGGGAGTACGGCATCGAGATCAATTGAAAAGGGGCGTAGAACCTGAGATACGATCGGGATTATAAATAGGAGGTTATAATTGATCGAAAATTTAGGGTGGAAAATATTTTTCTTAGTATGGTGCTCAATATATCCGATGAAAATTGAAGGGGACAGTTAAACCAGAGGTATGCTAACTCAATACCGGGGTGATTGATAATAATAATAAAAAGGGCCGGGTGATCGATAATAATAATAAAAAGGGAATCAACCATATTAGGGTTAATGGGAATGAATTGTACAAATGATAAATGAAGCCAGGTCGAACTAAGATGATTTCTACAGGAAATCGACAATAGCGACACACAAAGGGAGGAGACTCAAGAAACTAATCACCTTATAAATTCATGAAAACGCCATAAAGGGACAATAATTATGCCGGGTGAGAGATCAAATTCGAAGTTGGGTTTTCAATTAGTGGGGACGTGTTATGTGTATCGTTTTTTAGGTATAGCGAGTCATTTATATGATAAGCATTTTATTTGTGATTAATTGATTTTTTATGCGCATTCATTCTTTTAATATATTATAAAAATTGCTATTTTTAGATTAATTAAATTATTAATAAATTTTTATTTATTTTATAGTAGATATAAATATAGATAAAAACTTAATAAAGGACAGTTGTCATTTTTCAAGATTTTCTTCATTATTTGATTATTGTTGTCTATTTTTTCAGAAATTTATTTTTTTTGGTTTCTTTATAAAGAGAAAAAAATTATCTTTTGTTCAAAAGAAAAGAAGAAAGAATAAATTATTACAAGTAAAAAAAAATTATATATTTAATTCAAAAAATAATAAGTTAGAAAGTAAAGTGCAGTAAAAGAAAAACAAAAAAAGAATAGATAGTAAGTTAGAAAAGACGTTTATCAATAGGTGCTTAAAAATTATAAACGGTGTTTTCTAACACTAGACTAATATCGAATGATAAATTATGGAATCTATCAAAACATATTCTCCACATTACACTAAAGAAAAAACGTATTCAATTCCTAACTTATATACTGAGAAACCCCAACTGTAATTTTGTCCATGACGCTTTAACATGGTTCTTTACCTGTAAGGGGAAATAGTACAGTTGGTACATGATAACTTGTTTTAACCGAGATGTTGCAGACTTGAACATGAATTGGAAACATTTCATAAAATTAAATAATAAAAAAAATTTATAAAAAGCTTTTTAAGATTATTAGGTTATCTAAAATAATATCATACTCTTCATCACTCTACTCATTCTCATCTTCAACTACTAAAATACCTTCAACAAGATTACAGGTTCATTTCTTTTATAATAATCAAATTTTTAACTTAGATCCATTAAACATTAAATTTAAGTCACCCTTCCTCTGTTCTAATTACAATTAAATATAAATATGGCAGTAGGTTATGGGTGTTGGCTGTTTATTTTAGCCCATTCCCTCTTAATCAGCCCACAGACGTTTAAACAATATGTGCATACAAGTAAGTACGGCTTACAAACGTGTAAAAGGCTTCTCATATTTTCTCCCTGAATTCTTTTAAAAATCAATTATGGAAATGAAAATTAAATGTGCGTAGCTCTGTTGTACCTACAACGTTTAGAGGGCTAATGCGCTTTATCACTTATACACCAATCCTTTCTTTTATTATCAACTTTTTCGCCAAAACAGATGATGTTTACCTAAAACACATTTCTAAACAATAGTACCACTTCAATATGAGAATGGGTTCTCTAGATGGAATTGATTTATCCCAACTTAAAGTAATTACAAAAGACATATATAGTAAATTGATAAATATCTTTAAAAAAATATTATGATTCATTAAATATCACCAATTGTATTGTTACAATAACAATTTTTTTGAATTGAAAATAAAATTTAAATTCTTTACATTGAATTTTAATGAATTTTTATACAAATTTCAATAAAAATATTGAATATATTTATAACAAATCATATAAAAGATTATTATTACTGCCTACTTTTAATAAAAATTTTAAATAATAAAAAAAAGAAATGAATAACCAAAATTATTCATTGAAAAATGTGTGTAATTAAAGACCTTTAAAAAATATGTGTGGTAGAACCAACCTAATACTCTACCCACTTTCCCTCATTGAATTTCTGACCACATCTATGGTGAATTATGATGTAAGTCAAATCCCACCATTTATTTTATATCTTCCTTTTGTGCTTTTACCATGCGCGTATGCAGGAATTTGGTCTGAGGGGGGGGGGATAATAAAATTTTTTAAGAAATATTATTGTTAATTATAAATACTAAGCATAAATTTATTAGGACTAATAACTTTTCTAATACACAATTTTAAACTAATGTGAATTAAAAAAAATATTTATATAAACCGGCATTGAAAAACTATAAAATAAATGTGAATTAAAGTGAATACAACCCACGATATGAATCACTTAAATGACCCAAAATTGAAATTTGAATTTTTTGAACTTTTAAAATATATAAAGTATAAAAAATTTAAATGTTGGAAATATAAATTAATACACAAAAAGTTTCTTAGGAATAATTGTATTTTGTATGTTTTGAGCTAATTTTTCAATTATCTATCCTTGCTTGGCATTAAATGCCTATGAATATTCAAAAGATTCAAATCATTTAATCTACTTTCAAATGTTGTATTTCATAGGTATGTTTTTCACAGACTTGCAGGGGCCGGGCCCCCGAGCCGGACCATATTTTAATTTTTTAAATATACCTAGACCAGGCCCGTAATTTTTTTTAAAAAACATCCGGGTTGGGCCTAATTTTTTTTTTAGAAAAAATATCTGGGCCAAGCTGTATATTTTAAAACCAAATATTTGAAATCGCCATTATTAGCTATAAAAATCAAAAATAAATATAATTTATTTTTTAAAAAATCGGGCCGGGCCTAAAAATTTTATTTTCAAAAAAGCCACTGGACCTGAAAATTTAAAAAAAAATCTGTACCATGTCCTGCAAATAGTACCTCTGCAAGGCTCTTTTATTCTTCTTAAAAAAGAGAATGTTCTCTCATTAGTTTACTAAAGAGCTGCTAATATATATATATATAACCATTTTAATACATTGGAAGTATAATCTAAAATGTGTTTAAAATAATGCAAAGCATCCATAGCATTTTTTGGGACTATATAAACCATAGTTAATCTTTTAATCATAGTTATTCAGCTAATAAGGCATCATAAGATATTTTAACATTTTCATGATAAAAATCTAACAAATATTTATATTATTTTCTATCACCATATGGAAAAGGTTGGGAGAGGGGACATTTGTTTTATAATACTCTTCTACTGATCCTATATTAATGTTTTGACGATGAGCTTGCTTGCTGCAATTCGAGGGGGACAAATATTTAACACGTACAGCTCTGCTTTTGATAACATATAAAATATGAAATTCTTCATCAACATTAGCTCTAATTTCCTTGAGTTCTAATAAAATGCTCTCCGCTATTCTCATCTTCTTAATCAAGTCAATGTTATGTTTTTGAAAAGTATTACATAAAATAGTTGTATAATTAAATAATACATTCTAATGAGAAAAAAAAATTGGAATAAGTATTGAATCCAATAATTTTCTTGCTTCTGAGGAAATATTTCTTTCAAGCCATTGTAATATTTCAGTAATAGCATTAATAATCGGTTCTTCTAAATCTATAAAAGCTGTTACTGCTTGGAGACTTGATCTTGTTGGATAAGCTTGCAATTTCTTTCTCCCTGTTGGACAAGGAGTTTCAGAGATAATTATTATTTGACTAGAAATTTAGATAAATATTACGCCACTAAAATTTTAAAATAGGTAAATTACGCCAAGGAAAACTTGAAATCAAAATTAATTGATAAAATAACTTAGTAGATGAATGTGATAAATAAATGTAATTAAATATTTATATATATATGAGATAGGAATAAATATTAACAACCAAGGAAAACTTGAAATCAAAATTAATTGATAAAATAACTTAGTAGATGAATGTGATAAATAAATGTAATTAAATATATATATATATATATATATATAATGAGATAGGAATAAATATTAACAAATATAAATTAATATTAACAATGATATTTTTGATAATCCGGCATCTGCAATCCTCCCCCCCCCCCCTGCTGCATACGCCAATGGCTTTTACCTTTCTCCACCTTCATGATTGATTGTTTTTATTGATTTTCATATTAATTTTATGTTTATAGCAAATAGACTGGCATATCCAGGATTTTTATTAAAGGGGAGGAGACTTTTAGATGGTTTTTTTTGGCTTAAATTTTATTTGAAATTTTTAGTCCCCTCTTTGAAGACCTTTGTCTAGATTACATTTTTTTTAATATAATTTTGATTTTACACTTTTTTATTCTTTAACCTTTTTGATATTATTCAGAGACTTTCATTCATGGGTTAATTTTTTGATCACATCTTTGCACACAGTAAAAATAAATTTAGGTCCAGTCCCAACCAGCCCATATTTTTAAAAAATTCCCAAGATTGATCCAAGCTCATAATAAGTTATTTTTCCCAAACCCAAGCCCATATTTAAAAATTTAATTTATTGTATTTAATGAAAATACAAAATATTTAAGTGTATATAGGCAATCATTTTGTCTACAATACTGAAATTTATTATTAGAAAAAAAAATTCAAAGATTTTTTTATGTTAGCAACTGTTTTAAATAAGCTAAATTTAAATTAAAAAATTTAGACCCAAGCCCATTAAAAAATTTTTACAAATACCCAGGCCCACTAGGAAATATAACATTAGTCTGGCTCAGCCCATGAAGGTATCTGGTTTATATTTTACTCGTTTTTGGAAGAAAGAAAATGAAAGGAGTGTTGGAGGATTTTTTTAAATTACCTTAAAATGATATTTAGGAAAACTAACAAATATGACTAGAAAGTACCCTTTCCTCTCTTGGTTATGTTATGTTCTATCTTCCCACTTGTCCCGTATAACTTATTTCTTTTCTTTACGTTTTTCTCCACTTGTTTCTTTTGTTTTCCCATCTTCCTTTTTTTTGTTATGAAATTGATATTATACCTTATTTTTATATTGCATTTGAAACTGGTTCTAACCAGTTTCAAGAATGATTGTATCGCGATTATATAACAATCTTTTTTTTTCCTCTTTGTTCTAAAAATTATAAAGGTTGGAAAAATACCTTATTCTTGACGATTAAATATTATTTTGTGTGAAATTCGATTATTAATTATCTTGTTGTGCGTAGTTTTATTCTTTGGCAAATTGTGACATTTTAACAATAAAGTGAATTACTAAAATTACCCTGGAGGATGACTAAGATGAAAACCGGTCCCAACGTCAACCTACCTGAAAATCCCGGTCCCTCGAATTCTGCCGATCCCTCTCCCTCGGTAGAACAGCCCGCGGTTGTGAAAGAATAAAACGTGAAAAGTTTTTAGCCACGACCGCGGGCTGTTCTACCGAGGGATCGGCAGAATTCGAGGAACCGGGATTTTCAGGTAGGTTGTCGTTGGGACCGGTTTTCTTAGTCATCCTCCAGGGTAATTTTAGTAAATCACTTTATTGTTAAAATGTCACAATTTACCAAAGAATAAAACTACGCACAACAAGATAATTAATAATCAAATTTCACACAAAAAATATTTAATCGTCAAGAAAAAGGTGTTTTTCCAACCTTTATAATTTTTAGAACAAAGAGAAAAAAAAGAAGGTTGTTATATAATCGCGATACAATCATTCTTGAAACTGGTTAGAACCAGTTTCAAATGCAATATAAAAATAAGGTATAATATCAATTTCATAACAAAAAAAAGGAAGATGGGAAAACAAAAGAAACAAGTGGAGAAAAACGTAAAGAAAAGAAATAAGTTATACGGGACAAGTGGGGAGATAGAACATAACAGGTTATAAGCAGATAATGTGTAAACTTTAAAAATATAATATACTTAAAATTAATAGTTCCATAAAAAATAGGTCTACCTAATTTTTAATAAAATTCTTTCCATTTCCCAGCCTGGCCTAGATTTGGAAAAAATTTTTTTAGCCAGGCTCCTTTTTTTATTTTAAAGCCAGGCTTATATTTTAAAAAATTTGTCATGACCCATTACTAAATTTTTAAATTTTATCAATAATTTTTGCTGCATTTTGAAAATTGAAAATATGAGCACTAATGAGTTTATGATATTTATATGATTTTCCAACTCTTTGATTGATATGATTTACATTTATTTTAAAGAAATTAGAAGTTTTTTAAAAAAAATATAATGCCTGACAAGGTATTATTATCCCATTCCATTAAATTGCCTGATCTTACATAAACTAAATACCGGGTATGGTCTAGGTTCCTACTAGGATTAGTATATAATAGAAAGAGGTAAAACCTGACGAGGCAACAACGGGTTAGTTTGGTTGGTTATATTTTATTATTAAATGCAAATTCAAGCTATCGGCCCCAAATCTTCTTTTATACCTTATTTTCTTCTTATCCAATATTATAATATTTCATTATTCAATTTAGTCAATAAAAGATTTTTTTTTCTTTTTTAAAATCAAAAATTAAGTTTATCAGAATTTAAACGACCTAAATATTGGGACAAAAATCGATATTAGTATTATTAGAAGAGTGAAATTTTTTTTATATTAATTTAACGGATTGAAGTGTACATGAAAAATATTTCTTCTTAAATGGAGATCTAAACGTTATAATATGAATTTTTTTTAACCGTTACCCTGCATTTACATTATCGCGAATTCGTGGTGGATTACACAAAAATACATCCTATTTTGTATACTTCGCCGCCAATTCGCGCTAACTATAATGCAGTTATAACAATATAATTGATTTAAGAATTTAACACCATTTTATAACAATATCGCTTATGATGTTTTCCCGTTTCTTATTTCAGGTCTCTGAAATCTAAAATTTTTCTCGGTTTTAACTATTTTTCGACGTTATTAATTTCCGCCCTTGGGAAATTGGTTAAAAGTATTAAGATGCCTCCTAACTCGTCTTATTTATTTTTTAAATTAAAGATGGTTGTTAAGATAATTTAAAACATTGGGCGGGAAACATAATTTTTAGATAAATGAGCAGGCGGGTGGATGGATTTAAAAAAACCACGTGGGCGGGTTAGCAGGTTTAAAATTTTAAATGGATGGGCTGGTGTTCGGATTAAATCCCGCCTAGTGTTGTTAAACGGCTCGTTTTGAGCCTATTTTTCAAAACGGCTAACTCAATATTTTAGTCAGAAAAATATTGCCTAAGCCTCGAGATTTCGATAATATATGTCTAAACCTCTGTTACTTCTATGAGAAAAATCTTCAGGCCTGCGTAATATTTTTCTGGATATAATATTGAATTAGCCGTTTTTAAAAATCGGCTCAAAACGAGCCGTTTAACAACACTAATCTCGCCTTTTGCTGACCTCTAATCTGAATAGAAAGTGATGTTTAGAGTATTTTAAAGATATTATCACCTTATGTCGAAATCTCTATTTAAAAAGAAAGATATCCTAGCTTCTTTTGTGATTACGATTTAAAATTAAGAACAAAAATTGGGTCGAATTAATACAACTATAAAAACTCAACTATAAAAACTCCCTTTTTAACGTTTATCATAGAGACATCGGAATATCCATTAGCGAATTTCTATGTTATTATATGTTTATCCGAGATCTGCAGGGGTAAAATTTTAAGCCCGCTCTGGATTAAAGAAAAATCCCTATTTTTAAGCCCTGCCCGAATTTAAAATTTTTTTTATTTGCCCCTGTCCAATTTTCACTTATTCTTACGCCCTTGTTGATTTTAAATATTTCGTCATTTTAAAATGTATTTTAATTAAAATATTATCAGCAAATGAATGTTATATACTGGGTTATTTATATAATATTAATATTTTTAGGCGCCCGATCTTAAAAAATTAAAATTATACCATTTTACGCTCTTCTCCTAGCCGGTAGATTTCTGATATTTATAAAACTTTTTTTTTTAAATCATAAAAATTTATTATTTGAATAACCTTATAATGTAAGCCCCATAATTAGCCTTATTTCGCCATATAATTTTTACTAAATTGAAATATTTTTTTTGCAAAAATTCGATATTTAATGTTAAAATAAATATTTCACTGTTATAACTTATTAAAAATTACAAGTTATTTTTGACCTTCTTTTTGAGTAATAAATTTTAAGATTTATTGAGTAACATTATGACAAAAGCAATCTATAAATAAAAATTAATTATAATTGAAACGTTAAACTTGGAAACATCTTAAAGGGCAGGGCGACTCAAACTATAATTATGCTAATAGTATTGTTAAATCACTAAACTTTGACATCTCAAATAGAACTGAGTAGCCCTCTAAACTGTGCCTCAACTTAAAGGTGGGATAATAACTTGACTTAGCCGTTTTGGAGATGGCTAACGATATATGATTTTAACAACATTCTATTCTGACATACGGATATAATAGATAATTATAATTTCGTTTAAAAAAAATTCTAAATAGTTACTCAGTCTAATTTTTTTAGGGTTTGCATTTTCAATTATTCATTTACTTAAGGAAGATAAATTATATTTAAATATTATATTATCTACAATGAGGTGGGCAAGGTCAAAATAACTATGTTGGCAACCGATCTAAGTCAAGATAAGATATAGTCGCTGTTGAAGCTTTTACTTTGGTCAGTACCGACTTGCTTGAGTTTTGAACGGGCATTATTCCCTTCGAACTCTCGTTGATTTTGAATTTTCCACTCCAATGGTGACCTCGGCAGAAAATTTTAAATTATTCTGTCATATCTTATATATATATCTAGATTATTTTTTTAAAAATATAAATTCTTATTTTTCTCTAGTGCTACCAATTTTTTTGCCTTATATATATATATGAATCTTAAAATCTTTTATAACAACTTTAATTTATGAGGACTGGAATTTTAAGCGGGGTAGAATTTATTTAGCGGGTCGGTTCGGACCCCAAAATTTTCGAAAATAATATTTTATTTTTTTCTTCTGAGATTGAAAAACCCAACAATCTACCTTAAAAAATACATTTTTTTCCCCCTTATCGCTTGCTTTGCAGTACATAATAGGACTCCAAAAAAGAGGATTTTATAGCCTATCATGGAATAAATAAGAGTTTTTTTTATTTTATTTTTATTTTAAGAGTTATATGTGCATATTATAGTTACATTTTTTGTTTGAAAAAGTTTAATTAACCTTGTCTGTTTTTTTTAAATATAATTTTATGGGTTCTATTATAATAATCTGCGAAATAAAGATAAATAATCAAAATACTATAATATAATTGTACCATTCAATAAGATCAATGAATAACATATAATAACGCGTTAAGAAAAAGCTCAGTATCATCATTGCAGTCCTGACAATATTCTCTGGCTTGTTTTACTTCTAATTTTGTAGTTATAAGCTAAAATTCGTTTCAAGGCTCACGACAAAATTATTTTCTTAGCCAGTACATTAATACTAGTGCTCTATTTTGTACCCATTTTCTTTTCACCTTTAAAAAAAATTTGTCTTAAGATCTTATAAATATTTTTATGAATTCAAAAAAGTAAATATAATTGAAATTTTGTTTTCAAGGCAAAATGAAGTTCAATTCTTTAAAAAAATATTATTTTTTTTACATAACTTGCTTGTCAAATGTGTCATTTTTTCGAAAACATTTTGTTAAAACTAACAAATTTTTGTTTCAATAAATAATTAAAAAAATAAAATAATGACGATGAAGAGCTTGATTAAACAATAGTTTTATTCTGACCCATTAATTTTTTCGTAACTTAGTTTACATATTTAAAAATCATAGACCCGCAGACACCGAACCCGATCTGATCCAAGTTACCAGAGCGGATCCCGAAATTGTGTGCTTTTAAAAATCCGGGTGGTATTCAATTTTTTTTGAGATAAATTTAATAGTATCCATTATACCATTTGAGACCATTAGATTAGATATTGATTTCCTTCTCATATTTCCTTTTAGAAATAATTTTTTTAAATATAACGAAAAACTATTTAAAATTTTAAAATCATCATTCTGGCCGCGCTTAAAAATGGGGGTAATTTAAATCCGAATGGGCCTTAAAATTATTTTTGCAAGTTCTGTGTTAAAAACTCAAAACTCCATGCCACTTCCTCTATATATTGAACATAATTATTTTAAGCATCCTCTAAAACTAACTAATATACATTAGTTAACATTTAAAAATTAATTAATTTGATCACTCGTAATCTTAGTAAGTCATAAATATTTTAATTAACATAGGAAAAGTGTAAAATAATATTTAAAAAAAAATACTTCTCATCTCACGGGACAGATTATTAAGAAAAAGTTCATGAATACTTGATACAGAAAGTTTTTTTATATAATTTTCACTTTTTCTACTTACATTCAAAACAAAGGTTTGATTGAAGTTATAAATAATAGAAAAAAAAATGTTATTCTTATATTTAATTTATATATACGTTTATTAATTTTTTTTAAAAAATCCACAAGCTGGAGGCTGGCTCCGGTATTACGTTATAATAATTGAACGCTTTTTAGTTTTTAATTAGATCGCGCTTTTATTCATTTCTTTTTTTAATTGATTCTTAGTATCATTATTTGAAAAAATATATAAAGAATGTTAATTTTATATTGGCATGGCATAACACCGATTGAACACCATAAAATAAAATATCCTTAAATAAATTCTTGATATTTTTTATGATTTTAGTCGATATAGTAGTATACATTACTTAAGTTGGGTAATGGTTATAAGGCGAATTTTATTTCTGCTTTCTACAGTGGACTTATATTTTCAACAAGAAAGACCCGAGACTGATGTGATAGTTATCGGCTAAAATCTAAGCTTAGCCAGCAAAAAATTGGCTAAAATAGAATAATTATCCAACTATAAACATATACTAAATTAAGCCTTTACGATGATTAGAATGTTGCCTGTTTATATTTTTGAATCGATTTTTCAAGGCTTTGACTCTTTTTTAAAACATAAATCCTCTCATAATGTCCCCTAACATTAAATCCAAAATGTCAGCTTATTATAAAATATGATATTCAAAACGGCTCACTCAATATTTTATTCAAAAAAATATTACGCAAGTCTGAAGATTTTGATTATAGATGCCATAAAAGTTTGGACATATTTTCGCGAAATTTTAAGGTTTAAGTAATATTTTTCTGGCTAAAATATAGAGTTAGACGTTTTTAAAAATCGGCTCAAATCGAGCCGTTTAGCAAAACTAGATATTTATACATATAATATTTGTACATTTAATTATTTTTTTATGAAGAATCCTTCCGGCATATTTGATCTGATCGAACTGGTCGGCAATGGAACATACGGGCAAGTTTACAAGGTATACTTTACTTTATTTTATGTGAAAAAAATTATAATATGAGTTTTACTTAATATATATATATATACTTTATACCCAAAATTGGTTCATTTTATATTTTGTTTTTACTAGTATATATGTCTTATTGTGATATGGAATCCATGTGGATTCAAAATCTCTTAATTTTCAATCATTTACTGGACGCGATTTAAAAGTGAATCAGACAGATAAACATTTGAACGACACTTAACAACATATATTTATTTTTATATAGATTTTACATATAAATTGATTAATACACAAAATTTAATGGGAAAAATATCTGAATTTCATAGGGTAATTATTCTACATATACTGGAATACATTTTCGGTCAAATCAGCTTTCTAAGTTGAAAAATCGCTCTCAATAAATAAAATAAAATTTAGAGAATATCACAATACAACATGTATAAGAATTAATAATATACGTAGATAGGATATTTTGTGATTAAAATGATGTTATCAGAGTTTGAAATTTGAACTAAAAAGACCTTGATTTGGGTTTATAATATTTATTATTTTTTTAAAAAAAAATAATCGTGGCACGGGTTCTTATAAATTTTAAAAGGGGGTTTTGGTTCTTAGATTTAACATGGTTTCAACGGTCCTCGTTTTCTGGTCCCAACCTCTCTTAAATTAACAACGGAAAATTAAATTAAACAATTGATCACGCATTATTTTGAACATTACATTATAGATTAATTCCTTTTGTTTGAACCTTCCTGAGAATTTTAAAATGGATTGGTTTCGATTCCTATGTAGTTTTTAAGAGAAGGGCTGTATTTTTAGATTTATCGCCACGTTTTCAAAGGTTCCGGTGGTTTCAAACTGTCACCAACCCTTAATATAAAGGCCCGGAGTGTGGTTATTCTTACCTAGCGGGCGAAATTTTGTTCAAATTCATTTTTAACCTTGCCAAAAAATGGTCAAGGTAAGGCGCATAATCAAGAATTTTATTTGAGGAGGGACCCTTTTTAAAATTCATATTTTATATTATTGTACGTTAATCAATTAGTGATTATAAAAAAATTGACAATTTCTAATAAATATAAGATGATCAAATATAAATTTTAACACCAAAATGCTGTTATAAAATTATGTGCATAACCGGCATATAACCTCTAGACTGAAGATTTTTTGGCTAAAAACTTGGTTTCGCCGTTTCTGGAGTCATCGAAAACGGCAAAAATTGGAGCTGTATTCATTCTTAATCCTATAATTAATTTATTGATTACAATCTAATGTAAAGAAAAATTGAGTTCTCTTACCTAATCTAATAAAGCGTCTTCTTCTTAGATATCTTTTTCAGCCCATTCATAAAAATCACTTATAATGGGATCGTCTAACTCCATAAAATATAGACTGCTTGATGGTAAACGGTTTAAAAATCTTATTCTTTAGCTATGGAAGAGTCCACTGAAAGGTTTATATTAATGATGAGAGATAATTTGACGAAAAAAATACATTTAAATCTCATAACACCCTATCACTGCGCGAAAATAAATTTCAACATGTTTAAAAAAACAATCAATTCTACCTTGTCTTTCAACGAATAAATTAAATTATACTCTTATAACTAAACAATATGTTATAATATAGAATGAGGATGACAAAACATTAAAGTTATGCATATTCCATTACTCTTATTTACAGTTTTATTCAGTTATTTTATTAATTGTTTTCGTCGATTTTAAACACATCGTCATTGTTATTAGTGACAAAATAACACAGATTCATTGTTATAATTTGCAATGAATATTCGTTTTCATATATTATTATTCATACTATGTTTTATCAATAAGATTCTTGGCTGCATCGTTTTATTTTTCGCAACTTAAAATATCAGTGTTATAATTATATGTAGATTATTTATATATATATATATATATATATATCAGAGACCTGCAGGCCCCGGGCCTGGCCGTATTTTAAATATAACCGGGCCGGGTCTGAAAATTTTTTTAAAAAAAATATCCGGGCTGGGCCGTATATTTTAAAACCAAATATTTTAAATCACCAAGCTATAAAAATCAAGAATAAATAAAATATATTTTAAAAAAATCCGGGCCGGGCCTGAAAATGAAAATAATTTTTTGAAAAATAAAATCCCGGCCGGGCCAAAAAAATTTTTTTTTAAATCCAGGTCGTACAAATGGTACCTCTGCAGGTCTCTGATATATATACATACTATCGAAAACTCAATATTATATTTTTTAATAGGATATTATTATTATACTTTGTTAAAACTTTAACTCAATGGTGTCTATCTTATGAGGACAGAGTTTGTCTAGTCCTAATTACCAAGGGCATAATTTCAGTAAAATGAGCAAGTCTCTAAGGGCATATTTTTTTTAAAACCTAACCTACATTTAAAAAATCAAGATAAATTAAGTAACTTCGTCAGTGGGCAGTCCTCATATTTTAAAAATTCTAGCATTTCATCCGTTCTGCCTAGAATAATTAGAAATATTGGAAATTTTATATTTATACCATGAAGTACATTGGCTTAGAATGGGTCTTACTTAACTTTTAAAAGAACTAAATCTTACCCAAATCACCATCTCAGAGTTAAACGACTATTTAGCCCTATAATTGAGTTTAAAGTTTTCATTGTATGTGATACAATAAAAATACAAAAATAGGACAAATATATTATGTAATTATTTTCCATCCTAATTTATTTATAGACATGAGACCTAGATAGTAACAACCAATATCTTGGTCTTATCTAATATTTTTTTAAAAATTTTGAATAGTTAACTCCAATAACTGAGGTGACGAAATGTTTGTTGACGCACTATAGCGACTTATTGATTCTTATCTCCTTGCTCTACTAGAACCTCTTTAGCTATTTTTTTTGGTAGCAAAGATCTAATCTTTTTTTCTCTTCAGAATAATAGTTAGACGGAAAATCGACCAACCTAAAGAATAAATTTTTTCAAATCAAAAGCTTGCTCGCTGTCATCCATTCCAATTATTAGTTTTATTTTCTCAACTTCTCGAAAAACATTCATCTCGATGGTTCCGTCCCTTTATACCTGTAAAGAAGCCCTTTAGAAAAGGACGACAGTTGGTTTAGGAGGGTTCAGACTATTTGATAATGGTTTTATTGACCCTTTGTTAAGATCTTTAACTGAATTATGTATTTATATCTCATTCGGGAACCCCTTCTTTTACATCCTACTATTCTTTTTTGATCACGCCTTGTTTTTTTTCTTTTTATCTTTCACCTTTTCTAGTGGTAAGCTCCTTCAATATCTCTCTCCACTTTATTACTCATGATATCTATTTTTATCTAATTTATATTTCTGATCAATTTCATTTGGTTCTCCCACCGGAGTATCGCTATTGAGGCTAAAGTATCTTTATCTCACACCTAAGTATCAATATCGACCGATATCCCATCGGAGTATTCCTCATACCGATGTATCAAATGGATAGATATCCCACCGGAGTATTCTTATCGATTCCATTGAAATCTTGATCTCCCACCTGAATATCAATCCCGATGGATCTCCCACCGGAGTATCGTTATCAAGTCTTGTAGCTTGGTAGACATTGAGCTTGAACGGCTCCCGAGGTTACCATTATTCTAGTGCTGGCCAAGAGATCGTTATCACCCTTTAATGACCCACGAGTTCAGATGACCATCTTATTTGCTTTATTGGACAAGTATTCTAGCACCCGGCTGTCCAAACCTGTCGGTGACCGAGGTGGCATTTCTCAGCTCAGAAATGATATGTCTATACACATCCGTCATCGAAGAAAACCCCGAAAATTTTTAGTTCCCTACCAGGGCCTTGTATCATTAACTAAATCAGACGTTTGTATTATAATCATAGCTTTTGGGTCGTTCTTTCGTCGAGTAGTCAAGCTCAAGGCTAACGTAAGCAGAATCCGTTCGAAGACTAGTTTCTTTCAATTTCCCCATATAGCAGTGTTGTTAAAAGCTATAAGTAGCGCGCTATCACTACCACACTACTTTAGATTTTTTTTAAAAATATTTTTTCGTATTATGACTAAAATTTCAAATATATATATAATTTTTTTTTTTGAATCTTAATAATTATAATATGTCTATACTGCCATCCCAAGTCACGATATAAAGTATAAGCTATGGCTATACAATCCTTCAATACTAGCACGCAATGCAATATTAAATTAAATATACATATTTTTTTTATATAAAAAAGTATTAACATTATTTATTTGAACCTTTTTAGATTTAAAAAAATTCAGAAATCATTTATAAGTAGATGGCGTTTTTAATCTGACTAGGGTCAGTCTAATTATAATGGTAATAGTTAGAATAAAAATTATGTAGGAGAGAAGTGGATAGCCATGTTTGCCAACTGGCCAGGCCATCGCCCTTTGACTTTTATCTATTAAACCAATTTATCTCAAAATATTAAAATGTGAAAGGATTGAAATATTATTTTTTTTAGCATTGTTTTGATATTTATATATAGATGGATGGCTAATTTTAAGCATGTTTAACATCCAGATAATTATTTATTATAAAATATTATCATTATCATAATAGATGAGTCTGATGATAAAATGAAATGTTAATATTAATTATTTGTTGTAATTTTTAATTTATAATATAATTCTTTAATAAAATCTTAAGGCCAGTTGAGACATACCATGTTTGGACTGGGCTAGAAAATCAATTTTCACATAAACTCATCCAACTCAAAAACTATTATAGATACAGCTTTGATTTAAATTTTATTTTAAAGATTAAGAATTGGGCTACACATTCTAAACCGCTATAAATTGGGAATCTCGTTTATATCTCCCAAAAAATTTTAAAAATAATATTGAAAATAATATTAATAGATGCTAGGAAAAACACTTGTATTTAAATCGAGCTTTTAAAAAATAGCTAAAAATGGAGGAAATATTATCATTGTTCAAACAACATTTGGGAATATTAATAATTCCCTTAATTTTAGCGAAAACCTCAATTTAAATACAAATGTCTACTTCCCTAGCATCTATTAATATTTTTTTCAAATTTACTCTAAAAGTTTTTTAGAAGAACGCGAGATTCCAAATTTTTTTTGTTTTAGCTATTTTTATTTTAATCCTGTGTTAATTTTTCTATCGATATTAAAATATTTTGCCAATTTAGGAAAAAGATTCCATATTTTCATCATTTTGCAAAGAAATTACTTGTTCGATATGATTTGTAGCAAAATTATCTTCAATTTCGATCTCTATCATCGACATTTTAAATTATTTTGAAAACAATGTTTATAATGCAGATTTTTAAATATAAATTTCAAAATTAAATTAAATATAAAGATTATGATTTTAGTAGCGAGCTATCGCTATTTTTTTTAAAGTAGCGCGCTAATTACCGCTACTGGAAAAAGTAGCTCGTTATAACAGCACTGCCATTTAGGCTTCGGAGTTAGAAATGGTTGCTAAGTGGTCTCTCACATTGCAAATAATGAGTTTGATAAAAGTTTCTATAAATTAGACTTTAGGAATTTCTTCAATAGCATCTATAAGGATTCGTCCCTGCCTTCCTTTAAACACTTTTATAAATAAGATAATTTTCTCAACTCTTGCTATGGCTCCTCTCCTTACTTAAATTTAGATATTTTACTTTATTTTTTCAAAAGGGAATCACTTTTGACGGTCTTTTACCTTAAGGCATTTCAACTATTGAATATAATGAACTGGAAGTAGTGTTGCGTAATCGGCTAAAAACTACGTCTACTAAATAGGCTAAGCCTATATAAATCTGCTAAAATTAAATTAGTCAAAATTCTGCATCGATGCTTAGTATTAATTATTATTTATTTATTTTAGTAAAATAATTTATTTTATTTATACTTAATATAAATATTTTATTATTATCAACAAATAAACATGATATGATTTAATATTTTTTATTTATATTATTATATTTTGAAATGAAAATAAATTTATTTATTTGATGTTTTTTTAATAAAAAAAATAATATGCTGCTATATTGTAAAAATGTAATATTCTTTTTAATATAATTTATTAGTGATTTTCACAATCTTCTTTGTAAATGCATCTTTTATTGAGGAATTATATTGTAAATTTTATTAGATAAATAAACAATCTTTTAGGTGAAATCTTTTATCATTTTTTTAAAATTATCTATTTATCATTAAATGAAGTGGATTTTATGAAACTTTTTTGATGATTTTATATGATCTTTTTAAGGATAATATTTTAATGTGACAATTGTCATAATCGTTATTTTATAAGTTTTTTGAATTTTTTTGAAGAAAATAGGTTAAAATAAGTATTAATAACATGTGTAAATATAAATTTAGTGAAGATGTACCAATGAAAAATGATAATTGTCATAATCGTTATTTTTAAAGTTTTTTGAATTTTTTTGCAGACAATATGTTAAAATAAGTATTAATAACATGTTTAAATAAAAATTTAGTGAAGATGTACCATAGAAAATTGACAATTGTCATAATATTTATTTTATAAGTTTTTTGAATTTTTTTGAAGAAAATATGTTATAATAAGTATTAATAAGATGTTTAAATAAAAATTTAGTG
This sequence comes from Gordionus sp. m RMFG-2023, assembly GCF_954871325.1. Classification (NCBI taxonomy): domain Eukaryota; kingdom Metazoa; phylum Nematomorpha; class Gordioida; order Chordodea; family Parachordodidae; genus Gordionus; species Gordionus sp. m RMFG-2023. The sequence continues at coordinate 68,717,223 of NC_088775.1, forward strand.
AAGATGTACCATATAAAAGTGACAATTGTCATAATCGTTATTTTATAAGTTTTTTGAATTTTTTTGAAGAAAATATGTTAAAATAAGTATTAAAAACATGTTTAAATAAAAATTAGTGAAGATGTACCATAGAAAAGTGACAATTGACATAATCGTTATTTTATAAGTTTTTTGTATTTTTTTGAAGAAAATATGTTAAAATAAGTATTGATAACATGTTTAAATAAAATTTAGTGAAGATGTACCATAGGAAATTGACAGTGTCATAATGGTTATTTTTATAGTTTTTTGAATTTTCTTGACGAAAATATGTTAAAATAAGTATTAATAACATGTGTAAATATAAATTTAGTGAAGACAATGAAAAGGGACAATTGTCATAATCGTTAATTTTCAAGTTTTTTGAATTTTTTTGACGAAAATATGTTAAAATAAGTATTAATAACATGTGTAAATATAAATTTAGTGAAGATGTACCAATGAAAAGTGACAATTGTCATAACGTTATTCTTAAAATTTCTTTGATGTAAATGGGTAAAAATATAGATTGTAAAATTAAAATTGCCTGAGTATATGCCATAGAAAAACATATGGTAATAATAGATTCTTCCCCAAAAACAGGAGCAAATTGGCATTTTATTACATCCGTTCATCGGGTCAGAAATTAATATGCAAAATTTATATCATAATATCTAATCCTAAGTAAGAAATTATTATTTTTTTTACCAATTTTTACCAGATAATCTTGTTTAAAATTTGGGTAAACTTTTTTTTCTATTTTAGAATCAATATCGATGCAAGTTAACTATTTTCGTCAAAAAAAATCCAAAAACTTTAAAAATAACGATTATGACAATTGTCGGTTATCTAGAGTACATCCTTACTAAATTTTTATTTAAACATGTTATCAATACTTATTTTAAAATATCTTTGTCAATAAAATTCAAAAAACTTTAAAAATAACGATTATGACAATTGTCACTTTTCATTGGTACATCTTCACTAAATTTATATTTACACATGTTATTAATACTTATTTTAACATATTTTCCTCAAAAAAATTCAAAAAACTTAAAAATAACGATTATGACAATTGTCACTTTTCTATGGTACATCTTCACTAAATTTTTATTTAAACATGTTTTTAATATTTATTTTAACATGTTTTTAATATTTATTTTAACATATTTTCTTCAAAAAACTTTAAAAATAACGATTATGACAAATGTCACTTTTCATTGGTACATCTTCACTAAATTTGTATTTACACATGTTATTAATACTTATTTTAACATATTTTCGTCAAAAAAATTCAAAAAACTTTAAAAATAACGATAATGACAATTGTCACTTTTCATTGTCTTCACTAAATTTATATTTAAACATCTTATTAATGCTTATTTTAACATATTTTCGTCAAAAAAATTCAAAAAACTTTAAAAATAACGATTATGACAATGTCAATTTTCTATTGTACATCTTCACTAAATTTTATTTAAACATGTTATCAATATTTATTTTAACATGTTTTCTTCAAAAAAATTCAAAAAACTTATAAAATAACGATTATAACAATTGTCACTTTTCTATGGTACATCTTCACTAAATTTTTATTTAAACATCTTATTAATACTTATTTTAACATATTTTCTTCAAAAAAATTCAAAAAACTTATAAAATAACGATTATGACAATTGTCAATTTTCTATGGTACTTCTTCACTAAATTTTTATTTAAATATGTTATTAATACTTATTTTAACATATTGTCGTCAAAAAAATTCAAAAAACTTTAAAAATAACGATTATGACAATTGTCACTTTTCATTGGTACATCTTCACTAAATTTATATTTACACATGTTATTAATACTTATTTTAACATACTTTCTTCAAAAAAATTCAAAAAACTTATAAAAGAACGATTATGACGATTGTCACATTAAAATATTATCCTTAAAAAGATCATATAAAATCATCAAAAAAGTTTCATAAAATCCACTTCATTTAATGATAAATAGATAATTTTAAAAAAATGATAAAAGATTTCACCTAAAAGATTGTTTATTTATCTAATAAAATTTACAATATAATTCCTCAATAAAAGATGAATTTACAAAGAAGATTGTGAAAATCACTAATAAATTATATTAAAAAGAATATTACATTTTTACAATATAGCAGCATATTATTTTTTTTATTAAAAAAACATCAAATAAATAAATTTATTTTCATTTCAAAATATAATAATATAAATAAAAAATATTAAATCCTATCATGTTTATTTGTTGATAATAATAAAATATTTACATTAAATATAAATAAAATAAATTATTTTACTAAAATAAATAAATAATAATTAATGCTAAGCATCGATGCAGAATTTTGACTAATTTATTTTAGCCAATTTTTAGGCTTAGCCAATTTTTGGCTTAGCCCATTTTTAGGCTTAGCCAATTTTTAGGCTAGCCCATTTTTAGGCTTAGCCGATTTTTAGGCTTAGCCTAATTAGGTTTAGCCGACTTTTAGGCTTAGCCTAATTAGGTTTAGCCGATTTTTAGGCTTTACCTAATTAGGCTTAGCCGATTTTTCCATCTAAAATCTTATCTAAGCCGTTTTGTAGTCGGCTAAAATTAGCCGATTACGCAACACTAGCTGGAAGCCTTTAAAAGTAACCTTTTCAAACAGGGAAAAATATTTTGACGATATAATTCGAGCCCTTTTTTATTCACATTTTCCCACTCATCTTTTTTTTTTCCTCACATAAATTTTTTTTTTTACATAATTCTTGCACATTTTTAATTCCCCAGCCTTCCTATATAACTTCTTTCTAAGACAAGATCCTTTGAATTAATATATAAATATTTCATCAAATCTCTTTTAGCCATGAAATTTTTTGATATTAATTGGTCCTTCACCTCTTTGCCCGTTTATCAAAGGTCCTTGGATTTTACCCCCCCCCCCCCCTCCCCATATTTAATGGCAATTGTGGTTTCCTTTCTCGATTATCGAATTAAATAATCCACTTTTCAATTCGATCAAACAATTTTAGTTCATTTTAGTTCTCCAGGGTTCTGACCACACCGTTTTAACCATTAAATTACTTTTCTATTCCTTATCATTCAATGTGCAGTTGGAAAATCTGTTTGTCTCCTGATCTGCTTGTCTCCTGATCTAACTCACCTTTCAACTACTTAAAGAAATAGTAATGGCTGGACACGATTCCGAGTATGAAAACAAAGATTTCTCATAAAGGACTAGTTCTAAATCGTCATTTGTCATAGAGGAAGTTGTCTTATTCTATTTGTTGACACTTATGCTGCCTGTAGTAAGCAGGTAGACCCATTTGGTAGGCAATTTTTTCTTGTCTTAAAGTTAGTTGGCCGCTTTTTGTGGCACTACAATCTTTGATACGTTAATCGGCAAATCATTGACTTCCTTTGTTTCCTTAGGAGCCCTGCCTTTAAAATAAGGATGGCAATGTCTTTAATGTCTCGTTACAGCTTGTCTGGATGCGTCATGCTTGGCCTCATTCTCTTCTAATTTAACTCTGACCTCTTGGAACTCCAATAGGGTCTAATAAATATGGGCCCCTGTTAAATTTTATTTTTTTAATCTTTAGTATTTTGGAGAATCCTGCTTCCCAATCTCTAAATTTTTTTAAATCTATCAATAAAATATCAATAAGGACAGGGGAAAGACGAGACTATTTTTCTAAAACAAGAAAACTTAATCTGATTATGAAACACTTCCTTGTCCTTCTTAGTTTTACCTTTTCTTATAATACTTATTGCAAATTTTTTTTCTTATTTATTTTTTTTAAGAAAGTATCCAATACCTATTTCTATAGCTATTTAATAAATAAAAACTTATGCATTTTTAATTTTTTTGAATATAATATTTAGTTATGTCCTGGAACCCGGAGTGAGCCGTAATGAGCATTATAAACCTTTATAAATATCTGGACCAAACCGATATGATTATTTTTTGAAGGAGTAAAAAAAACCTTTATAAAAAAAGTTGAAAGTTTAAACCTGTTTTAATTTCAACCAAATAAAATAAATAATTTTATATTTTTTTAAACATTTTTTCCCATGTGGTTTATTACATAATTTACCATATCTGTGTCTTTATTTATAATTATTAAATTATCAAAATATTTATTTAATATCCAAAAGTATGTATTACCCATAAGTAGTTTGATAGAAGGGTCATTATTCCCATATAAATTTCAAAATGACCAAATTTAAAGGTTTTAATTTTATATATTATTTATAGAATTTTGGCATTTGAGTGTATTTTAAAGCATTAATAGTTTAAGCCTTTATTATGAAAAATAGTGTTTTCTTGAAATGCAAGTATTTGCAAATTATTCAAACCTGTTTTTTATATTATTTTTTAGGTGTGAGGGATTTTAAATTTTAAACCAATAATATTCATATGATGTCTTTACAAATTGATAATGAATTCTAATTAGTTTATCACATATTTTGCGATTCCCACAACACAAGTTTCTATTGAAAGGACCTTTTCGGAGCTAAAATTTGTGTTATAAAAACTACGCCTAAGCCTAATAAGGCTAAGCCTAATTAGGTTAAGCCTAAAAATCGGCTAAGCCTATATAAATCTGCTAAAATTAAATTAGTCAAAATTCTGCATCGATGCTTAGTACTAATTATTATTTATTTATTTTAGTAAAATAATTTATTTTATTTATATTTAATGTAAATATTTTATTATTATCAACAAATAAACATGATATGATTTAATATTTTTTATTTATATTATTATATTTTGAAATGAAAATAAATTTATTTATTTGATGTTATTTTAATAAAAAAAATAATATGCTGCTATATTGTAAAAATGTAATATTCTTTTTAATATAATTTATTAGTGATTTTCACAATCTTCTTTGTAAATACATCTTTATTGAGAAATTATATTGTAAATTTTATTAGATAAATTAAACAATCTTTTAGGTGAAATCTTTTATCATTTTTTTTAAATTATCTATTTTTTATTAAATGAGGTGGATTTTATGAAACTTTTTTGATGATTTTATATGATATTTTTAAGGATAATATTTTAATGTGACAATTGTCATAATCGTTATTTTATAAGTTTTTTGAATTTTTTTGAAGAAAATAGGTTAAAATAAGTATTAATAACATGTGTAAATATAAATTTAGTGAAGATGTACCAATGAAAAGTGACAATTGTCATAATCGTTATTTTTAAAGTTTTTTGAATTTTTTTGACGACAATATGTTAAAATAAGTATTAATAACATGTTTAAATAAAAATTTAGTGAAGATGTACCATAGAAAAGTGACAATTGTCATAATCGTTATTTTATAAGTTTTTTGAATTTTTTTGAAGAAAATATGTTAAAATAAGTATTAAAAACATGTTTAAATAAAAATTTAGTGAAGATGTACCATAGAAAAGTGACAATTGTCATAATCGATATTTTATAAGTTTTTTGAATTTTTTTGAAGAAAATATGTTAAAATAAGTATTAAAAACATGTTTAAATAAAAATTTAGTGAAGATGTACCATAGAAAATTGACATTGTCATAATCGTTATTTTTAAAGTTTTTTGAATTTTTTTGACGAAAATCTGTTAAAATAAGCATTAATAAGATGTTTAAATAAAAATTTAGTGAAGATGTACCATAGAAAAGTGACAATTGTCATAATCGTTATTTTTAAAATTTTTTGAATTTTTTTGACGAAAATATGTTAAAATAGTATTAATAACGTGTGTAAATATAAATTTAGTGAAGATGTACCAATGAAAAGTGACATTTGTCATAATCGTTATTTTTAAAGTTTTTTGAATTTTTTTGAAGAAAATATGTTAAAATAAGTATTAAAAACATGTTTAAATAAAAATTTAGTGAAGATGTACCATAGAAAAGTGACAATTGTCATAATCGTTATTTTATAAGTTTTTTGAATTTTTTTGAAGAAAATATGTTAAAATAAGTATTAAAAACATGTTTAAATAAAAATTTAGTGAAGATGTACCATAGAAAAGTGACAATTGTCATAATTGTTATTTTATAAGTTTTTTGAATTTTTTTGAAGAAAATATGTTAAAATAAGTATTAAAAACATGTTTAAATAAAAATTTAGTGAAGATGTACCATAGAAAATTGACAATTGTCATTGTCACAACGACAAGATTGTCATTGTGCATCAAAACCTAAATATAAAAATAGAAAACAAATATATATATAAAAAGGAAATTAATAATAATTAGGAATCACGAAATCATAAAATCAACTTTAATTCTTTATTCAAAATTATAATAGTAAAAATCATAAAAAAATAAAATAAAATAAAATATAATTAAAAAAGTTAATAATTTAAAAAAAACAAAGATTTTTTATATCGTAAAAATTTGCCTTTTTATACTCTTTTCAATCTTCTTATAACTAATCATAACTATTCAAATATAATCTTTTTATCACGCGTTATAACAATAAATCCACAAAAATTCTTTATGCAAATTACATATAAAGTACAACAAAATCCAAGAGAAATCTTTATGCAAATTAATTCTAAAATTCACAACAGTCATAATCGTTATTTTATAAGTTTTTTGAATTTTCTTGACGAAAATATGTTAAAATAAGTATTAATAACATGTATAAATATAAATTTAGTGAAGATGTACCATAGAAAATTGACAATTGTCATAATCGTTATTTTATAAGTTTTTTGAATTTTTTGAAGAAAATATGTTAAAATAAGTATTAATAAGATGTTTAAATAAAAATTTAGTGAAGATGTACCAAAGAAAAGTGACAATTGTCATAATCGTTATTTTATAAGTTTTTTGAATTTTTTTGAAGAAAATATGTTAAAATAAGTATTAAAAACATGTTTAAATAAAAATTTAGTGAATATGTAGCATAGAAAAGTGACAATTGTCATAATCGATATTTTATAAGTTTTTTGATTTTTTTTGAAGAAAATATGTTAAAATAAGTATTAAAAACATGTTTAAATAAAAATTTAGTGAAGATGTACCATAGAAAATTGACATTGTCATAATCGTTATTTTTAAAGTTTTTTGAATTTTTTTGACGAAAATCTGTTAAAATAAGCATTAATAAGATGTTTAAATAAAAATTTAGTGAAGATGTACCATAGAAAAGTGACAATTGTCATAATCGTTATTTTTAAAATTTTTTGAATTTTTTTGACGAAAATATGTTAAAATAGTATTAATAACGTGTGTAAATATAAATTTAGTGAAGATGTACCAATGAAAAGTGACATTTGTCATAATCGTTATTTTTAAAGTTTTTTGAATTTTTTTGAAGAAAATATGTTAAAATAAGTATTAAAAACATGTTTAAATAAAAATTTAGTGAAGATGTACCATAGAAAAGTGACAATTGTCATAATCGTTATTTTATAAGTTTTTTGAATTTTTTTGAAGAAAATATGTTAAAATAAGTATTAAAAACATGTTTAAATAAAAATTTAGTGAAGATGTACCATAGAAAATTGACAATTGTCATTGTCACAACGACAAGATTGTCATTGTGCATCAAAACCTAAATATAAAAATAGAAAACAAATATATATATAAAAAGGAAATTAATAATAATTAGGAATCACGAAATCATAAAATCAACTTTAATTCTTTATTCAAAATTATAATAGTAAAAATCATAAAAAAATAAAATAAAATATAATATAATTAAAAAAGTTAATAATTTAAAAAAAACAAAGATTTTTTATATCGTAAAAATTTGCCTTTTTATACTCTTTTCAATCTTCTTATAACTAATCATAACTATTCAAATATAATCTTTTTATCACGCGTTATAACAATAAATCCACAAAAATTCTTTATGCAAATTACATATAAAGTACAACAAAATCCAAAAGAAATCTTTATGCAAATTAATTCTAAAATTCACAACAGTCATAATCGTTATTTTATAAGTTTTTTGAATTTTCTTGACGAAAATATGTTAAAATAAGTATTAATAACATGTGTAAATATAAATTTAGTGAAGACAATGTAAAGTGACAATTGTCATAATCGTTATTTTTAAAGTTTTTTGAATTTTTTTAACGAAAATATGTTAAAATAAGTATTAATAACATGTGTAAATATAAATTTAGTGAAGATGTACCAATGAAAAGTGACAATTGTCATAATCCTTATTCTTAAAGTTTTTTGAATTTTTTTGACGAAAATATGTTAAAATAAGTAATTCGTCACAACGAACTAATATGAATCTACCTATATTAAAAAATATATTACTTATACGTTCAAATAATATATTTAAAATGAGTTATAATTCTTATATGTTTTTTTATACATTATTCATAGATACTTATATAATAAAAAATTAATTTCATTATATATTTTATAAATAAACAATATATTAACGTAAGGAGATGGCAAAAATTTTAATAAATAATATTCATGAATTAAAATCATTATACGATGGTGTTGCTTCAATAAAAATAATTTCAAACCATAATAAACTTTTATAAACCTTTACAATTAATATTGACTTTTGTTTTTTTGTTTTTGCTACTTTTGAATTTTTTTATTAAATTTAAGAAAGAAAAATAAATAGATTAGCTCTAATAAAACTGACATTTATTAGTTTCCTTCTTATTTTTTTTTTAAAAATACACTTTTATAATATTTTTTACTTTTGATTCTTTTAACAAATCCACTTTTGTTTTCTTTTGGTTTTTTAAGTGCACCTTTGTTCTTATTTACCTTTTTCTCCCAGTCCTACCAAAGGTTGTTAAATGGCTTGATTTCTGCCGATTCTTAAAAATGACGAACTCATTATTTTATTTAGAAAAATATTACTCAAGTTGAATATTTTGTTCTCAGGTGGCTCAAAAGTTTGGACATCTATTAACGAAATATCGAGGCTTAGGCTAAAATATTGAACTAGCCGTTTAACAACACTACCTACCACTATTGTGTGGCCACTTTTATGGAGGTTACGTTTTGGTATATAGTGCATTTAATATTTTAAATAGCACAGAGTATAAGTAGTGGCTATTATTATGAGAATATGTAAGCCAATTCGATTTCATTTTAACAAGAAAATATTAAAATAAGGTGCATTTATTGTTATATCCTTTTTAATTGTTTAGATTAAAAATATTTGTTAATATTATTAAATAAATACACAGCATTTATTATTATTAAAAGAATACTAGCAATCTCATAAAATTTTATAAGATATTTAGTATTTAAAAAATTTTAACACACCGAAAACCGATTTTTTAAATCAGTTCTGTCCCAATATTTTTGGTCTTAACTAGACTTATGAACTTTCTTCACTAGATGATAATATCATAAACCATTGTTAAATAAATTATTTACGTAACTAACCAATAGCAATGCCCCACTAGTGTTTTTAACTTGGTTCATTTAAAAACTAAACTAAGTAGGAAATTTTATTTTTAATTAAGAAATAAATAAATTGTATTTGAATACCAAAAAAAAAGAAGGAAGTCTTTTTATTTATTTTTAGGGGCTTGGACTCCTTAACGGCGCAACTGGTCAGTTATCTTTATTCTGAATTATGGTGTTCTTGCTGATGTTAAATATATATTTATTTTTAGTCTGTATATTTATACTAAGGATAGTGCCCCCCCCCTTAGCAAAATCCTGATGGCTCAAACTGGCTTGATATTTTAATTTTTTTTTCGAAATGTGGGTTGAAAAACTGAGTTTCAAACTTTTATGAAAAAATTTGTAAATTAATTGTCGCCACTTCATTTTCACCACAAAATCGATATTATGGTATATTTATTAAAATTCCATTAAAATTTATTATATATAATCGTATAAATCAAATTTTTGAAAGGACTACGTTTAGATTAAATCAAAACAAAAGTATCTCCTTTTTGACAACTCTGCACCAAATATCTTCTTTTAAATTTTCTTTCGATTTTGTGACTACACTACAACCCCCCTCCCCTCCCTCCCCTATTTAACTTTTTTTACACGTTAAAATCCATATTTTTATTTTATTATATTTTTCATCATATATGGATATAGATTAGTGCTGTAAACATTTTTAAAAAATCGAACGCGTTCTCATGAAAAATTTTACGTTCGTTCAAAATTTTATGATAAATTTTTTTTTCAATTTAATTTAATAAAAATAAATATTTTATATTTTTAACACAATATATTAGCCATGTTAAAAATATATTATTTTGATATTATAATTATAAATGCAAATAATATAGCGAAAGGATAATTTTATTTATAAACAATTCTTCTTATTAATTTTTAATAACAATTGTTTTCAAAATTTTCATCTGATAGACAGGAACGCTTGGCAGTTAATACAGCATTAGCTATTCTAAAAACGCGCTCTACAGGCCACTCAGCGTTTTGCTTTACTAAAATCCACGAATGTGAAGTAGGAGGAGGGTATTTTGTATTTGCAACATTTCTACATAATTATTTTCAGGGCTAATATTGGCTCTAGTATGTGCTTGTTTGGTCTGTACGCGCATATGTATTTGGGAAAAAGATGTAGTGTAGATATGATTTTATTTTTTAAGAGGACCATAAAAATCTTTGAGACACAAGATGTAAGGGCTACGACTCGGTAATCAGTAAATTTTTGTGGGTCATTGATTTTAGGTAAATTACATAGGAAGGATTTGTTCTATTCCACTGGAGTATTTCCACTCTCCCATATTTTATTGAAGAGGGCTAATAGGAAAGAAGATATTGTCATAGGTGCTATTTTTAGATATTCTTCTGCGATATTACCCAGCCCTGGAGCTTTGTTTTTCCGTGGTTTTTTGCAGGGATGTGAACCCTTCGACAAAAAAAGGGGTCCGGGTTCGGGTACAGTAATAAAATTTAAAAAGGGTCCGGGGTTAGGGAACATAAAAAAAAATGACTTAAAATAAGAATTTTTTTTCATTCATTCATTATACTTCAATATATGCACATTTATAATTTACATATAAAAAACTTAAAAATGAAATAATTTATATTTTAAATGTTTTATTCTCGCACAATCATAATATCTTCTAAAATATCATCCTTGAGACTTCCACTTAATTAGACAATATATATTTCAAAGATGAAAATCCACGTTCTACGCTTTTCTTAAATAGATGTTATCTTTATAATATATAAATTATAGTACTTGGGTCGCCGGTACAGCCATGACGATTCTAGACAAGATTTATAATTCTGGATATATTGAAGAATTTTCTTCCCAGAATTTTAAAATATTTGTATCCTTATTTATTCTCTTAACATCTGAGAACTTTTCTATTAAAGATGCAATAGGTTTTTTGATTCTCCTTTCTATCTGATGATAATTTGATTTTTCTTTTCTCTATCTAAAAGTAAAATTTCAAGATCATCAATGTTGCTATCATTATCATCACTACAACCAGTATTCATTATTGTCGTAGCCTCCAATATATTGTAAATAATGGAGTTTTGTGTATTACATAAATCCTTAAGATGGTCTTTAGCCATTTGTTTTTGCTCAATACTAAATAAAACTTGATATCGAGTTGCTCTCGAATTTACATGTTTTCTAATATTTCATATGAAAAGGACTTGTAAATCTCTCTAATTCTAATCGACATTTAAGCCATATGCCATGATAAACATAATTGTTCTGATTGTAATCTTAACGTTGTTATTTTTAAAGGAACTAATACACTTGTAAGGTCATTTATTTGGCATCAATCATCTTCCGATAAAATGACTTCACATGCTCAAAATCATTACAGGAACCTTTCAAACTTAATAATCGAGCTTCATACAAATTGAGGACCAACGTGTTGTGCAATCTAATAATGTCATAGACCTTTTCATTGATTTTAATATTCTTACAATTCTGGTTCTTAAATATTTAACAACATCCCTTGCTTTATCGATAGTTTTAAAGTGATTATTTTTTAGGCAAACATTAATAGCCAATTATAAAGTATGGGCTGCACATCTGATATAAAATATTTGTGGGGAAATCTATTAATAAATTTACATAATAATTATTATCTACAATAGAAAATAATTATTATATCAATCTTTAAATAAAATGAAAGTCCAGGAAGAAAATTGTAAGAAAAACGCGAAGATAAAATAAATGATTCCACAAAAAAAAGTTAAAAAAATTTATATTATTTTTTTGACACCTAGAACCCTTAGACCCACCACCTTTAAAAAGAGTTCGGATACAGCCAGAATATGAGGGTTCGGGTTCACATCCCTGGTTTTTTGATTCCATTTGATATTTCATTTAAAAACCAGACGGGGGTGAGGCGAGGTTTGTATTTATGTTAGTTGGTAGAGTAGCTTTACGTAAGTCGAAGAGCATCATATAATAATCAAGCCATGATGTCATTTGTTCGTCCTGGTCAATGATTACTTTTCCATTTCCTAAAACTATAGAGGGAGGTTTAAACTGCAAGTCTTACAGAAATATTATAATTTTTATAGCCGTCATAATTCCTATTTTCTTTCCTATCTTTATCTATATCAAAGGTTTTTTTGCTATGTCTATCACTCCTTAGTAATCTCTGTATGTTTTTCCATAAGTCGTTATTCGAGCCATTCTTTCCTTGAAAAATAAACTTATATTTTTTAGTGTTGTTAAACGGCTCGTTTTGAGCCGATTTTTTAAAACGGCTAACTCAATATTTTGTCCAGAAAAATATCGCCTAAGCCTCGAGATTTCTATAATATATGACTAGACTTTTGTTCCTTCTATGAGCAAAATCTTCAGGCTTGCGTAATATTTTCTGGATGAAATATTGAGTTAGCCGTTTTTAAAAATCGTCTTAAAACGAGCCGTTTTTTAATGATAACAAATGAGTATATTAATAAAACATTAATAAATCTTATTAAAAATCTGCAAATAGGAAATCGGATTAGGGCCTAATATTTTTAAAAAAAAATCGGGTCGGGTTAGAAGGGCTTTGGAATTTTTTTTTAAATATATCTAAATATATCAATTTTATGTTAAATTTTTTATGTAATATAAAAATATTTGATTTTATTTATAAAAACTAGACGCCATGTAACATATATCTTTTATTTTGAGTAATTATAAAAATGAATTTCTATATTTAAATTAATGTTGGCCAAGCCGACAAAACTTTTTTAAAAAAATTTCGGGTTCGGGCCGGAAAAACATTTTTAAAATAATTTCCGGCCGGGCCGGGCTTGAAAAATTAGGCCTGATACAGATCACTAATTCTTATTGCAAATACAATATTTTTATTAAAAATAGTATAATATATAAATATTATGACTAAGAATTCATTATAATTACGTTTTGAATATAAAAATTTTATGACTAAGATCATATTATAATAATCTAGCAATTTTATGATTTGAATTTATAAAGGGAGGTGTATTTTTCTCTGAGATTTGACTAATTTATCTAGAATCAAATTTTTATCTAGAATAATCTCCTTATAAATATTTAATATTACGAATCATTTAAACGGCTTTCACCGGTGCTATTTCTAAAATAGGTAACATTTTCAAAATTGAAGAAGTCCTTTCATTAGTGCAGGTGCTAATCGGTAAGGTAGCTAAAATAAAAAGCAAAGTTTTAATATTAGGCAGAGAATCTAAAGTGCTATTACGATGGAAAGGGCCTGTAGCATTTTTTGGTCTCAAAGAGTACTCTATTCTGTCAAAATTTTTATACCAAAATTCGACATCACAAAGTAACTTATCATACGATCCTAATAATTCATCAGAATAAAACTCTGAGACTTAATATCCTCTCGCGTTTCAAGTGTATTCAGACTCAACCGGCAAAAGAAAATGAAAGCTGTTTAGAATAAAATTGTGACTAATAAATCTTTCCTTTAATTGAAATAAAAATGTATCAATAAGGGGAGTAAAAATTTTATAAAAATCCTCAATCGTAGATGCATCAATATTTAAGCGATTGGACTATCTAGAAACTACTCTAGGCTTAAAATTTTTAATTCCAAACATATTAGTTATCACCTTTACTTTCTCATTATATTTACCAAATTAAATGATTTTTCTTTTATTTAAAAAATTAATTAAAATTTTTAAAATCTAATTAGTTTATAACAATATAAATTTTATTATTAAATTTATAAATATCTAATTTAACTATGCTAGAAAAAATTTACAATATAATTTTATTGTTATTTAATATTTTACAATATATTTTTATTGTTATTTAATATTTTACAATATATTTTTATTGTTATTTAATATTTTACATATAATTTTTTAATATATATTTTTAAACATGTTATCATTTAAAATTGACAATTCTTATTTGTTTTTTCAAATATATTTCATTTTCATATCTTATATAATTTTATTTATAAATTGAAACCGTTTTTAAATAAAATTATTCCCAAAAGAAAAAATTAAAAAAAATTTTTTTAAATTAAAAATTTTTTTTTCGGAGAACCCCCCCCCCCCCTCCCTCCTTGTCTACGCCACTGTAATTGATACTAGTAAACATTTAAAAAAAAATAGAACGCGTTCAACGTTCATTGACAAAAATCTAACACGTTCACTTTCAAAAAAAAAGATACGTGTTCACGTTCGTTCAAAATTTTATGATAAATTTTTTAATATAATCTAATATAAATAAATGTCTTATATTTTTTAGTGTTGTTAAACGGCTCATTTTGAGCCGTTTTTTTAAAACGGCTAACTCAATATTTTATCCAGAAAAATATCGCCTAAGCCTCGAGATTTCTATAATATATGACTAGACTTTTGTTCCTTCTATGAGCAAAATCTTCAGGCTTGCGTAATATTTTTCTGGATGAAATATTGAGTTGGCCGTTTTTAAAAATCGTCTCAAAACGAGCCGTTTAACAACACTAATATTTTTTAACACAATAATATATTAGCCAAGTTAAATAATAATATAGTTTTATTTTGATTATATAATTATAAATACCATATTATACAGCAAATAAAAAGATATTTTTATTTATAAAAAATTTTTCTTATTAATTTTTAATAACAATTATTTTTCAAAATTTTCATCTGATAGACAGGAACGCTTGGCAGTTAATACAGCATTAGTTATACTAAAAACGCGCTCAACAGGGGCAGATGAGGGAATTGCGGTATTAATTATACTTAATAAACAACAACTCTTTTAACATGGGGAATTTATTAAAAACATTTATTGTTTCTTTGCTTCAGAAAATTGAGATCAGTTATTTTCCTCCAATCTTCTACTTCCTCGTCAAAAAGAGGATATTTCGAAATTAACAGTTTTTGCATTCTAGGGTTTTCAATGCATTTTTTTAACGCTATAAGTTTATTTTTATAGGTTCATTCTGTGAAAGTTTTATCCATGGCCATTGATGCTTGAATACTGGATATATAATTGCATAAAGAACTTATTGATCTTCATATATATGTTCGAATCTTTAAAAAAAATAAATATGTAATTAATTTAATAGTGATGGGTTTAATACCTTTTATTAATCCCATTTAATATTGCGTCTATCAATGGTTGACCGTATTTGAGGCCACTAATTTTTTTTAATTTTAAAATAACTATTGTTATTGTTGGGGTCAAATAGCCCAAATGCAGTTTTTCTTCTAATTTAATGATTTTACTTAGTTATATTACATAATATAATTAATATTACAATCAAATGTCGTTTTAAATTGGGAAGATTTTGACACTGATATAATACTTTTTGGACACATTTTACACTTGGTAAATATTGAATTAGTTCCTTTATAGGATGTTACTATAAAATATTTATCATATTTGTCCATGGTAATATTAATATCCGATTTTGAATTTTCAGAATCAGATGATGATGATAAAATAATAATATTCATGCTTATGCTAATCTATTAAATTAAAATATAAACAATAATATTCAGATTAATAAACTATAATAATGGCATGTTAAAAAAATTGAAATGTGAGAAAAAGGAAAAACAGCTGATTATAAAATATAAGAGTTTTTTCTTAAAAATTTCTGATTAATATTAAATTTTTCAAATAAATAAAAATAAAAAGTGTTTTTAAAATTGAACGAACGTTAAATTCGAACGCGTTCGTCATAAAAAAGGAACGCGTTCACGTTCAAAGTTCGTCAAAAATAAAAGGAACGCCGTTCATCATATTTTTCAAAAAAACGAACTTCGTTGAACGCGTTTACAACACTAATTGATATTTTAACGCTGTCAAACCACTGATGAATAATAGAGATGAAGAAATTAATTTGGGATTACTGCCGAACCCTCACGAAGAGGTATGCGTTTTTTTCTCGGTGGCAAAAAAAGGTATTTTCAATTTTAAAGTTCTTATTTTTGCAGAAATCAAGAAGTTCTTACTATTTTCGCTATTCGGTTGTTGTATGGTAGCATTTGCAGTGATATTACTGCTAACATATTCTGCTTCTTTACCAATTTTCAGGTTTAGATCGCCTAAAAAATTATTATATTATCATTATGTCAATGAAGCCTAATCTTTCATTTCTATTTGGTGGGGCATAGAAATTTGCTGTTATTGTGAGCCTAAAATTTGTGTTTAAATCGTTCAGATATGGTACGAATTTGATGATTAATTTATATATTCGTTTATTTATTAGGAATGCTATCTTAGATAAGCTTTTGGAAGTGGTATAGGAGCAAAATATTTTATAATCATTCTTATAATGTCTACTTTCTCCGCTTCTAACATCCTTAAGAGAACCGCTAGTTTGTTTTTCATTCCATTTATATTAAGGAACTCAATTTGTAACTTGCCAGTGAATTTGTTGTCTTTTGTTATACTAACTTGAATCCTAGAAAATTTTATAAAGATCCAGGTGACGTTAGAAGAAATTTTATTTGGTTTAGATTAAAGATTTGAAAAAAAGTTATAGTAAAGGAAAATTTAATTTAAAAATATTTAGCTCTTATCAGTTAAAAAAAATTGAAAATATGAAAAAGGAAAAACAGCTGATTAACAAATATAGGACTTTTTTCTTAAAAAATTTGGATTAATATTAAATTTTTCTAATAAATAAAAAGTGTACGAACGTTGAATTCGAAAGTGTTTGTCAAAAAAAAGGAACGTGTTCACGTTCAAAGTTCGTCAAAAATAAAAGGAACGCCGTTCATC
The DNA here is from genome assembly GCF_954871325.1 of Gordionus sp. m RMFG-2023. NCBI lineage: Eukaryota > Metazoa > Nematomorpha > Gordioida > Chordodea > Parachordodidae > Gordionus > Gordionus sp. m RMFG-2023. Next base: position 68,734,360 of record NC_088775.1, read on the forward strand.
ATTTTTTTCAAAAAAACGAACTTCATGAACGCGTTCATTTACAACACTAATATAGATGCCTTGAAAAGAATATTTATAACTTTCATCTCTTACAAAATAATAGTAATTATATATATCAAAAATAAAACTTATGCAATTTTTATCTCACTATTTTTTTCACCCTCCCCCCCCCCCCCCAATTTAATTATTATCACTAGTATTCTACTATAAAAATTTAAACATTATTTCGTTTGATTATGTTTTAAACGGTTTTAATCTTATTTTAAACTACAATATACAATAATAATATTACTTTAGAAAATGCATGTAAGTTTCAAACAAAACTTAATATTTATAAAAAAAACATTTTAATCTATAAAAAGGGCCGACACGTGAAGACCGGACAATTGGCAGCAATCAAGATTATGAGTGTTACTTCGGTTTGAATTTATATCAATCATATATTTAGTTTAGTTATGGTAGAAAAATGAAGCAATACGTCACACGTGACTAGCAAAATTAATATTAACCTAGACTGACAATTCATTTATTGATGCATCCATTGAGGAAAGCTTTAATCAATGTCATTGGATGTATTAAACGTTATCGAAAGGCATTTCGTCTAAGTGCCTTTCGAATTTCGTCTAAATTGTTTTCTATGGCAGATTTCAATATATGTACACTTCTTATCGTCAGTATAAGTTAGAATTTTTAAATAGCCGGGCCGGGTTGAATATTTTAAATTGCCGTTATTATTTATAAAGTGAAAAATTAATATATTTATTTTTAAATCCAGGTTGGGCCAAATTTTTTTTTTAAATCCGGGTCTGGCCTTGCAAATGATACCTCTGCAGATCTCTGGTATTAATGCCATTGGAAATAGATTTATACCAAGCCGCCATTTTAACAAAATTTAACGGAGACATTTCATCACTATTCCTAAAGTCAATAGCGATATTATCCACACACCCCCCCCCCCCAATAAATCACAATTAGCAAACCATACCCCTTACCCCTCTTATTTTTAATGACGATCTTGCGTCTTACTCTACCCCATGGTAGAAATTTCTATAGTCAACGTTTTGATTTATTTTACAATAAATAGATAATTTTTAAAATTATTTGGGAACTCTAAAAAAAATTTTAAATATCTTAATTTAAAATAATCATGATTCAATTCAATATTAAAGGTATAGAAGAGAAATACAATTGAAAAATTAAGGTGTTCCTTGGAAACTCAAATAATTTCCTCGAAACACCGATGTGGGATGGGCTTAAAAAATTACAATCTTTTTTTTTATTAACATATTATTTAAAATATAATAACCTACGCTAAAAACCGGAAAGGTTATAATTGAGAAACATTTGTTAAATATAAGATTTCTGAATCCGAAATCATACCACTAAAAACGAGTTAATATTTTATTATTATAAGTAGATTTAGGATTTACTGTATATCATGATGACTATATTTAAAAGAAATTTTTAAAAAAATTTCCAACATATTATCTTAATTAATTTTTATAATTAAATTTTTTTAGGAAGAAGAAGAAGAAATAAAGTTGGAAATTAATGTCCTTAAAAAGGTAATAAATTCGTTTCTTTATCATATCCTGTGTATGTAATAATCTCCTAACACACATTGAGCTTATTAGTCATTGTACATAATATTGTTATATTTATAAATAGATTTAGACAAATTTAGACTTTAAAAATAAAATATTTTTTAACACATTCGATATTTAAGTTTAAAAATAATAAATTTAAAGGAATCACATATATTAGGCAATATTATTTTTTTAAGTTATCAGCTTGATGATGACCGATTTAAAAACCCATCTGTTCAAAACTAATCGGTCTTTCTCATTGTTTTTTAAATTAGTCTTTATCTGGCTGAAAATATTTTTAAAAATTGGTCAGTGACACGGTTCGAACCAAACCATTGGCCTTTATTATTCGCTACGAATTTACGAATACGTTATTAGTAGGCATTGGTTTATATTCATGTTACATAGTAAAATCTGACCTAGTTATGCAAACTTTGTATATCAGAATTTTTGTGCTAGTTACTTAACGATAAAAATCATATTTAACATTTTCGATTGTTATTTTCGATTTAAAATATATATATCTTCCTTTACAGTATTCTCATCACAGGAATATAGCGACTTATTACGGAGCTTTCATTAAACATTCACCCGGCAAAGATAGTCAGTTATGGGTTAGAAATATTATTACTTAACTTGGAGGCTTTTTTCCAATTTTATATAATATCGGAGACCTAGGTCCGGCCTTTTTTAAAATTTTTTAGTGAATCGAGATTATTTTTGTCCATATTTTTAATAACTTCAAATGAAAGTCTAAAGTATGAGAATAAATGTTTAGATAATTCATCATATGTTAAATAGTTTATTGATAGGTTAACGTCAATGTGTTTTTTCAGTTGGTGTTTTATTTTTTCAATTCAACTTTAAATCATTTTTTAAGCGCTTTTTTTAAATTTACAACATGAGTTCGCTGGAAATATTCCAACATGTGTTAATAACCTACTCTGTGATTTCTATAAAATTTTGTCATGAACTTTTAAACATAATATAATTGATATCACTTTTTTTTTATAATCATATCATTTTACAAATGGGCCCCCGAACCTGGATTTGGTATGGGCCTGGAGGTCTCTAATATATAATTATATTTATATCTAAACGAAAATTATATAAATATGTTATATAATAACGCTCTTAACGTTCCTTTATAAGCACTCTAATTTTTTTATAGCACAACGAAGTCTCAATTATATTATAAGGTCGAGATAGCGAAATTTTTATTAATGTCTTAATAAGATCATATGACCAGGCGCATAGCCAGAATGGATCTATATTATCTAGTTTTCTAAATCTTGATATAATAATATTCTTGTACATTTTTTTTGAAAAATATTAAATTGTTGTGTAATTATAATTAAATAATTTACTAATACATTCCATTGGGAAGAAAAAATTGGCTGTCCTATTGAATCTAATAATATATCAACATGAAATATCTGGTTCAGGCCTTTGATATTTCTCCAAGGGCAATCAAAATAGGCTCTTCTAGATCCAAAAATGTAACAGTTTGATGTCGAAGGCCTCATCGTGTCTGGCATGCTTTTTGTAGCACAAGAAGTTTTAAAAATAATTTTATTCAACAATCTCTCAGGATGTTTATAACCTCCTGAAGACCTTATTTCTTCATTATCTTCGTAGATTCTTCATTTTGTTTAATACTTTTATTTGCAATCATTGTGCATCAGATTGTGAAGATGAATCATCAGTTATTATCATTTCTGGTATTGGGTTATATATATTTATGTTAAATTATATTAATTTTCGGTTTTTGGTTGATAAAATTTTTTATTTCCATCAGTTTTTAAGGTTTAAAAGAAATATAAGAAAATATTCTTCAAATTTTCACGGAAAAAAATATTAATACACATGGAAGAAATATAAAATTTAATTAATTATTTCTGCGACCATAGGGTAAGGGGCTAACTTTCAAAGAGTTCTTACACATTTGGAAATCTCTAATTAGTTATTTAATTTGCAACAGCAACAAATGATTGGCTGATGGGATAATTGATAAAACTGATAATCAGGCTTGACAATGTGACTGAACAGGATACAACACATGTTTTTATGCTTTTAAGCCCTTAAAAGACTATCGTATTTATTATGCTAAAACTACCACAATTAATTTATCTTTCTTCCATCCCTTTAACTATCAAATTTTATTTTTATGAATCGTTATTCATTTATTGATTTTTTAAACAAAAATATTTTGACCCTTAAAATTAAAATTAATCAATAAAAAATATCTGTCTTTGTGAGACGAAAGTTTGCTTTTTATATTTTTTTTGTTTAAATTATTATATAATTTGTTTATAACTAATTTATTTATCTCTTTAAAAAAGAAGTATATATATTATATCTTATCTTTTTTATAGATCATAACGGTCCCGGGCATTTACTATTTTTCTAAAGGTTTTCCAGCTAGCTCTTTTAATTAGGCCCGCGGGCCAACCTTTTGGGCCGTGCATATCTAATCTATTTTATTCGCTCATATTCTTGATTTAAGTGTATAAGCGATTCAGCATACTCGAGCATTTTAACCTTCATTTCCAAATCACCCATAGAATTAACATTGAAACGCTCTCAATCGTTCATAACTTTTAATTAAAGACATACATAGCCTTATTTTTTGGCTTAAGAACTATTCTACGCTAATAAGTAGTATATCCCCGCCTTAATCGAATCCGGAATTTTATATTCATAATAACATTTCTGAGATAAGGTTAATTTTGTAAATTCAACTTTAAATAGGGTCGCCACCCAACATTGATAATTTTATGTTCGGGTTAAATTGAGTCAGAAATTTATTTTTTTAAAAATTCCCAGGTTGGATTAGGAAAATGCTTTTCTTCCATTGGGTTTGGTTAAAAAAAATTTCTCTTTCGCAGGCCTCTACTTCAAACACTCTTTGGAGTAATTTTTTAATATAATATTTTTTTGAAATACAATAACTATCAAAACCCATGCCAAAATAATTGACTAAATTGAAATTTATAAAAAAAAAGTGGAATATTACAAAAGTTTTATTATAAACAGTTTAAAAAAAGAAAACATATAATACATAATAATTAAGAATTTACATTTTTTGTTGTTTTATCACCATTTTTTAAAAAAAAGCTCGTGATGGAATATTGCGGTGCTGGGTCCATCACTGATTTAGTCAAAGCTACTAAGACCAACAGTCTCAAAGAGGAATGGATAGCTTATGTTTGTAGAGAAATATTGAGGGTTAATATATTCTTTTATTTATTTATATTTTTTATAGTAGTTCCTGCTTTATATTTATATATAAAATAATGTAATTGTTTAAGATTAATAATCCTAGTTTTTGGGTCTTAATCAAGTTGAAGGTAAAATGAAAGCTGCGCAAATTCGTGCACTTTATTAATATAAGGGCGAGATACGACTATAATATTGCAAAAAAATACGTTTCCTCCTTTCCGAAATTAATTATAACTTAAATATTCATAATTGATATTCATCTTAAGTGAACATTTATTATTGAACACGAAAGAGCGCGTACATGCTTTTTCGTTCATATTAAACAAAAGTGGTTAGCAGTGTCACTGAGTATTGTTATTTTTAAAACGGCTAACCCAATATTTTAGCGAAAAATATTACGCAAGCTTGGAGATTTAGCTCATAGATATCATAAAGGTTTGGACATCTATTAGTGAAATATCGAAGAAATTATTTTCCCTAAAATTAATTCAAAATTGATTGTTGAGATGTTTAACAACACTATACTACTATCATTATTGAAGCATGAATTTTTATCATATTATATCGTATATTCATATTTTTCTATATAATATTAATAACATTCTTTGACCATTAAAGCGATAAATCATTGATTGTTATATTATCAATTTTTATATTATTTTTGGGATTAAAACAGGGATTGAGTCATTTGCATTCGAACAAGGTTATCCATCGTGATATCAAAGGACAGAACGTGTTATTGACTGATAACGCAGATGTTAAATTAGGTATAATTAATTTTTGGTTAAAAGGGGGTAGGTATATTTTTTAACCTATGGCTTCGCATTCATGCAATATAGGTCTTTGGTTAAAAGGGGGTAGGTATTATTTTACCTATAGCTTTCATTCATGCAATATAGGTCTTCAGTTCTACATAAAATACTATTTGTAATGATCTTATAAATAAAATTTTTAAAATTGAATTCTAATGATTTCAATGTTTTTTGTTTATTTTAGTCGATTTTGGAGTCTCAGCTCAGTTAGATAGAACTGTTAGTCGTAGAAGCACGTTCATTGGTACTCCATATTGGTAAACAATATTTTGTCTATATATATTTTAATTTATACATATTTGGTTTTTTTTTAAATTATAATAACGAGAACTGTCGACTACTTTAGTTACATTTCACTTTACTCTGAAAAGATAATTCGTTGAATAGGCGCTGAGGATTCAGGGGGTATGATAATTTATAAACAAAGTTTTTAATGCTAGGAAATTGTTAAAATTTTTATCTCTAAAGATGTATCTATTCTTTAGACGAGTTTATCCGAATCACTCCATTATAAAATAACGTGTTTTTTAAATATGTTGGGAAAGAGCCTTAGAACAAATTCTTTCCATAGATTACTTATTTATATCAATATCTTTGCTTAAAATCAAATACTTTGATTTTATTCATTTGACCTTGGTCATGTTGAATATAATTTTTTTTAATATTATTCTAACTAGAACTCTAATACAGTTGAAACATTCAATAGGCCAATAAAAAAAGAGTTGAAATAAGAATGAAATACCCGTATAATTTAATTGGTTTTTAAAACTAGATTTTATAATTATTTTTTTTATATTTATACAAATATTAGGCCTGAGTATTAAACAAAAAAATTAAAATATTAATTAACGAGTTTCCTATAAAGTAAGGAATTATTTTATTAAATTACTTTTTCAAATAGTAACCTCATTAGTGACTACATTACTTTTGTGTCGCGTTACTATACAGCTCTGATCAGGTTAAAGATTTAAAAGGATAGCATTTAACAAAATATAATATATGAAAATTGGTTAAAGGAAGTATTCGATATTACTATCCTAACCTGTCACAGATGACGGGAATCACAAATGGTCGTGAATATGAAAGAGGATGAATCATAATTGATGATGAGTATTTTAAAAAGTGACATAAATGAAATTATGCTCAAATTTTTTTTTAAAATAATTAAAATAAAAGCAAAAAATTTATTGGGCAAATATAACATCAATACAATATGTATTCATAAAAGTAAGTGATTTTTGGTGCAAGAGAAAATATGTGATATTGAATATAAAATAAAATAATTGTGCATCTCGTTCATAGAACAAAAATTAGAATTAAATTTTTGTTTTATTTATCAGAGCCTAATTAAAAGGGAGAAGTGATCGCATCCCTAAGGAAATATTGCAGATTTTGCATTTTTGGTTATTATTATACACTTGGAAATGAATTGTAATAAAAAATATATTAGTATTACATAAATTATGAGTAATTTTATTTATTACTGAATTCATATTCTTATTTGCTTATTCACCATAAAATGGCAAAAAATAATCGCTATGTGCAATTTCTGATCGAATCCAATCGATATATGCAATTTTTGATCAAAATACCAAAAAAATTAAGCCCTCATCCTTCCACATTTTATATTAGGGCAGACCCGTGCAAACAAGTTGGGGGAGGGGGCGTATTTTAAATATTATATAAATTATGCTTAATATTAGTTCATTACAAAATATTAGTAAACCGACACGTTTAAATTAAACAGGCTCGTGAATAAAATTCATTTTTTAAAATAAAAACATGTTAAACGAACGACCTTCCTTTTATTTTGGTCATGTTGTTTTGGTTGTTTACGGTAATTTGATGCAGAAAAAGATGAAAAACATATAAAATAATTAGTAGATATCAGAGTTGTTAAAGTATTTAGATATAATAATGTTGTATCTCTATCTAGATACAGTTTTGTAAAAAGGATCTCTATCTGTTTTAAGATACATTCTGATATACTTTTATTTAAAGCTTTTTTATATTAAAATAAAAATATTTGAATGCAAAATTCATTTTAATTCATATGAGCATATATTTAAATAAATGTATACAAAAATTTTAAGATTAATATAATAAAAAAAATATGTGTAGAAAATATTAAAACTTATAAAAATATTAAAACTTAAATATATAAAAAAAATATTTAAATATTATTTTTTTCCACCATTTAAATCTATAGATATCAGTTCAAGATTGTAAAGGATATTTTTATCATGTACGTTAAAACGTACTGCAAACGCAAACTCTCAATTTGTTCATAAAGGAATATAAATCCTTGCTTAGTCACGACGCCTATTAATTATTAAAAACAATGCCATTCATGCGTAAAATAATTTTAAGGGAATAAATTTATTTCAAGTTTTTTAAAAAAATTTTATAGATACACCCCTGACATTTAATGAATAAATTATAAGTTTAATGTAATGATATTTTTAAATTAAATTCTTGCTTTAAAGAAGAATTTGTTCGAAAGAATGATAAAAATAGGGGTATTGACATTTTTTATTATTATCTTGTTTACATTTTTGTGCTCTCATAATAAGAGTTTTTGTTTGAGACCAACGGCTAACCAGGTATATAAGTATTATAAAAATTGTATCTGTTTACAGGTACATTTGTAAAATCAAATCTACTTACATATTTGTAAAATTGTATCTGTTTACAAGTACATTTGTAAAATTGTATCTGTTTACAAGTACATTTGTAAAATTGTATCTGTTTACGGATACATTTGTAAAATTGTATCTCTATCTAAAGTAGATATCGTTTCCTTTAAAGAAATTGTAATATAATGTAATAAATGTGTAATGTAATTTTTACGACTCATATATATTATCATTTTAAAAAAACCGTAATTATTTAGGATGTCACCGGAAGTCATAGCATGCGATGAAAACCCTGATGCTACATATGACACTAGAGTAATTTTCATTATAAACATAATGTAGAAAATTTAAAAGTTTAAGTCACTTTTGTGTATAAATTTTACCTTTAAACTATTAGAAATTAAATTAGTGTCTGCTACTTGTGTACATTTTTTTATTATTCGGTATTTAATTTTCAACAAGAAGCTCTAAAATGAAGATATTTGTTTTAGTTTACTCTTTTTTAAAAAAAATTTAAATTATTCATAATACATTTTTATAAACATAAATATATTTAGAGTGACATATGGTCGGTTGGGATAACCTGCATTGAAATGGCCGAGTCAAAACCACGTAAAAATATTTTTACTCTTTTATATCCAACATTTTCTAATGAAAAGGTGTGTCCTGCTTAAGTCATTAAACTTTAAACGCACGCTAGGCATGGGGGAAGGGGGTGGGATAGAGGTTCAACTCCCCCATTAAAAAAGGAAATTTTTTTAAAAAAAGTTTTGTTTTAATTTACTAAATTGATTATTAAATGCTTAAAATTTTAAAAAGACCTATATTATGTTTTTAATTTATAAATAATAATTTTGATCTACAATATTTGATTATTTTTATATATTTTAAATAAATTTTAAATTAGCTTGCAAAACACTTGTCTAGTTTGTCATATTCCTTTTTGAAAAAAATCTACTTTGTCAATTCCATTATGAAGAAACGATCATTAATTTATTTTTAATTCAACAAATGTTAAGCACAGATATGTCACAAGTCTATTTGACTACCTTTTTATGCCGCTATTAAATATAAAAAGTATCTAAGTTACAACCACATCAAGTCTCATATTTTAGATGATAGAATTTTTTATAATGAATATAATAGTAAAACTTATTTTAGATATTTGGTTTATTTAATTTTTTAAATAGCTTTTGTTCTTCTAGAATCTTCTTGCTATCTTGTTTTATTAGATAAATTATTTCTATATTTATTAAAGAAACTGAAAATAAAATAACATCTATGTAGATCATAGAATCACAAGATTCAAAAATATCTTGAATCGGAGAAAGAAACATCTTAATGTATTTAGACGAAATTGATTTTTGTAATTTAATATTTGATATTTAAGATTCAGCCTAAGACTTGTCGTAATTTTTATTTCGCTTATAACTGGTTTTTATTTATTAGCAGAAAATAACTGATGGATGAACAAGTAAATACTAATCATGCGTTACATATTGTTCATTGCTTCTATAATTTTCCTTCTAGCATGATCCAATTTCGCAATTTTTTTATTTGCCAAAAATATTTTTCTTTAAACTATCTACCAAACAAGTTGAAGCAGGGGCGTTAACTAGCCTTTACAATCTCAGGGGGCTCAACTAAAAAAGCGCCCCCATATCTCCTATAACAGGCCTTCGGTCCGCTTTTACCCGGCCAAATAAATAAATTATACTTTTTTAATTGAAATTTGAAAGCTCTGAACAATTAATTCTTAGCAACCTACATTGACAAAAGGTCATGAAACTATTATAACGTTGTGTTACCATTTTAGAGAATGTTTTATAGAATGGACTAATAATGAAAAATTAGTATGCCTTACCAAATCTATAATTCTTGAAGAAGAAAATATAAGCGACTAGTCCAAATTATAAAAATATCTCTTAGATGTTATGGAAGCTAGATAAGTAATCGAGAAAATTATTGTGAGATGTTAAATTTCTAAAAGATTATTTTCCATTTTTAGATATATACATGACTAGACAGTTGACCATTGTTGCTCATCTAAATTATGCAATCAAAAGCTCTCAGCAGCATGAGTAATAATCTTAAATTACATAGCCGCACTAATAATAGATGCTGGTTAATTTGCAGTTATAACCATGACACTCACATGTAAACTCATATTAGTGTTTATTATGTTAGATAAATTGCTAAAATAAAACACTAAAAATCTTTAAAAGATATAATTATGCACATATATCGAAGCCATGAGTTATTTACACGGTAAGGATGTATTGTTAGAAATGAATAATTTAGTAACTAGAAAATAAGGACCAGAGTGATACGATGAAAGCAATTAAGATTTTATATACTATTGTCGCACCACCTCTAGTTGGTATATTATGTCTTAAAATAATAGTAGTTGTAATAATATCAAATATATTCGCATTATAATAACTCAAATATTAATTTTGTTAATTTTCAATTAATAAATGATTATATTTATTAAATTAGTATAAAATAATTTAACTAATAAAAAACAATAAAGCTTCTACTTTTAATGCTAAATAATATTTAGACATTGTGAATGATATTAATATTCCATTTTTAACACAGATTGATTGCAAGCTGACATAGGGAAAATATAATTTATATGTATTAAATCTAATCTAATAATTAAAATAGCACTCATTTATTAAAAATTAGATAGTTTTATTAATTTTTAAATAATAAAATTAAATCTATATATTATATAATAGAATTATAAAAGAAATCGTTTAGGGGGCAATCAAAAAAAATTATTTTTAGTTTAAGGGGATATTGAGGAGCCATTAAAAAAATTGTTTCAAGGAGCTATTCAAACTTTTCAGGGAGCGCGACCTCTCCTAGTGACGCTACTGGGTTGAAGCAGGAAAGAAGTATGAAATACGTACCAATTATTGACATACATTTCCGAAATAATGCTTCGAGATGTTTAGCTAACTTTACGCTTAAGACCTGATATCATAGTTAGTTTTAGGTTCATAATTCGGTTACTTGGCTGGCGAAATTGATTAAAGAATTAATAAGGCACTAAATATTAACGCAAACCAGATAGTTAGAACTTCCCCGTTATGGCATGATGCTAATTGACATTTTTTTACTAATAATGCCTTAATTAATGGGTTAGTATAAGTTTAGAATTAGTGTTTCCAAAAGTTTTATTCACTCGCTTTGAACATGACGTCATAGTTTTCATTTTGTTTATAACTCAGTTTCTTTTCGTGTTTCTCATATTTAAGTGAGGAATTGAATAGTCAGGCATTATATTAGAGCAAGCCAGATATATAGTTTTTCATTTTAGCACGATTTCTATTTTGGCAATTTTCATTATACTGTCCACCAAACGAATTAAATTAATATACAATTATGATCTAAACATTAATATATTTACTAAATAAATGCTTTTAGTCAGGTTTTAATCTTAATGGCGAAAATCTTGTTACTAATAATTTTTTCCTTTATACTGGTATACTGGTTAAATTCAAACACTAATAAGTATAAAACATTGCCATATTTTAGAAATAGGGTTTGTTCAGCCATTTTTAACGGTGATTATATAAAGACCTCGAAAAATCAAAAATATATAAGAATTTTTTATAGTAAGAACCCGACCGAAGGCAGCAAAAAGAGGTGTGGCTCCAAAAAAAATTTAACCCCCCCCCCCCTCCATTGGTAAATTTTAGCTACGCCACTGAATAACGTTAAATAATTTCCGTTTAACGTAAAATAATAGTATGGGTAGTATAATTACAAATACAAGTTTTAAAACCAATCCCTCATGATTATGATTAATAAAACCAGTTTTGTTATTGCCCAAATTTTCTAAACCAATTCTTCTAAATAATGTATCTACATTCAATTTTATTAGAATTTGAATGAATTTTATATATTTTTTCTAAATTAGCTTTATGCGAGATGCATCCGATGAGGGCTTTATTCTTGATACCAAGAAATCCATCACCTCGTTTAAAATCACGGAAATGGTAAATATATTTATTCCCATAAACTACCATTCTTAATAATAACCGAACATTTTTAATAAAGATTATACTGATTTTTTTTAAAAAAAATTCAATCTGTTATTTGATTAAAAATTTTGAATTAAATTATGTAGTTCATTTTTTAAAATATCAAATTCAGGTCCAAAAAGTTTCTAAATTTTGTTGACACTTGTTTGGCAAAAGATTTTAGAAATCGACCTTTTACCGAGGCCCTTTTAAAACATCCCTTCATTCGAGACTTGGCCAACGTTGAAAAACAGATCAAAATTCAGTTGAGAGAACATATAGATAGAACCAGGAAAAGAAAAGGTAATTAAAAAATAGTTGATAAAAAGCAAAACAACAAAAGAAAATAATAAGATTAGTTTAAAAAAACCAACCCAAGAATAATTTACTTAAAAGACAAGATAAAATTCAGCTTGGGGGACAGATTTACATATAACAAAGAAGGGTATATATATTTGGCACAATGGAAGGAAATATCATTTTTTTACAGATTTTTCGAAAATACCTTTATTTAAAATTTCACATTTTATGATTTATAATGTCACTTAATACATTTCCAATGCATAAAATATCTTGTTAAAATTTAAAATACCATCATTAAGTACTTTTTGTATATTAAATGATTATATATATTTATACAGAAGAGCAAAGGGAGACCGAATACGAATATAGCGGGGGCGAAGAAAATAGCGAGTTACCTCCTGTTATCATAGAACCAGTCAAGCCTAATAATCATGTTAATAACTTACACAACCATTTTATCGAGAATAGGAAAAAGGCCATTTTGGAAGTGGACGAACCAGGGGAAGAACTCGCCGACGAGTACGAAGACCTGACTCCTTTAATAAAAGCAGGTGCTAGGTCAGGTGTTTTGAACATGGGTAGGTCAGGACCTTTCAAAAAATCAAGGTCGGATTTGGCAGAAAAATATTACGATAAGAAAAACGACAAACCCAAATGGTAAATTTGTTTAAATTTATTTAGGGTTTTTTTAAGTAAATCAGGGCTTTTTTATTGAGGTTTTTATAATAATTGAATATTTGATCTACCTTCTGTCTGGTGAGTTTTTTTAATGGTTAATGTTATGGTTTTAAGGTGATTCGATATTTTGAAGTCTTTAGGGGTCATTTTTATTCAGGCAAAAAATATTTATTGAAATTTTTCTTCGATTTTTATAGTGATATAAGTTTCCCGGGAAACTATATTTCGTAGAAAATAGGGAAAAAACGGGAAACTAACTTTTTTATATTTACAGGTCAAAATTGATTTTTTTTTTCATGCTTTAGAAAATATATAAATTATAAACATTATAATTAAACAAATATGATTTAATTTCAACACTATAAACAATATTTAAACAAATATGATTTAATTTTGAGTAATTTGTTAGTTATCTTCGTTTGAAGAAAAATATGATTCCAACTCTAAATTCTAGAATCCAGCAATTTGTCATTTGCAGAAATTCTTTTCCCATAAAATGGAGATTGACTCTTATAAAAACTAATTTTCGGACCTTATCATTTTTTATCCTATTTTTCTAGTTTCGAATGAATATTTCCAAAGGAGGACCATATTCTTTCGGACGCTGCACTTGTCGGTGGCACTGATAAAATCCGTATGGCTAGAGTCGATATATATTGATTGGATTGCAACATAAACCTATTAAAATATTGAATAACACAATTTTAAGATTAGAAAAAGTATTAGATTATTGAAGATTTTTTTAAAATCGAGTAATAATTTTTTAAAAGTTATTATATCATCATATGATATTTCATCTAATGTCTTCGGTAAACACAAAGTAAATAATTTTGAATAAAATCCAATATTTGCTAATAAAAACGATTTTTGTCTTCTATTTTGGCAATTTTAAAAATGAATTCCATCTTTTATAAATAAACTTCCATCTCGCACTCCTTTATATTAAATTTCTCCATTTGAAACTGCGCCCAATTTATTATATTTTTAACTGCTTTAATATATTTTGTACCACAGTTTATATATTTTTACAAAATCAATCTATAAATACACCAATTAATCATCATACACAATTAACAATATATTCGAATACAATTAAAACTGCCTTTAAGCTTAGTTGTTTCTATTTCACCAATGATCGGTCATTGCCCTCTACATCAAATATTCATCCCATGTACACACTATTACCTTCCAGTTCTCAACTTATAATACCTAATATCATTACGGAAGACATATTACCTTCTATCTCAATCTCCCTTCTTCATACCTTCAATTACCATCAACCCTCTAACTAACACATCTTCCAAACTTAAATATAAATAGATTGTTACCACCAACTAAAGGGGAATTAATTAATATTATAAATAAACTAAAAAACCATAAAGCATGTGGTCATGATGGTATCCACAGTGAATTTCTTAAAACAGATCCTCCACTTTGTGCTGAAATTTTTATTCTAATTATGACAAGAGTTTCGCATGAGGGAACATATCCGTCCGATTGGCTCACAGCAATTTTAATTAATATCCCTAAAATAAAAAATCCAAAATATCTTAAAAACTGGAGAGGTATATTACTAAATTCAGTGGTAAATAAAGTTTTTGCTCATATTATTTTAAATAGATTGAAACTTATTATTGAACCTAATTGCGTAGACACACTAGTCTCATTTAAAAAAGGTCATAACGATCTCGAGGCCATTATAGCTCTACTAATTCAAATTGAAAGATAAAATTAGGAAGAATCAACCTTTTTATTGTAGCTTTGGACTTTAAAAGAACATTTGATTCTATAATTCATTCGAGATTATGGACAGCTTTAGAGGAGATAGGAACTCCTACTCATTTGCGAAAACTCATAATTAATTTATACCATAATTTATTTTATCCAAATTATTCACGTTAATCCTAAATCTCATAAAATTCCGGTCAATATTTCAAAAACAAAACAATTAGAATTTATGATATGAATCACGAGGAAAAAATGTTTTTATAAAATATAATAAAAATCGTATTTATTTTATCATAAGACCATTTTTAAAATTGGGAAAATGTTTATATTATAAAAATCATGTTTATTTAAGCAAAAAACATATTATAAATATTGGGGAAACTATAGGGGAAATTTCCAATGTTTTACATCCTTAGATTTTTTACCCTGTTATACGTGTAATTTTATATTTTTAAAAAAATAATTTCAATCCTCGATACCATATATAATTTTAGCCACCCAGTTCCCCAACAACAAATGGTCCCATTAGCTCCTCATCAAAAGGTTAATTTAGTCCCTTCCCCTCATCGGCACCTTCCCAGTCACAAGCTCTTGCTCTCGGATTCTCTCTACGATTCTACCAATAACATCCTTAATAACATCAACAATCTCCATTTCAACCAAAAAGTCAACCCTAATCATGAACCTGTAAAAAGCTCTCAACCTACTGCTAGCGCCAAAAATCAATTGCAACGTTTAAATAATGGAAAAGTTGTCCCAAACAATGTTCATAGGGCTTTATCCAAACCTGGTAATAACTTAAATATTAACCATATTCCGGCCCGAAACGTTGGAGCCAGCCAACTTATAGGTAAATATCGAACCAATAGTTTAGTTTGATAATATGATATGATTTTAAAAGAAATGTAGGTTTATTTAAATTTGCTCTTTTGAATTCATTCATATAACACATTCTTTTTGTGGATAAATAAATGTTTTAAAGTCAAGATAAATTTTCCCTATTGCTTTTCCATGAAACAGATGCGTAACCCAAAAATATTGGGGTTCCTCACCATAAAATATAAATTCTATAGGCCCTTATCTGTAAAAATTTGGCTTAGGCCAATCCTCGCCCCGAGGGTTGCGAAAACTAATTTTTATATAAAAAAAATACTGTATAGCTGTTAACAATACCCCATTACACGCTCAAAAAAATAACGTAAACAATTTAATTCGTAATTCTCTTGTGGATGCAAACATGCCAAACGATTTTATACTGAAGGCCGATATTAAATCGAATGGAAAATTTTTTATCAATCAACCGTCATCTGTTATTCATTCTAAATCGGAGGTATAGCAATTTCATATATTATAGTATTTTGATTTTACCTTGTGAAGTATCATTTCAAACTTGTAAAGTTTCACTTCAAGATTGGGATGATACTTTACTACGGAAAATGCTATAAATTAATCAAAAAAAAAGATTTTTACAATTTAAGATTTTTACAATTTTCCTCATTATTTTATTTGAGATTTTACCAGAGCTTTATGACATTTGTCCGGGATCACCATGATAAATAATCCGGTTTACCTTCATATTCGATTCATCCAACTTCCGTGATCTTTCTTTCTTTAATCACCCCCCCCCCCCAGGTTTAAGCCCGATTCTTTTCATTTTGTAACCACCTCACCCCATATCTTTTATAATCTCTCCCTGAAAACTATTTTCCTAATGATTCCAGACACTTTCTATACTTTAATTTATTAGGATTTGGACAGGCTAGCCGCCCACCTGAGCCGTTTGGGTAGTATAAGCACGGCTCAGCTAGTATCCGAAAACAACGCTTTTTCTGTCCGGACTTCCGTCTTCAATAATAATAATAACGTCAAAACATCGAAACAACAAACATTCGATAACGTGCCTACCATCAATAACGAAGATTTCAATACGCTTTCCAAACTAGATAACGAGAATCATAATAAAGTCAATAAAATTAATAACAATAATATCAAAGCCTTATCACCGACCCGCTCGTGCTCGCCTAGCAGCTCGACCATGTCAAATTCTTCATCATCTTCCAAATCTAGCCATAGCTCTTCTTCTTCTAATAATTCTTCTAACCACTCTGACAAAAATTCTTCCACGTGTTCCGATTCCGCTTGCAGGGCTGACCTGCGCAGTTCAGATGAAGACGCTTTAGACGAAGAAAATAGCGATCAAAAAGCCCTGAAAATTATTGAAAAGGCCAATATCGATTATCCTAATAATAATAATAAGACTCATAATGGTAAACACAAGAAATCCGATCATAAAAATAAGCATCGCAGGAGACGTACAAAGACTAGTAATAACAATGAACTCAACGTGGATGTCAAAGATAGCGTTAAAAATGTGAAAGACAGAAAATCGGCTAAAGTTAAGGAAAAAATTTTGGAAGATATCGGGGAAGGAGAAGATTTGATGGGCGAAGAAATCGCATCCGAACCGGGAACCGTAAATGATAATCGTTTTGGAAAACCTGGTATTTTATATTTCTTTATTTTAAAAAAAAATCTGTCTAAACGAATGATCTAACTAATAATTAATATTGCGTGGTGATTTTTTAAAAATATTTTAGTTCAACATTATACCAAAATATATTTTAAATTTAAAGGAGTCTGATCATTTCGATTGCCTTATTTTTTTAAGTATTATTGTAAAGGCACAGTTTGTTTAATTGATTTTTAAATTTGTGATAACTTCAGCTTCCAACATAATAGGAGCCCAAACCTCCTTTATCGTGAGCAGCCCCTGCAGCCCTCCGAATGACCAAGATTATGACGCCGATTCCGATACGCGCATATTGGACGCCAAAAAGCATTTAGATCGCATTTTACATTATAATAACAATAATAATTCCAACAACATTATCTTCAATGATGGCCAATTTAACGCCAAAACTCGTAGTAATGATACAAAAGACATATTAGTGGAAGACGAAGAAGAGGAGGACGAGTACGGATTTAGGATTATTGGAGGAGCAAAGGAATCGAAAGATTTAGATCCGCCTATAGTTACATCTTTTTTGATATATTGTTATGGTATATAAAGCTCAGATTAATCTTAGTTAGAAGAAGATAAGGATAGATGGGACTTCTTCATAGATTTATATTTATGTTAAATAATTTAGAATACTGAACAGAAAATTTTAAAAGATTTTTACTAATTAAGTTATCAATTTAATTGACCTCGCAAAAAAAATACTTAAAAAATTTGTATATTATTACTAAACAATTATGTAAAGCCTCGCTTTTTCATAACCTCAATCTCGTCAACATTGAGCAAATTTTTGCCCCACAAATTTTTAGTATCAATTTAGAATAATTATTTTACGACGATATTTTGTCTTTCTGCTGTGGAATGATATCTATTTTTTAGATGTTTTTTCTATGTATGTTGGTAATCTTTTTACATAGTTACATATATTTTTAAGCCTGAAGCTATTATCAAATTGTTCATTTTTTTCGATTTGATTGTCACTTTAACCTTAGTGAGTTTCAATGATAGCTTATGGCATGAAGGATAAATTCACAAGTTACTTAATTTACATAATTAAATTGTAATGAAATTAATTTATTCAAAATAAAGTTATTTGGCTTATTTTATATATTTATTGCGTATTATGTATATTTACCGTAATTAATTGTTACATTTATACATGTAATGCATGAAAGTTTGTGCCTTTAATAAAACTTTTTATAGTTAATTAAAATATTTTATAACCTTTCGGTCAACCCTTTTCAAATAGAATTACACATCGGATGTTTATGTAAGGGTGACGTATATTTTAGTATAAGAATGCTAGATGCCCCAATATTATTCCATAAGATTTGGAAGTAAGGGCGATTAATTTTACGTTATTTTTTACCCTCCTTCCTTGTATAGTTTCGAATCACTGAGATAAAAAATCTTTGTCCCATCGCACCATAATAACATTTTTCAATTTAGAAACGGTCGGCTGAAAATCGCATTTTTTGATTATTATGAGTTTTTCATTCAAAATTAATACCTTTCAATAGGAATTGTTTTTTTTTTAATAATAGTTGGAAAATCCAATAGTATTTACATTTAGAGCTCTTTTAGAAAGTATTTTAATTTCGATGAAAAGCCTAAAAAAATTGTTCATAATACGCACTTTGAATGATTTAAATTTAGCAATCTCAAGCAAGTAATGCCAAATCACAAATCCCTCCCGTACAATCATCTGCCCCTATGCGTCCTAGTAATGAAGGAACGCTTATTAATCGCAGCAAAAGAAACTCTTCTACGTCAAACCTTCAAAATCTGATTGCTTCTACTCCTTTGTAAGATAAACATAAATATGGAGAGGGGGCAAGGTTAATACTTTTTTTTCAGTATTCGTTAAAGGGGCAAGTATATTTTATAATCCTCAATCTGACTATTGTTGCCGCACTCTTAGTTAAAGCTCCATACCGAAATATTATTTTTATGATGCATGCACAAATTTTTTTTAAATTACAAATCTAATTATACCACATATATAATGGGCAATTCAACGTCAAATCGATCACGATTCGTTCGACCCCTTTTAAAATTGTTAAAAATATCTGGAATTATTTGGATAGGTAAAAAATAAGAAAGTGGTTTATTTTAGCTTGCTAGCACGCCTGGTTCTCGAGATGTAGGGGCTCATAGGTAAAAAAGGAGCCACTTTGGAATCTATAAAATTTTTTAAATGCTTATATCTCAACAACTATTTATAGTAAAAAAATATATAATATATCATATTGTAGATTATAAAATCTTTAAAGGGCTATCAAAAAAATATAAATTGGCGCCAATTTGAGTCTTTAACTTTCGGTTTACATATATTTCTTTACTTGTATTTTTATGCAAAAAAGGGAGTTTATTTCGAAATTTTTTTTTGCTTTTTATTTGGACACGTTAATATATATACGATGTCAAAACTTTGGCGACGCTCGACTCTTCCAAAATATACATTTTTACCAAAAATTAAAGAAAAAAATAGAAAATATTATTCTTAAGGAAAATGAAAATATTGATACGTTTATAAAAAAATATGATAAATTATTTTCCCCCTTTAAACGGATTTAAAGAATTTTGAAATTTAACATTATATTGAAGTATTGGCATCATGCATTTCCATTAGAAAAAAATAGTCAGAAAATTGTTGAATAAAATACATATATATTAATCATGATCTATGATATTTTGTCAAAATTGCTAAATAAGAAACCGGTGATAATATGTATTGTAAACATTTACATATATTATTTTTGCATGGTCGATCGATATCAATATTTTAGTCGAAAAGAGAGCCTGGCAAATTTTTTTAAAAATATTTCGGGCCGGGCCGGAAAAATTTATCCGAGCTGGGCTTGAAAAATTAGTGTCGATGCAAATTACTAAATAACACTATGTTGAGATTAGAGTTAACAATTATTTTTTACATTAAAACTTGGATATACAATTAAATCAAGTATTGTCTAATATAAGTATAATTATGTGCAATTTGTTGGTTTTAAAAAATTCAATTTTATACTTATCTATGCCTTTATATTAAGTATTTTAATCAAATTTAATATATGAAAGAAATCTTATTATTATTGATATAAATTAGTGATTATTTTAAAAAAAGCCTTGATGATTTTAATCAAATTGATTTTAATTAGCCAACCCTATATTGGAGATTCCTAGCCATGGTTTCGAACCCTTAAGTATAGCGGTTCGGTTCGGTTTTTAGTTTAAAATTTTATAAAGGATTTGTTCTATTTTGGTTTTATTTTAAAAAATTTATATCGGATCGGTTCATAATTTATAACGGTTCTTTTCGGTTTGTTACGGTTTTTATAAATTTGATTTAAAAAAAATAAATCATAAACCATAGATATTAATCTTGTAAAATCTTTTTAATTTATATTTTTATAATTTCTTATTTAATTCAACCATGATAATCTAATAGATATTTTTTAAACTTAGTAAATATAAATTAGACAAATAATTTTTTTTTTATTTCATAAACAAATAAGACAAAAACAAACATGCAAATACAATGAGGAATAAAATAACGCATAAATATAATGAAATTTTTACTATTTATGTTTAAAAAGAGAATTATAACGGATAACTAAAATATTTTCTAATATTTCATGATTTAATTTTCTGCCAAGTAAGGCTAGAAAATGCTGTTTCTACGGATACCTGACTCATACCGCAAATATAGCTAACTTATAAAGTTCTGGCATACTAGATTTTACATTTTCCCAATAATTTAAAAGATTAGTATCTTTTTCTAATCTCTATATTATCGAATGACCAAATTATATATTCTATTTCTATACATTTATTATAATTTACTCCCTGAGAATTATTCTTGTTAAGGCTTTCAAGCGACTTTAATAAATCTTCAAAATCATCATCTTAATTATATTTCGAATGTGAATACGTCAGCATAGTATCTAGAATTTCAATATTCTGATTGTTTAAATTTTGTACAAGTTCCAAGTTTAAAAAAAAAGTTTTTTGGCGATATCTTTTATTTCAAATGTTAAAAACAGTACTTGATTTTTATTAGATATTAGTTATTAATGATAGAATCATTTGATTTTTCCCTAAATTATTAGTAAGTATTATTATAAAAGCTAATTAATAACTAATATATATATAAGAATAAACTTGTTAATTTAACCAAGAATAGTTTTTAGTGATTTTAAGATTATATCTTATCTAATTTACTGGTAATTTGCCTAACCTCTATTAAATTGAGTATTTAAAGTAAAAACAACAAACTTGGTATTGATTGAGATATATGGATAATTTAAAAAAAATTTAATTTGAAAAGAAATCACGAATTTAAAAATTACCCCCAAGGAAAATTAAAATTTCAAATATAGGTTAATAATTTAAAATTAATTATTTTAAAAACCCTTTTGAACCAGTTTAAAATATTTATAACAGTTCGGTTCGCTCTTTTTATATTTTCTTTATAACGGTTCGGTTACAATTACGGTTTAGAAAATTATAATATTTCATTCCGGTTTGGCGGTTCGGTTTGAAACCCTGTTCCTAGCCAACATTAGGTCTTTACACGTATCTAGCCTGCATCATACCTTGGCCTTGTATTTCTCTTAATTTAATTAAATAAAAAAAATTTAATAGGAACTCGAGTGTGCTGTAATAATAGTCCTTCAACCCCACCTTTCATTTACTAGATAACAACTGTTTTATAAAATTTTTACCATATCTAATCTATTTAAAATGATGATTTTTTTTCCTTAATTTTTCAATTCTTTTTTATAATTTACCAGTTTGTATATATATATACATATATATAAAGACTTAACTTTACCCCTAATTCATCTATCCCCAACGGCATTTCAAGTCCTAACACTAGTTCTGTTTCTATCACCAAACCCAAGAACGTTCCATCATCCTTTTTCAACCAACAAAAACGACAAAAATCTTTCATTTCATTCGGATTCGGTCTTCACAATAACAATAACCAACAAACAAATTGTGGTAACGGTAATCTTGCAAACGGAAATAAAAAATGCTTTAATACGCCATTTTCTGCTATCCAGGGATCTAAGAGGTTACATGTTTGGCTTATTTTAATTATCTTTTCTTTTTTTAAATCTTGAGATTAAACTGCTCTATTTGTTTTGATTTTCCCAGCCCAGTATTACTGATACAATTTAAAAAAATTATTTATTTTTTTCACCCTAATTCTTAGATACTCCCGGGTAAATGTTAATGTCTCACCCAATCCCAACCACGATTGTAATAATCACGATGATACGGACCCTTCTTCACCCCCTCAACAAATTCACAATGCATCATCCAATATATCCCACAACCGTAACACTGGTAAAGAGAAATTGAACACCGGGCCAGAAATCCGAAAATATAAAAAGAGATTTGCCTCTGATGTTCTGTGCGCCGCTCTTTGGGGCGTCAATTTGCTGATAGGAACCGATACTGGATTGGTGCTACTCGATAGGAGTGGGCAGGGCAAAGGTTTAGTTTTTTTAAAAAAAAATAACTTTCGTTTTTATTATAATATAGTATTTTCGAGCATTAGAACAATATTCCTTTGGTAAAATATCATTAATTTATTATTATTAAAATCTACCCTTGATTATTATAAGGTTTTAACTCCATTTTGATTAATTTTACAGTGGAAAATTTTTTTGAACTCCATACCCACGGTTAACACTGCAATAAATATTAATACATAAATAATATTAAAAATCTAATGGTTTTTTAAAAGGAACTCCTACTTACGATTTAAGTTTTTTTTTGCCCTAAGTAAATTTTGAAAAGATTTTGAGAAACGATCAAGTAGATGTAATCCTAAGACTCTGGGTACCCCTTGATTCCAAAGAATGAAGTACACACCATCATGTCTAGTTTTATTATCAGGGCTGAGGCGAAGCAAATATTAATAGTGTCCTAGTTTTATAATAAAATTGACGGCATAGTATATAAGTAGTTGACTCTTGAAAGGCGATAGTCAAGGAGGTGAACAAAGGGTCGGTGGGAGTCACGATGTTACTTATATTCATTTTATTCTATGTAATCTTTTATACCAGTTTAATTTTATATTACGTGAATTTGTTGACAATTTTTAATGAGTAAAATTTAACTAATTTTTTTTTATAGTTTATAAAAATTATTTCATATAAAATTAAGATGTTAATTATATTTATTATTAGACTTATCTAAGTGATTTTCACTTCATCATTTTAGCTAGGAAATGACAAAATGGTCCTCAGTACTCCTAAAATACTTTCTATTTGAATTTTTAGATTTTTTAAATTTCATTCTCGAAAGAAATTTATTTTTTGATAATCGATTAACGGGAATGAGAATAAAATATATTTTTATTCAATTTATTATTGCGCCTTATTTTTTTTAAAAAAATAGTTTATCACTTGATATCGCGTCGGCGTATGCAACAAATAGAAGTTTTGGAGGGTCAAAATATTTTAATCACATTATCAGGAAAGAAGAACAGAATCCGTGTTTATTATTTATCTTGGTTGAGAGGGAAGATATTGCGAACTGAAGGGGTAAATTACTACTTTCTTTTAAAAATATCATATAACATTTTCGCATTGAGATAATATTAACAAATAATAGTTATACATAGATAACTCAAAAATATAAATGGTTCTAAGGGAATGGAATACTTATATTTCAGTAACCATAATTAATTTTATATGTAATCTAAAATGCCATTTTGTTTCCAATTAATTTGTTACCTTTTTTTGAATAACATTAAAAGATTTTGTTAATATAATATCTTACCTACCAAGGTATTATTTAAATATAAATTAAAAATTAGTTAATCCCTTGAAAATATATAATTTAATAATCTTAAAGGATAAAAAAATAAGAAATATTTAAAATGGTTTGCAAGATATTTTAATTTTTAACCTGAAATTTATTCAATAATTTTCATTCGGGCTGGACTGGGTTTATTTTCCTAATGCTTTTATAAATCTCGTTTTAAGAAGAAAAAGCCAAAATTTCTTTTTCCTTATATACATCTATAAAATTTTTTATTCAAATTTTTTTGAATCGGAGTGTAATTCGAATCTTTTCTATTTATAAAAACAATAACTTCACACCGAATGGGACTGGCTTGATTGGTTAAAAAAAATTAGCATTTTTTGGCCTATTTATTAAGAAAACCTTAAAACTGCCATGTTTTGAAGTAATATGCTTATATGAATAGATTAAAGAAGGCTTATTAATAATTACTTGTTTTAAAAAAGAAAATTGTGCACGAAAATAACTTTTTTAAAAAATTATCAAAACCAGGTGGAAAAGAAAAATGGTTGGATTAACGTGGGCGAATTGCAAGCCGTTGTTCATTTCAAAATAGGTTTAACAAAAAAAAATTATTTAAAAACTTAGTTTTCTTAAATATTCTGGCTTTTTTAATATTAAAATGTTACTCAAAATTTACTTTAAAAAACTCATTTTAGTAAAATTCGAGCGGATAAAATTTATGGTGCTGGCCTTAAAGAATTGCGTGGAAATATACGCTTGGGCTCCCAAACCTTATCACAAATTTATGGCTTTTAAAGTATCACCAATTTTTATATATAATTTAGTATGAAACTGAGTAAAAATATTCGCTACAATTATCGTGTTTATGTATTATTGTTTTTCATTATTTTATACTTTAAAAACTAATTAAATTTTTTTTTACAGCGGTTGGCTTCAGCTATATTTTTAGAAGCTATCAGGAAAAGTGAATTTATATTTTTAAAATTTACTTAATCTATTATCAACTATAAAATACTTAATATAAATCTCTTTAAATAATATTTTATATTGATTTTCAAATGAATTTTTAAGCTATATATTTTTTGTAAAAAAATATTTTTTATCATATCATTAGTCCTTCCCAGATTTGGAACACAAACCACTCCTGGTCGATTTAACCATCGAAGACGAATGCAAACTAAAAGTTATATATGGTTCGGACCGCGGCTTTCACCTGATTGACGTGGATACATGCAAAACATTCGACATTTATATCCCTAATTACGTAAGTATCGTCTGTAAATAAAGGATCAAATCCTGATAGATAATATCAATAATTTTATATTACGTGTATATTTATTTTTACGAAAAAAGGAGAGAGAATGTGAATGTATACAATATTCATTATTTTGATAATTCTTACTTTTAATAACTTGACTTGAATTGATTGACTTAAATGTTATGCCAATGCATCAAACTAATAATTGTGGTGTGATATTTATTATTTTATATCAGGTGCCATTTCCGCTCATACCTCATATCATAGTCATCTTACCTAACAGTGACGGCAAGCATTTACTGCTGTGTTACAATAGTAAATAATTGTTATATTATTTTAAATTATGAATATATTATGATTTGTAAATCATACTGATTTTTTATGTATAGATGAAGGTGTCTATATCGATATTAATGGCAAGCTTACCAAAAATATATCTCTGCAATGGGGAGAATTGCCAAGTTCGATAGGTATAATATGCCTTAAATCTCTATTTGTTATTCAAAATAGTTACAATGTTATTCGAATTTCTTATTTTGATTATTGAATAAAATATAAATAACCCCATTAAAATCAGAGATTTAAAATTAGGACAGGACAATTTGTGAAAAATATTTTTTCAGGCTAGGCTGACCACTTAGTTCTAAGTATTTAAAATTTGATCATTCTAGATATTAAAAGGGAAATCTAAAATGTGAGAAGAGAATAAATGTTTGCCAATCATGTGATTTTTGAACCAGCGGTTTCTTAAGGCCTAACCCAAATTTTTAAAATAAGGCTCAGCTTTGGTCCAGGTCTGCAGTTTTTTGAAAATATTAAAACTTCCAGTAATCTTTTAATTGAATGTTATTGTTACTTTACAGAGATTGTTACCGTGATATATTTCTTATTTAATTTTAAGTTTTATTATATTGTATATATATAGCATTTTGTCATCTAAAATATTATTTTAAAAATGAAGCTTACACCGGATCTAGACAAATTATGGGTTGGGGCAATAAGGCTATCGAAATTCGTGACGTTTATACGGGCCATCTAGATGGCGTTTTTATGCACAAAAAATCTCAAAAATTAAAATTTTTATGTGAACGGAATGATAAGGTATGCTTATATATTTATAAATTATTTATTCTATTATAACATAGTAATTTTAAGTAATGAAATATCAATTTTTATATTACTTATTCTAGTATATTTCGATTTGTGTGGTTTGAAAACCCTAAAAATATAGCTTAAAAATGCAAAACACTTAGATTATCAAGAGTTTTATTGAAACAAGTGAACTATACAAATTTAAGCTTAAATACTTTTATTTTATCATAATTAGAATGTTATGCTAATTTCCATCGAGAGAGTTTGGCAAATAAATGATATTTAACTTTTACGATTGCATTTCACAGGTATTCTTCTCCTCGGCACGACCCAACGGTGGATCGTCGCAGATTTATTTTATGACTTTAAATGTAAACGGTTTATCCAATTGGTAAAAGAAAATGGGAAGTCTTATTATCGAAAATAGTTACTCTTTTTGAGACTTAAATATATTGTATTTAATATTTATTTTTTATAAAATCGCATTTTAAAATATTGCAAACCCGATTCATTTAAATATTATATCCATTAATTATGTGCTTCCTTCTTTTTATATATCTAAACGTTATTTTTAAAAAAATATTTTGTTACATGGCCACGATTATATTATTTATATTTCAATTACAAATTTTTACCTGCCTAAAAATGGCTGAGGACCATTTGCAAACATTTTTTTATAATTATTATCAGACGTTTTTTTAAGATTACAAAATAGTGTTGTTTACCACCCAATCTTATATCATAAAATTTCATACTCAAAAAAAAATTAGGCTGGAAAACCAATTTTAAAAATAAGTTGTACCAAACCAAATTTATTGTAAAATATTAATATTTTTTTTTTAAATTAATGGTAAAGTAAAATTAATTTTTTAACCTTATTAAATTCAAAAAAACCTGCACTTTTTATTTTTTACAACCCTACTCAAAATGCATTTATTAAAATTATCAATGTTTTTTATTTTAATTTTGATTATTTGATACAAAAAACTCATTTTAGATCTAACAGAATCTTCAGAAATAATACTTAACAAATACCTTAAACAATGTACCATATATAATCATAGCATATAGGCACTATTGTTCTGTTTAGGGAGAAATGTTTTATAGGTTTGTCTAATTCTTAATATTCGCAGAATAAAAAAAATCATGGTATTTTAGCAATTATTTACTACTTTTGACTTACCTAATATTTATTATTTTCAAAACAAATAATAAACGCTTAAATAAAATAATTAATAAAAAATCTCTGTATAAATGTCACTTTATATATTTTGCCAAAAAAATAGTTTATTTCTTAATACATTTTATAATATATTTTTTTCGTTATTTATAAAAAAAAAATACCTTTTTATACTATTTTTTTATACAATAAATCATTACTTTGCCATATCTTATAAATTGAGTGATTTTAGTATTCATTTATGTATTACTCCCGATCGATGTTCTACTACAACATGCTTATAACATTTCCGTTAATTGCGTTTTTCCGCTTTAGGCTCGACCCACATTAGACACTATTTCGATTTTCTGAAATCTCGCTCACTGCGATGCGACCTTTAGAGTTTGTCTTAAGTTTCCGGAATTCTTTTATATATAAAATGCTTAACGTTTAAAATTTATAACCTGTCCGAAACCTTATAGGTGGCTTTATAATAGTTTAAATTTGATCTTTTTAGTATATAAAATTTGCCAGTGTGAGAATTGTTATATTTCCAAAAATAATTTTTAATTTTTATTAAAAGAATTCTTATTAGTTCGTTATATACCTTATTTTTAAATATTTTTTTAAAAAAATAGTAATATACTTTTCAAAAATAATTCTCGAGATGTTTATTATCCTTCACCGCTAATAATTTTTCAGATTTGATTAAAACATCGTACTTTTTAACATTCCACTAATAATTAAAAATTGGATCAGGACTAGTAGCTATCTATTTCTTTAAAAAATTCTTGGTTCAGATAGGTGGGCAAAATTTTTCTCGGATCGGGTAGGACCAAATAATGCAGGGCTTTTAGCAGACGTTCTGGATTTAATTATTTGTATTTTAAAATGTATTGTAAATTTTTGATTCAGAATAATCTTTATTTTTTAAAAATTGCTAAACTTTGTTTTGATTATGAAAATTAATTTGTAGCGAAAACCGATTTAAAAAGCGTATTTCTTCAATTGACCAAATTTACTTCATACAAAAATTATGCAAAATTAATTGAAATAGCAAAAACTTTAATTAAAAACCATGTAAAACAATTAACAATTTTATTAATATTGTTGTTATTATATAAAAATACAAATTTAGGATACATCAATAGTAAAAATTTTAATTTTTACTAAATATGATGTATCTTAAGTATATTTTTTAAATAAACAATGTTTTAAATATTTTCTAAGAACCTGAAACGCGATATTTTTTTGAAGCAAAATTAATTATACTGAAATTATTACAAATTAGCTAATGTAATAAGTATAGGTAGGGAAACGACTTAAAAACATGAAACAAATGTAAATCAAAAAGATGAACGGAAAATATTTTCTTATTTTATACATATTTTTCAAAGCATGATATTTTACAATAAAATAATACTATTATATAATATTACTATCTTTAAAAAAATTTATTTTACATTAATTCATTCATTAACACGCCAGAAATTGGGTGAAATGCAATTTCATCACCCGCGTAGGAGTTGAAGCGTGTTTTGTGTCACGTATTTTCATTATTATATAGACCCGATGTACAATTAAAAATTGTATATATTTGAAAGTAACAAGAATGTACATTTTATTTTAGAAAATCGTGCTTCTAAAATAAAAAATTATTTTTTTTATGATAAACTATTTCAATCAACTAATATTCTATATTTTTATCCTCAGTTATTATCCCTTCGTTCTATCTGATAATAAAACTGGTAATGTAAAACTATTATTTATCACATATTCACTAAATGTTTTGTGTATTAAGTTCCGACGTTAGTTATACAAATGATTATTTTTTGTCAAATATAATTGTCTATTTCAATGGTGTCGTTGGCTTTTGCTTAAATTAAATTTAATCAAAAAGAATGATTTAATTTTTCATAAGATCATTTTGAAGTGTTGGTTTCCGCTCAAGTTGGCAATATGAATGAATGTATGTCAGCATGTATGATTAAGGTCCTGTATGATCCATGTAACACCATATGCAAATCCAAATTTAATGAAGAGTTCATACAAAACTTCAAGGATAAAAGAGACTATGTTAGAGCGCGTTTTATAGGTAAACCTTGGGAAATACCTCTGAAAATTGTTAAATATAATAACCTACTTTTCTATATTTAATAAAAAAGTTGTTCAATATTCAGATGATATATGCATTTTTAATTATAGAGGCGTTTACTTTTCCTTTTGTAATCACTTGAATTATTAACCCAGAGCATAATTTTAAAAAGATTGACTTAATAGGCTTGTTCAGAAACAGTATCATTTTAAATTGTTCGAAATGAAAATGTAATAATTAATTTGTAGTTTTAGGAGTAAGAAAGTAATACTTTTAAAAATAAATTAATATAATTGAATTTTTGCTTATTTTTTTTAAAAAAAGCCATCTATATATTGCAATGGTGTCACTAACTTTTTCAAATTAAAAAATTTCATAACAAATTAGCCATAAAATCAAAGGGTTTTTCTAAACTTTCTTTCGAGGTCCACCCTCCCCCACCCCTCCCTATAATACCATTGTTATATAAAAAAATTATAGACAAAGATTTTTTTTTATTAAGCATCTGATTAATTTGTTTCTGTATCCGTGAACTAGAAAAATTACGAACATTGAATTGTTCACGCATAGAAAAATCTTACTAGTAATATTAAAAAAATTAAATTTATCAGTAAAAAATATAAAATAACATTAAGGAATTAAATTTAAAAAAATATTGTGGTATGATTTGACGTTTTAAAATTTGCCTAAAAATAAAAATATTTTGAGGTAAACGTAATTTCAACCTAGATTTGATATATAAAATACGAATAGAATAAGAAATTATTTTCATCTTATATTCGATTCGATTAAAAAAAAATAAAAATTTTTGTATTTTTAGAAGTGAAAAAATGAATTATTAAATTTAAAAAAACGATTATAAATGTGGGAAAAAAGTTCCGCAAGAAACATGTTACGAATAATTTCAGATAAATGTTAATGTATTTAGAATATTTATGAATTGGAATTGATTCGAATTTAGAATAACCTCGAATAATTCCATCAAATAAACTTTTTTCTTTTTCGTAAAATAAGACTAGTGGAATCAAATAATTCGTCTATAGTTTAACCTAGCTTGCTTTAGTTTAGAATCGAAGAGCTGGGCAGTCTTGGATTTTTTTTAAATTATAGATTTTGACAAATTTAAATGATACATTTAAGATTTACTTATTTTTTTTATCTCTAAATCACATTCTATTCCTATAGCCATTTAGAATTTTAAAAAGAAAAAGCTAGGGCTCAATTTAAACACTACATATTTTCTTTTAAATATAAGATAATAAGTATTGCCAAATAAAATCATAGTGGATCTCTCTACGATCCCTTTTCTTATAATAATACATACATTATACAAGGCCGGGTGAGTCATGACCATCAGTGAATGGCAAAATTTACAGGTAGAAACTTAATTTTTTGCCTGGCCCGGTTTTAAATTTTCACGAAGGTTGTCGGGCCCGGCCCGGCATAAAAAATATTTTTCAATTACAAGGCCTAAAAAATAAAAATATTGGCTCATGCCGAAATTATTATATTTCCCATTATGTTAAATGTATCCAATCATTTGGTGACGATAGTACATTCGACTGGTGAAAAAATTATGAAAACAATTTTCTAAAACTTAAGCTCAATATCTCAATTTTTTTTTATAAAATAAATATTTTATTGTTTGAGATAATTTCGTATTTAAAACTTTTTTAGACCCATACATAACTTTTTCCAAAATAGCTTTCTGTCCTAATATCATTGCCAAAATGCCATTGTGTATGAAAAAAGAGTGGCCAAAAAAGCTATGTTCGAGACGGGCCTCACCTGACTTGGGCCAAATATTTACCAATGGGCTCATATAAAAAAATCGATTCTACAGGGCTCTCACTATTCTTGTTTGGTGCAGTCACAAATAATATCATTTCATCAAGGGCGTCACCACCGAATCCTTGTTATTAAATTGCTTGATTTGATCGGATTTTTATAAAGGGCCAACTCAATATTTTAACCAAAAAATTTGGGATTTGCTAATATATGTCAAACCTTTTTGACATCAGAGTTAAATATTCAGTGGTGATATTTTTCTGGATAAAATATTGAGCTAACCGTTTTTAAAAACGGCTCAAAGAACCGTTTAGCAACACTAACTAACGGATGGGGTTAGATCTTTTAAAATGTATTGTGAAATATTGTTAATGTTAAATACAAATTAGATGTGTTTGCTGTGATTCTAAACCACCGGATAAGTTTTAGACTTTACCATTAAAGGTATTGTGAAATATTGGTAATGTTAAATACAATAGATGTGTTTGTTGTGATATTGGTCTTACTAACACTTAACCTTTAAAGCCTCATGACCTAATTTGGCATCATCAACTTATATTTCATTTTATTAAAACAACCAATTATTTAATTTGACACCACACTATAAGTATAAAATAAGGTACAATCGTTTACAAACATCCTTTTCCTATTCATATATGTTTTTTCTTTATATTTTAACTTTTCGCCATTTTTGTGTTTTATTGACCCTTAGCTTTGATGATATACCTCAGTGAATAAGCGTCCATGGAAGCAAGAAGTTTTATTTTTATACTAAGTTTGAAAATATACTAATATGGAAGCATGAAAATTGATTTTTTTTTTAAAAAAAACATAAAGAGAAATCATACGAATATATTGCATAATTTTAAAAAATAAGCGTTAGTAAAAAAATGTTTAATTTTATAATAAATAAAATATTTTTAAAAAAATCGGATAATTTTTTATAATTTTAAAAAAAATCTCCACCCATTTATAAATGTATAAATGTTGATAAAAAATTGATTATAAAAAAGGAAGACCAACACCAACTTTACAAATTTTGAGGAAACTAAAATTACAACTTTTCATTAACTTTGGTTCCAATAATCACAAGTGCAGAGCAGGGATTTTTATCTTTATAAAGAGTAAACATTTATTGTATAGAAACAGGATGGATCAAAAATAATTTTCCAATCTATCATTTATTTCAATAACATTTAATCTAACAATAATTTTTATAATTTAGTACTTGAACATTTTAACTCAAAAACAAAGGCGAATTCCACTCATCTGTAAATCTTAATATTTTGTATAATTCTAGTCAGCGTCACTGATATACCATCTATTTCAAATGTTTTGCTGATAGAATCTGAGACAATTTTTATCTTAGCATTTCCAATTCCTAATGATATTGTATTTTTGCACCCGATAATGCCAAATTGTTTCAATTTTTTTTCTATACATTATAAAATAATATGAAATAAAAATTTCACATATATGGATTATATAAATAGTAAATATTTTTTTAAGTTGGATTTTAAAAGGTTTTAATTTTACAAGAATTAGGAAATATAGCAAATATTTATTTCATAATTTCTTATAAATAATATACATATATACAAAATATATATAATATATACAATATATATATAATGATAATAATTTGTAACATCGTAAAATATAATAGAAATTAGATGATATTCATAATAAAAGTTTGTATTATCACCAATCATTGAGCTACTTAATAAATCAACATTGATTCATTAATTTTAAAACCAAAATTGGAAGAAAAAATCCAAAATATTATGTTGTTGTAATCGGAGTAAATCCAATATCGGTATTAAGATTATTATTATTATCAATTTGTGGATTGATTTTGAGAGGCATAGAAAGTGAGGACAAAGCTCTCTATATTTGATGTATAATTTCATATTTTTAAATTTAAAATTTATTATGAATTCGTCAATTAACAGGTATAAATAGAGATCAAAAAAATTTTAAATCTTAATTCATATTATTTTTTATTTCCTATTTGTTCGTTATAGATATATAGATTATAGAGTGAAATGAAAAATAATTTTAACATAAAAATGAACCTGAGCTTCGAGGTTAAGCGTTTTTTCGGTAGTAGGAGAAAAGAGTAACAAATTGTGGTCATTATTTTCGTCGACCAATAGCAAATTATCTTTCTCAGTAAGTGAATCAAATGTGATTATATCAGATGATTCATTAGTTGGCAGAGATTTGGAATTAGGACTATCCTTGTTATCGGAAGAGGTTGAAATAAGTGCGAAGGAGGAATAATCCCTTTTATAAAACTGTTTACCTTGCTCATTGTTACTTAATTTGTTTGATTTTTCCATGGACCATTCCTTGTCAGATAAAACTTTGCCAGAGTCTGTTAGAAGTGTAAGTGTAAACATATAAATGTTTGATTATACCTAAACAAAACAGATGAAATTATAATAATTAAAAGAATTAGACCTTTAGATGATGTTACCTAGCCAATACGCCAGCTCTTACAATGTCATTATCAGAATTATTTAATGAAACTGGAAACATTGATAGTAGCCTTGTTAAACGGCTCAATTTCGCGAATTTTAAATAGCCAAAATATCTTATGCGTGCCTAAGACTTTGCTAATAAATGTCCAAACTTTTCTGCGATCTATGAGTAAAATCTCCAAGCTTGCATAATATTCTTTGAATAAACATTTGCTTAGCGGTTTTTAAACATGGAGCCGTTTAACAACACATTGATAGTTCATATAAAAGAAGTCTCCTTAGCGAGAAAAACCATAAAAAATCATTACCTATATTAAATTTGGGTAATGAAAAATTTTGATTTTTTGTTTTTATTAAAATATTAGATAAATAACGTATCTTTATATATATAAAAAATATTGTTTTGGGATGGCTGTGTGGCTCAGAGGCAACAAAATTTTGAGAAAGTACAACAAGTATAACGACCCAGGTTCGATTTTACATTTTTTCTGAAATCAACCTAGTCGTGAAGGTAGCTAAAAGTTAGAGATAGTATAAAGATCTAAGTTCGAGTCAATATAATTGAAAATGGTGCTAGTTCTTACATTTTAATAAAATTTTATGACTTAATATTTATAAATAAATAAAATTTTATATAAAATTTTTTCTACCGATTTTAAATTATTAATTGATATCATTAAATCTTTCAAATAAATACTTAAGAAATTATAAAAAAGGCTGATACCTAGCCATGGTTAGTGTTGTCAAAAATCTCAATCAAGATTTTAGCCCAAAAAATATCCATTAAACCATGAGATATTTCCAAAAGAGAGCCAAATCTTTCTGCTATCTTTAGGTGGAATTTTGAAAAGTTATTTTTTTGGCTAAAATCTCAATTTAGCAATTTTTTAAAAAGTCTGCTATATCGAGGTTTAACAATAATAGGCATATGAACCTTTAAATAAGAGTGGATAAAATAATTTCGGAAAGAAAATTTTTTTGAATATTTCAAAACCATCCAACAATTTACGTAATTTTCCTAGCCCTATAAATTAGTGATTAAAATATAAAAATTAAATTTAAGGGATGAGTTATATTAAAAATGTATTTTAAAAGTTTCCTAACGTATGTTAAAAACTGACCTAAATATTTCTTCCAATAAATAAAATACTCAAGATTGGAACAATTTTATATATATGGTCATCTTAATAACTTGTAAGCACAAAGCAAGGCAGAGGAGCGGCTGATGATGAGGAAAATGCCATAATATTATCGATCGAGCTAACGTTTAGACCCTTCAAATGAGAATGGGAAAGGATGTCATTTAATTTTGAAACCCTAAGGTTCTTATCCTGTGTATCAGTACTTTGCAAAAATATGTGGTTCCTTGTATTTGGATTAGTGTTTGCTTGTGTCATTATGTTTGAATTAATATTAGTATTATGAGAGCTCACGTTGGAAACCTTCAGACTCTTACAAAGCAAAAGATTGTTGATTTGGTTAATATTCAAAATGCGTTTGCCTATAGTTTTAGCGCCTAATTCCTTGGATGAACTCAAATTATTTATCTGGTTCAAAATATTGGAGCTAGAAATACTCGTTGAAGAATTGTTTAGGTTGTTTATAAGAAGGAATAATTGTTGATTATTGCTAGTTTTGGATTCGATATTTGAATTGCTGACGGAATCGACATCAGATAATTTGATCCTTTTGTTTGAGGGCTTGGGTTTGGCGTAAGCACTATTGTTTATGCTTATTTGATTTAAATCATTTTGGGCTTGTGACCGGTTTGGGGAGGTTAATTCTCGAGCTAAGGCTTGAAGATATTTCCTAGGGGATGAGCTTTCATTAATGCTGGTCATATATGCAGTGTTATTAAAATTACTAGGACTATTAACATTATAATTTTCGCTCGTGAATTCGGACTTAATTACTACATTACTATTTTGGAGATCCATTTGACCCAAAGGAAGAAACTCTTGCTTAATAACTTGACTAGGAGTATTGCCCAAATTATTGGGTTGATTGATTTTACTGATTGATTGGGGATTAGTATGATATTGTTGACCCTTAATTGAGATCTGTTGATTTTGTTGATGCTGCTGATGTTTGAGTCGATATTTGTTATTGAGGGCAAACAAAAAGTTATTATTAAGATTCATTTTGTTGTTGTGAGCATTGAGTGGTGGATAAGAATTTTGATAAATATTATAAGGGTTATTAACTAAGTGATGTTTGACAGGGTTTGCCCTTTTGTTAGTGTTACGTATTTGACCGATAGTGTTGAGGCCCACCCCACACCAATAATTTCCGTTTATATTATTGTTGTTAATAGCATTGTTGTTGTAAAGACTTTGATTTAAAACTTGGGAGTTTAAATGCAAAGATTCATCCTCTATTATTAATTCTTCTTCGTGAATTTGCTGAAGTTGTTCAGCATTCTAAAATATTTATTTAATAAATATATTTATGGTGGTTGGAAATTTTCATATATTTGGGCAATTAAAAGGAGGTCCTTTATTTACCAATAAATAAGATAATGTAAAGCAAAATAAAACGGTTTGAAATTCATAATTAATATGATTTATATAATATAGGCTAAATAATATAGGAGTCAAAATAAACGAAACCTGGTTTAATGGTTATATATGATCTAAATTTTCTTAAAATTTAAATTTTAGAGCCCTACCTCAACCTGATCTAAAGGTATACGCCTTATGGTGATTTATTAAATCTTCAAAAATATTAGACTAACGTCACAAATTATATATTATTTTGCAGCTCTTAAAGTTCTACTTAAGATATTTTAAAGAAAATTAAAATATTTCAAGTATTTTTTTATTTTCGGTTGAAAATAAAAATAAAGAAGGAATTTTTTATTAAGTGTCGAAACTAGGAATTATTACCTTTATATTTAAACTTTCCATTTAAAAAATGGATGATAAATGTATGTTATTTTTTTTTAAATAAAAACATCAAAAATAAATGGAGTTATATTTAAAAATCGTTATAATATAATAGATTCATAAAAACCGATATGATGTCCTGAGGCGATATGTAAGCAAGCAGCGCGTGTAATCGGCTGTTTATTATATAAACAATATTTAAAAATAAACATAATTATTTTATGTATTAAATATTATTAAAAAATACCTTATGCTGAGGCAATATAAAGTCATGTCGCTGATACATGATATACTGCCGCTATTATTTTATTAATAGGCAAGGGCAACCAAACCTTTTCCTCAATTGGGGTAAAAGAAGGATGGTGATGATCCATGGGATGTAAAAAACAATCTAATTTAATATTTGAGTACTGTGGTGTGGTGTGGTTAATCACCAAAAATCTTCATAAACACTTGTAAAAAATTCTTAAATAATAAAAGAGAAGATTATTGATGTATGAGATATTATTAATTCTTAAATCTTCAGATAATGGCTGTAATTTTGATTTAATTGTACTTAAAACTCAAAGAAAATAATGCAGATATTTCCTAACTCCCTGCTAAATTGAATCTGAATCTTTCTCGAAATTTTATATCTTCTGAATTGTATTGCTCATAATATATCAATGGCGGTCGGTTAGTGAGGCAACCGGCAATTTTAGCCATAATGAAAAGATCGTTGAATCGCGCCAACACACTAAGCTACAATTTTTAATATGGCGGCAGTTGAAAATTTCGCTTTTTGTATAGTGCAGTTAATCTATTCGAGCCTTAATATATTTTAAAGATGGGTCAATAATTTTATTATTTTGGTTTTGCAAATGGGCCGCAATGTCAAAATTCAAATATATTACAAAATAATTTAGATATTAGATATTACCAACATTATTATAGGCAATTATGGAATGGATAGTCGCTTGATAATTATTCCAATGAAATTCTCGAACTGGTCTTGGCTAACAAATGGACAATTATTTTATGACCAATCAGCTTAAATTTTTAATTATTCTCCTTATTTGTTTTTGTAAATTATATATCTTTCGTTTGTAAATAAGACGCAATATTTTCATATGAGAATCTGACTTTCACATCGGGCTTGGACTGTCAGAATCGATTGGCCGGACAGTATATTTTTTAAAAAATAAATCCAATGCAAAAGTTTCAACGCCGATTGAAATTTGGTTCGATCGAGCAGGAATAAGTTTGAACAATATGTATATAAAAAAAATCAAGTTATTTTAAACATAGCGCCATGTGATATAAAAATAATATTTAAAATAATAAAAATTAAAAACGAAAAGTCGCTATCGATGGTAATGATCATTTCTAGATAGTTTCAGCAGTCAAAAAATATCCAATTTTTTTTAAAATTCTACTGGAAATACGAAAACAGAGAATATTTTAATTTTACCATTTCAATTTACGAATATATATATTTTGGGTAAAAATAAGATTTAATGAAATAGCAATTTTCGATATTAATATTAGATTTGATATTGTTAACATAAAATACTTCTATATTTAATAAAATCTAAAACAAGAATAATTAGAAAAAAACATAAATATTTTAAAACGGTCTTTTTATTTAAGACCATGGTCTGGGCCAGTCTTTTATTTAAGAACCGTGGTCCGGTCCGATTTGTGTGAATCGGCCCTGTTCGGACAAAAGATCGGACCGTGGCCTTCACTAGTCAATTCTGATTAGCTTTGAGGTTAAGGTAATTTTTAGGCTTAAAACTCGAGGCAAAGACTAAAAAGAGATTTAAAGCCGAGTTAGTCAACCCCTACACTGAGTTATTAGTATTAAAAAAATGTAGTAGGCAAAGAAAAATTCAGGATTAAATATTTTTAAAAATATATACAAGGCTTAAAACTCGAGGCAAAGCCTAAAAAGAGATTTAAAGCCGAGTTAGTCAATTAATTTTCCTACACTGAGTTTAGTATTGAAAAAATGTAGGCAAAGAAAAATTCAAGATTAAATAATTTTTTAAATATATACAAATAATCGTGCTTGTATATAGCATAGTACCTTTAAGATTGTGATCATATCATCTCTATAATTGAGGATAGCTATATCCATTGGGGTTTTGTCAAACTTGTTTCGTGCTGATGGCCATGCTCCACTTTTTAGCAACAATTCCACAATATCTAATTCCCCACTTTCCACTGCCCAATGTAAAGGCGTCATATTTAACTATTTTAAGATTTAAAAAACAAGACATACTTTAATTAGTACTTACAATATTATTATTGTTTTTCAATAGTTCGAAAAATTATAAGATAAATTAGGTAAATGGGTAATTCCATACCAAATCGATAACTTTTCGGCTCAACCTTTTTAATTTCGATAAAATTTTGTATACTGAGAGAATATCATTAGAAAGCATCGAATCCAAAATTTTAGCCTCCTAGTACTCATAGTTCCTGATATATCAATGGTCAAAAGCAGGGATGCGAACCCGACAAAATTTTTGCCCGGGTTCGGTTCGGGGTATAAAAAAAAGGTGGGTTAGGTTCGGGTTCGGTTCAGGGAAATATTTTTGAACCCGGGTTTGGTTCGGGTTCGGTTCGGGTTCAAGAATTTTTGAGTTGATAAAAAAATTCTATATTTAAATCATAATAAAAAACTAGACATAAATTTGATATAAAAAATAAATTTTTTATTTTATTTATAGGTAAATATAGTTAAAAATACAAAGCATATAGTCATGTATCAATTTTAAAAATTTTATTTAGATGTATTAGCATAATATCTTCCAAGAGTTGTTCACTCATCCTCGATCTATGTGGTGAAAGAATGAATTTCAAATGTGAAAAAGATCTTTCAACGCTAACCTATGTTAAATGTATTTATATGTAAAAATATGATAAATTAACTTGGGTTGCAGGAACAGCAAATAAGATTTTAGATAAAATATATAATTCAGGGTGTTCCAGCTTAGCAGACTCACAAAAATGCAAAATATTTTCCTTCTTATCTAATCTTTTATAATCGCTAAATCCAGTAATTATTGTTCCAATACTTTTCTCAGCAATCGTTGGCCCTCTTTTAAGTATTTTATCCTGCCTTTCTTTAAGTATCAATTTCTCTAAATCATCTTCTTGTTCAATAACTTCATTGGAACTAATATCATCAGATAAAATCGGCGTTGTTAAGCTTTTAATTCGTCTCCATAAATTGAAAAGATGCCTTTTCGCACAAATCTTATCATCATCACTAAGTAATACCTGTAATATTTAAGGATTTATATTGTTTATATTTTATTATTCCATAAAATAACAATTTTAATATAAATCTAAAATAATTAATTTACTAAGCTTTTAATTAACCTTGTATCTTGGGTCCAGGTATATGGCAGCTAAGAGAATTTCGTTCTTTATAAACCTTTCTTCTCTGTTCTTAAGACAAGAATATAGTAATTGAGCAAGATGGTTTGGATTTTTTTCCAGTTCGATGCAGCATCTTAACCATGCTGCATAAAAATCTGTCAGTGTTAACTGTTCAGATTGGAATTGTTTGGTTGCGATTTTTAGCGGTTTTAAAATTTCAACAATCGTTATTATCTCTTTCCAATCTTCAGTCAATAAATAATCAGATTGCTCTGAAAAAAAATCTTCGATATTGGGTTTTAGTAAAATCAGCCTTTCTAACATATCATGGGTTGAATGCCATCTGTGGCAATCTAACACAGGCTTAGGGAGTTTCATATTTTTTAAAAACTTTTGGTAAGTGGGATGTCTTAATTTTAAATTTAGGCTCCTAGCTTTTGCAATGGTTTCCACAATAGGTGATAATTTTATAGCATCTTGAAGTGCCAGCTGAAGTGTGTGAGCTGCACACCGTATACTATAAATCGGATAGGATATAATAGTTGATAGAAAAGTATTTTATATATCATCAATATCATATTTATATACATTTACATCCATATTTTCCTCATCTGCTGATTCACTCCTTATATCATAATCAGTTTCAGGTTGCAGGAGCTTTATAGCTCTTAAAAAATTACAACCATTATCAGAAGTAATTGTGTATATTTGTTCAATATTAATTTTAAATTTTAGTAAAGTTTTTAATATATTCTCTTTTATATATTCTCCTGTATATCTCTCTTTCAGCTCTACAATTCCAAGAGTCCTCAAATTTATAATAAACTTTGATATAAATTGAATATTTACACCAAGAATTGACCTATCTAGTCGTTGACTGCATCAACTTTTAAACTTATTAATTTTCATTCTACCTCTCTCGATATTTTGTCTCTAATTGATTGGGCTGTTTTTTTAATAGTTCTGGATAAATTTTCTTTGTTTATAACTAAATTGAGCCCAGATAGGAGTGGATTTATAATTCTTTGAAATCCCGAATCTTCAATAATTGATAAAGGCCGGCCATTTACAGTAACAAGTTCTAGTATAGAACTCATTAAATCATTAGATGATATATTTATACTTATATGCTTTTTTGGAAAAAAGGTTTCTATATTAATTTTAGGTTTTTTTGCCAATAACAATTCCTGATATTTGGTTTTTTCATTTAAATAATTTAAATATTTATTGTTGTGATTTCTTTCCAGGTGTCTTTCTAAATTTGACAAGTGATTACCAGACATTTTTACTTTGCAATATGAACATATTAATTTTTTTTCTATTGTATTAAGGGTAAAATGCTTATCAAATATGACTTTATCTTTAATCTTAAATCTATAAAAAGAGAACAATTTTTTTAAATAGCAATGATTTCAGAATTAAAAAGAGATATTTATAAATTTAATTTCATTTATAATATGAACTTCATTAATATCTTGTAAAAATTAATCTGAACCAAAAATAAATGATTAGCATATATAAATTTTAAAATCATTTTAATAAGTTCACAAAAACTGCCCTACATTTAACAATTTTTAAGTTAGATGTTTAGAATTTTTTAAATTAACAATATAATAATTTTTACTTTGATTTGTTAACCATTTTCTTCTAATTAATAATCTTTAAGAATAATAAGATAAAAATTTAAAAATAAATGGCGTAAATTAATTCAATTGTTTAAAATTTTTTAACACTCCAATAGGAATCGAGAATAAATTTAAAAGTGGCATAAATGAATTAAGTTGTTTAAAATTTATTAACACTTCATTTAATTGGAAATTTGAAAATATAATATTTGTATTTACATATATTAATATATGATTTTAAATAATACACTGAACCCGGTTGAACCCGGGTTCAAATAAAATTCTTGGGTTCGGTTCGGGGTTTTGAAAATTTTATAAATGGGGTTCAGGTTCGGTTCGGGTTCAGAGTTTTTTTCTAAATACCCGGGTTCACTTCTCCGGGTTCGGGTTCGAATCCCTGGTCAAAAGTGCCAAAAATG
This sequence comes from Gordionus sp. m RMFG-2023, assembly GCF_954871325.1. Taxonomy (NCBI): domain Eukaryota; kingdom Metazoa; phylum Nematomorpha; class Gordioida; order Chordodea; family Parachordodidae; genus Gordionus; species Gordionus sp. m RMFG-2023. The sequence goes on from NC_088775.1 coordinate 68,776,830, forward strand.
AAGTTTTTTCGAAAAATGCGATTTTTTTAAATTGAGATAAGTTAAAAAATAATGATTTTAAAAATATAAGTCATATGTCAATTTATAACTCTATTAAGGGCCTTTTATTGAATATTAAAAAATTTTTCAAAATAATATTGTTGCGGTTTTTATTTAAGTTATAAATTTTATACATGAAAACTCCAAGTGTTTCGCTTTCCAAATTTTTTTGAATTTAATATTTTCTTATTCTCTAACCTTATATCTATTCATAAAAAAAATTTAAACTTGGGACAGCCATGGGTTTTTTAGTTATTGCGATTTAAAAAATTTCAAAAATAGATGGCTCTCCTTTATAAAATTACGCGTTTTGTTATAATTATTTTTTTTTTAAACTTTTTTCCATTTTAAACATAAATAATAAGATTTTCCAGCATTAATATTATGAAAATATATTACTTAGATCATTTGATAGACTTACTTATTATTATTATTACTTTATTGATAACTTGTAAAAATTATTAGTTTTTATAATAAATGATTAATTTCCTAAAAAGATAGTTACAATTCCTATATAAGAAAATATAATTAATTTTTGAAAGATAATAGCAAGTTTTCATTTTACAAATATTTCAATATTAATTTTTTCTTAAAATTATTTATAATGTATAAATATAAATGTGCAAATCCTTTTAAAGAATCTAAACACTTTAATTGTAAAAAGAACCTGCGTAAAGTCACGACGTGGATGACACAATTTCTAAACATTGAGGCGGAACACTATATTTGTGATAAATGTCGTAAGCGTTTATCACAAAAAAATATTGAAAATATAAATTCTGATAGCGAATATGTAAATAATATCCCCACAGCATCCGCATCAATAGATACAATCAATTTAACCTTAAACGAAATTGGAATATCTTCTATTAAGAAAAAAAAACTAACTGAAAAAAATTATCCAAAAAAAAAGATAGCAAAAATATCAAAAGCTCTTTCAGATATAAAAATTAACAATCCAGAATCGGACACAAAAGACAATAATGATTTACTCAACAATATGAAATTACATTATCCTAATTTATCTAAAAAAAAATATCAATTGCTGACCATTCTGCCTCCTAATTGGAGTGCAAATAAAATAAAAACGGAATTCAACGCTACATATCATATGGCATATAATTCCAAAATCATTTTAGAAGAAAAGGGGATTCTTTCAACTCCAAATCGAAAGCCTGCAAAATATCTCAATCAAAAAACAGTTGATATTGTTAAAAGTTTTTTTTGCAGTGATGAAGTTAGTAGGGTATTACCAGGAAAAAAAGATTGCATATCTATCATTGAAAAGGGGGAACGAGTGAACGCTCAAAAAAGGCTAGTTCTTAATAATTTAAAAGAATTATATAATCATTTTAAGGAGAGTAATTCAAGCATAACAATTGGATTTTCGAAATTCGCAAGCTTAAGACCAAAAAATTGCATATTGGCAGGGGCTAGCGGAACACCTAGTGTATGCGTTTGTAGCATACACCAGAATATTAAACTAATGATTTTAGGCTGTGAATTAGCAACATTGACTAAAAATGGTGAGGATATATTAACAACTTATAGAGATGTTATAGGCAGAATGATTTGCAACCCCCCATTACCAACCTGTTATTTTGGTGACTGTAGCGAGTGTCCTGGCTCGACACTCTTAAAAGAACGCATTGAAAAATTATTTATAAAAAATGATATAGCTCTAATTACGTTTAAACAATGGGTTTCGGTAGATAGAACAACTCTTGAGACTATTTCTCAATCTTCAGACGAATTTATTAATTATTTTTTCGATAAAATGAATATTCTCATACGCCATTCATTTATTTGTGAACAACAAAGTTCATTTCACAATAACCTTAAAAATAGTTTAGAAAATAATCACTATCTAATAATTTGTGACTTTTCAGAAAATTATTCCTTTATTGTCCAAGACGAAATTCAGGGTTATCATTGGACAACTTCGCAAGCTACGCTGCATCCATTCTCAATTTATTATAAAATAGGCAATCTAATTAACAACCTAAGTTTTGTGGTAATATCGGAATCCTTAATTCATAATACTGTTGCATTCCATTTATTCCAATCGCATTTGATTAATTTTTTAAAAAATAAATTCGACACTCCACCAGAAAAAATTTACTACTTTTCTGATGGTTCAGCAGCTCAATATAAAAATAGGAAAAACTTCATCAATGTTTGTTACCATGAAATCGATTTTGGTGTCCAAGCAGAATGGCATTTTTTTTCTACGGCACATGGTAAAAGTGCCTGCGACGGCATAGGCGGCACAGTAAAAAGGTTAGTTGCCAAAGCAAATAATTACACCTTTACAATTTTATAAATATGCGGAAGAGCATATAAAAGGTATAAATTTTTCTTATGCCACCATACCAGAGTATGAGGAAGAAGAGATGAGGCTACGTGAGAGATTTAGTAAAGCTATCTCAATACCTGGGACACAAAAAATTCACGCAGTGTTTCCGATTGGTTTAACTAAGCTCAAAACTAAACTATATTCTAATTCGCAGACATTTGTTGTGGAGAATATAATATATCAACGTGAAGATCTTTTGATTGAGTCTGTTAATCGATGAGATTAGAGGATATGTAACATGTGTGTATGATAACGATTGGTGGTTAGGATTTGTACAAGAGGTGAATGTAATTAGAGATGAAATAAAAATTAATTTTCTTCATCCCAAAGGACCAGCAAATTCTTTTGTTTATCCAGCGGCACAAGATCTCCTTTACATACCAAAAAATAATATTTTAACAATAGTTAACCCATCAACGGCTACTGGGCGTACATATAATCTATCGCAAAACGAAATTATCATGGCGTCAAAACAATTAAATTTAAGGAAAACCCGAAAATAAGTAATATCTTTCATGAATTTTTATTTATCTATTATATTTACAAATTAATAAAATAATTTTACGAAATTTAAAATTATTAATGCTGGAAAATCTTATTATTTATGTTTAAAATGGAACAAAGTTTAAAAAAAATAATAATTTTAACAAAACGCGTAATTTTATAAAGGAGCGCCATCTATTTTTGAAAATAAAATCGCAATAACTAAAAAACCCATGGCTGTCCCAAGTTTTATTTTTTAATATGAATAGATATAAGGTAGAGAATAAGAAAATATTAAATTCAAAAAAATTTGGAAAGCGAAACACTTGGAGTTTTTATGTTTAAAATTTATAACTTAAATAAAAACCGCAACAATATTATTTTGAAAAATTTTTTATTATTCAATAAAAGGCCCTTAAAGTTATAAATTGACATATAACTTATATTTTTAAAATCATTATTTTTTAACTTATCTCAATTTTAAAAAATCGCATTTTTCGAAAAAACATCATTTTTGGCACTTTTGACCATTGATATACTCAGGAATTATGAGTACTAGGAGGCTAAAATTTTAGATTCGATGCTTTCTTATGATATTCTCTCAGTATACAAAAATTTATCGAAATTAAAAAGGTCGAGCCGAAAAGTTATCGATTTGGTAAGGAATTACCCAAATAGATATCTAGTTAGTGTTGCGTAATCGGCTAATTTTAGCCGACTAAAAAACGGCTTAGCCGAGATTTTAGGTGGAAAAATCGGCTAAGCCTAATTAGGTAAAGCCTAAAAATCGGCTAAGCATAATTAGGCTAAGCCTAAAAATCGGCTAAACCTAATTTGGCTAAGCCTAAAAATGGGCTAAGCCTAAAAATTGGCTAAAATAAATTAGTCAAAATTTTGCATCGATGCTTAGCATTAATTATTATTTATTTATTTTAGTAAAATAATTTATTTTATTTATATTTAATGTAAATATTTTATTATTATCAACAAATAAACATATGATTTAATATTTTTTATTTATATTATTATATTTTGAAATGAAAATAAATTTATTTATTTGATGTTATTTTAATAAAAAAAATAATATGCTGCTATATTGTAAAAATGTAATATTCTTTATAATATAATTTATTAGTGATTTTCACAATCTTCTTTGTAAATACATCTTTTATTGAGGAATTATATTGTAAATTTTATTAGATAAATAAACAATCTTTTAGGTGAAATCTTTTATCATTTTTTTAAAATTATCTATTTATTATTAAATGAGGTGGATTTTATGAAACTTTTTTGATGTTATTTTATATGATCTTTTTAAGGATAATATTTTGTGACAATTGTCATAATCGTTCTTTTATAAGTTTTTTGAATTTTTTTGACGAAAATTTGTTAAAATAAGTATTAATAACATGTGTAAATATTTAATTTAGTGAAGATGTACCAATGAAAAGTGACAATTGTCATAATCGCTATTTTTAAAGTTTTTTTGACGAAAGTATGTTAAAATAAGTATTAATAACATGTGTAAATATAAATTTAGTGAAGATGTACCAATGAAAAGTGACAATTGTCATAATCGTTATTTTTAAAGTTTTTTGAATTTTTTTGACGAAAATATGTTAAAATAAGTATTAACAACATATGTAAATATAAATTTAGTGAAGATGTACCAATGAAAAGTGACAATTGTCATAATCGTTAATTTTAAAGTTTTTTGAATTTTTTGACGAAAATTTGTTAAAATAAGTATTAATAACATGTGTAAATATAAATTTAGTGAAGATGTACCATAGAAAAGTGACAATTGTCATAATCGTTATTTTTAAAGTTTTTTGAATTTTTTTGACGAAAATATGTTAAAATAAGTATTAATAACATGTGTAAATATAAATTTAGTGAAGATGTACCAATGAAAAGTGACAATTGTCATAATCGTTAATTTTAAAGTTTTTTGAATTTTTTTGACGAAAATTTGTTAAAATAAGTATTAATAACATGTGTAAATATAAATTTAGTGAAGATGTACCATAGAAAAGTGACAATTGTCATAATCGTTATTTTTAAAGTTTTTTAAATTTTTTTGACGAAAATATGTTAAAATAAGTAATAATAACATGTGTAAATATAAATTTAGTGAAGATGTACCAATGAAAAGTGACAATTGTCATAATCGCTATTTTTAAAGTTTTGTCAACAAAAATCAAAAAACTTTAAAAATAATGATTATGACAATTGTCGCTTATCTAGAGTACAACTTCACTAAATTTTTATTTAAACATGTTATCAATAGTTATTTTAAAATATTTTCGTCAAAAAAATTAAAAAAACTTTAAAAATAACGATTATGACAATTGTCACTTTTCATTGTCTTCACTAAAATTATATTTAAACATCTTATTAATACTTATTTTAACATATTTTCGTCAAAAAAATTCAAAAAATTTTAAAAATAAGGATTATGACAAATGTCACTTTTCATTGGTACATCTTCACTAAATTTATATTTACACATGTTATTAATACTTATTTTAACATATTTTCGTCAAAAAAATTCAAAAAGATTTAAAAATAACGATTATGACAATTGTCACTTTTCATTGTCTTCACTAAATTTATATTTAAACATCTTATTAATACTTATTTTAACATATTTTCGTCAAAAAAATTCAAAAAACTTTAAAAATAACGATTATGACAATGTCAATTTTCTATGGTACATCTTCACTAAATTTTATTTAAACATGTTATCAATACTTATTTTAACATATTTTCTTCAAAAAAATTCAAAAAACTTATAAAATAACGATTATGACAATTGTCACTTTTATATGGTACATCTTCACTAAATTTTTATTTAAACATGTTTTTAATACTTATTTTAACATATTTTCTTCAAAAAAATTCAAAAAACTTATAAAATAACGATTATGACAATTGTCACTTTTCTATGGTACATCTTCACTAAATTTTTATTTAAACCTGTTTTTAATACTTATTTTAACATATTTTCTTCAATAAAATTCAAAAAACTTATAAAATAACGATTATGACAATTGTCACTTTTCTATGGTACATCTTCACTAAATTTTTATTTAAACATGTTTTTCTTATTTTAACATATTTTCTTCAAAAAAATTCAAAAAACTTTAAAAATAACGATTATGACAATGTCAATTTTCTATGGTACATCTTCACTAAATTTTATTTAAACATGTTATCAATACTTATTTTAACATATTTTCTTCAAAAAAATTCAAAAAACTTATAAAATAACGATTATGACAATTGTCACTTTTCTATGGTACATCTTCACTAAATTTTTATTTAAACATGTTTTTAAAACTTATTTTAACATATTTTCTTCAAAAAAATTCAAAAAACTTATAAAATAACGATTATGACAATTGTCACTTTTCTATGGTACATCTTCACTAAATTTTTATTTAAACATGTTATTAATACTTATTTTAACATATTGTCGTCAAAAAAATTCAAAAAACTTTAAAAATAACGATTATGACAATTGTCACTTTTCATTGGTACATCTTCACTAAATTTATATTTACACATGTTATTAATACTTATTTTAACCTATTTTCTTCAAAAAAATTCAAAAAACTTATAAAATAACGATTATGACAATTGTCACATTAAAATATTATCCTTAAAAATATCATATAAAATCATCAAAAAAGTTTCATAAAATCCACCTCATTTAATAAAAAATAGATAATTTAAAAAAAATGATAAAAGATTTCACCTAAAAGATTGTTTAATTTATCTAATAAAATTTACAATATAATTTCTCAATAAAGATGTATTTACAAAGAAGATTGTGAAAATCACTAATAAATTATATTAAAAAGAATATTACATTTTTACAATATAGCAGCATATTATTTTTTTTAAAATAACATCAAATAAATAAATTTATTTTCATTTCAAAATATAATAATATAAATAAAAAATATTAAATCATATCATGTTTATTTGTTGATAATAATAAAATATTTACATTAAATATAAATAAAATAAATTATTTTACTAAAATAAATAAATAATAATTAATACTATAAGCATCGATGCAGAATTTTGACTAATTTAATTTTAGCAGATTTATATTTTCTTAGCCGATTTTTACGCTTAGCCTAATTAGGTTTAGCCGATTTTTAAGCTTAGCCTTATTAGGCTTAGGCGTAGTTTTTACCGATTACGCAACACTGTATCTAGTTACATTTCTTCAAAAAGAGATAAGCAAATTTATTACTCTTTTTTGAAGGACGAGCGCGTTGTCTTTCAAAAAAGACTAAACAGACGAAAAAAAGGAATAATTTTTATTACAATTTAAATTTCTATTAAGTTAAATTTTTAAAAAGTGAATTATTCATATATTATTTTTAATGGAAGAATAAATTACTGAAAATTATGGAAATTGAAGAAGAAACAGTGGCGACCATATTTAAAAATGGGCCTTTTATAAGTCCAACTTTAAAATAAATTCAAATTTAACTAAATTCACTGTTTAACTATTTTTACGAAATATAACAATGTGATCTATTATTATGTCCCTTTTTTCTTTCGAATTTTATAATAAATGTAATTATAGGTATATATATGTTTTTATATAGATATAAAGTATATTATTAATTTAAAAAATTATATTTACTATTAAAAATATTGGGCCGTAAAATTTAGAATGTGGACGTATCCTGCCCAAGATTCACGCGTTTAAGATGCGTCCCGCCCTAAAAATTAAGGACTAAGCGAACGTTTAACTTTCATTTAACAATTAGCGCATTCCAAAAAATAAATAAATCTTTTAATAATTATATTTAGTAATCCTGCAGCATTATTTCTTCCACTCTGGGGTTAAAGCCACTAAAACTTTTTGCTATATTTCAACAATCATACAAGAGAATGATAAGTTTCGTGTAATGATTAATAAAATTTTATAATTTTAAATTTACATAATTTATTCAGCCTTTAAATGTATTATCAAAAATTAACATCTGCACAATAGAACAGTATTTAAATTATCAAATGTAGCTTTCATGTGTAAATAGTTTTAGATACTTATTAAGATATTATATTATTTTTTTAATAAATTCATACAAGGAATCAAAACTATCACAAAAAACAGAATTGTTAAAGAATCTTAATTCAAGGATCAACGAGATACTAACATTTGAATAACTACTGAAACAAAATTAATAAAATTTTGATAAATTTACTAAAGCTAATGAAGATTTGAGATCATACTTTTTAAAAAAAACATTTGAAGTAATATTCATTTTAAAATGCCTGGGGTATTATGGACCTCAGGAGAGTACTGAAAGGTTAAAAAATGAGGATCGTGATGCTATGATCGACCTTTCGATCCCTTTTATAAAAATATTATTTTATTTAAGGTATAAGTATTAAAAAATAATTTTCATATTAAATATCACAACGAATTGACGTTTCATTTTCACCCACAAGAGGTAAGGTAGAAAAACGTTTTTTCGAGAGGTAAGAATGAGTGTTTTTTTATGAACTTTTGATTGTATTTCAATAAGCTCGGCAGATTTCAAACTAATTTTGCACTCACACCTTACAATATCTTTAAAACCTATTCTAAAAATTGATTTTGTAACAAAAATTTTATGATTTTTGTAAGCCATGATTTTTTTTTAAAGATTAATATTAAAAAATCATCCAATTACCATGAAACTAGAGATATTTCTTATTCAACTTTTATTAATTAATAAAATATTGTTAATATAAAATTTATATTAAAAAAGAATGCATTAAAAATATAACTCAAGAGGCAATGTAAGGTATTTTTTACTAGACGCCTCAAATAAACACTAATTACTTGTATATTAGTGTATAAGAGCCTATAAAAATTTGCACACAATAACATTAGTTATTATAGGAAAACTCATAAAAAAAACTAGAGTGAAATATCTAACTAAGTTCACTATTATTTTGATTTAAAAACATGGCATGTTTCACTCTGACTAAACCTCCAGTAATTAAAAATTTCCAGAATTTCAAAATTAATTTCTAGTGTTCTTTTTGTATACTCATTTCAATCTAAATCCCATCAAAACAAGATCATATTTACATCCATTCAAAAAAAATCCTTTGAAAAAAAAATATATGAATTATATCTATCAGTATATGTAAAGAGATTCAATTTTTGAAATATAGATTGACAAGCCTACAAAAAACAAATTATTATTTAATATCTAATATATTTTTTAAAATGAGTTTTAAAACCATATCTCGAATGTTGACATTAGCCCCATGTTTAATCAAGAGTTGGACCATAGGTAAGTGGCCCCATTGGGATGCCATATGCAAAGGGGATCTACTGAGCTTTGTTTTTGTATCGATGGTTATTCCAGCTTGAATTAACACTTCTGCAGTGGACACGTGACCATTTTGGGATGCAAGATGTAAAGGAGTAGTTCCAAACTGTGTTTATAAAAATTACTTTTTATAATTAAATGCATTTTAATTGTTAGAGAATTATTGTTAAAAAATTTACTATAAATAAACTGCATGATTTAAAGAAAATAAAATGTAGTCAGATAATATTTTCAAAAGGCTTGGTTTAGGTATATGGGTCTGCCTAGTGATGCAAAACCTCTCCATTTGAGTACAAGCTAGCTCAATATTTTAGGAAGAAAAATATTGCATAAGCATCATTATTTTGTCAATAGATGTTCAAACCTTTGTGTTATCCATCTATGAGCAAAATCTTCAGGTTTGTGAAATGTTTTCCTGGACAATAACTGAGTTAGTCATTTTTTAAAATTGGCTCAAATGAAGAGATTTAGCATCACAAGGCAACCAAGTCATGCACAATATATATTTTTTATAAAACCCAGGCAGATTGTTAAAAATAAATTTAAATTATATTAATCAGTTGGAATATTATACAATAGTCTTACTATTCATTTACTACTCATATTTAAAATTTTATGAAAATTTTTTGATCTGTAATTATTTTGCTTGCCTGGCTTGAATTTTTTAAATTTTATTTTAAATGATTTTGGTTGTATTTTGTATAATGTTTCTAAGATAAATTATGCCCAATATTTTTTTTATAAAACCCATGCTGATTTTTAAAAATAAATTTAAATTATATTAATCAATTGGAATATTATATGATAGTTTTACTATTCATTTACTGTTCATATTTTCAATTTATCTATGAAACAATATACAAGATACAACCAAAATCATTTAAAATAAAAAAAATTAAAAGCCAGGCAAGCAAAATAATTACAGATCAAAAAATTTCCATTTGGATGCACCAACCTAAAAGAAAAATTGTAAATATGAGTAATGGATGTGAATGGATCTATATAATTTTCCAAACAATTACTATATTATATTTATTATGCAGGTTTTTAAAATATTTTATGATTTGTTCTGGGACCAGGTAACAAGTGTAGGTTTATATATCTGATATACTGTTTTGTATCAAATTATACAATATAAATCAATTTTTAGAATAGGATATATTTTTTAGTTTTTTTTATAATTTTATAAAATTTTAAATAATATCTCATTAGAAAAAATAGATATTACCCAATCAGTGGTAAATGGGGCACCATTGCACATTAAATGTTTGATATGGTCTGTTTCACCTCTTTGTGCAGCATCTAACAATTGTTGCCCAAGTTCAATCAATGACATCCTTTACAAAATGGTTTACACTCTGATTACATTCTTATATTATAAATTATGGAAATGAGAACAATCTTTAAAAATTAGGCAATTTTTTTATGAATATATCTCAGCAAAATAATTAGAATTGCACAAATTCATACAAAATAAATTAAATTCTTTTGAATTTTTTTTTTAGATATATTACAAAAAAATATCATTAATTATATAAAGGTATAAAGGGAATAAAATTCTAAATATGCATATTACAAATATTTTTATAGTATATTTAGATAAAAATTTAATGTACTATAAGAAAATTAAACAATCTTAATTAAGTAATAGCCATTATTATATTTTCTTATAGATTTTATAATAAAATCATTTCTTTGTAAACCACGTTTTTCTAAGCCGCCATTTTAAGCGGAAAAGGAAATAATTTTAATATATTATATAATATAAAATATAATTAAATGTTATAATCATAATAACAGTATAAAATTTACATTTAGCCAGATAATAATGAAATGATTGATATTACTTTATATATTTTTTATCCCAAAATCCAATATTTTAAACCAATATGGCGTAAATTTTAATTTAGGGAGTTATCATCTGTTTTTAAATATTTAAATTTAAAATTTTCGCAAATATTATATGTATATGTAAATATTGCATAATTATGTTAAAATTATAAAAATAATTTTATATTACAAAATTAGTGATAAGTATTTTAAGAATCAAATTAGCAAACAATTTATAAAAAAATAAAATTAATTTATATTAATAATAAATACATTAATTTTATTAGGTACTATAGCAAAAATAATAATTAATACGTATAAAAAACAAAGTTGCCATATCTCATCTGGATGATTTTCGAGATCTTATACATTTTTATATCTCTCGCGTTTTATCTCTTTTCAAGTATTTTTTTTATAAATAAAAAACCTTCTGTATTTCAAAATTAATCTCATTTTTTTTCTGCTAAAACCTTAAAGTTTAGAGTTGTTTGAACAAAAATAAATTTGTTCTCATTAAACAAAATTTGTTAATAAAATTCAAAATCAAAGCCTTTAATTTACAAATTCATTTTAAAATATGAACACGCGACGTTTTATTATTATCTAAAAAATTCCATATTTCATCAAAAATTCAAACTTCTTTATTATAAAATTTGTTCAATATATATATATTATAAATTTTACATCCTAATATGATATATTAGCCCAATCAAATGTTTAAATAAAATTTTTAAAGTAAAATAAAATTCAAGTATAACTTTAGGATATTAAAAATTTTAAACAAAATATTTAAATTTTTTTTTTAATATGATAAAACGGAGGGCCTCCTTTGATCGTATTATTTTGATCGTAAAATGGTCCATTTTGTCCATTTTAGGTCAAAATGGACGATTTTTTCAATTTATAGGTTAGGGTTAGGTTAGGTTAGGGTTATAAATGATTTTAATTTACCGCGATTAAATAGACCAATCAGAAAAAAATGGACAAAATTTACGATCAAATGACTTTACGATCAAATGACTTTACGATCAAATGACTTTACGATCAAAGTTAGGCAAATCGATAAAACTTTATTAAAAACAAATTTTTACAAATTTTACAAATTATAATTAAAAATATATATATTAAAAATGAATTAAAAAATATATATGTATAAAAGAGAAATGAGATAAAAAAAAAATTTAAAAGCCCTAGAGAAGAGTGAATGCTTAAAAAATTTGGCCGGCAGATTTCCAGGGAAATCTCTGACGAAGGTAAAATCCTTCATTAAGGTCCCCTGAGATCTACCTCATTTTTTTCCTATAGTTTTGATGAAATTGAGAGCATCATTTCCGAACATGCCTAGGGTATTGGTAACGATTGGGATAAACACGGTGTTGATGAGGCAAGCATATTTGTTTTTTTTAGGATTTTGAATTATTAAAAAAATTAACAAAAAAATTATCAAACTTAGTACAAGTTATATAATAGAAATATTAATAAATTAAAATATTGTTTAATTTATATAAGGTCATTAGATAGTATTTATAAATTACATTTCTCGTGGCGCGATTACGATCGTGATTTAAAAGTTGATCGATTTTTAAAATCTGTTTAAGAGATCAATTTTTATTTATTAAAATCATTATTTCATAGATTATTATTATGAATTGCATTAAAAATAAAATTAATATTAATAAATAAAAATTGATCTCATAAATAGATTTTTTAAATCGATCAGCTGTTAAATCTTGATTGCAATCGCGCCAATATGAATTCAAGGTTAGGCTATTGTTACTTTCCACTATGGTTGCATTTAAAAAAATTCTAAAATCTGACGAATGACTGCTGAGTAGAAAGTATTGTATATTTATTTTTAAGAAATGATCTCTAATTCTCTCTTGACCGTTAGTTCTCTAATAAATGATATTATAGTTTAAATAGATATTATCTAGTTCCAAATCTACTACCGATATAATTTAGTAGTTTATTATAATGTTATTTTATTTTTCATTCGTTGTGTAAGCAGGAGCGGACTGGCCATATAACCAGGTGGCCATTTTGCCCCCGAGGCCGCGAGAAAATGTTGATTTTTGAGGCCGATCAGAAGAAAATATCAAAAAAGAGGCCGATTAGAAAAAAAAATATTATTATGTTCACATTATTTTCTCTTATCATTTATTTATTTTTATTGATATCTCTATGATTTTAATATTACATTCCTTGACAATTGTCATGTCGTTTACTATAATTTAATTCATAAAATACCAGTAACGTCGCTTGACGATATACATCATTACCACGTTCTTTCCTTTGTTTTTTTCAAATGAAGTAAAAATGCTTCCGTTTGAGTAGAGTGAAAGCTAAATTTTAATTCATTACATTACATTTTTATACATTGATTTATTGTAGAAATAATATATCCAACATTTCTTGTTCTTAATTCATTGAAATCAAATAAAATCCAGGTAGGTGAATTAGATAAAAGGATGGATGCTTGGGTGAAACAAAATAATTCATCTGGCCAAAATAAGTTGAGAAAGCTACAAAAAATAAGTTAGATAAGGTGGTGGGCACGTGAAAAAGCTCTTAGAGGATATATGGTAAATAGAGCTTGCTCCCAATAACGATAAATGCACTTCAATTTATAATAGATAATAAATCATTTGAAACAAAAACTTGATAATTTATGTAAATTCAAGACTCTAAGTACAGCTATAATATATTTGGATATTTTTTAAATAATTGGGCCACTGTCATATCTTCAAACTAAAAAATTGGGTACTTTGTCTGCATGGAAATGATAGAAGATGCTAAGTCTTCTGTATCATCGATTATTACATCGATTCAAAATAAAGCAATAAAATGGCTTCTAATTTAAATGAAACACTTTAATATTTAAAGCTCCCGGAGAGTATCAAGGTACAGGATGCTCGGCCAAAAAACCGAATAGGACGAGCGAAGAGAATATATAATGACAAATGCCAAGATAAACGTTTTCAAGAATCGATTGATCTTTATAGGTTCGGAGTATTTCGTCCTATAATTGATCAAATTACAAACAGCTTGTCGAAACGGCTCTCCGCGAATTGAGAGCTTATTTTGAATGTGCAATATTTGCATCCTAGACATTTTGATGAAATAAATAGTAAAGATATATATATATTGAGTGTTAAATTATGTAACGAATAATGATCATTTGCCAGTTTATTCAAAGATTTGGTAGCAGAATTAAATGAAACAGACGATGATCATATGTACAAGTGAGGAGTAAAATGAAAAAGATGGAATATTACAATATGATAATAACTCAGAGTGTGATAATAAATGTAACAAGTGTTTAATATGCGTGTATGAAATTTTTAAAAGATGCAATATGCATACAAGTGACACTAGTTTATTTTTGGCATATGAATACATTTTAACTTTGTAATTTATGTAGGTTAATTGCGAGAAAACATTTAGTAAATTAAAAATTATAAAAACAAGCTGAGAGCTAATATTAATTGAGAATGACTTTTTAAATTTGTTTAACTTAAATTGTTTTTATTTTAAACATGTTAGCCTTTAACTATGTATTTCGTTTAAATTGTGTTTTTTATAATACACATATATATATACCTTATTTTATATTAATTTTTAGTATCATTTTTAGTTTTAAATAAAATATATAATAAATAAAACATTTTTTCTTGTCCATACAACACCACCTTTATTGATATATAACAGCTAATATTGACCAAGAAAAATTAGAAGCGTTTAATGATGTCAGTTGAATGAGAAACATTAGCGCAGATTGAACTAGAAGATATTCTTGTATATTGGCGCAAAGGTTCAAAGTTAATGAGAGATTTATTAACGTAAAAATTATATATTTCCTTAATTCTTATATTTGAATTTTATTCATATCTATTTACAATATGATCGGTGCCTGATTTTATAAGTGCAGCAATTTTATACGCTGTAATATTGTATAACTGCAATAATTTCATATGTGTAATTAATTGATTTAATATATTGAGTATGTATTTTTTTTATATTTAACATGTGATGTATGATTTGATTTTATAGTGCAATATCGTTATAAATCTAAAATATATATATGCAATGAATATTATTTTATATTGGTAGTGAATATGGTTTTAGATGTGCATTTTTTAAAATTAAAATATATGATTATTGTATAATACTATTCTTTTTTTTACTAATAATGTAAATCTTTTGAACTTATTTTCAAAAATAAGAAGTAATAAAAATCATGTAAATCGAACAAGGCCGTAGCGTCGCCAGTCCGCCCCTGTGTGTAAGAGTATAATTCATCATGACTAGAGACTTATAGGCCCATATAAAGGTAGGTAAAGGGATCTTTATAGGCCCAAATAAAGGCAGATAAAGGGATAGGAAAAATTTTTCCGATTGCATAGGGAAATTAAAATATAAAGTAGGATAACCTATTACGCCATTATATAACTTTAATATAAAGTAGGATAACCTATTATACCTATATGAAAAGTAGGATAACCTATTACGCCATTATATGTCTTTTAATGATTATATAATATTTATTAAATAATTATAAATCTAAACAGAAAATTCAACTAGTTAAATAATAGCTATTTTGTAACGTCTTATACTGATTACATAATATTTACTAAATTTATAAAATTCCTCAATATCTAAACGGAAAAATTTAACTAATAAATTAACTATTTTGTATTTGGAAGAAATAGTATTTCTCTCTTTTCCTTCTTACCTTTAATCCTATACACACTTATAACTATAAGTCACTCTAATACTATAATTGGATAGGATGTAGTTCCACTCATTATGATAAAATACATCTGAGTTACAAGGTTTGTTGGTATTCTTGAGTAAAAAAATCGCCATAATTTTATGGAGGGATGGCCTCCACATAATTCACATTCGCTCACTTTGGGCAGCTCTATGACCAAGTGCTAGATAAGATAAGATGATTTTATAAAGAACGCATGTTGTTTTTATTCACCATTACCAGTATTTATTTATTCTAAAAAAAAAAATTTTTATTTATGTAAATAAATTTTTGATAAATAAATTTTTGATAATATTTTTTTAATAATTTATTAATTATTACTTTTTTTTTATACCATGGTAGAAATCAATCGTAAATAAATATATATTTTTTAAGCTAAATATTTTTTTTACTTATTAAATTTTCTTTTTTTAGATTCAATATGGTATTATGCCCTGCTATAATAGTAGACCCTTCTGGAATTTATGATAAATTATTCAATCTAATTTTCATCATATATATTTAATACACTAAAAATATAGATAGCAACAGCACAAGAATTTCATAACCCCCCCCCCCCCATCGCAAATTTCACGGGCTAAAAAAATCTTACTCCACTTAAAAAAACAACTCAAAACTTAGATGAATAGATTATATCCTATTTTTTTTATACTTTATGCACTACAATATACTGGATAAATTTAGACTCTTCATTATATTTACCGAGAGCGCGTAGTTTAGTCAAAAAAATATGTGTTTTTTCAAAAGCCTACTAAGTTATAAATATTTTTAAAATTTAATATTAACATTTTCTGAATTCTTTTAATGAGCTATATAAGATTCTGCGTTCATTTTTTATTAATAGTGTATATGAGGACGCGTATTTTA
Source organism: Gordionus sp. m RMFG-2023 (assembly GCF_954871325.1). NCBI lineage: Eukaryota > Metazoa > Nematomorpha > Gordioida > Chordodea > Parachordodidae > Gordionus > Gordionus sp. m RMFG-2023. Next base: position 68,793,529 of record NC_088775.1, read on the forward strand.
TTCATTTAAAAAATTACTTTCTAAATTATCTTATAAATCTTAACATGATTCTATATTAATATTATTTAAATAACTTTTTTGATAGGGAGCGCGTAGTTTCTGAGGACTCGCGTCATGCCCTTAGACCCTGCTAGAATTAACTTAGAACTAGACCCTTCTAGAATTTATGATAAATTGTTCAATCTAACTTTAATCATATATATTTAGTGTACATTAAAAATAAAGATAAAAGCACAAGAATTCCTTATAAATGACCTAAAAAAACAACTCAAAACTTAGACAAAAAGATTATATCCTGATTCTTTTTATAATTACAATAAACTGGATAAATTTAGACTCTTTTTAAGTAAATATTTTTTTTTCATAAAATTTATCTTAAATATGATTACACTATTTAAATTTATTACTATAATAAAAATATTTTACAATTATAATTTTGAAAATAATTTGTGATGACAAGGTTTTAGGTAATTATAATAGATCCTCTATGGGTTTTTGATACAGATTCTCTTTGGATAATTGTAGTAGATTATGTTGGTTCGTGACATCCTAGATTATGTAAAGATCATTATCTATTTCTTTGTTTAAAGCCCTTTTTTGTTAAAAATAGTCAGTTGCATTTTCTATTTATTTTTTGAGGCATTTGTAAAGTTTTAACCAGGGATCTAAACCGAAACCTGAACCGAACCGTTAAATCGCTAAAAACAGCTATTTTTATCGAACCTAAACCGAACCTAAACCACTAAAAAATTCTAGCCGAACCTTAACCGAATTGCTAAAATGCCTCTGAACCGGTTCGAGTCTCATAATTTTATGCTTATAAAATAATGTGTAAGTTATTATGTAGTATATTGCAAAAATTTTAATTATATTCAAATTGTTTAAAATTATTATCAATCACATTTGATAGATAAACGTCAGTCATAATTTTTATAAACTTTAGTATATTGCCATTTTACAACATTTTTTAATATTTTAAGCTTATAAATTATAATGCCTAGAAAAAAATTAAATCTAATATATAAATTATTTACATATAGCATTATAAATGACACATCAATTCTGATATCATACTGGCAATGCCAGCTACCCAAGTTAGTGTGGAAAGATGTTTTTCAACAATTAAATTTATATTATCTCCTTATAGATGTAATTTGAGTGAGATGAATTTTGAAAATATATTAATTGTGCGGCTTAATAAAAAAAATTTAAGTAATTGTTCATATTAAAATTAATAATTGATATATTTATTTGTTATAAAATTAAATATTATTTTATAATATGCAATTAATAAAAATAAAGGTTTTTATTTTAATTATGAAATAAAAAAAATTTTCCTCATACATAATCCAAATGTAGGTTTGAATACAAAAGTGTTCAAACCGGTTTTTAGAAGTTCGAACCGAACCGATATTTTTATCCGAACCTGAACCTGAACCGATATTTGTTTTGGTTTGGATCCCTGGTTTTAACTAATTCTAAGCAATTAGAACATGAAGGTAAACTATTAATATTTTCCTTGTTTTTCAATATATATCCTTTATTTTTCTTTTCAGGTATTGTAAGTTACAAACCTGTTCATATGTTTCCCTTTATTCCTGAGAGCATAACATCATAAGATCAATTGGTAGCTCCTTAATAATGAAAATTGAAATGGTTGGAGCCACGATCATTGGCTATTCAACCATCGGAGAGGATGGGGGAGGATCGACGACGTTTGATGGTTCGGGATTGTCGGAGATTGGAACTGGGGGATCAGACTTAGCGGGCATTTTGGTCATCGTAATAACAGGATTTTATGCAGAAAAATCGAGAATATACGGAATCTAGAATTTCAGCCGCAATCCAAAATCAATTATGTATAATTCAATTCGACGATAAAACACAATACAGAATAAAATCATAATTATTTAATGATCTAGATTATATATTTTTATGTTCTTATTACTAAAAATTTTGTTTACAAAAAAAAATCCATCGACGTATTAATATAAAGATTTTATGTCTACTGGTCATCCTTAAAACTGGCTAGGACCAGTTTCAGGACCAGTTTCAAGTGAATAAAATATAAAAACAAGCTTTGTTTATAATTTACAAATAGTGTAAATAAAATAAAGAATAATACAGTTTTAAGTGGAAAAAAAATATAATAACAATCTTTCTTTTTTTTATAATTTACAAATCGTGTAAAACAAAATAAAGATTTAACAGCGACAGAGGGGACAAAATGTGACAAACAATGTGAGGAGGTTTTGAAAGAAGTAGTATTATAAGAGACTAGCTAATAACTGAGGGGTAATTAGTTAGTTTGTATATATGGTGTAAAATTTAGGAGAAAAAGAGATAAAATTGTTGCAATGTAACCCGTGAGCATTAAGGGTATTGGAAATATTATAATCTAAATTTGTGATAGGAATCATATTGAGTAAAATTAAAAATAGAGATGCTTCTAAATTTTGGAATTTTAAATATGGGCTAGACATTGGTCTCAAAATTTTGTTTTGCAGACACAGCAGGCCTGTTCAAAAACCCATGTCCCATGCAACTTTCCCAATATTTTGCCATTTATTTCTATTGTAATTTAGTAATAATGTCTTAAATTTAATTTTATATTTTAAATAAAATTTAAATTTGTAGAAATCATATTGAATAAAATTTAAAATAGAGATGCTGGGAATTTTTTAAATATGGGGTAGACATTGACCTGAATTTTTTTTTGCAGACATAGCCAGGCCTGATCAAAAAACCAAGTCCCATGCAACTTTCATAAAATTTTGCCATTTATATCTATTGTAATTTAATAACAATGTCTTAAATTAAATTTTATATTCCATTTATTTCTATTGTAATTTAATAATATCTTAAATTTAATTTTATATTTAGAATAATTTAAATTTGTGATAGAAATCATATTGGATAAAATTTAAAATAGATATGCTTGAAAATTTTTTAATTTTAAATATGGACCAGACATTGGCCTGAAATTTTTTTTCTCAAACCTGGCCAACCCATAATAATTTTGTAATTTTTTCCCAATCCTGGAGATAGGTAAATCTCTGAAAACCATATTGTTGGGAAAATTTTCTCAAGCCCGCCAAAGACCATAATAATTTTGTTAGTTGAGAACTGAAATAAAATATATAAAAGTCATAATTCAATTAAAAATAAAATCAATGAAAGTTGCATTGGCTTGGTTTTTTAATCAGGCCTGGTGATTTTTGCAAAAAAAAATTTCAGGCTAATGTCTAACCCATATTGAAAATTAAAAAATTTTCAAGCATTTCTATTTTATATTTTACCCAATATGATTTTCATCATAAATCTAAATTTTATTCTAAATATAAAATTAAATTTAAGACATGTTAAGGATGTTGAAGCAATATTACATATCTTGATTTTCAGTACTACTACACTTTGATATTGATGCAATAAGACTTTGCTCTTGTATTTTCTTGCTTCAACAAAGTTCCTGTCTCCGTCTGGCTTTCTCCTTATGCTGATATATTATTAAAATTTAAAAATATAAACCTATTAAATAGTTTGGATTTTAACTTATATACACTAAAAAGTTATGCATAACTCAATTTTGTAAATGATCATTTTTAGCCTCTATAGAAGAAAATCCAAGGAGTTGTAAGTTATAATAATGATCAGTTATGTCTAAATTTGAGACAAAAATTTACTGTACCTTCCTGGTAGCTAAAATTTAAAAATATAAGAGTACCTATTTAATAGTTTGAATTTTAACTTATATACACTTAAAAGTTATGCATAACTTATTTTTGTAAATTATCATTTTTAGCCTCCATAGAAGAAAATCCAAGAAGTTGTATGTTATAATAATGATCAGTTATGTCTAAATTTGAGACAAAAATTTACTGTACCTTCCTGGCAGCTAAAGCTTAAAAATATAAGAATACCTATTCAATAGTTTGAATTTTAACTTATATACACTTATAAGTTATGCATAACTTATTTTTGTAAATTATCATTTTTAGCCCCTATAGAAGAAAATCCAAGGAATTGTAGTAATAATGATCAGTTATGTCTAAATTTGAGAGAAAAATTTACTGTAGGGGAGACCGGGGTAAAACGATAGGCATTTTGCATATTTACCATAAAAATTTTAAACAAGAGTCAAACACAACAAATTATAGATCAATGTGTAGCCCCATCTCTCTTCTACAAGATAAAAAAAAGTGTAGCCCTCTACCTATAATATTTTAGGAGCTATGATTAGTTATGTAAAACTACTCATTTTCGCCATTTTACCCTGGGTACAGGGTAAAATGGATAAGCACTAGGGTAAAGTGGTTAAAATAATATTTGACACATATTTATTGTTTTATTTAACAAATATTACAAATTTAAGATTTATTTATGATTTTTATTTAAAAACTAATCGATACAATAAGGACATGTAAAATAATTATCATAATTAGCACATTTAGAATGTGCCCATTCAAGGCACATTGTACATTTTAGCCATTCATCGCCCTCGCGACTATTTTTATAGTTTTTATTACAAATAACACATACACAATTATTTTTTGATATCTTTTTTTTTCTCTGAATTAATAATTTTTTTTTATAAGGTGTAGATGTTAATATTTCTGAATTCTTTTTTTTAGATATTTTATCCGATGAAATATTGAATAATTTTGGAATAGGTATTATAGATGAAGGATTGAATACTTTATTATAATTTTTTGAGCATGATGGTAACATATCATGATAAGGTTCATCAATATCATCTGGAACATTTTCGTTCAATAATATTGATAAATCACTATCATTATTTTGAGTCACTGTAATATTTTCATCATTATTTTCAAATTCAATATTTGAGTTAGCATTTGAATTATTACAGCAGATGTAATCTTGTTCTGTAAATATATTTGGGTTTAAAGGAAATATGCCACATGCTAAGAATCCATTTAATATATTATTTGATGTCACTGCCCTTGGTATTTCATTTTTTAACACTCCTGGAATATCATAAATCTGAAATTGTTGCCCCACATGATTTTTAGATTGAGCATTATTAAAATTATGAAATACAATATAATTTCAATTGAGCATTTTTATTAAAGTTACCAAATTAATAATATTTAGATTGAGCATTATTAAAATTATGAAATACAATATAATTTCAATTGAGCATTTTTATTAAAGTTACCAAATTAATAATATTTAGATTGAGCATTATTAAAATTATGAAATACAATATAATTTCAATTGAGCATTTTTATTAAAGTTACCAAATTAATATTGATATTTAGATTGAGCATTATTAAAATTATGAAATACAATATAATTTCAATTGAGCATTTTTATTAAAGTTACCAAATTAATATTGATATTTAAATTGAGTTATTAAAATTATGAAATACAATATAATACAAACAATATAATTTAATTACTTGTTTAGGCGTTAATCCCATAAATGACCTACTTGCTTCTAATATGTAGTCACACAATCTAGATTCTTCTTCATTTGTAAATATTTGTTTATGATGATCTGAACTTTTAATACCAATTTTACATCTCCTTCTCAACGTTGTATAAGGTATGTTAAATTTTTTAGCAGACAAATTTAATGAAGTATTATTTGTTATTTTATTTTATGGCTTCATTTATTATATTTACATCTCTGTATATGGTTTTTCTTTTATAATTTCTCATTATTTGGTTGATACAATAAAAATTATAATAAATAAATTAATGAAAAATTAATGTGCATAATTTTATATTTTAACCGTTTTACCCATAACAGCTTTACCCCTAGGTGACATATATTATAAATATCGTTATTGCGTGACTTCTAATATAGCTAAAGATGTCAGATAAATTTTATTTTATAGCTAATACATTAAGGAACATGTGTGCCAAATTTTGAATCCTGAGGATATGTAAATTTTACTAAAAGCAAAATATACGAGAATGATTTTTATATTTTTTGGGTAAAAAACAGTTTTTTGACAAAATATATAAAACCAGGTAAGTTTTTTAAAAGATGAACATAGGTAAGAAATTAGATATAAAAATACATCTTCACACCAAATTTAAGGTCTTTATACTCAATGGTTAAAAAGTTATTCGCGTTAACATTGTTACCCCGTCAATCGCTTTACCCCGGTCTCCCCTACCTTCCTGGCTGCTAAAATTTAAAAATATAAGAATACCTATTTAATTGTTTGAATTTTAACTTATATACACTTAATATGTCTATATTTGAGACAATAATTTACTATTAAGGAAGTTCGTTTTTTTGAAAAAAATGATGAACGGCGTTCCTTTTATTTTTGACGAACTTTGAACGTGAACGCGTTCCTTTTTTATGACGAACGCGTTCGAATTTAACGTTCGTTCAATTTTAAAAATATTATTATTTATTTGAAAAATTTAATATTTCCGATTTTTTTTAAAAAATGTATTATTTATATTTTTTAATCGGTTGTGTATTTCCTTTTCACATTTCAATTTTTTTAACACATAGTTTATTAATTTGAATATTATTGTTTATATTATTTTTTAACATGGCTAAAATATATTATATTAAAAAATATAAGTTTATTTATATTAAATTAAATTTTAAAAAAATTTATAAAATTTTGAACGGTTTTATGAACGTGAACGCGTTCCTTTTTTTGAACATGAACTTGAACGTGAACGCGTTCGATTTTTCTCAATGAACGTTGAACGCGAACGCGTTCGATTTTTTTAGAAATGTTTACAGCACTACTATTAAGGATCTAACAATAATACATTGCTCTTGATTTTCAGTATTACAATTCGATTGTTGATTTTCAGTATATTTTTGTTGAATGGCAGGAATCTACAAATATAATATAATGTATCAGTTATGTCTAAATTTAAAACAAAAATTTACTTTTAAGGATCTTGAAACAATAATACATTGCTCTTGATTTTCAGTAATACAATTTGATTGTTGATTTTCAGTATATTTTTGTTGAATGGTATCTGTGCAGGAATCTAAAAATATAATAAAATAGTAATTAAATCAAAAAATTTACCAAGAACTGCAAACTTTGAATCGTATCTTTTATTTGATTAATTTTGCTAGATTAAGAAAAAAAAAATCATTTTGCCAGATTAAGAAAAAAAAACCTTTCCCGGGATTCGAACCTAAGTCCAATAGTCCAATAAATTTGTAAGCGACGTTCTTGCCGATTGGGCCATAGGCTCTCCTTATAATTAACGATTTTTTAAATATATTATAGATTGAAAGTGTGACAGTGTCAGCGTAACGGTATTTTTGTGACAAGGCTTTTATATATACTATAGATTCCTAAGTGAAGAATATTTCATAACAAGATTATGTAATAAACACAACAAAAATAATCTTGCGTCATTTTATATATTTCCTTATCCTTTAATTTGCATTCATTTTTGAAAAAATATCTATATAAAAATTTGCATCCCTTTCCTCTTCATAAATATCATTCTTTAAATTATTTCTTTTAATATTGATATAAATTATATTCTTTCCACCACCTCAATGCGCATAAGGAATCATAATATAGGCAGATATTGTTGTCTTCCCTATATCTGAAAATATGTTTACAAGGTAAAAGATACCTTTGCTGGAAACCACAATTACATAAATAATTTTCACTAACATTGAAATCTTCATAATATTAAAATATTATTTTATTTATAGGTTTTAATAATTTAAAAAATAAAGATTATGGAGATACTGGTGGCAGATAGTGTTGCGTAATCGGCTAAAAACTACGCCTAGCCTAATTAGGATTAGCCTAGAAATCGGCTAAAACTAAATTAGTCGAAAATTCTGCATCGGCTAATCGTCCGTCAGCGTTCAATATATTATTTATTTATTTTTAGTAAAATAATTTATTTTATTTATATTTAATGTTAAATTTTATTATTATCAAATAAACATATTTATATGATTTAATATTTTTTATTTTAATTATTATATTATGAAATGAAAGTATTATGAAAATAGATTTATTTATTTGATGTTTTCTTAGTAAAAAAAATGATATGCTGCTAGTAATATTATTTTTGTTACAATTTATTAGTGATTTTCACGCCCAAAATTTTTAGCAAAAAGTATATTTTGAAGTTCAAAAAGATTTTTGAACATATTTTGATTTGATAAGAATTTTAAATCTTTGTAAATAAATCTTTTTTGAGGATTTATTTTGTGAATTTTATTATAAATAAACAATCTTTTATAATTTTTTTTATCATTTTTGTAAAATTATCTATTTTTTAAGTATATAAGGAGGTGGTTTTTTCTAAATAATTTTTATTAAATATTTATATTAAACTCTTTTGTTATTTTATATGATCTTTTTTATGATAAAATTTAATGTGACAATTGTCATATTCTTAATTTTTTAAGATTTTTGAAATTTTCTGACATAAAAGGGTAAAAATATAATTTATATTGTTAAATTATAAATTTCAATTAAGATGTACCTTATAAAAAAAGGACAATTGTCATAATCGTTATTTTTAAAGTTTTTTAATTTTTTTTGCCGTAAATGGGCTAAAATAAATATCGCTAACTGTCATTGCTTCGCTTATTTTAGAAACATTTGTACATATATATGTTGTATTCCATATCAAATCAACTGAAGATTCAACCGACCCCCCTTGATTTTTTTTTAAAATTTGTATGATGGTAGTATATACACTAACTAGTAAAAATATAAAATTCTCAACTCAGCTTACTTCATGAGATATGGTCATTTTTAGAAACGCGGAAATTCCAAAATACACTATATTTAATTTTAAATATCTCAAAAAGTAATTAAGCTAAAGACATGATTTAAATCTTATTAAATAGCACTAGAATAGCTCTTTAATATGACATATTACCAAAAACCAGAAATAGAAAACCGGAAATGGCTAAAAAATAAAAATTGCTCTTTTTTTTCTTTTAAATTTTTTTTACAGATAGACATTATACTTTTTAATATTTGTACAAAATCCTAGATTGGCACTAGTACTGGGCCAAAAGTTATTACACTTTAAATATAAGTAGTATGGCTTAAATCCTATATTATACCAAATATAGAGTAATTATTTTTTTAAAAAAGTGGACAATATATGTGAATAATAGCATTAAAACTAAAATCCTAAAAAATCTGATTATTTTGCATTTATTAAATGTTAAAAAACTCAAAACAACATTTACCAAATTGTATTGTATTATTTTAAATATAACGCATAAAACCAAGTAGAATAATTCCGAATGACGTTGCAAATAAAGTAATAGAATTTTATAATTCTGATGAAAACAGCAGATTTATGCGTGGTATGAATAATTTTATATCAATGAAAGTTAATGGAAAAAAGAACCAAGTACAAAAGAGATTAGTTTTATGTAATATAAACGAATTATTTACCAATTTTAAAGAAATAAACAGTAATATAAAGATAGGTTTTAGCAAGTTTGCTATCATGAGACCAAAAAACTGTATTTTAGCAGGCGGGTCTGGAACGCATACAATGTGCATCTACACATTTCATCAAAATTTTAAGTTAATTATAATTGGTGGTAAATTAGATAAGTTAACTGCAAACCAGCATAACTTTCCATTTCCTCCCTTAAAAGTTTATAAACACTACACTGCACAAAGTCTATGAAATCCAGCCCAGCCTTGCTGTTACTTAAGGAAATGCCAAATGTGTCCCGGCACTTTGAAACTTAAAGAAAGACTACACTTATTGTTTGATAATAATGTCATAGATTATATAACATTTAAACAATGGTTGGTAGCTGACCGTACTACACTCGAAACTTTTACAAAGTCTGCCAAGGAATTTGTGGAGTATTTGATTTAAAAATTAAATATTTTAATTCCTCATGCATTTATTTATTCGGAACAATCTTCATTTTTAAGTCATTAAAATCGAATTTGAAGGATGGGGAATATCTTACAATATCCGATTTTGCAGAGAACTACGCTTTTGTAGTTCAAGATCACGCTCAAGGTTTCCATTGGACTAATAATCAAGCAAAATTTTATCCATTTATGATTTATTACCGCGAAGGCGATATCATCAAACATTTAAGTTACGTGATTATATCAGATTGTCTCAAACACAATACTTGTTCCTTTCATTTGTTTTAAATAAAATTAATTCTATTCTTGAAAGAAAGATTTGATAAGATTTCAATAATATTTCATATTTCTGATGGAGCTGTTACCCAGTATAAAAACAAAAAAACTTTGTAAACCTCTACAACCATTATAATGATTTTGGGATCAAGGCAGAATGGCATTTTTTTGCAACTGCACATGGCAAAACTCCTTGCTTGCGATAGTGTAGGGGGAATTACTAAGAGGTTGGCGGCTTGAGCAAGCCTGCAACGTCCTCATGAAAATCATATAATAACTCCTATTGACTTATATAATTATGCGAGAATCAATATCCCGGGAATTAATTATATATTTGTTAGCAACGTAGAATATTTAAGAATGGAAATCAATCTTGAAAATAGATTTTTAATGGCCAAACGAATTCCCGGGACACAAAAATATCATTCATTTACTCCAATGGAAGGGAATATGAAAGTCAAATTTTATTCTAATTCGTTAGATTATTTAATGTATGATACTATTTAATTAATATGTTTACTAGAATATTAATTTCCCATTAATTAGCTAAATAAAGTTTACAATTATTTTCCTTCTAAAATAAAATAGCTAAACTTATGTGCTAAATATGACACAATGTCTACTTGTGATCTGCATAGGGCCTAATTTATCTAACAAGACCAGAAAGATTTATAAAAAAATATATCCGGCCCGATTCCAAACGATTTTTTTTTTTATTTATTTCGTAAATTACTATACATTATAATATAGGATTTAAGCCATACTACTTATATTTAAAGTGTAATAACTTTTGGCCCAGTACTCGTCCCAATCTAGGATTTCGTACAAATATTAAGAAGTATAATGTCTATCTGTAAAAAAAATTTAAAAGAAAAAAAAAAGTGCAATTTTTATTTTATAGCCATTTCCGGTTTTCTATTTCTGGTTTTTGGTAATAGATCAATAAATTAAATTTATGTCATATAAAGAGCTATTCTAGTGCTATTTAATAAAATTTAAATCATGTCTTTAGCTTAATTACTTTTTGAGATATTTAAAATTAAATATAGTGTATTTTGGAATTTCCGCGTTTCTAAAAATGGCCATATCTCATGAAGTAAGCTGAGTTGAGAATTAAAATTTTATATTTTTACTAGTTAGTGTATATACTACCATCATACAAATTTTAAAAAAAATCGAAGGGGGTCGGGTTGAAAATCGACTTTTTTGGTTGATTTAATATGGAATACAACATATATATATATATCGTATATGAATTCGGAATCCGTGGTGATTCGGAATCTCTCAAATTTAAATTATTTACTAAGGGCGATTTTTGGATTCTAAAATCTGATTTTACAGGAATTGTATTCTAGCAGGTGTAGAATAAATTTCAGGCAATTTCACCTATAGACATTTTAGTATTTTATAATTTATAGATAAATCCATATAAAAATTAATATAAATTAGAAGTAGTTCTAAAGTTTTAGGCAAATTGTTTGAAATTTACAAGTTGGATACTCTATACATGCTGAAATACAATTCCTGTAAAATCAAATTTTTAATATCCAAAAATAGCCTTTTGTAAATGTTTTAAAATTGAGAGATTTCGAATTCCCATGGATTCCGAATCCCCATTCGACATATATATATATAAGATTTGAATCAACAATTTAGATATTGTTGATTGGTAAAAAAAGGAAAAATTGTTATTAAAACAAATTAACAATCATTATTTTTTTGTATAATTTTCATCGTTGAAAATTCTTGATATTCTATTTTTTTGATGCAAAAAACCAATTCTTAATATTCTATTTTTTTGATGCAAAAAACCAATTCTTAATATTCTGATGCAAAAAACCAATTCTTAATATTCTGATGCAAAAAACCAATTCTTAATATTCTATTTTTTTGATGCAAATAAATCAATTTTTAATATTCTACTTTTTTTATAAAAAAAAATTCTTAATATCAATGTATGAAGATTTCTTAATTTTTTTCGGTAGTGTAATACAAAATTAATAAAAATAAACTTTCAAAAATATTCAAGTCTCATTATTGTAAGGAAGTTGTTTAAGTGCTAGAGTACTAAGCATAAATTAATTATATATCTGAGAGTAAGTTTGAGGTCTTAGAAAGTGATATCGTGGCCAGGATCCAAACCTGGGTTAATGAGGTTGTAAAAGGTAAAAAAAGAATTCATATAAATATTTTTATAAAAAAAATTTAACAACCCAAATTTCTGAAGATAATTAATTTTTGAATTAATTAAAAATGTGGTAGATTTTTGTAATATGAATGGGCCTGTATTTAGTATAATGAGCCCCATCTTTTTTATAAAATGTACAAAACCTTAATGAATTGGATATAGGCAATTACTTAGTTACGATAGGATTATTGTTAATAATATATATACTATGTATTGCATTAAAAATTTTAATAAGGAAAATGTACCGATGTCGTGACAAAGGTATATAGTAATTTAGAGAAAACACTCTGGTGTCGAATAATTGTTTAAAAAAGATATTGGACTTGGAAAGTGTTTAAAAATGGTTTTAAAATAATTGTAAAATTATAAGAAAATAGAAAAAGAATTGTCCGTGGTGGATGATTGTCTAATGCAAGAAAATAGAGCTGTAATTCCTTTTAAATTACATGGTAATTATTGATCTATTACATGCCGGACATCAGGGTCGGGATAAAATAAAATCTTGGGCTAGTGAATATGTATGGTGGCCTGGTATGGGTAGTGATATTGAAAAAAATACAAGAAAATGTGTGCCATGTAATACCTGTGTCTTAGTGTTGTTAAACGGCTCGATTTGAGCAGATTTTTAAACACGGCTAACTTGATATTTTATTCAAAATAATATTACGCAAGCCATAAAAAGTTTGCTCATAGATGGGATAAAGGTCTAGACATCAATTAGCTGAATCTCGAGGCTTAGGCAATATTTTTCTAGCTAAAATATTGAGTAGACGTTTTTAAAAATCGGCTACAAAAGGAGGCGTTTAACAACACTACTATGCCCCTATTCCCCGTAAAGAATTGGAGGTGTGTGACCAAGGTCTAGTCAGCCTTGGGAAATGGTCCACTTGGATTTCTTCGAATTGGATGAAAAAACGTGTTTTTTAATGGTGAATTCATATTCCAAGCGGATTGAATATGAGGAAGTATATTGATTAACGACTAAGGTTGTTATTAGGTTATTACAAAAATTGTGGGTCAGATTTGGGATTCCAAAGACAATTGTAACTGATGGATATCCAGCGTTCGTAAGCGAGAATTATGAACATTTTTGTACTTCGTTACAAATAAAGCATATATTGGCTCCACCATATTATCCTAGCTCTAATGAACAAGCTGAGAGAATGGTAGTCATTATAAAAAATTGGATCAAAAAGGCCAATGGGGAAAATGAGATTTGGATGGCCCTATGTATTACAATAACTCCAAAAATCGGGAGGGAGTTACGCCGGCTGATTTTTTTGGGAGTAGATGAACCCGAGGGCCATTGGATTTTTTAAACCAAATTGCAGTACCATTGTATTACCGGATAAAAAAACAGTGCCGTCACTTGGGGGGGGGGGGGCGCAAGGGCTCGAGCCCCCTGAAAAATTTAAATAGCCCCCCTGAAGCGAAAAATATTTTTTCTTAATGGCTCCTTAATATCCCCTTGAACTAAAATAAAAAATATTTAATGGCTCCTTAATATCCCCTTAAACTAAAAATAATTTCTTTTATTGCCCCCTGAACGTCTTTTATAATTCTATTAAGTAATATATAGATTTAATTATATATCTAAATTTTTATTAAATTAATACTATTTGAATTATTAGATTAGATTATTACATATAAATTATATTTTCCCTGTCAGCTTGCAATCAAATTCTGCGTTAAAAATAGTATATCAATATCACTCACTAAATATTAATTTAGCATTAACAGTTGAAGCTTAATTGACTTTTATTATCTATTAATTAAAAATTAACAAGTTTAATATTGTAATTAGCCGAGTTCAAAAACTAATCAACTATATTATTCATTTTTAAATTTAATTACCATGCCTCTTCCTAAAGAATTTTCAAGGTCCTAATATGTATAAGAGATTTCTTTATAAAAAGTAAGTAGACATATAGTTTATAATCCTCTATTATATAAATTTGATTATCAAATATTAGGTAAAATGTCACTTCAGACGTATTTGACAGTTATATAATATATTACAGTTAATATTTTAATAAATTTTACTAATAAATACTTTTGATAATAAATATAAGTAACAATTTGCATTCAATTCTTTAACGCTATCCATTTATTTAAAAATATTATTAATAATTAAACATCTTATTATTCATGCTACAATGGATGTAATAAATTAGATATATCTTTTTTTGTGTTTTTAGAAAAACTATTTTTTTCTTCTTTGAATACAGTTTTGAGTTAAATTTTTAATACGAGTATATTTGATATTATTATAAACTACTAATATTTTAAGAAATAATATACCAACTAGAGGTGGTGCGACAATAATATTAATTGCTTTTATCGTATCACTCTGGTTCCTATTTTATAGTTATAAAATGTTTCATTTCTAATATGGCATCCTTGCAGTGTAAATAACTCATAGGCTTCAATATATTTGCATATTTCTAATTATTTTTAGTGTTTTTGTTTTATCAATTTATCTAACATAATAAATTCTGATATGAGTATTAATCGTGGGTGTCATGACTATGACTGCAAATTAACCATCATCTATTTATTGTGTGGCTATATAATTTAAGATTATTACTATTGCTACTAACATATTTTAGATAAGCAATAATGGTCAAGTCAACTGTGTAGTCGTTTATATATCATTAAAAATGGAAGATAATCTTTTAGAAATATAATATCACACAATAATTTCTCGATTACTTATCTAGCTTCCATCATGTCATCTAAGAGGAAGCTCTAACCACCATATAGTTTTATGATTTGGATAGGTCGTTTATATCTTCTTCTTCAAGAATTGTTAATATGGTTAGGCCTATAAATTTTTCCTCATTATCCATTCTATAAAACATTGTATAAAATGGTAACAGAGAGCTATATTAGTTTCATGACCTTTTTTCAATGTAAGTTGCTAAGAATTATATAGTTTTTGGTTTTTAAAAACCATTATCAATTAAGGCATATGTATGAATTAATTAACATATTTTATCACTTATAATTCTTTAGACACAAAATTTTTTATATCAGCGAAAAAATATTTTATACTGTAAATAAATAGATTTTATATTAAAAAATATTATATTTAGAAATGTCTTGTATTGTTTTAATTATTTATAGCTAGTTTATTTTGTAAGCATAATATGATAAATGACAAAATATGAAATTCAGAATAATTGTTCCAAGTTAGCAAATCTTAAAAATGTTTTATATTAAAATATAAAACTTGCCGATGAACGGGTAAAAATGGGCCGAAGGCCAGCAAATTATAAGGTATAGGGGGAGGAGGGGCTTTTTAGTTGAGCCCTCCGAGATTGTAAGGTGAAGCGACACCCCTGTGAAAAAGCAAGTATAATGTTTCCCGTGGGACAAAAGATATGGACCCCTTTATTCGATAATAAGAATAAAAAATTGGAAAGGGTAGTATAGTACAAAATATGGGATCAAAATTAAATCAGATCACTTTTAGTAAATGGGATTCTTGTGGTTAGACACCAGGATCACATAAAATTAAGAGCCTAAAAAGGGGGAAGGAGAAACAAAGAATGTGTTGTGTTACAGATCAGGGATAAGTTCATTAATGTTAAGTTCATTGCCTGGGAAATGACCTTTTTGTATTATAGCCGTACATAACATTTGTTAAGAAAAAAATATCATTGTGATATGTTGGTAAGTTCGTTGATTCGAAATGGAATATCTTTGTAAGATATTAATGAGTCCATTGATTTGGGAATGACCAGTTTAATAACATTTGTTTAAAAAGAAAAGGAATTTTTTTATTGTTAATATCGGTAATTAACCAATAAGATGGTAGTTCAAATGAATGCCATCGGAAGAAAGATTTTCGAAAAGGTAGAATAATTGAACATGGTGATGCACGTGTTCGTGTTAGTTTTGTTGTTATAAAACAATTTTTAAGAAAGAAAGAAAGAAAGAAAGAAAGAAAGAAAGAAAGAAAGAAAGAAAGAAAGAAAGAAAGAAAGAAAGAAAGAAAGAAAGAAAGAAAGAAAGAAAGAAAGAAAGAAAGAAAGAAAGAAAACCTATTTTATTTTTAGTAAAAAAAAATTCTTATAATTTTTGTGTTGTTAAAATTTTTTTTATAATTTAAATTATTTCCATGGAAACTAAATCTCGACTGGATTTCGGGGATTACTACGTCCAGCTCGCTCATCCCTATGATTAGTGGTAAACATCGTGGCCGTTGGGCAGAAGGAGAATATGATGCAATCTCCGGGCGCAAGGAAGAGACGTTGCTTCAATTACAACGCAGATGATCATCTACGAAGCCAGTGCAAATTGCCAGCTAGAGTGGCAAAGCCGCGGTTGGGGGATCGCGATGACAATTATATCGGTAGCTCCAGCGTACCTAAAATAAGATAATCCAGGAGTGTCAGGAGACCGATTACTGCCAGTCGTGTTCAGGGGCAAACGACCTGCAACCATATTGGGCCAAGCCGTGCAACAAAACTCAGGGCTAAACGATGTGGAGGTTACCACTTCGCAAAATACGGGAAATCTTCAACGTCGAGCGATGTCCACAATCATCTCGGATGCACCAAGAACCTCGAATCCTATTCGAATCGGGAGTGAGCAGTGCCGTTTAATTATGAAAGAACTCCATGTTATTGTAAGAGCGTTGTAGTATAATACGTAATATTTGTTTTAATAATAACATAGCGAAATTTATTCTTGGAACACATCATCTCACCCTGTATATTTAGTTGCAATTTTTACAAAAAATCATACATTGACATAGTTTATTCCTTATTATTATATGTCTGAATATATTGTTATATTAGTGTTTTTACTATATTGGGGGGGGGGGGGTGAATACCTCTGACCCATAAAGGGGTGGCATGTCATCGCCTCGCTTATTTTACAAACATTTCTATATATATATATATATATAAGATGTCAATCAAGAATTTAGATATTATTGCTTGGTAAAAAAAAGAAAAAATATTGTTATTAATGTCAAATATTGAAATTTTAATTAGACTGAATATGTCTATAGAACATAATGTTTCGATAACAAATGTTGTAGTTGATAATTAAAGAGAATACAAATAAATATTATAAATAAATTAACTACTAATACTTTATTAATTCATAATCATAACTAAAACAAATTAAAATTAAAAGATTAAAAATTATGTTCGCAAATTCATAATTAATATTTTTCAAATATTCCCGATTAAATATACTTTTCTATACTATTCATTTACATAGTGTTTAAACAACAAACATATTGAACTTTATCTAATCTGAATAATTTATACTTTTTTATTCATTTTTCTTTAACTCATTTGAATATTACAACAATTAAAAAACAAAATGACAATCATTATTTTGTTTGTAATAATTTCATCATAGAAAATTCGTGATATCTATTTTTTTGATGCAAAAAACCAATTCTTAATATTCTATTTTTTTTATAAAAAACAAATTCATAATTTCAATGTATGAAGATTTCTTTTTCGGTACTGTAATTCAAAATTAATAAAAATAACTTTTATATATATTCAAGTGTCATCATTATAAGGAAGTTGTTTATGTGTTAGAGTACGAAGTATAAATTAATTATATATCTGAGAGCAGAGTTGGACAGTACCGCGAATACTTGTATTTAAGATACAAGATCCTTTTAATCTTGTACTCAGTATCTTTTGGACATTTTAATAAGATACTAGTATCTGTATCTAAGATCCTTTATTCTGAAAAGAATCTTGTATCTTTTTTTCATTTTTTTGACAAAAGATACAGATACAGATTTTTTTAATATTCATGTTTAAAATTTTACATATCACAGTATATATCTTATTTTCTTAGAGAATCTTGTATTAATTCCTTATTTTTTTCCACCATATTTTAAATATAATGACAATCAAAATTAGCTGGAAAATTTACAACTAAATATTAAGGTAGATAGATAAAAAATAACAACACCAAAACGAAATAAGTAAAGATTATATTTTATATATATAAATATAACTCGATAGAATATCATTACCAATTTTATGTAATATTTTTTTAATTTGTAGGATGATTAACACTCATGGTAGTGAAATTTGAATTAGGGAAATATCCCGTGAATCAAATCTAAATCTTAAAATTTCATGTGGAAAAAATTTTAAAAATAAAAAAGCCATTGTACAGGCTTAAAACCTAACAAAAAAATATAAATGATTAAACACAAATTTTGTTAAATATATTTAAGTATATTATTTATGTGTGGTTAAAAGGAACGTAAAATATCTTAAAAATTCAAGTTTATAATATTGTCTAACTTTATTAAAAACTGCCTAAGGTGGTATGGGCAAAAGATTTTAAGAAAATATTTTCCTATGATTTGAATATAATGAGGTTTTTTGACATCAATATCACATCCATATTTTAAGAACTTATGGATTGAGTCAGATGATAAAAAAAAATACTTTCAAAATATATTAATAAAATGTAGTACCACTGTATATAATCAAGCTCAAACTATAACACCAATAGATTTAATATCTAATAAAGAAAATGGTGATTTTTGGTGATGTTGATGAGTTCAATAATACAAATAACATTGAACTGGAGGTTTTAAATTATATTAAAGAATGTCGAAATACATTATAAATGCTTAATTATTATCCTTTCATTAAGGAAATTTTTTAAAGATAATACTGCAATACCTTCATCAGCTCCAATTGAAAGGTTATTTAGTTTTGGTACAATGTTAAGTAGGCGGAAACGGCAAAGGTCTAATGATAAATTATTTGAAAAATTTTATCTTATAAAATAATGAATCTATTTTAAATGCTTCCTTGTAAATTAATTTCAACAACCATTAAAAATACTAGTCTCCCTTCCCTATCTATGCTAATAATGGGCTATTACTAATATCAAAATGCTTGATTATTATAATTAACTTATCAATAAATATTTTATTAATGTAAATATTCATTCTTATTATAAGCGTATGTTATGTTCTTCACAAATAAATAATAAAAACTGTATTTTATAAACTATTCTAATTTAAATGGTAATGATAATTTAAAAGTAACTTGTATTTGAGATACTCTAGTAAGGTAAAAGATACAAGTATATTTTATCTTGTAACTTTTTGATATTTTGAAAAAGATACTAGTATCTGTATCATTTTTTCAGAAAGAATATATATATGTATCTAGATTCTTTTTTCGGAGGATCTGCCCAACTCTGTCTGAGAGTCTTAGAAACTAACATGTTTAATTAAAACTTCAATGAAGATGCTTAGATAAGTGACAATTGTCATAATCGTTATTTTTAAATTTTTTTGACGCAAATGGGTAAAAATATAAATTGTAAACATGTTAAATTCAAATTTCATAAAGATGACCATAGAAAAGTTACAATTGTCATAATCGTTATTTTTAAAGTTTATTAAATTGTCTTGACGCAAATGGATAAAAATATAGATTGTAAACATGTTCAATTAAAATTTCATGAAGATATGCCATAGTAAAGTGACAATTGTCATAACCGTTATTTTTAAAGTTTTTTAAATTTTTTTGACGCACATGGGCAAAAATATAGATTAAATTAAAAATTTAGTGAGGATGTACCTAATATAAGTGACAATTATCATAATAGTTATTTTTAAAGTATTTTGAATTTTTGACGCAAATGGCTAAAAATATAGATTATAAACATGTTAAATTAAAATTTCATGAAGATGTAGCATGGAAAAGTGACAATTGTCATAATCATTAGTTTTTAATATTTTTCTATTTTTTTGAATCAAGTGGGTAAAATTATAAATTGTAAACATGTTAAATTAAAATTTCATGAAGATGTACCATAGAATAGTGACAATTATCATAATCGTTATTTTTAAAGTTTTTTATATTTTTTTGACGAAAATGGGTTTATATAAGTATTGCTAACATGTTAAATAAAACTTCAATAAAGATTTTTCCTAGAAAAGTGACAATTGTCATAATCTTTATTTTTAAAGTTTTTGACGCAAATGGATAAAAATACAGATTGTAAACATGTTAAATTAAAATTTCATGAAGATGTAGCATGGAAAAGTGACAATTGTCACAATCGTTATTTTTAAAGTTTTTTTAAAGTATATGTTTATAAAATTCAAAATCTTAAAATAAAATTTATAGGATGTTGATTGTATCATATCAAAAATAATATTCATATGGTTTTTAAGTTCTTTTCATAAAAATCGTTCCCTGAATTTAGACTCAGCACGATTTCGCCCTTAGTATACAAAATATTGGCTAACTGTGAATGCAGGGTTTTATATTTTATTAGATGTAGAATTAAAATTTATTGATTAAAGATTAATCTATATTTTAATGGTTTAGAATATAGCATGAGTTACAACCCATTTAGTAATCACTTTACATATTTTTACAAATTTTAAACAGGTTAAAAGTGACGATTATAAGCTTATATATTACCATTTGTTTTTTTGTTTCGCGGACTAACACATTTCTCAAAAAAATTAAGAAAGTTAAAGAACAAGATTGTGATAATTGTCACTTATCTATGATACATCAACGCTAATTTTTTAATTTAACATGTTGACAATCTATATTTTTCCCCATTTGCGTCAAAAAAATTCAAAAAACTTTTAAAATAAAAATTATGACAATTGTTACTTATTAGGGTACATCTTCACTGAAGTTTTATTTAAACATGTTAGCAATACTTATTTTAGTCTATTTATGTCAAAACATAACGATTATGACAATTGTCACGTATCTAGGGTACATCTTCACTAAAACTTTAAAACATGTTAGCAATACTTATTTTAGCCCATTTACGTCAAAAAAACTTTAAAAATAACGATTATGACCATTGTCACTTATCTAGCGTATATCTTCATGAAAGTTTTATTTAAACATGTTTAGCAATACTTATTTTACGTCAAAAAAATTTAAAAAACTTTAAAAATAATGATTATAACTTATTTTAGCCCATTTACGTCAAAAAAACTTTAAAAATAATGACTATGACATTTGTCACTTATCTAGGGTACATCTTTACGGAAGTTTTATTTAAACATGTTTAGCAATACTTATTTTATACCATTTAAGTCAAAAAAATTTAAAAAACTTTAAAAATAACGATTATGACAATTGTCACTTTTATATGGTAGGGGAGACCAGGGCTAGTCGGCGCAATTTTTGTCAAAATCATCATAGCTCCGAAAATAATGATCATATAAGATCTTACAAAATACCAATAGATACCTTAAACATCTACCTATAAATATATACTGTTATATTTTTTAAATATTTAATAATTATTTTTCTAGAAAGGTTTTAGTAAAAGTCATTTTTTAAACCTAGTAGCCCCGAACCCGTGGTTAGTCGGATCATCGATGGGGCTAGTCGAATAAGTGGTTTATTAGGCTTCTTATGCGACAAAAAAATTTTTTCGCAGATTTTAATATATAACTATGATACTTTATTTATATAATATTTTATTTATAATTATAACAAATAAAATAACAATCTTTTTTGACAGAGAACTACTCTACATTGAAACCAATCTTCAAAATTATGAAAACTTTTATAATCCTGTTTACATATAACACACACATCTTTTATTAATGTTTATATTTATTAATAATAAATTTACTCAAAATTTATCTAATTCTATAATTAAATATATAATATCATTTGATTTTATTATCAGGCTAAATATAATCTGATAACTAAAATGTTCATGTCCAATAAAATGAATTAATTTGAATCATGTTATATTGTCAATTAAAATAGATATATATAATGTTTGTTAGATATAATTCATTTTAAATATATTGATATTATTATCAGGCTAAAATTTATATGCTAAAATGTTCATATCTAATAAAATGTATTAATTTAAATCATATTATATTGTCAATTAAAAAAAATAAATATATATATTATATTTGTTTGCTAGATATAATTAATTTAAATAATTGATCTTATTATCAGGCTAAAATTTATATATGCAATATATATAATATCTGTGACAATATATAATATATATTCACAATATGTATATAAAGATTTTAGTTTGCAAGATATTTATATAGGTCTGATATTATATTAAAATTGAAATGTATTATTAAAAATCAATCACATTAATAAATTTATATAATAATTATTATTTAATATATTACATTTATAAAATATTATATTATGATTATCTGTACAATATATAATATATTATCACAATATGTATATGAAGATTTTAGTTTGCAAGATATTTATTTAGGTCTGATATTATATTAAAATTGAAATGTATTATGAAAAATCAATCACATTAATAAATTTATATAATAATTATTATTTAATATATTACATTTATAAAATATTATATTTTAACCTGTAATAAATGGTATTTTTCTTAATGAGATATCATTTTCATACAGTTTTATAGTTTCTTCATAATCTTTTTTTAATAAATTTTACTATTTTGAATTTTGCATATATATTTGGGTACCATAATAATATTATAAAAATTGACTTATTGCGCCGACTAGCCACGATTCTACTAACCTCAATGGTGGTAATATTACTAATTTGATCTTAACATATATTTAAGCATTATATATCAATCTAAAACTTTCCCAAATATTAAAATAGATATTTAACTTTCATATAATGTTCATTTTGTCATGTTTAAACTTTTAATTTTTTAATACAACCTAATAATATAAAGTGAAAATATTGTAATTTTTACGTCAAAAACATGTCATAACGGATAAAAATTTAAATAGCTAAATATTATAAATTATTTTCATCCCCAATTATGAATATTATAGAATTCTATTTTAGAATTAAATTTCAAATTTTAATCTTTACTGGATTTAAAATAAAATCTTTTGAACCGACAAGCCCCTTGCGCCGACTAGCCCTGGTCTCCCCTACATCTTAATTGAAATTTTAATTTAACATGTTAAAAATACATATTTTTGCCTATTAGCGTCAAAAAAATCTAATATGTTTAAAAAAATGGATTAAAATGTAATTTCAAATATTTTTATATCATTGTACTCAGAATTAAATTTCCTATCTAAAAATGTTTAGATATATTTTTTTAAGTTTCCGGTTCGAAAAAATTTTTTTGTCGCGAAAACATTCAGAGGAAAAAACGCTAAAATTTTAAATGTAATTTCAAATATTAATTTATCATTGTACTCAAAATTAAATTTCCTATCTAAAAATTCTTAGAGTGTTATTTTTATGTTTCCGGTTCAAAAATACTTTTTTGTCGCGAAAATATTATGAAAGAAAAGGCTAACATTTTAAATGTAATTTCAAATATTTTTATATCATTGTATTCATTATTAAATTTCCTATCTAAAAATGCTTAGATATATTTTTTTTTCCGAGCTGAACATTTTTTTGTCGCTAAAACATTGAGAGAAAAGGGTAACATTTTAAATGTAATTTTGGCAATTTATAAATATGGCCAACTCATAATTTTAGACAGAAAAAATTGCCTAAGCCTTGAGATTTTGCTAATAGATGTTCAAACCTTTGTTGTTTCTACAAACAAAATCTTGAGGCTTGCGTAATATTATTCTAGATGAAATATTAAGTTAGCCGTTTTTAGGCTCAAAACGAGCCGTTTAACAACATTACTTTTAGTTTTGAAAAAACCTTACAAATTTAAATAGAATAAAAATATCATTTCAAAATTTCATTTTTTAAAAATTGCATTCATATAAAATCATAACCAAATATAATTTAATCAAAAATTTAATTTAAAAATTTATATATAAAACTAAATTAAAACCGCAAATTATATCAAAGATTAAATTAAAAAATTGAAAAGATCTTAAAATTTCCATTTTTTTAAATATATTATAATGTAATGTTATTATAATATTTTTCTCGTAAAAATCAATCAAATTACTCATTAATAGACCTCCATTAAACCTTGTCAAGGAAAACTCCTTCTAATAGTGATCCACCTCTCCACATTAGAAAAGTCTTGGTATCAGCCATACCCTCTTTCACCTTATTATCAAATCTTAATTAAATTAATACTTCAAGTTGTAATGATAATTAGACCAATATTTGAGATTTTCAATGTTTATATTATATTTTAAGAAATATCAAATGTTGGTTTAATGTTAAAATATTTAACAAAAAATTATATAATATTAATTATTCTTATTTTTACATTTTATTTATTTTAGTTTTTTTTTATGTATATTTTTTTATATTAATTATTTAAAAATAAACTTATGTAAAAAAAGTAAAAATTATGAAGGCAAAGAGTATATAAATTTTTAACAAGAAATTTTTGTTTTAAGAAAAGATATAAATGGCTTATTCCCATTATACCTGGTTTTTATTATTTATTATATTTTTGGACTACATTTTTAATTAGAAAATTACGTATTTTAAGAATTGCACTATAATTATTAATTTCATATTTAAAATTATTACATATACCACTATAAAATCTAAATAATACAAATTTTAATACACCAATAATAAGATTGATTGTATAAAATTAGGCATATTGGAAATATAATTTCCCAAATAGGATTTAAATAAATTAAAAGAATGTTAAAATTTTTAAAACTATTAAATCTTATTAATTTATAACTTTAGCGAAAATTAATGAAATTTTTTATAGTTAAATTTGCATCAACAATTTACTTTACAAAGACATTTAAATTTATTGTATCTCATATTTGCCTTAAGTCTATTTTAAAATTACTAAACGCTCTTTTACAATTCAATTGAGTAAGTGCCAATTTTTTACTAGATTCAGAGGTTTTAGACGTTTTAGTATCAATAACTTTAACTAGACTTAAAACAAAATTTTATAAAATTTTCATAATTTTTTTCCTTGTGGAATAAAATATAATGGCAGTGCCAATTTTTTACTAAACCCAATGGTGTTAGAAGTTTTTAGTATCAAAAACCTTTAACTAGACTTAAAAAAAAATTTATTTTATAATTTTTTTTCCTCTTAGAGTAAAATATAATGGCAATGCCAATTTATTACTAAAACCAAAGGTTTTAGGACATTTTTCTAGTATCAAAAACTTTTTAACTAGGCTTAAAATAAAGTTTAAAATAAATTTCATTATTTTTTTCCTCGTGGACTAAAATTTAATGTCATTACCAATTCATCACTAGATCCAGAGCTTTTAGAACATCGTTCTAGTATTAAAATCTTTTAACTAAGCTTAAATCAAAGTTTAAATAAAGTTCTTTTTTCCACGTATAATAATATATAATGGAAGTGGAATATTATTACTAGAACCAAAGATTTTAGAACATCTTTCTAATATCAAAAACTCTAAACCCAGATTAAAACAAACTAGTTTATTTTCTATATATTTTGTTGACGCAGCAAGGAGTCGGCTCGATGGGTCAGCT
This sequence comes from Gordionus sp. m RMFG-2023, assembly GCF_954871325.1. Lineage (NCBI taxonomy): Eukaryota > Metazoa > Nematomorpha > Gordioida > Chordodea > Parachordodidae > Gordionus > Gordionus sp. m RMFG-2023. Next base: position 68,819,223 of record NC_088775.1, read on the forward strand.
CATGAGACCCTTTGAATCTCGAGTCTGATCCATGGCTAAATGGGTTGGCACAGGTTTGAGGTTGTTTTTTCGGCACAAACCCTGCTGGGCAGTGGCGTCGCTAGGGGGGAGCGCGCAGGGGCTCGAGCCCCCTAAAAAATTTGAATAGCCCCCTGAAGCAAATAAAAAAAATTTTAATGGAATCTTAACCCCTTGAACTAAAAATAAATTTTTTTGATTGCCCCCTGAAAGATTTTTTTTATAATTCTATTAAGTAAAATATAGATTTAATTTTATTATTTAAAAATTAATAAGACTATCTAAATATTTAAGGAATATTATTTTAAATATTAGACTAAATTAATACATATAAATTATATTTTCACTATGTCAGCCTAGCAATCAAATTTTGTGTTAAAAATAGAATTTAAAAAAGATATATCACTCACTAAATAATAATTTAGCATTAACAATTAAAGCTTTATTCACTATTATTATTTAAATTATTTTATAACCCTAATTAAATAAATATAATCATTTATTAATTGAAAACTAAAAAATTTAATATTTTAATTAGCAGAGTTCAAATTGACTAATCAACTATATATTTATTTTTAAATTTTATTAACATACCTATTTCTAAAAATATTTTCAAGGTCCAAATAAGCATAATAAAAAGTAAGTAAGTAGACATATAGTTTATAATCCTCGATTATATACAGTTGCTTATCTATATTATAATTTTCCGATGTCCTCACTACGTCATCGTGACATCATGTCATCGCTACGTCATGTCATCGCTACGTCATGTCATCGTTACGTCATGTCATCGTTACGTCATGTCATCGTTACGTCATGTCATCGTTACGTCATGTCATCGTTACGTCATGTCATCGTTACGTCACGTCATTTATTTTTTTATTTATTTATTTTATACAAACAGATGATCCTATATCTTAAATTTTCTATGCAACTGTAGGAGGTCATATTAAAACCAAAAAGTAATACATTATTTACTATTGTTGATTTTATTTATTTATTTTATACAAACAGATGATCCTATAATTTAAATTTTCTATGCAACTGTAGGAGTCCATATTAAAACCAAAAATAATACATTATTTACTATTGTTGATTATATTTATTTATTTTATACAAACAGATGATCCTATAACTTAAATTTTCTATGCAACTGTAGGAGTCCATATTAAAACCAAAAAGTAATACATTATTTACTATTGTTGATTATATTTATTTATTTTATACAAGCAGATGATCCTATAACTTAAATTTTCTATGCAACTGTAGGAGGCCATATTAAAACCAAAAAGTAATACATTATTTACTAATGTTGATTTTATACAAACAGATGATCCTATAACTTAAATTTTATATGCAACTGTAGGAGGCCATATTAAAACCAAAAAGTAATATATTATTTACTATTGTTGATTTTATTTATTTATTTTATACAAATAGATGATCCTATAACTTAAATTTTCTATGCAACTGTAGGAGTCCATATTAAACCCAAAAAGTAATACATTATTTACTATTGTTGATTTTATTTATTAATTTTTTACAAAGAGATGATCCTATAACTTAAATTTTCTATGCAAATCTTATTTTGTCATGATTCTCTAATAAGTGCTATGTTCAGGCTTTCTCAGTTTCCCTTATTACCAATTCACATAATTTTTTTCAAAATTAGTGCAACTGTAGGAGGCCATATTAAAACCAATTGTCAAAGTATTACATTATTTACTAAACATTACAAATTAATATTATTTTATATAGAAATTCATAACTGAGTTAATTCAATAAATTTAATATGTCTAGGCTTGGGAAAATTTTTTCAAAATTATTCTGGGTTGGAATGGGCTTAAAAAATATTTCTCAAAATTAATATTGGCTTGGTTTTCAAAAATTACTAGGGATTGAAATGAGCTTGAGAAACTCTTTTTAAATTATTAAGATCTTGGATGCTTGGAAATTTTTTCCAAATATTGTAGTCTTGAACCTATATTGGGATTTTTTAATGTTAAATGTTACTCTTATGTTATTATTCTTATAAAGTAATATATTTTACCCGTAGACCAATTGGTAAATCAGAGATTTGGCCTTCATTAATTATAAATTTAATATCTGGGCTTGGTTTCAAAATTATTAGGGATTGAGGTGGGCTTGAGAAAATCTTTTTAAATTATTAAGATCTTGGATGCTTGGATATTTTTTCTAGGTATTGTAGGCTTGAACCTAGATTGGGATTTTTTAATGTTAAATGTTAGTCTTATGTAAATATTTTTATTAAATATATATTTTATCTCAAAGAATAGTTTTCAGTAACATACAAAATGTAGACTGATTATGCTATGCCGACAACATATGAATCCCTACTAAAGATATCACTAACATTCATTATTTTAATAACAGTCTCAAATAATATGGGAAAAGTCAAAATTTAAAAAATACTAAAATTCTCTTTTCCTTTCTTTCACTTTTAATTCTTTTATTATCTACCCCTTTCTCATCATTTTCCTTTCCTATCTTCACTTTTTAATTATCTTTATCTTTACCTTCCTTTCCTTTTAATTCCCTATTTTCTTTTCATTTAATTTTCTCTTATTTCCCTACCTCAGGCTACACACTCCAGCCGAAAGCTGGGCTTATCAAAAAATAAACATCAATCAATTCTTAATTCAACTCATATTCAAGCAAAAAAATTATACTGGGTCATATGACGTGAATCTCAATAAAATCTATCAAATGCAAAATAAAGTTATTCATCTATATATATACTAAAAATGCTAATACTTTTCATTTTAGAATACATCTATTTTAGCTTCTGATGGATGATATTCCCACTATTTCTAGAGAGGTTAACCTAATATTGACTCCTCTTCATAATACATTAATATGTTTTTTAATTATTCTTTTGTTTTTATTTTAGATAACAAACCATGTCCTAACCTCATTTAATGATTGTACAGGTGGTGATTTATCCGTCATTAATAAAAGAAAAAGATGGCAGATCAATCAAAAAAAGAAACGCACTAGGGATAGCGAGGCCCTACAAAATCTACTAACAACTCAAAACTTATATATATATTTTTTTATACTCTTTTATATTATAGAATACATCTATTTTAGCTTCTGATAATGTCCCCACTATTTCTAGAGAGTTGAACCTTATATTGACTCCTCTTCAGGTTCAATGCATTTATATTTTTTAAATTATTCTTCTGTTTTTATTTTAGAACAAACCCTGTCTTAACCTCACTTAATGATTGTACAGATGGTGATTTATCCGTCATTAATGAAAGAAAAAGATGGCAGGTCAATCAACAAAAGAATAGCTATAGGGATTGTGAATCCCAGCAAAATATACTAACAACACATAATAAAGTTAGTGTATATATATATATATACTAAAAAGGCATAAATGTTCTTATATTTTAGAATACATCCATTTTAGCTTCTGATGATATTTCCACTATTTCTAGGGAGTTGAACTTAATATTGACTCCTCTGCAAGTTTAACGCATTCATTTTTTTTTAATTTTTATTTGTTTTTATTTTAGATAACATACCCTGCTTTATTTTCTCCTTATAATTGTTTAAATATTGATATATCTACCATTAATAATCAATAAATACAAAATAAATGTTCAGAAAAACATGATAGTCTTGATAAGTCCCCAACTAGACAAATTTTATTTTTTGATGATAGCCTCCCAACTACTAGAGAATATGCATATATTGACCCCATTACAGGTTCAGTACAGTATTTTCATGTTCTTTTTATTTCAATAAAATGTTTATTTATATTTTTGCCTGATTTTAAGTTTAGTATTTAATGGCATTTTTGTTATTTAAATAGATAGCATTTTTTTTTACTTAACATAAAATATAGACAAATAATTGGGAAATGCAAGACATACATTAAATTTATCCGAAAAGCTACAAAAACCCTATATAATAAACAACAATTTATTTTTTATATATAATTTAATCAACAAATACAAAATAAATGCTCAGAAAAACGTGATAGTCTTGATAAGTCCCCAACTAGACAAATTTTATTTTTTGATGATAGCCTCCTAACTACTAGAGATATGCATATATTGACCCCTTTACAGGTTCAGTACAGTATTTTAATGTTCGTTTTATTTCAATAATAATGTTTATTTATATTTTTGCCTGATTTTAAGTTTCATTAGTGTTTAATGGCATTTTTGTTATTTAATTAGATAGCATTTTTTTTACTTAACATAAAATATAGACAAATAATTTGGGAAATGCAAGACATACATTAAATTTATCCGAAAATCTACAATAACCCTATATAATAAACAACAATTTATTTTTTATATATAATTATAATTGATCATATTAACAAAAAGTATAAGAGTCGGTTATTTTTATTTTATTTGTCATGATTCTCTAATAAGTGGTTTGCCCAGGCCTTCCCAGTTTCCTTTAATACGGAATTCACATGTTTTTTTTACATCTTAAACGAATTGGTAAATCAGATAATTCCCCTTCATGTGATTATAAATCAATTAAAAATTTAACTATCTTCGAGGTGGGAAAAAATTTTCAAAATTATATTGGATACGACTGGGCTTGGAACCTCAAAATTTAAATTAGCTTGCACCTGACATGATATTATTTTTAACAAATTATTAAGGGTTGAGCTGGGCTGGATAAACTTTTTAATAATTATATGCTTCCTAATATTGTGAGCTTGGATCTGGCATGACATCTATCGTAAAAAAATGAATAAAAATCTCATTCCCCGTCATTTTTGACGGGCTTTCTAATAGTAAAATATTAGATTAAATGCCACCTTTATAGACGTATTTGACAGTTATAATATATTACAGATAATATTATAATGAATTTTACTAATAAATGCTTTTGATTATAAATATAGTAACAATTTGCTTTCAAGTATTTAAAGCCATCTATTTAGTTATAAATAATTTTAAAAATTAAACATTTTATTATTCATCCTAAAATAGATGTAATAAATTTGATATCTTTTCTATTCTTTTTACGTTAGGAAATCTATTTTTTTCTTCTTCAAAAAATAAAAAATAGTTATGAGTTAAATTTTTAATACAAGTATATTTTTGATATTTTTACAAACTACTATTATTTTAAGATATAAAATACCAACTAGAGGTAGTGCGACAATATATAAATCTTAATTAATCATCATATCATTCTGGTCCTTGTTTTATAGTTCCAAAATGTTTCATTTCTAATATAGCATCCTTGCTGTGTAAATAAATCAAGGCTTCAATATATTTGCTCAATTATTTCTTCCAAAGATTTTTAGTGTTTTTATTTTATCAATTTTTTCATCATAATAAATTCTGATACTAGTTTACATCGTGAGTGTCATGGCTATTACTGCAAATTAACCAACATCTATTATTTGTGTTGCTATGTAATTTAAGATTATTACTACAACGGCTGAGAGCATATGATTGCATATTTTAGATAAACAATAATGGTCAAATGTATAGTCGTTTATATATTATATAACATTTAAAATGGATGATAATCTTTTAGAAATTTAATATCTCACAATAATTTTCTCGATTACTTATCTAGCTGCCATAATGTCATCTAAAAGGAAGCTCTAACCACTTAGTAGTTTTATGATTTGGATTGGTCGTTTATACTTTCTTCTTCAAGAATTATTGATTTGGTTTAGGCCTATAAAATCAATTGAGGCATATGTATGAATTAATTAATCCTTTTTATCACTTGTAATTCTTTAGACGCAAATTTTTTTTATATCAGCAATCGAATACTATAATAAATAGATTTTGTATTAAAAAATATTATTTTTAGAAATGTCTTGTATTGTTTTAATTATTTATATGCCAGTTTATTTTGTATGCATAATATAATAAATGACAAAATATGAAATTGAGAATAATTAACAAATTAAAAAAAAAGTATAATATATAAATATAAAACCCGGCCAAAGGCCGGGCAAAACGGAATTGGAAGTATGGAGGGCGAAGCCCCCTATAATTTTTTTTAGTTGAGTACCCTGAGATTGTAAAGGCTAGCGACGCCCCTGCTGCTGAGGTTTAGGCCAAGCCTGCCAGACCCAGCAATTTAACAACACTACTGTACTGTGTGTAGTTTCCTTTTTTTGAGGACACATTCATCTTTGGTTGATTTACAACTCCCTTCCCTTTCCTATAATATTTTGATATTTTATTTATTCTTAGACTATAAACTAATATATGAAAATATCTGTTGTCTGCAACATTTTTATTTAAAAAAAAATTACCATTTATATATTGCTTGGTAAAAATCTCTTATATACATCACATCATAATATGATTTTTAGTGTAAAACTTAATATCTATCTTTTATAGATTTGAGATTGTTAATTATTTTCTTTTAATCCTGCTTTAATGATTAAATAATTGATTTATGAATGCATTTAGTAACATTTGGAAAAAAAAACTATCAATTAACTTTTTTTTATATATTAAATATAATTGAGCGCAACTCGCATCCATTTGGAAGATATCGTTAGAAATAACGAATCTATGCTATTCAGATTATACATAGATATTGGATTAAAAAAAACAATTATTATCACTCATTCACATAGAATAAAGGATGTCATGTCAAAATTACGTAATACACGTGATCTGTCAAAATTTAGAATGTCATCTAGCATTGACTTTAACTATAAGATTGATTCATAATTATTATATAAGTTTTATAACCAACTTTTTAAATGTCTATATTCACTCCAGTAAATCAAAATAGACTCACAAATGTTGCATATGTAAGGATGAAAAAGGGTGGTAAACATTTTGAAATTGCCTGCTATAAAAATAAAGTCCAATCCTGGCGCAACAAAATGTAAATTTACAATTAATTAATAAAATAATTTAATTCAAGTGAAAAAGATATAGACGAAGTATTGCAAACTCCTGTAGTTTTTGCCAATTTATCAAGAGGTCAAATAGCTAAAAAGGAAGATTTAATAAGTGCTTTTGGAACAGATAATATGATGGAGGCATGCTTAAAAGTGAATATTATGTCAAATATATAAAATTAACACATTCTCTTTGGTTAGATCAGTAAATTACATATCCCCTTATCAAATATTTAAATATATACTATTATCAATAAATCTTTGAATTATTATTTTCTTATGGTTTTATAGCATTTATCAGCAATTATTTTTAAAAATTTTATGCATTATTCATAATGTTGTATTTGTAAAAATTTGAATAAGAGATATTGGAAAAAGGTGATTTACAAATATCAGATAAAGAAAGACAAAACAATCAACAAACAATGTTCAAGGACATTGCTACTATAGTATCCAATAAATGTATCAATCCAGAAACAAATAAACCTTATCCTATTACCATGATTGAAAATGCTATGAAGGAAATACATTATTCCATTAATCCTAAAAAGAATAGCAAACAACAGATAAGTCTTAATTTAAATAAACAGGGTTAAATTATTTAAACAGTTCTAAAGGAGGATTTATTGGTTTTTAAATATTTCACCTGTCTCTATTCTTTTAGGAATATCAGTTAACAACCGATAGCATAAAATTTAAATACTCAGGTGGGCCTAAAAAAACTTCCTTTTTTTAAAAAATACCCAGGCTGTATATTTTGAAACAAATATTTAATTGTCTTTATCAGAGTTGCTAAAGTATCTAGATACAAAAATGTGGTAGTAGTACATTTTTAAGGTACCTGTATCTTGAGGCATCTGTATCTGTTTTTAGATACCTTTAAGATACATTTTGATACACTTTTACTTAATGCTTTTATATTAAAAATAAAAAAATTTAAATGCAAAATTTATTTTATTTCATATGAGCTATCATTTAAATCTATTAGATATCAGTTCAAGATTGTGAAGGATATATTTATCATGTTGAGGAATATATAAATCCTTGCTTAGCCATGATGCTCATTAATTAATAAAAATATAATTGATGATTATTTTAAGCAAATAAATTTATTTAGAATTTTTTAAAATAGATTTACAGACATTCTTTAAGTTTTAATGAATAAGTTATAAGTTTTAAACCCAATAGAGAAAAATGATCTTAGAATAATAAGCGAAAATTAAACAGTGAAATATATAAGAATCTTACTTATGACACATTAACTCTATCAAGAAAAGAATTTAGAGAGGAAGACGCAAAAAATCCAATTTTAGGAAGAGTAAAAATATTAATTGGTACTAATATACAAAATCAAGCCCCAGAATTACAAGCTTTTAAGATAAGAATAGATGAAATAGAAAATAATGACGGTATTTTATTTTGGAAAGGCAGATTAATCATTCTATAATCACTTCAAAAAAGAGTTTACATGCATACGGGACATCCGGGTATTACATCAATGAAATCCATTACGAGACATTATATATGGTGGGAACTTAGATAAAGATCTCGAAAAACTAGTAAAGTGTTCTTCACTTAAAAAAAACGATTGGAACAATAAAAAAAGAAATATTATTGATCATTTAATTAATTATGATTTTTCTTTAGTTTATTTTTGAACAAAAATTTTAAATTTCCTTAACCCACCCGCCCATTGTTTAAATTTCTTAACCTGCCCACCCATCTGCCCATAGTTTCAAAAAAAATGTAACCCGCCCACCCACCTTCCTATTTTCGAAAATCCCCCCCCCCCCCCACTTAGATGGGTGAAACCCCGCCTAATGCAGACCTTTACTTTATATTGATAAAAATTTATCTAACTCGCGTATGATGTTGATATCAATTGTGGCTAATCTATTTAATTCGTGCTTGCTAAACAATTACACCTGTATATCAGAATATGATTTTAAGAAACTCTGTATCATGATATATACAGAGTTCCATCTCGTTATTACATTTTGTTTAAGGGTGTGGCTTAGTTTGTTCTTAACTGTTTGAAATATTGTACTATTTTTTTTACATCATTTATATTTAAGGCCATTTCAGTTAAACAATTGTCAAAAATATAATGCATGAAAATATTATTTAATATATGGCGTATACATGCTAGCGTTTTCATCTTTGAATGCACTTATAAGATTTGCTCCGTTATCAGTCACTCACACAACTGTACATTTATTTATTTTCTACTTCTGGGTATTCTTCTAAAATTAAATTGACTGCACTTTTAATATTGACGCCTGTTTTCATTTCCCTTGTGTCCAAAACAAATGTTTTTAATCCAAAATCCTTAATGATAATATGTCCTGTAATGGTTAAAAAACTTGTTTATAGTCATCTGTCCAAATATCAGAGGTTATATATAAATTATTATAGATCATGCTCTTATTCTTAATTTTAATTTCATCGTATATTTTTGGAGCTATAGTATTCATGAGAGTTTTCCGGCTCACAAGTATATCTTTTATATTTTGTTGTCCATATGTAACACCAACATTTTTTAACTCTTGGCCTAGCTTGTAAAATCCTTCACTTTCTGAGTTTAAGCCAAATTTAGCAAAAAGTCTCGCGATAAAACACCTTAACATAAAAAGAAAATAGAACTAACGGAATGATACCGGATGTTGTTTATAAAATGCTGAAGTTTTTAGTTTTCATAAAAAAAAATTTTTTAAAAAAAGAACTAAATTAAATTAGAAAATATGTATTATAATTATAAAATTGCAAATTTATATTTATAAAAAAACAATTTTAAAAGATAAAATTTCCGTGATTCACGGGAAATTTATGTTCACGCCCAATCACGCCCTGGAAAAATTTTGGGAAGGCCTGTCACGCCTAATAATTTAAAATTTATTCACATTCACGCCGTGACTCACCGTGACAATTATAAAAAGCTTACTTATTTTGTGCTCCCATAATGAGTTTCTATTCGAGCAACGGTGTACCCTATATATAAGTATGATAAAAATTGTGTCTGTATCTAGATATGTTTTAGGCGAAGTATCGGTATCGAGATCCGATTGTGTATCTTTTAAGAACCCTGTCATAATTAACCTCAAAAATTAAAAATAAACATTATATTTGTAAATTATGAGCTTGGCCGAGAAATATTTTGTAAAAAATAATCTGGGCAGGGACTGAAAATATAAAACTCATGCTCGGCCAAAAAAGTTTTTGAAAAAACGGGCCGGGTCGTAAATGGTACCTCTGCAGGTCTCTGATATATATATATATGTGAAAACAGGGTTGTGCACCCGAATTTAGGTTCAGAATTTTAAATTGTTTGGTTGGGCATCTTGAAAACCAAAGAAAGGATTTAAGGCAACCCATCGAACCCAGGGTAATATGATCACATGGCGGGTTCAGACCTTTTTAGAAAATCGGTTTCGATTAAGTTCTTGTGATCAAAATTTCTGCTAAATAGGGTTTAAAATTCCTGAACCTGAATTTAGGTTCACCAACAATAAAGTAACATGATTCATTCCAAAGTAAAATAAACTTATAAGTTTATAATTTATAAGTATTTTAAGTTTATTTTTTATGATTATCTATGGCTAATCATAATGTTATGGCCACTATGTGTGTTTTTGGAATGATAGATATTTTTATTAACTCCTGGGTAGTGTTGTTAAACGGCTCATTTTGAGCCGATTTTTAAAAACGGCTAACTCAATATTTTAGCCTGAAAAATATAGCCTAAGCCTTGAGATTTTGCTAATAGATGTCCAAACCTTTGTTTCTTCTACAAACAAAATCTTCAGGCTTGAGTTAAATTATTCTGGATGAAATAGTGAGTTAGCCGTTTTTAAAAATCGGCTCAAAACGACCGTTTAACAACACTACTCCTGGGTAATATTATGTAAAATAATTCCAACCCAAATAATTAAAAAAAATAAAATTTTGCCATGACCATTTACGTGATTTAGTTTTATCATGGTTTTAATTACATAAAAATTTTACAATCTTAGGCCATCTATTTTCAAAATGGATGGAGTTCTTAATGTTAATAACCAGGAAAAAAATGGGAATTTTAATAAACAATTGGGGGCTATTTGGAAATTTTGTCCTTCATAAATAAGGGCCAACTAACACTAGGACTGTCCAATATATCGGATCGGAATATTGGTCATTTTCACGAAAACACGTAAAACCTAATCCGATCTTTTAAGAAAATCTAGTAATAAATATTATTTTATTCTAGACACCTATTTTTATAAAAAAAAAAATTTTGCCTATTTTTTATTATATCTTTAGAAAATGAGTGAGAATAGGGGTGTAAAAAATTTAAAATTTAAGACTCAACTTAACAAGATAAACGCAAAAATACAACGTTTGTTTTTCCCCCTAAAATAACGCTTCAAATGATTTTATATTATTTTAATTAAATATTCATTAGCATAATTATGGTTAGTCATAATTTATTTGGATTATACATTGTTTGCAGTAGATTGAGATTAATAGTGCTTACAAATTGAAGCTTCTTCTTTATGCGTTTTATATCAAATTATGTATTTTAAATTGTAACATACCAATTAGCCTTTTTTCCATTTAAAAACGCAAAATAGTTTGTATTTTTCACCATACATTTTAGGAAAAGCCACTTTAATTTAAATAACAAAGCTTTTTTACGAAAAACACAACGTTAAGCGCTTCTGATCAACTTACTAGCACGATAATACTATGAAATGAATTTAGAAAAAATATTTATATTATTTTTTTTTAGAAAAGAACATTTTAGAATTAAATTATAAAAATTATTAAAATACTTATTTTTTAAGAGTAGTAAGGGAATCTTATGATTATATTTTTAAAATAAATCTAAAAGCATAAAATTTGAAATAAAAAAATTATTTTTAATTAAAAATCGCTTCGACTTAAAAAAAATATTTCAATACGGATCAAATCTATGAAAAAATTGCTAATTGAACAGCCCTCGTGGAATTTGCTCAAAACATTAGACAAATTTCTACACGAATTGCAAAAAAACATTCACATATTATATTTATTTTTATGTGGTATATGTAGCTTAGTTTATTTTATGAATATTTCAAATAAAATCTTGAAAAATTTTTTTAGCTTTAAAATTTTTTGCTAAGTTAGGTATTCATTCTAGGATTAAATAATTGTTTTGACATTTCTAAATCTTAATTAACATATTGAATATAGAACTTAAACTTTATAAAATATGAGCTGGCCAAAACAATTTTATATAAAAATACAAATTATCAAGCTTCAGAGACTTGCAGGCTGACCATAAGCTGGGCCCCATAATTGTATAATTTAAAAAAACCTAAGGTTTAATTTTTAAAATATTAAATTCTATCAATTAGAAAATATCACATGATTAGCCTTATAAACTGACAATTGTTTAACAATTTAATTTCCCTTTGAAACCATTTATAACAGCAAAAGTTATTTGGAATGACCAAATTTTAAAAATTCTATTCAAAAATTTGTCCTTTTTTTAAATCGAGGCCAAACTGAAATATGAAAAATAATTAAATGCAAGCCTAGTCTGTAAGTAAATCTGCAGGTCTCTGGTATATTTTGCAATTATTTATATTCTTATAGGCCTTAGATGTAATCAAGAAGTTAAAAGAAACTATCAGTATAGAGAGGGTTCAAATGAAAATAAAATTGCAATGTTCGGCCAAATTTTCTAAAAAAATTATTGAAAAAATGTCTATCATTGAAAATAGCACCACAGAAAACAAAACTAGGTTGGATAATGGCGATTTAGAATTGGTAAACTTTATAAATGCTAAATAAATTTCACCAACGTTGTCACTTTCGTATATATATACTAAAAAAATAGGTATTGTTAATTGACCCAGGGACTCTCCGGTCTATTGATGAAATTGTTAGAAATGAAACGAAGGGTCAAGGAATCGTCGAAATAATTAGCGTAAACGAATTAAAAGATGAAAATAATTAAATATTTGTTGAAATTCACACCTGAAACGAAAATATTATATAGGATAACCCCCACTACATATATACCATAATTATTTTGCCTATTAACAAACATTAACCCCTTTTTTATATTGTAATTTATTTTATTTTTAAACGGAAATATTTATAACATCAGAATATGCAATTATTAGATTATTTTGTGTAAAAATTTATATATATAATATATTCATGTCATGTAAGACTATAGTTAACAAGAATAATAAAGATTTAACGCATATAAATTTTCTTGAGAATGTTTATTTTATACAAATTCAGTTTAAATTTAAATAATATACCAAGCGGAATTATTTATTTGGGATCACCATAAACATATCATCGGTTAAAAATTATTCTATTTCTATCACTTTTTAAAAAATTATCATCTTAACAAAATATGTAAAAAAGTTGTAGGACTAGGCATCCATAATTCGAATCGAATCAAATAATTGGATTATCCATATTGGATTCGAAAATTCAAATGAATAATTATTGTTATTCAATTTTCGAATTTTTTTTCATTCAAAATTTAAGAAAAACGGATTATTAAATTTTGTAAAAATTATTTTTTACTGATAAATTATGAACCAATTTTAAATTTTATTGAATAGATAAAAATAGAATAAAACTATGTATTTATAAATTGATATAAAATAAAACAATCAATATAGGGAAAGATAAAATCAGTTTAATTTGCATATGATCTAGGAAATTCGATATAAAATATAATCCTAATTTTGCTCGCCCATATCCTCAACACAATTTATTGTTGAAGTAGTAAAACTAAAATAATCCTCGTTCCTCAAGAGGAATATATATATTGTTCGTCGAATTGAATAATTCGTATTATATATAATATATGTAGGACTATCGATCTAAAATAAAAAAATGAATTTAGTTATCCCAGAACTAAATTGTACTATGCCATTTTTAACTGTTTTGATATTTCCAAATTATTCGTAGATAATTTGCTATTTCATTTCAAGTTTGAAACCAGCTTTGCTTTGTAGGAATAAAGTTTGACTGTGTATGGAATAATAATAATAAAGGATGTCTGATATAATTTTGATCATTATTTTGTTGGGTATAGGTTTTAAATAATAGCTCAATTTATTTGGATAATATTTATAAATAATATTTTTTACATTTTAAGAATTGATTTACTATAAAATAATGTAGAGGTTTGCGATGGACAAACTTAACAGAAACACCCGTCTGGCCAGGTTTGCCCAATTTGCGGGCCTTCCAGGTTAATCGATATAGCATATTCATCTAAGTTAATATGTTATATTTAATATAACAAGATTTTTAAAGACAATATTATCTTATCGCACGTTGGTCATAGACCTGCCCAAAGTGAGCGAACGTGAATAATATGAAGGCCTACTCTTCATATAATTATGCCGATTTTTCTCAAGGATACCAACAAACCTCACCCAGTTGTAATTTAACAAAAATGAGTGGAACTTACTCTTCCCGATTACATAATAGCTGGATATAGTAATGAGTTTATAGAAGATAGAGGTAACTAAGATGGTAAAAAATATAATATTTTTTATTGATTTATTAATAATTATGATGTATTATTTTCCCATTAAAATATAGAATAATATTAATTATTATATTTTATAGATGATTTTAAAATAGGTATTAAGATTTTCCATCTGCACTGAAGATAGGGTGAAAACTTTTGCGTGAATAGTTATAATTTTGTTTAACCATAAGTTCAGCTTTCAATGATGATAAATATAATCTATTACGTTCTCGCTAAGCAGTATTCATTAGACTGAATATTCTCTCTGTGACGCATTTGAATGCGGAATAGAAAATATAAATTGCATATTTTCTCTATCAAAGGTAAGTTTTTATTAGAAAGGAAATCCATCCATTTTTCTTGCGCATTCATCTGATTGTTTTTTGATAATTTATTTTCATAATAGGAATAAAATTGTGAATATTCCTAAAAGAGAATATCTGCATCTATATTTGGTATTTTACAATTAATAATAATTTTTTGAAATTGTTCAAATGCTGGACATTTTTCTAATGTTATAGGGCTAAGATATTTCCCTATAATATACCGTTTGTATATTTTATAATACAGGGTTCCCCATTCAAAAAAGGAAAAATCCCAATCAAAAAAGGAAAATTCCCATTCAAAAAAGGAAAATCATAATTTTTTTAAATTTCTTGTCAATTTGTCTTGATTTTTATTTATTTTTGTTACTCCTTATTTTATTTCAAACTTTTTGCGATTTCATTACTTCATTTTTTTTATTGTATCTTTTCTCAATTAATTTCTAATTATGCGATTTTCTTTACTTAATTTTTCTTACTATATCTTCTCAATTAATTTTTCTTCTCATTTTTGATAATTCTTTTGCATTTTAAAAAATAATTTATAAATTTAGGTCCATTTTTTTAACAATTCTTTACGTTTTTTTTCATCATACATTCAATATTCTTTTGATTTTTTCATTGTAATCATTTACATACATTTCTAACCTTCTCAATCTCTTCATTTTTATTCTTTATTGTTTTGACCTCTCAATTTTTTTCTTCATTTTTGATAATTTTAAAAATAAAATTTAGTATCTATTCTATCTCCAGTTTTGGAATAATAATAAAAATGATTATTTTAGAAAGGAACTATTAAATATAAATATGAATTTCATATAAAACCTACACTTATCATAAAAAATTATTTAAATGTTTTAAGACCTTCATAAATACTCTTTTAAACAAAGACCTCCTATCATAGATTTAAATCAAATATGAGGTCAACCTGATTGTGTCACAAAAACTCTGTGGTGGTATCCATTGGCTATTTAGAAGATTATTGATAAGGGTCTTAATTTATTAGGTATACATAGCATTTAAGATTGATTGTTAAGGGAGAAGTTAAAAGAATATTTATGAAGGTCTTAAAAGCATTTAAATAATTTTTATGATACGACGCAGCCCGAAATTTTTTCCAAAAGTTTTGCCGGCCCGGCCCGAACCCGAAATTTATTTTAAAAAAATTTACCAGCCCGGCCAGGCCCGAATTTATTTAAATATAGAAATTAATTTTTATAATTATTTAAAATAAAAGACATGTTATATAGCGTTTAGTTTCAATGAATTAAATCAAAATTTTTTATTTTACATAAAAAATTCAATATAAAATTGATAAATTTAGATATATTTAATAAAATTTCCAAGGTCCGACCTGGCCCGAAATTTTTTTAAAATTATTAGGCCCGGCCCTACCCAATTATTTTAAATAGAATTAGGCCCCGGACGGGCCGGGCCTATCTTTGCAGATCTCTAATGTAAATATTTAATTGTATTTATTATTATATATATTACCTTTCAGTTATTAAACTTTATATGAACTTATTATTTGATAATGGCTATATTTAAATTTTATTTATATACTTAATAAATAAATATATGTTGTAAATAATTGTATCAATATTTAATAAACAGTTGGAAAACTAATAATAACTTTTATTTTGAAAGATAATTTTTTCATAAAATATATATAAATTATTATAATCTTTTAAGAGTAGGAATAATAATATTTTTATTAATAACTATAGGGTTTTCTTTTTCTTTGTTGTCATTATCTTGATCTAGCTATTATTCAATAATAAATAACAAATAATAGTCACATGTACAGAATCATTAGACATAGGGATAGCAATTTCATTAAGGTATGAAGCAGTTAATTTTATATACATACATAAAATAATACTGTTCCGAGATGTCAATTTTTAGATTCCTAAAATAAAAAACTATTTTTACCTTTTAATATTTTACATTTGTCTGTCAATTTTAAAATTGACTCAGAATATTTGGTAATATCATCTATATTTTCTTTTAACCATATATATTGTTTGACATATAGTACTTATTTTCCAGCCCTTTTAATGTTACGATCTGAGTTATTGTAATATATTTATTGTATGGTTTAAGAGAAAATTGACAGATATTCCAAGAGAATAGCAGTGTAATATTTTGAAGAATAAAATAAAGAATTAAATAATTTTGTAAAAATTGTCCACTTACTAATACTTCAATTACTATTAAATAATTCAATCTATTATAATATAGTGTTGTATATTTTCTCATAACTTCATAATTGTAGAATGTATGTTATTCATAACTTATAACATTTTTGATGAAATGTATAACATTTTTGTTTTACTTATATATAATTTTACTATGATTGTAGTTTACCTCCTATTATTTGATAACTTAAAATATCTTTTTATTTTTTCTATTGTAATTTAATATCAATTTCTTAAATTTAATTTAATAATTTGTAACTAAATAATAAATCATTTGGAACGGTGGTGGTTTGTTTAATATTTAAATTAGGATGAACATATTTTCAGCATGGTACTTTAATGTGTATTCATGAATTTCATATAATGATAGGTAGATCAGATATTTCCCCTTCATTTGATGATAATTTTGAAAAATTTTCCCAATTAATATATACATATATTAGACAGATTTAATTCTTATAAACCTCTTATATTTTTCAGGATTCAAGGAAAAAATTAATTATTCTGAGTTTTCCTGGGCTTGGGAAATTCACAATTAATTTGGACTTGGACGTAGCTTGCTAAAAAATTTTCAAAAAATTTTTTAATTTTAAATATGGGCTAGAAATTGGTTTGAAAATTTCTTTTGAAGACATGGCCAGGCCTGATCAAAAACCAAGGCCCATGCAACTTACATATTCTGATTGTATTTTTAAATGCATTGTGGTGACTTTTTATATATTTTATTTCAGTTCTCAACTACCAAAATTATTATGGTCTTTGGCTTTGAGAAAATTTTCCCAAGTGCACGGACCTGGCTTGGGAATTTTTTTAATATTAGGCATAGGTGTAATATTTAACATAGAATATTTATATGGCCCTCAGGTAAAAGCTAATTTAAATATAATTTTTATTCAAAAAAATAGTATTCACTCTTAGTCTAAATTGGTTGGCTTTGGTCTGAAGTAGGGGTGAGCTGGGTTAAGATAGAATAAAAAATAGATATGGTTTTTCTCCAAGTTTGGGAAAAAAATTTTGAAAATTACTATGGGTTGGCCAGGCTTGAGAAAAATTTTTATAAAATTATTATGAGTTGGACTGGGCTTGGAAAATATTTTTATATATTATATTGGGCTGGGCTTGTGGAAAATTATGAGCTTGGACGTTTGATAATTTTTTTATTATTAACTATGGGTGAGACATTGGCCTAAAACAAATTATTTTGCAGGCCTGGGCTTGGCCTGATCAAAAAACCAAGGCCCTTGAAAATCTGATTTTAATTGTATTTTTAAATTCATTATGATTATTTAAATGTTTTATTTCTCAACTACCAAATTTATTATGATCTTTCATTCAGCTTGGATGAATTTTTCAAAATTATTATGACTTTGTACTTTACCTGGGAATTTTTTTTAATATTAAATATTATGTATAAATGATCAGTAAATTTAACATATTGGTATTATCAAGTAAAAGCTTTAAATTTATTCTTACTCAAACCATAGTATTTAGTCTTAGTTTTAATGGATTGAACCTGGCCTGAAGGAGGGAGGGGGTAAAAAGAATAAAATTGGATATAATTTTCAAATAACAGGTAACATCTAGCATAAATATAAGAAGAAAATTCTCATTCCCCGTCATTTTTAACGGGCTATCTACTAGTTATTTATAAATTTCAAGAAAAAATATTTGTAAATAACCATTTTGCCTCCAATATATCATGTTTATATTTACATTATAATATCGATGTAACTTTATCATCTAAATATTTTTACTTATATGATGCTGTTATCAGCATATCAGCACAGAAAAATAAGTGTTTTCAAACAATATAATAATGTTGACCTAAATTAAATAATGGGCATGAGTATTATGCATTGGCGTACGCAGCGGGGGGGAGGGGGAGGGGGACGAATCCTCCCCCCCCTCACACAAGCCAAAAAATGCAGATGCCTGATATATTTTTCAATAATATTATTGTTTATATTCATTTATATTTTATTATAATATTATTACCTCTTTCATTTGCTAATTTATTTTATCAATTAATTTCATTTTCAAGTTTTCCTTGGTGTAATATTTATCTATTATTTTTAAATTTCCCGATATTATATTTTTTCACCATTTTCAAATTTCTAGTCATGGATATTAGACTTTTTTTTAAAAAACACTGAAGATAGTGAAAATCATACCAAATAGTATAATAATTTATTAAAATTTTAATTTTAAAATATTTTTAGCAATTAAAACCCCTCCCATAATAGCAAATAATGAAAGAATTGTTGAAAGAATAAGAGTCAGGATATAGAGCCATCTAAAGATTAATTATTCTAAAAATACATTTGGGCAGTTTTATAATAACTTAGCTGGTATTATTTAATAAATAATAATTTTAGATATTTAATTTAGTAAAAGAATGAGATTGCAACAATGTGCAGCAATAATTTTTTTAAAAATTATTTTAATTACATTTCAATATTTAGACATAAACTTAAAACTAAAATCTTTCTACAAAACTAGAGTATGATCATCCATAGGATATAGTTTTTTAGATAAAGATAATATTCGCCTAGAAGAAGGACATATACTTCTTAAAAAGGTATATATTAAAGATACCTATGATAAATATTATATTTTATAATAGATTTATATTCCACCCCTCAATTTTCGATATCCCCAAATTTTATGTGCTAATCGAAAGTTAAATTTCAAAATAGCTATTTTACTAGATGGTTATGGCTAGCATACTCCATCTGAGACAGTGGAGCTTATTGCAAGATATGTGTCCTGTTTGGACCACGATATGCTGGCAGAAATCTAGTTAAGCTTAACACTCTTATTAAGACTCCTTTCAACAAATACAAAGATGCGGGGGAAATTTTTGACAATCATCAGAAAACAAATTATCACAAAAGCTGTGAACTGATGATTTCGTCAAAAGGTTCAATTCAAATGGGGGATTAATAAAATATTTAAATATACAACTATTTTATGTAATACTTTTCAAAAACTTGATATTGATTTGATTGAGATGATGAGAATAGCAGAGACAATTTTATAAGAACTCAAGGAAATTAGAGCTAATGCTGATGAGGAATTTTATATGTTATTGTTGAATCAAAAGCAGAGCTATACGAGTTCAATATTTGTCTCCCTCGACTTGCAGCAAGGCAAGCTTATCATCCAAATATTAATATAGGGTCAATAGAAGAATATTATAAAATAAATGTTATTATACCTCTTTTGGATACATTTCTAACCCAAGTAAATGAACGGTTTTTAATTCATCAGGATGCACTTACCAATCTGATATTATTTCCAAAAAGCCCTCTGAACCTTTTTCAGATGGTGATAGAAAAAAATAAAATATTTGGCAGATTTTTATCATGAAGACGTTAATGTATCTCATGATGCTTTATTAGCTGAATGCCAACTATGGTATAAAAGATTAACTATGATTGATATAGTCCCAAAAAATGCTATGGATGCTTTGCATCATTTCAAACATCTTTTAGATTATTTTCACAATATATTGAAATTATTGCAACTCTTCCCATTAGTACTGCAACTAATGAGAGAACATTCTCTTCTTTAAGAAGATTAAAAACATACCTAAGAAATACTACAACTTCTGAAAGTAGATTGAATATTCTGGCCTTTTTGAATATTCATAGGCATTTGACGCCAAGCACGGATGAGATAATTGAAAAATTAGCTCAATCCCAACGAAGATTGGATTTTACATTATAAAAATATAATGTTTTTATTTTATATTTTGTACAATCACTTTTTAATGTCTTATATATTTTTCTTTTACATAAAAAATATAATTATTCATATTTCCAACATTTAAATTTTTTATACTTTATATATAAATTTTAAAGGCTCAAAAAATATTTAAATTTCTATTATGGGTTATTTATTTTATAGTCATTCATATCCTGGTTATATCCACTTAATATTTTATAATTCAGATTTATTTAAAATATTTATATGCCCCCGGTTATATCCGTTTAATATTTTTTAATTCAAATTTATTACCGGTTTATATATTTAATTTTTTATAATTCATATTTATTTAAATTTGTATATTAGAAATAGTTATTAGTCTTAATAAATTTATTCATGATATTTTTGAATAACAATAATTTTATTTTAAAAAATTTTAATTATCCCCCCCCCCCACCAAATTCCTGCGTACGCGCATGGTATTATGACAATTATTCTTTACAAGACTATAGCTAAAACCATCTGGAACCTTACTCAAAATATTTATTCCAGCCTATTTTAAGTAAAATTATTTAAAATGTTTTAAGTTGATATTATTGCAATTGTTATTATCGTTTATAATAAATATACATTAAATTATATAAAAACATTTTAAAAATAAGCATTTCTACTTTTTAATTTTAAATATCAAATACTATTATGACGATTCTTACATTTACAGGTTGTAATATTACATATAAAATTATTTTTGAAGACTCTGAGATGAGTATTATGATAATTGTCACTTTTATAAGTTTTATAATCATGGAAGTTACCTCAAAACATTTCAAATATTTATTCCAATCTAAGTAACTAATTTGAAAGGCTTTGAGTTGGGTATTAGAACAATTTTCTACATTTTTAAAATAATCATTTTTACTTAGAATATCAAAAAATATAAAATGAGTATTATGACAATAATCACATTTCCAAAAGAGTCAAGAAATATTGTTTACCTAAGAAATTGTAGGTTTGATCATCATAAATAAAATAAAAAAAGATGTCAACTCAACAATTTTATTTTGAAAAATTCATAAATGATTTGGTCATAAAAGATTTTTCGACCAAAAATCATTATTTTATAAAAATTAAAAAATTTGCTCACAATCACAAAGGATTTTTTTATATAAAAATCTTCAATTTTATTAATTTTCAAAAAAAATTTGGGCGAAAAAAAAATCTTTCAATTCTCATTTAAAGATTTAATACCCTGAAATAAAATCCGCCATTTTGTTAAAATTTGGTAGAGGAAAATAATAAATATATTATTAAAAAATCAATTAAATACTAAATATCGGATAATTGCGAAATGTTATTTATGCCATTTATATGCTTTTATGTTTAAGAGATGGGGAACACTTTCCTTCTTTTATATATTAAATTAGTAATATCGATTTTTTATTTTACACAACTTTCTATTCAATTCCACAAATAAAAATTAGAGAAAAAATGTAACTTGAAATAAAAAATATATAATGATCCATTGGAAAACTGTATTGTATGGGTTGAGTCAGGCAAATATTTTTTTATTTTAATCATATTTATTTACAGATTCTATGAACATCATTACTCAATATTGAAAGTAATCATAACTTACACTAAAGAAATTAAACTTAAAATCAGCCATCACCCACCTTTAAAGTAATTAAATTATACTGTAGTTCTCGGGTATAGGCTCTTTTTTTGCCCCACTCTTTTTAATAAGCCTATAGAGGTTTTGCACCTACAAGTACGTGCGGCTTGCCCACAAACGTGTAGAGGGCTCCTCATATTTTTTACTTTTATACCCAAATTATATTATTCCAATTAGATGGAAATGAGGAAAACCTAGCGTAGCTCTGTTGAACCTTCAACGCTAGAGGGCAGAAGCGCTATATATCACGTATCACGTAAAAAATGAACAAATGTTACGTTAAATATATGAATAAATAGACAAAATTAGCATTCAATAAAAATGAATATAGTCATAAACTAATAAGTCTATTTTTAATGAATAACTGAAAAGCTTTGTCACTTCCATTTTGAATTCGAGATTAGTGTTAATTAAAAAATTTGTGAATTTAGGTTTCCCAGCGGACATCAATTTTACAATTCAGGATTTTAGTAAAGTAAGAATATAATGTAAGAAAATTCATTTATTACACTGTGTGACAAATTTCGACTTAATTTTTTGGGAGAAAACAAAATAAACATGTGTTAAGACAGTTTTTTGTGCATATTCTAAATCCGCTGTCAGTTTTTTTCTAGTACGTCAGGTTATTTATTTATTTTAGGTTAAAGTGGCCAAAAAGGTCATTTTTAGCACTTTTTGAAGGTTTATAACTTCGGTTCTAATGATCCATACAACTAAAAAAATATCTTAATTTTTGCAGCAAACCTTCCTTATTATTATTATACATTTTTTTTTATAAAATCCTTACTCAATTTTTAAACAACCTATATTTTTTAAATTTACCTTTATTTATAAAATCTTTATATTTATTGGTACGATTCCCAAACAATTTATTTCAAATGAAATAGTTATATTTCTCATATTTAAATAAATATATTATGCTAATCTAACCTATCTTATATTTTACTTTTAATAAACCTTTTATCGGTCAGTTATCCCAACCCCTCCTTCATTATTATATAGGATTTAACTTGTAATATACAATAAATTTATTGAATTTAAAACAAATTAAACAATAACATAAAATTTATCAAATTTAAAAACATTTACTGGTAAATCTAATTGTATGCATATTATATTTTACCGGATAAACAACCGACGAAATTTCAGGATAACGAATTTTCTTCTTATTTTTTTTGTTAAACCCAAATGTACTAATCGAGCAAAAATAACAATTCCACGAATGATTTCTTGCTACGTGCCAAAATGCAGGTTTCGAATAAGGCAAATATGACCGTTTTCCATTTACCCATGAATTAAAAGAATTATAACATGTTTTACATATGTAATTAGAGGCAAATGGTTTATCCAAATCGCAGAGTGGAATATTGTAATAAATTTCATAAATCCTTTGAATGATTGGAGAAATTGGACATTTTTGTGCGGGCAATATTTAGAGACACACTTTAAACAAGGGGACCTCGGCATTAATTTTTTGTAGAATATTATATAAGGAGGTAATTTGAATAATATTTAAAATCCAATTTAAAAAAAATTAATGAAAGAAATTAAATGTTTATGAAAAATTAAGCGCGAAATAAAATATTCTTCTACTTTCTTACTACTCGTTATTTGGCATTATTATTTATTGCCCATACTACGGGTTCAAGGTACTCCATTGGAAAATCATATATTTTGATATAAATTGAGTAAAAAAAACAAATATTCTTAAATACATCTAAAAAAGATAAATATTAATAAAAAATATGAAAAAATTACCAATTATTGAATTTTAAATGAATTTAGCTTAAAAAAGGCTCAATTCAAAAAGAGTACAAATTAAAAAAAGTGGGTACAGATATCTGATTTTGGTATAAATTAATCATAAATGCATAAAATATTACTAAATACAACTAAAAAAGATAAATATTACCTTAATTTTGCTTTAAAAATGCTTAATGCAGAGAAAATTCAATAAAGTGTACAAATTTAAAAGTTCGAAAATATCTGTACAGACTTTTTTAATTTATAGATTTTGGTTGAATTTTCATGGCATAGAGTACTTTTGAAACATAATTAGAATTAATATATAATCTTGAGCATATTTGAAACAAAATTATATAAAATTTATCTTCTAAAGTTAATAATTTTGATAGTAATTTAAATTGAAAACTTAAGACCCCCAAAACGAAATTCTTTACCATTTTTCTCAAATACCAATCGATAAAAAATTATAAAATTTAGTAAATTTATAAAGAAATATAAGTTTAACACTATCACCAATTTTCAGGGATTTTTATTCGATACTTTTTAAAATATATCCGTATAAAGACCTAAATTTTACCATTTTTGAGATTTCGAAAAGTTGTCTTTATACGGTAATATTTTTAAAACTTGACGTGTAGGGAAAATTTTAAAAACGGATTAGAACTCAGCGTCAAATTCTGCATCAAAACTTGTTTTCATTTTTTCTCCCATTTTTCTTGTCACACAGTGAATAATATTATCACTAATAAATTATTCAAATCAAATTTATCAATAGTTTTATACAACATTTGATAAGTGATACTCGGATACTCCGAAAGTTTATTAAACAAGCTAGGCTCAAAATCAAAATTAAACATAAAGCCCATTTCATTACCTTAAAAATTTATATTATTGTATATTTGCCGTGCAAACAAAAAATTTTAAAATATTAAAAAAAAAAAATTTTTTACTTTATAAAAACTAATTAATCTAGAATTTTATCAAATTTTAAAATTAATTAATCAAAAATATTTATGGATAGTACTTGAGTTGTGGTTTCAAAGCAAAATTCAAAATATATATTTAAAAAAATTGGTTTTTACCTTTTTAATAACGAATAACTCCAGGATTTTGTATCCTGGTCACGGCACCAACTGACAAAATAGGAGGTGAACTAACCAAAATTAGAACGTAAAAAAAATACTTAAAAAGAAACAAGACTCAACTTATAACTTAAATTAATCAACATCAAGTCTCTAAATTAATAAGAAATATTAAATTAATAAAACTCAAAAAATATCTTTATTATTCAAAAATTCATAAAATTTATTTGCAAAAAATTAATTATCGTTAAAAAAAATTTATCATGTAAAAAAATTAATGATCCAAAAAAATATTAATTATCATGGAGAAAAAATTAATGAATCATAATCATCATTTTACAAAAAAAATGATAATAATCAAAATGTCAATCATTAATAATCTAAAAAAAAATATCAATATTTTACAAACTAGGACAATTACTATAATAAAAAATTATATATATATATAAAATATTAAAACTTATATATAAAAAAAAATATTCATTAAATATTATGTCCGAGTTTATCAATAATCCAGACAAATTTTGATATTACAATGCATCTCAAAGAATCTGCCATTTTTATTTTCAATGGAATTGGTTTATTTTATTTTATTATACTAATTTTAAAAATTTTAGATTAATATTAATAGTGATGAAGAGGAAGAGGAAGAAGTAATAATTAAAGAAGCATCAACAAGTTCAGACATTGATTTTCCATTGGCAATTTATAGAGCAAATTTTAAAATAATATCTTAAAATAAATAAAACAAATCTCTGATAGTAAAATGTTTGCCATATCTACTACCAAAAAATACGAAAATTTCAGTTAGCATTACCTCAACTTGCAATGTAAAACATTACTAAATGTTTACAATTGTAATTTTAAACTTCAAGAGAAAACATCAAACACTGTTAATGAAAAAAACAATTAATACAAAGATTAGTTGATGAATTATCAAGGTCTTTAACTGATTGCAAACAAATAACCTGTGAAAAAATAATAATAATTTAATATCCTTTTCAGTACCTCAAAGAAGCAGATATGATTGTTAATAATGATTTAAATTTTGATACTCAACAAATTTTAAATAATTTTTTCAAAAATGAATGTCGAGATTTTAGTATTTTTAAAGAATATCCTGTTATAAAATTGTTATTCATAAAATATAACCACGCAATTCCTTCAAGGGCCCCGATAGAAAGACTTTTTAGTGTAGTTAAAAATGTCTTTACAGATAAACGAGGATGCCATAATGACCAAAATTTTGAAAATATTTTATAACTGAAATCTAATAATTATTTATAATCATTTTCATATATTAAAATAAAATCTAAAAATTATTATTTTAGTTATAATTTGAAAAATGTGATATCAATTCAATTATTTTTTTAGCTCATTTCATGAATTTTCACAATAGAATCGCAATTTAGGTATATGCAAACCTTATATAAGAGTATAATAAAAATTTTATCTATATCTAGATGCATTTTAAAATTGTATCTGCATCTAGATAACTTTTTAGACGATGTATATCTGTATATCCATTTAAAAAGAATCTTATAACAACTCTGCTGTTTATACATTTATGTTCATTTTATGTTCATGGAAAATTAAATATTGATCAAATATGATTTAGCTGGACTATTAACAAATACTACAATTTTTTAAATATTTTAAAACAAAATAAATTAAAAATTTTATATTTGCTTTTAAAAAATATTTAAAAAAATTTTTAAAATATTTTGAAAAATACGTGAGAAAAGTATAAGACTAAGTGTGAATATTTTAATTTACTCAAAAAACGTGATAAAAGCGTGAAGTGTGGGAAGTCGTGATTAAGTAAAAAATTAGGTATGAAATCGTGAGAATCATGACTAAGTCGTGACATCTGGCAACCCTACGTCTAACCATTATTTAAAAAAATTTAACCCACCTTGCTGTGGGTTTAAAAATTATCCACCATCCCATTTATCAAAAATTTGTTAACCCGACTGCCCAATGTTTGAAATTAATTTGATTGGTTGGTTTGACTATTTATTTTGTGTATTTTTATTTAAACTTATAAAATATGTAATTAAAATGTGTTATTTTAATATACGCCTGTTCTGCTCATTCTACCCAAAAAATATTTTAAATTCACTAGCCCGTTCTCCCATTAAAAAATATTTTTCACTCCCCCCCCCTCCCCAAATGTTTAAAATTTTTACCCGTCCTCTCATAGTATGGGCGAGCTAAACCTCCCTCTAATAGAATGACTTAAAGCGCAAATTTTATTAGATGAGAAGGGTGGGGAATGTTTTGCAGGATGGTTTACCAAAAATTTCTGTCATAACTATTTTATTCTGCCTACAGCTCATTAACAGTTGATATTTGGGATGAGAGTAGCGAAGGTAACGGACTGGACCTAGAATAATTTGACTGTGTTCCTAAATAAAAAGACCGGTCTTTTTATTATTTTAAAAATATTTCCGTTTTTACCTAATTTAATTCATGTTTTATCATTTCATTAAATATAAGAGTAATATGTTAAGATATAAGTTTAGACTGCGCCAATATTGTAGTTCAAATCATATAATTCATGCTATTTATTTGCAAATATCAACCAATATATATCGGATATAAAAAATATAATAGAATTTCTACATCGCAATTAATGTTAGGCAGTCCACCCGATATTCAACATACATATATATATATATAATCATTATAAAACATATCTAATTAACGAATATACTATTTCATAATATATAAATAATATAATACCATATATTTCCATTATATCAATTACATGTAATTTCTATATTATTACAGTAGGTATTTAAATTTTTTGGAAGTTAATAATTAATTTAATTAATTGACATGGGAAGGTTCTAATTTTTTTTAAACTTTTAATTTAGAAGATCCTTATAGCAAGAGTTGACAAACAAAAAATACAGCATATATCTAGATTAAATAAAAAATAAAAATATTGTTAAAATAGAATTATATAAATAATGCCTAAAAGGTTAATTTTTTCATGATAAAAATATTGCTTCAAAAAATAATAAACAATTATTTTGTTACTTGTGGCTCACGATACATTAAATTTTGTACTGCAAGGCAAATGAATATATACCTGTGATTTTTATTGAGACAATAAGTAAAATGTTTCTTTGACAAACTTATGTTTTTCATATTGCAAAATAAAAATTATTAGAAGCCTTATTTCTAAAACACCCCATATGTGATTCGGAATTTGCCTTCTCAAGCCAAAACAACCTTATAGCTCCCAAATCAACACTGATGAGACAATCAAAGCTGTTAGATCTTTCAAAAGAGACTCTTCTGGAGATCTTGATGGCATTCGTACTATCTTCATCCAAAAAACCCAACATTTCATGTAGAGCCCTTTTACAGAACCTTACCAGGTTACTAAATATAATTCTTAATGAACCCCTTCCATCGCCTATCATTCCTATTCTTTTTGCCCTCTTTATAGCCCTCAAAAAAAGGACGGAGGTATTCGCCTAATCTCTGTTGGGTCGTTCTTCCGAAGGACCGTCTCTAAGATCATTGCTTCACGAATAAAGGAATCTCTTTCTTTATTCCTGTCGCCACTTCAACTAGGGTTTGGTTTTCCTGGAGGCTCTAAAATTTACGCTCAGCTTGCTTGTTTAACTATAGCTAACAGTATACCTGGTGACATGGTCCTAAAACTAGATTTCAACAATGCCCTTAATACAATAAAACGCCAACACTTCGTTCATTTTGCAACAAATATCCCGAATACTCTACTTACATCCTCCACAGTTATTCGAGCCATACTTCTTTAAAATACAATAATAACATAATCGAATATCAAGAGGGAATTTAACAAAGAGACCCCTTAGAACCAGCCCTTTTTTGCATCGGGATCTAAGATAATCAAGGAAATTTAATCTAAATCCATCCTTACTTTAAATTCCTGGTATCTAGATGACGGCATTGTCTCGGGCAACCTTTCCAAAATCACGTCCATCCCCCTCATCATAGAGAATCTATCACATATTACAGGACTATCTTTCAACCTCCCCAAATGTGAAATTTGCTTCCAAAATCCTACTTCTATCCCTTTAGACATGATATATCACGTCATCAACAGAGACGAGATGACACATCTTGGATCACCTATAGGGGGGTGAAAAGGCCATCGAAATATTTTTAAACAAATCCCCTAACAATTTAATTTATCCTAATTAAACACATTATATAATTACATCCCAGCCCATTTAATAAAAAACTATTTCAATATACCTAAAATCCTCTCCGATCTTTAAATGCCGCGACTTGCTCGTTTCCCATGAAACCCAAATTAAGGGTCTCCTTGAAAATATATTAAACCTAAAATTTTCCAATTCATTCTGGCTTCAAGCTACCCTTCCCATCAAGTCTAGTGGTATTGGTATCCGATCCCTGATACAACTTTCCCTCTCAGCCTTTATCTCATCTCGTCCTGCTCAGTCTATCGTCGATAATGGACCCATTCCTTTAGATACTGACCTCTCGCAGGCCTTCACCTTTTGGGACAGCAATTGCCCACCCACCCTTTGTCGTCCCGCTTCCAGCATTCAAAAAAATTGGAATGCTCCTCTGATCGCCCGTTCCGTTGAATACCTAATTTCGAACAGGCCCTTTGAGGATAATCCCAATAATTTACTGGTTACGAATGGCTGGAAGCCATTCCCAGATCCAATCTTGGCCCCCTCTTGACTGGCGAACAGCTACACATTTTCATAGCCCTCCGCCTTGGCTGTAATGCTGTGATTCTCTCCATTTGCATCGACTGTGGACGACAACCGAATCATAAATCTATTAACTAAATTCTCCTAGCTGCTCTTAAAAATGTTAATATTCCATCCACCCTCGAACCAGTGGGCCTCTCAATCTAAAACGCCATACGCCCCGATGGCATATCTCTCATTCCCTGGACCAATATTCTCCCACTCGCTTGGGACCCTACCTGTGTCGGTTTTGCCACCAAGTCCAACCTCTCATTTTCTGCCATCGAAAGGCCGAATTCCTAAAAAAAAACAAATATGCTTGCCTCACCAACACAATGTTTATCCCAATCGTTACCATACCCTTCGGAAGTGATGCTCTCAATTTCATTAAAACCATAGGAAAAAATGAGACAAAAATTGTACATAATTTGAAACAGGACAGAGAACCCGAACTCTCGAGATTTTACTCAACCAGAATCATTTTTTTTAAATTTCGGGTTTCAAAATTGTTTGTAAAACTTTACCGCTATATTTTGTAAAATATGGTTATCAAATACTTCGGAAGTCCATTATTTATCAATAAATGTATTCTACATATTATTAAAATTGACTTTCACATAAAATTATAAATAGATCGTAATGGTTGGCCTACGTATTAATTTGATTAAAATCATTCTTTTATGCGTTTATATCTAATATCCCTTAGTATAAATTAAGATTTAGGATATTTATAAATTATCTGTCAAATTTCAAACCTTGTTAAGTAGTCTATATAGTAGCCAGGTCTTCAACATATTTTAACAGAATGTTGGGTTGGGTAGAATTTTAAGTAATAAAAGAGAATAAGGATAAAACAATTTTTTTAATCATTTTTCAGTTCCAATCCTGAACTCGAAATATATAAAATGCAGTGTTCTTAATCTATCGCCTTATTCTATATCTATTTTTTTTAATATCGATCGCGCTACCTTTTTTTAAAAAAAGAACGATAGCGGTAGCTCGCTAAGAGGTCTGCATTGGGTTTTTGGGCCATAAGCCCTCCTATCCAAGGTTTAAAAAAATTATATTCCACCCGCCAAGCCCGCCCATAGTTTTCAAAAAAATATACGCACCCGCTGGCTCATTAGTCTAAAAATATTTTACCCGCCCATCCATTATTTATAAAAAATTTTACCCAAGTCCGATATTATAAAATTTAATTATAGCCATTCTTTCAATTTTTTAAGCATCTAATAAAAAAAAATTCAGCATTACATCTTTACAAAAAGTTTTATAGGAAATTACTATATTAAGATTAAAAAAATATTCAATTTAAATTATGGATAATTTATTTGATAAAATAAATTATTTATGAAAAAATTAAAATATAAAATTGATATTATATAAAATAATAATGAATCGACATTTTCTGGATTCAAACACCTTATTTATTCTAAAAACCTTCCAATAATGCTAAATCTTCGTACAGAAAAAGCGCTAGTTACAGGAATTTCCAATATTTTTCTTGCTAATCTAGATAGCTTTGACAAATCTCTTTCTTGTTGTTTACACCAAAGTAGTTTTAAATATATAAATATGTTTATTTATTTTAAGAAAAAAGTTTTGTGATATCAAAAAAGGACATTTTAATATTTAATATCCAAAAAAGTTCATATGAACAATTTTTTATAAATATTTACATAAATGATTTTTATTTTTTTTAACCCGCCCGCCCATTGTTTAAATTTCTTAACCCGCCCACCCACCCGCCCATATTTTAACCTTTTTAACCCGTTGGCCTACCCATTCTTAAAAAAATTTTGCCCGCCCACTTAGATGGGCGGGCTTAGGTGGGCAGTCAAAAAACCCACCCAATGCAGACCTTTAAACTCGCTACTAAAAAAATAGCAAAATTATTAATATAATTTTATAATTAATTCTAAAATCATAATCTTTTTATTTTATTTTATTTTGAAATTTACATTTACATTTAAAAATACGCATAATAAATATATTTTTTAAAAAAAATTAAAAATTTTAAACAGCAGTAGAGATTGATATTGAAGGTAATTTTGGTACAGATCATATCAACAAAGTTATATCCCTGGAAAATGATGATAATATG
This sequence comes from Gordionus sp. m RMFG-2023, assembly GCF_954871325.1. Classification (NCBI taxonomy): domain Eukaryota; kingdom Metazoa; phylum Nematomorpha; class Gordioida; order Chordodea; family Parachordodidae; genus Gordionus; species Gordionus sp. m RMFG-2023. The sequence continues at coordinate 68,851,200 of NC_088775.1, forward strand.
GAATTTCCTATTCAAAAATTCACAAAATATTTTTGTTAGAGATGGACAATATTTAGAATCATTAAATTTGTTTTTTATATACATTCATACATTAATTTGTTATAATTATTAAATTAACCATTTTTAGCATTAACATTTTTAGGTTAATTGATTGTGAATTGATATAAATACATGTTAGAAAAATATAAAATTTAGTAATAAAGTATTATGTGATAAAATATTTAAAAAACTTATTTGTTGCCTTCTATCAAACTTTTATGATGGCAGCGGAAAAAGTATCAATGGACACTGGAATGGTGGAAATGGACATTGGATTACTCTAAATGAAATAAATATCAAGTTAAATATCATAATTCTGAAAGATTAGATTATAAATTCTATTGGATATCATGTAAGAAATTACAAATTAGCAATGAAACCATTCGAAATAAAATAAAAAAAAAATGATATAATTATAAGCACAAATAAAAATAATTATAAAATAAAGTACATATTTGATGAACTTAAATTTTTTTTGAAATAAAGTAAAATTTAATTGATATGAATTATCCTATTTGGAGTGAAGACAATATAAGGAATTATATTGACGAAGTAGAAAATTTTTTTTTAATTAATGAAGTTAGAAATAGCAGCAGATATTTAATTTATAAACTGCCTGATCATCTATATGTAAAGATGAAGGCATTTGAACCAAGTGACAGAGATTCAACTTTTGAGGAAGCTATTACTATATTGAAATTATTATGTAACTATAAAGTAAGAGCAAATATAAAAGTCAATGATACTAATATTAGAGAAAACATTAAAATTAAAGAAACTCTTATAATAAATTCAAAATGTGAAAATAATTATTGTGATGATTATAAAGACAATGAAATGTCTATAAAGTCGATTATACTAATATTAGAGAAAACATTAAAATTAAAGAAACTCTTATAATAAATTCAAAATGTGAAAATAATTATTGTGATGATTATAAAGACAATGAAATGTCTATAAAAGTCGATGATACTAATATTAGAGAAAACATTAATATTAAGGAAACTCTTATAATAAATTCAAAATGTGAAAATAATTATTGTGATGATTATAAAGACAATGAAATGTCAACTAATGAAAATTTTCAGTATAATGACTTTAATAACTATGAAATTTTAAATAAAGAAAACTTTGATTATACAAATATAACAAGTAACACAAATGAAATAGATGAAATCTCTATATGGAAAACTTTAAATAAAATAGAATCCACGATTTATAGTAAAAAAAGTAATTGTAGGAACTGTGAAATCTTATTTATACTTAAGATGAAAGGATTTAAATTTAAAAATCTCTTAAAGTTTTAAGGAGGGAGAAGTTATAAAAAAAGATATGATTAATAATATATCTCATTTAAATCTTTAATTTTGACTTTATCAATGGAAAATTATTTTTTGACATATAAAAATAAACAAAAAAAATAAATAAATATAAAAAAAACTATATAAAACTCAATGTAAAATAAAAATAAACAAAAAATATATAAATGAAAAAAAAAATGATATAAAACATTATAAATAAAAAAAAAAAACGATATAAAACGCAAAATAAATAATATAAAAAATAGTATAAAACGCGACACAAATAATAAAAAAAAAAACATTAAAACGCGATTCTTTATACATTCTTACAAATTCAATATTATTTTCTAAATGATGATTATATTCAATTGGATCGATTCTTATATTCAATTGGATCTATTCTTATGATTCCTAATTATTCTTGATTAACTAATAATAATGATAATGATTTGAAAAATAATAAAAATAAATGATAATAATGACTATGGAAGGTGAACAAAAACAAATAAGCAAAGAGACGAAACGTTAATAACAAACCAACGAGGTGAAAACAAGCCAACGATAAAACGTGACAAAAGCAAGACAACGCTAAAAGATAAAAGCAAAGTGACATATGAAACGATAATAATAGTAAAAAATCAAAAACATCGGGACGATTTTTCGGCACTCAAAGAGACCTAGGCTGGATTTCTTTGGAGGGTGGAATGTTAGAGATGGACAATATTTAGAATCATTAAATTTGTTTTTTATATACATTCATACATTAATTTGTTATTATTATTAAATTAACCATTTTTAGCATTAACATTTTTAGGTTAATTGATTGTGAATTGATATAAATACATGTTAGAAAAATATAAAATTTAGTAATAAAGTATTATGTGATAAAATATTTAAAAACTTATTTGTTGCCTTCCATCAAACTTTTAATTTTAAAGTAACTTCAACTTGAGAAAACATTTAAAGGTAATATGCTCTAATTTTAAAAGTAGCTTTTAACAACACTGAAAAAATGCTTCCTCTTTTATTATCTTCCTCTTTCTCCTTCTCTATTTTAAAATATTTCATTTTAAATTTTCAGTAATCTTTATAAATGTCACAAGTAATTTATTTTCATTTTATTTCATCTAAATTATAATGTTTATTATATTGGAGGATGTGTGTTATTTTTTAAAGAAATGATTAGTGATAAAAATACTAACAAATTTTATTTCAATTTTTTCTTGGATTACTATAATCAATAAAAGGAAAAAATAAAAAATCATTATAATAGGTAAGAAAAAAATTAGAATATTTTTTTTTATAGTTAATACTTAATTTCTAAATTCTTTTTATATATTAATAATTTCAAAATATTTAAATTTTTATTTGCCTGAAAATCAAACCCAATATCAAATTCATAAATAAATTGTAATGTTTAACAACTATATAAACATTCTTGAAATAGGTATCAAACTAAAATCTAAAATTAAAGGACTTTATTATCTAAAAAATAATATTATAGTGTGTTCGAAAAAAACATGTCAATTATTATATTATCCGAATTGGGTGAAATATTTAAGACACATCACAATGATAAGAATCTTACAGGTAAATGTTTATTGAATTACTAAGTGCACGTGCTCCTATCGATTCAAATTATAAAATATACTATAGTTATTATTTGTATTCCAATAATTTCATTTAAATAAATATTCATTAGTATTATTTGCATAGTTAAAAAATATTCGAATATTTTCCTATTTTCATATTCAATTTTGTAGTTTATTTGATGTTAGCCAAACCCGACCCAACCCGCCATATTGTGATTATTTTTTATTTAGGGTTGTCTGAAATTTATTTTTCCATATGGGTTTTTTCGTTACAATTTTAAATTTAATAAATAATATCAATTAATGATCTGCATCGGGATTAATTTTTTAAGACTGACAAGGCCCAAATTTTTTTTAAAAAATTAGTTCAGCCCTGCCCGATTTTCAATTTTTTCTTATATTTTTCCCGAAAAACGCGACCCCATATAAAAATTATTTGTCCGCCCGGCTCGGTCCGAATTTATTTAAATATAGAAAAAATTAATAATTTATTCATTGTAAAAAAAATCTACTTTCTTGTAGGAATTTTAAAATATATCAATTTATTTCATAAAATTGAATAATAACAGCCCCACCCGGCCTAAAATTTTTTTTAAATATTAGGCCCATCCCAGCCCGAACCGAAATTATTTTGAAAAAATAACACCAGGCCGGGCTGAGGGCTTACAAGGAATTGACAGATCTCTAATATTAATAAATCATGGTTTCATTATATATTAATTTTTAATTTTAATGTTAGATAATTTTACAATTTTCATTTTAGATTATTTTACATTGTTTTTTTAGATTGTTTTTTTTAGATTATTATAGAATAATTTTTCAATTATAATTTTCTAATAATATACAAAAAAATAAATATATTTTTGGAAAATCTATTTTATACTTCTAATTTGAGTTGGAATTTTGTCAATTATGTTTGGGTTAGGAATTTAAGGGAAAAAACTAGTTGCCTCATATCTTGGAAAGTATTTTACTTTATGCGCCAATCAAAATATAATCGAAAAGGAAGATAAACTTTATAAATACCTAAAGTGTGACCTGGTTCGCCTTATTGGTAAACAGACGGTTGTTTCGACAGCTATAATAACTTCGTTAAACAGCTCAAAAAGTAAGATATAAAAAAAAAAGGAAAGAAACAAATCGAAAACACAAGATAAAAATATGAAAATTAACAATGATATCAAACACTTAAAACATACCAAAATAGAGTGTCCTAGTTTAAAAGTTGCCTAGATAAGGCTAAACAAAAATAAATATCAAAATGAGTCGAACCAAGCAGCGTCTACATGAGCGGGAGGGGTAGGAACAGTTTGCATCTTATTTTTTGAGGGGGGTGGGCTGCTTTAATGGGTGTAAGATAAATTTTTTGGGAGGTTATCTATTAAATTTTGAGATGAAATAGGACAAAATTTATTGCTGTAAAAATTAATACTTTTATCATAGAATTTTAGTAATACAATTCATCGACCAAATCTATATATTGCAAACAATCATACACATTGTTTTCCAAATAAAACTTCCTGCTAAAAGCTTTAGATATTTCAGCAAGCTCATAATGCGATAATAATTAATTCATTGTAAATAATGAAGGTTTTAATTGAATTTATTATCTAAAAAATAAATTCTTTATATTCACAAAATATCGATAGTTTAGTAGAGATTGATTAATTTAAGTTATCTTTTTGAAATTCTCTGAAAAGAGTATCAATAAATGGAAAAGGTAAAAATTAGGAGGGTAGGCAAAGGTTTGAAGGGGATTTGCATCCAGTGAAAATCCTGTCATGTAGACGCTGGAACCAAGACATACCTTAGGTTTATAAAAATATGTGTGTAGCGCTGATATTCGTAGTTGAATGCAATTTATTTTTATACTTAATGTTTTTTATGCTATTGTAATTTCTGTAAAATGTATGTGTGTTCCTGACCCCTCCAGGGACTTGACCCGCCCACTATGAGTTATAATTGTTATTACAATTAAAAGATATTTAATTAAATTTTATTTGACACCCATATCAATATTTTTTTACCCCCTCCCCCCTACACCAATTCCTTCCCATAAAGACCAGTAATAACTTTTAGTCAAAAGATATTTAAATTAGCTATTATTTGATATCCATATCGTAATTTTATGTTGAAATACTCCTACCCCCCACCTTCTCCAAGACCTAGACCCACCCGTTTAAAGTGATTATTATTGTTATAATAAAAAAATTTAATTACCTTTTATTTGATACCCATATCAAAAAATATCCCCCCCCCTTCATCCACCCCACAGATCAAGTCATACCTATCAAGACCAAGAATGAATGCTTTCAGTCAAAAGATATTAAAATTAGCTATTATTTGATACTCATATCGATATTTTGTTTTGTTCAAAATATTCCTGACCCCTCAGACGTAGACCCGCCAATTAAGGGGAAAGATTGACCCCCAGATGAATAGATCTTTTGATTAGCTATCGATTGATCCCTATATACGACATATCTACTTTCATAAGCCCCTAAAAACTTTTAAAATATATAAATAACAATAAAATTTAAAAAAAATAAAGCAAAACGCGTTTTAATTTAAGATTCTTTCATGGTTCAAACGTGATAATACCGTATAGTTCTTTATCCTTTAAAAAATTGAATTCTTAAAGGAATCCCTTTAAAACCTGTGATTCCCGAATAGTTCTGCTGATCCCTTTAAAATTACGACATATATATATGTCATAGGCGTTGACAGGATTTTCCTAGGGGGGGGGGATTAAAAATAACTGGGGGCTTCGCCCCCAGATCCCATTTTGGGCGGGCCTTCGGCCGGGTTACCTTAGTCTATATACAGTATATTTTTACAAGATAGGAGGTTAATTTTATTTTAAAAAAATAAGCCTGGAGGAAATATGAAATATATTTTTATTAGCTTATATAAAATATAATAAATTACTTGAATATACATCTATATTATAATTTTCTGATGTCCTTACTACGTCATCGTGACGTTATGTCATCGCTACGTCATGTCATCGGTACGTATTTTTATTTTTATTTATTTGTTGATTTTATTTTTTTATTTTATACAAACAGATGATCCTATAACTTAATTATTTATGCAACTGTAGGAGGCCATATTAAAACCAATTGTCAAAGTATTACATTATTTACTAAATATTACAAAATATCAATATTTTATATAGAAATTCAATTTTTATGAGGTGGGCTTGAGAAAATCTTTTTAAATTATTAAGATCTTGGATGCTTGCAAAAAGTAATACATTATTTACAAAATATTACAAATTATTAATATTTAATATAGAAATTCAATTTAACAGATGATCTTATAACTTAAGTTTTCTATGCAACTGTATGAGGCCATATTAAAACCAATTGTCAAAGTAATACATTATTTGCTAAATAGGAGTTATATCCAATAATACGAGGTAATATTTTTTATTTCTTATAATAATATTAGGGCAGACCTTATTTTGTCATGATTCTCTAATAAGTGGTTTGCCCAGGCTTTCTCAGTTTCCCTTATTATGAATTCACATGTTTTTTTGCATATATAACTAGGAGTTAACTCATAGATTAATTGTAAATCAAAGATTTCTCATTCATTAATTATAAATTTAATATCTCTAGGCTTGGAAAATTTTTTTCAAAATTATTATGGGTTGGACTGGGCTTAAAAAATATTTCTCAAAATTAATATTGGCTTGGTTTTCAAAATTATTAGGGATTGAGGTGGGCTTGAGAAATTCTTTTTAAATTATTAAAATCTTAGATGCTTGGAAATTTTTTCCAAATATTGTTGGCTTGAACCTAGGGATTTTTAATGTTAAATGTTAGTCTTATGTGAATATTTTTTAAAAAATATATAATTTACCTGTAGACTAATTGGTAAATCAGAGATTTCCTCTTCATTAATTAAATTTAATATCTATGGGCTTGGGAAAATTTTTTCGAAATTATTATGGGTTGGACTGGGCTTAAAAAATATATCTCATATTTATATTGCTTGGTTTTCAAAATTATTAGGAATTGAGCTGGGCTTGAGGAATTTTTTTAAAATTATTAATATCTTGGATGCTTGGAAATTTTTTCCAAAATAACCATTGTGGTATATCGTGAGGTTATATCCGATTAATCCCGGTTTATACGAATAAGAGTGAACATTACTTAGTATGATAGTATTTTATAATTTAAACAATTTTATATTATTTAAGCATCCTACGTATTTTTAAAGATATCCATTTTGTCGGGCCGCACAATATGCCATTTTATCTCTGATGAATATTTTGACTGAAAATTATACAAAGTACATTTTTAAAATTTAACTAAATTAATATAACAATTTTTAAGGATCCTACTTTTTTAAAAGCTTACCATTTTGTCGGATCCACCATTGCTCTATTATCCCTGCTGATTATTTTGTATAACGCACAAAAAAATATACATAGTGCATTATTTTTATTATAAATAATTTTATATATGATTTTATATCTATTCCAAAAAATTGTTTACTTTTTTATAATTTAAATAAATTTTTATTATTTTAAGCATCCTACGTATTTTTAAGGCTATCCATTTTGTCGTGCCGCACATAATGCCCTTTTATCTCTGATGAATATTTTGTCTAACTGAAAATTATACAAAGTACATTTTTAAAATTTTACTAAATTAATATAACAATTTTTAAGGATCCTACTTTTTTAAAAGCTTACCATTTTGTCGGATCCACTCTATTATTCCTGCTGATTATTTTGTATAATGCTCATAAAAATATACATTATTTTTAATATTAATAATTTTATATATGATTTTATATCTATTCTAAAATCAATATATATTACAATATTTATTTTTATTCAATTAAAATGATATATTTATTCTTAAGGTTCCTATCTTTTTTAACAATATTCCTTTTTATTCTTTCAATAAAAAATACTAAACGGGGTTTTCTATTTTAGGATTTTATATTTATTCCAAAAAAATACATATTACGATATTTATATATTATTTAAATTATTCTATACTTATTCACAAGAATCTTATTTTTTTTAAGTTTGCCATTTGGTCTCTCCGAATGATATTTTACTTTATTCCTCCCTTATAAAATTAACTTGAGAATTATTTATAATTATATGCTTCCTAATATTGTGAGCTTGGACCTGGCATGGCATCTATCGTAAAAAAATGAATAAAAATCTCATTCCCCGTCATTTTTGACGGCCTTTCTACTAGTTAATATAAAAGCATGGTAATAATTTATTCCAAACAAGTATAAGAAATTTATTTATAAAAAGTAAGTAGTCATATAGTTGATATTCCACTATTTTATAGAATTAGTTACAAAATACTAGGTAAAACTCCACTTTTAAAGATATATTTGACAGTTAGAGACTATATTACAGTTAATATTTGAACAAATTTTACTAATCAATGCTCTTGATAATAAATATAGCAATAATTTGCATTTAATTATTTAACGCCATCTATTTATTTTAAATAAAATTTTTATTAAAAATTAATCTTCATATTATTCATCGCACAATGTCTTTAAAAGATAATTTCTAATGTCCTTATCAATATTTTATAGTTTTCTGTAAAATATATAATTCGATTACTTGATTGTCATTTGATAATTGATAAAATTAGATATACTGTAAATCTAATATAATATTCCACTGTTTGTATTGTGCTTTATTTTTTTTATTTAATTTATGATTTAATTTTATCAATAGTTTTATAATTAGATTCTAATTTTATTAAATAAATAAATTAAAATTACTCACTTTATAAAAAATTATATTTGATATATTACATTATTTAGTAATTTTATGGATCTATTATTAATAATTATAATACATTTCACTTTTGTCTTGAGACTTATCTTTGGCTTATATTCCATTTCTTAAGAAGCATTTTTGGTTCACTTTTTTTATATATAAATGCTTTTTTCCAAAAATGTATAAATGATGATGAATAGTTTTATAAAAAATATATCAACTTTTAAATTCTCTCTTTCAAATTATTGTTTAAGATATATGCAACATTTTTGGGGGTCAGGGAGTAGGGGGAGGACTAAGGGGGATATTTTTTATTAGCTTAAAATGATATTCACTAAAAGTAATAAATATCTGAAGGGGGGATTTTCCCCTTGCCCCCCCCCCCCGGCTACGCCTATGATATATGTAATTTTATATTTTCTATAAACTAATAAAAATATATTTTTTATTTGTTCCGGACTTATTTTTTGATATAATCTCTTAACCATTTTCATATATTTAATATTTTTTAAATTAAAATTGCCTTGGTGATTTAAACCGTAGTATTTTATGGATAAATAGTTTAAATGTTATTAATAACAGATACGAGCCAAAACACTAAAATTATTTTATATTATATTAATTAATAAATTTTTATTATCGGATTCTTTTTTTAACATTAAACATCTTTCAATGTCAAAATGGTCAGTCACTTTTCAATTATAATAAAATAGTAATTTAAAGTTAAATTTATGGGATGGTATGAAATAGTTCCAAGTTTTGTCTTGTACGCCACATTTTTTGTGGCTCCAGCTTTCATACTACCAGCAATTCATCTTGTTTTTATTCATAAGGTATCTTTTTATCAATTACTGATCATAGTAGTATTTTAGCCAAATGCGCGACACGTTGCTGGTTATTTTAATAGGCCTATGTTAAAAAGAGATATTAGATTAACTAATGGAAACCCAGAAAATCATATTGTATCATTATTAGCCTATAAATTCATTTTATTTTTTGTATAGGGACTTGAAAAATTGCAAAGTAAAGAAGAAATTGCTGCCTTATATTTGAATTTAATCAAAAACTAATATGTAGATTTTAATATATTGGCATATTTATTTTATAATGCTTGGTGCAAATTATAATAAATTTAGAGTTATTGGTGATTAATATTGATTTTAATTGTAAAAAATTAACTATAAACATCAATATGCTTGATATTTCATACAATAAAGAAAAGAATGGAGATATTTCATAGTTATGAGAAAAATATTTATTTTTCTAATTTTAATTCTTAAGAAAATTTGAAAAAAATTAATTGAAAAAACTTATTAACAATAAAATATTTATAATATGGGTTATTTCTTTACTATATAAACAAAAAAAATCTTTTGATTATATAGGCCTTATTTATAGTAAGCATGCTTTGCTCACACATTGCTGGGTATTTTTTAAAAAGCAAGCAAATAGATAAAAATTATATCTTTTTAATGATATAATTCATTTTATGGTAAGTCACTGAAACTTGGGGAAATTTTTTTATTTAAAAATAATAGATATGTGATTATATGGATATGAGTGGAAATTTTTTGATGTAATAATAATTCAAAGTTACATAACTAAATATTTTAAGAATTGCATATTATTTTCTTGTGAAAATTTTTACAATTCTCTAATTTTACATTACAAATTGAGTATATTATTTAAAAAATTTAAAAGGCATCTGCTATATTGGACACTACTAAGTTTGGACTATTAAATCAAATACTAGATAATTAAGCAAATTATTTGAATAAACATAATATATAAACAATGTTAATATAGTTATATATATTTTTTAAGGAAAAACAAAAATAGTTATATATAAATTTATATTTAAAAATTTAATTAATTTACTTAAATTTGAACATATTTTTAACATTACAAAAATAGGAATATTCACATATATAAATGAGAGGAAGATTTTCTTCCACTTCTAGGGATTTTGCCTAAGATCCCTCCATGAGTGCTCAATATGTTGAGTATGGTTGATATATTATTTTGGTCTATTAAGTTTTTGCTATGTTGACCGAGTAATGATCATATCCATTTTCATTAAGATTGTAATAACTTGAAAAAATAAATTTTAAGATTTGTCTGATCGCATATTTATTATTTTTTAATAAATATTTAAAAAATAAAATAATATTAAAAATTTCCTCGAGTTTCAGTGACTTACCCATTTTGTCATATTGTGCATGTTGAAGTTTCCATTTTTTTTGCATATATTTTATTTGGTAAATCATTTTATTTTAACAGATGTATTAATTTTGTGATCATATTATCAGAGACTTGCTGGCCCAGCCCTAAGTCCAGCCTGGGTTCTGTACACTGGCCAGAAGCATTTTATTGTTTTAAATATCCCCAGTAGGGCTTAAAAATTTTTTTTTTATAAATACCCATAGGCCTAAATTTTTTTAAAATATACCAGGGCCAGGCCATTATTAGTTATAAAAATTTATTATATTTTTAAAAAATCCAGGTCTGGCTGAAGAATTTGAGCCAGGCCATGCAAATGGTACCAATGAAGGTCTGATATCTATTACATTTTTTTAAAAAATGTAAACATCTTTTTTATTATTTATGGATTTTTATGTTTAATTTATTTTAAAAGAATATCATTGCAAATATCACCATCAGTGGCGGAACTATAAAATATCTCGTTTCTTCGATGAATTTAACAATGGAACGTTTTCATAAATTTTTTACTATTACAAAAGTACAGTCATTAAAAACTTTACCAATAATTAGACCTGTGCGGGCGGCCGTTGGCCGGCCGCCGACCTTTTTGGTTACGCCGAAAACGCTACCGTTTGTGCACGGCCGGCGTAGAAATTTCTTTCTACCTTTTTATTCTAATAATTGGTCAACATCACTCTTGTAATTTTTTAATAATAAGGATTTTGAATGAATTTTTATTTTCTACCATTTTAAAATCATAGTTGTATTGACGTCATTATAGAATTCAATCAATCAAAAATCTAAAATTCCAAAAGTTACCATAATTTTACATATTTTTAAAATGGATGCATCTACTTTAATAATTTTATAAATAATTTTAGTATCCTAACTCTGGATAATAAAAAATCCGTAGTCTGGAAATTTTTTGCAAAAGAATTAGATAAATTATTACTGCTCTAAGATATAAAACTGCAGAGGTTAAATTTGAATTCGAGGAATATCAAAGAAAATGCCTAAGTACAATAGATTTAACATCAGACATGTTAGATCTTGACAGCATTGATCCATACCCGGATACCCGTTTTCAAATTGGCAATTCCAATGATAATAATAATTCCACGCTTATGAAAACCTTAAAATTAAATATCCCAATACGTTGGCATAGTATATTAATTATGCTAAAAAGCATATCTGGATTAAATAAGAATTTAATTAATAATGTTTTGAAAAGAATTGGGAAGCACTTTCTCAAATTATGAATCTGATCTAGTAGAAAAACTATTAGCATTTCTTTCAAAATTTAAAGAAACTGTCGAATTTCAGTACAAAAGGGTCTACTTTAAATTTGGCGTTACTTTTTAGAAGTGAAATTGAAACACATTTAATAGTAAGTAATAGTGATAGTTAATCACTTAAGGAAAATATGCTAAAAAAACATGCGTTGCCATTTCCGGTTTGTAATCTGCAAGTAATATTATTAAGTATATTCTTTTATTTTTTATTTAAAATTATCTAGGTATTGGCTTCTCTTTTAGATCCAAGATTTTAAAAATTGACAATTATGTCAATTAATAGAGCAATATTGCTCAGATTAAGAATTTATAATAAAACATCTTAAACTTATTGAGAATGATGATAATCAGATAGTAAATATAGCTAGTGAGGATGAAGATGAATTATTAAATTCAAGTTATTTGACAAAATTGGCAAATAAACATTCAACAAATATAAATTATGATTCCAAGTTAGGTGACTTAGAACAAGAATGCCACAGTTTTCTTGGAAAACGACATTCATAGAGTTTTCTCTACCGCAGGAGACGTTAAATATCAAGAGATCATCATTATGTCCCAAAAACTTAAATAAAATAATTTTTATACATGATAATTATAAAATTACGAAATCGATTTTGGATATAATAAGTTTTCTATTAAATGAATATTAAAAAATATGCCGAGATATCTGTAAAATAGTGTATATTTATTTATTTTTTAAAATTAATAAGCAATTAAAAAATTTATCTTATAAAAATTTATATATGCGCCGATTTACGCCGATTTTATTGACGGCGGCTAAAAATCGGCGCGCCGCCGGCCGTCGATTAAATTTTTTAAAAATTGCGCCGGTCGCGTCGGCGCACAGGCCTACCTATAATTTACTTACTTTTGAAAAAAATACCTAATAAATAGATGTATTGTTTTTTTTTTTGACAAAAACAATTTTATCACTAATCCTAGCTAGGGCTTATAATAAAACAAAAAAACAGATAAATGTTATATAAATAATAATTTTTAAAAAGATATATAATAAAAAAGAAAACCATGAATGTTTTTGAAATGGGGAAATAATAGAAATATGTTGTATTAGAAATTTTTTAGTATACAAAGCTTATCTGTTTAAAAAAAAAGCCAATAACATTGCCTCATAACTGACTAGTTAATGCAAGAAGATTTGAATCAGTTAGGGGATTTAAGTTACCAATAGGGGAAGTTTATATGTTAGGTTCTAATTTGTAAAATATTGCTAATATTTCTTTACATTTTCGAAAATAATATATATATATAGTTAGGGAAGGTAATACTCATATTTCAATTGAGTTTTTATTTTAAATTTCTAAAAAAAATTTAGCTTTATTGAGAATGTTTCATTGATAATGATTGTTAAATGTTCATATACTTATAATTTTTAAATGTATTTAATATAAATAAATAAGTAATAATTAGTGTGTGAGGTCTGCATTGGGCGGGTTTTTCGACCAAAAGCCCGCCCATCCAATGTTTTAAAAAAATTTAACCCGCCTGCCCATAGTTTTCAAAAAAATATATACCCGCCCGCCCCGCTCATTCTAAAATTCCTTACCCGCTCGCCCGCCTATTAGTCTAAAATTTTTTATCCGCCCGCCCATTATTTATAAAATATTTTAACCCAAGCCCGCTTATAAAATTTAATTATGGTCATTCTTTCATTTTTTTTAAGCATCTAATAAAAATATTTCAACATTACACCTCTAGAAAAAGTTTATAATTTAGGAAATTAATATGTATAAAAATAATCAATGTAAATTATGGACAATTTATTTGATCAAATTGAATATTTATGAAAAAATATAATTGTAAAATTAATATTATATGTAATTATAATGCAAAAATAATAATGAATCGACATTTTCTGGATTCAAACACGTTCTTCTTGTTCTAAAAATCTTCCAGCAATGCTAAATCCGCGTTCGGAAGAAGCACTAGTTGCAGGAATTGCCAATATTTTTCTTGCTAATCTTGATAGCTTTGGCAAATCTCTTTCTTGCCGTATCCACCAAAGTAGGATATCCGTTTGAAGTATATCCTCTTCCTCAAGTGAGATCTTTAAATAAAAGTGAAAACAAATGCAGATTGCAAACCCAAAAAAAGGAAATTTTAAGAGGAAAGTTTTATTACATTCCCATAAAAGGAAATTTTTAATAAACAAAAATGTTTATTTATTTAAAGAAAAAAGTTTTATTGTTGTGTTTATTACATAATATAGTTAGGTAAATGTTCTTCACTTAAAAAACGATTGGTACATTAAAAAAAGAAATATTGTTATAGATCATTTAAACAATTATTTATTTTAGTGTTTTTTTGAACAAAAATTTTAAATTTCCTTAACCCGCCCGCCCATTGTTTAAATTTCTTAACCCGCCCGCCTAGCCCGCCCATAGTTTCAAATTTTTTAACCCGCCCGCCTGCCCATTCTCGAAAATTTTTTTACCCGGGCTTGGGCGGGCGGACCGAAACCTTGCCCAATGCAGCTCTAGGGTGTCCACCCATTATATTTAACTTCAGTTGCATTGTTCTTATTTTAAAATCGTAAAGTTGCATTCTGTTTATAATAATATTGGGGTCTAGTTTTTAAAAGAAATTCAGTTCATTCTGGGTTTTATTTTATAAGTTGGGTTTTTAAATTATTCATAACATATCTTTTTTGATATACCCATAAAAATATTTTGAAAAATAAAAACCAAATAAACGAAGAAAATAAGTAGGATTTCCTTATTTTTTTATTATAAAACATGAATAAAATATAAAAGTTTAGTCTAATCACATAAATTTATAGTATTTTTTTAAAAAACAATGTTAATCAATAAAATTTATACATATAATTTTTAAGTATATGTATGTTAGTTCAATTTTATTAAAATGTAGTCAGCTGTTAAATTCAATATTATTTTATCTAATATTTACTAATGGTAAAAAATTATATATTTTTTTTTTAAATTTTCATCTGATAGGCTCGAGCTCTTTGTGGAATTCCCTATGCTGAAAACGTTTTTGACATGAGCTAATGGAATTGCCGATAGTGTTGTTAAATTGCTCAGTCAAATTAAGTTAGCCATAAATTGGGTCAGGTTTGAAGTCAAATGATCCGAGCCTGACTCAATATGATGTCTTCTCAATTATTTAACATAATATTTCATCTAATATCTTTGAAAAGTTAAATGTTTTTAAAATCAATAAGGATTCTTTTGATTTCTCTGTTTTGAGTCTGCTATGTCAAAGATTTCTAAAACCTCAAAGCTTAAGAGGAAGTTAGCCCTAAAGGAAAATATAAATTTTTTAACTATTTTCTTTTCAACTGGATAGTTTTTAATTTTAGAAAGGAGTTCTAACTTCGTGATATAACAAAAGTTGACCCTGACATTATCTCTTAGCAAAGAAAATTTAAATAATTTTTGAGCTGAACTTTAAAAAATATTTATTTAAAAAGTCATAACTTCTGAGACCAGTGTGTATAGTAAGAATAAGATAGTTAAACTTAGACGCCACAACAAATCTACTCTTACCCTTGATAATGATTTTCGGTACTAGAAAATATCTAAGTTTTCTCCACTATTAATTCTAACTCGACAAGGAAAATTCAAAAAAAAATTTTTAAATATAAAATTATGTAGGTAGGACTCCATGTAACAGAGAAATAATGTGTAGAAGACTGGGGTTAAATCAAGATTTAACTATTTGCAATAAATTTTTTATTTAGCCCAAGCGGAATTTTATAATTGTATATGTTAGTATAACATTAGGCTACAAAAAAAATTGGGGTTTTTTATTTCACCTGGACGTTGAGATTTAGTCGTTTTTGCCACCATGCCTCGATAAGATGGGATGGCATATGGGGTAAAATATTAAAACCGAGAAAACATACATCATTTATTTTATTGAATAAAATTTATAAATTATAGACAGGAATTACATTAATTGGAAGAAATTGCAAAAAAAATTAATCTATACTAGGCAAGTATAATTAAAGTCATAAACTCATCTAGCGTGTGGGATGAATGTGTTATACATGGAATCAATTCTTCATTGCTTATTAAGAGAGTTGAGCCCGGAACTCTTAGAATCACATCAAACTAAGAACCGGAACAATAATCCCATTTTGATCTTTTTTAGGAACCGAGAACCCTTTAGAAAAATATTCAGAATTAGTCCACGTTCCAAACTGATTTTTATCTACCAAATTTAGTATAATATAAAACATATACCATTTCAAATTAGGGAACAGTGCTGAAAAATGTTTGAAAGAAACAGCTAGAAAAATAATTGTTATGATTTTTTTTAAATGAAAATTTTAAATTGATTAAGAAACATTTTTTAAAAAAAACGAATTTTATTAAAAATGCTTTAAATATGAACGCGTTTATTTTCACCACTAGTTATAAGTATATTTAGTTTCCTAGAATACTTCAATATTATCAGTATAGTATTTTAAATGAGAAAAACTTTTAAAATTTACATATAACTTCAATTGCCATCTGTTACCCCCATGATAAAAAAAACTGTAAATGATTATATTACCGATTCAAGGATCAAGTCCTTATAAAAGCTCGAGAATTGCAATCAAAAATCGAGGGCAAATTTTCTGAAAAAAATTATGCGATAAATAATCTGTAGGCGGAAAATGATATAAATTTCTTATCAAATCCAACAAGGATTTAATATTTGATAACTTATAACTCAATCATATAGAAACCAAAAGGTATTTATTATAATTTACTTTTTAAAAAGGGTCAATTCATTAGCCCCCTCCTGAATAAATATAGAGAATCAATCCGTTTTTTCAAATATATCTGTTGACCTAATAATTTTAATGAGTAATCATTGTGGAAATTGTAGTGCCTAAAGAAGCTTCTCTAGGTTGAAGTTTATTATAACATGCTATAAACGCTCTTCTATTTTTCAAGATAGATTTTGCGATGTCAATAGAAAATGTGCTAAACAGTTTAAAATGATCTTCAAAATAAAAAATCTTCAAAAATTTTGATCTTTGAAAAATTTTAAAATAAGATTTTTGTAAAACGAAGATTTTTTTGAGAGTGCTCAAACAGGTTTTTTGATTTACCTAAAATTTCGATTTTTTTTTGTAAGAAATCTTTTATAAGTAAATTTTTGTGATTTTTACGCATAAAAAATCTTTCATATTAAAATCATAAATTTTTAAAAATGTGATTTCGATCTTTTTTAAAAAAATCTTTAATTCTAAGATCTTCAAATATATTTTGCTTAAAACTTTAGGCAAAAAAAATCTTCAAAAAATTTTTGAAGATTTTTTTTTCAACCCTTGGTTAAATAAAATATAGATGTATCCAATGAATTAATAATTTTGCAAGAATTAAATTTTATATATGTGAGAAGGGCAGGCAAATGATGGCCCCAATATTTTTAAAAAAAAGGGTTGGAGTAGCATGTTTGATTTTTAAATTTCATGTCGGTCATTTTTTTATCACATATTAAATCTTTTTCACAAATATCAAATTTAAAACGTCATTTATCTTAAAGATTTTTATCATCCAGATCTAATGATATCTGACTCAATACAATTTTAAAATTCAAAGTCTTAAAATGCAGTTTTTTTATATATTATTTTTACAGTTTTTTTTTAAATCCGCGCTGTTTTTTAAATTATCTGCATAGTTTTTTAATTAAAATGAGCAGCTTTTTTTATATTAATAAAAAAAACTTAAATATCGTTCTGGAAATTAATTTTTTTTTAAATAATATTTTATTTGCCCAATTAACTCTCTTGAACATGTATCTTAGGAAAGAGAGTAAGGTCAAAGTTAGGTCATATGAAAGTTAGGGTTAATATTTATCAAGAAAAATGGGGGTTAAATACTTATATTTTAATGGGTAAATTTTTAAAAATAATTTTAAAAACTTAACAGAATAAAGTACTGTGCATTTAATTAATTTCAAAACTGTGCAACTAATTATTTCATAACTGCACATTTTAATTATTCTACCGAGCATTTATATAGTACCCTTTAATTAAGTTGTATTGAAATCCAATACATCTTGCATTTTAATAGATTATTACATGTACTTTTACTACGTTGGTGATGAATTAAGATCTTCACTAAAATTAAATATGGTAGGAGTAAAGGTATTAGAAGGCATGTCAAAGAAGTTTGGAGGGGGGGGGGTTGTTTTTTGTTAATTTTGTTCAAGATATTTAAATTCTTTGCTATATTACATTAGGGGGTTAATGTCATTATTGGTTAAATCGGGGTGTAGAAATGCCTAGATCATATAATATAGCTCTAATTTATTACCTCATCAGTATTACAGGTCTTATCGTAAGTCGGCAAAGACAATGAAAATTATTTTCTGAAATTAAAAACCTTCATATTCAAATCTTGCATTGTAATTTTTCTTTATTAAATTTTGATAAAATTATATATATGTGACCCCGATTTTTTCAGTTACTGGGGTGAATGTGATGTAGTTATAAATAATTTGATAATTTTATATAGTAATATAGTAATATAAATATTAGTACGATCTAATATCTGTATATTTTTTGAGATAAGATTAGAATTTAAACAAATTACAATTATGACAATGGAATACGTTAAATAATATATATCTAAAAACTAAAAAAGGCTTAAATCAAATTTTAACAATCATTTGTCCATAGTTAGTTTAGTTTCCTATAAATTTTTTTAAAAATAATAATTCAAAAATCGTTAAAAGATGATTATATAAGGTCTCTCCGTTATTTATGCATGATATACAAAAAATGTGTGTTATAAGATTTACGATAAATTAATATAATGTACCACTTGGAATACAATAAAACAAAAAAAATTAAATTAGAATGTTTATTTCGTGATTTGGTTCATAATTTCGAATCATAGCTAATAAAACAAAATGATATTATCATAGATAATAATTTTAATACCTTAAGAGTTGATCTGGCAAAAAATTTAAGTCCAAAGTTGGAATATTTTCTTTTAAAATTTTGAGAGAGTTGACAAAATTTAATTTTTGCCAAAATTTGGATCTATATAACGACATAGGAAAAAAAATGAATTAATATATGATATTGTTTTCTATAATTAATTTATTAATTACTCATTCTGAAAACTAGACGATAAAAAAACTAACTATAATGAGAGAATAGACTAAATTTTACTAATCGTTTTCCCATTTATTGTTTTTAAAATATTATAAATTATTTTCGATTTATGTTAATCTACAAATTTTGATATATTTATAATAATGAGATCTTACACCATAAAGGGTCTGCACATATAACAAACCGTACGAAACCATAAACTGGGATGCACCACATAAATACTTTTTATATTTTTTTTCAATCTAAAAATATAATAGTTAGAAATTATTGATAGATTCTTTTTAAACTTTCGTAGATGTGTCAAGGTACTCAAACTCAATTTTTTTTGTAGGCAAGTAACTTCGTCTTCGTCATTACTGCTCAATAATCTTGAGGGTAACTTACCATTCTTTTTAAAGTAGTTTCTGCAAAAATTAACATTTTGATCAAGCAAAACTTCATATCCTTGCCTTCCCATAAAATTTTATAAATGAACGACATAAATAAATAAATTATGTTAACACTATATCAAACTTTTGTTCCAATAGTCGATAATATTTCAACAACCATCTGAAATTAGGTAATAGGTTTTTAGGCGCTGATCCCTCAAAAAATATTATTATATAATCATCCTCGACTAGTATATGCAGAGTTTTTACTATGTAACTATGGATATTTTTTTTTAATTTTAATATTTGTCTATAAATTTACAAGAATAATTGTTCCATTATATATTCGTAATTGGGGGTAGAGCGGCATGGCAAATAACACGCATAGAGACATACAATGGGTGTACTTTTGTTGTCCTCAAAGTATCCTGTTACATGATCAAAAAAATCCTAAAATATCGCTACTTGATTAATATAGTGTTCTATCTACATCTGGATTAATTATAGCCATTTAAAACACTATCGCTCTCTGACTAAAACTATAAGATATTTAAACTTTTTTTTTAAATTTTTGATATACTTAAACTATGCCAATTATCTTTTTTTTTATATACTATTTTTTTTATGAAAATGGCAAAAAAGTGATTTTAAAATCATTATGTCAATAAGAGTGAGTAAAAGGCTTTTTTATGTTCCATCTATGGTTCAAACTAGGCTTAGGACAAATTAATACGAATCGAATAATAAATTATTCACATTCAATTCATTCAAAAGAAGCGAATAACCCCTCCCCCCTCTCTAATATAGAGTATTATAGTTCTCAAAATGCATTTTAATCTGAAAATGTATGTTTTCTTGAAGTTTATTCCCTATTTAATGTTTGAAGGTCCGTGAAGTTGTAGGAACGATGTAAGGATCAATTACCAAAACCTATGCCATTATTTAGAGTCTTAATTGATCCTAATTGATCTTCAAACCAGACATCAGCGGAATCAAAGATTATTGAGTTAGCAAAATAATGAGAGTGCGAAGATTTGCAGCTGTAGGAATGATTTGAGGATCAATTACCGAAATTTATACCATTATATAGCCCGATAATTGATCCTAATTGATCTTCTATCCGGAAAGCAGCGGAATGAACCGTTACTGAGTTATGAGCAAAATAAGAAAGTGTTGGCACTTTGCCAAAACCGAAAATATAAAAGATCACGATCTGAAACTTTACAATTATTTAGGCTTTTGTGCGTTAATAATTTCCAAACCGGATAACGATATCACTAACCGCAACCGAGTTATGACCTGTTTTTAAAGCGTGAAGTTGTAGGAATTTTTTTAAAAAGTGAGGATCAATTACCAAAAACTATACCAAATTGTGGTGCGTTAATTGATCCTCCAGAATCTTTAAACCGCATATCAACGGAATAAACCGTTCGTGAGTTATAAGCAAAATAGAAAGGTTTTGGCATCTTGCAAATTAAAAATTTGAGCAATCATTTTTTTAGTTATAGCCAATATTCAGTACCTTAATTGATCCCCCGTATTCTTCAAACGGAATGTCAAAAAAATTAAAGGCTATTGAGTTATAAGCAAAATAATGAGAGTGCGAAGATTTGCAGCTGTAGGAACGATTTGAGGATCAATTACCGAAACTTATACCATTGCCCGTTAATTGATCCTAATTAATCTTCTATCCGGAAAGCAGCGGAATAAACCGATACTGAGTTATGAGCAAAATAAGAAAGTGTTGGCACTTTGCCAAAACCGAAAATATAAAAGATCACGATCTGAAACTTGGCAATTATTTAGGCTTTAATTTGTGCGTTAATAATTTCCAAACCGGATATCGATATCACTAACCGCAACTGAGTTATGACCTGTTTTTATAGCGTGAAGTTGTAGGAATTTTTTTAAAAAGTGAATTACTAAAAATTATGCTAAAGTGTGGTGCGTTAATTGATCCTCCAGAATCTTTAAACCGCATATCAACGGAATGTGCCGTTCGTGATTTATAAGCAAAACAAAAAAGTGTTGGCACTTTGCCAAAACCGAAAATAAAAAAGATCATGTTTTGAAACTTGGCAATTATGTAGTATTCAATACGTACATTAACAATCACCAAACTGGATATCGATATCACTAACCAATACCGAGTTATAACCATTTTAAAAACGTTAAGTTGGCGGAAATATTTAAGCTGTAGGAACGATTTGGGGATCAATTACCGAAATATATATCATTGTATAGCCCGTTAATTGATCCTAATTGATCTTCTATCCGGAAAGCAGCGGAATAAATCGTTACTGAGTTATGAGCAAAATAAGAAAGTGTTGGCACTCTGCCAAAACCGAAAATATAAAAGATCACGATCTGAAACTTGGCAATTATTTAGGCTTTAATTTGTGCGTTAATAATTTCCATACCGGATATCGATATCACTAACCGCAACAGAGTTATGACCTGTTTTTATAGCGTGAAGTTGTAGGAATTTTTTTAAAAAGTGAGGATCAATTACTGAAATTCATGCCAAAGTGTAGAGCGTTAATTGATCCTCCAGAATCTTTAAACCGCATACCAACGGAATAAACCGTTCGTGAGTTATAAGCAAAATAGAAAGGTTTTGGCAACTTGCCAAAATTAAAAATTTGAGCAATCATTTTTTTAATACTACATAATTGCCAAGTTTCAAAACATGATCCTTTTTATTTTCGGTTTTGGCAAAATGCCAATACTTTTTTGTTTTGCTTATAAATCACGAATGGTTCTTTCCGTTGATATGCGAACGCTCTACACTTTGGCATAAATTTCGGTAATTGATCCTCACTTTAAAAAAAAAATTCCGCCAACTTCACGTTTTTAAAACCGTTATAACTCGGTCACGGTTGGTGATACGGATACGCGGTTTGGTGGTTGTTAATGTACGTATTGAATACTACATAATTGCCAAGTTTTAAAACATGATCTTTTTAATTTTCGGTTTTGGCAAAGGGCCAATACTTTTTTGTTTTGCTTATAAATCACGAACGGTTCATTTCGTTGATATGCGGTTTAAAGATTCTGGAGGATCAATTAACGCACCACACTTTTGCCTAATTTTTAGTAATTGATCCTCACTTTTTAAAAAAATTCCTAAACTTCACGCTATAAAAACAGGTCATAACTCAGTTATGGTTAGTGATATCGATATTCGGTTTGGAAATTATTAACGCACAAATTAAAGCCTAAATAATTGCCAAGTTTCAGATCGTGATCTTTTATATTTTCGGTTTTGGCAAAGTGCCAACACTTTCTTATTTTGCTCATAACTCAGTAACGATTCATTCCGCTGGTTTCTGGATAGAAGATCAATTAGGATCAATTAACGGGCTATACAATGATATAAGTTTCGGTAATTGATCCCCAAATCGTTCCTACAGCTTAAATATTTCCGCCAACTTAACGTTTTTAAAACGGTTATAACTCGGTATTGGTTAGTTATATCGATATCCGGTTTGGTGATTGTTAATGTACGTATTGAATACTACATAATTGTCAAGTTTCAAAACATGATCTTTTTTATTTTCGGTTTTGGCAAAGTGCCAATACTTTTTGTTTTGCTTATAAATCACGAACGGTTCATTCCGTTGATATGCGGTTTAAAGATTCTGGAGGATCAATTAACGCACCACACTTTGGCATAATTTTTAGTAATTGATCCTCACTTTTTAAAAAAATTCCTACAACTTCACGCTATAAAAACAAGTCATAACTCAGTTGCGGTTAGTGATATCGATATCCAGTTTGGAAATTATTAACGCACAAATTAAAGCCTAAATAATTGCCAAGTTTCAGATCGTG
The DNA here is from genome assembly GCF_954871325.1 of Gordionus sp. m RMFG-2023. NCBI lineage: Eukaryota > Metazoa > Nematomorpha > Gordioida > Chordodea > Parachordodidae > Gordionus > Gordionus sp. m RMFG-2023. Next base: position 68,874,697 of record NC_088775.1, read on the forward strand.
ATCTTTTATATTTTCGGTTTTGGCAAAGTGCCAACACTTTCTTATTTTGCTCATAACTCAGTAACGGTTCATTCCGCTGCTTTCCGGATAGAAGATCAATTAGGATCAATTAACGGGCTATATAATGATATAAATTTCGGTAATTGATCCTCAAATCATTCCTACAGCTGCAAATCTTCGCACTCTCATTATTTTGCTTATAACTCAATAACCTTTGATTCCGCTGATGTCTGGTTTGAAGATCAATTAAGACTCTAAATAATGGCATAGGTTTTGGTAATTGATCCTTACATCGTTCCTACAACTTCACGGACCTTATGTTTGGCGCATTCTGGATTATATTTTTTTATATAACTCTATAATAGTAATGAATCATATTATCAAAGGGATATATTTTTGAAAATTTTGATTTTGGTGTTTAGGAATAATTCTAACAATAATATTCGATTTTTTACATGCAAATGAGAATTCGATGTTAGATTAGTAAGAAGATAAATTCAGATAAAAAGAGTAAAAGGTTAGGATAGATGAAGGTAGAATAAAGTATAGGAGTGGTTTGTGAATTCGGATGGGAGAGGGGGGGGGGTATAATGGCCACGGGGATAAGGTAAAATAAATTTCTATAAGGGATTAAATATTAGATAAAGAGGGGAGAGTTTTGAGTGAATGCAGGTGAGGAGGGAAGAAAGTATGCTGGGTTTTTTGGAGAGGGAGATGGAAGTAGTGGCCGTCAGATAAAATTTAATATATAGAAGCAAATGAAGTTCAGGTAAAAGTAGAGAGTATGAGATTTGAATGGGTAAAAATGAAGAACTAGGTCTGACTGACTAGGGTTGGAGACAAAAATAGAAAGTTTTGAATTTAAAAGGATTAAACAGTTATTTTTTTTAATATTTCAAAACCAAAAAATCATTCATAAAATAAAAACCAAACTTGTATTTGTTTTATCCCTGTCGGAATATTGAAATTTTACCATTATAAACATTCATTAATATTATAAAAAGTTGGGAAAAGAGCCTTGTTTTTATCTCCTTTCTTTTCTCACTAAGAATTTATATACCCTTATCTTAGGTACTATAACTGACAAAACTCTCAAACGCTACCTTTTTCCAATTAATGTAGCTTGAATTTCTTTTATAAATTTGAAGAAACGATTTTTAAAATATAAATATTTTTGATTAACATCTCATAAAAATAATATTTTATGATTGGTTAAGCAAATAAAACCCTATAATAAAAACAATAGGTCAAAAGGAGAGAGAACTTTATTTGGCTACAGAAAAAACATTTAAAATTAATATTTCGGGGTTTTTGAGCTTAAAGAGAAGGAAAGAACCACTAGTGTTGTTAAACGGCTCAATTTGAGCCGATTTATAAAAACGGCTAACTCAATATTTTATCCAGAAAAATATTATGCAGGCCTAAAGATTTTGCTCATTGATAGCACATGGGATTGAACATCTATTAGCGAAATCTCGATGCTTAGGCAATATCTTCTTAGCTATATTGTTGAGTTAGCCGTTTTTAAAAATCGGCTCAATCAAGCCGTTTAACAACAATAGAAACCACTAAGAATAATATTTCGACCCCAACTCAATTCGACCAAAAGTGGAGATAGAACCCTATTATAATTAAACAGCGAAATGTAGAATATTTTTTACCTCCGTGTGAAAATATGCGTTTATAAGGCTCAATTATTTCGGAATCCAGCCTATAATTTATATGATCATATAAATCTTCTTCCAGTGTTAATTCCTTCATTAAAGGATCTTGTCGGAGAATTTCAATTGAATTGGCTTGATAGGATTCATTAATAAGGTTGGTTAAAGGTTTCGATTGGGTAGAATTTAACTCGTCAGGTTTATTATCTAAAAGCCTTGAGTTTGTTTCAAAATTGGAATCATCTGTTTTAGTGTAATCCTGATTATCCGACGAGTTTAATTCACTATCATCATCACTCTTAATATCTGATTTGGAGAAATTATTATTAAACGAATTTATTTGCTGTAACATAACGTTTTGAAATATAACTTTATCATTTTTAAAATGTTCAATAATAATTTCACTAGTTTTATCTATAATTGGACTATTTGGAGTTATGGTTATGGTAGGACAGGCTAAGAATGATAAACTTTCACTAAATGCTCTCTTAATCGGAATTTTTGGAATTTGTTTTGGGATATCATTATAAATAATCCAATCATTTACCTGATATTTTGGATTGCTATAATTATCGAGAGATTTGTAACTAGCTATGGTATTATCTTTTTTGTAATTTTTAGCTGGCGGTGACGTTTTACTTACATCAAATTTTTCGGAAGAAAATTGGTTTAAATTTTTTATAATCGATTTAGCTGTATTTTCCGCCAATTTATTGTAACAGTTGAAATTAATTTTAATCTCACTGCTTACATTATTGATGTGAGTAATTTTATCGTAGGATGAAGCAGGAAAACTAGCATAATAATCTAATGATGATGAAAATTTAGGATTCATCAAAATAGAAGATTTCAATTTCACCTTTTCAGTCAATAGTTCATCCTTGAAAGGTTTTATTTTATCTCCGTTCAAATGTTTATCCATTGTTTCAGCGTAAACTTCTCCGTTCATTTCATCGAAATGATCGTAAAACAGATTTTGAGTGGGTGTTTCATAAGGATAACTTTTTTCGCCAATATCATTCTGCAGTGAATCTTTAATATCATTGAATTTATTTAACGAGCTTAGGAAACTCATTTGGTTTCTTAATATGGTTTCTTTTAAATTATCCTTTTCACTAATAGATGGCGGATAAGTTTGCGAATCATTATAGGGATTGTATTTATTAACTCTTTCTTGATTTAATAAGGTATTAATTTCAGGTGCTATGGCTAAGTCCTTTTTAGAATTATCAAAAAATATATCTATAGAGTCAGATAGCTTTAATTTCAACAAGTGTTCATTTTTAGAAGGAGCTTTTGGTGTACCAATATGCTCATCCTCTATTTCGTTATATACTTCCCCGTTTAAATTGTCTAAATTATCATAAAAAATATCCAAATTTTCTTTATTTGTGTCTGAAAACATATATCGATCTATGTCATTTTGAAATACATGGCCTATTTTCATTGGAAATTTAATCACACCATTTGACAAATTTTTAAAATCGTAATTATTGATCTCATTTAAAAAGGGATTGTTTGAATCAATGCTGTTTACTACATATGCTTCACCTGGTATTTTATCATCCATTAAGCGAGAAAAACTTAAATGATCACTACAGAGTATAGATTTAGGCTTAAATAAATCATTTTTTTGATAATTCCCATTCAATTTTGATAAGCTTTTTAAAACAGAAGGGGATTTAGGACACAAATTTACATCTAAGTATGGGTTTATTAAATCGGAATTTCCCTCTTCTTCACTTAAGTTTATAGCATTTTTTAGAGCGTTATTTCCTAGTTTTTTTGCTAAAACGTCTAAAGAAGATATATATTCGTCAGGCAATTTGGAATTGTCTTCAAATATTAGTTGATGGGAATTCTTTCCATTTATTGATTTTATCAATATATTGGCTATATATGTTTTGAGACATTTATCATTAGTATCGGTATAAATATAGTCGTTTTTACTCTCCGATATTAATTTTATATTTTGACTTAATTTTTCATCCGATACTGATATCTGTGGCAAAGAATAATTCGCAAAATTTTGAAAAGCATCTTCGCGCGAATTTAAGTCTTCATTTAACAATTGAATTTGATCGATGAGATTTTCAATTTCATCGTCGAGTTTTATTGGTTTATTATAGTTAGTTACATAATCAAAATGATTCTTATCATTATCACATTTCGATATATTATAGTTAAAAGTTTTTGGATTATTATTACCAAAATCTTCTTCGTATGAATTTATTAGGTTATCATTTTGAAAATTCGTTACATCAGGGCTTCTTTTCATTAGTGGTACCCCTACATTTTCCAAATTATCAAAATTTTCGGGAAGCACTCCTACAATTTGTATTTAATAATAAATATTAATAATTTAATATTTAAAAAAAAACTTAATGAGTATTTCGATTCGTCATTACGTGGTACTCCTTTAAAATAATTTAGATTTAAATAAAATATATTATAAATAATTTACCAGTATATTTAGCGTTTAGTTGTGTACTATCAAAAGGTCTAGAATCATCCAAATTAAAATAATCTCCAATTTTAAATACTGTATCTGCATCATATACTCCATTTTTATTTTGTTCAAGTTCTTCATTATCCTCCTCAATTGAATTACCATCAAATGTGGGAATGGGAATCATATTTTTCTCGAAAGAAGATTCATCTTCATCAATCTTATCAAAATTTAGGAATTGTGATTTATTAAATTATCGATAAGTTTCATTTTTTTTCACTTAAAAGTGTTTACATTTAAAAAACAAAATGGTTATGGAAATAAAATTTTGGCGGTTTTATTACCCTAATTTAAATATATTGCCATGTGGAATGATGTGCATTTAGTTTAGATTAATTTTTTTTTAACTAAAGTCCACTAAAATAGATTTTTCTAAGAATCTTTTTAATAGCAATATAACATAGACCTCTATATATACAAACAATTGGAAAGTTTATATATCCAATTTTAGTTGTTGGTTTAAATAGATTAAGGTAATGTGCTTATAATTAATACTCTTTTAGTAAGAAGAATAGTTTTTAATTTATATCATTTTTGAATGTGTTGCTGGGGATTATAATATTAAATATTCATTTTTATGGAATATTATTAATTTATATTTATATAAAATCATGCATATTTAATTAACTCATCTGAGAGTATATTAAACTACTAGCGAGCTTATTTATTTAATCAACTTAAAAAGTAATGAACAAAAATTCTTTTATTCGTTAAAGTATAAACAGTTAAATTGATAAATATACATAACGACAATAATTTTCACAATCACAACGACGATTAACATCTAATATTCATTAAAAAATATCATTATAAAGAAATTATAAATCTTAGTTTCATGCAATATTTATTAAAATATATTCTAAATTGAATATTGCTACAAATAAATTATACCATTATTTTTATTTACTTTTTAAATAAAATGGCTTAAACATTGACACAAAATTTGAGAGCATGCTGTACTATGCCAGGGGTCTTAAGAATCCAATCTTTGTGATCGGAGATCACAATTTATTTTTTTTAAACTTTGATGTTTCTGAAAGAAAAATTTTTCCCTATTTCCATAAACTTAAAAAATATTTCTAAGCAAGATGTTGTTTTAAATTAGCTTACCAAATATTTTTGTAACATAGGAATGATATGTTTCCTAGTAGCTTTTACGTTGAGTTGATTGAAGAGAAATAATGAACTACCTATATTGCCATCGTCAAACTTGGTAAAGGCAGTAGATATGGGGACTAAACCTAATTCGTTATTATTAAATTCAGTAAGATAATAAGGCAACGTGGATAGAAGATCTAGATGAATATCTTGTGCGGCACAATATATAGCCATGTCCCTGGCTATTTTTCCTAGGTCACCATTCGTATTTTCACCATTCACTTTTTCGAGATTTATACCCAATATAAGGCTTGCGTTGTAACAATTTGCTTTACAAAACGAATTCAAGCTATTTAACATTGAAGACCCCCTAGTTGTTAGAACAACCTTTGAATAAAATATTTTTTTTATAAATAATATGTGTATTGTATTTATTTTATATAATTAAGCACAATTTATGTTTTTAAGAATTATTAATTAAATAAAATAGATATTAAAGTAAGAAAAACTTTTAACAAATAACAAATTATTCAAAATATAATCGTAAATAAACTTGAGCTAAAACTGGAAAGGAAGAAACAGCTATCTTAACAGCACCGTTAGAGTTGGCGACAATTTTTACATCTTTTAACAATAGTTCGATGTCACTAAAACCTAAATAAGAAATTAGAAGCGTGCATATTTTTACCAATGGAGAAAAAATCAAAGCAAAATTATATACAACATTTAACTTAAATATACCAAGTTCATAATAAAATAAAAACCAAACTTCTCTATAAATCTATTCCGAGCCATATAAATCTTCTATAAAATAATTCTAAAAGGTAACCTACTTAAAAGAAAGCATCTCTAAGGATTGAGTCAATGACTGTTTTGTAGCATTCAAATAAAAGAAGACCATATTAGTATTTCAAATTATGATGATATTAATTTTATAGCAAAAAAATGAAACAATTCATCAAAAAATATGTTACAAGATATATCGCATTTGGCTTTGGTTAAATTTTCGTACAATTTGTCTCGGTCTCCAGCGAGGCCTGGCAAATGGCTTTGCAACCTTTCAATCACCTCCATATCTTTCATAGTAGTCCTCCCGGCATCCGAGCTCAAACATATGGTGTCAAGTATTATTGTGGCTAATCAAGTTTTTATTCAATAATAATTTTTTAATATGAGCAGGCCTATCAAAAAAAGCCTTTTTTAGCACGATGATAAAAGTGAATATTCTGTGCTTGAAAGTTATAGATAATCATATCATAATCTTATATATATATATATATTATATTACCTAATATTTATTAGGATTTGTGTTCATAATAATAACTTCATGCAGGGTTGGGAAATATAAATACTTTTTGGTATTTATATTTAGTAACTATTTCAATATTTTAAATAATATTAAATATTTGTTTTAAATAATAAAAAATAAAAAGTACTTTGTATTTATTACGAATTCGCGATTTTCAGAAGAATACAAATACATTTTTTATTTTTAAAATGAATATTACCTAGACCTGTGCGCCAAAGAAACTATCGGCGACCGGCGCGAACTTCAAAAATCTAATTGGAGGCCGGCGGCGCGCCGATTTTTAGCCGCCGTCAACCAATGCGGCGTAAATCAGCGCAGTTAAAATTTTATAATATATATTTCTTTTATTACTAATAAATTTTTTTGAAAAAAATAAAATAAAATATACACTGACCTATTTCGGCATATTTTTTAATCTTTATCAAAAGAAAATTCATTATAAATATAAAATCAATTTCGTAATTTTATAATAATCATGTATAAAAATACTTTTATTTAAATTTTCGGGACATAATGATGTTTTCCTTGAATTCAAAATCCACCCCGTGGTAGAAAAAAACTATTTCACTGGGCAGGCGTGTAACCAATGGGGGGGGGATTCCCCCCCCATTGCAAATTTGACTGTTTTCATAAATATCATTTTAAGCTAATAAAATTTTTACCCCCCCCCCCACCCCCCCTCTCCCACTTCCAAATCAAAATTTTACAAATATTTGAATATCAATTTTCCAACATATTATTCAAAAATATTAATAAAATGGAATAATTTTAGTCAAAGAGATTGAAATCAAACGGTAATTTATTTTATTATTATATATAATTATTTTATTAAATTCAAAATTATTAGTGAGTAAGAATTAATAAGTATTTTTAATAATATTTTAATTATTAATAAATATCTATAAAATATTTTTCATTTTTATTTCCATTTTGTAGAACAAAAGAAATAGAAATACAAAAGTTAAATAAAACTGAGCATGAAAAAAAGTAATGTGTCGTCAGAAGCGATATCATTATTGAATTCAATTGATCAATCATAGTTTATTGCTGCTAGTTGCATCAATAAATTATTTTCCTATAGCTCACTACTTTGTAGAAATTTACAAAAATCAAATTTAGATTTGATTCAGGTTATTGATGTGGCGGAAAATATATATGAACAGGTAGATACAATATGAATGAATGTAGATGTCATAATATTTATCTAGACGTTGAATCGAAGGCTAAATTTTATGATATAACACTAATTAAACCTCGTTTAGCACCTAGGCAATTACTGAGATGTAAAATAAATATTGGCTCAACTGAAGAATATTATAAAATATCCATTTTCAACCCATTCTTAGATACTTTTTATCGCAAATAAAAGTGCGGTTTTTAGATAAAAAACAAGTCTTTAGCAATCTTCAAGTTTTATTACCCAAAGATCCTTCTTCGTTTTCTAATGCCACTATTAGTAAAATTAAATATTTAGCAAAATTTTATTCCTATGATATTGATACTGAAATAAAAAATAAATTTAATCAGTGATTGAAATATAAATATTTACTACGTTTAGCTATTTTACCTGAGCATGCTATTTGTTAAATTTATTATTTGTTGAATTGCTAAGTCGCCGAATTTCTAAGTCAAGATTTTACGTAATCTTAAATAATATATTTCCTTAATGCTGAAATGGATTTTCTTTTTTTCAATTTTATTATTTTTCATACAACTTTTTTATTTCATTTTTCGAAGAAAAAAAAACAAAATCTTTTTCAAAAAATAAAAATTCCAAGAATTGGTCAAAAAAAATTAGTCACAATTCAAAAAAATCGATAAAAGAAAATAAAAAATAATTACAATCCAAAAAATCGATAAAAGAAATAAAAATAATAATATCTACTTAAGATTTCATAACATCTCCCTTTTTTAAAAAGATTTTCTAATTTGATCCTTATGTCTCTTCCATTGGCCCTTAGCGGTATCCACAGTAATGAACTTCCCCGATCGGCCCACTATAGTCCCCTTGATCCACTTTACTTTGTCACTATAAGTTTTCGTCCATACTGATTGTCCTATCTTGAAAAATGTACCTCTTTGATCTGCGTGCGTATCGTCTCCGAGCATTCCGTCCAAACATTATCTGTGCAGGGGTTTGTCCTGTAGTCGTGTGCTGGGTGTTTCTATAAGCTAATAAGAATTCGTTTAAATTATCGTATTTGTGATTGGTTGCATTTTTCTCCGTGGCAGTTTTAACTGTTCTTACCATCCGTTCCGCCTATCCGTTGGAGCTCGGGTGGTAAGGAGGGGTCAGTATGTGCTTTATTCTATGTCTCTTGCAATATTCTTTGAATGAATAACTAGTAAATTGCGATCCGTTATCTTATACTAACGATTCCGGATATCACCATCTAGAAAATATTTCACCTAATACCCCCATGGTTCTCTCTGATGTGGTGGCCGTCATTCCTTTTACCTCAACACATTTGGTAAAAGCGTCTACCAATATTAGCCACATGGTGTTTTTGAACGGTCCTGCGAAATCTATATGAACTCTTTGCCACGGTCTTGTCGGTTTCTCCCAATGGTGATCTTATACTTTTGGAGGATTGTTTGCCCATGTATTACACGATTCGCATTGATGGCATAGTTCTTCTATTTCACGGTCGATTCCGGGCCACCATACATTTGCCTAGCTAAGCTTTTCATTCTGACGATTCTTTGATGACCACTATGTAATTCGTTTAGTATTTTTTTCCGCAATTATGTTGGAATTATTATTCTTTCCCCTTTATATAAACATCCATCTTTTTCCCATAAATTGTTTTTGCAAATTTCATATTATTTGTCATCTTTTACCTTGAATTGAGTTTTTATACTTTCCTTTACCTTTTTTAACGTATCGTCGTTATCTAGTTTTTTCCGAATTTCATCTGCTGATATCGGATACTCGTTTATAAAATATACTTCTTCAATGATCTTTGGTATTATCTTCCATTGGGCATCTTGAGAGTCCGTCTGCCACATTGTTTTCCTTACCAGCCTTGTATTTTATCTCGCAATTGTACTCTCCTAGCATTAGAGACCATATGAACAATCGTGGTGACGTTATATTTGCCGAACTTTTGTTACCGAATATATAAACAAGTGGTTTATGGTCGGTCCATATTGTAAAAGTTTGACTTACTAAATATTCATAAAATTTCTTATCTCCGAATACGAGCCCTAATGCTTCCCTTTCAATAGTTGAGTAGTTTTTTCTGCCATTGATAGTGTCCGTGAAGCAAAACATATGGGATTCTCAGATCCATCTTTTTCGGTATGAGATAGTACGGCTCCTACACCTTTCATAGATGCGTCCGTAGTGAGTTGGATCTCTTTATCTGGATCAAAATGAACGATTATTGGAGGATTGCTCAAGCATTTTTTTAATATCTCAATACTTGATCTGCATTCTTCCGTCCATAGGAAAGTGTTACCTCTCTTTAATAAATCATAGAGGGGTGCCACAATCGTTGAAAAATTTTTTATGAATCGATGGTAATAATTCATGAGGCCTAATAACGACTGCGATTCATTAATTGACTCCGGAGTTGGAGCATACTTTATGGCTTCTAGCTTCTCCTCTGAGGGCATAAGACCTCTACTGGATATAACGTGACCTAGATATTTTATTTTTTCTTTAAGAAATTTACTCTTTTCGTAATTTGCTTTAAGACCGAATTCCGCCATTCGTTGGAATACTTTTTCTAGATTATTTTGATGTTCTTCATCCGAAGAACCTGTGATTATTAGATCGTCAAATTAGTATGCTACTCCTGTCATTTTCCCGAAAATTAGATCCATAGTCTTTTGGAATATTGCTGACGCCGAAGTTATTCCGAATGGCATTCTTTTGAATTGAAACAGACCTTTTTGAGTGTTAATAGCTAAATGCTTTCTCGAATCAGAATCTATTACTACTTGGTGGTATGCATTTGAAAAGTCAATGGTTGAAAACTTTTCCCCTTTTCTTAATTTATTAAATATTTCCTGTATTCTAGGGATAGGGTATATATCCGCTATCATCCATGGATTTATTATAGTTATTTTGTAGTCTACGCAAAGCCTTATACTCCCGTTGGACTTAATTATGGGCACCAGAGGACTGGCCCATTCCGAATACTTTATAGGTTCTATTACTTCGTTTTCGATCCATTTTTTAGTTCCTCATCAATCTTTTCTTCTAAAGCATATGCAATTTTTCTAGGGGCGCAAAATTTGGTGTCGCATTGTCTTTTATATTCAGATGGACTTCCATATTGTTCAATTTTCCTAACTTTTTATCGAATATTGTTATGTATTTTTCCGTTACCGCTTTCAATTCTTGTCCCATGTAATATATATTATTATTATTATCGTATGCATCTTCGGTCCCTCCTAATATTGATTCTTTCCATATCAATTCTCTATATTCCTTCAGCCAGTTAATGTCTACCAATGATGGTCCATCAGATTTCACTATAACCAAAGGTAGATTTTTTATGATATCTTTTATTTGAACTTTCACTTCCACGCTACCTATAATGGCTATTTCGTTACCTTCGTCTTAATTTTGTGCCCGAATCATGAATCATTTTATCGGAGTTGATTGTATTCCAAGTCTTTTAAGAAATAATTGATACTGATGCTCCTGTATCTAGGATCATGTTTATTTCCTTACCCTCTATACTTAGATTGATTTTGAATTTTTCTTTACAAGATTTGATATCCATCGAGTATATATACGATATATCTTCCTCGTGGCCTTTTTGATCGCAAGATTTGATCAGATGTTTGTCACTACCGCATTTGAAGCAAGTTTTTTTGTCTGGAAATATTGATTGTCGTTGTATTTATAGTTATTATTGTTAGCGCTGTACTTTCCCCTTATCTTATCAGAATATTGATATTTGTTTTTATGATAATATTCATTGTTATCGTACCAATAATATTGATAGTATTTGTTATCATTATTACTATATTTGTTAACATTATTATTATATTTGTTATCATTATTTTTATAATTGTACTGCGGGTTATCATTATTATGCCTTCCATATTTCGAGTTGTAATTATATCTAATGAATCTATTATCTAATCTTGTCTGGTAAGGATAATTGTCCCTATATCGTTCCTGGCTGCGCTTTTGATTGTCTTGTATATAATTTATTTTATTACTTTCTATTTTATCTTCGCATCGATCCTTTCCATCTTGACAATAAAATATATCTTTCGCTTTTTCTTTTTCCTCTATCAAATCTATAGTTTGGAGGAGTTTTTCGATTTCCTCTACTCCCATGTCCTCTTCTAATAATAACTTTGTTTTGATCTCTTTACTCTCCAATCCGTTGATTATCTGCATTTTTAGATTTTCTTCATATTTCTCTTTGAAGTTGCATTTCAATGCTAAAGCCTTTAACAAATTTAAAAATTCCAAATTAGTTTCTCCCTCTCTTTGGGTACGTTTAACAAATTGGAAACTTTCCAATGGTGCTATTTTTTTTTCGTTAGCTATCAAAGAATCTAACATATCGTTATATTTAATTTTATTAATAGATTTGGGAGCGAATTTTAAAATTACTTTATTTAAGTCGTCGGTGGACAATGCAGATACGAGTGCTGCCCTTTTTTTCTCGTTGGCAGATATATCATTCAATATAAAATATGCCTCTAATTTAATACGAAATATTGAGAAAGAATCACTGTTATCCTTAATGGGAATCGATGGTGTCATCTTAGATACTTTTATATCGAATTTTAGTTATTTCCTCTGTTCGTCGCCCGTGTCGTCGCCAGTGTTAAATTTCTTATTTGTTAAATTGCTAAGTCGCCGAATTTCAAAGTCGAGATTTTACGTAATCTTATATTTCCTTAATGCTGAAATGGATTTTCTTTTTTCAATTTTATTATTTTTCATATAACTTTTTCATCTTTCTAAGAAAAAAAACAAAATCTTTTTCCAAAAAAATATAATTTTTTATTTTTATTTTCTAAGAAAAAAAACAAAAAAAAAATCTTTTTCAAAAAATACAAATTCCAAGAATTGGTCAAAAAAAATTAGTCACAATTCAAAAAAATCGATAAAAGAAAATAAAAAATAATAACAATCCAAAAAATCGATAAAAGAAATAAAAATAATAATATCTCCTTAAGATTTCATAACACTATTTATGCGCTCAATCGGTGTAAAGAAACCTTAGCTCAATTTCCTAATATTTTGAAGTTGTTTTATATTCTTGCATGTTTGCCTATTACAACATGTACGAATGAAAGGACTTTTTCCAACTTGAGAAGGTATAAAACATATTTACGAAGTACTACTTGCGAATCTCGGCTAAATGGGTTAGCTCTGTTAAAATCCTCAGAGATTTGGTTCCAAAGACAAATGAAATTCTCGATGAATTGGCAATATTCCCACGAAAATTAAAAATCACATTATAATTATAGTATTTAATAAAAATTTTTGTATAATATTGTATTTGATAAGAAGTTATATCGACGGCGCACGGCCGGCGCAGAAATTTCTTTCTACCTTTTTATTCTAATAATTGGTCAACATAACTCTTGTAATTTTTTAATAATCAGGATTTTGATGAATTTTTATTTCCTACCATTTTAAAATCATAATTATAATTGACGTCATTATAGAATTCAATCAATCAAAAATCTAAAATTCTAAAAGTTACCATAATTTTACATATTTTTAAAATGGATGCATCTACTTTAATAATTCTATAAATAATTTTAGTATCCTAACTCTGGATAATAAAAAATCCGTAGTCTGGAAATTTTTTGCAAAAGAATTAGAGAAATTATTACTGCTCTAAGATATAAAGCTGCAGAGGTTGAATTTGAATTCGAGGAATATCAAAGAAAATGCTTAAGTATAATAGCTTTAACATCAGACATGTTAGATCTTGACAGCATTGATCCATACCCGGATACCCATTTTCAAATTGGCAATTCCAATGATAATATTAACAATAATTCCACACATATGAAAACCTTAAAATTAAATATCCCAACACGTTGGCATAGAATATTAATTATGCTAGAAAGCATATCTGGATTAAATAAAAATTTAATTAATAATGCTTTGAAAAGAATTGGGAAGCACTTTCTCAAATTATCAAATTATGAATCTGATCTAGTAGAAAAACTATTAGCATTTCTTTCAAAATTTAAAGAAACTGTCGAATTTCTTTCAGTACAAAAGGGTCTACTTTAAATTTGGCGTTACTTTTTAGAAGTGAAATTGAAACACATTTAATAGTAAGTGATAGTGATAGTTAATCACTTAAGGAAAATATGCTAAAAAAACATGCGTTGCCCTTTCCGGTTTGTAATCTGCAAGTAATATTATATAAGTATATTCTATTATTTTTTATTTAAAATTATCTAGGTATTGGCTTCTCTTTTAGATCCAAGATTTTAAAAATTGACAATTGTGTCAAAGTATTTAATAGATAATAAAACATCTTAAACTTATAGAGAATGATGATAATCAGGTAGTAAATATAGCTAATGAGGATGAAGATGAATTATTAAATTCAAGTTATTTGACAAAATTGGCAAATAAACATTCAACAAATATAAATTATGATTCCAAGTTAGTGACTTAGAACAAGAATGCCACAGTTTTCTTGGAAAAAGACATTCATAAGATATGGACGTTCTAAATTTTTGGAGAGAAAAGAAGAGTGAACTTCCCAATCTTTCCAGGCTCGCCAAAAAAATTCTTTGCATTCCAGCGACTAGCATACCTAGTGAAAGAGTTTTCTCTACCGCAGGATTGACGTTAAATTTCAAGAGATCATCATCATGTCCCAAAAACTTAAATAAAATAATTTTTATACATGATAATTATAAAATTACGAAATCGATTTTGGATATAATATAATAAGTTTTCTATTAAATGAATATTAAAAAATATGCTGAGAAATCTGTAGAATAGTGTATATTTATTTTTTTTTAAATTAATAAGCAATTAAAAAAATTTATCTTATAAAAATTTATATATACGGCGATTTTATTGACGGCGGCTAAAAATCGGCGCGCCGCCGGCCGTTGATTAGATTTTTTTAAAATTGCACCGGTCGCCGATATTTCGTCAGCGCACAGGTCTAAATATACCTAACTTAAAATAATAAAAAAATAGGCTTGTAATATCCATAAGCACTAATTAGTAAATAATAGTTAAAAATAGGAATATAATAATAATTATTATTAAATTATAAATAATTTAATAGAATAGCTAAAACATAAGACCTGGCAGCCCCAAAAAATCCCCCCCCCCTCATAAGAAAATCCTGGATACGCCACTGTCACTGGGTATGCTAGTTTCTGGAAAACAAAGAATTTTTTTGCCGAGCCTGGAAAGATTAGGAACTCTTCTTTGGCGTTTTTAAGAATGTGGTATTCTTGTTCTAGTTATTTAAATTATTCATGTCTATGTGTCATCATATTGTTGACAATGAAATTCAATTATCAAAAAGATCAGATTCTTGTTTAATAAAAATTGGAGTTGTAATTAATGTATCATATTATAAATAATATAGCAATATTTTTATAAATTAGATACCTTCAAAAAATCTTTCATTCCTAAATTATCAATTGATTGCAAAGGTAATAAGTCAGCACAACATAAATAACACATAATTTCTGGAGAAAAGCCATTTTTAGAGGTCTTAGAAATTAATCTAGGATTTTGGTTTGGATATAAAATATTTTTTTTAATCTTTTGATGAAATATCTTCATTAATGTTATGATCAGAATCAAGTGTTTTAACCAATTTCCTATGCTAATGTAGATTGTTGAGTTTTATAGATAGATTATATTTTACAAAACATATTTTTTTAATTTATAAAAGATTTTAGCTTAATAGGGGAAAATAAAATTTTAAAAAAATACACAGTGAAAAGGGTTTATTTGAATCATTATCTTCTACAATAGCCTTTTCTAAGCAACTATTACAGTAAAATTTGTCATAATTTATGAAAATTGTTTTATTATCTCTTTTATAAGTATAAGAAAACCAAAGAATTACCAAACGAATGAATTTTTATTTTTTATTATTGTAATACTAAAATTATTTATAGATTTATTAAATATAGATGCATCCATTTTAAAAATATGCAAAATTATAGTAACTTTTAGAATTTTAGATTTTTGATTGATAATTCTAAAATGATATAAGAATTCCTAAAAATTCTGATTGACATTAAAAAATACAACAGTGAGTTCACCAATTATTACAAAAAAATGCATATATGTAAAAATTTATGCGCCAGCGTGATTTTTATAAACAACGACGTTATCGGGGTAACCAAAAAAGTCGACGACGGCGCACAGGTCTAGTATTACCTAAAGCGAAAATAAAAATTTTTTTTTGAATAGTGAAATCTAAATATGATACCTACTCAGCTAAAAATAAACCAAAATCATAGATGGAGCGATTTCATCCTCCAGAAATTTATTATATGCCGTGTAAAACTGTGATATTAATTATGCAATTATTACATAATTTATGTGATATGCTTATGCTGGAACAATAAATATATTATTTATAATGTTTGTATTAGTACCAGGGTTTTATATAGATCTTCAAATAAGCACTATAAGATTTTTTTCACCCAAAATTAGCAAAAAATCTTTGAAGATCATAAAATTGAAGATTAAAGATCAAAAAATTTTTACAAAAATTTGTGATTCCATCATGAAGGATTTTTTATGCACAAAAATCACAAAATATATACTTATAAAAGATTAGAAATTTTAGGTAAAATTTGATCAAAAATCCTGTTTAAGAATTCTCAAAAAAATCTTCCGAAATCAAAAGTAAATGTTAAACTCTGAATACTACTGATATTCAATAATTTTTGGAAATGGTTAATAATAAAAATATTTTTTAAGTTAAAAAAATGATGGTGGTAATAAAAAAATCGACTTGTAAAAATATTTGTCAAAGTATTTATTTGTGCAAAAAGTATTAGTTATTATCTGCATCTAAATACTTATTTTGAAATTTTTTTATAGATAAAATACTTTTTTTAAAGTATAATTTGTATATATATTCGAATAATTTTTTTTTGGAAATATATATTTGTATATTCGAATATTTTACCCTGCAAGTGCTTTATTAATTTATTTAATAAAATAATTTTAAAAAAAAATTCAATTTTTTAAAAAATTAACTGATAAAATTTCCTTTTCATTTAAAAATGGCATATTAATATATGATTTATACTTACTTATGAGACCATCTAAATGTACACTTTTCTAATTAAATGCATTTTAAAATTTATGAAATCGATCAAAGTATCTGAAGCTCAAACGTTTTATTTTGAAGGTTAACTAATTGAGATCTTTTAAATTATATTTTAACAAAAAATTATCAATTAATTTATTTAACAATTTGAACACCTTAGAATGAAACAAATAAATTTAATGTAAAAAAACCATAAATCATTTCTATAATCATTGGATCCATAAGGCAAGCGTGTTGTTTGTTGAAAATTTTTTCGGCTATCAGAGTGCAACAGGATCCAACGTATTCTATACATATATCGCAACTTGAATGAAGATTCATTCATTTTTTTTGAAAATATAAATTAAAATTATGAATTTAAATATTTGACACGTTTTAAAAAATTGTACATATTTTAGAATTTATAAATCTAATTATCGTTATGTATAAGATTTTTCAATATTATATGTGAAATTTTAAATTTGTATTAGAGGAGGCTGGGGCTAGTCAGCGCATGGGGATTTTCGCTATAATTGATTTATTTTAAAAGCAGTAAAGCTTAGATGTTCAAATTTATGAAAATAGCATTCAATAATATATATTTGCAGATATTTTTTTAAATTCGCCATCTATTTAAAATTTATGATTAAATTTGTTTTTTACATATAATATTTTACATCTCAATTTTATATTATAAACAGTTTTTAAAAAAATTATAAAAATGGACATTGCATGAAAGTTAAAACTCTCTTTTAATGTTTTGCAAGGTATTATGAAGCGATTAGTATTATAAATACCCTAAGGATTAGTAGAATCAGAGCTAGTCATATTAGTTAAATTATGCTTAAAGATATTGTTAAAATGTATTAGTATTCATTATATAATATTATAGATTGATCAATTTGATAGACAATACAATAAATTATGAAGAAAAAATATATAATTTTTTATGTTATTTTTATATGAATATTTAAATTTAAGTTCTATTGTAATATTATATATAAACAAACTATGGTGCATCATAAAGGAATAAAAAGAATATTTGTTCTTAGGAGACTTAATAAACCTTGATTCGACTAACACCAAAGTTGATCCGAAACACTCCTAGTTCAGGACTTGTTTAAAATCCATTTTTACTAAAATAGATTTTGAGAAAAATGTACTTGGTATTTATTTTTAAAATGTTAAAGATATCTATTGGCATTTTGTAATTCTAAATTCATGAAGATTCTGGGTTTCAATTATTAGCCCCGATATTCTTTATATAGGATTGGGAATTTCAAAAAAATTATAATATATTTCAAAATGTATTTTAAATAAATATACTTTTATGAATACTTTTTGGATTCGATTTTCATACCAATAATTATGCTTGGTTCTCTCGTATCAAAAATAAGTTTAATAGGAAATTACAAGGAAAAATAATCCCCAATTATAATGCATGTAAAGTTACATATTAATAAAAAGTAATAGAAAAATAAGATATCCATCTACAGTGAAAATAATTCGAACATTTGTCAGATCGTCCTTAATGCATATTTGATTATAGAAAGTGTGCATTCAAATAAAAGAAAAATTCATAAGTTAAGAGTTCCTATATATATTTAAGATAAAGTATAAAATTGGAGGATGAGAGAGCTCCATTTTTTATCTTAAGTTGAGCACAGATTGCATTGTACATTTACTTTATTATTGATTTTGTAAGATATTTTGAAGAACATTCTCCTTTAGAGAATGAGGCATCTTATTAAACATCATAATGCCTTTAAAAAAATAGTCTGCGGAACTGGAATCTATATTTTCTAGTTTTATATTATCTTCTTCAAAAAAATTTACTTCAGTTTCATTTTCTGTATAAATATTGCTGATTTTAGTTAAAAAGGATGAAGCAGATAGATCTTGATTTTTTTTCTCAAACTCGAACCATAAAATTGATATTTAAATTAGTATTTTAAATAGAAGTATTCGCGTTACTGTCCAACCTTCTCTAAATTACATAGAGAAAATCCCATATATATAAAAAAACTTAATAACTTATACTCTTTATCATTTTCCGAAAGCTCTTTATGGTGATGATCAAGAATCTCAACGACGCAAGGAATTAAACAATTATCCTGTTCGGGTAAGGTGTTGTGGTCAACCAGTGTTAGTAAAAGTTTTCTTAAAAAATATATTGTTTGAGTTTTTAAAATATATAGTTAAAATATGAAGCCTATGTAAAAGAGAGAGAGTAAGATATCTTTAAGTTAGGGCAATTTTTTTTAAGACTTTACATTGTTAAATATAAATATATAATATATGGGGAGGAAAAACTTAACTGCTTTAAACATAAGTCCTTGAGATTGAGAAATGGATTATCACGAAATATCAAAAGATTCGCTGGAATGCCCATTCTATCCAAAAGATATTTAACTTCAGTTTTAAGCTTGTAATCGCTGGATTTAATATTTAACAAAGGTACCACAACATGGTTCGAGATGGAAGCATCTTTAATCTAGATGGAAAAATTAGCATCATAATTTTATGTGTAGGCGTAAAAAATTTATAATTTTTGATGTAATAAATTTTTAATACCTATTGCTTTGCATTTGTGCTTATTTTAATGGATTAATAATAAAAGGCGTCGGTAAACATATATAGCAATTTCGAATCTTATTAAAACGCAATAACATTCATTTTTAATATATATATATATATATAACTCATTTAATCAGTGTCCTATTCGGATTTAATTAACATCGAAAAAGGATATATCAAATTGTAAAAGGTCACTATATGTATGAAAAATGAGACTATGTGACTAAAAATGCTATATATTAATAACCCTAACGCGTAACACTGTAACTTCAATCCTAACCTATATGATGAGGTTGATTTCAAAAAAAAACAGTCCCGAGTTGGTATAGACTAGTATGGTGCCGTGTTTTAGTAAAAGTTCCTAACCTCTGAGCTCCTGTCACTCCAAATATAAAAAATAAATATATAAGAATTTATGGCGTTATCAATAATTTACAAAAAACACCCAAAAACGAATAACGTCAGATATTATATATCATTACCCTTACTTTCAGACATGGCCCGGTTCAAAGATCAGCTGGCCGAACCTAACAAAAGGGAAAACAAAGCTTTAAATAATTTAAAAAGCAAATGGCAAGACTGATGATATAAAACCCTTTATCAATCGACCGCTTCCTAAAAAATATAAATTATAATTAATTGGTACAAATAATGGTCGGTCGGTTTAGTGCGTCCGAATCTAAAACACGTGGAAACAAGAAATAACATAATTACACATGCTTTTTTAAATATTATGCCTGATTATATTATTAATAATAATACAGATAAACGGTTATATCTATATAATATATTTCATACGGCGTAATTTGATGTTTTTAATTTTAAGGGGTAAGAAGTGCTTTAATATTTATTTAAAACCTTGGCTAATCTTATTGCCCAATAAATAAATTAGAAGTATAAATTGAATAAGCTATGTCTACGATAAATAAGCAAACCTGATAACAATAAACAATTTAATAAAATATTATTATAAATCAATCAAATATTAAAATAAAATTGGGAGGAAAAAAGTAATATGCGACATCCTGTAAAAAGTAAGTATATTCATATCCGAATGCTCAAATATAACATAATCGCGATGAGCACATTTTCGAATATGCCTAGCGAAACGTATTTAAATAAAATAACATATTATATTATATAATCAATATAAACATTTATAAAAAGTTTGGCTGGACATAACATTAAAGATTTGGGATTTAAATTGATTTTATTGGTCCTTCTTTTCGATATTTTAAAAGAACAATATACAAAGCAGGGAGACCGGTGCACATCGAACCGTATTTTGTAAAAACCTTTATAATCAACAATCTCAACACACCCGATAGAGAAACCTAAATGAATAAGACACAATTGGTAAAACGACTTCTAAGAATACAGGTGAAATAACACATAACCATAGGAGAAAACTCTCTCGCAATGCACGCAGGACTTATAAGCTACAGAGTTATTCAAAGAAGTCAAAATATTATTTGATAAAAGCAAAAGGCATAAATATAAATATCATTTAAAATTAATTTTAAAATGCGATTTACAACGAATCAAGGCCTATAATCGTATTAATTTAAATAATCTTTTTTTAAGCCGAAAAATCCAAATCACTTTTTCGAAAATCAAAATTGTAATTACTTCGTAAAGGAAATAAGCGTAGACTAAAGAGCTTATAGCTGAGTCCAAATCGCAAGCCTCGTTTCCCATAATTACGCGTATCGCGTCAAAATTGTCAAGGTTTTCCTGGAAAAAAATATAGATATTGCTGTTTAAAAATAATATGTATAGTAATTATTTATAATTATTATATATAAATTGTGTATAATTTATGTGATTAAATAATTATATCGGGAAAAAAAATTCTTTTTATCTTACCTTGGCTTTCTAAAAAAATGTTTTTTTTTATAGTTTAAAAAAAACCTTATCTTTTTGAAAAGAAAACTTTATAAAATAATTTCCAATATTTGAAGTATTTTATATTACATACCGTGAAGACCTTTAAACAACAACTCAAAGGGCTGAGGTGGAATGTATAAAGCATTTTAAATATAATTTTGGTAACATAATAACATTTAGAGGTCAAGATACTGAAAGGGTCAGTTTTGGGGGTTTCATTGTAAAATCAAATTCTGATTAATAATCATACATATAAAGTATAAACAAATTTAAAAAACCATTATAATAGCCAATATAAAAAACAATTTGTAGCTTTCTTCTATACTAAAATAGTTAAAATATAATTTATATAGACCTGCTTCATAAACTCTTTTTTTTATTACTCTTTTATTACAAAGCGAATACCAATAAATCTCTAGCAGAAATGAAAGAAAAAGAAGATAATAGGCCATTTTTTTAAAACTTATTTAGTAATATACTCAGATGAACTAGAAATAAATATATATTAAAGGTACAATGTAAAACTAATTTTAACAATTGCATTTACTTTCAAACCAAAATTTATTAATTCCTAATTAGCAGCATATCCTATCCTATTACTGTATTAATGAATAAGAGTCTAAAATATTAAGATATAATTCTAAAAAAATTATCAATTAAAAATTTATGATCTCAAATATTATAAAATTTATAGTGCATTTTACTCCTATTAATAATTTTTTTTTAAAGAAGGTTATAGGAATGAATAAGAACATTTTAGCTATATTGCTATCTTACAAATATTGATTTTTTTTTGAAAATATCATAGAAAATGTAAATTCGCATTAGAAATTATGAAGAATTAACTTAAAACGCAATTTATTTTACTAAAATAGATATGGGGTATAAAGAGCTAGCTTTGATTATATAAGATGGCTAGGATTGTGGTAGAGAATTTGATATTAAAGGGCAGAGTGTAAAGTCATGCTAATATTTTAGGGATACAAATAAGAACATGGCTCTACATATATATTTAATCTCACCAAAAAAACAAATATGGGAGCTTAGAGTTTGATTTATATATTTTTTAAAGGGTGTTATAATAAATTTTAAAAAAAATTATTTGACCAATCAAATTTAGCTCCGCTCTAAAAATAGAAATATTGCATTCGCAATAATGCTCTCGATATATTTTGCAATGCATTCTCGGTATTGAAAAAAGTTTCGTGCATATGACCACCCACTAATACTGAAGTTTTTTTAAATATTTTGTTTACATATAAAACCCGATAATCAACTATTTGTTTGTTGTAATTGCTCAATATTATTTTTCCCGTTTTTATCGATGTCAAGTAAACATTATTAAAAAACAATGTGACCTCTCAATATCGCTTCTTTTGTGGTTTAAAAAATATTTAAACATTAGCGTTGTGTTTTATCGCTTAATAGAGTTAAAATTCGATTTTTAATTTAAGTGCTAAAAGTAGTAAAAGACACCACTAAATTAAGATACTTTTATATATAAACAAAAAAATAACTTCATCAAATATAATCAAATATGATTGGTCATTTTATGAATATTAATATTTATCATATTGTATAATTTGTTGGAAGAAAATGACAAAATAAATATGTATAATACATAATTGCATAAATTTCTGCATGAAAAGATATAACAAAACAAAACAAAAAGATGCACATATTTTACAAAAGGAAAATGTTTTTGGTGTTTTTTTTGCGCAAGATTGTATTATATTGGATTGGTAAAAAATCGATAAATAAATAAAATGTGTAGGCTAATTTGGTATATAGTGTATTTTTTTGCCTTTAATACTAATAGTATAATAGAAATATCATAAAAACAAATATATGATTTTATGAAGAGGTTTATTTTATTGAAATTGGCTGGTGTGTCAATAGTTTTTTAAAAGCTAATAAATTTTAGGCAATATTTTATTCTAATGACACCGAGTAGTGAAGATTCTTAATTTACCATCCTTATCAGGAGAGAACGAGGAACGTTGAGTATAGAGGAATGTCAGTCCACTCCAATTATAATTTAAACTATTATTTTATAAGACTGAAAATTTAAGCCTAATATAGATAATTACGTAATACATGATTGGCTAAAAAATATTTTACAAATATTTAATATTCAATTTTACTGAGGAAAAGTGTTTTAGCATACCAAATGTAACAAAAAAATAATTTCAAACTTCATCGTTTTAGATTTATAAATAAAGCGTCTAAAATCTTAATAAATAAATTTTTAAAAAACTCATCTGACAATTTTTTAGAATCATAAATGGGCTAATATGATTTTGAATGATATTTGTAAAGTTATGGGCTAGGTCATGGTTGGTAGTAGCATGGTTGTTCCTTTTAATTATTGCATATTTGTTTTTTAATTGATTAATGCATGTAATTTTCAATGAATATTTACCAATCTAAAATATCAGTTTTTAATTCTAAAATTTCTTAAAATCTCTAAATTCAATTTAATTTATTAATATATTTTGTAAGGACAACTATCATCCATTTTTGGACCAATGACCCAGGATACTGAAAAGTTAAGCCAAAAAAAAAAATTTCAATTAAATTTTCTAAAAAAGTAGTTTTTATAAAATATATATTAGCTATTATAAATAGCCTGTACTTTGGATTTAAAATGTGTTTTATTTATTCAGATTAGTTTAATATTATTGAATTTATTCAGATTTGAACAAAAAGTGGCCCAATCTATTCCGCCCTCCCACTCTCCTACAGATTGGATTTCGTTAAAATAAGAATAATTTGTTCTATGCCTAATTTAGATTTTTTTACATTAACGCCTTTTATTTCAATTGTAAATTTTGTTGAGCAAATTGATATTTAGATAACTTTTTAAGATTTATATTTTTTTAAATCTAAAAATGGATGATTTGTTTGTAAATTTTTACTAGAGAAAAAATTCAAATAAAAAAATTTAGATCCAATTTCATTGCTCAATTATAGAATAGACACTTGGGAATTTCAATATATTTCATTTTACATATTTTATAATGCTAATATGAAAGGAGTTAATAAATCTTAATATAAAAATGAAAGGCTTTCCTATGAAAATTTAAAAAATAAAATAATTGATAATAGGTTCCAAATAAACAAACCTTTTAAAAATTGTTAAATATGCATAAAAATAGTGAATGAGGGAGATATTTTGAGATATCTTTTTAAAAAAATGAAATAATTAAAGTGCAATAAAAAAAATATATAAGACAGATATGCTTTTAACCAAATTGATTTTGTTTTTAAGGATCTTATTATTCATAATAGAAATAATACAATATAGAAAATATGAATATTATGGTAATAAAATATGAATTGTTTTCTTAATAAAAAATAAATTTAAAATGAAATTTGCTCTCCCTCTCCCAAAACGTTTATATTAAGGTTTTCATCTACAATCTAGATCAAACATGATCACTCTCTTTAAAAGAGTTGTCCACTATTACCGCTCCTGAAAAATCCAAAAGAAGCGATTCGTTTTGTCAGGTTCACTCCTTATGTTTTTTAAAATCGGTCTTTATCCAGGACGGTATATTTGAAAATTAGTCTGGTCCGTGGATGGACCGTAGATCTTTACTATTTAGGATAGAATCAACAGCTGATTTACCATTTAGGCATGATCATAATACTAGTAATAACTCAATTTTTGATTTAGACTTAATCTCAAAAAAATCAAAATCTATTTAGGCATATCGGGTTCACTTTGCCCCACCCTAATCAGGTGAGTGAATAATAAAAGAAAATTATTGAAAAAAGAAAATATATCGCAAGAACATATTGTCACGACATTCATTGTCATTATCAGGGGTTCGAACCGAACCGAACCGCAAAACCGGAATGAACCGTTATGATTTTCTGAACCGTAACCTTAACCGAACCGTTATGAAGAAAATATTAAAAGAGCGAACCGAACCGTTATAAATATTTTGAACCGGTTTAAACCGGTTCAAAACGGTTTTAAAAATAATTAATTTTAAATTATTAACCTAAATTTAAAATTTTAATTTTCCTTGGGGGCATTTTTTAAAGTGGTGATTTCTTTTCAAATTAAATATTTCTATATTATCAACATTATATATCAAATAAATATTTTTATATTATCAACATTATATATCAAATAATACCAGGTTTGTTGTTTTTTCTTTAAATACTTAATTTATAAGAAATTAGACAATTTATCTGTTAATTAGATAAGATATCTTAAAATCAAACATAATTATTCTTGGCTAAATTAACAAATTTATATATAAGATATTAATAAGCTTTTAGAATAATACCTGCTAATAATTAGGAAAAAAATTATATAATTCTATTATTAATAAATAACATCTAATAGAAATCAAGTACCTTTTACATTCATTTTTATAAGTAAGATTTTTATTATTTAAAAATACAGATTTAGAAAAATATTCATTACAAATGCCATTCTTTAATCATATTTTTTTTTATTTTGCATATATGATAATGGTAAATGCTAACTAACATATTATTTTAATAATAAATATTAGAATTCTGAATTTTAAAAAAAATATGATTTTTATAAATAAAAAATTATTATATCATTAAAATATTTATTGCTGACCATTTATTTATTGTCATTTAAATTCTATAATCCAAGTTATTTAAAAAAATAAAAATGAAGG
The DNA here is from genome assembly GCF_954871325.1 of Gordionus sp. m RMFG-2023. Taxonomy (NCBI): domain Eukaryota; kingdom Metazoa; phylum Nematomorpha; class Gordioida; order Chordodea; family Parachordodidae; genus Gordionus; species Gordionus sp. m RMFG-2023. Next base: position 68,900,655 of record NC_088775.1, read on the forward strand.
TAAAATTGTTTCTATTAAGCTTTTTTATTTATTCTATTTATATAATAAAAGATTTTCATCTATCAATAGCTTTTTTAAATGGTTAGGGAAAAGTCAAATCCTGTGCGTTCCTATTTTAAATTAGATATCATAAAAAATCAATCTATTTGTAAAATAGAAGATTGTGGTAAGGTCTTAAATGGGGACCATGCTGCAAATCTTGAACGACATATAGAAAGATTCCACAATAGGGATATCAAGTTATTAAGAAAAAAGAAAGAAAATTTGACTATTAAAAAAATTCAAATAACGAAAACTGCAAACCAGTATAATACAATCCAAGATGCTTTTAAGTCCAACACTACTACAATACAAATCAATATAAATAGAGAAACTTTAATCCTCTCCTGTACCGAGCTAATAACAGTTCGGTAGGCCAATAAAATCAATTGACGACAAAGCATTTCGAAATATTATAGATCCAATAATTATAGGATGGGTGGAAATTTACTATCAATTCGGAAAATATATGCAATAATATTAAAAAAATGGCGTTAGATTTTTGGGAAAATATAAAAAAGGAAGTATATCAAAAACTTATTTCCTTAAAATTAGATATAGCAGCTAGATATGATAGGTCCATATTGGGGATCAATATTCAATTCATAAATAACGGAAAAATAAAATTAAGGACTCTATGCATGAAAGTGATTAAAGAACGACACACATCAGAATATCTTAAAAAAATTATTCCAGATGTTCTAAAAGAATATGAAATAAAAATTGAGCAGATTTACACAATAACCACCGATAATGCAGCAAATATGATTAAGTTAATTAAGCTATTAATACTACACGATGAAGAAGATGATGACCTTAACGATTATTTAATTAATGATGATTTAAATAATAATGATATAGATAATGATGATTTTAATAATAATGATATAATTCATGATGAAAATAAAGAACCTTTTAATATTGAAAATATTAATCTTGCATCAAATGCCAGATCCATATTAATAGGTATTAGATGTGCTTCACATACATTTCAATTAGCTATTAATGATTGCATTAAAAATTCAAATGAAATTGTCATTATAAATAAAGCAAAAAACATCTGCAAAAAAATAAGAAATCAGACAACAATGGCTATTCTCTCAAAAATTAAATTTGAAAAATGTTGCACAAGATGGAACTCTATCTATTTAATGTTGGAGAGATTACTAGAGTTAAAAAGCTTTTGACAAGAAATATCGCTCCAAAGCGATCGCGAAAAATGTTTATCAGAGAATGAATGGAAAATAATTAGTGACATATTAGAAGCTTTATATCCAGCTTATGTTTTGACAAAATATTTACAAAGTGAACAATTGACAATGGGCGATTTTTATGCTGGGTGGATCAAATGTCTCATGCAAACGAGTAAAGTAGACACTCCATTTGCCAGACTTTTAGTTTCTACGATGAAAGCACGAGAAATAAATTTCAAAAATGAAGTTTTTTGCTCTGCTATTTATCTCGACCCTAGATATAATGTATTTTTAACTTTTGAAGAAAGAGAGATCGCCAGAAAACATCTTTGTAAAACTTGGAACTTGATACAAAATCTAAATAATCAGAATATTGAAATTCTAAATACTATGCCTACGTGTTCGTATTCGAAGGATAATTTAGATGATGATTTTGAAGATTTCTTAAAGTCGCATGAAAGTCTTAATAAGAATAATTCTCAGGGCATCGAAAATTATAATAAATGTATAGAAATAGAATATATAATTCGGTCATTTGATAATATAGAGAGATTAGAAAAAGATACTAATCTTTTGAATTATTGGGAAAATGTAAAGAATAGTATGTCAGAACTTTATAAGTTAGCTATAACTGTAGCAGTTCCAGCTACGCAGGTCTCCGTAGAAAGAGCATTTTCAAGCCTCAAGTTTATACTCTCTGCGCAGAGAACTAAATTAAAGCCTGAAATATTAGAAAATATTTTAGTTATCCGTTCAAATTCTCTTTTTAAACCTAAATAGTATAGTATATTATTTTATTCATTATTGTATTTACGCATGTTTGTTTTTATCTTATTTATTTATGAAATAAAAAAAAACTAATTTGTCTAATCTATATTTCCTAAATTTAATAAAAATATCTATTAGATTATCATGGATAAATTAAATAAGAAATTATAAACTAAAAAGATTTTTCTCTAAAATTAATATATACATGGTTAATGATTAATTTTTTTTTAAATTAAATTTATAAAAACAGGAACAAACCGAAAAGAACCGTTATAAATTATAAACCGAACCGATATGATTTTTTTTTAAAAAACCGAAATGGAACAAAATCTTTATAAAATTTTAAACTAAAAACCGGAACGAACCGAACCGTTATACTAAACGGTTCGAAACCCTGGTCATTATCATTAAATTGAGCATATTTATTATTGAGTTTAAATATCGGTCTGAATGTTGGTAGATAAAAAAAAGAGAAGAATTTCATTGCCTCACAAAGATAAGTTTGTTTTGAATCGGATTTTATGTTGCCAATAATGTAACCCAGAAACATACTGAGGGAACCATTCTTTCTGAGATAGCTAAAGTTACAAGTATATTGAAATAAGATCTAAGAAAATTATAATGGTCACCAATGCAGGATATAATGTGGTGTCAGGTTACGTGGGATATTTGGGGCATGGCTTATAAAAATCTTGTCATAATCATGGAATAAAAACTCAGTAATCAAAAATGTTTTTAAAAAAATTAGAGAATTTATATTGTTGTTCTAATATTCAAAACCGGAATTTGAAGATTGTAATGTTCCTACTGGTTGGTTTAGTAATTGATAATTAGCGAAAGTATGAGTGAAACTAACAAAGAAATGATAAATATCAGTTTTACTTCTGATTGGGATTTGGTTTAAGATCCCTTATTCCTAAAATTATTCAAAAATACATTTGATTTTTTATAATCTCAAAAAGAATATATAGGATGAATTTAGAACTCCTATTTTACAATAAAATATCAATTTATATTATAAAATTTTATTATCTTTTAAAATATTGTTTTCAAATTAAAAAAATTAATAAATAAAAAATAAATATAATGAGTATCGTTAATTAAAAAAATTATGGTTATTAATTTCCAAATACATACTCAAGGATTTAATATTTCTAAAGGAATAGTTCACATTATTCATAAATCCAAATAAGACATTATCAAGCGCAATGCAAATAAAGCATATTTTACCATATACAAAGATAACATCTTATTTTTTAAATTAATTCTTATTTTTATTTTGCATACAACCATAAATACATTCTTATTTTTATTTTGCATACAACCATAAATACATTCTTATTTTATAAGTTTATATATAAATAATACATAATTTTACTAATGATTTTGATGAATTAATAAAAATAAAAAGATTATTTGAAAATGATTGAAAATAATCTCAACTTGTGCTAAACTAAGAAAATTAAAAAAACAGATTGTAAAATGTGTTTAGCCTTGATAAATTTGGCAACTGTCTAAGTTAGGCAAAATCTTGAATTCAACGGTGCATTAGACAGGGTTGACTGTATATTAAATATTTTTAAACGTTAAACCCTATATTTCAAAGATGAATATTATAAGCAATTTTCTTATAGAAAAATATTTTACATCCGTTCAATATTATATACCATAAACTACTTTATTTTTCCTGATTTTGAGTTATGTATAAAGATTAGAGAATCCAATTATTACACTCATTCTTTTTTAAAAATTATATATAATTAAAATAACATGTAAACTATTTGTAAAATAAAATTTATATAAAAACTATATTAAATAAAATAATAATTAAACAATTAATTAGGTATGATTAACGGGGCTTATAGACCCATGTATGGATATGCAGTTAGAACGGCAGATTTCAGTTGATATCTGTCGAAGGTAGAAGCCTTCTTTTGGGTCATCTGTGATTAAGCGTAACCTTTGCCCTATTGTTTTGAATAATTTTAGGGCTTGGGGTCCAAATGATCCACAGGTATCTAAGACTACCGGAACAAACAAAACATTATTAAGGTAGCTATATTTGTTTGTTTTTGTGTTTTCGGCTTTTGATAGAGTGGAAGAAAAAGATCTGGCAAAACGATCCACGCAAGTATAATCCCAGGCAAGAGGTAGACCTTGGTTCCAAGGGACTATCATAACATCTGGTCTGGTTTGATTGTCGGGGCTGAGGCCGGATGGTTCCAGGGTGGAGGGAATATTTGAGGATTTCAAGGTTCTGTTGATGATTGAATTGATATCATGGGTCTTTTGAGAAACGACAGTGAAGGGGGTGGTGTCCAAGACTATCGATGTGGGTTTCACATAGGACGCATGATGTAGGTAGTGTTGTTAAACGACTCGTTTTGAGCCGATTTTTAAAAATGGCTAACTCAATATTTTAGCCAGAAAAATATTGCCTAAGCCATGAGATTTAGCTAATAGATGTCCAAACCTTTGTTCCTTCTGCAAGCAAAATCTTGAGGCTTTGCGTAATATTATTCTGGAGGAAATATTGAGTTGGCCGTTTTTAAAAATCGGCTCAAACCGAGCCGTTTAACAACACTAGATGTAGGTGTTAGGATTTCACATCCTAAGCGAAGGCCTATGGCTATTCTGAGTTCTTCGTTGGTTAATAACAAGCCTAGATTAGAACTAGGTACAGTTTCTAGCCATTCATATCCTAGATGGCATATGGGTGAAGTTGAAATTATTGGATCTGGCAGAGGGGTCATATTACTGTCATTATGTATAATTGGGTTAGGGTTTAGGTGGAGAAAGAGCGATGGAGATTTTCTTTGAACAGCCTTGAAGTGTAAGTAATCAACGCAATGCTGTATCAATGGAAAGTTCCAGTCTCATTGCTTTAGTGAATCTGGATATGAGCGATTTGGAGAATTTTTGCTTCAGAGGTCTTGTGCTGCCGTTCGATCTGGGTCGATATACAAGTCTCCCAATGTGTGTCGAAATTTAGCCACTGAGGATAGAAAAGCTGAAATGCTTAGGGATATGGGGGATTGTATGCCTATACCACCTAGGCTAATATTACAAGAGGACACATTCTTATAGGAAGTGCGGCTTGCATCCAGGAGGATGATGAAAATTTGATATTTATATGGATTCGAGAGTATTTTTTAAGTGGACTTCGAGGTCCAATAATACCTCAGGGGATGTGAAAATTGTAGATGAACGAAAGGCGTATAAAATTTTTGGAATGAATAAAAAAAAATTCAGAAAGCCTGGTGAGTGGGTAAATATTTTAGAATATTTTACATTCTATTAAATTTAGCAAGGAATTCATCTCTAAAATGAAGTAAGGCTTTCTCCCCTCCAATAGGTGAACCTAAATGAGTAAAGTTGGCTTTGTCCACTAAAATAAAATTTTCGGGTGAGCAGTCCGATTCAGAAGGGGAATAAAATTCACACTTATGAGGATTTAGTGAAAGTCCTGTAAAAGGAGCTAAGTGATTTATAATTGATGGAATTTTTATGATTTCGTTATAAGGGCCTGCTAGTGTGCCATCGTCCAGGTACCATATATTTAATTTAAAATCACAATTGGAAGAGATCTCTTTTATAATTAATTGGATGCCTTGGCAGAATAATGCAGGACCTAAAGGGTTTCCTTGTTGGATGTCCTGTTTAGAGAAAATAGAATCATTAAATTTTAAAAAGGTGGGTTAGTTGTAACATGCATCGATGTATGTTGTATAATCTGGGAAAGTTTCACAAAAGGAGGGTAATGTTCCCTCCTAAGTGAGTTGAAGGCATTATGTAGGTCGATTTTGAGAATGCATTGATCATGTGTATTATGGAGGATGACACGTGTCGAGTGGGATGCAGCCTCGCATCCTCCAGGAACATTAAAACCAAGCTGGTTTGGTTGTAGTAGATTGGATAGGTTAGATTTTATACGGGAGCAAATTATTTTGGAAATGATTCGCCGGAAGAGTGACCCTTTTGCAATAGGCCTGATGTCCCCATTGGTTTTATTTAAGGATATTAAGCGGGCCAAAAAATGATGGGCTGAATGAGATTAGGTATATTATAATGAAAGATATGATTAAGCAATATGGTGAATTGTGTAAGTATGTTTTGATATAGGGGTATAGTTGGTTTAATTATATCTTGGAGATAAATGGCTCGAAAGCCATCGATGCCTCCTGAAGAATCTTTTTTGAATGTCTTTATTGCTTCCAATATTTCCATCTCAGTTAGTGGAATGGGATTATTAGATAGTGGAAGGATGATTTGTGAAAAATCTTGAAGATGTTTAGATTGCATGGCCATGAGAGTTATATCATTATTGGGGGACATAGTATCACTTGAACAGGCTATGTTGATAACTAAATTTACATTGCATAGGTTTATTTTATTTTCAATAAGCTTGGCCTTTTTTTTTATCTGTCAAAAGCTTATTGAAAGAATGTGGAGGTTGTTTGGGAATATCAAAGTAACTATTATCATTTTAATTTAATGTTTTTTTGATGCTTTGTGTTAAGTTTGATTTTGATGTTGGAAGATGTAGATTTAAATATATAAATAATAATAATTTAATCCAATTATCTAAGCTTTTAATATTTTAATTTAGGTTGGTTAAAATAGCTAAAAAAAATGTGAAAATATAATTCTAGCACCTTTTGGTATGCGAGCTATTGTGGGGGGGGGGACTTTCTTTCATAAATTTTTCTAGCCATTCTTGTGCCTCAGCAATAAAGGTTGAATTAATGTTATTATCTGGGCATGGAGATATAGTTAAAGGGATTGTTTCTGTGTTGAAGTTATTGTTGGAGCTTGAAGTTGTAGGTATTGGTTCCAAATTAATACTATTAATAAGAGCAAGATAAGAAAGGAGGCATAACAGGTTCATTGTCGTTAAAGAAAGTACCTGATGAAGGGCATCTGTTGGCTTGTTTACCATGACAAAAAAATTTATTTCCTTTTGTTAAGGAAACATTCTTAAAGCATGTGGGACATATCACCAAGGTTCATATTATTGTTATGTATGATTATGTTTGTTACTTTATATTGAAAGATTATTGATATACAAAACAAAACTTAACTAAGATTCAATCAGGGACAGCTGGTAAGCAAAACGATATCTTGATTATTCTCTCCTTAATTTTCACTTTAAAAGATACTTACCATACTTAGTTTAGCAAAAAAATATATTGTGTTCCAACTACAAGTACGCCGAGTGAAAGTGTATTTTCAGTAGCTGAACACACCTCTAAATTTGAAAAGATTCCCACTATCTCCTTCAAATTTAAAAAATTATTTTTATACTTGATTATAATTAAGGTCAGCCAAATTGGTAAAATATTTAATAATCACAAAATGGTAGTTTATTGCCAGATCAAGTTAGGAAACTAAATGGAATCTAGTTATTTTATATGTCAAAATCGGTCCATTGATTGACCTTTGCTATTATAATCTAAGAAAATTGTTGAATTTCTAATATAATTATATGAACAATAAATTTTATTAGGAAAAAAATATTTTCAAATAAATAATCAAATAAAAATATAAAACATATCCTTTAAAAAAAATTTAATAAATAAGAAAAATATCTATTAAAGATCATCTCGGCTTGAACCGTGGTTTAAATTGAACTGTGGTAGTTTCACATTTAAAATCATTTCTGTTTTTGTAAATGAGTGTATTATAATAATTCTTTTTAATTATATATAGTAAATAAAATAGTATTGTTTTATCTTTTATATATGAAGTTATTCTTTATCTTATGTTTTTACTTTTTTGCATCTTAATAGGTTCCTTCTATTTTTCCTAGAGATTATTTGGCAATTAAAGTAACTTAAGTTCTTGAAAATTATTATATTAGTAATCAAGGGAAATAGATTATGAATCAAAATTACAATTTGTTGGCTCATGAAAAATCTTTATTGGAGCCTATCAGATTTTATTGAAAATGATATTATTATTTTAAATTGCAAATAAATAAAATTTTTCAGATATTTTGCTTTAAATAGATATATTCAAACCAAAAAAATTGGACAATAATCCAGTTTGATCTTTATATATGGTCCCCAGTTTGGTTTGGTCTTTAATAATTGGCTCCAAACTGGGTCAAACCATGACCTGCACTAAAAATACATAGAATTATGCTAAGGGGAGGGAGGGTGCAATCATTAGTTTTAAGGTAATAAATTTTGGCATATCTCAATTACTTTAAAATGAAATGACAATATCAATGTATTTTTATCATCCAAGTCTACCCACAATCCAAAATTTTTGCTCACTGCTTGCTTATTGAAGAAGCCAAAATGCAAATAATTTTTTGATTCTTCCATTTGGCTGCAGCTCCGGATTCTAACTCCTGTTTTTTTATTTCATTTTTTAATTACTATATTCAATCAGAGAAGAATGGAAAATATATTCTTTTTGGGACTATCCAGGCCAATATCTTATTTATCTGTTATGGCCTGGGCAAGCCTTGCAGAATTTTAACAAGTGTTTAGTTTACATATATTAATATTTAAATAATAATTCAATGACAGAAAAATATAATTAAAATAATGCAAGAAAATTGAGATATATAGAAAAAAATGTCAATTAAATATATTATTATTATTCATGTCAATTTCTTTCTATAACAATTATATTATGTACAGGGCTGTGACTATAAAAAAATTCTTGTGGATGGGGGGGGGAAGGGGGTTTGTGTATTTCATCTTTCTGTAATTCTAAAAATGAGAAATGACTAAATTAAGTTATATTAATCATGATAATTTATGTAATTTCAAGCTTAATTTGTATAATAATAAGAATAATTTATGCAATATAAATATTTTTTATTACAATTCACTTCAAATTGTGTGGAAATGGTAAAAAAATTGAAAATCTGCAAAAATTTTATTGAGGTAGTCAAGCCTCCTAATACCCCCCCCCCCCTCTGATAGAGGATTGACAAAATTTTATATAATCAAAATTGAATATATTCAATAAAAAAATGTTAATAACAGTATTTTTAAAAAAACATAAACACATATTATGCAACTTTTAATTTTAAAAAAAACCATATTTAAGAACTCAAACCATAACAAATATTAGTTTGGTTCAGGTTTAGTTTGAGATAAAAATAATAATTCATAGTTCAAATGTTAATAAAAAATAATAATATCTATCTCATTAACCTTCAAAAACTAGTTCAAACTTTTTTGTATATAAGCATATTAGAATAATGTAAAGAAAATAATTACCTTTATCACTATTCTCAACTTTATTATCATGAGTAGCTAGCACTGTCAAATAGTAATATACATATATAATTATTATATAAATCAGTCAACTATTAATCATCTTTAAAAGAGTCAAAATATCAAAAGGTTTAACCCAGTTCACAAGCATTTTTAGAGGTTTGTCAGATCTAAATGACAATTTTTTTCTACAGTTCAGACATGGTAAAACAGTTATACTGGTTTATTTCAAATTCAGTTTTAATCAGCTTCTAACTAAGAAACCAATCCACTCTTATATCATTGTATAACAATATAAATTTTCAAAATTAATTTTATATCAACCAAATATTAATTGTATAAACTAAAAATAATAAAGGGGAATAATGTTATATAATGTTACATAATAAAAAACATCAAGTTAGTATACAATGTATTAAAATAATATTAAATTTTACTGTTATGACAAATAATTATAAAATTTAATCTTATTTTGAAATTTAATGAAAAATATCTTACGATAGATCTTTGGCAATTTTCAAGAAATTGTTGCATTTTAGTCAAATATTTTAAATAACATGTGTCTAATCGATATTCGTCGTTGAATCGAAATATAAAAAAAAATATGAATTTAATGGGAAAGAAATAACTGATGTTCAAATCCTTATCGGTTTAAAAAATTATCTATTCATGTCTTTTTAAGTTATTGCTGTTATAAAGTCCGATTTTGGTGCATTTTTAAAGACGGCCCAATTACGATTTTAGCCAAAAAATATTATGTAAGCCTCAATGATATATATATAACTATAGATTGGCGATTCATTCATTCAATGCATTATAAAAGTGTCCTCGCATTTTAATCAGCTGTAGCGCCATTTTGTAGTTTGGTTATCCATTATTTCTCAGCAAGAAATATTAATATATAATAAACAAGTCTACTACGATAATTTAGTTTTAAGGTTTCGATTTATGATATAATATTTTTTAGTTTCTTTTATTTTTAAATATTTTCATAAGATTTTTTTTATGAAGGTGGACTAGCTGATTATATTTTAAAAATGAATCTCAGACTAATCCACCTTCTTATTTTCTAAAATCAAGTTTAACCTAGTCCTGCATGGACTTATAAATCATATGTTAACGCATGTTAGGATACATGCAAAACAGATCTTTTAATATCACTATCATTTATTATTTTATTTAGATAATGGGAGTGTACTGTGTTCATAATTGTAATAAAACAAATAAAATAAAATCTAATAACCATATTTCTTATCACAAGTATATTTTTTTGATATTTATTATTTTTTATATTTAAATAATTTAGGTCCAAGCCTTGCGATTATCTTTGAGTAAAATCGCCAATTATATAAAATTTATTTAGCTAAAATCTTAATCAAGTCGTTTTTATAAATCGACCCTAATCACGCTTTTTAAAAACACTAGATGAAATACCTGATAGCGACAACTACACCCCATATTGGTAATGAGGAACATGGGGAAAATGTGTAGTAATTTGGTTGGTAGTAGTAAAAATAACAAAGGTGCCAAGATTCAGAATAAGGAAAATAAGCCTGAGCTTTTGAAAACAAATAGATGGGGTTTAATTTGTTATTTATCTTTATATCAAATATTTTTAGAACCAACTGGCCTAAAGCAGGTGTTACTAAATAGGCCAACTTCACTAAAAAAAAGTTACTAATAATGGGATAATATTTTCTAGAAAGTTTTATAAATACAAATGTGTTAATGTGTTCAACAATTAATTGAAGCGGGTGCTGTTATTTGCTTTACTTGTAGCTATAACTTAACTTTTACGATTAGTCCTTTTATAATTATACAACAGGCACACTAGAGATCTGCAAAGGACGGGCTTGGGCCTAATTCTATTTAAAATAATCTGGTTCGGGCCGGGCCGGGCCTAATATTTTTAAAAAAAATTCGGGCCGGGTCGGGTCGGATTTTGGAAATTTTTTTAAATATATGTAAATTTATCAATTTTATATTGAATTTTATATGTAAAATAAAAATATTTGATTTTATATATTAAAACTAAACGACATATAACATATGTCTTTTATTTTGAGTAATTATAAAAATTAATTTCTATATTTAAATTCGGGCCGGGCCGGTGTAATGTTTTAAAAATACTCCATTTTTTTATATACTCCAATATTTAGTGATATTTACGTTTATGACTGACGTGCATATATTAAATATTACATTTTTAGTGATATTGACGTTTATGACTGACATAAAAATATTAAATATAATAAATTTAGTCAATTGGCATTTATAACTGACGTATGAATAATAAATATTACCTATGATATTTAAGGCAATTAAAAATACTCCATTTTTTTATATACTCCAATATTTAGTGATATTGACGTTTATGACTGACGTGCATATATTAAATATTACATTTTTAGTGATATTGACGTTTATGACTGACATATAAATATTAAATATAATAAATTTAGTGAATTGGCATTTAAAACTGACGTATGAATAATAAATATTATTTTTTCTATGTCCTATGATATTTAAGGCAATTTTGCCTGATTCTCTTTAGAAATTATTAGATTTAATATTAAGTGTTAAAAATTTATATATTTATTTAAGGTTTAATTCGAAAATATCAAAGATTAACATATAAATCTTGCACTATCTATTATCACGTTACTGCTCAAAGTTAGAAACAATTTTCAGAATAATTTATTAAAATCCTTTATTTTTGTAAATATAAAGATAAAAAAATCAATTAATAATATATGCGATATAAATAATATATGCGATATAAATAATATATGCGATATAAATAATATATGCGATATAAATATTAATTAAAATTAATTATGCGATCAAAATGTTCGCTATGATTTATTAAATAAATATTTACATTAAATTTTTTAATATTACTTAATTTTTTAATGGGCATATAGTATGCCCATTTATAAATAGTATGTATTAAAATATTTGTCTAAAGCATAGTTGTCATTGCAACTATCTCCACCTCTGTACCATAAACGGCATTTTGAGCCATGCCCATCCTCTCCGGCGGGGTACCTATTAAATTAAAAAATTGATTTTATCAAATCTTAAAAATGTTACCAAAAGGTCGAATGTCATCAGGCTCTAGCATTTTCGATGCTTTTTCTGGTGTCTTAACTCCATCATCTAAAAAAATATGTATATTAGATATTTTTTATTATACCTTTTTTGTTTATACAATTATAATCCTCTCCAACTATCGAATTTAGTATATTCATAACTAGATATTTTCAAAAAAGATTTAATATTAAATATATGAAAATATTACCCTTCATATGATTTTCTTCCGCATTACGCTTTAGATTTTTAATAGCTGGTTCTTGAAAATTTTCATCATCATCTAAAAAAAGGAATATTATTTAATAATAAAATCCATTGTATACCTTTTATGGTACTAGAATAAAACTTTTCACTTGACCTAGGAACTGTTTAAAGTTATTTAATAAATTTTTAAAAGTATTAACATTTTTTCTGTCCTGCTTTAATTGTGTCATCTTGATAAATATATAAATATATAATTAATTTTTTTTAAAACTATACCTTTTCTTGTAACATCTAAAAAATAATATTAAAAAATAAAAAATAACAAAGAAAATATTTAATGAGAATTTGTGTTGTGATGATTTAATGACACATATTGACGATTAAATTTAAACCCATTCATGTATAATTATATTGCTAGCAGAAATAATTAAAATAACACATTTGTATTTATGTACATTATGTATAGATATTGATAATTAATATTAAGATGGGTATTTGCTGTTTTGATAATTGAGTTTAAAATGTTTAACCATGAGTCATTATTGTTGATTTGATTCAAATTATGTAGAAAATTATTTGCTGGGGTTGGTAAATTAATATTAGAGATATTATATTTTTTAAGGATTATAGGAGTATATTTGTTTGAGGGTTTGAAGTATGTGTGATATTTATTGTTTCTTTGTTTATAAAAAGTTGATTATTTAAAGTAGCAAAACCAATAAGAGAATTAGTGATTTCATTACATAATTTCATGTTAAGGTCTCCTCCAATGATGATAAAGTGATTTTTATTGAAATCTATAAAATATAAAAGATTAAATAGGCCTGTTTTCCATTCAAATAAAGATATGGCATTCCATTATTTCTCGGAGATGGCATTTTAAAGGCAAATATTTTAAATGTATCTTGAAGAAAATATATAAAACGATTTAACATCAGCCATTTTCCCGCAGACGATTTTTTCATCTGGTACCAAGCATCATGCACATATTTTTAACACAAAAATATGATTCCGCCTTTACAAGCCATAAAGCGACAATTTGAGATTGTCCATGACTATCTATTACAAGTAGAATAAACAGTGGCATACCTAGATTGTTTAATTTGTAGGTAGCATCAATGAATATCACCTCAGGATAATATTTAAGATAATGGAGCATGCTAGCATCTTGAAAGTAAATGCCCAACAATTCACTATCATTTTCTAGGATTTCCAGAGCATGCTAGCATCTTAAAAGTAAATGCCCAACAATTCACTATCATTTTCTAGGATTTCCAGAGCATGCTAGCATCTTAAAAGTAAATGCCCAACAATTCACTATCATTTTCTAGGATTTCCACCACAGCTCCATTATCTTCCCTGAGTTGATTTATTACATCAAGTAATACATTATCAGATGGCTTGTTTAATTTGGCTGAAATATTATGAATATCTCTCAGAGTCATCATCTGACCTGAATTAAGAACATATTCTTGTATTTTCACCTTATTAGCTTTAAAAGTGATAGCTTGCTCCACAATTTGTTTTTTTATTGGAGAAAGCCTTCTTTGTTTAGGGAGCATCTCATATAGTTTTTTATCTTGATTATATAAATCATGTTAGCTAAAAATCAAATAAATATGTCTAACCTAGATCATGGTTTTTATGATCTTTTACAAATGTGACAATATCTAAAGAATACACATTTAGTTTATCACACTGAAGAAAGACTGTGAACATAAAAATACATTCCTTGCGAAGACTAGATGAGGATCTTATACCTCTAGACTTATTTTTTTTTCAGTCCATATTTACATATATAATAAACTCGATTATATTTATATTGAGCTATAAATGCTTTGCTATAAGGTTCCTTTAATAAGTCTGATTTATTAATAACTATGTTAAAAAAAAATTCTTTTTCATATATAGATATGGCATCGTTTAATTCATGTATAGAATTAAATTTAGCATTAAGATATAATGACATAATTAAAATAAATATATAAAACTATAGTGTAAAATATATTAATATGAACCTGTTTTTAAATCTTTAGCTTCTTGAATCAATGATAAATCTTTAGCTTCTTGAATCAATAATAAATCTTTAGCTTCTTGAATCAATGATAAATCTTTAGCCTTCTTTTATTTTCTAAAATAAAATAAAATTTATAATGTAAAATATATTAATATGAACCTGTTTTTAAATCTTTAGCTTCTTGAATCAATGATTAGCTTCTTGAATCAATGATAAATCTTTAGCTTCTTTTATTTTCTAAAATAAAATAAAATTTATAATGTAAAATATATTAATATGAACCTGTTTTTAAATCTTTAGCTTCTTGAATCAATGATAAATCTTTAGCTTCTTGAATCAATAATAAATCTTTAGCTTCTTGAATCAATGATAAATCTTTAGCCTTCTTTTATTTTCTAAAATAAAATAAAATTTATAATGTAAAATATATTAATATGAACCTGTTTTTAAATCTTTAGCTTCTTGAATCAATGATTAGCTTCTTGAATCAATGATAAATCTTTAGCTTCTTTTATTTTCTAAAATAAAATAAAATTTATAATGTAAAATATATTAATATGAACCTGTATTTTTAAATCTTTAGCTTCTTGAATCAATAATAAATCTTTAGCTTCTTGAATCAATGATAAATTTGTAGCGTCTTTTATTTTCTATAATAAAATAAAATTTATAATGTAAAATATATGAATATGAACCTGTATTTATTTTTTAAAATGGAGTTTAAAAAAGGCGTCAACGGGGCAAATATCCTTTGCGACCTAAAAAATTTGACTGGAAATTCAAAAAAATCGCCTCAGCATCATCAGCTCCAGAATAATGTTTCTTGATTGACATGAGCACTTTTTCAAAAAAAATATCATTATAAAAATTACATTGATCTAAATATACTCTGATATGTAAATACATTATAATCGAACAATATGATCTGAAAATACTCCACAAATAAGCTTAAAGGAGTATATAAAAAAATGGAGTATTTTTAAAACGTTACAATCCAAACCGAACTAGAACCAAATCGTTAAACCGCTATAAACCGGTATTTTTTTATCAAACCTGAACCGTAACTAAACCGCTAAAAAAATTCTTGTTGAACCTGAACCGAACCGCTAAAATGCCTCTGAACCGGTTTCTTACAATATAATATGTAAGTTATTATTAGAATATTGAAAAAAATTCAATTATATTCGAATTATTTTAAAAATTATCATCAATCACATTTGATTGATAAGTGTCGGTCATAATTTTTATAAACTTTATATTGTCATTTAAGCTTATAAATTATAATGCTTAGAGAAAAATTAAATCCAAAATATTATTATAAATGACCATTGGCGTACGCAGCGGGGGGGGGGGGGGGATCAAAACATGCAGATGCCGGATATATTTTTCAAAAATATTATTGTTTATATTAATTTATATTTGTTAATATTAATTTATATCTCATATTAAATATATATTTTATTACATTTATTATCACATTCATAAGTTATTTTATCAATTAATTTCGATTTCAAGTTTTCCGGCGTAATATTTACTTATTATTTTCAAATTTTTAGTGGCGTAAAATTTATCTTTTTGTTTCAAATTTCTAGTCAAATAATAATTATTTCTGAAACTTCTGGTCCAACAGGGTAAAAGAAATTGCAACCTTGTCCAACGAGATAGAGCCTCTTCCATCAAGCACTAACAGCTATTAAGGAGTTGGAAGAGCCAATTATTTGCTATTACTGAAATATCACAATGGCCTGAAAGAAATATATCCTCAAAAGCAAGAAAATTATTGAATTCAATGCTTATTCCAAATTTTATTTCTCATTAGAATGTATTATTTATTATACAACTATTTTAAGTATTACTTTTCAAAAACATGACATTAATTTGATTAAGAAAAGGAGAATAGCTGAGAGCATTTTATCAGAACTTAAGGAAATTAGGGCTTATGTTGATGAAGAATTTTATATTTTATTATTGAGTCAAAAGCAGAGCTATACGTGTTTAATATTTGTCTCCCTCGACTTGTAGCAAGGCAAGCTCATCGTTAAAACATTAATATAGGATCAGTAGAAGAGTATATCTTAGATGCAGATACATTTATAACCCAAATAAATGAATTTTTAATTCATCATGCAGCACTTACATCTGCAAATATTACTTCCACAAAGGCCTTCCTAACCTTTTTCAGATGGTGATAGAAAAAAAAATATTTGTTAGATTTTTATTATGAAGATGTTAAAGTATCTTATGATGCCTTACTAGCTGAATAACTATGTTTATAAGATTAACTATAGTTGATATAGTCCCAAAAAATGCTATGGATGCTCTGCATTATTTCAAACACATTTTAGATTAAATTCCCAATATATTAAAAGGGTTTATAAATTCTTCCCATTAGTAAACTAATGAGAGAACACTCTTTTTTAAGAAGAATAACAGAGGCTTGCAGAAGTACCATTTGCAGGACACGGCCCGGATTTTTTAAAGATTTTTTACTACCCGGCCTGGGGTTTTTTTAAAAAATTTTCAGGCTCGGCCCTTTTTTTAAAAAACTTTCAGGCTCGACCCGGCTTTTTTTAAAAAAATTTTAGGCCCGGCTCGGCCTTTTTTTTTAAATTTTCAGGCACGGCCAGGATTTTTTTAAAATAAATTATATTTTTTGATTTTTATAGCTAATAATAACGATTTCAAATATAGGCTGTTTTAAAAAATAGAGCCCGCCTGGGTGTTTTTTTTAAAATAATTCAGGCCCGGCTTGGGTGTTTTTTTAAAAAAATTCAGGTCCGGCACGAGTGTTTTTTAAAAAAATTATCGGGCCCGGCCCGGGTATATTAAAAAAATTAAAATACTGTCCGGCCCAGGGGCCGGGCCTGCAGGTCTCTGAAAAACATACCAAGAAGTACAACATGTGAAAGTAGATTGAAAGGTTTGGATCTTTTGAATATTCATAGGCATTTGACGACAAGCAAGGATGAGATAATTGCAAAATTAGCTCAATCCCAACGAATATTGGATTTTACATTGTAAATATATAACATACAAAATACAATTATTCTTAAGAAACTTTTTGTGTAAAGGCTCAAAAAATTCAAATTTCTATTTTGGGTCATTTAAGTGATTCAATTTTTTTATAATTCACATTAATTTAAAATTGTGTATTAGGAATAGTTATTAGTCCTAATAATAATATTTCTTTAAAAAATTTATTATCCCCCCCTAGATTAAATTCCTGCGTACGCGCCTGTAAATGACACATCAAATCTGATATCATATTGGCAGTGCCGTCTACCCAAGTTAGTGTGGAAGATGTTTTTCAACAATTAAATTTATACTATCTCTTTATATATGTAATTTGAGTGAGACCAATTTAAAATATATTAATTGTGCAGCTTAATAAAAAAAATTTAAGTAAAAAAAGTAAAATATATTGATATTTATAAATTAAATATTATTTTATAATGTGCGGTTTTATACATGTGTTTTTAAATTAATGATAAAATAAAAAAATATTTTCCCTTTACATAATTCGAATGTAGGTTTTAATACAAGTGTTCAAACCGGGTTTTAGAGGTTCG
The DNA here is from genome assembly GCF_954871325.1 of Gordionus sp. m RMFG-2023. Classification (NCBI taxonomy): domain Eukaryota; kingdom Metazoa; phylum Nematomorpha; class Gordioida; order Chordodea; family Parachordodidae; genus Gordionus; species Gordionus sp. m RMFG-2023. Next base: position 68,918,773 of record NC_088775.1, read on the forward strand.
AACCGAACCGATATTTTAATTTTTTATAAACCGAATCTGAACCTTGAACCGTTATTTTTATCCGAACCTGAACCCGAACCGTTATTCGTTTCGGTTTGGATCCCTGATTTTTTTAAAACATTTACATTTTTTCACATCAATTATTATATATATTATTTTTTCCGATGTCCTCACTACGTCATCGTGACGTCATACCATCGCTACGTCATGTCATCGGTACGTATTTATTTTTATTTTTTTTATTTGTTTATTTTATTTTATTCATAAAGATGAATGGAATTGATAGTGTACACATACCTAACATGGATTGAGAGATTTGAAAAATTGTCTTTGAATTGATAAAAACAATATTCCCTCAAATTTATAAATATGAATGAAACTTTTTATTTCACTTAATCCTTTCTTTATTTTTTAGATTGCCTTATCAATTTTCATCTCATATTATCAATTACACATTAATGAAATCTTTTTATACTCATATTTTTCTGTCATAACCAATAATTAAGAAGATAACCAAGTATATTCAAATATTTAAATATTCTTATCCTAACCTATTTATAATCTCCAATCCTTATAAATAACTCTTTCTTTATTTTTTTCCCCTCCCTTATTGAATTTATTTATCACTAAATTTTATTATCTCATTCACTTCTTTCTATCTCTATTATCTATTAACCACTATTTCTCAAAACCTTATCAATTCCTTTAATTTAATTTTTATTATTTTTATAATATAATAATTTATACCTTCTTTTTCCCCCTTTTTTAATCTTATTTTTTAATTACCTTACAATTAATTAACCTTAATCTTAATAACATTACATTCATCATATTATTTTTTAACTTTTAGAATATCATAATAGGCTTGATAAGTCCCCCAAAAAATTTTTTCTGATGATAGCCAAACCTTATCAATTCCTTTAATTTAATTTTTAACATAATATTTTATACCTTCTTTTTCCCCCCTTTTTTAATCTTATTTTTTAATTACCTTACAATTAATTAACCTTAATCTTAATAACATTACATTCATCATGTTATTTTTTAACTTTTAGAATATCATAATAGGCTTGATAAGTCCCCCAAAAATTTTTTTTGATGATAGCCATCCAATTACTAGAAATATGCATCTAATATTAACCCATCTACCGGTTTTACATTATTTTAATGTTTGTTTAATTTCAACAATAGTTTATTTATATTTTTGCCTGATTTCTTTATTTGTCTAGGCTAACCCTAATCCCTCACATTGCTACAAAACATGATGAATCTATTATTAAAGATAAGCAAAGAAAATAATGACAATTAAACAAACGCCTTACCCGTTCTAGAGTTACTGGTAGACAAAATAATAAAGAACTACGCTTGAAATGAACTCATCTGGAGGTTTATTTTTTTTTATCTTATGTTTTATATCTATGTTTATTTTATTTTCACCCATTTCTCCAAATGATATTTCTATCACCACTACCACAATCCCTATGCCACCTCCGCCTATTTTTTAACAAATATAAACATTTAATTCTGTACGATCATTCACTTCAATAGGATAAATATTACTTTATCCGATTCTCTGAGAAACTTTCATGAATATTTAGAGGAATGTTCAAACTTGAATGTACAGTACTGCCACTTTATTAATGGAAAAATATGCAGTATTTCTGTCGTGGCCTTTATAACAATAGTTTTATGGTTGAGTTAACATTGTCGGTTCATGATTCTATTTTAGAAGGGGATACCAATTCTGACATTGACAGAAATATCGTTTTGCGTGTTAAAACTTGAATGTACAGTACAGCCAATTTGATCAACTTTATTAATGGAAAAATATGCAGTAGTTCTGTCGTGGCCTTTATAACAATATTTACGACCGTTTTATGGTTTAGTTAACATTATCGTTCATGATTCTATTTTAGAGGGGGTTACCAATGCTGACATTGACAGAAATATCGTTTTGGGTTCATAGGCATATCATCTTTATCAGGACGTATTGTGTTTTGTACACTGCTTTGGTAATCCGTCATTACTTCCATCTACAACCCTATATGATATAAAATTATACATTAATTATTTCCTTTCCAGACCACTGCCCAGATTTATTTTGTCACTTTTTCCATCAAAAATTAAAATATCAACAAGGATTTGCTCTTAATTTTATCAAATACATAATAAAAATTCCTTATTATTTTTTTAAAAAATTATCCTAAATTTATATGTCAATAAAAAAAAAATATCTTAAAAAATATATAAATAATTTGCATATAAGTTTCATTAGTGTTTAATGGCATTTTTGTAATTTAAATAGACAGCATTTTTTTTTACTTAACATAAAAAAATATATATCCCTTATCAAATTCTTTGACAAATAATTTCAGAAATGCAAGACATACATTAAATTTATCTGAAAAACAACAATAACCTTATGAAATAAACAACATATTTTTTAGATATAATTTTAATTGATCATATTACAAAAAAGTATAAGAGTCGGTTATTTTTATTTTATTTGTCATGATTCTCTAATAAGTGGTTGCCCAGGCCTTCCCAGTTTCCCTTAATACGGAATTTACATGTTTTTTTTTCCATATTAGACTAATTGGTAAATCAGATATTTTCCGTTCATGTGATGATATTAAAAATTTAACTATCTCCGAGCGGGAAAAAATTTTCTAAATTATAATGGGTAGGACTGCGCTTGGAACCTCAAAATTAATATTAGCTTGCACCTGACTTGGGAATATTTTATAACAAATTATTAAGGGTTGAGCTGGGTTGATAAACTTTTTTAAAATTATAAGATCTTGGATGCTTCCTAATATTGTGAGCTTGAACCTGGCATGACATCTATCGTAAAAAATGAATAAAAATCTCATTCCCCGTCATTTTTGACGGGCTTTCTGCTAGTTTATATAAAAATAGTAATAATATAAATGTCTCCCTTTTCAAGGTAAAAATCTTGGGTATCACTTGACAATTTTTGCGATAAAAGACAAAAATCAAATGAATATTATAATCGACCATCATTGGTAGCCTCTTCATTGTTGTTAGAATTGAAAGGTTTGGGAGAGGATAAAAAACATAGTTTAATCTAAATAAAAAAAGATAATGGATTAAATAAGGAAGAGTATGAAGATCGAAACCAAAATAACAAAATTTATATTTTCCTTTATTCCTCTACATCAATTATAAAATAATAAATTATAGAGTAAAAATATACAAAATTAACATTATAAACGATATATTAAAAACTTATAAAAATTTTAAAACAAAAATTGAAAAGTATTATAATATTCATAAAATCTCAAATATATATCTTTACTTTAATCCTCATTTACATAATAATATTAATATTCTTCTAATTTGAATAAGACATTTTTCGTGTAACGTATTATTCATCTGAATATTACAACACTCATCCACATAAGTTAGACTTAGACCCACCATTCTACAAATGACATACTTCCCTTTCTCTTTTATTCTTTATCCGATGACTTGTTTTAATCACATATTGACTGGTCTTCTATGTTCTAGCTACAATTGCCTCCTGTCTCGTATTTTTGCTTATAATGACTGTTTGTATCCGATTACTGCTTTATTGCCTTTACAAAGTTTATTTCTTTTAATAACAGATTGAAACTCTTGGATCCTATCTTCTCCCGGTAAATAATTATCTCTTAATCTCGGTAGGCGTTTGACAAATCAGATTAACACTTGCTTTTCAACGATTCACAATTGCTAGTCAACAATTATCGATTGATACTAGTCTTTCTTACAGCTCTGTTTCTTCTAAAGTCCGCCTTAAATTCTTTGATAAATTATCCTAGTTTTCGTTTGTTTCTAATGGTCTCTTGTAACTAATGATCAGCGCTTTATCTCGGTAAACGATTGACAATAATTGGCCTGCGATTAACGATTGTCTTCACGAATTCTTGTTCCTATAATCGTCGACTTTCGATCCTATACTAAAGTTTCGGTAAATCATTGGCGATAATGATCAGCGATTAACGATTGTTTCCACGAATTCTTGTCCCTATGATCGTCGACTTCATTGATTCTATTGTTTATCTATCCTAACTGATCTTTTTAGTCTTATGTCCTAGTCGTTTCTACCTAAATTATTCTATTAGACCCTTCATAACTTCTAAAATATTTTAATGCTTTTTTTTAAATTCATTTTTAAATTTAAAATACATAGTTCAAATATACCAAAATAAATTATATAAATATGTTTAATTCATCTTAAGTCTAAGTTTTCGCATCTACTCAAATTCTGCCTAACATAATCTATTAAATTGCTTAACTTCTCTCCGATGACATATGTCATTGCTTCTCTATTAATTCCTAAAATATTTGCTCACTTTTTTCTCTAAATTTTAAATTAATAATACATAGCCCAAATATTCTAAATGATTTATATAATTATGTCAAATTCTACCACTTCTTTACCCTCAATTAGCCTAGATACATATCTTCATTGAACCATTTGCCTGTAGTTGTCCTTTAGCTATCTTGATCCTCATCTTTTGTCATCCATGTCTAAAGCTGAATTCAAATCTAAAATTCTCTTGATTATTTTGAATCTAAAATTCTCTTGATTATTTTGAATCTAAAAATCTCTTTGTTCTAAATTTTTACCCAAAAAAATATTTTTTTCTTCTTGTGACATTACGCATTTATTTCATTTTACTAATGAATTCTTGTACTCATATGTTCTTTAAGCAAAATAAAATGTCTATTTCTTTTCTTCTCCTTTATGCGGTTCACTCACATGTTCAAAAACAACTGTAAATATTTTTTTTATTCTTCTTTTTTGTTCATGTTTGTTCACTTTCGTTGTTAAAAAACAATTCAATTATGTTTATCATCAATTCCCACACAAAATTATGATTCTCATAATTATAGCACAATCGATTATGTCTATAATCATTTTTAAAACACATAAAAATGTGATTCTATAATTCTTGCACCACTTGTTAAAAAAAACAAATCAGGGGCGTCACTAGCCTTTACAATTACTGGGGGCTCAACTAAAAAAAATATGGGGGCTTCGCCCCCATTCTCCATGTATTGCGGGCCTTTGACCCGCTTTTGTCCCGCCTTCGGCGGCCGGGTTTTATATTAATATATTTTACTTTTTTAATTGAAATTTGTAAACTCTGAACAATTATTATGAATTTAATCTTTTGTCATTTATTATACAAATAATAAAAGTATAACAATACAAGATATTTCTAAATATAATATTTTTTAATATAAAATATTTATCCATTTATTACAATATTAAATATTTTCGATTGCGAATATAAAAAAATCTCTGTCTAAAGAATTACAAGTGATAAAAAAAGGTTAACCTCAATTGATAATAGTTTTTAAAAACCACACAGGGCGATATAATTTAGCAAACTACATTGACAAAAGGTCATTAAACTATAAAGCTGTGTTACCATTTTAGACAATGTTTTATAGAATTGACCAGGCTTGTTAATTGATCCTTTTAAAAAGATCGAATTCCGATCACGATATTTTCAAAAAAAGAGGATCGAAATCCAGGATCGACCTATTTTTTTAAAAAAGGATCGCGATCCTTTTCTTATTTAAATTTCTGGAGGAAATTTCTAATCGATGCAAAATTAACTAATATAAATATAAATTAAATATTGTATAAATTTATTGCAATTGAATAATAATATAATAACAATTAGAATATATTTATTTATAATTAATATTAGCCTTTAATAATAAAATTTTTCTAAGTTATTATCATTTAAACATCCACGTCTTTAATTAAACACATGTTTAGCTTTACTATACGCGTTCCACAGGAGCGCTTGATGGCAAAGGTGTTATATTCAATAATATATTTTTTTAATTAACATAAGTATTAAAAATATTCATTGAATCATCATTTGAATAAAAAAAATTAATTGAACCAGTATTTGTGAAGAATTTTTCCCAAAGAAGGTATCTATTTTATCCATACATTCATTTGAAGCATCTACATGTGGTTGATCCTGCTTATTTCCCAAAGGGCAGTTGATTTTTCTTTTACCAACAGATTTTATGGTAGATTAATATAAGGCCAATTTATCTTATATTTTGGGTGAATTATTGCTGCCAATATGTTACTGTCATAAATTAATTTATTATTAAATAAGTGATCGTTCATATAAATCAGGTATCTGCAAAACTTAGCCCTTATTAACATATCAATAAATATTTTATTAATTATTTAAATGATTCTTATTATATGCATATTGTTATGCTCTTCACAAATAAATTATAAAAAATTTATTAGAAGTTGAATATTTAATATGAACACGAATTGAAGATGCCAATTTAATTTATTAAATATAGTCAAAATCTAAAATAACATAAATAAATAACTAAAACGTAAAAATATAAAATGAAAGACAAACTAAAAATTATAAAAAAAGGTTTTCCTTTCTTTTTCTTCTTGGTATTACATTTTTTATCTCTATATTTATTTATACCACTAAAATTTTCATACCATCGATATTATTTTATATAATTGTCCTTTAATTTTCTAAAATTTAACCTTTAGATTAACTTTACAATTTAAACATTTTATCTTTACAAAATTTATATTCGAATTTCTTTAAATTTATAATTAATTCATCGGCAAAATGTATCTTTATAAGAATTAATTACTTCTAAATGCCTTTTTGGTTTGAACAACTAATCTTTGAATAAGATATTTTGTTCTTACATATTTACACTGATCATTGTATAGTTACTTCCATCAATTTCACATAAAGTAAAATACTTACATAAATTATGAAATGGTAAAAGATTATCATTCTCACTTATATCTTATTTTCTAAATCAATAATGGAGAAAATTATTAAAACCTAGAATTTATTTATATTATATATAATATAATTTAATAAATAAAACTTGTAGGCTATAAATCTAGTTCTAGATAAAATTTAGGAAATTGTTAATAAAATAAGGTGGAATGAAAGTTGATAAAATATGATGTAGATAGATATTTTTTTAAAAATTAATATTTTAATTTAATTTTCAAAATTTTTATTTTATTTATTGCTTTTTAGGTAAAAAATTAATTTTTAAAAAGATCGGGATCGAAAATTAAAATAAAATGATCTCGATCACGACCTCAATTTAAGTCAGGATTATAAATCCGGGAAAATTGACAAATTTAGGATCGAATCCAGGATCAAAGAACTTTTGATTCGATTGACTAATAAGGAAAAAATTTTAGGCCTAGCCAAATCAATGATTATTAAAGAGGATAATATAAACGACTAATCCAAATCTATATGGGTTAATGATAGTTAGTAAGCAAAATTTTCTAAATACCAACCTAATTTGCTAAATACCGAGCAAAATTAATTAAAATCTAATTTTATTTAACATAAATTATGCAGTATCACATGGTCAAGTCCGGTCTCTTATATATTATCCCCCCAAGGATGGAACCACCAAGTTGAAATCAGAAAAAAAGATGATCTTTGGGATTCGGACCCAGAACCATCGAATTGGTAATCGACGCTCTAGAAAAATCCCTATTTTGCAAATATATATTATAAATAAATTTGGTTGTAATTATCCAATTGAAAAATAAACAAAATACGAATGATAGGTACAACCTTGAGGCAGTATCTATTATTAATCGACTATATGGTGGTTAGACCTAGATGATATTATGAAACTAGATAAGTAATCGAGAAAATTATTGTAAGAAATTAAATTTCTAATAGATTATCCATTTTTAATGATATATAACCGACTAGACAGTTATTGCTCATTTAGATTATGCAATATATGCTCTCAGCAGCAGGAGTAATAATCAAATTGCATTTCCATACAAATAATAGATGCTGGTTAATTTGTGGTCATAATCATGACGCTCACGATGTAACTCATATCAGAATTTATTATGTTAGATAAATTGATAAAACAAAAGCACTAAGAATCTTTAGAAAAAATTGTGCAAATATATTGAAGCCTTGAGTTATTTACACGGTAAGTATGACATATTAGAAATGAATTATTTAGTAGCTAGAAAATAAGGACCAGAGTGATATGATAAAAGCAATTAAGATCTTATATATTATTGTATTGTCAATGTATTCAAATATTTCTAATTATTTTTTTGCAGAAACAGGCGGTCATATCAAAAGTAAGCATTTACTGTTGGTTTCTGATTTTTCCCTATATCAAAAATAAATTTTTTATAAATACCATGTCTTTTAGCCAATTTTGGATAATGTTAAAAAAAATTTATAAAATAAACATTAAACTATATATTTACTCGCAGATACTAACGCCTAAAATTGCGTTTCATGATATAAATTATAAGGTTAAATTATTTGATAAAATAGGTTCTCTACGCCGGTTAGTTATTGTTGCATATTCATTTATAAAGTGATCCATAGAAATGTTATTATAATATTTTTTCTATGCTCAATAGAGCCAACGAATTTAATTTTTCCAGACCCATTGTCGATCGAATATATGTTTTTACCCGTTTTAATGCTGAAAACGATCATCTTTCACATGAGGATGATTTAAAAGGTTAGTTGGCACAATTTTAAAGCAATTATGTATACGGAATATATTGATGGGTACGATGTTTATCAAATCTATTATTTATTTACACATAGATTTGCATTTTATATTAGAGGTTAAAATATAAACCTTTAATATTGCCTATTCTTCCATTGGGTCAATAAGATTATAATGTAAGATAAATGATTTAATGATATCACTATTTTAAAAAAAGGGGGGAGGAGGAATGTAAAGCACTTTTAGCTATTAATATATCTGTGTTTTCTTGATAAAATCTTTGTTTTAATTCATTTACCATAATATCCAAAATTGGATAAAAGACATGACACTTATAAAAAGTTTTTGTTTGATCAGAATAATTAGGAGAAACAATAATATCTATCTAAATAGAATCATTTAAAATGGTCTAAGGTATATTTGTTCTTTTATTTGTTATTTTTATATTTGCAAAATTTATTTGCTTAGGTTTATAATGAAGATAAATACGAATTATTTCTTGAGAAAGAAATGATAAGAGACTCAATAAGAGCCAATGCTGTTGATATGTCTGAATCTGATTTTTGCAAAAATAAAGAGAAATATTGGAACAAATGGATAATAATTTTTGGAATATAAACATACACATAATTGTATATATAAAATTCTCTTTGCTTTCTCCATATCACCATGCTCTATATTTCATATATAAGAAATAATTGCAAGGAAAGTCATTTTTACTGCCTCTATCGTTCTAAAAAGGAATCCCCAACGTGTTGAACTCAAGGCATCAATATTTTTCGATTTTGACTAGTGATATTAAATGGCTCCATTTGAGCCGATTTTTAAATATGGCCAACACAAGATTTTGACCAGAAAAATATTGCCAAAGCTTTGAGATTTCGCTAATAAATTATAAACCTTTGTGCCATCTATGAGAAAAATCTTCAGACTTAAGTTATTTTCTTATATATAAAATATTAGGTCGGACGTTTTTAAAAATCGGCTCAAATCGAACCGTTTAACAACACTAATTTTAAACCTAATTTTAAACCTAATTTTAATTTAAAATCAAGAAATTTATTATGATGGATAACTTATATTGAGAAAAAAGCATTAATTCCTTCTAATACATTAAAAAAACTACCTAGACTGAGGTACTGATTTGCAAGCAGAGATCAATACAGGTTGAGTTTATGCGCATAGTAGGGCACATATATATATCCATTTTATGATTTTTGCGATATCTTTCCTGGACTCCTGAAAGATGACCTTCATAACACTTGCACCATCATATGCTTGAGCAACGCAAATTGCATTTAATTGTTGTTTAAGGTTGTTATTAGTGTCTATGTTAGGGTGCATTCATAGTAAGCGACAGAGACACGACAAAATACAAATATATGCAATTATCAATGACTATTCATAATGAGCTTTTGCGCGACACGACATTCCCGTCACATCTGTTGCATTAAACAAAGAAATCAAATTTTTATTATTTTCAAAGTGACATTGTTACAATATGGCCGAAATAGCAAATTTGCAAATGAATTTTTGAAATGCTTTTAAAATAATAATGTTATATATGTATATATAATTTTAGAATATAAATAAATTATGTTATATATTTTTAATGATTTTTTTATAGATAATTAATAAATAAGCTTTGATCAATTCAATCAGGTACTATTCTTGTCTTTATGGCAAAAAATGCATAGGGTATAAACATACACAGAATAATAACTCTATATGAGAATCAATATCAGCTGAAAATAATATTGGAACAGGTAATTAAAGAGTATATTAATTTGAAATATTTTTCTTTTGCAGTAGAGATGGCAAAATTAGCATGGAAAAATCTAAGAGATTGCTTTATGAGAGAGCATAAAAAATTAAGATCTTTAAAGAGTGATTCAGGGGCTAATCACATTCCCACTTGGCAATTGTACCATAATTTGGCCTTTCTAATTCCAACCATACAACCAGGGAAGGATAAACTTGGATAGTTGCATCCTGTTCCCAAATATTTAACCAATTTTGATTATGTAAAATAAAATTAATAATATAAACCTTAGTGTGATCATCAATTTTTTCTTCTACTGATGTGGGATTTTTAATAAAATTTGTTTTTTTTTACCATTAGTTTTGATTTAATATGGGTTAAAACATAATAAAAGGTTTACTAAATACAAAATATTAATATAGATTATATAATGAAATATATACTTTGGTTAATCTATATAATTGTAAAACTTCTCAAAGGATATAAAAGATTCCTTTAGTGTTTTTGTTTTATCAACATATCTAACACATGTACTATATTGCTCATATAAGTTAACATCATGAGTGTCATCAGTGGACAGCAAAATAGCCTGCCTCCCTTATTTCTGAAGCTATGTACTTTAAGATTGTTTCCAGCTGCAGATAGCATTTGATTTTGTGCTGAGATGATCAATAGTGATGGTGGTTTATATACCATTAAAAATGGATCATACTCTTTAAACAGTTTAATATTTCACAATAATTTCCTTGATTATTGCTTGTCTTATTTTCATGATGCCCTTTAAGAGAAAGTTCTAACTTACCACCTAGTATTATAATTTTGAATAATCGTTTTAAATATTATCTACTTTCAAGTATTGTTGACTTAGTTGGAGCTATAAATTTTTCTTAAATGGTCCCTTCTATCAAAGATTGTTTAAATGGTTCCAAATTACATTCGTTGCATGACCATTTGTTTCTCCTTGAGTTGTTAAGTATTCTTTTACCTTACGAATTTGATAACCATAATCAAAAGGTATCCTTTTCGGAATTGTGTAGGAAAATTACGATAAAACAAAAAATAGAGTTTCTGGTAATGCTATATTCAATCCAAGGAAAGGATTTTTACTACTGAGATTGAAAGCATCTTATATCTTTCCTCAATCTAATATATGGGTATGCACCTAATATAGGTTACATAGGTCCAGTTGTTTTAGTACCCAGATTTCTGAAAACAGTGACAAATATTAATATATGAATTAAAACATTCTAGCTTTTACAAAAATTGTGATAAATATTATATATTTGAAGAAAAATATTGTTAAAACGAAAAAAATACTTGTATAGTTTTCATTTTTAGATTGAGCCACACATATAACTTCTATTATTTTATAAATAAAATATCTTATATAAATTAATTTACCTTTTCTTTGCTTCTGTCCTTACATTATTTATAACCTTCTCATTCACAATGAGCCTACTTTCTTTAAAGATTAATTTTGAAATGAATTTCATCAAATGTAATTTGTTCTAATACAACTTATTTATCCAATATATACCTTTATATGGATTATTGTTACCAACAATCTGGCTTGTTGTAGCATCCTCTTCAGATTCCATGCTTATAACAAATTTTATCTTTATATATAAAAAATTAAACATTTCGATATAACTATGGACTGGATCTCACATATATCTTCAGCAGATTGAGACACATTCATGTACAGGGTTGCCAGGTTTAAAATTTTCAAATTGCGGGAAAAATTTGATATTTTGCGAGAGAAATATGAAAATTGCGGGAGAAATATGAAAATTGCGGGAGAAATATGAAAATTGCTAAAAAAGGGCCCGCAAAAGGGGCCGGGCCGGGATTTTGAATTGACTCAATTATCCGCCTATTATTTTTTATAATTAGTTTATATAAATACAAATTCGATAACTATTTTTCAAAATAAAATAACATCTTGATTTATTAAAATATATTAATTTATAAAAAAGAAAGTAAACAAGATAAAATTTTATAAAAAACAAACGATTTAAATTTTTCAATGTAAAAAATATATTTTATGCGAATGTCCAGCAGAACATCCGCAATTGGAAATCTACCTTGTGTGTGTGTATAACATTATAGGGATAGGCGCTTAATTATCACGTATCACGTTTAAATATATAAGGTAATATTTTACTCATTTCAATGATAATTATTTTATTTATTATTGTTCAATCACATTATTATAATCAGTGCAGGAGAGTATATCTACATCCATTGCAAAACAAAAATATTCTCCAAAAAGAAGAAATAATACAGATGCAACTACGGTTGCAGCAATTGTAATCACTTATATTGTAGTACAATATTAACAGAGCTACTTATCATTACAATGTAGGTAGAATCTTTCCACATAATATTTAACGACTCCAAGATAAATGAAGACTTCACTAGAACAGAGCAAGGATATCATCAATGTTTTAGAGCCTGAATTCAGGAGGTCAATTCTTGAAGATTTGAAAGATGGGCATACATATGCATTTCTAACAGATGTATCTAATAAGGGAAATATTAAAATATTTCTTTTGATCCTTCGCTATTTCAACAAAATCAAGGACATTTCAAGAAAACTATTAAATTTTTTATCCTCAAATAGTGAAAAATCCAAAGACATAGCTTACCATATAATGGTTAATATAGCAGATTCGCGATTACATGTCAACTTTCTGATCTGATAATGCCTCAATGAATTTGGAAAAAACCAGAGGGTATTTACAGAATTGAGTCAGTACAATGTTGGTTGCGATATGTTCCTGATACCCGCCATCTATAGAATTTAAAAATTTTATAAACCTTTAAATATTTCTTAAATAAAGATTATAAAAGCTGCCCTAACATTTTGAAAGTTTTTTTCAGTAATGAATGGCAGAGGTATATTTAGGAATGATTTCACATCTAGGAAATCTACTACATATTGTTAATGTGCAGTTGCAATCAGAAGAATCTTAACAAAGATTCACCAAATTATGCTGTAGATGTGTTTGACAATAAATTTTATGGTGCCATTGCTAAAACTATATTAAAATGTTCAAATATTTTAAAAATACCGATAGACATTGATGTCTTGTTTGAGGATATTGTAATGCTCTCTATTTTTAATTTACAATGTAATAAATATATTATTTTATGCGAATGAATAAATAAAAAAATATGGAAAATTAAATATAATGTTAATTATATATTAATGAGATTTAAATAATGGAACTAAACGTTCACCGCCATTATTGAGATACTTATAAAATTCCTGGCATGACATATTATAAATTTGTTTAACCATTAGCTCGGCCTCTAATCTTGTTAAAGTAATCCTTTTTCCAGGCAGTCCTCATTAGGCTAAAAATGCTCAGATGAGGCCAATGACATATAATATATGTCATTGGATTAGGCATTAGAATATGAGGTAAAGAAGACATACTCGCAATTTTTTTCCAAGCATGGGGATTTATTGTTATAATTCTACCCGTTTCTCCTCTGCTTTTAGACAATCTAACTTTAAGTATTCTGGCTAATCATAAAAAATGAGAGAATTACAATCTCCTCAAACAAGACATCAATGTCTTTTGGTATTTTTAATATATTTATTAAATTACAAAAACCATCAATTGACGGTTCCAAGGTCATAATATTTATACATTTGTAAATAGAGTTATTAAAATCAAATTTTGATCGTAAATATTCTAAAATTGTCTTAATAAAAATATCTGCTTCATTTAAAAATGTATTAATTAGAGTATTATTTGAACTCATAATATTTTTAGCAAAAGCGTCATAAAATTTATTATCAATTTTAAACTGTAGAGATGAACAGAGCTGTAGCATGATTTTGTGAATCTTTATTAATAAAGAATATTCTGATTGCAACTGAATATTAACTAGTAGATTTCCTACATGTGAAACTAATCCCAAATATGCCTCTGCCATTTCATGCTTGAAAAAATTTTTCAAAATTTTAGGACAGCTTTTAAAATCTTTATTTAAAAAGTACTTTTTTAATGGTTTGTAAAATTTTAAAATTCTTGGCAGGTATTAACGATAAGCACCTACAACTCACACCATTCCAAGTCAGACCACTCCATCAACTCTTTTAATTCATTAACTCTTTTAGTTGATGAATTAAATTCGTTAGAACATCTCATCATAATTATTTCGACATCCACAGATAGTACATTCATTGCCTTCTTGCAATAATCATGTAGTATATGGCAAATACAGTCAATTGGTATTAATTCATTATTGTGCTGCCTCAATTAGGTAAATACACTTTGGTTTTTGCCAAAATTTTCAGAGACATTATCAGCACAGAAAGCTGACATGCAATTCATTGATTATGTGGTTTGCTACATCGTTAAATTTTTCACTATCCGAGGAAAAAATGTAACAGTTTTATTGAAATGTTCTTATGTTGAAATAGCGAAAGATCAAGGGAAATGTTTTAATATTTCCCTTAGATGCATCTGTCAAAATTGCATATGGATGCCCATCTTTCAAATCGTTTAAAATTGACCTCTAGGATTCAGGTACTAAAACACTTGTGATAGCCTTGTTCATTTTTGTTCTACCACAAGTCAGGTTTGCACTTATATTAGAGTCGTTAAATATCATGGGAAAAAGATTCGACCCATATTGTGATGATATAGCTCTGTGAATGTTGAACTACATGATAAATGTATACGATTTCCGCAATTGTAGTTGCATCTGTATTATTTATAATTTTTAGAGAATATTTTTGTATTGCAATCGATGTTGATATACTCCCCTGTACTGATGAATGAAATGATATTGATTTATTATTGGATAAAAATAAAACAGGATATAATATAAATTTACAAACTAGACATGTTTTTCGAATAAATATTTAAAATTTATTTTAAAAATATAAAAATAATCAATTACTGTCTCTCAAAATTATTATTTATATATTAAAAACGTTAAAAAAAATTTTAAAAAATTGCGGTAGATTTTTGCGGGAGATTTCCAATTGTGGTAGTTTAGCGGGAGAGAGATGTCTGCGTGCTAACTAAAAAATTGCGGGAGTCTCACGCTGATGGGGGGAGACATGGCAACCCTGTTCATGTATAGTTTCTATTATTTTATAAATAAAATATATATAAATTAATTTACCTATTTTCTTTCTTTTAACTTTTTTGTTTTCAATTTTATATCTCTTATCCTTAGAACTAAAATTATTCGTCTTTCAATATCTAAAGCATTTTGAAATTGAAATACTGTATTTTAAATATTCTTGTTCACCAGCTTTAGTATTGAATGCTCTTCTTTGGTCTAAAATATCAAAATTGTAATTGTTGCCAGTATTAAGAGCAGTCATCTCAAAATCATTGCTACTTTTTTCTTTAAATTTTTTTTTAAAAACCTTTTTAAAAAGAGACACAATTAAGTTAAAATAGTGATTTTAAACTCAACTCGGTTAATTACAATATTAAATTTGTTAAATATCAATTAATAAATGATTATATTTATTTAATTATTTATTTAAAATAGTTTAAATAATAAAAATTAATTAAATTTTAACTGTAATAATGCTAAATTGGTATTTAAACATTTTGCATAGTATTGATAATCCATTTTTAACATAGAATTTGATTGCAAGATGAGATAGTGAAAATATAATTTATATGTATTAATATAATCTAGTGATTAAAATATTATTCATTTGATAAAAATTTATATAGTTTTATTAATTTTTAAATAATAAAATTAAATCTATATATTACTTAATAGAATTATAAAAGAAATCGTTCAAGGGACAAGGGCAATCAGAAAAATTTATTTTTAGTTCAAGAGGATATTAAAGAGCCATTAAAAAAAATTGCTACAGGGGGCTATTCAGATTTTTAGGAGGCTCGAACCCCTGCGCCCCCCCCATAGTGACGCCACTGATCTATGGTGAATAATATAATAATTTGCATTCATTGCTTAAATATTTTACGAAGTCATATGATGGCAAAAACGAAGCGTGAAGTTTAGTGCCATCGAAGCAATGGACTTCCTATTTTTATAAACAAACCTTTACAAAATATTAATATGATTTATGAGATATCTGAATTACTCTTTGTTTTTGAGTAACATAATAAATTGTTAGATTACTCTTTAATAATTTTTTAATTGAAATAGATGACTAATCGATAAAATTTTTATTCCTATTAAATAATAAGATCCCGGATCTGAACTTGCGGGTAATGAAGACAAAGTTAAAAAATTTTGAATTTATTAAGTTTTAATAAGTTGGTGTTGATTATTATTCAAAAAGAAATTTTTTTATAATTTATATCAAAATATTGAGCTAAAATGTATTTTTAATAAATTTTCAAGAACCCGATTAAACTAATTACTTATTTTAAAAAAAGATAAATATTTATTAGAAAAGAAAGGTAAAAGTAAAATACAAAAAAAATTATTTATCTTTTATTTATTAAAAAAAAATAAACATCTTTTTATTTGTTTTCCCAAGGCATATTTTCTAAACATAAAATTACATAATATTATCGAATAAATTGTGACAATACATTCGCTTGATTTTCTCTCTTATATTAAAAAAGTAAGCAATTTCATATTTGCTTCTTACATATATAAATATTTTTAATGTAGTAAAAATAGTATTAATTTTTTTAACGTAGTATAAAAATTATATTAATTTTATTTAGGCTGCGTCCAAAATATAAAAAAATACGATTAGCAAAGTTTTGAAAGCTTTATAGGAAAGAAAAGAAGGCCCAAAATATAATTCTAAAAAATTTTAAAAATTTAACCTACAATTTTATCAAAATTTTAAAATTTTCAAAAATTTTAAAACAATATAAATTTTTTAGAAAAATTAAACGGGACACAGTACTTCTCCCGCATTTATAGACGCTTCGTCACTGAATAATGCCCATGATAAAAATATTAATATAGTTATAATTTAATATTGCTTTTTCATATCTTAAATATTTCAAAGAATAAAACAATATTGTAAGAAATCATACATCAAAAATACATTATTTATTAAAAAAAAGCTATACACGACTTGAATCCTAATTTCTCAAACTAAGCAAAAAATTAGTAATAAAATTTCCAATATTATGAAAAAATGTAAGATATCTTTATAAATTAGCAATCCCATAGTACATATTTACCGCTATTGCTGATATGTTAATTTTTAGACTCTCAAGCTATTATTTATTAAGCATAGAGTCTGTCTTTAATCTATTGTCCCAGTAGTACGTTTATTCAACATTAAAAAGCAGCTACTTAAAGAAATGAGGGAGTGCTTATTATGAAATATTATAAATGATTTTTCTTTTTCTTAGAGCTACGTTTGTTTAATATAGCTAGGTAAGTCATATAATGAACAATCATATGCGTAGCCAGGATTTTCATAAGGGGGGGGGATTAAAAAATTACTGGGAGATTCGCCCCCAGACCCCCTTTTGGGCGGGCCTTCGGCCCGAACAAATATGAAATATATTTTTATTAGTTTATATAAAATAAAAATATAATAAATTACTTGTATTGTATATACCTTATAAAAGCATGGTAATAATTTATTCCAAACAATTATAAGTAATTTATTTATAAAAAGTAAGTAGACATATAGTTGATTTTACTCTATTATATAGAATTAGTTATAAAATACTAGGTAAAATTCCACTTTTACAGACATATTTGATAGTTAGAGAATATATTACAGTTATTAATGAACAGTTAGAGAATATATTACAGTTAATAATTTAACATATTTTACTAATCAATGCTCTTGATATTAAATATAGCAACAATTTGCATTCAATTATTTGACGCCATCTATTTATTTTAATTTATTCTTCATATTATTCATCCCACAATGTCATCAAAAGATATTTTCTGATGTCCTTATCACTATTTTATAGTTTTCTATAAAATATATTATTCGCTATATTGGTAAAAATTACTTGATTGTCATTTGATTAAATCTACGACATATAATATTCCACTGTTTGTATTGTGCTTTAATATTTTTTTAATTTATGATTTGATTTTATCAATAGTTTTAAAATTATATTTTACTTTTATTAAGATTAATAAATTAAAATTACTCACTTTATAAAAAATTATATTTTATATATTATATTATTTAGTAATTTTATGGATCTATTATTAATAATTATAATACATTTCACTTCTGTCTTAAGACTTTGGCTTATATTCCATTTATTAAAAAACATTTTTGGTTCATTTTATATATTTATAAATTTATTTTCCCAAAAATTTATAAATTATGATGAATAGTTAAATTATTATTTAAGATATATGCATACATATTTGAGGGTCAGGGAGTGGGGGGAGGACTAAGGGGGATATTTTTTATTAGCTAAAAATGATATTTACAAAAAGTGATAAATTTCTGAGGGGGGGGGGAATTTCCCCTTGTCCCCCCCCCTGGCTACGCCTATGTGAACAATATATTTTTAGAAAATTGATATAACTCATATGTATCTATTAAATATGAGTCGCGTGTGTAGCCAGAGGGCAAGGAAAATTCTCCCTTTTGAAAATTAAAATTTTCTCTTAAATATCTTTATAAGTTAATAAAAATTAACCCCCCCCCCCCAACACCCCTTAAATGTATGCGATATCAACATAAAGAAAAATTTGAAAGAAAAATTAGTATAAGTTAATAGTTTTTAAAATAAAGACCATAATTCAAAATATTTAGAAAAAGAACATTTATATTTTAAAAAGTAGAAGCCTAAAATTATTTGTATAAAAATTTAATATACCAAGTGCCAACAATAAGAAGACATAAAGATCTCTAATAAAATTTATGGGGAAAAAATTACCTAATAGTGCATTCCCCTATATTACTTTAGCGAAATCCTGACCGCCTATATATAAAATATTAAGATTTGGGTATTATATAAATTTTTTCTTTTTTATTATATTATATTTAAATTATATTTTTAATTTCAATTATTCAAAATATTTAAGATATATATATATTAAAACTTATATAATAGGATAAAAAAAATCATATATTTAAAAAAATATATACTAAAAATGATATGAACTAAAATATTACACACAATGTATACTTATAATAATTTTATCATAGTTTTTAATAAACGAGAAAACAACCAGATATTTTAAAAAATTAATATTTCTACTGTTCTTTATTTAAATAGTTGATATAAAATGCTATAGTATAGTTTATAAGATTGCAATTAACATCAACATATTTTGTAAACGTAAATGTAAAAATTATTTTTATGAATTTAAAAAAATTTCTTACATTTGGTAACAATTTTCTCAAAACACTTTTAACCCATTTCCTTTATGGTAAATTATATTTTAGTTACATTATTCTATTATTTATAAAAGGTTTCTCTAGCTCGACCATTGGTCACTGTGTATACAGATAAAAATGAAAATAGTGGCAAGTATATTAAAATGCCTGCAGTTTTTAAAGCACCCTTACGGCCGGATTTAGTTCAGTTTGTCCATGATCAGATGGCTTTAAACAAAAGGCAACCTTATGCCGTTTCTACCAAAGCAGGTATAAAACTATTAAAATGATGAAATTAGGTCCGTGTTTATGAACTCTGATTTTAAATAACCTTCTGACATAATTTTTTGATTTTATTTAACATTGCATTTCGTAGGTCATCAGACATCAGCTGAGTCGTGGGGAACTGGAAGAGCAGTGGCTCGTATTCCTAGGGTTAGAGGCGGTGGTACTCATAGATCGGGCCAAGGTGCCTATGGAAACATGTGTCGAGGTGGCCACATGTTTGCACCAACTAAAGTATGGCGTAAATGGCATAGACGCATTAATATTAATCAAAAACGGTATGCTATTTGTTCGGCTTTAGCTGGATCGGCAATGCCAGCATTAGTAATGGCAAAAGGTATCATATATTTTTTTTATCATTATAAATTTTATTTAACAGGTCATGTTATTGATCAGGTTCCAGAAATCCCTTTGGTAGTTTCTGATAAAATTGAAAGTTATAATAAAACTAAACAAGCAGTGACTATGTTGAGGTCAATTAAAGCTTGGTCGGATATTGAAAAGGTTTAGAAAATAAATAACTCATTTTATATTGAATAATTATATAGGCTAAAGACTCAAAAAGAATCAGAGCTGGTAAAGGAAAAATGAGGAATAGAAGAAAAGTTCAGAAACTTGGTCCATTGATTATATATAACAAAGATAATGGCCTCAAGAGAGCATTTGGAAATATTCCAGGTAATGATTTGCTATTTATTTTATAATCATTTGTATAGGGATACAAATGTTAAATGTTAGAAAGCTAAACTTGCTTAGAGTGGCACCTGGTGGGAAGATTGGTCGTTTTATAATATGGACAGAAAGTGCATTTAAACAATTAGATAAAATATTTGGCACATTTAAACATCCTTCAACTGTTAAAAAAGGATTTCAGTAAATTAAATTTATATTTATTTAGTCTAAATAATATATAGTTTACCATTGCCCATGATGGTTAATACTGATATAAATGCAATACTTTCAAGTGAGGAAGTGCAAACTGCAATAGACAATTGTAAGTCTAAAAAATGTGTTCCACATGTTAGACAAGTTAAAAGAAATCCTCTCAAACATCCTCATATTATGGCTACACTTAATCCATATTCAGTTGTAACTAAAAGAAGGAATTTCTGTATTTCATCGAAGCTAGGTAAAAAGGACTTAAAATCTCAGAAAAGGAAATTACAAGTTAAATAATTTAATAAAATGCTTTTAAATTTCTTTTACAAATAGAAGTCAAAAATTTTGAAAAATAAAGTTCAGAAGGTCTCCACTAATAAAACCACAAAAAAGACTACTAAATAGAAAAATATCTAATTTATAATATATTATTTAAATAAAAATTCATTTTCTATTGTTTATGCCATTTTTTACAAGATATTTTAGTTTATGATAAAAATGGAAAAGATTAAAATTATTTTCCAACCATGTTACGTTAATTTGATAACATATAGGCTTTTTCCAGCCCTGATAAATTTAAACTGTTCCATATTTAACTTAGACCATTACAATCATGGGTATGAAAAAGACCATGAAAATATAAATTCCAAAATTTATTTGTTACATTTATTATACATGTTGAATTAGGATATGGAATCAATTGGGATTTAAAATCTCACTTTTAATTTAAGATTTTACAATTCACTTTTGAACCTTTTCAAGTTTTAGCCTAAATGTCTTGTCTATTTAAAAAAAATTTAAATCCTACCCAAAGAAAACCTGCCCTTTGTAGACTTCTACTCTACACATGCTATGATATATTTCCCATAAAAATTGCTCTCAGTAAATTATTTAAAATTGAAATACTCCTTATGACAATAAAATTTTATTAGCTTATGTAATTTTTAAATGAATAAAAGATTGGTATTTAACATTTATTATATTGCCTGGTTATTATAAACCTGATTTTACATTTTGTGATCAGTGATAATATGATATATAATGCCAGCAATCATTTTAAAGGTTCAGTTGTAAGGAAAGTTTGCTAGGAGTTTTTATACTTTTGCCTTGCATTTATTTTACTAGATAGATTTTTATATATGCAGAGATGCAAACCTGGAAAAATTTTTGCCCAGGTTTGGTTCAGATTCTGTTTAAGGTTAAAAAATAGGTGGGTTTCAGGAAAATATTTTTGAAACTGGGTCTGGTTCTGGGTTCAGCTTGGGTTTAAGTATTTTTGAATTGATAACAAAGATATTCAATATTTAAAAAACTAGACACAAATTTGGTATAAAAAATAAATTTTTTATTTTATTTATAGAATATAGCTAAAAATACAAAGCATAGACATGAATAGATTTAAAAAAATTTCTTTAAATTAACAATATCCAATATAATAATTTTTTACTTTAATTTTAAAATATTATAAAATGTCAAATAAATTATTAATATTTTTATTTACAATTATACAAATATCTTATATTAATTTAAACAATACAGTGAACCCTGGTTCAAATAAAATTCCTGGGTTTGGTTTGGGGTTAAATTTTATAAACAGGTTTCAATATCAGTATGGGTTCAAATATTTTTCCCAAAAACCCGTGTTTTCTTCTCCTGGTTCGGTTCGAATCTCTATAAATGACATCAAATGGTTAAATAATAAGCTAAAACCAAATTTTATCTTGTATATTTATTCGATATGTTAACTAATATCACAATTAGGCCTATAAAAAAAGAATTGAATAATATTATTTGTATGAATACGAATAATGTTGATTAGAAAATTCTTCTAAAGCTATATTTTGCAATAAAAATAATAAGATGTTAATGACACATTCTACTTAAACTAATTGTCATTAAATATCAAAATTTACAAAACAATTGACCAAAATCACCCGATTTTTAGAATCAGAATTGCTTATTTAAATTCCTTTGTGTACATCATTTCTTTGGTCTAATATATTCTCAAATTTTTTTAAAATTTCTAAAAATGCAAGTGATCTCATTTTATAAACATCAAAATATAATTACTGAATCTGAATTTTGGCAACCTGTTTTTCAAGCATGAAGACTTTTCTCCTTCAAAGATATTCTATTCTTCATTATCATATTTGTCCCTACTGAGTCTAACCCCTCACATGAAGCCAAAGATCTCTAAAAGTTGCCATTTCGACAACACGGGAAAATGATCCTCATGCAATCTCCACTAATGGGCTCTTGATACTCATGCAATCTCCACTAATGGGCTCTTGATACTCATGCAATCTCCACTTTGGGCTCTTACTGGAATCGATTCTTAATTTATTAGTTTCAAGTTCAACCTTGCATATTGATGGAATGATATTGTTTGAGTATTTTATCCACGTTGACTGGACCGGAGTTGGGCAGGTCCAAAAAAAGAATCTAGATACAGATTCTTTATGAATAATGAATCTTAGATTAATAGTATCTTTTTCAAAATATCAAAAAAATACAAGATAAAAGAAACTTGTATCTTTAACCTAATTAGAGTATCTTAAATACAAAATACTTATAAGTTATCATTATCTTAAATTAGAATAGTTTATAAAATACAGTTTTATTATTTATTTGTGAAGAACATTACATACGCATATAATGAATATTTACAATAAGTAATAAAATATTTAATGATGAGTTAATTATAATCAAACATTTTAATATTAGTAATAGCTAGACATATGCGCCGACAGCATTTTCGGCGGCGGCGTTTCTTTTTTTAAAATGATCGGCTGGCGGCGGCGAATCGATATGAACGCCGCCACAAAAATCGACGGCGGCGCGGCGGCGTCAAAAATTTTTCTAGCTTAATTTTTTTTAATTAAAATAATAAATTCATTGGAAACACTTTTAAAATAAAATTTATGCTTTATTTTGTTTATAATATTTAGATTTATAGGACATAATAATGATCTTTTAGAGTTCAGAGTGAGCCCAGCTATGGAAAATACACGCTCGCTGGGTGTGATAGTAGCTGGAACGCACAAGACCTTTCTAGCTAATATTGAAAGTTTAGGAAGATTCAATGCTCTTATTTTCCAAATATCTAAGACATCTTTTATCTCTAAATTATAAGGCGAAAATAATGAATAACACTTTTTTTCTAAACTAGTTAAACAGTCTTGTTATTCCAGGTTATTGATGTTTCGTTTCGTAGCCAATGACTTAAGATAATCGAGTTTTGAAGCAGCTTCCGTCTTTTCACATTCGTTTAATTCGTCAGTGTAAGGCCGTAGAGAGTGAATAAAATATTACTTGCTAATTTTATGTATTTGACTTCTTGCCCGTTAATATTTTCTGATTATTTTTTGTTTCTAAATTATACAATAAATTTGATTTGGTAGTTTATTAACTTGACATAAAAATTGCACCAGAGTAATATTTTTTTCCTTTAAATTTTCATTTACTATGTTTATAAATTGAAAACAAGGAATGTGCTCCTAACAACTAAGTAAAAAAATAAAACAGAGAAATAATATAAAAAATAATTTATGTATTTTAAAATACTACCTCAAGATCGGTTACTGGAAATCTATGATCAAATTTAGTAAGCATGTTTTGTTTAAGGAATGTTATGGGAGGACTATCATATTCTTTTACAATTAAATGATTAATTTCACTACGAAATAATAAGGATAAATTTATAGTAACTCCTTTTTGGGTGGATAAAAATTCAACAGTTTTTTTTACCAGAATCCATTTTTTATCTTTTATAGGGTCAGTTGTATCTTTTACAATGGGTTTGAAAATTAACTTTAAATTTTTTTTAGATATTTCTTCTTTACGTGATAAGTCATGTTGATATTTTTTGAAAAAGATTTGATTCGATAACTAATTAAAAAATTGACAAATATTTTTAAAATAATCAAAAAATTTACTCTGAAAATGAATAATTATTTTCTTCCTCACCATCTTTATCAAGTTCTATTTGCAAGCATATATATTACAAAAGACTTTATCTGTCGCATAGCAACACTGGTTCTCTTATTATTTATGTCAGTTTAAGGATTCAAAATGTTTCCATGCAAAAGAAGGCTTTGCTTGCAAGGATATACTATATTTTGTTACAGGGTATTGCAATGCTGCATCCATTATAATTGTTTTAGTCATGCTATTTTTATATATGTTATAATGGCAACAAAATAAAAATCATTAATTAAAATTTCCTTTTATGATAAAAAATAAATTTTATATAACAAGTTGTAAATTGCATTATGGTTTTATTAAAAATATTTGAAGCATCATAAATTAAAAGAATAAAATCTAGAATAATATCAATAGCTTTTCTATTTTAATGTCCTAATCTTATTTTATCTAGCTTCGTCCTGCCTAAAGTGAGCGAACGTGTATTATATGGATTGTTACAAATCAAATTTATCGCAAATAATATTTATTTATTTTAAAAAATAAAATCGTATTTTTTAATAATTCAAAAAATATTTAATATTTTTCCTTTAATTACAATTCATAAATATTATTTATAATAATATAAAATATGTATCACGCCGCCACGTCGCCGAATTTTTACATCGGCGGCGGCGTGTTGAACACCGACATTTTTTTGGCGTCGGCGAAATCATCGGCGGCGGCGTATTTGACCGGCGGCGCACATGTCTAGTAATAGCCCATTCTTAGCACAGAAAGGAGACTTATTTTTAATAGGAATTGAAATATTATGCAAAAGAGTATCTAAAATAGATTAATTATTAAGATAATCAAATAATTAATCATTAGACCTTTGCCGTTTCAACCTACTTAACATTGTGCCAAAACTAAATAACCTTTCAATTGGAGCTGATGAAGGTATTGCAGTATTATCTTTATAAAAAATTTCCTTATTGAAAGGATAATAATTAAGCTTTATAATGTATTTCGACATTCTTTAATATAACTTAAAACCTCCAGTTCAATGTTATTTGTATTATTGAACTCATCAACATCACCAATAGAAAAATAATCATATTTTCTTTATTAGATACTAAATCTATTGGTGTTATAATTTGAGCTTGATCATATACCTTGGTACTACATTTTATTAATATATTTTGAAAGTATTTTTTTTTGTCATCTGACTCAATCATAAGTTCTTAAAATATGGATATGATATTGATGTCAAAAAACCTCATTATATTCAAATCATAGGAAAATATTTTCTTAAAATCTTTTGCCCATACCACCTTAGGCAGTTTTTAATAAAGTTATACTATATTGTAAACTTGAATTTTTAAGATATTCTACGTTCCTTTTAACCACACATAAATAATATACTTAAATATGTTTAACAAAATTTGTGTTTAATCATTTATATTTTTTTGTTAGGTTTTACACGTAGCCTGTACAATGGCTTTTTTATTTTAAAAATTCTTTCTACATAAAATTTTAAGATTTGGATTTGATCCACGGGATATTTCCCTAATTCATATTTCACTACCATGAGTGTTAATCATCCTACAAATTAAAAAAAAATTACATAAAATTGGTAATGACATTCTATCGAGTTACATTTATATATAAAATATTATCTTTACTTATTTCGTTTTGGTGTTATTATTTTTTATCTATCTACCTTAATATTTAGTTGTAAATTTTCCAGCTAATTTTGATTGTCATTATATTTAAAATATGGTGGAAAAAAATAAGGAAATTAATACAAGATTCTCGAAGAAAATTAGATATATACTGTGATATGTAAAATTTTAAACATGAATATTAAAAAGAATCTGCATATGAATCTTTTGACAAAAAAATGAGAATGAAAAAGATACAAGATACTTTTCAGAATAAAGGATTTTAGATACAGATACTAGCATCTTATTAAAAATGTCAAAAAGATACTGAGTACAAGATACGAAAGGATCTTGTATCTTAGATACAAGTATTTGTGGTAGTGCCCAACTCTGGACTGGACTATTGTTTTATCAGATGATATGTATTAATATTATATTTAACTTTGTATTTGTTATATATTTCCTAAATTTTTCTAATAAAGTTATATTTATGCTATATGAGTTAGGTATTTGTTCAAAGAATTCCATTATAAATAATTTCGAATAATAAATAATTTGTTTTAGGCCTAATCACAATTCACACCACTTATGGAAAACGATTAAAAAAAATCGAGACATGTTCAATAATAATGCCAAAAATATAAGTTAGGTGCCATTTTAATGTTCAACACTTTTTAGTAATTATGATTTGTTTTTATAATGATAAAGTTTTTATTTACATAATAAATTTTGTACTTAGATCTCGTTTTGCTATTTAATTTATATTACAATGGCACTATATAAATGAATTGTATTTTTAAAAAATTTGGTAAACCTCATATTCCTGTTTAATCCAAAATTCCAATCGACTGGGTTCGATTGGAACTAGAGCTAGGCTTCATAGCTGATTTAATGTAAAAAGGTTCGATTTTTAATAATGGCTAACCCATTATTTTAGCCAAATAATTATATGCAAAATCTCTTGGCTTGCCTGATAGGTTTGGCTAAAATATTGGGTTACCCGCTTTAAAAATCGAGCCGTTTCACTAAGCTTATTATTTCAAAAATAATTGTTGCCCGGAATGGAATAGGACAGAAAAGTGAATTTTTTAAAAATAAATATAAACCACTAATTATAATATCACAGGTGTAATTTTTGGAAAATTTTTAAATATAAATTTAAAAAAAACGTAAATTTGCTATTGATTTTTTAAATTAAAGAGTTATAATAAAGGTGACATCAACTAGCGATCTGCATCAGGTCTAATTTCCCCCGAAATTTTTTAAAAAATTTATCTGGGCCAGCCTGATATCGAACAAATATTGTTTTTTATTTGTTCCGAAATAAAATGAAAATTATTTGTCCGCCCGACCCAGTCCGAATTAATTTAAATATTGAAAATTTTTATTTTTTATTGTAAAAAAATATTTGCAATAACCCGAAATTTTTTAGCCTGATTCGAAATTATTTTTAAAAAAAACGCAGGTCTAAACCCACTGAGCCCATTCGTGATTTGTAGATCTCTAGTGTCAAGGTTTGTAGGCTGATTTTACCCAAAGCGGGCTAAGAAATATCAATATTGGGTGGGTGGATTAAAAATTTTTTTAAATGTTGGAAGGGCTTCGAACCGTTAAGTATAGCGGTTCGTTTCAGTTTTTAGTTAAAATTTTTTAATGATTTTGTTCCATTTTGAGTTTTTTTAAGAAATTCATTTCAGTTTGGTTCGGTTTAGGATTTATAAAGATTCTTTTCTGTTTGTTCCTGTTTTTATAAATTTCCGTGATCCGTGATATATAGTGCATATGCCCTCTGACGTTGAATAAACAACAGAGCTACGCTAGGTTTTCCTCATTTTCATTTAATTGGAACATAAGTTAATAATTGGGGTGTAAAGTAGTGTTGTTAAAACGCCGCAAGTCGCGACCCCGACCCAAAGCTCGGGTCGTTTTATTCGACTCCGACTCAATGTTTGGGTCGTTTTTTTCGACTTCGACCCGAGTTCAAGCCGAAAAAAACGACTTCGACCCAAAATATGGGTCGTTTTTTCGACTTCGACCCAAGTCCAAGCCGAAAAAAACGACCTCGACAAAATATGGGTCGTTTTTTACGACTCCGACTCAAAATTTGGGTGGTATTTTTCGACTCAAACTTGAAATTTGGGTCGTATTTTTCGACTCAAACTTGAAGTTTGGGTCATATTTTTCGACTCAAACTTGAAGTTTAGATCGTATTTTTCGACTCCAACTCAAAGTTTGGGTCGTTTTTCTGACTCAGACTCAAACATCGGGTCGTTTTATTCAATCCGACCCAAAATATGGATCTTTTTTTTAAAGACGACTTAAAGTCAGGGTTGCTTTTTTTCACCCCTACCAATATCTAGATCATTTTTTTCGACCAAAAGTCAAATAACATTTAGTATATATTAATATTATAGGCGGGAAAGTTACTTAAAGCTTCTTTAAATTATAATGCTCTGATTAACTATTCATCATAGTTATATTTTAAAATTTTTAAGTGAAGATGTAACATAGAAAAGTGCCATTTGTCATGATGGTTATTTTTGAACTTTTTTAAATGAAATAGATAAAAATATATATTGTAGACATGTTAAATCAAAATTTCAGTGATGATGTACCACAGATAAGTGGTAATTGTCATAATCGCTATTTTTGAACTTTTTTGAGTTTTTTTAAAGCAAATTGCTAAAATTATATATTCTAAACATGTTAAATTAAAAATTCAGTGAGGATGTATCATAGATAGGTGACAATTGTCATAATCGCTATTTTTAAACTTTTTCAAATTTTTTTAAAGGAAATATCTAAAAATATATATTCTAAACATGTTAGATTAAAAATTCAGTGAGGATGTATCATAGATAGGTGACAATTGTCATAATCGCTATTTTTAAACTTTTTCAATTTTTTTTAAAGGAAATAGCTAAAAATATATATTCTAAACATGTTAAATTAAAAATTCAGGGAGGATGTATCATAGATAGGTGACAATTGTCATAATCGCTATTTTTGAACTTTTTCAAATTTTTTTAAAGGAAATAGCTAAAAATATATATTCTAAACATGTTAAATTAAAAATTCAGTGAGGATGTATCATAGATAGGTGACAATTGTCATAATCGCTATTTTTGAACTTTTTCAAATTTTTTTAAAGGAAATATCTAAAAATATATATTCTAAACATGTTAAATTAAAAATTCAGTGAGGATGTATCATAGATAGGTGACAATTGTCATAATCGCTATTTTTGAACTTTTTCAAATTTTTTTAAAGGAAATAGCTAAAAATATATATACTAAACATGTTAAATTAAAAATTCAGTGAGGATGTATCATAGATAGGTGACAATTGTCATAATCGCTATTTTTGAACTTTTTCAAATTTTTTTAAAGGAAATAGCTAAAAATATGTATTCTAAACATGTTAAATTAAAAATTCAGTGAGGATGTATCATAGATAGGTGACAATTGTCATAATCGCTATTTTTGAACTTTTTCAAAGGAAATATCTAAAAATATATATTCTAAACATGTTAAATTAAAAATTCAGTGAGGATGTATCTTAGATAGGTGACAATTGTCATAATCGCTATTTTTGAATTTTTTAAAATTTTTTTAAAGGAAATATCTAAAATAAAAATAGCGATTATGACAATTGTCACCTAAATATGATACATCCTCACTGAATTTTTATAACATGTTTAGAATATATATTTTTAGCTATTTCCTTTAAAAAAATTGAAAAAGTTTAAAAATAGCGATTATGACAATTGTCACCTATCTATGATACATCCTCACTGATTTTTTAATCTAACATGTTTAGAATATATATTTTTAGATATTTCCTTTAAAAAAATTTGAAAAAGTTTAAAAATAGCGATTATGACAATTGTCACCTATCTATGATACATCCTCACTGAATTTTTAATTTAACATGTTTAGAATATATAATTTTAGCAATTTCCTTTAAAAAAATTTGGAAAAGTTCAAAAATAGCGATTATGACAATTGTCACCTATCTATATGATACATCCTCACTGAATTTTTAATTTAACATGTTTAGAATATATATTTTTAGATATTTCCTTTAAAAAAATTTGAAAAAGTTCAAAAATAGCGATTATGACAATTGTCACCTATCTATGATACATCCTCACTGAATTTTTAATTTAACATGTTTAGAATATATATTTTTAGCCATTTCCTTTAAAAAAAATTGAAAAAGTTCAAAAATAGCGATTATGACAATTGTCACCTATCTATGATACATCCTCACTGAATTTTTAATTTAACATGTTTAGAATATATATTTTTAGATATTTCCTTTAAAAAAATTTGAAAAAGTTCAAAAATAGCGATTATGACAATTGTCACCTATCTATGATACATCCTCACTGAATTTTTAATTTAACATGTTTAGAATATATATTTTTAGCTATTTCCTTTAAAAAAATTTGAAAAAGTTCAAAAATAGCGATTATGACAATTGTCACCTATCTATGATACATCCTCACTGAATTTTTAATTTAACATGTTTAGAATATATATTTTTAGATATTTCCTTTAAAAAAATTTGAAAAAGTTCAAAAATAGCGATTATGACAATTGTCACCTATCTATGATACATCCTCACTGAATTTTTAATTTAACATGTTTAGAATATATATTTTTAGCAATTTGCTTTAAAAAACTCAAAAAAGTTCAAAAATAACCATCATGACAAATGACACTTTTCTATGGTACATCTTCACTTAAAAATTTTAAAATATAACTATGATGAATATTATAATTTAAAGAAGCTTTAAGTAACTTTCCCGCCGATAATATTAATATATACTAAATGTTATTTGACTTTTGGTCGAAAAAAATGATCTAGATATTGGGTTAGGGGTGAAAAAAGCAACCCTAACTTTAAGTCGTCTTAAAAAAAAATGATCCATATTTTGGGTCGGATTGAATAAAACGACCCGATGTTTGAGTCTGAGTCAGAAAAACGACCCAAACTTTGAGTTGGAGTCGAAAAATACGATCTAAACTTCAAGTTTGAGTCGAAAAATATGACCCAAACTTCAAGTTTGAGTCGAAAAATACGACCCAAATTTCAAGTTTAAGTCGAAAAATACAACCCAAATTTTGAGTCGGAGTCGTAAAAAACGACCCATATTTTGGGTCGAGGTCGTTTTTTTCGGCTTGGACTTGGGTCGGAGTCGAAAAAAACGACCCATATTTTGGGTCGAAGTCGTTATTTTCGGCTTGAACTCGGGTCGAAGTCGTAAAAAACGACCAAAACTTTGAGTTGGAGTCGAAAAAAACGACCCAAAATTTGGGTGAGCTCTGTTCGAGCCGACTCGGCTAAGCCGATTAACAACACTAGTGTAAAGTTAGAAATATATGAGGAGCCCTCTACACATTTGTGGGCAAGCCGCATGTACTTGTACTCGCAACATTTCGAAAAAATCTTTTTAATTTATATTTTTAAAAAATTCCTTATTTAATTTAACCATAAAGATTATTTCTTATCTAATTAACTAGTAATTTGTCTAATCTCTATTAACTTAAATATATAAAGTATAAACAATAAACTTAGTTTTGATTGATATGATAATGGCGATTTAATTGTAAAAAATATCACGAATTTAAATTGCTCCCAAGGAAAATTTTAAATTTTAGGTCAATAATTTAAAAATAATCCCCTTTGAACTGGTTCAACCCGGTTCAAAATATTTATAACAATTCGGTTCCCACTTTTTAATATTATTTATAACGGTTCGTTTCGGTTTCGCGGCTAGGTTCGGTTTGAAACTGTGCCTGTGAATTTGAAATATTTTTCAAACGAAATGAAAAAATTATTTATTTTAATATTGCATATTTTATAAATTTAAAAAATAAGTAAAGAGCTAAATTAATAAAATATTTTTTTATCACTGGGCGGGTTAATTTTTTAAAAATAAATAGGTATTGCAATATAGAAAAAGTTAGACCAGGTTAAGATTTGTTTCAAACAATAGGTTGACGGACATTTGGTTTAAAAATCAGCCCATTGCAGACCTCTAGTCAGTACCAAAAATATTCTTTCTCAAAGATTTAAAAAATATCTTACCGGAAACATGAAAACTACTGGGGATTTTTTATTTTTTAATATATTTTATGTAAGATATTAAAGGGTGACAAAATAAAAATGACAGATGATGACTACTATAAATATTTTTGAAATAAATGAGATATAATGATATCACAATTTTTTACTTTAATGGCTGTATTTTGGGTATGGTCAAGCTAGAGCTCTAAAGTTTAGATATTATTAAAATTTACAACATAAATAGGTATTCTGCAAAGTTTTATTTATATTAAAGATCATCCTTACACTGACTGGTTAATTTCACATGGAGGCACTCAATATTCTAATATTATTAAAAATTTGTTATAGATAAATTGTTTGATATATAAATTCTTAATATTTTGTTAATAAATTTTATATTCATCCAACTTTTATGAGAAGAAATGATGGAAATAATGAATTTTTTAAGCAGGACAAATTCAGGATTATGTTTCATAGACTCGGGTTTTTAGGAAATTTTAAAAACTTAGTTCCTCTATTTCGTGCTTTTTTTTAACTTCGAAAGACCTGATTTTATTTGAATCATATTCTAAAATGTATATACCACATGATTTTCACAAAAATTTCGCCATAAGTTTTTGTTTATTTTTAGTTCATATGATATATCGAATATTAAAATTAATATAAATTAAGGGTAGTCCAAACTTAACGTCAAAATTGTCTGAAATTCATAGGGTATTCTGTTCTATACATGTTGGAATACGATTCCAGAATAATCGGGTTTCCAAATTAAAAAATTTTAGGTTTTAAAGATTTGTTAAACCCCTATAATATATAGGATGAGAAGATTTTTTAAATTAAAATTCATGGCTACAAGCATTACTTCCATGCAAAACCTAGGGTATGAGATTACTATCGCCCTTAACCTTTTTTATCAGTGGATTAATTTTCCAAAAATTTAATTTACTATTTTTTAATTAAACAAATCTTTTCTATGACTCACATAAATAACCTTTTTTTCGTTTTTAGTACCCATTTTATTTTTATATCGTTGGCTAAAACTAATAATAATTTATACGATCATCATTTTATTTCGGTATTGTTAAATTAGTGCGCGAAAAGTAGCGCGTTATTTTTCTTGTAGCTTTAGCGATTGAGAAATACTTTTTTTGATAAATAGCTTTTACTTTATCGCGCTACTTCTTTAAAAAGTAGATTTACGCTACTTTTAAATTAAATTTAGCAGTTAATAAATCAATTATTTTTAAATATAATAGGTATTTATAAATACATATTTTTTTAAAATATTTAAAAAATATTCCGAATACCTATGAAAAAAATAAATAATATAATTACTTTTTCTTCTCTTTATTTGTGGCTGGCACCATATAATTAAATGGTCAAAATAAGGGATTTAAAAAGAGAATTTAAAAAAAAGTAAATATTAATTAAATATAATGAATGAAAAGGGAGAGAAGACATTTTTGTTTTAAAAAATATTAAAATATATATTTATAAAAAATCCTAATTTAAAAAAAAATTATTTATTGCAACAATTATTCAATGCAATATGGCATTTCGTTGATCATTTAACGTTCTTCTTGAAACACTCGCAA
Source organism: Gordionus sp. m RMFG-2023 (assembly GCF_954871325.1). Classification (NCBI taxonomy): domain Eukaryota; kingdom Metazoa; phylum Nematomorpha; class Gordioida; order Chordodea; family Parachordodidae; genus Gordionus; species Gordionus sp. m RMFG-2023. Next base: position 68,952,769 of record NC_088775.1, read on the forward strand.
CTTTTATTCATGCGACCCATTTTGCTATTGCATAATGATGTTTACCCATAGTTTGTGACATTCCGGGAAGCTCCTAAAATTTTTTAGCACTTTAAATGAAAAATTAATATATTTTATGTACATGAATTAAAAAATAAAATTTTTTTAAAAAAAAATTTAAGGGGATTCGGAATCTTTTTTTTTAAAAAACAAATAATTTATATTTTTTTTGCCGCCTGGCTGGCACCAGAATATTTTATTTCTTAGAGATATTCAATATGTATTACTTTTGTGCTTTAAATTATTAAATATTCGAAAAAATGGTTTTAATATAAATTAAATGTAAAAAAATAAATATTATTTTTAAATTAATAATTTAGACAAATTAGAGGAAGAGAAAGCGAAAAAATTTATAATATCATATTATTTAATTGTTTAGATAAATTTTTTTTTCATTGATAAAATGGTTAAATTATTAAGAAATAAATCTTTCATGGTATTAAGAAGTCTTGGCAGTATACGAGGTAGTAAGAATTTATCATCTCTTATATTATGTTTTTTTGGTTAATATTTTTAGGCATATTTTGAAATTGGAAAAATAATTTTATGAGACAAGAAATTAACCTAATTTGCTAAATATCGACCAAAATTTAATTAAATGTAATAAGACCCCCCATTTATTATTTAATTTAATATGTATACGGAATCACGAGGTCAAGTCCTACATCATAAACCAGAAATCACTTGGTTATGGATGGGTATAGGATAAAAGAATTAAATAAAAAATTTTTAAAAAGTACCCCCATTCAAATTTTTAGAAGCAGTTGCTTCGGACCCCCACCGTTGTAGGGGCCACTGGTCCCCGGGCAGGGTTTACTCATTCCCAAAAAAAATTCCAGAAAAAATAATATTTTGAAAAAATTATTAGATATATATTTTTAAAATTTAAAACTGCTATAAAACTAATAGAGCTGAACAGAATGAGATATTTTTTATTAAAAATGTTAAAGTACTTTTAATTTTAATAAGGTTTGCTTTTTAGGGCTCGACAAGACCCAGGTCTCCCCTAATGAATGAAAAGGGATAAGGTTAAAAAGACACTTTTATTTTTTTAAATTTATATAAAATCATATATATATTTATATGAATATATATTTATAAAAAATTCGAATTAAAAAAAAATATTTATTGGAACAATTATGCAATGCAATATGGCATTTTGTTGAACATTTAAGATTGTTTTTGAAACATTATGCAACTAGGGTTGCCATGTCTCCCCCCATCAGTGGGAGTCTCCCACAATTTTTTAGTTTACCCACATACATCTCACTCCCACAAAACTCCCACAATTAGAAATCTCCCACAAAAAGCTCCCACAATTTTTTAATTTCTCCCACAATTTTTTTTTTTAGCATTTTAATGTTTTTAATATATAAATAATAATTATGAGAGACACTATTTGATTATTTTTATATTTTTAAAATAAATTTTAAATATTTATTCGAAAAATATGTCTAGTTCTTTTATTTTATTTTTCCGCTCTAAAATATATTTTTTATAAAATTCTCCAATTCTCCACTCGACATTTTCAAAATTTTTGTGTTAGAAAAATAGAAGTTAGAACAGTATGTATAATTATTATAAATATATTTTAAATTACTTAATATATTTTATATCGTTACCTAGAATTGCAGTGCTCCACTCGACATTTTCAAAATTTTTGTGTTAGAAGAATATAACTTTTAGATGTGGATATTATTCTAATCAAATCAAAGTGTATTTACCGAATTGAGGCAGCACAATAATCAATTAATACCAATTGGCTGTATATACCATATACTGCATAATTTTTGCAAGAAGGCAATGAATGTACTATCTGTAGATGTCGAAGTAATTGTGATGAAATGTTTTAACGAATTTGTTCAACTAAAAGAGTCACTGAATTAAAAGAATTGGTGGAGTGGTCTGATTTGGAATGGTGTGAGTTGTTGCGATATGTACCTATCAGGTGGTTATCATTAATACCTGCCATCGAGAGAATTTTAAAATTTTACGAACCCTTAAAGAAATACTTCTTAAATAAAGATTTTAAAAGCTGTCCTAAAATTTTGAAAAATTTTCTCGAGGTTGAAATGTCAGAAGCATATTTGGGATTAGTTTCGCATGTAGGAAATCTACTTCATGTAGTTAATATTCAGTTGCAATCAGAAGATTCTTTATTGATAAAGATTCACAAAATCATGCTACAGCTCTGTTCATCTCTACAGTTAAAAATAGATAATAAATTTTATGGCGCTATTGCTAAAAATATCATATTAAAATGTTCAAATATTATTATAATTAACGTATTTTTAAATGAAGCAAATATTTTTATTAAGACAATTTTGGAATATTTACAATCCAGATTTGATTTTAATAACTCTATTTACAAGTGTATAAATATTATGACCTTGGAACAGAAACCATCATTTGATGGTTTTTGTAATTTAATAAATATATTTAAATTACCGATAGACATTGAAGCCTTGTTTGAAGAGATTGTAATTTTTTCCATTTTTTATGATTCGCCAGAATACTTAAAGTTAGATGGTCTAAAAGCAGAGGAGAAATGGGTACAATTTTTTCGTAATAACGATAAATCCCCATGCTTGGAAAAAATTTGCGAGTATGTTTTCTCCTTACCTCATTCTAATGCCTCATCGGAGTGCATTTTTAGCCTGATGAGGACTGCCTGGAGAAAGGAAAGAAATCGAATTGCTTTAACAACATTAGAGGCTGAGTTAATGGTTAAACAAAATTATAAAATGTCATGCCAGGAATTTTATAAATATCTTAATAAAGACGGTAAAATTTAGTTCCATTATTTAAATCTCAAATAAAATATAATTAACTATAACTATTTGACTTTCTATATTTTATAAAATCTTATTTACACATTTGCATAAAATCTAATAAATTTATTTTTTACATTGTAAAATTAATATTTTGAATATTTTGGCAAATCATAAAAATAAAGAAGCATTACAATCTCCTTAAACATGACATCATATTAAATCTTATTAATAATTATCCGATAATAGTAATAATATTCTTACTTTGGTATTTCTGCAGCATAATTTAGTGAACCTTTATTAAATTATATTATTCTGATTGCAACTGCATATTAACAGCATATAGTAGATTTCCTATATGTAAAATTCCTAAATATACTTCTGCCATTTATTTTTGAAAATTTTTTTCAAAATATTAGGACAGCTTTTATAATCTATTTATTTTTTAAAGGTTTGTAAAATTTTAAAATTCTACGATGGCGCGTATTAGGAGGAACCTGTCAACCAACATTATGCTGACTCAATTCTGTAAATACACTCTGGTTTTTGCCAAATTCACTGAGGAATTATCAGATCAGAAAGCTGTCATGCAATTCATTGGTACAAATCTGCCATATTTACCATTATATATGGTTAGCTATGTCTTTGGATATTTCATATCTGGAGGAAAATTTTATAGTTTTATTGAAATGACATTAATTTTGTTGAAATAGGGGAGGATCAAGGGAAATGTTTTGATATCTCCTTATTAGATGCATCTGTTAGAATTGCATATGTTTGCACATCTTTCAAATCGTCAAGAATTGAGCTTCTGGATTTATATCCTAAAACATTGATGATAGCCTTGCTCATTTGTGTTCTACAAAGTATACTTTTCATTTATATTAGTCGTTAAATATTATGGGGAAGGATTCTACCAACATTGTGATGTTAAGTAGCTCTCTGAATGTTGTACTGCATGATAGGTATTTACCCTTTCCGCAACTGTAGTTGCATCTGTATTATTTCTTATTTTTGAAGAATATTTTTGTTTTGCAATAGATGTTGATAGACTGCCCTGTACTGATTTATGCTTTGAAGATTTTTGATGCCTCAAAATATCATATTTCCTTCCCCCTTTGTATTAACTAAATACTGTAGGACAACTTCCCCGCACTGATTATAATTATTTTTTACATTGTAAATTTAAAATTGTTTGTTTTTTTATAAAATCTTATTTATACATTAGCATAAAATATATTTTTTTTACATTGTAAAATTACAATTTTTTTATAAAATTTTATCTTGTTTACATTCTTTTGTATTTAAAAAAGATTGTTGGTTATTATTTTTAAACAAAATTAATATATTATAATAAATCAATATGTTATTTTAATAATAAAGATATATTTAAGAAATTTTGTGTCGTACTATAATTACCTATTTTGAAAAATAGTTGCGTATTTTATTTTGGAAAATAGTTACCTATTTTATTTTGAAAAATAGTTGGTGGCTATTTTATTTTGAAAAATAGTTGGTGGCTATTTTATTTTGAAAAATAGTTGGCTATTTTATTTTGAAAAATAGTTGGCTATTTTATTTTGAAAAATAATTACCTATTTTATTTTGGAAAATAGATTCGATTTTATATTTATAAAAAATAATAAGCGGATAACTAAGTCAATGGCCCGCAAAATTTTTTTTTTTAGCAATTTTCATATTTCTCCCACAATTTTTATTCCCACAAAATACCGAATTTTTCCCACAATTTGAAAATTTTGACCTGGCAACCCTGTATGCAACCCATTTTTCAATTGCATAGCAATGTTTTTCCATAGTTTGTGACATATCGTGAAGCTCTAAATATTTTTAGCAGTTGAAATAAAAAGTTAATATATTTTATGTACATGAATTAATTTAGGAATATATGTGGTTACTATAAAAATAGCTTAAATTACCTATGATAGATATATCTTTGTTGGGAACTTAAAATCATTTAATTTTATAGTTTTATATCGACTAGAGACAATAAATGGTGTTGAAATTCTTCCAGCACACGTTCCTACTCATATTTATTTTGTTCAATTTTTAATACTTTTCCTTCTAAATTTTTAGGACAAATATTAGTTCTAACTGACCTATGGATAAGTAATAATACGTGGTCAACTAAGATAAAGTTATTTTGTCCAATGATTTGAGAATAAATTATGTTTTGACCCCCACGATCATTTAAATAGGTAATAAAAGAAGGGACCCTTTTTAAAATATTAGAAATACTATTCCTAATATTATTGGTAGCACAACTATTTTTCTTATAATTTTATGGCCAACATTTCTTGAACATGGAATCTTTTTTTTAAAAACAATTGAATTATATTTTTTTTCCTTCCTTTTTTTGCCGCCTTACTGGCACCAGAAAATTTTATTTTTTAGAGACATTTTGTTATAATAAATAAATAAATTATATAAATTATCAAAAAGGATACGAGAATGTATAAAATTTAAATTATTACATTTTGAAATTTTTTTTTCCTAAATTATTATTTGAAATTTATTTTTATTTTTGTAAATTTATATTAATACAATTATTTTATTTTAATTTTAGTTAAAAATTTTTTCAATGCCTCAAATTTTTTTTACCCAAAACAGATACAGAATATAATTTATTTAAAACCATATTAAAAACACCTAAATACAAATCTATTGAAAAATATATCGTCAAAATTAAAATTTAAAGTATTTACATATTTATATTTAGAAAACGAATCTTTATTTTGTTAAAAAAAACTTATAATATCCAATATTAAATCAATATTAAAAGTTCATCATAACGACAATAATCATCCCGGTGTTAATACAAAAATCAAAAATATAGAAACCATTTATTCGTCTATTCCCCAAAAATATGTTATAGAATACTTAAAAAAATGTCCAATATGTTCTATAAAAAAATTTTTCCCAAAGACTCCTGTGGGAAAACCCTTAATAAGTCATTCCATCTGGGGACGGGGACGGGTGGAAATTAATTAAATTGATATGTCATCTACCCCAGATGGGATCTATAAATACATATTTCACTTTAAGGATCATTTTAACAAATGCGCTAGTGCTTTAGCATCAAAAAAAAAGCAGAAGGAATTGTCGAAATTTAAAGAAATTTATTCTACCAATTTGGGCCACCAAAAATTTGCAAAGTGATAATGGTAGAGAATTCAAAAGCAATTTATTATTTATAAATATCTAATTAATTTTATTCTTAGATAACTTATTTACAGATATGATAAAAACAGAGTTTCCATCCATTATGATTATTTATTCCAGGCCGAGACAAATGGGCTCATCGAAAGGAAAAATTTTGCTCTGGAAACGCGCATATCTGCTTATATGCTGGAAACTAACAAAACTTACTGGTCCCACCAGCTTCCAAAAGTTTCAAAAATAAATAACAATTATAGTAGAATCATTAAAAGCACACCTTATCATATGCTGTAATGATAACCAAGAAAAAATATCTAGTTCAAATGAAATGGATTTAACATCATGTTCTGATAATGGTATTGTTTTTTATATTGATTACTTATTTTTTATCTCCTTCATATTCTAAAGATATAATATTATCCAATACAAGGGAGGCCAATAGTATAAAATAATTTTTCTTATTTATTTTTAAAATTTAGTTTTTTCGATTCTAACGAGCCTTCAACATCTAATAATGGCATTAAAGATTTATTTTAATGCATAAATTGAATAATTTTTAAAAATATAAGCTATGTGGGTGATTGATTCACCTTATCAATTGCCAGGCAACACATCTTCCGATTCCGATAATACTAATTCGATAATTGAAATTGGTGATATAAACATTGTGTTTCCACTAATTAGTTGTCTAAATTTTAGATTCTATAAAAAATAAAAATGCCCATACGTTTGATGAGGAGGACTCGATCGATAGCATTGGTAAAAATTACTCAAATATTTGTTCATGAATAAAATATTTTAGATTTAACTATTATTGAGCATATTCCTGGTTATTCTCTGCTCCTTACAGAGCCTACAGAATTAGGTAAGCTATAAAAATAATTTCATTAAATTATTCTACATGAAATATTAGATATTAGAGAATATAAAAATATAAATACTTATATTAAAGAAGAAAAAGATTCAAATAGTAATAGCAGCGGTAAATTTACCAAAGTTTATATTTCTTAAATTCCATCTGTTAATAATTCCTTTAAAAAAATGTATGAACATAAAAGAGATAAGACAAATAGTAGTGACCCTGACGATATCATGAAGATTATCCTGTAATTGATAATATTGTTAAGAATCTGATTTTTCCTTTTCCAAATTTCGAGTATTTTAAACTAAATAAAATTTATGATGATTATATTGTAGGGGAAATGTGCCATGAATGGCCATGTTTTTGCCTTTTTGAAAAACGGTATTAAAATTTATGTTTAACCAAACAAATTTTATATCAATGTGAAGCCTAAATATTAATCTTTATAATAAAATTTGAATCAAAGCTCTATGTATAAATCTTTATGAGTTAAATGAGATAATATGAAAGTTGTTTTTATGGCCAGTCAATACTTAGTATTGGCCATATATTATGTGTTAACTGGCCATAATATATTATTTAAGAATTTAATACAATATGAAATACTTGTAAAAGATCTATATTGATATTTCTACATTTTTTAGTTATATAAAAAATTAATTATACACTAATTTAATTAGTAGGGGAAATGTGACATAAATGGCCATGTGTGCAGACTGGCCACCACCCTTTTATTGGACCAATTTCTCTCAAAATTGGTCAAAATGTGTATATTTATGATATGTACCTTACCTAAGTTCACTTATTGAATGGAGTAATTCAATAAAAAAATATTTCAAATAAACTGTTTTTGTACCTCTTTCTGGAAAAATCACGTTACACATTTTTTTGTTTGGTGAAAAAATTACTAATTTAGATTACTGATATTTTATATAAATATTATCCTTAGGCATTTAGCATTATTCACACAAAAAATTAGACTTTAAAAGCTTTATTTAATAGACATATAAGGTGCTTAATAATAATAGAGAGGTGAGCATCGACTGGCCATGTATTGATTGGCCACAATCGTACATTCACATATTCTTATTAAAATGAAAAGCTCTTATAAAACAACATTTGGTGAAATAAAATGATGAACAAGCTTGAGAATGTTTAGTAAAATGATAATTAAGGTATTAATTTATAATATTATCCTTAAAAAGATGTGGTAATAAATTGAGATTTTAATAAATTAAATTAGTGTATAATTAATTTTTTATATAATTAAAAAATGTAGAAATATCAATATAGGTCTTTTACAAGTATTTCATATTGTATTATTTCATATTTATAATAAAATTCTTAAATAATATATTATGGGCAGTTAACACATAGTATATAGGCCAGAAAAATAACTTTCACATTATCTCATTTAGCTCATAAAGTATTATACATAGAGCTTTGATTCAAATTTTATTTTAAAGATTAATATTTAGGCTACACATTGATATAAAATTTTGGTTAAACATAAATTTTAATACCTTTTTTTTAAAAAAGCAAAAACATGGCCTTTCATGGCACATTTCCCCTATTAAAATCTCAATTTATTACCACATCTATTTAATGATAATATTATAAATTAATATCTTAATTATCATTTTACTAAACATTCTCAAGCTTGTTCATCATTTTATTTCACCAAATGTTGTTTTATAAGAGCTTTTCATTTTAATAAGAATATGTGAATGTACGAATTGTGGCCAATCAATACATGGCCAGTCAATACTCACCTCTCTATTATTATTAATCGCCTTATATGTCTATTAAATAAGTTTTTAAAGTCTAATTTTTTGTGTGAATAATGCTAAATGCCTAAGGATAATATTTATATAAAATATCAGTAATCTAAATTATTTTTACCAAACAAAAAAATGTGTAACGTAATTTTTCCAGAAAGAGGTACTAAAAACAGTTTATTTGAAATATTATTTTATTGAATTGCTCTATTCAATAAGTGAACTTAGGTAAGGTACATATCATAATTATACACATTTTGAAAAATTTTGAGAGAAATTGGTCCAATAGATAAAAAGTTAAAAAGTGGTGGCCAGTCTTCACACATGGTTATTTATGGCACATTTTCCCTACTTGTTGCCAATATCTACTAAATTTTAGTAGAAAATTTATCATTTTTTTTGGAATAAATGAAATAAACAAGTGTTATGTACCAGCGACTCGGATATGGCCACATAACTTATATGATTTAATACATTATTTACTTTATAATATATACCAAATGGATGTAGGGTAACCTGAGAAGTGGCCCAGTGATAACTTTGGACTTCATCTTGAAATATAAAAGAGTAATTTTCAGAAAAATCGCAGATAACCAAATAATGATCTAGTTCTAAGTTGTTTTTAAGATTCTGATGGAATCTATTTTGTTGTTTAGTAATAAAAGAATGGCGAATCAAAATAAATATTTTATCAAATAAGTAATTAAGAAATTCGTCAGTAGTTTGTGTTAGGGTCTCTAAACTGGTTCTAACAGTTATCCATTGCTTGAACGTTATCCTGTATATATTATGTGCAATTAATAAATTTTCTAATTTAGCCCTTAATGCTTGGTCCCTAGGACATTCATGACATTCGCAAACAGGCTGGCAGTGGAGGATTGCAAATCATTTTTGGAATTATGTCTTTGTAAGTCTTTATCTCAAAATCCCTATTTTTTGTCAAAGTTGTTAAATTGCCTATTATTAGCAACTTAACATTCTGATGGATTAGGCAGACACAAACCGAGTGAGTGCCACTTGAACCTGGCATTATGCAATTTTTAGGGCGCAATGAGGCGAATTTTGAAAATCCGATTTTAAGAGTAGGGTAGATAGTTTTGAAATTTATATAGATTTCTTTTAAATTATTAAGAATTAACCTTTTTTGAACGTTAATCCTTTCATCATTTTCAATTATAGAAACGCAATCTTTTTTTCCGGGCAATAATCTACTATATTCGTCATTTAAATAGAAACATTTAACTACGTCAACTGTGTTTTGATCTATAGTTTTACCTGCCTTGGGATTAGGAGTTGAAAGAATCCCCTTTTGACTATGAATGTATTTTGAATTACGGATCATATAAAACGAAGCATTAAATTGTTTTTTAATTTTATGAATACTCCAATTTGGAGGTAATGTTGTTAATAATTGATATTTTTGGGTTTTAGACAATAATGGATAATTATTTTTTATATGAATTATCCAATCGTCGCTATCATTTTTATTAATCTTTGGTTGTAGAATTTTCCCAATAGCTTTTGAAATTCTGCTGAGCTTTTTCTTGGGATATCCTTTTTCTCTTAGTCTCTTTTTTTTTACTGGAGAATGCCCCATTTGATTTAAAGTAGAATTTAAGGATTCTAAAAAAAGTGTAGGGAGTTGCGCATTGTCGTCATTAATTGGATAATCATTTTCTATATCGGTGGAGTTAAATTATTTGAAGTTGTAGGGATTTTGCTATCCTCTAAAATTGGAATACTATTCTTCTTTTTATATAATAATTTGCGACACTTATGACAAATATATTCTCCTTTCTTAATTTTATGATACATTATCATCCATAGGGGCACCTTACGCAAACCTTTCACGGAATAATAATTTGGAAGATTCAATGGATTTGTACAAAACATATTTAATAAAATATTAATAAATTAATTAATTTTAAAAATTATAAATTAAATAACAGATAAAAAAATCGATAAATTAATTAATTTTAAAAATTATAAATTTTAGGAAAAAAGTAACAGATATAATTATCGGAAAAAATATTTCGAAAAATCGATAATTCAATTAATTTCAAAGAAATTAAAATTATTTTAAGTATTTATATTATACGCTTATTATTAATTATTCGATAAATATTATATTATGGAATAAAAAAAATTTCTTAGAATGACTTTTATTGTTAAAATTGATATTTTAAATTTCTTGCGCCATCTAGCGGATTTTTTTAAAATGCGATTTTATCTAATTAATTTTTTTGGCCCCACTCTGAAATTTTTTATATGAACAGTTCTTGGTACTCTTTACAAAATATCTGAAATTTAGAAAAAAAAATTTAGTCTAACATTTTAAAAAACTAATTACAAATTTTTAACCGCAATTTAAAAAAAATATTTAAACTAAAAATTAATTTTATTTAACATACATTCAAGAGTTTACTTAGGGCTATAAAATGAGCCATAATAAATATACATAGTGCTTCTAATATAAAAGTTATCTTAATTTAAAAAAATCATTTTTTTAGAAAAATGACCAAGTTGGCCCACTTTGAAGCCCTATATCTCCAATTCTAATAGAGTTAAGACTCTAATATTTTGGATTCGTCATTTACAATACTTTATTAACTTAAATACCAACTTTTAACAAAATCTGAGATGGTCGGGTTGTAAAGTGATTGATTTGATATGGAATGACCCTAATACATTCTAATGAGAATTAATTTTGGAATAAGCATTGAATCCAATAATTTTCTTGCTTCTGAGAAATATTTCTTTCAGGCCATTGTTATATTTTAGTAATAGCAAATAATTGGCTCTTCTAACTCCTTAAAAGCTGTTACTGCTTGATGGCAGAGACTTTATCTCGTTGGACAAAGTTGCAATTTCTTTTTCCCTGTTGGACAAAAAGTTTCAGAAATGATTATTATTTGACTAGAAATTTGAAAATGATAGATAAATATTACGCCACTAAAAATTTGAAAATAATAAGTAAATATTACACCGGAAAACTTGAAATCGAAATTAATTGATAAAATAACTTAGTAGATAAATGCGATAATAAATGTAATTAAATATATATTATGAGATACGAATAAATATTAACAAATATAAACAATAATATTTTTGAAAAATATATCCGGCATATGCATTTTTTGGCTTTGGGCCCCCCCCCCCGCTGCGTACGCCAATAAAATTTAATAAGATGCTTAAAAATAAATCCAGGAAAATTTGATATTAACAAAAATAAATAAATATATTACATATAAAAAATAAACAATTAATGAATTTAATACCGTCGTATAACAAGTAAGGATAATGTGTATTGATATAGTAAAAAAAGAGTCTACATATAAGTTTAATTTAAAAACTTTTTTCTATTATTCCAGAAGGCGATAAAGTCAATTTTATAATAAAAAAAAAGAAGTTAATTATTGAACTCATTATCAAAATATTACATAATTTTATTCCTCGACAATTGGTGATGATAAGTAAACAATCTTAACTACCTCGATGCAATTTTTATTTTAGGTTACATATATTCATCTTGATCATTCTCAAAACATGTAAATTGTATTTAATTTACCTTTTAGTCGATCCTTTTTTGTTAAAAAGCTTAAATTATAGTAATATACTCTCAATGAGCCCGAACAATGCCTATCACTATCATGATTAAATCATGCATTTTCTTTAACATTAATTTTTCAAATCAATAGGATTGGCTAATCGTGTTTACTTAACCACCTTTTTGACCGATACTAACAGGTTATAAGACCGGTACCCAACGATAACAAAAAATGATAATGTAAATTTATTTTTTTTAAAGCAAAGATATAATTCATCAACATCATTATCTTAATTTATTAATCATTTATAATAAATTTAAAAAGTTTACAAAAGTAAAATTAAAATAGATTAAGGGAGCAGGGCATCTTTAAATCAAATACAGCTAAAAGTTATTTTAAATCACAATAATATAATATACTTTTTTTTAAAATAATAATTATATTATGTCATTCTTAAATTTCAGGACATATTTTCGGGGCAGGTCAGACCAGGCTAATATTATATATATGAATTCTTAACTGAGACTGGTGATATAAATAATAAATATCTAGCTAAACTGGGCCGATAAAATTAATTTAATCTATGGATATTATATGAGAGTTCGGCACTATCAGATTTAGATTTTAGCCCATAATTTAATAAGTGTGAAATATAAGTTTTATAATAATTAAAGCGAAGATTCTGTTTAAAAAAACGAATTGATAAATACATTATAAATATTATGTTAAAAGATACTTTTCAAATGGATCGATAATACAGATAAATCGTATAAATATAGATGTAGATACAGATGCTTGGTTTAGAAACGTATCCGATACAGATATAATTTTTATTATACTTAGGTAATATGTACATAATGTTAATTTAGGATTCTTTTGTTAAAATTTAAATTTTGAAATCAAAATAATGATCATTAAATTTTAATAATTCATATACTATAAAATGATTAAAAATAATTGATGGATTTAATAATATAACATTTCAAGATTTTTATCATGAAAGCACCACCGTTTGTTTGCAAATTTTTAGCCACACTAAACTTTTTTTATCAGGGCATTTGACGACAATGGTTGCTATATTTAATAAATAACAACTTTATATTGGTATGATCATTAAATATATTAAAATCCTCAATCTCTTTAAAAAAATAAAAATTTGATGAGTATCAATATCTAATATTAAATTATTTAATTTCTTTTCAAAGATTGTCTAGAAATATTGATCTAAAAATTATAAGATATATTTTTTTGAATTAATTTAAATAAAATAAATTATAATATAAAATTTACCGTCCTCATCCATTGCGTAAAATATTGTCTGGTCTATTTTTATAATGAAATAAACTCGGACATCTTATTAAATGAATTTTATTCCTATATAATTATTTGAATATAAAAAAGCGTAAAATAAAATCATATCAGAATGTACCTAGAATATCTAAAAATAGATACAGCTACCTTTAAATAGTATCGACATAGAGATACTTTTATATAAGTGCATCTAGAGAAACAACTCTGATAAATATATTGTAACTAGCTGATAGCCCGCCAAGAATGACGGAATATCAGAATTCTGATGACAGATACTTTTGGTATGAATAAGAAATTTACCTTCATTTTGATGAGTTTATGAATAAGTTTACAATAGATTGCTTTCAATTAAATTAATTTGATATTGTGTAGGCCAACCACAACCATTAATACATTAAATTGAGACTTATCAATAATTTTAAGAGAATGCCAATTTTTGGTAATCTTGAATGATCATATAATTTTATTATAAATTGTGAAATGACTAATGAAGAATAATATATATAAAAAAATATTACTAACCCCCCCCCCCCCCCCAGACTTAACATGACCTCTTAAAATAATATTTAATATTATAGTCAAAAAATATATTAATTACCTTTTATTTAATTATCATATCCTTATTTTGTGTTTATAAAAATATTTCTAACCCCCCCCCCCCCCCCTCCCCCCCCCCCCCCCCGTTCACAAGACTTAAACCCGCTTACTTAGAGTAATTATAATTACAATAAAAAATTATTTTATTTAACTTTTATTTGATACGTATATCAAATTTTTAGTTTTTTTAAAAACCACCTCACAGATCAACAACCCATAAGACAAAGAGTAAATACTATAGTCAAAATATATTTCAAATAGCTTCTATTTGATACCCATTTGTGTTGATAAAATATTCCTGACCCCCAAGACCTAGACCCTTTCCCCACTTACACTGATATATCATTATAATCAAAAGATGTTTTAATTATACCAATATCAAATTTTAATTATTAACCCCCACCCCTTCATCCGGATCAAGTTCAACCGATTAATACCAAGAATAAATATTATTATTTTGTAAAAAAATATTTCAATTAGCTTTTATTTGATACCCATATTGATATTTTATGTTGGTAAAAATATTCTTGACCCCCCCCCCCCCCCTTCAGGACTAGACTCTACCATTAAGGGAAAGAGGTTGACATTCAGTTAGATAGAACTTTTAATTAGCTATGATTGATACCTATATTGCACATATATCTACTCATATAAAGCTAAGAAAAATAAACTAAGCTAGCGGACTAATATATAGTCATATGATGGAAAATAAAGCCCCTACCTCCCTCCACCCAATCTTGCCCTTAAAGCCTTCATTTTTAGAAACCTATTATGCAAACTTTAATGCTTTTTAATAAAGCTATCTCTTATTAAACATACTTGAATCAACACGCCGATTCTCCTCTACCCAAAACGAGCAGAAAGAATTATATATTACTACCCCCCTCCTTATATAAAAACTTCCATTGATATAAATAACTGATTTTTATTTATTATATATTTAACCTTAAATTACATTTTATAGTAATTATTAAATATTTTTTAATGTAGATAAAATTAATTATTATGTAAATGATCCTTCCTTACTAGATATTGCATGCATTAAAAAAATATCTTCTCAGTAAAATATCAAAATTGTCAGTACATTATTAATTTTAAGTTTTAATCAGGGATTGGAACCTTATTATTTGCCGCGTTCAGGTTGGGGTTCAAGAGATTTCGAAAGGGTTTGGTTCGGATTCAAATTTGATAAAACGGGTTTGGAGCAGGTTCAGGTGGATTTAGTTCAAAAATTTTTAAAGTTAAAAATTAGTTTTGTATTTTTCCTGTAAAAATTATGTTATATTTTAAAATAATGCATCAAAAATTCAATATTTAAAGAAATCAGCAAATAATAAATGTCGAAACTCAAACTATTGTCTTTATTCAAATTTAGTTTATAACTTGTCTTTAAAATATAATAGACCTAACTATTAATAAATATAGAATATATAATGAATAATATATAAGTATATAAAAAATATAAAATATATAATGAATAATATATAAGTATAAAACAAAATAAAAGAATGACAATAGTTATATTTATTCTAATAAATTATTGTTCATTCTAAATCTATATGGTGATAATATAAATTTTAATGAAGAAAATGCACTTTCCATGTTACCTATGTGGCTGGAAGTGTTAAGACCACTGAGAATGTTTAACAATTTCACGCTTGGTTTTCTTCATTCCTTCCAATATTGAAGTATATGTCCTGGTCTTGGAATATTCTATCTTGATCTAAAATATCAAATGAAGGGCAAACATAGATTGTTATATTGAAGTTAATTTATCTAGCCCAAGAAACATGTGTTCCAATGTTTCTTTCATCATTTTGTTGACCAGATCATCACAGAATTTTTACTTTCTTTCTGCCTCAAAAATTTTTCTACATTAAATCGACACTCTAAACTTGAGCTGACATTCTTATTAGTTGTTGTATTTTTGTCCTCTTCATTTGTGTGACCTAGGAATTCAATATTTTGTTTGAAAAATTATATTTTTTGAAATTTAATTTATAATCGTTTACTTCTAACGTTTTTTGAATGGTTATAAGATTTCTCTTATGAATCTCGATTGATTCCTCAGTAATTATTATATCGTCTAAATATCTAAATATACCATTGCACCGGGCAGTTTAATAACGAATCCACTGCTTGTTGAATATGGCAGGCGATGAAGCAGCCCCAAGCGGAAGCGGGAAACGATAATTATAGCGAATAAAAACTATTTCATATCCTCATTTAAAGCTTTCTGTAAATACACTTCTGATAAATCGAATACCTCATATTTTGATCCATCACATAGTAGGTAATAACTCTTTTATTCTGGGTATAGGATGTTGATCAATAAAAATAGATGGAAATGATAACATAGTTATTAATTTATATTATAATATTAAATACAGTCAAACCTATCTAACTTTGGCATTGGCATCGTTGGGATTAAAATTTTGCCCAACTTAGATAGTTGCCCAATTTATCATGACCTTTCTTTTGATATAAACATTTTACCCTCTGTTATACAGTTTAGCAAAAAAGTGAGATTATGTTTAACCATATTCAAATAACTATTTTTATTAATTCATCAAAATCACGAGTAAAATTATATATGTATATATAAGCTTATACAAAATAAGATGCATATGTCGTATTAGGATATAGAATCCATGGGGATTTGGAACCTCTTGATATTAAATCATTTACTGAGGGCGATTTAAAATATTCAATTTAATCGAAAATATATCCCAGCATGTGTATAGTTTCTACCCTATCAATTTCAGGCAAGCCTTTTGCATTTTACATTTTAGTATTTTTTATTTTATATAAAAATCATTAAAAATTTAGGAATAGTTCTAAGTTCATGGAAAAATTGTTTGAAATTCACAGTTTGGTTATTTATACAAGCTGAAATAAAATTCCTGATAAATCAGATTTTTAGAATTAAAAACGCCCCTAGTAAAGGATTCAAGATCTGGAAATAACAAACCCCATAGATTTCATATCCTAATACGACACATATAATTATTCAACAATATTTGCATACAAAATAAGAATAAAAAATATTTTATGAAGTAAAGTACGGATTTATTTTTGATTGTTTAATTGGTAATGTTTAGATTTCATATCCTAATACGACACATATATAATTATTCAAAAATATTTGCATACAAAATAAGTATAAAAAATATTTTATGAAGTAAAGTACGGATTTATTTTTGATTGTTTAATTGGTAATGTTTTATTTGCATGAAGTTTGAAATATCTTCTGTAGGCATATGAATATTGCGAACAGTTACTTTAGAAATATTAAATCTTTTAAATTCTCCTTGAGTATGATGATTTAGAAATTTAATAATCATAATTTTTTAAGTTAACGATAACTCGTTGTATTTGTCTATTAATTTTGTTATTTGACATGAATATTTTTAAAAGATGATAAAATTTTATAATATAATTAAATGAATTCAATAAAAAAAATAAATACCCACTTTATAGAGGTTCTAAGAAAAAAAATTGCCCTCTTTTCAAAGTAGACAGTTGTCTAATTTATCAAGTCATTTTCTATATATTTGATTGGGAC
Source organism: Gordionus sp. m RMFG-2023 (assembly GCF_954871325.1). Taxonomy (NCBI): domain Eukaryota; kingdom Metazoa; phylum Nematomorpha; class Gordioida; order Chordodea; family Parachordodidae; genus Gordionus; species Gordionus sp. m RMFG-2023. Next base: position 68,970,417 of record NC_088775.1, read on the forward strand.
TCAAAATTTTGGACGAATTAAGGAGGCCAAATGACAGGTTTGATTGTTATAATATACCCAGTAATTTAATTTTAATGACATTTATAATTTTCATATTCAAGCAATTATTAACAAAATAAAAACACGAATATTTTAAGATGATCAAAATTTAATTAATAGAGAGTACCAATGGTACTTTATAGTCATTTACAGTTCACCCAGATAATTTCAATTTAGTTAAATCGTATATTTATACTAACCTATATGATCCACCTTTTTAATCGTATAACCTCATACAATAGATTGGGTTCAGATAAAATATCCCAGGATGAAGACATATTTTTAACATTTTGAGCCACAGTTTCCATTAAAAACGAAGAATTTTTACTTATGAACAAATTATTAGTTGATCAAATTTTATTTTATACTAATTCAAAAATATTGACCAATTTTGCATTTAATACCGATATTCTATTATTTATACTAACTAAATATTATTTTTGTACTCTAAATCTGACAAAAATAAACTGATAAAAAAAATATTGAACATTTCACAAAATTACTAAATTCGCCAATTTAAAATAATTTGCTAAACAATAACTCCATTCATAATGATTCAAATTATCAAAATATTATAATATATTCAAGCTCGCCATATTTTAAGCGTGAATGGGGTTGGATGAATCATAACCTAGGGAATAAAGCAAAGGAAGGGGAAAGAACAGAATTAAAGTTAAAGAAATATTTACTTTCTGGTGAACCGAAAAATATATGATGTATATTTTAATTAATAAGTGCAAAATAAAATGTTCCCAATTATCTTCGCGCACAGAATAAAGATTTTACTACTTTAAATAATTTTTCGAATATTAGACAATTTTTATAAAATATATATAACACTATTATTCCATTCATCATACCAGATAAATGTTTATTCAGTGTAGTAAAAAGTTTTTTTTACTCAAAGGATGAGATGTCTCCTTGATTAATTTGTATCGGAAATGTATTAAGAATCTCTAATAGTTGCACAATGCTAATTCTCATTATGACTTTTAAGTTATATTTTAAATAATTACTCACAAAATTTAAAAAAATAAACCTCATAGCATAAGTTTTGTGATTTTTTTTAATGTTAAAAATTTGGAAAATGTTGTATGTAATTATCTATAGTGACATATTATACATATTTATCTTCATGCCTCCTCCCTCGCCCCATTTGACTATGCCTATGATTAGTGTTCTTAATCGGCTCGATTTGAACCGATTTTTAAAAACGGCTAACTCAACATTATAGCCAGGAAAATATTGCCTAAGTGTCTAGATTTTGCCAATAGATGTTCAATAAATCTTAAGGCTTGCATAATATTTTTCTGGATAAAATATTGAGTTAGCCGTTTTTAAAAATCGGCTCAAATTGAGCCGTTTTTCAACAATACATATGATATTTTTAGTTTCAAGATTTATGTATATTGCATTACCACCTTTTTTTATAAAATAATATTAAACTATTTAAACAATCATTAATATCTTACCATCTTGTTTCAAATGTAAATAATTTTCTGTAAAAAAAGTTTGATATTGTGATGACCATGACTAACGGGGGGGGGGGGGGTTAAAAGGAAGCGTATGCTTCTAAAATGAAAGAATATACTTTTCGTATATTTACATGTTTATTATTAAGTTTTTTCCCCTGATAAATTTAAATATTAAATTTTTTTATCTCCTTGCGGATTAACGTCTTTTTAATTTAATTATTCTTTTGAAATCTACACAATAGATATAATTGTAAACTATCAAAGGCTGGCAAAAAATCCACTAATTAAATTTAATCATTTATTTTAACAAACTAATCGAATTTCGAAACACTATATAAGATTGCGCAATTTTTCAGTGTTGGTGCTCTTCTAAGAAATTGCGTTTTGTGTTGTGCAGTAAAATAATCGTAAACCATCAGGATTTTAGTAAGTAAGAATTTTTAATGCTTATCTGTCATTGCCAAATATTTAAATCTTCTAGAACCTACAAGTTATGGCCTTTAAGAAAATGACATTAATTTTATTCAATAAAAGGGCATGCCTATCCATTAAATTATATTTTCAAAGGCATAATTAATATATACCTTTAAAGAAATATTCATGTAAATAAATGCCTACCGATATAGTCAGAAATTAAATTATTTATGAAAAAATGACAACCGGACGAGTTTGATAAAATAACAATTAAACTGTCTCCTTTATAATTTCGTCATTTTTTTAGGAAGTGGCTAACATTTCAATACTTAATGTCGAAAGAAAGTTAGTAATGAGTACCAATATATGCAAAAAAATAAATATTTGTTAAAATCAATAAACCTCGAATTTATAATTTCTATATAACTCATCTAAACTCCTAATTGCAACACAATTAAAGTTAAAAGGAGAGGGGAGTATTTTTCTCTCATTCCAGTTTTCTGGAGGAGGGGGGGGGGGTTCGAGTATATTATTATATTACAAATTGTGCTATATTTATTTTAAATTATAACAGTGCTTGATTATTATACGGTTCTGTAATTAAAGAAATGCAAGAAACAAATTTTTCGACCCAACCCAACTCGTAAAAAGAAAATCATTTTATCGACCCGATCTACCAATTTTTTTTTAAAATTCAAAATATATAAATATTTGTTGATATGATTAAATTCAATATTGTAACAAAAATATTTGAAAACTAGACTCAACTCGGCCCACCTGAAAAAAAATTATTTTATGATCCAAAATAAAAAAACAATCACAATTTCTCACATTTTTTTTTAATTGAAATTGAGTTAAAATCAAGTCAGAATATTATTCTTAAGGGTCTTTTTCCACCCCCTTGCACAATAGCATCACTAGCCTTTACCATCTCAGGGGACTCAACTAAAAAGATTATAGGGGGTTTACTTCACATACCCCTCATTTTTGCGGGAGTTCGGTGTGTTTTTTTCCGCCCATGGGTGTGGTTTCCTTTTAATATCTTACATCCTTTTTATATTGAGATCTTACAAACTCTGATTAATCAAATTCTCAAATTCTCACATTTTTTCATTTATTATCATATTGAGTTATGAATTTTGGGGATTTAGAATCTCTCAATTATATAATTTTTATATTAAAGAAAAATCGTCCATGATTGGAAATGTATTCCAGCATATGGTGAATATACATTGTGAATTTTAGACCATTTAGTCCTAAACTTGTATCGGAATATGGAATTCATAGGGATTTGGAATCTCTCAATTTTATATCAGTTACCGAGAGCGCTTTTTAAATTTGAAATATCGTTGACCAGAAATGTATTCCAACATATGTAGAACGCTTATTTTATCAATTTTAGATAATTTAAAAAATTTTTTATGTTACTTTATAATTTATATGAAAAAACGATATAAAAACGAATTTAATAAAGTATTTCAACAGTTATTGGCAAAATTGTCTGAAATTCACAATGTGGTACTCTATAAATGTTGGAATACATTTCCTGTTAAATATCAGAATTTTTAGATTTAAAAATCACTCTTAGTAAATGAAATCGAGACTCTGAATCCTAATGTCCATACCCCATTATGACATATACATATGGTGTATAAAACAATAATAATGAAATTAAAACAAAGCAAGACATTTTGCAAGCTATGCCACGATGATATATTATAAATAAAATATTCATTTATTATTAGGCAACAACTCTTTATAAATGTACATAGTAGTGATCTGCATCGGGCCTAATTTTTCAAGCCCGGCCCGACCCGAAATTTTTTTTAAAAAAGTTTTGCCGGCCCGAACCCGAAATTTTTTAAAATGTTATGCCGGCCCGAACCCGAAATTTTTTTAAAATGTTTTGCCGGCCCGGTCCGAACCCGAAATTTATTTTAAAAAAATTTTCCGGCCCAGCCAGGCCCGAATTTATTTAAATTTAGAAATTAATTTTTATAATTACTTAAAATAAAAGACATATGTTATATAGCGTTTAGTTTCAATAAATTAAATCAAAAATTTTTATTTTACATAAAAAATTATATAAAATTGATAAATTTAGATATATTTAATAAAATTTCCAAGGTCCCCGGCCCAAATTTTTTTTAAAATATTAGGCCAGGCCCGAACTCGATTATTTTAAATAGAATTAGGCCTGAGCCCAGCCCGAAGCCCATTCGGGCCGAGCCGGACTCTGGCCGGGTACGGGTCGGGTCTAACTTTGCAGATCTCTAGTACATAGTATTTATTATAATATCTTTATCTTAGAGTGTTGAATATTTTCGATTGCAAATTAAAAAAATATTATGAGTAAAGAATTACAAAAGTAATATAAAATCTATTCTTACTCTTAATTTCAAAATCCTACTCAATTTTATCCCTCTTCCCCACTTGAAGATATCCAACTCTTTTAAAATAATGATAAAATAGGCGAACATGAGTCCTCTAGAAGGAAACCTCAAGGTTCACAAAAACCTCGAGCTCATAAGATTCACCGTCTCTCCAACATATTTATAAAATTTAAATCACAAATTACATTATATTATATTGTATTGTATTGTATTATATTTCATTATATTATATTATATTACATTATATCATATTGCACCGTGAATAAGACGTATTATACATATAAAGTCAGAAATATTGCAAATATAGATTCAGAAATAGAATATAAATTAAATTAACCGAATATTATATAATTTTTAGACTGCCATTATTTAAGAAAATTTATCAAATTCTATAAAGGAAAGATTTGAAAATGAAAAAAAATTATATTTACTCTTTATTATGGATTTCTAGTTTTTCGTTGGCCAATACAATCAGGCATTTCATTATAAATGTTTAAAAAAAATTTTATTTAAAAAAAATTGGTCTAAAAATAAAAATAAAGTGAAACAAACTTTAAATGTTATTTCAGCAGAGGATGATGAAAATCAATTTAATAAAATATAGACTGTGAATAACAGATAATTTAAAGCATTTAAAACATTCTAATTTTATTATACATTACATTAGCTTACACGATAGAACCGAACAATATTATTTTTATACCCATTTAAATAATACTATATCTTCATGATGCATCTTTTGAAATGAATACAGCATAAATATCTAATAATTGAATAAATATTTATTCGTTACAATAAATATTTACCTTCCTCCTTTTCCTTAGATCTCATGTTTACAAATTCAATTAATAGACGAAACAGGTGAGTTTTATTTGAAAAATTAGCCCTTTATCGAATCCTTAAAGGATAATATTTGATTGTTATTATATTAAATTACTAGTGATGTTAAAAGTTACTTTTGAAACATAACTAGTTACAGTTACTAGTTACAGTTACTAGTTACAGTTACTAGTTACAGTTACTAGTTACATTGGCAAAAACATAACTAGTTACAGTTACTAGTTACATTTTTACAAAAGTAACTAGTTATTAGTTACAGTTATTTTCAAAAGTAAATAGTTACTTACTTTATACATCCTTCATATGCGCATTATTTATTTATTGAATGCATTTATTTAACATAAAAAAAATTAGGATAAACAAAGTATAATCAGTTATTTAAAATAATATACAATTTATTTATATAAAAAAATATCGCAAAATTGAAAATTTACATCCAATATAAAAATATATATTTGCATTGAAAAAAACACATTTATTTTTCATAAAAATTAGAATCTAATAAATGTTTATTTGCTTTTAACAACAAATTAATTTCAAAGTTATTATCTAGGAGACGTGCTCGTTTATCTCCAAAAATGAGCTTACCTAGACTGAATAAGCGCTCTACGGGAGCACTTGATGTTAGAACAACATTATATTTAATAAAGAGTAATTTTAACTTTGGAAAATCGTTATATAAAGAAAAAGTGTTGTTATTAGATTTGATAAAGTTTTCTATAAGTTCATTATCCAGAATATTTTGGCGCTTTAGGTCAAAAAATCCAACTACATCAAGTGATGTTGGTTTTGAGCATGATTCATTCGTCTGGGATTCACTTTGAGGTATTAAGGTTTTTATTAAATTTAAAATTTCCTACTTTTTTGCTTTATTCCTCTCTTGCCTAATCCAAGGCCAGTCAGTTTTAAATAAAGGGTGAAGAATTGCAGCAATGATGTTATCATTATCATAAAGATTATTAAACCTATAACATGTTATTATTAATTTATAAATAATTATTTGATTTTAGTTACCTTTTTTCAATACTAGCTAGTATAGTATCCTTTAGAGGTTGACAAATTATTAATCCCTGCACATCTGCCATACATATAAATATTTGTGTTATTGTTGGGAACAATCAGACATTTTCACAAAATTTTAAATTAATAAATTAAATTTAAAAAATAAATTTAATTTAAAATTAATTTATCACAACATATTAAAAATAAAATTAATTATTTAAATATATCTTTAAAAGTAACTAGTTACTTTTGGCAGTTACATTTCAAAATTTTTAACTAGTTACAGTTACTAGTTACAATTTTAAAAATATAACTAGTTAGAGTTATTTTTTAGCCAAAATGTAACTAGTTACCTTAACATCACTATAAATTACACAATAAAATATTAAAAAACTAGTTTCCATTTTTATACTTTATTATACTACATATGGACTTTACAGAGAAATAAATCAATATAACGAATCATTTATCACTCATTTAGATTAATTTATCCTTATTTTAAATTGTAACGAAAAGCTTGTAATCGTTAAATGTTCTAAACAAAGGTAAAGTAACCGTTAATCTTTTTTCGATATAACTATTTCTTCTTATTATTGCACTTGGTTGGAATTATTATCTTGCGTTATTTCATTTTCGTTTATTAGACTTCACACTATCACAAATTATATGATCAGTATTTTCATTTAACTCAATTATTAAATCTTAAATTACAGGTTAATAAAACAATTCATGTTGTAATTACATTTTACAATTTTAAAATTTTCTTTAAGATCTTTTAAGACATACCATTGATATTTATTTCATATGCTTTGGACATGATAGTGCATATTCATTATAAGCCCGTTATTCCGCGAATCCGGTCAAGCTATTTTTAATTTGATCAATTATGGGACCAAATACTTCAACAGTATCCAGAGATCAATTGGACTGCGTGCGTTCATCTATAATTTCACCTATGGATAACCTCCTTGTTCGACTTTTCTATTTTTAGCATTCTACATTATGCCCAATGGTTATCTGTTAGCTTTAAATCAGGAATTTTTTCATGTAAATTGCTTTATATTGAATAGACGTGAAGGTTATGAAAGATGTAACATCTTAGATCATTTTCCAAGCTGATAAAATATTTCAATTTTTAGTTTGCATTATTTTAAAAATTTCCAAAAAAATTAGAGCTGCTTTAATATATTTTCACAGATCAAATTAGCACCGATGAGGTTTTAGCCTCAAACAATTTATGATTAATTGTATGCTATAGTTTACTTATAGCGACAGGGAATAGGTTCTCTTCATCATAAAACCATCTAAAGGTTTTTTCATATGCTCATCACCTTGTTTCACTTATTTTTGGACCTTCACAGCTTACTTTGGTCTGATAAATTATTTAGAAGGATAGAACATTCTTTTTATTTGCTTCGTCAAATTCAGCTGCTGTCTTATGTACTATATATTTTCAAACTAACTCGTTTGCGATTTATATCTCTTTTTTAATATTAAATTTTTAATTTTACCTAGAACAGCATTAATAAGTTTAATAACGTCCCTTGATTATCAAAAAGTTTTAGCTTTCTTTTTTTACGTTTGCTTTTAGAATAGTCTTCCCTATGTGGTCTTTAAATATTTTATAATTTTTTGATTTAATTCATATCATCTCAAGGAAATTTCCATAATTTAAATTTTAATTTTCATAAAACTCTATCATCTTAAATATTTATCTTATTACAAGATATTATTGCGAATCTGTCGATTCTTTTCATTTATTATATTAAATGTAATTGAATTTTACGCTTGCACTCTCTCCCTGTTTCACATAACTTTTTTAATATGAAAACAATAAGAATAATGTATATGATATAAAATTAATTACATTTTTTTGATCGGCTTCTTCTTTTCTGATCGGCCTCAAAATCGACATTTTCTCACGGGCTCGTGGGAAAAATGTCCACTTGGTCTTATGGTCAGTCCGTCCCTGATAATGATTTTTAAATCATGGACATCTGATTTAAAATTGTTTATGCTTCTGCTCTGCTCTATAAACAATTTTTTAAAAAAGGCAAACTTAAAACAGTTAGAGGAGATGTTGAACCTGTTATTCTAATATGATAACTGGTTGCAGTCAATATAAATGGGAATATAGGTATTAAGTATCTCGATATAAAACGACTACCTTGATATTTTCGTATATCAAAATTAAAAAATATATGAAGGCATTATATATTTTATATGACCCTTTTTGACCATTGTAATACAATTTTTACCTAAAATGGGAAAGTAATTAAATAAAAAAACCACATGAAATCTTGGGATAATAATATTTTTAGCAAATGTATAGTATTATAATTAATTTTATTAAAAATTATTTATTATTGAGATTACATAGATAATATAAAAAAAACTATAATTTTTTCCATTTTGCCTTTTCTTCTGGTCTTTAATGACTTGAGGAAAGCATTTAAAGACGGATACTCATTGATTAACTAAGGACACATAGAAAGAAAGGAAGCCACGAATAATAATTACTGCTGAATTAAAAATTATAGTTGCAGGATTCAAGATATTATTAAAAGATTAAATGGCACAGTTACACATTTTAGGAAAGTTACGACGAAAATCAAATAAAACGTTTAAAATATCGGGTTCTACTTAAAATAATAATTTTAAAAAGGCTTAAAAATCTCAGAGACATTTTTAATGAATGTTAGGAGGATTTACAATTTGGGTTATTTACTTATCAGGTAAAACAATTATTCATATTACTTTATTTTTAAAAAAGCGGTTTGAATTTAAAAAATTTATCAAATTAAAAATATATTTAAGAAAAAAAACAAATAAGAATATATTAAAAAATTATATAAAGAAAATTAATAAATATTTATAAATTTTATATAGAAAAACATTAAAAAGAACTAGAAAAAAAAATTCACCCTAGAGAGGAATGAATGCTTAGGAAATTAGACCGGCAGATTTCAGGAGAAATCTGCTGATGAAGGTGGAATATTTCTAGGGTACCCTGTGATCTGTCTCATTATTTTCCTTAAGGTTTTAATGAAATTAAGGGCCTTATTTCTGAACATGCCTAAGGTATTAATAACGATTGGTATGAACACCGTGTTAATGAGGCTAGCATATTTGTTTTTAAGGATTTCTGCATTTTCGATGGCAGTTAATAAGTGGTTTGACTTTGCTGTAAAATTGACACATGTATAATCCCAGGTCAGTGGAAGAAGTCCAGGAAATAAGAGATATACCATCCGGGTATATGGCCTTTTCATTTGATTGGTTTGAGAGTAGATGGGATATTAACTTTTTTGAGGGCAGCTAGGAGAAAGTTCTATTATAGATTTATGGCGGAAATGCGTCCGTAAGGGATGGTAGGCATTTCGATGGGCTGGCCACAATCGATGCGAATGGAGGTTACTACTGCATTCCAGCAAAGGCGAAGAACTATGGATATACGTAGCTTATTTATTTTGAGTATATTTAAACATTTTACTTAGATTATGAACAGCCTTCAAACTAAGAAAAAACTTGATTTTACAATTAAATGTTTAGGCAATGAAAGAAGATTAAAAGAGAATTATCGCAGCTGAATAAAAAAGACTATGAAGTTCCCTAATAAACTCTCATTAGATGACTGGATAGGGTTTAATGACATTATAAAATTTTAAAACTACTAAATATTCTTAAAGTAGATTATCTAATCACAAAAGATAATATTTTCCGCAGAAGAATTCTTGCTTTAAAAATCGATGAAAATTTAATATAATAGAGGAGTTAAAATGGTTTACATCAAGTCTTGACCTTAATCAAATAGGAAATTACAAAAAGAGAGATATGATTATGATAACATCGTCCTTATATAAATGCAGATAAATATTCAACAAAATAGCATCAAAACATGCAACAGTTAATTAGCTCTATCTCAATTAGAAGAATTAGGGTATTATATAGAGTATCAGTAAAATTTAAAAAAAATTATAACGGGCCTAGCTAGGCAAATTATATGGACCATGCAAGTACATTGCTGGGCAGAGAAATTCTTACTTTCTTTGGGCCAGACCGGGAAATTTATTCATAAAATATCAGGCAGCTCTCAAATCTCTGATTTTTCGTAAAATCAGGCTTTAAACCTTTGATATATTTTTTTGAATTTCAAGCTAACATTTCGATTAATACTATTTGAAAATAAATTGCAATATGCTTATTTCTTTGTATTTTAAGAGCTGTCTAAAATATTAAATCCATAAATAATATAGTAAATTTATAGAAAATTAAATAAGTTATTTATGATATGATTCAATTACAAACATACAATACATATATCAAATAAAATAATTAAACGGTTGTTGTAAAATGGATAGCCATAAAGGAGAGATATAAGAGCCTTAATTGAACTTGGGGAAAAATTAGATATAAATATTAAATTCTAATGGCAGGAAAATTCGTAAATTAAAAATTTAACCAACCGGTGCAGACTTAGGCTTCTTATCAGGCCGAATAACGTCAGATATTGTAGATCTCTAGTTATTGTGAAAATTAAATTTTAAATATTCTGTTTTTATCAATTAACTATTGTTAAATCACATGATTTTTCAAACATTTACCCGCTTCTTATGTCGACTTCTTTTTGAACATTTTAATATATTTGCAAAAACAGGGTTTTAAAAACCAATTTTTTTTAAGACCCGGGTATCTCTGCAAGTATTTTATTTGATTAAAAATTTATTTTAGGTTTATATAATGATCAAACCGTAAAAATAATATTCTTTATTTGCATAATAAATAACAACTTATTAATATTTATCACATTATATACTAACTATAAGTTTTTTTTCTTCAATATTCTATTTGAAACTTCCTTATTTTTTAATTCGAAGTATGTTTTTGTTTGGACCCTGAGCCATAAATCTAGCAAAGGTGAACATATATAATTATAGATCGTTCAATTGTTTCCTTTTGTTTAAATATTTGCCAGTTACTAAGTAAAGTTTGCAATTATTATAATTTGTTTATTATACAAAATTTTAAGTATGAACCAATATGATATGCAAAAAGTTACCAATTTGTCATTTATGTTAGATCAGATATACTTTTATTTAACCAATAAAATTAATTAAACTCAACTTTTATATGATTTATGGATTCTAGATAATTATACCATTTATTAAGATATATTTAATATTTTGTGTTTGCAAGGCAACTTAATAATTTATTAACCAAAAAATAACCATTGAATTATTATTAATCCTTCTTCTTTTTTTTCTCCACTTAATGTTTCTATCTGTAGAATTTAAATAGATAATAGTAAAAAAAATTTTTTTTTAAATATATTATTGATTAATATTTAATCGATAACTTTATTAGCAAGGATGTCATCATGCACAAACATCAGAGTTGTTAAAGTATCATTTTCAAACGAGATATAGATAGAGATACAATAAAAATTGAGAAATGTTAAATCACATTTGAAGTGAGTCAAGCTTTATTTAATTTGATATTTTAAAATTAAATAATTATAACATAGATTATCGCTAGCTTTTAATGATAAAATATTCTCAAAGTTTTCATTAGTGAGATATTTCCATTTACTTAAATCCATTGTTAGCCACACTAAAATGTCTTTTCACTGATGCACTGAAAGGTAATGTTGTGCTATACTTTGTAAATAACACTTTTATATCAAGACTCAAAAATCCTAATATTTTTACAAAAATTTTTCAAAGTTTGAAGGGTAGCAAAATTTTATCATTATCCATATCCTTTAAGGACTGTTTAACAAAATCGAATATTAAATCTTTAATTTTTTTTTGGTCATCTATTATGTAAAATATTTGCCTTTGTTTTAAATGATAAATTAATTCGAGCAGAATTTTAATAAATTTAATACAAAAGTGGTATACTTTTTAATATAATAAAATGGTATCAAAATATATCAAAAATGGATAAATAGGGCGCTAAAGGTTTATATGTATGCAAGTACCTTTATAAAAGTTTTAAATAAGATACCTATAATAATTTAACAACTTTAATTGATTATTCCCCGAACTCCAGAATTAATTTATTTTAAAATATATATTAAGTTTTCATGATCTACATATTAAGTTATTTTTAGAAATTTTTATTTAGTATCCTCCTTATTTTACAATAATATGCACAGATCTTTTCTGCACTAATGTTGCCTCAATAGGACATTTATTGGGTATAAATAAAAAAAGTTTCCCTAAATTAATTTATCAAGTTTTTCAGGAATAAAATTAATTCCATATTTATTCAAAAACAGTACAAAATTAACATTTTAAAGTGATAAAATAAAAAATCATTAAAACATTGTGCTTAATATATCAAATTAATATTAATAGTATACACTAGAGGTCCGCAATGGGCGGGTGTTTAGCCCACAAGCCTGCCTGTCCAATATTTTAAAAAATTAACTCGTCCGCCAATCCGCTCATAGTTTTAAAAATAATATGACCGCCCGCCCGTCCATGAGTCTAAAATTCTTTACCAGCCAGTACATTTGTTTCAAATTTATACCCGTCCGCCCATTATATAAAAAATTTTTTTAACCCATGCCGCGCATTAAATTTAACTCATTCTTTATAGTTTTTTTAAAAACTAATTAAAAAAAAATGATTCAGTTTAGTTTTATAAAGGAATTTATTTGATTTAATAAAATATTATGTAAAAAATATAAATATAAAATTTATGTTTATATTTATTAATATTATTTCTAATTATAATGCAAAATAATAATAAATCCACATTTTCTGGATTCACGCACGTTCCTTTTTGTTCTATAAACCTTCCAGAAATGTTATTTCCTGGTTCGGAAGAAGCATTGGATCTTGATAGCTTTGACAAATCTCTTTCTTGTCGTTTCCACAGTAGGATATCCGTTTGAAGTATATCCTCTAATTAAGTGAGATATTTAAATAAAAAGTAAAACCATTAATAAATAAAAAAAAGCAATTTGAATTAATTGTTTATAAATGGTAAACAAACTAAACTTAGTAACCTAAAATCTTGCTAAATTATACAAAAACTTGCTGCTTTAAGATTTAAATATTGTTAGATCATTAGGTAAGGTGCTCACTTCTGTAACAGCCACATCTTCTCATCTGTTGTTGTTTAATTTTGACGTGGATAAAACATTGCATAATTTAAAACCTTTAATTGAAATCTCTTTGCTTTTGGAGAAACGGGTAAAATCAGATTTTCATTCAAGTTGATGTTATATTCTTCCATGCAAATACATGTTTACGATACTAACACATCCACAGATATCGATTGGTATTAAAAATGTTGAAATTTCATGGAGCATTTTTTTAATATTTACATAATGATTTTAAATAACAAATAAAAGTTGTAAATTTTTTAGCCCGCCCGCCCATAGTTTAAATATTTATCTTAACACACCTGACCGCCCGCCTATTTTTTAAAGAAAATTAACCCGCTCGCCCACCGGCCTAATGCAGACCTCTAGTATACACCATCGTAGCAATTTTTTTTTAAACTTACTATATTTGTGTTTATATAATATTAGGACTATTTAGCAAAATATATTAACATATAACTAATTAAAATTAGTCGGAATAATATTATAAGAATTTTACTCAAACTCAATAAAGTAATTATTTTAAAAGAACCGGCTATAAAAGCCATATTTCGCTATGACCTTATCTATTAAGAATTAAGTTTCCTCTAAATTATAGTTAAAACTATATTTTTTTCAGTTATTATTATTTTATTATGAAATGACACATATTTTATTTGTTTAAGGGATTAAAAATATTGCCTTTGGTTTATATTAAAATCTGGATAGTTTCTAAAATTAAACTTCCTTCTTTTATCTGGAATGTGTTAATAATTTATTTTTTTTAAAAGCGCGAATTCTACTTTCAACAATAAATTTAATAGTGTTATAAAATTTTATGCATAAGTTTCTTAATGATTATTTTGGTAACTAAAATAAACTTTAAATTATCGAAGTCGGGTCGAGTTGGGAGGGGCACCAGGAACACTTCATTTAAGAAATATCAAAATGTAAGGAGCGAAACTCAGTTATATTATAATTTTAATTATGATATCAGTGTGTGTGACAATAACAATTTTTTGTGTATATATTAGGTTCTTACGACTTTATTATAGTTATAACATAGATGTGTTTTTTGCCCTAAATTTGTGCTAAAACAAATTATAACATTTTTTTTTATATTTTTTAAGAGTAAACTGCAAATTTGATATTTAAATGAAAGCGTGAAGCCTCCTTTATTTTACAAAACATATTTTGTCGAACTGAACATAATATTATTCTGTTAATTTTAGAAGCATAACTGTTATGTCTAATCTAAGATGAGATAATATATGCAGAGTCCCTAAAATGCAAGGGAGGGGCACTCGATTACTTAAAAAACAGGAGACAAACGAAAATTGGAAGAAATAGAGGCGAATTTTGGTTTTTCCAAGAATTTGAGGCAAATTAAAAAAATATTTTTATATCTAAGCGTTTCATATAAAATACATTATATCTATATTATATAAAATAGCTAAGGGAGACCGGGGTTATTTCGAACATCTTTGATTTAGAGTGCCATATAATTGTGAAACTTATCTAAAAAATAACTATATGAGTGGGAACTCATCATTAGACTATAATTTCATTATGCCAAATGATTTTTGCCTTATATTTTTTTTCCATACAAATTTAACGAGAATCATCTTTTGTCCGGATCTATCCAAGCCCGGGGTATTCCCGGACGCAACCGGGACATTTATGGATTAATGCTTATTTGCTTTATTTTATTAGAAAATGATTTTAAAATTGACCAATTATATAAATAACTTTATTCATGAATTTAATAATCCTTGAGGCCCATCATATACCAAATATTTGATTGTCCTCCTTCATTTTTGAAATTTTATTATAAGCTTTATTAGTAATACATTTATGATTATTTTTCTTTATAAATTTTCATTTTCAAAAAATTATAGAAAAATTTGAATGATGAAAACTTATATAGTGCCCGGCAATTATCCCGTCCGGTATATCCCTGGAAGTAGTATCTACATAAATGCTATTAGTATCAATAAATCCTCGTTCAAAATTTTTGAAATTTTTTTTAATATTTTTTAAAGGTTCAAAGTTGTTCGCAGTATCAATTTATGTGTGGAAAATAAATAAATTAATTTTAAACATTAAAATCTAGCACACTTTTTTTTAACTTTTAGTTATTAAAAGAGGTTTTTTTGCATTAAAATTTTAAGTGTCAGACGCTAAATTTTTTTCACAAATTAACTTTTTTATATAAACCTATTTTGGTTATAAATTGTAAATCCCAAAGTCATATAGTTTTTTACGAAGGATCGGATTTACCCCATGTCCAAAATAGCCATGGTTTCCCCTATTTAGAAAGTTATATAAAATTGAAATTTATTACAAAAAATATATATAACATAAAAAATGAGGTAATTATAATGCACTTCATAATTATATAAAATAATTATAAGATTATGAATAAATTGGAATAGATCAAAAAAATGTGAAAAAAGCTATAATATTTCATAGCATATCTTTTCATACTGATCATTAAACTGGAAATGTGTTTTAACATAAGTTTGCATTCAAATCCGTCAAAATAACATTCATAAGGTGAGTAAGTAGGGGAGGCCAGAGATGGTTGGAACACTTTTCAAACTTGAATAGATTTGATAATTTTGGATTAATCTGAATAAATAAAACATCCTCTGAATCCTAAAAGTATAGGCTATTTGAAATAATAAATATATATATTATATTAACTATACCTTTTTAGGAAATTGAATCTGAAATTTTTTTTTTGGCTCAACCATGTCATAATACTCTAGGTACACATTGGGACACATGTGATAGTTGGTTTACACAAAAAATAGAGTCCTAAATACAAACTTTTTTTTTGATATTTTTTTATAATACTAGAGGCTTCAAAGTAGAGATCTGCAAAGTTCCCAATTCTATTTAAAATAATCGGGTTAGGACCTGGCCGGGCCTAATATTTAAAAAAAAATTCGGGCCGGGTCGTGTCGGACCTTGGATATTTTTTTAAATATATCTAAATTTATCAATTTTATATTGAATTTTTTATGTAAAATAAAAATATTTGATTTTATTTATTGAAACTAATCATAACATATGTCTTTTATTTTGAGTAATTATAAAGATTAATTTCTATATTTAAATAAATTCTGGCCGGGCTGGGTCGGTAAATTTTTTTAAAAAAATTTCGGGCCGGGCTTGAAAAATTAGGCCCGATGCAGATCACTACTTTAAAGTTTATTAATAATATTTTAATGTGCAATCATAAAGTAAGGTAAATGGAATTTAGACATTTGAAGAAATTTTGAGAATTTTAGTAAAATAAAATATTATTTATAGTATATTATATTAAATTTATAAATAAAAAATAAACATGCAATAATTAATAGGGCCAACTATCCTAACCTTAAATGTCATTCAGAATCATATTAATTCATATTTTGTGATTCTAAATAATTGTCAGAATAAAAAATAAGGTTTAAACTTTCCTGAAATTTATTTATTAAGATTTTAAAAGCTTTATTTTAAAATTTAAATGATAAAGTTTCAAATGATTTTTTATTACTTTTGGTAATCTAAAACACATTTTCTTTTAAATTAAAAAATATTTTTCAAATCTCTTTTAAATCATGTATGACGTAATTATCTTAAATTTCCTGTCTTATAAATTAATTGCTTAAATTATAATTGGAGTAAACTAACGTTTCCCTGTACTTAACGTGCCACAGTTTCCTTACTACACCGAATTTTAAAACAATTTTGAAACTCTTTAATCAGGAAGGCATTTATTACTTTCATTATTATCATCAATATATTCCCTTATCGCAAATTGAGAGCACATTAGATATCTGAAAATCCCGGCCCAAATGGACTTCATGCCGGGCCAATTTTTTAAAAATAATTTGAGTTAGGGCTGGATCGGGCCTAATATTTTTTTTATTAGGCCGGGTCGGGTTTAAATTTTTATATATGATATCAATCTTTGTTAAATAAATTGATATATTTTAAAATCTTTGCAAGAAGCAAGGCACCAATATTTTTTATTTTTATAATATTTTTTTTACAATTAAAATAATAAAATTTTCTATATTTATGGGCCGGTCGACCAACATTTTTCATTTCGGGTCGGGCTTTTCGAGACAAGTAAAAATATTTTTTGGAATCGGGTCAAATCGGGCAAATTAAAAAAATTTGGGCCGGGCTTGAAAAATTAAAGCCCAATGCAGATCACTAATCCATTCGAGCTTTCACGGAAACAAAGTCGTATAATTTGTTCTTCCCAATAACTAATGAGTGTCTACTGGCCAATCATTTTATAAATATTCCATATTAGATAGGATAGCTAAAATGATAAAACTGTATAATTTAATATAGTATTTTTAATTACTAGAATTATTGTAATAGCATCCATAACCCTATTTTGCATATTGTCTAAGGCAGTAATTAATTAATTTTCGTTGATACCAGAGTACCTTCTGTTTTCCTTCAATAATAATCCAAATTTATTTATTCCCTAGCTTCTTGAGTTATTTTTATATGACTTTAGAAATATTAAATAAACATTCACTTAGAAATTCTAAGAAAGATTAGAACCTACCCGTTATATCCTTAAACAATTGTAGAAAATGAATCTTTCGTATTGATTTTTCAGCTTTAGGAAAACCGATTGTTCTTGTTTGGGACTTTAAATATAAATCGGTTAAATTCAAATAGTACACCATACATCAAGGTTAGATTAGATAAGAATTCAACACTTTCTAATCGGGTGGACAGGCCGGTTGAATTTTGCACTGTTGCTAGAAATTGCTGAATTTTAAATGAGGGCCTTCAGTTATTCCAAACTGCCTTAACTGCATGCAGACTACTAGACACCCATTGGTTAAGTATCCTTGCAACCTTCAACAACTGAATGTTCGATTCATGTGCCATTTGATTCAGCGCCTTTTGATTTGTGAGACTGACTATTTATATATATTGTGCTAATAAATGCTTTAAAGTGATTTAAAAAAACTTTTAATTGCAATGGACACCGCTTCTAAATGATGATGATCTTTGAATGTAGTGGGCAAAAGCTCGTTGCTACGCCAGATTTCTTTCTAGCCATGATATTGGAACCATGGCCAACAAAAGAAATTCAATTATTTGCAAAAATTTTAAAGAAAACCCAGCGGATTTATGAAGATCCAGTAGGATATGAACAATCCCCTCTGCATATTTTGATTCCAGTTTAATCAGGTATAGAAGTATAAAAATATGTTCATCAAAAGAGGACACTAATGCTGATTTTACATAAATAAGAAAAAACCAAGGCTGATATATTTGACGATGTAGATACACCTACAAGGATAATGATTTTGGATTGTAAATTGATAATATTATTTACAATTTTTATGTTCATTTCAATGGAAATGCTTTCATTTATTAACAAACCATAACACCTATAATGCAAAATATGTCCCATATCTAACCATCTCTTGTAATCTATTAACGATTTAAAATCTACAAATGGGCTTTGCTTTTGATGGATAATATGCTACTAAATATTATCTTGGTTTGTTTATTAATGTGATTAAGGCAGTATTTTTTTTAATTTGGTTTCATAGCCT
This sequence comes from Gordionus sp. m RMFG-2023, assembly GCF_954871325.1. Lineage (NCBI taxonomy): Eukaryota > Metazoa > Nematomorpha > Gordioida > Chordodea > Parachordodidae > Gordionus > Gordionus sp. m RMFG-2023. The sequence continues at coordinate 68,989,258 of NC_088775.1, forward strand.
TTTTCAACAGTGTTGTGTACATCTGAATTGGCATGTTTCCAATTTTTTAAGCAAACATCGTAGTTTATATGTTATGTCTTGTGGGTAATATCATATAATTACACTATTGACTTGAAATTTGCAGTCCTTGTGGGAAAGCAGGGTTGCAGCTAGTAAACGGCCAATCAAAAAGTTTCTTTTAATAAGGGATAAATTAATTTAAATTGTCGATTATAAAGATCTCTCAATTATAAATTAGTTGTATACAGGAGCGGACTAACCATAAGACCAGTTGGCATTTTGCCCACAAGGTCGCGAGAAAATGTCGATTTTTGAGGCCGATCAGAGGAAAATATCAAAAAAGAGGCTGATTAGAAAAAAAATATATTATGTTTACATTATTTTCTCTTATCATTTATTTATTTTTAATGATATCTTTATGATTTGAATATCACATTCCTGAGAATTGTCATGTCGTTTACTATATTTTAATGCAAAAAATATCATTAACATCGCTTGACGCTATACATCATTACCATGTTCTTTTCTTTCTTTTTTTTTCTTCAAATGAAGTGAAAACGCTTCCGTTTGAGTAGAGTGAAAGCTAAGTTTTGATTAATTCATTATATTATATTTTTACGGCCGACCTTTTTTGGTTATGCCGAAAACGCCGCCGTTTAGAAAAATCACGCCGGCGCGCCTTCGATTTTCATATCGGCGGCGCACGGCCAGCGTAGAAATTTCTTTCTACCTTTTTATTCTAATAATTGGTCAACATCACTCTTGTAATTTTTTAATGTCAGCAGGATTTTGATGAATTTTTATTTTCTACTATTTTAAAATCTTAATTATATTGACGTCATTATAGAATTCAATCAATCAAAAATCTAAAATTCCAAAAGTTACCATAATTTTACATATTTTTAAAATGGATGCATCTACTTTAATAATTCTATAAATAATTTTAGTATCCTAACTCTGGATAATAAAAAATTCGTACTCTGGAAATATTTTGCAAAAGAATTAGAGAAATTATTACTGCTCTAAGATATAAAACTGCAGAAGTTGAATTTGAATTCGAGGAATATCAAAGAAAATGCCTAAGTACAATAGATTTAACATCAGACATGTTAGATCTTGATAGCATTGATCCATACCCGGATACCCGTTTTCAAATTGGCAATTCCATTGATAATAGCAATAATTCCACGCATATGAAAACCTTAAAATTAAATGTCCCAACACGCTGGTATAGTATATTAATTATGCTAGAAAGCATATCTGTATTAAATAAGAATTTAATTAATAATATTTTGAAAAGAATTGGGAAGCACTTTCTCAAATTATCAAATTATGAATCTGATCTAGTAGAAAAACTATTAGCATTTCTTTCAAAATTTAAAGAAACTGTCGAATTTCTTTCAGTACAAAAGGGTCTACTTTAAATTTGGCGTTACTTTTTAGAAGTGAAATTGAAACACATTTAATAGTAAGTGATAGTGATAGTTAATCACTTAATGAAAATATGCTAAAAAAACATGCGTTGCCCTTTACGGTTTGTAATCTGCAAGTAATATTATATAAGTATATTCTTTTATTTTTTATTTAAAATTATCTAGGTATTGGCTTCTCTTTTAGATCCAAGATTTTAAAAATTGACAATTGTGTCAAAGTATTTAATAGAGCAATATTGCTCAGCTTCAGAATTTATAATAAAACATCTTAAACTTATAGAGAATGATGATAATCAAGTAGTAAATATAGCTCAAGTTAGGTGACTTAGAACAAGAATGCCACAGTTTTCTTGGAAAACGACATTCATAAGATATGGACGTTCTAAATTTTTGGAGAGAAGAGAAGAGTGAACTTCCCAATCTTTCAGGCTCGCCAAAAAAATTATTTGCATTCCGGCGACTAGCACACCTAGTGAAAGAGTTTTCTCTACGGCTGGATTGTTAAATTTAAGGATATCATCATTATGTCCCAAAAATTTTAATAAAATAATTTTTATACATGATAATTATAAAATTACGAAATCGATTATGGATATAATAAGTTTTCTATTAAATGAATATTAAAAAATATGCCGAGATATATGTAGAATAGTGTATATTTATTTGTTTTTTTTTATTAAATTAATAAGCAATTAAAAAAATTTATCATATAAAAATTTATATATGCGCCGATAAAACGGCGCGCCGCCGGCCATCGATGAGATTTTTTAAAAATTCCGCCGGCCGCCGATATTTCGTCGGCGCACAGGTCTAAATATAACCAACATTCTTGTTCTTAATTAATTGAAATCAAATAAAATCCAGGTCGGTGAATCAGATAAAAGGATGGATGCTTGGGTGAAACAGAATAATTCATCTGGCCAAAATAAGTTGAGAAGGCTGCAAAAAATAGGTGAGATAAGGTGATGGACACGTGAAAAAACCATTAGATGGATATATGGTAAAGAGTGCTTGCTCCCAATAAGGATAAATGCACTTCATTTTATACATAGTTATATATATCATTGAATTTATAATAGATAATAAATCATTTGAGACAATGATAATTATGTAAATTTAAGATTCTAGGTAAAGTTATAATATATTTGGAAAATTTTGAAATAATGGGGCTACTGTCATATCTTCAAACTAAAAAATTAGGTACTTTATCAGCATGGAAAATAATAGAAGATACTAAGTCATCTGTATCATTGATTCAAAATAAAGAAATGAAATGGCTTCTAATTTAAATGAAACACTTTCATATTTAAAGCTCCCGGAGAGTATCAGGGTACTGCCAAAAAATTGAATAGGGCAAGTGAAGAGAATATATTGTGATAAATGCCAAGATGAACCTCCCCAAATATCGATTGCTTTATAGGTTCGAAGTATTTCGTCCTATAACTGATCAAATTATAAACAGCTTGTCGGAACGGCTTTTTGCGAATTGAGAGCTTATTTTCAATGTGCAATATTTGCATCCAAGGCATTTTGATGAAATAAATAGTAAAGGTATTTCTGAAAAGACCTTGGAAAATCTGGCACAGTTGGCATATATATTGAGTGTTAAATTACGTAACGAATTATGTTCATTTGCCAGTGTATTCAAAGATTTGGTAGAAGATTTAAATGAAACGGACGATGATATCGTATGTACAAGTGAGGAGTCAAATGAAGAAGATGGAATATTACAATATGATAATAACTCAGAGTGTGATAATAAATGTAACAAGTGTTTAATATGCGTATATGAAATTCTTAAAAGATACAATATGCACACAAGTACATTCACTAATTTTTGGTATATGAATACATTTTAACTTTGTCATTTACGCAGGTTAATTGCGAGAAAGCATTTAGTAAAATTAAAAATTATAAAAATAGTGAAAGCTAATATTGACCAATAAAAATTATAAGAGTTTTTAATGATGTCAGTTGAACGAGAACTATTAGCGCAGATTTAACTAGAAGATATTCTTGTATATTTGCGCAAAGGTTCAAAGTTAATGAGAGATTTATTAATGTAAAAATTATATATTTTCTTTATCCTTTTATTTGAATCTTATTAATATCTATTTACAATATGATCAGTGCCTGATTTTATAAGTGCAGCATTTTTATTCTTAATAATATTGTGTAACTGCAATAATTTTATATGTGTAATTATTGATTTGATATATTAAGTATGTATTTTTTTCTATTTAACATGTGATGTATGATTTGATTTTATAGTGCAATATCGTTGTAAATCAATATAAAATATATAGTTGCAATGAATATCATTTTATATAGGTAATGAATATGATTCTAGATGTGCATTTTTTAAAAATAAAATATATGATTATCGTATATATTTCTTTATGTAAATCGTTTGACCTTATTTTCAAAAATAAGATGTAATAAAAATCATGTAAATCGAAAAAGCCATTTAAGGGAACCAGGTCGAAGACCGGGCAAAAGCGGGACGAAGCCCCGCAAAATGGAGATATAGGGGCGAAGCCCCCATATAAATGAGGCCTCTATAAAAAAATGCCCACGAGGCCTTAGCGTCACCAGTCCGCCCCTGGTAAATAGTGAATTAAGAATAAAATAGAAAAATAATGAAGACAAAATTTAGTGAAGATTATTTTAAAGAGACCATGATTGAAATTGATGGGTTAAAATAAATGGATAAGTAATTAAGATAGGTAAAAACTGAATAGATAAAATGACAGGATTTGTGTGGAATAGGAAGTGGATATGACTTGATTACTATGTGGGATAATATAAGGAAGAAGACACAGCTCTGAGACAAGGGCGTTGAGATGGATTTTAGGTATTAATTTATAAGAAACAAATGTATAATAATAAACAAGCGATGGGAGAAGTGAATATATGGTTTCAATCTGAAGTGTTAATATTCCACTCAAAATCTTTGGGGCAGTTATATTGGAAAATTTTCTCCAATTCTGAGGGTTGTGGAAATTTTGTGAACTTTGTGAAATTTCCAAAATTGAATAAAAATATAAATAAATTTACTTTTTTAAAAATTAGTTCAAATTTGGCTCCAATAAATTTTTAAAATGTGATTCGTGAATAAGTATTTTAAAATATGAATTAGGTATTATATTTAAAATATAAATTGTAATAAATGAAAATTGACTGAATTTGATAAATCTGCAAATCGTTTGAAAGGCTAGCAAATTGAGTGTAGGGAGCAAGCCTTCATGCGCCACCCTGAGTTACGGCAATAGTGGAGCAATATAAAAATATGTAACATATACTAGTTCATATGCACGAAAAGAAAGTGTTGGGACTTCCGTCACTTTGGAAATTTGCCTATTCTCTTAATCATAAGCGAATAAAAATTCTCACCCCTTCATCTCCCCAAAATGTTTACAGCATATGTCACTATAAACAATCATTTGATGGAAAATAAATAAAAGTTAATAACTTTTAAAAGTAATGATTTTTAGAAAAAAAAGTGACACTCCAAATACCTATAATTAGCGGACATAAACATCTATAATAAAATTTTTGGGGATAACAGTGCTTCCTTTATATACTAGGTAAATCTTATTTTTTTTATCAGCATCTTCATGAATATGGAAAGGAGGGGTAAAGAAAATATACTACCTCCATATATTTTACAGAGAATAGGTTTCTAAGAGGGAGGAAGTTAAATTATTTTGGGAGGAAGGGGGTAGGGGTAAATTTTGGACTTTCAAATTTCTCTTATACACTTTTCAAATGATGTAAGATTCTATAACTTTATGATATTTTAGAACTATTTAAATATATCATTATCCAAATATTGAGATCACTTAAAAATATTAGATAAGTTGAATTACAAATTAATATCAAAATTTTTCGTATATGTAATTATTATGACCGGCAAAAAAATAAAAATCAAAATAATTCCTATTCTATTTTAATTACAGAGATATTGATAGAAAACACGTATACACATTAAATAAGCAATAATCTATCCTCCTATATATATTTTTTTTGAAAAAAACACAAAATTTAAGGAAAGTTAAAATAAAATAAATGTTAATAAATTAGGATTTATGTTTGCTACATGTTTAGCATGTAATATTTTTCATTTGTCAAATAACCCTTATGGTACTAGTTAAATTTTTTGAATCATCTATATTCTATTATTGCTTATAAGGACGGCTGCTTTATTAAAACCCAATTTTTCCAAAAAAAAGACATAATTCTTTATACTTATTCTATTCTAACTTCAATTAATTAAATAGAGTATTATACATAATATCAAATATTTTTTATTTCATTTCCTCAAGAAAAAGTTATTATTTAATAAAATGAATACTTTGTGTAATAAATCGTAACACAATGCAATAACTTTATAGGTCTAACTCTTGGTTAATATAGAATTTAACTCATATTTTTTATTATGATTAAATGTAAAATTTTACAAGATAATTAAAAAGTTACTTTATACAAATTATAAAAAAGGCGATTATTTTCTCGTTAATAAAATTTAATAATATATATAATATATATAATATTTTAATATTATTATTATATTTATAATTTATAATATATATTTTATAATTATTTTTAAAAAATTAAGATATTATAATTTAACATTGAAAAATAATAATTTATTTATATATATTTTATTTTAAATATTATTTATCAAATATATTTTAAAATATATTTAAAAAAATATATAATAAAGATATTATTCAATTGGATCAGTCTTTTAAAAGTGAATAAATTCTAATCAGATCTCATAAAATCTTAAAGAATGGACAATCAACAATATCGAGAAAAAGGTAAAAAAAATATTTTTTTTAAAATTATTCAATATATTAATATATTTTTCTGGACCTTAATAATCACCCTTTTTTTTTAAAAAAAAACCCTCGGTTGAGTTAAGTAAACTTGATCCATTTTTGGGTTGCACTCGGCAATGACACATATTTTTGTCGAGTTAATATTAGTAATAATTTGTGGCTTCCTTAAATCTTTGCATAATTAAATCTGTGAGCAAGGATATAATTTGTTTTTATATAATGCAGCAATCTATAATATTAATCTATTTCTAAAAAATGAGGGTACTGAGGAGGAAGATAAAAATCCATTTTTTATAAAATAGACCTGGCTGATTATTTTAAATTGTTTCAAATTTGATTAGTTATAATGTTGATCAAAAATTTTAATCAGTTTTAAAATTGTGAGCCCCTTCATAACTAATATTAATACTCTACTAATGAAGACTGGATTTACTTATAATACTGATATTCTATTTAGTTAAATGCAGACACAAAACATATAAATTTTACGATTGTCAAATTTTAAATAGATATCATAGGTACAATGGCATATAGGGGGGGGGATCCCTCCCCCATGAAAAATATGTTTGGGTAAAGTTTTGTGTTTTTATAATACTTTTATATTGATATGTAGACGGCATTTTTCCTTTAAATTGATAAAACCCTTTCTTTAATTTTCTATTTCTATAGAATCATATCCAAAATTTCTTTTTCTATTTATAAAGTGCCTCAAAAAAATCCTAAAAATCTACGAATAAATAGTATTATATAGGCAGATTTATTTTTTAAATAAAATTTTCCCATTTAAAAAAAAATGTTATACTTATAATAAAATTGAAAAACGTGATACTTTTCAAAGATGCGTAATTCGTATGAGATCGTTTGATTTTTTTTTTATTTCCAAGTGTAAAAGCGCATGTATCGTTTTACTTAATAATTGCTAAACCTTAGCGCTTGAGGGTAATAAATATTTATTGTAATCGTTTTCAATTTCATCATAACCAATTCATCTTATATTGATATAACATTTTCAACGATGTTACAAGTCTATTTGACTACTCTTATGCTACCGTTACTATATTATAAAAGTATTAAAGTTATAGCCAGAGAAATCATGTCTGATATTCTAAAATACATTAAAATGGGGTATTTATAAATGTAGGAAAATCGTCTGTTAAAAACGTCCATCAAACTAAATCTTAGCTTAATAAAGTGTTTTTTTTAAAAAAACCTTTTGGGAATTAATAAATTCCGCTTCTTTCTTCTTTATTTTTCGTCTCTCAGCACCTGAAACAAATTTGTTTTCTCTTCCCATTTTTCAAACTATTTATAGCCTATGAAATAAAAGGTTACATAGTAGATCTAAAACAAGTTTATTCTAATCATAGTATTCAAAGAGTGCCTCATTAGCGATTTCAATAACTATATTTTAAAATTTAATAAAATATAATTCTGTCTAATTTATAAATCTATTATATTTTTAAAAAATCACTAAATATTTAAACAATTTATGAAAAGTTTCGATTTTGGCATTTAAGAAACTAATGCAATTTTATCATTATAGGTCTTGTAAAAAATGAAATATTTCGACTAGATCTATTTGGGTTTCTATTTACTATTTTATTAGTTAAAGTTAATTTATTTAATTTTAAATAAATTTCATTTTTTTCTCTTAAATCAAACAACAAACAAAATTTGCTTTGTCTTGAATTTTGATTCCAGTTAGAAATTTCTTATTTAATAACTTTTTTACCGTCTACCAAACGGATTGAAATATTAAACTAAAATACAAATTGGCCTAAGCGTTAGCATTAGTAATTTTAAAATTTTCAAAAACAGGCTGCACCTTAATATGAAATTTAAATTTATATCAAATTTTTGAAAATGTAACTCATTTCAAAAATACTGAGATTTTGTCTATCTTCTATGTCTATTAATTAAATAACCTGGAAATAATAAATATATCTATAAAGATGGTAAAATAATAAATTAAAAATATTTTCAATCTGTGAATAAGAAACCTTAATGGTTTCTGAATCGCGATTTAAATTCCAAAGGTTCCTATATAGATTTTATTTCACTTATAACTGGTTTTTTCATATTGACTGGAAAAAGTGATTGATGAATTAGTATAAGTGCTAATCAGACATTATATTTGACATACTTATATATTCAGTGTTACTATAATTTAAGTTTTAGCATAATAACTTGGAAATTTTTTCTTTATTTGCCAATAATGCGTTTTCTTTAAATTATCTATTAACAGGTTTGTAGCACTAAAATGTTCGAAATCACTAATTATTAATATAAATTTTGAAATCAATGCTACCAGAAGTTTGGCTGACTTAACGCTGAAAGTGTTATATCATAGTTTTTATTTAGCTTATAATATGGTTATTTTTTGGGGACCAAACAGATTAAAACAATAAAATGTAAAACACTACTTAATTTGATATAAATTTCAGAATTAGTTTTTCCAACTTGGCTCACTTTAAGCATAAAACGTCATGTCATAGTTTCAATATTGTTTATAACTCAGTTTCTTTTTGAGGTTAGCAAAACTGAATGAGGAATTAATAGTCAGGCAATAAAATTTTAGCGCAAACCAGATATTTAGTTCATCTATATTTTCTGGTATGATGCCAATTTCGGTAATTCTTTCTTACTTTACTAGTATCTTTTTTTTTTCTACCACAGGATTAAAATAATATACAATGTCCCGAGCAATATAAACCAGAATAAGTTCTTTTAGTTTCGTATAAAGTTGGCCAAATTTTGTTGCTAATAAACTTTTTCCTTTATATTTGATACTATACTGATTTAAGCACTCATAGGCACTGATAAAGCACAAAATATTGGCAGATATTAGAATATTTGCTTCCAACTCTTTACCTAAGGATATCAAGATATTTCATATTTTAAAAAAGCAAAATAAAGAGAACTACAGGAAAATAAAAAATACTTAAGTGGGATTAGATAATCAGATCGTGATTACATACCATGTGTTAGCTTAGCCACAAAGGTCAAACTTCATTATTCATAGCAAATTATGACCTATTTTGCATAATAGGAGGTACTTTTTTTGTATTTATATAAAAGCATTTGAAGTTTTTTATTATTAGTAATTAGTATGATCTGCCACCTAGTGATGCTTAAATTCATCATCGATATTTGACATAAATTCAAATTGATAAAATTTTAAAGGTCTTATTAACATTCGGACGTAATAAATTTTAAGAGAATATTGATCCAAAAATAATAATTACTAGAAACGTTCTCCTAATCTCTAAAAAAATTGTTTACTATATATTACATAACCTACATACTATATTCAAAAATATTTGATAAATTGCCAATTTGTTAATCAAATGTTATTATGTTGCTTGTTTGTATAAAGAGTAAAGACCTGCAAAGGTACCATTTGTACGGCCCGGCCCAGATTAAAAAATTTTCGGCCCGGCCTGGATTTTTTTTCAAAAATTTCTTACGGCCCGGGTTTAAAAATTTTAGGCCCGGCCCGGATATTTAAAAAAAAACTTTTTGAGGCCCGGCCCGGCCTGGATTTTTTTAAAAAAAATTTTTTTTAGGCCCGGCTCGGAATTTTTTAAAATTATATTCGACCTGGTATATACAAAAAGTTGATTATTTCGTATTTTATCATATTTTTCGGCGAGTATTATCATTTAATAAGCAAGTATATTAGCTAATGTTGTTAAACGGCTCGTTTTGAGCCGATTTTTTAAAACGGCTATATTTTCGCCAGAAAAATATTGACTAAGCCTCGAAATTTCGATACTATATGTCTAGACCTTTGCTCCTTCTATGAGCAAAATTTTCAGTCTTGCATAATATTTTTCTGGATAAAAAACGGAGTTAGCCATTTTAAAAATCGGCTCAAAACGAGCCGTTTAACAACACTATTTATTTTATTTTATTCTAAACAAATATTTAGTATATTACAAATTGATACTATAAAAAATTTGTGTAAATAATATTTTGAGATTATACTATGTATTTATAAAAAAAATAAAAATGATATTTTAATTAATAAAAAATATAACATATATTATATAATAATGTATTTAATCCTTTGCGTATTTATTCCATGGCAGGAAAACTATAATTTTATTATGTAATAGATACTATGAGTGTTAGCTAGTGCTAACTTTCATCAAACATTTTATTAATCATAACTATATATAATCATTATAACCATATCTAATTGACGAATATAATAATTCATGCTGTATAAATTTTTTAAAAAAATACGGCCCAGGTATATTTTAAAAATTTAAAATACGACCCGGCCCTGGTACCCAGACCGGGCCGGGCTTATAGCCGGTCCTGCAGGTCTCTGATAAACAGTCAGCCTCATATTGTAATTTTAAATATTTTAAACCCCGATTTTTTTATTTTGTATAATCCTAAACTTAAATTTTTTTTAAGTCTTATATATAAATTTTTTCTTGACATAATTTTGAAAAATAAATTTATGTACATGCTTATCAGCGATCCTTAGGCTCAACCCGGAACCAAATCTAACCCATATACCTGGCTCTGAGTGGTCCGTATAATAATATGTTTTTAAAGACCCTTTTAATCAAGGCTTACCCAGTTTGAAAATGGGAAAAAAATATAAATTTTGGGGAGAAGGTAAAATTTGATTTCTGTAGGTCTCAGATATTTATAAAATAAATATAAAAATGTCTAAAAAAATTTTTATTGGCATTATTATTTTCTTAATAGTTTGAATTGTGAAACGTTTCGTGATTAATATTTCCTTAGTTTTAGTAAAGACCTGGGTAATACCGAGTCCAAGAGATAACGTCAAATAAATTAAAAGTATACTTTATTATCTTTAATAAAAATATAATAGCATATTATTCATCTTCATTAATTCCATAATAAGATTAAATTTAAAATATAGTTGATACTTTTTACAATTTCACTTTTTTTACTTTTTTTTGATGTAATTCGATCAAGAGAAGATTGAACAGGAACCCCAAATTTTGTCATGTTTACGCATAGAAATGATATATTAGGGTTATCTATTTAAAATAAAATCAAAATTTAATCTTAAAATTGTTGTATAAATGGCTTATTTTAAGCTAAAATTAGCTCCAAATCCTCTCTTTCATTACAATATTATTTAAGGAAGTTTTTTTTGTTCAACTAAATTAATATTTTATCAAAATAAAGTTTTTTTCTTAATATATATATTAATGTGTAATATTTTATTAAATTTTCCGAAACTTATAGGGTACACATTTTACACATGCATTTTTCGTCAAAATCAGATTTTCAAATTAAAAAAAACACACTTATAAGTGATTTAAAGTTGGAAAATAACAAAATATTTTTTTGAGCACATTTTTAAATTTAAAGATTTTAAATATGCTAAAAATGTATTCCAGTATATGCAAAATACCTGACATAATTCCAGAAAATTAAACTTTTAAGTAATTTTTCATTTATACACTTTGATTATACCATAGCGTAACCAGGATTTGCTAAGGGAGTGGGGGAGCACTATTAGGTGAATTTTTTATCCATAAATTTTAGTAGATCTTTAGGTCCACTTATTGTAGGCCTTTGGCTATAGTAGATTTTTATAAGAATAATTTTGGGTTATCACTTTTTTTCTAAAGAATGTATTTTTTCCTAAATTTGAATCGAAGTCGTCATTTTAAAAAGTGATTCACATATACTAATTTTTCTTTCAAATTCTTCTTTATAGGGAAATATAGTATACATTTTTTTGTGGGGAGAGGAGAGGGTAGGGGAAAACTTTTTATTAGCTTAAAATAATATTTTTGTAAACAGGCAAATTTTCAAAGTTATTGTCTCCGCTCCTAGACACGCCCATGAACTACACAAAAATTACATGGATTGACTGAAATATTAATCAGACATGTACGGCTCAATTTATATTAATTTCATAGCCATTTATCAAATAAAATTTAAAAAATACACAAAACAACAGTGCAAAATTGTCTGAAATTTAAAGTGTGGGTACTCTTCATGCTGAAATACATTTTCGTCCAAATCAGATTTTATTTAAAAATCACCCTTAATAAATTATTTAAAATCTCATGGATTATATATCCCTATACGACATATATACACGTATATTATTCAACTACGTCATCAATATGCAAGTCTCGTTTTTTACTTAGTTTTTTTTGGGAGGGGGGGGGGAGGGGGTGGGATAAAATAGTGGGTATGTTTATTTTTAAGATTTTAAAATATAGGTTATAATAAAAGTTTATTGTATAATAATCCGTTTATTGCGAATCTTGATATATGATGTTACCTCAATTTTATGCACCAAATCTAAAGTTGTAATATCAAGTGTAAATAAATATAGGATTATAGTAAAATATTATAGTTGAAACCCTCGTTATCGTAATTTTTTATATATTTCATTGTATTTTTCTTAAATTCTTACTTTAGAGGAATGTAATATTTTAAATCATATTTGTACCTATGACAAATAGGCCCTTACAAATGTAGAAGAACCCTATTATTTCCTTTCCTTCCCTTCTGATTGCAGAATAATATAATTTATATTGTTTTGATATATTATATATACGCCAAAAAATGTATATAAATAAATTTACAATGGCTTTAATTTGTAAAAAATTAATTATAATATTTGCAAATAAAATTAAAAATATTTATAAATTTAAAAATATTTATAAATTTAAAAAATTTATTAAAAGTACGAATAATTTAGTTTTATCATTCGTCAAATTTTTTTTATTATTTGCAAAAAATCGAATTATTCGTATTCGTAAATTTTGAATTTAATATCAAATAATTTTTTATAGAGCCTAGGTTTTACAGACTTCCATTAATTTTTAAATATAGATAAAATATAAAATAAATATAGTCAAAACTCGCTATTATACAAAATTTTATCTCCCCATCGAATTTGCTATAAAGTCATTTTATTATATATCATTTTGCACGCGATTTTAAAATTAGGTATATTTTTTACGTAGACTAATTTTTATCTTATTATTTATTTATATAATCTTCGCTTCTAAGGTATTAATTATATTAACAAAATTTTTAATTTTCCTTTAAATTAATATGATATAAGATTACTTTCTTAGACATACCCTTAGCGTTATCTGTTAACGCAACGAGTTATAGTTTCAAAAAAAAAAATTTCACATTTTTTATTATTCTTTTTCTTTTGTTTTCTCTTTTATTATGTAATATTGGGTTGATTAAATAATTAATTCAAACAAATTTTACCCTTAAAACCAAAAATAAATACCGTTCTTTAGGCGCGAACCAAATAACTCGATGAATCATTATAATAATGCATAATTTAATCATGTCAACTAAGGTGAATTTAAAAAACAGAATGCTTATATAAATGATTAAATTTATTAGTGTCAAACTCAAAATTATGTTAAATACTTTCAAAAAAGCCTAGTAAACTCATGTTAATCAGTAATCATAGAAAATTCTTTACGATACATCAATAAAATATTTTATGTGAAAGTGTCAAATAAAAAAAATAGTCATTATGACTTTCATCTAATTTAACGAAATAAAATATTTGATATTTTATATAATAGAAAATTGTTTATCAATTTATTTTTATTTTTGTAAATTAAAAAGACCCAAAATGAATATATATATATATATGTTAATTGAATTAAACTTGGATAATGCATTTCCGAGTGATTTATATTGTTAGTCTCTGACATTTTAAAGAAGCGCAAAGCTTTACTTTGTATTATTTGTTTTTTTACAATTTTACTAAAGATTAAAATAAAAAATTTTATATAAAAATTTAAGAAATTTGTATCATGATATTTATAAAAGAATTAGTTTATATAAGCTTAGCTTAAGTGTTTTTTTTAAGATTCTTGTTTGTTTGCTAATATTTATATGACCTTTGAATGTTTTTCCCCTTGATTTTATAAAATTCACTCCTCATATATAAATTTAATATCGTAATACAAGAAGATTAAATCCTTCCGTAAGGTTGAGTAATATAATAATTAGTGCTTTTACCATAACAAATTGTTTTATTAATGATTTATCCTTAGCCTTGGATGAATGCTGTAATGAGTGGTAAGGTTAAAGTAATATAAGAATTAGTGCTTTTACCTGAAATAAATTGTTTTATTAATATTATTTATCAGCTTTGGATACGAATTCTATAATCAGTGACTTAATTATGCATTGTGATTTCAGATGTGGACATCCAATCAACGTTTTTTAACATGATAAAAAAATTAATATTTGTATCTTTCATATATAGATTAACAACATAATATTTGCTAATCCCACTATAAAATAATTAAACATTTAAATTTTTATATTCTACCAATATCTGAGAACAATAATTAGTTATAAAACAATAATAAAAGAGATTAGTTTTGTTTTATGTTTCCAGCATTGTAAGTGGTTATAAAATATTAAAAGTATTCCAGTTTACAATAATTTAGCTCTAGTAAGCCTTCAAATCGTTCTGAATATTTTCATTCCTCGAGAAGACCCTCTAAGTTTTTTGACAAAAATGTTAATAAAATTTTTAATGATATTAGAGATCCTACCTAATCAATATGTGTACTAATGAGAGATTTTCCACATTTTAAAAGGTTGAAAAGTTACATAAGGGCAACTTCTACGCAACTGAAAATTCAATTTATTGAAATTTTTTTATTTTTGAATTATTATAATATTTTGCAATATGCCTTTTCTTTATACTATTCTAATATTTTACCCCAACAACATTGTCTTGGCCTTGCATTATTTTCTAAAATTTTTATGGAAAAATTTTTTATACTGATATAATTTTTTGCCTTATAAAATTTATATTTCTCCTGATGTTTATTATTATTCGTAATATTATTTCCACAGTTGAACGATGCTTTATCCTCAGCCCTTTTAGCCTATTCTTATCGGATTAAAAAACACTTAAGCCTATTTTTTATCCGGAGACTATCACTTCGACTTGTGGTTTTTAAAAAACATATTGCTAAACTTTAAAAAAGCAAAAATAAACTAACTTACACCTCAAAGCTTAGCGGATTTTTTGCGGCACTCGTCTTTGAATCGATTTTTAGAAATTACATTATCTTTAGCAATGAAGTATATTAATTAGTGTAATATAAATATCTAAATTTTTACACTATATAAATAAATTTATATATTTTTTTGAATCTTTGTGATTTTTGTTTGCATTTTAATTAAAAAAATGTATTTTAAATAATTATTAAAGTTAAAGTTATTAAAACGCAACAATTTTTTTTATATTTAAATTAGTAAAGCAAATGTAAAATTTTGGAGATAAAAACTTGCTGCAAGAGAGCCGCGAAATTTTGTTCTAAACATTAGACACCTCCTACTCAAAATACGCTACCGTTATTGTTTTTTCGAAAAATGTATATATTTTTTGCTTTAAAAAAATATGAAAGTTCTATTTTCAAAATCGTCGAAATTAAGGATACCACTAATATTGTAAATAACTAGTTACATCTTTGCAAAATAATAATTGTAACGAGTTACTTTTGAAAATATTTAACGAGTTATATTTTTAGTGTAATTCGAACTCGGGAAAAATAGAAATTATAATTTTGTCTTGAAAAATTTCCAAAATTCGACATCAAAATTTTATATTATTATATAAAATCTTTTAATATTTTTTTATTACAAAATATTTTTTTGTATAGATGAACACTATAATAAGATCATATTGGGATAAAAATATCTAGTGTCCTTAAATTTAAAAATAAGATCACGTGATTTGGCACAGCCCAATGTTCGACTAGCCATGCCCTCCCCTTTTTTATCTTTTAAGAAATATATATCTTTCTTTTTTTTATAAGCTCTATTTTTATTATAAGAATCAAAAGATTTTATACTTATTTTATTTTTTCTCGAAATTTATGAGAAAGGGAGAAGATTGAGCCTATGCATAGGGCTGTTGTAGGTAAAAATTTGATATTTTTTATAATAAATAAAACTTTATATTATATAAAAAATAATATAAAATATTTTAAAAATCATTATTGTGTTTACATGACTCGTTTTAACCTCGTAAAATATCCCAAAGCGCTTATCATCATCAAAGTCTTAATTTAAGACATTTATGGCAACTTTTTAGTTGTTAAAATTTTATTAAAAAATTATTATTTTTTATTATAGAATTTACGTTTTCGAACAGAAACTCGCATTATTAGAGAACAAAATATGCAAAAACAACAATTTTTGTTTGTTATTCCGTTTCAATTTTAACATCACAGATAAAAAAATGGCAATACCCTTATTTTTACCTTTCTTTGGAACATATTTCATTTTAAAATGAGCATTCTCTTAGAATTTGATTAATACTTTAGAATTTATACGGCTATAATTATTTTTTAAATATTGGATAACATATAAAAATGTTTTAATGCATTATAATATATATTTACAAAAGTATATTTTTAGAATTTTACAATTTTCTAAAAATAAAAATAAAAATAAAATATTTAGCAATTTAAAAATTAATATATAAAGAAGACATCCTATTTTTATAAAATATCTATTTCTTTAGCCAAAAAGGTGTTAAAAATCCTTTAAAATAAGATTCAAAGATAGTGATGGTTTCTGGCTAATTTTGTGAGGAACGATTCATTTATAGCAATATATCAATTTTAAAATATGCCCGAAAATTATGATTTAAATTTTTAATAAAATTTATTTTTACAAATAATATATAATTTTCATATGCAAAAATGATCAAATTTTTAGTTACTATCAACCTCATCCCGATGCATCGGTTCAACAACGTTTTCCGAGTATGGTTTATTCGTTCTCAAAAAATATTTCAAAAATAATTAAATTGTTATTCAAGATTTTTTTCTAAAATTTAAAACCCAACAATTTAGTCCTTAGAAGAAAACTAATAAAAATGAAATTTTCATATTTTTTTATTGAGGTTTGTCTTTTGGGGCTCATAACCCAGGTCTCCCCTTTCCTCATAATATTAAAATTTGAGAATTTAAAACTTTTAAATGCTTTTAAGTTATGCACATTTTAAAATTAACTCCAAGCATTAAGTAGTTTAATATTAACCGTTTTACAAAGACAGGATTCAAATTAATTGCATAATTTAGTTGAGAGCTAGCTATATGTAAGAAAATTTCCCGAAAAAATATATAAAAATATTCATTTTTTTATAAATCGATGAAAAAATATTATGTATTGTAGTTGGGTGAACTAAAATTCAGGGTATGCTGGAATGATGACCTTAATGATTAAAATTTTAAAAATGTTTCTGAGTTTGAAAGTAAAAGGAATATTCTAAGAATTATCAGAAATTTTTAAAAATCATAGTTTAGATGAATTAAATTAATTGTGTAATATATATTTTTTCATAATAACCGCGAAATATAACATTACATATCTTCATTTTCTTAATTATTAACTAGAAATATATTAAATTATAATTAATTACTTCCCCCTTTAAAATATTTCAATGATTTCCCCAGATAAACAAATATATCCTTGTAAGCATTGTTTCGATAATAAGAAAAAAGAATTTATATAAAAAATATTAAAAATTGTTAGGCTAAATTAATAAAATGATTTGTTGTAAAACATTTCCATAAAGTGATAACAACTTTCTTATAAAATTGTTTAACTTGCTGCAAATTATTGTTTTTTTAAAATTTATCAATATGATATTTTTACAGAGACCTGCAGAGGTACCATTTGCCTGGCCTAGATTTTAAAAAAATAAATTATTTTAATTTTTATAGCTAATAAGGGGATTTAAAATATATGGTTTTTAGATATACCGCCCTGTTTGGGTATTTTTTAAAAAAATTTCAGGCCCGGCCCTAGTATTTAAGAAAACTTAATTGTCTGCAGGTCTCTGATCAGTAATTACAATAAATTTTTATAGTAAATATTATATACTCGTTTAAAGGAATATAAGGTTCACAATATTTTTATTCTTATTTTTAAGTATTAGCCTTGAATTAAATAATAGGCATGTTAACAGGTTATAAAAAATAATTCACTGTGTTCCTTGATTCTTGGTAGGATATTTTTTACTCTAGATTATATTTTTTTATATAACCTTTTTAGTGGATAATGTTGTACATGGCTTCATATAATAATAAGTAGTTTTAATTAACATGATTTGTATGTTATTATTGGAATTTTAATAGTATTTCACTTTAAATACAGGTGGCTAATATTCATCAATGGATCATAACGAGGCTAGGAACCCCTCCTTCTAAAAAATTTATGGTTCGCATGTGGAACTTTTGAGCTAACATTATATATGTTAGTCATTTAGAATAATTTATTTGTCTAAATTAGAGTTGGACTAGGAATTTTCAGAGACAGGGAGAAATCTAGGAACCGGATCCAGAACTGGAATCCTCTTTTAAATTTTACAGGAACCAGATGTGATTCATTTTTTGAGGGTTTATTTATTGTTAAAATTCTTTGAATTTTTTTTGATTACTTTAATTGAGGTAACGGGAAGCACCCTCGGAACCGCGTAAAATTTAAGAATCGGAAGAGCTTTTTTATAAAATATTCAGGAGCCGAAACCTCCTTTACACGTTCCAAACTCGGAGATATAAATTATTATGATTTATATAGTATGCGGAATATTCCTTAGTTTATATTCTAAGTTTGATATGATATCAACTAGTATATTTTTGGTCTAGAAGGTTAGTTTAGAAGTAATTTGTAAAAATTTATAGTTATGGTCCTCAACAATTGATATAATTTAACAGACATCCACCTTCTAAAATGAAAATTATATAGGATATTAGCTTTAAAAGATATTAACAAAAATAGATAAATTTTCTAAGAGGGGTTCCCACTCGCCCTCACACTAATGATAGAGAATGATATCGAAACAATTTAAATATTTAAAAGATTATTATTTGCAATTAAAAAAGCCAGAAAAATTTTTTTAAAATTATATTTGTAATTATATGATTAAATGATAAAAATATTTTATTGTTTATTTTTATACAAAAATTTAACTTCATTTATTTTCTATATTCCTATACAAAATAGTGATCTGCATCGGGCCTAATTTTTCAAGCCCGACCGATTCGATTTTTTATTTATTTGTTCTGAAAAGACCGACCCGAAATAAAATTATTTGTCTGCCTATTTAAATATAGAAAATGTAAATTATACTTGCCTTTTAGGTACATTTTCATTATTAAATTAAGCTCTTTTTAGAGCCTTCAATTTAATATATAATATATATTTTTTTATTTAGTCATTTTATAAATTTTTACATATTTTTATATAGTTGGTTTAATATTTTAGTGTTTTATCATTTCTTTTTAAAATTAAAAGATTAAATATATTTAATTATAAATATAATATTTTACAAATAAAAAATATTGGCGCCTTTGTTTCTTGCAAGAATTTAAAAAATATCCATTTATTTCTCAAAATTGAATGATCATATTTAAAATTTTAAGCCTGACCCAGTTCGAACTGTAATTATTTTTTAAATAACTGGGCTGCAATTTGCAAGACCTCTATTGAATTTTTTTTTTGAAAAGTTTAAAATATGAATAAAGAATAATTATTATAATACTATAAGAAAATAAAAACTTTTTAAAACTATTTTTTATAGAACTTATATAATCTTGCAGAGCGAAAAAAAATCTTGATATCCATTTCAATTTTTCGACAATTTGAAATAAAAAAAAATATTAAAAAAAAATTATGTAGTGATGGAGCACTAAAAGTTCTTAAATGTTATTAAAATTCATTTTTGATTATTAAAAAATATTCAATTAACACAATCATACATATTAAAAATAAATTTATTTTATTTTAAATAGATAAACACCCACTATAATTTACTAATGGATTACATTTTATATAATGATTATTATTATATTCCCTATCATAATTTAGTAAATGCCTACTATCCACTATTAGTAAAATCAATAATTGAGATAAAAAATATCTTTACCTTTGAAATGGAAAAAAACTTTTAAATATATCTCACAATTTAAATATTTTTTATATAATAATATAAATAAAATAAATATTTTTTTAATCAACTAATAACATGAACTAATCGATATAATATAAGGAAAAGAATTGATAGACTTCATAGGCGATTATCTCAGGGATATAAGGCAACAACGTGTATATCCTAATGTGAGTCCTGGTTATATGAGAAAACTATTACCGGATAGTGCACCTATAGAATCTGACACATGGGATGATATAATGCTAGACGTCAAAAACATTATATTGCCAGGGGTATATGATCAAAATCTTTATTATAATATAATAATGTTGTTTATATATCCATTCAATAGATATTATAGTACCTAATGTTTTGATATGTTAACTAAATATGATATAATACTCATAAAATATTAATTTATTAAATAAATATTTTTTGATAAATTTATAACACTTTTTTTAACGAAAACTATATAGGTGACGCATTGGCAAAGTCCTTATATGCACGCCTATTTTCCAGCTCTGAATTCGTACCCTTCGCTTTTAGGGGATATGATTGCAGACGCTATAAATTGTTTGGGCTTTACCTGGGTAATCCATTTAAATTTTGAATTAAATTAAAAAGTATTATAATCATGTGGGTATCCAGGATTTAGCTAGAGGAGAATACTATTGGATGTGGTTTTTTCTCTAAAAATTTTATTGGAGGTTTTTAGTCGACTTATTGTAGATATTTGGCTATCTTATATTTTCATAAAAATAATTTTGGTTATCACTAATTTTTTATAAAAATGTTTTTTTATAAAATAATTTAGTCAATATTTTAAAAAAATTATTAACTTTTACTTTCTTTCAAATTATTGTTTAAAGTGATATATTGTATAAATTTTTTTAGGAGATAAGAGTGGGGGGGGGGATTTTGGCTGGAATATTTATTAGTTAAAAATAATATTTATGAGAAGAGGCAAATTTAGTTATGCCTATGATGATCTGTACTTAAAGAAACTAATTTGTATTTTCTCATTTTATTCACCCGTTGAGCTTTTTTGGGAAATTTATATATTTAATATTCTGTTAATGTTTTATTTTAAATTTTAAAGATGTTTAGGCCTTTGTATTTTCAATTTAATGTATTATTTAATATAAGGCTTCAAGCCCTGCTTGTACAGAATTGGAAACAATAGTAATGGATTGGTTAGGAAAAATGATTGATTTGCCATCCGATTTTCTCCATTCTAATACAGATACTTCAGGAGGAGGTGTAATCCAAGTAAAACTCAAATATGAGCTTACCTATTATTCAATAAACCTTCTATAAAAACAATATTATTTTACAATATCAGTAAAATGTTTAGACATAATAACAAATTTTTTGTGTAATATATTTTAAAAAAAAATGTTTTCTCAAGACCACTGCTAGTGAAAGTACTTTTGTATCTATTTTGGCAGCCAGGACTGAGGCTATCAGAAAAGTTCAAGAGGTTTTTCCCGATAAGGAGGATTCGGAGGTTAATGGGCGACTTATAGCCTACTGTTCAGATCAAGTAGATCTAAAAAATTGGATAACTAATATACTTTAAATAAAGTTAATTACAGACTAAACTTTAATTTTTTAAAATAATTTATATATTTCTTATTCCCTTATTAGAATGTAAATAACATCACATTTTACTCTCTTTACAGTATACTTACATTTTGTTGAACATAAAATATATTGCTAAACACTAATGACAATATATTACGAAATATTTTTATTCAAAATTAGGCCCATTCCTCGATAGAAAAAGCTGGGCTAATCGGACTAGTTAGAATGAGATATTTAGCTTCGGATGATGATTTGTCTTTAAGAGGCCAAACTTTGGCAAATGCTATTGTGGAAGATCGCAAAGCTGGATATATACCCTTTTATGTATGAGATTTTATTTAAATATAATTTTAAAAAACTACCATTTTATCTACTTTATCCATTTTTATATTCAAGTTATGTGCCACCTTAGGAACCACTGGTGCCTGCGCTTTCGATAATTTAGCTGAACTTGGACCCATTTGTTAAGATTTAATCATACATATTTTTTAATATACTATATATATATATATCAGGGTTGACAAGTTTGTCAATTGACTAGCAGAATACGCCCAGTTGACAGAAGCTATATTTAACCAACCAGCCAAATACGGTTTAATACTGTCACATACTCCAAATGGTTTTGTGATTAAATATATATTTTTAATTTAACAGAGGTGATAATGATAGTAATAAATGGCATTATTAATATGTAGGCCCGGTCTTAATAAAGACATTTTAACCTATCTGGCCTCCTAATCCTAGAAAAAATGATATTAACAGAAAATAATAATAGTTCAAATCTAATAAGGAACTTCAAAATGTCAACCGTCTACCTAACTTAGAATACAATAATTTATCATGTATATAAATTTGATTTCTATTCCATCATAACAAACTGTGCTAATCCAAAATCTTGAAGAAAACAATTTAATATAAAATGTTTTATAAATAAGATGGTAACCAACAAAGATTTACCTTGTCACAATAGTAAAAATATATATAAAGACTTTTTTTTAAAAAAGTACGTCCTATTAATAATTTATCGAGTCAAAAACATTTGACGACCATCTCTTAGATAAATCATTTTGATATATTGTGTAAATTTTAAACGGGATCCTATTTAGTTCACATTAGAGAACTGCAAAGTAATTTTTTCGCAACCCGAGCCCGAATTAAAAAATTTTTTTTGTCCGAGCCCGACCCGAGCCCGAACACACATTTTTTAGTCCAACCCGACCCGACCCGAGCCCGACCCGAATAAAATTTTGCAATTTAAGTTTTAATATTATAATAACCAAAAAAAAATTTATGTGTATTTATTCAGTTCAGCCACCTTAAATAAAAGTTTATTTGACGGCCATAATCTATTCAAGATACATATTAAGTTGCATTTTATTAAATTTGTAAAAAATATTATAAAATGATTAATATACAAGCGAATTTAAAAATTATAACGATTATATAATACAATAAGCATCATTTATGCGAATATAGATATGATATAAAAGTTAATAAATATATAAAAAATATAATGAACATATTATATTATATTGACCTCATCAATATCATTATCAAAATTATCACAAAGTGAATAATTATGATATATAAATAAAGAGGCGTCCAGTTAATCTGGCTTTAAACGAGTCCTTCTATCCTCAAAGGCCCTACCTGGAAAACGCCCTTTCACTGCTAGCCGACGAAGCAGGGATAGCCAGGAATTTAAGAGCTAAAATACTTAAATTTGGAAACTCATAATGGTTTGTTTTCCACCATTTTAAAATATTATCGTCATCAATACATAATTTCGGATCTAGGTATTTTTTTAGCTCGTCAACTTCGGCGCTAGCATCAGAATACGCATTGTCAGCCTCCCATAGAGAGAAGTCCAAAAACGTATCTACCACCTCTGTAGTTTCTTAAGAAAAAAATATTCATTAATAATGTTAAGATATATATTTATTTTATTATTTTTTAATAAATAATTTTATTAATAATTTAACCATATTTTCATAAATTTGTTACCAGCACATCGACCCTTTTTCATATATGAGTTTAATATAGAAAATAATTTATTGCGGATACCATCAGCAGTATCTACTGAATTTCTAGAAATTGTCGTAGGATTTGGAATGATGCTTTTAACATCAATATTTCCATATATTGAACCAATTTTGGCAAAATATTGGCAACAATCAACAAAGCCTTCCCCATGAATTGTATCAAATGATCTCAAATCACGTCCACAAAACATAGTAAGCACCTTTGTGCACTCTTTTTTCAATTTTGTACAACTTTTGAGTTTTTTCGGATCAGTACCAAAAAGACTATCAATTGTTAATTGTGTCTTTTTACTCTCTACTGTTGTACTTGTATTTGTATATACACATTTATGTCTTTTAAGTTGATTTGTTCTTAAAATAATTTAATAAGTTCATATACCTGTTGTTATTGAATTATATACATAAATAAATTTGCATATAATAGAAATGACATAATTAAGCTTTTCTTTATTTTCATCATATATAAATGAAAATTTCTTCCATACATCGGATTTTCCATTAAGATTCTTCCTTATCATACTCCTTTGTCTTAATCTTTTCACCAATTCTTTTTAATTTTGCATCCATTAAGATAATTTTTTTAATATGGCTGTGTTAAAAAAAATATTTAAAATGACTTTAATCAATTAGATTGAAATAAACAGAGTTGGGCACTGCTAATACTTGTATCTAAGATACATGATACAAGATCCCTTTATATCTTGTACTCAGTATATTTTGACATTTTTAATAAGATACTAATATCTGTATCTAAGATCCTTAATTCTGAAAAGAATCTTGTATCTTTTTCATTTTCTTGACAAAAGATACAGATACAGATTCTTTTTAATATTCATGTTTTAAATTTTACTTATCACAGTATACATCTTATTTTCTTTGAGAATCTTGTATTAATTTCCTAATTTTTTTTCTGCCATATTTTAAAATATTGACAACCAAAATTATCTGGAAAATTTATAACTAATATTAAGGTAGTAGATAAAAAAGTAATAATACCAAAACGAAATAAGTAAAGATTATATTTTATATATAAATGTAACTTACCAATTTTATATAATATTTTTTAATTTCTAGGATGGGATGATTAACATTTATGGCAGTGAAATTTAAATTATAGAAATAAGTTCCCCTGAATCAAATCCCAATCTTAAATTTTATATGGAAATTTTTTAAAACAAATGTTATAAAAGACAATGTATAGGCTAGATAAATAATAAATAATGAATAAAACTTATCTTTAGTACATAAAATATGTCTTATCTTGTAATTCACGGGAAACACACAATTTAGTGATAAAATAGTTTGGTATCCGGTTGTTAGGTTTATAAAATAATAATTAATAATGACATGACATGTTAATATGATTGACATTTTAATCCTTAAATGTGATAAATATTAAATAATATGATTTTATAATTAATATTATAAATTATACTGACTATTTAAGATATTAATATTATTATTTATTTTCGGGTCGGGTCGGGCTACGGACAGCCCGTGCAGTTCTCTAGTTCACATATATATCAATTAAAAAAAACATGTCAATTTCTCATTATATTAATTATGATCAGCTCAAGCTGGATTTTCTTTATAAAATGGTGCAATAACTACAAATTTGTAAAAAGTTCTAAAAATATTTATCCTTTTAACAATTAAAAGTTTTTAAATACTTCTACCGTTAGCTACATCATTCATTTTTATAAATATAAAAAGGCATATTATTTAATCGTGCTATGATCTATTTTCTCTGCCAGAAGAAGAAAAGATAAAAAACATGTATGAAATAAATATTAAAAAAATCTTAATATTGCCTACAGTCTTATCTACTTATTATGTCCTTAATAACAAAGCCGATATCTTATAAATAATAAATTCTGTGATTGAAATTAATATAACAAATGAACTTGGTTTTTGCAAAGTGGTGATAGTAATTTAGCTATGTTATAATAAATTTCCACATGCAATATATTTAATAAGCAAAATATGTGGAATGCGATAGAATCTAGAAACAATAACCAGATGTCGGCATCAGGTTGAAGGGACTTTGCCCACCTTGCTCTTTAAAGTAAGTGGCAAATGTTATAATAACCCTTCGAAGTTCAACTTTTTTTTTCATTTTTTTTTAGTCCTTTTAGGATAATATTCATATAAATAACATTGATTTAATGACAATGGGGAGATTAGTCATAAATTATGATTAATTAAAATATAAAAGAAGATATTAATAACTTAGTTCAATGCGAAAAAAACTCTAAGCAAACGAAATTTTATTTCTAGAATTAAACTGTGAAATATCATAGATTTTAATTATATGCATTCATTTATGAATATATTTTCTATATTATATAATATGCCATCCATTTATTTTTTATCACAAAACAGATGTATTAACAAAACTTCTTAATTGACTCATTTTGATATGAAAGAATATCAGAAATATAAAAAAATACAAAGAGATTTAGAGATGAAGCAAATTGAAATAATTGAATATAATTAATTAAAAATGTAATAGTTAGTTTTATAAAAACACTGATAATAACCGTCAGTTATAGTAAATAAATAGTTTTAATATATTCATAAAAATATATAATTTAATTTAACCAGTAAAATATCGGTCAATTGATCAAATCGTATTTGACAGGTGAAATACCCGACCCCGATATATTAGAATAGATAGATATTTATATATTTGTGTATTTTAATATGATATATAATCTAAAACTTATTTACCCTAATTTATGATATTTTAAAGGTAATGAAGAAGAAATATATCTTCATATAGATGCAGCCTATGCTGGATCAGCTTTTGTGTGTCCTGAATTCAGGGGATGGTTAAAAGGAGTAATATATGCCCAATCATTTTCTTTTAATCCCTCTAAATGGTTGATGGTACATTTCGATTGCACTGCTATGTGGTAATACTAATCATTTTAATTCTGATAAATACCTCATCAAAATAATAATGTTAAAAAATTTAAGAAAATGACAAAATATTTACCATATCCAAATAGTGTCATTTCAAATTATTTAATTACTGTTAACAGGCTTCATAAAGATGTGTAAGATACATTACAATTATATATGTTTATATTGTTACCATATTGTTTTGAGAGAGTATTTCTCTTCTCTTTCTATTTTATACAAATAATTGGGAAGACTCTAGTTTGATGGTCATTTATTGAGTCCAATATGTATAGAATACTTACTCTATAAATTTAAGATTATTATATAACAAACTATGAAATAAATTTATATTCTTTTTTTCGTATTTTCATTTTCCCATTTTTTTAAATATAAATTAAAATTCGCAAGTTCCTTATAAAATTATCTGAAGTTAATAGGTTAGATATTATAAACATATTGGAATTCATTTCCTGCAGATTTTCAAATTAAAATTAACGCGTTCAATTAATGATTTGAAATGTAAAATATAACAAAATAAAACAACACAGATCAAATCGAAACTATTACTTTTCTAATATTTTTATAGAGAGTCTAAAAAGTTTAATGATAATAAATATATGTCTTTTTAGTAATAAAAATTAATATAATTATTTGAACAATAGTAAAACATTTTTTAGAATTCAAAAAAAAATTTAAATATAGGATTAAAGACAGTACTCTATTGCATCGTACTTTCAATGTCGATCCCTTATATTTGCAGCACGAAAATTCAGGTAATGAATATTATTCGTTATTCAATTTTTCTCTGATTATTAATTTAACCAATAGTCATAAATGTATATATCGTAAATTTATTTTGTATGCGTGAGAATTTGATATCTCTCAATTTATATCATTTTGCCAGAAATGTATGTAGAATATCTACTCTTGTGAATTTCAAACAATTTTGCCCTGAACTTTTGATACTCTTAATATATATATAGATTTCATTTAAATTAATAGAACACACAAGAGTTCACCCCAAATTTTCTGAAATTTATAGGGTAGTTAGAATTACTGGAGTCAGGGCCAGCCCGGCCTGAATAAATATTAACGTTATATAACATATTTTCCCATTTTTCCTTTTTAAAAATATGAAAAGTTAAAAAAATTCTGGAAGTGAAAAATATTTGCTATTTATTTTCATATCATATTCTGTAATAAACAGAATCAAATAGATAAACCCAATTATCAAGGTTTTTGCTGAGTATCTAAGTTTAATGCATAAGAATAAAATAAAGTCTTAAGTATATTCCGGGGCGTAGGCATGGGGAGGGGGTTATGGGTTCAACTATCCTACCCCCCCCCCCCCCCCCCCACCCCTCCACACCTGAAAAAATTGAATTTTTTTAAATTAATCTACTAAATTGATAATATAAATTCTTAAAATTTAAAAACAACTATATTTATGTTTTTAATTCATAAATAATAATTTTGTTCTATAGAAGTTGATTGTTTTTATATTTTTCTAATAAATTTTAAATTTTGCAAAAAATTTGGCTATTTTACCATATTCATTTTTAAAGGTAAGATTATGGTTTGTGAGCCGTAATTACCATTGGCTATCTTTTATCGATTTATCTGTCATATGATTGGTTGAATTTTATTAGTGCTGTAAACGTTACTACAAAAAAGTTACTTTTTAAAAAATTTCATATATATAATTATAATATAATTATAATATAAATAAAATTATACAAAAATAATATATTATATATAAGAAAACATCTTTTTGTAACAATTTTTATTTATTTTTAGCAACAATTGATTTTCGAAATTTTGATCAGACAAACAAGAGCGCTTAGTGCTCAACACAGCTTTGCCAAACACATGTTTAATTGGCGCAGAGGATGGGAAAGTTGTATTTATTTAATAAATAAAAATTTTAACGGTTTATTAAAAATATTTAATGAATTTGAGAAAAGCTTAATAGATCATCTTCACAAAGATCTTCATTCATTTCCTCATCAAACAAAAATTTATCTTTATTAGAAAATATTCTGGAATGTGTGATGGATAAAGAAATTAAGTCTGCTCTTTCTTTATCAAGATCTTTCTCAAAATGGAAATAAGCTTTAGCATTCTTCCTTTGTTTACCTCTAATTTTATCCAGGGCCAATCCAATTTAAATGGCAGATGAATTATTGCGGATAGTAATTATTCATCTCTATAGATGTGTTTGAATCTATAAAACAAAAAATAATCAATATAAATTGTAAGCAATATATTCTCTTATCTATGCCTTCCAGGATTGAATTAATAAGCGGCTTACAAAACTTGAAATTATTTAAAGTCATTTTTTAAGCTTTAATATTATAATAGTTAACGTGGGAGTGAGATACCCCAAATGCATTTTTTCTTTGCACTTTAAAATTGAAAGAGTAATAGCAATCGTTTCCATAACCTATAAAATCATATATACACATCATATTTCTAAATTGACGCTAACCATGCAATATTCATCCATGAACGACTTGTCGTTATCTGGAAATCTCTGTAATTCAGATTTATCACCGTCAGATTTTTGGCAATTCTCCTTAATAAGATTAGCTGCATTGAAGATTGCCCATGTTTATTCCACAATAGCTTACACTTAGACAATGTAATTTTTGAAATGGGTTTAAAATGGGCATCGTTATTTGCGTTTTCAATGTCAATACTTGCAACGAGATTTAAAGTGTGTGCTAAACAGGAATGTGCTTAGGTAAGTATACAATACTATCATGAGTATTTTGATTTCCAAATAGATCAAATAATGGCAGAGGAACTATTTCATCATCAGATTCCTCTCCTTGTTCATATATTCTAATAAATTTTATATATAATATGTTTTTTTTACTTGAAAGCTTTTATATAATTTCTAACATTGTAGGTAATGCATTTGGTCACTTTATTTTGTATCTTATATGTGGTAAAAGTTTCAAATATTAGTTTTGCAGGATAATCAAATGTGTGTTTTTGGTTAGGCTGAACCCTCTCAAGAGTGCCGGGGTGTAGCCAGTGTACCGTCATCTCCAAATAAGAACATTTTTAAAAGACAATATTATCAATCTATAAAATATATATTTTATATATCGATTGGGATTCACAATAAATCCACTAATTTCTTTTGGTGTCATATGCTTTGTTAATTTTTAATACGAGGGTAGGCCAAGACATCACATTTTTAGTTGGCTACAATTTTTTGATAATATTAATAAATGCAGTGCTTTCTACAATTGAAAATGGTTGTAATTCTTCAATTAAAAAATTAAAAAATAATTTATCCACAGCTGTTTAATGTTGTTAAACCATCTAACTTTCGTCAGCTATAAAACAGATTAACCATGTTTTTAACCAAAATTATTCCAATCAATCTTCAAGTTGAGACTCAACTTAGAGGCTATTAATTTTTTAGGCTGAAAGCTTGACTAAGCCACAACTGAGATGGTCATAGTTAGGTAATTTAACAAACTACAGCTGATTGTGCTATTTTTATCTTTGATATAGATGAATTCTGCATCGCAATGAGTGTGAGTTGATTTGCTTCATTTTTTAAAATTATTATTCACATGTTCATTAATCTCTTTCATTTTTGAGGAATATAGTGTATAATTTTTTAATTAAAATATTATTAATTCCTGAATTTTTTATTAAAAATAACTTAACTTTTCAATAAATGAAGATAAATCTTTAATTGCCTTTTTAATCCGTCACTAAGCTTATTGTCAAGGAAAACATTAAAAATTGAAATTGTGATTGGTAAAGATAATTTTTTTTAAAATTTCTTATCTTTTTCAGAATTCAGAATTATCATCTAAAAAGGAATCAGTAAAAATACATAGGTTCAGTTCTCTAAAACAATATTGCTTCATAGTTTTATTCCATATATATTTATTTAAAAATACAAATTTATTTAAACAAAATTTTTTTAAATCACTATTTTATTCTTTAAATTTATTAACGACTTGAGGTTAAACCCATAGCAATAATATTAAAACAAGAAATTGAAAAATTAATATTTAAACCAATATCAATATTCTGTTAATCTTGGGTTTTAAATGTTGGTTCCTAGCCCAGTATATTTAATTGTTTATATTTTAATTTCATGATTAAGCTTTTTAAAATATTATGAAAGAATACTTCTTTTAATGGTACTTTTATAATACCCATGATTTAATAATCTATTATTAAAGTAATGTTTAAAATAATAATATCTTAATTCATTTTTTTTATCTTCATATGCTTTTTTAAGTTTGAACTGCTTAACCTTGAGGTTGAAATATTTGCGTTGGGACATAATTTACATTTACAAAGACTTTGTACTTAATTTATTTTCTTTATTGGTGTAAAATATGTTTCAAATTGAGGCCAGGGAAGTAAATCATCTCCATCTGAAGAAGTAACTGCTATGGACATAATATTCTTAAAATAAATTATAAAATAGAATAATATTATTATTAGTATTTACTTTGAGTTTTGAATGAATATTAATTAGATTAACATTCGACTGAAAATTCAACAACGAGAATTTAATATATTTTTCTTTTTTAATATTTTTCGAGAAAAAATTTAAAGTTACGAGTAACGTTTTGCGTTACTATTACTCAAAAAAAAGAAACGCGTTACCGTTATTCGTTACCTCTAGAAGAAGGTAACGAAGTTAGTAACGACGTTATTTTTTTGATGTTATTTTACTGAATTTTATTTATTATTTTTTTTAAAATATTTTAAATATTTATTGTCACGTTAAAATTTAAAAAAATTTATTTAAAAAAATATGTGTAAAAATTAACAACTAATGGTTTTCGATAAATATAAAAATATTTTTAAAAATTTGCCGCTATTAAATATAAAAGTATCAAAGCTACAACCATATCAAGTGTCAAGTCTTATATTTTAAAAGATGATAGTTTTTTATAATGGTAATCATAGTAAAACATATTTTTGTTTAATTAAATATTTTCAAATTGCTTTTGTGCTTCTAGTATCTTAGTTTCTATCTTATTTAATGAGATATGAATTACTTCTATATTTATAAACAAACTGAAAAGAAAAAATAACTTCTATGAAGGTCATAGAATCTGAAAATTCAAAAATATATTGAATCGAGGAAAAAAACCATAATGTATTCTGACAAAATTGATTTTTTATAATTTAAAATTCGATATTTAAAATTCAGCCTAAGTGCCATAATTTTTATTTTGTTTATAACTGGTTTTTATTTATTGGCTGAAAAAAAACTGACTGATAAACTAGTAAGCACTAATCATACATTATATATTGTTGATTGCTTCTATAATTTTCCTTCTAGCATGTTGCCAATTTTGGATATTTTTTTTATTTTATATTTTGCCAAAAATGTTTTTCTTTAAACTATCTATTAAACAGGTCGAAGCAGTAAAGAAGTAAATACGCACAACTTATTGGCCTAAGAAATAATGCTTCCAGATGTTTGGCCAACTTAATGCTTTAGACGTGATATCATATATTTTTGGTTCATAATTCGGTTATTTTTTAATGCTGGCGAAATTGAAAGAATTAATAAGAGAGTAAATATTAACTCAAAACCAGATAGTTTTGAACTTCTATATTCTCTGTTCTGGCACGATGTTTTAACAATTTTTTATTTTTTACCAATAATTTCATATTTAAACCAACTACCAAAGACCGATTATAATTGGAGTAAAAGATAAATGAAAATAAAACACATTTAAATTAATTTTAATACATTTCTTCTTCTATCCATGAAACGAAAATATTAATTTTTTAATTTACTTTTAATTATTTTTATCATTCATAAAATTAATCCAATTACTTGCCGACAAACGTGAAAATCATTACTGTCTCTTTGCTAGATGTGTAGGATCAAAATTACAAACAATACCTCTCATAGTTTTCTTGCACATTACACATATCAAACTTGTAACAAGCAATTTTGTAACATCAATTTAAATATTCATGATCCTATATACATAGTTTTGCTAAGAAATTTTAATTTTTATAATAAAAATGTTCTTATGTTAAAAAATAAAATAAAACAATGTCAACAATTTGTAACATCTGTGCTAAACTAATTAAAGTGACAAAGGGCAACCTTTTATACAAACATAGTTACAAAGGGTCAACATGTCCTTCCTCTCAAAAATCTCCAACCAATGAAATTATAACAATACCCAAACCCTTATTAAATATTATTGAGCCTCATCCTCCCCCTATTAACACAGATTTTCTTGAAAGATTTTTTGAATGGAAAAAAGGACCCACTTTAACACTGCCAAATAAATCTAGAAACCTAATTTCAAATTTTATTATTAAACTTATCACAAAAGTTAATGATAACTTAAATTGTTTAAAATCATGGGAAGACTTATTAACCTTCTCTCACAAATGTCTTATACGTCCCGCTAACAAAGAGACCCCATTACATGAACAAATACATTGATATTTTTGACACTATTTAAATGATTAACTACAATCATAATGTTAAAAAGCAAGTAGATTATATAACACACAAATGCAAAATAATATCAAATAAAATAGATCAAGGTGACATAGGTGGTGCAATTAAACTCATATCCTCATAACCATCTTTCTCCTATCAATGAAGAAACATTACAACTATTGAAACAACTACATCCTGAAGCTTCTACAGATAATCTATCCATCTCTCCAATCCACCAGACTTTAATTTTTACCAGTGACAAAATAGTCAATGCTATCAATTCTTTCAATAAAAACTCAGCAGGTGGTCTTGATGGTTTCAGACCCTCCTATTTTCAGTACTTAATTAATTCCAAAAATTCTTCCCATAGTTCTGTCATCAAGGTTTTAACAACTTTTTGTAATAACATAATAAATAATGATATTCCAATACAAACTCACCAAATCCTTTTTGGTACACGTCTAATTGCTTTATCTAAGCCAGATGGTGGTACCCGTCCCATTGCAGTAGGCTCCTTTTTCAGAAGATTAATAGCCAAAATCATAATCGAACACATCAAACATGATGCTGTCAACATTTTGAATTCTTATCAACTAGGTTTTGGGATCAAGGGTGGCTGTGAAATAGCGGCTCATACCTTAAGAATTTACTTAGAAAACTCACTGACTCTGTAATTTGTAAACTAGATTTCAAAAAGGCCTTCAATAGCCTACATCGTACCTCATTTTTAAAATTCTTCTATGAAACTTTTCCCTGTTATTCTAAATTTATTGAATCCTTATATGGTTTTCAGACGCCTTTGACATATGGATCTTATCAGATTTTATCCCAATAGGGCATCCAACAAGGGGATCCATTAGGACCACTTCTTTTTTGTTTAGGAATCCAACATCTCATCTACCAAATTGAACAAAATTTCAACCTAGATCTTAATCTATGGTATTTAGACTATGGGACCATCTGTGGCCCTTCAGCTAATGTACTAAGCGCCTTAAAACATCTGGAAATCAATTCCCAAGCTATCGGCCTGGTACTCAACATAAATAAGACAGAATTATGTTTCTTAAACAATAAGCCACAAAAGTTGGAAGGCTACAAAATCATTGCTCCTGACAGCTTAACTTTACTTGGGTCCCCATTAGCTAATGAGACCAAGTCGGAAGATTTTCTCCACAATATTTTTAAAAGCTTTTACAGTATGGAGCACATTTTAAGTCTCCTACCAGCTCATCAATCTTTATTTTTAATTCGCAAATGCCTGTACATACCTAAATTTATGCACATTTTCCGATCATCATCTTTTTTCAAAAACAATGAACTCATATCTAAAATTCAGGATAAATTTAAAATATTTTTGGAAAAAATTTTAAACATAAATTTAAACTCATTCAATTGGTCACTTGCTCAGCTACCTTCTAAACTAGGCGGTTTAGATTTTTTCCGCTCAATCTTTTATCCTTATTATCATTCGTATCATCTAGATTATCTAACAATTCTATGATTTCTGGCTTCATATGTCCGACCGATCGTTTATTAGATGATGCTATTGACAAATAAGGCAAACACACCCATTAACACCGTATTACGATCAATCATCACACACAAAAGATTTTTCACACCTTTAATCTCGAAATACTAAACAGATATATCAGTCAATCCACCTTTAGATTGCATTCAACTCCTCCAATTATCTGAACAGGCTTGGTGGTCATGAATGGTTAGAATTACTCCCTAGTCGCAACCTTGGTAATCTCTTATCAGATGAACAACTGAGAGTAACCAATGGTTTACGTCTAGGTTGCGATATAGTACAGCCTCATGCCTGCATCAAATGCAAATCACCCGTTGATTCAAAGGGTAGACATGGCCTAAATTGTATTTTTAGTCAAGGGTGACATCAACGCCACTCAGCTGTAAACCATATAATAAATAGAAGCATAACAGCTGCACACATTCCAAACAATCTTGAACCATCAAATTTATCTCAAGTAGATGGTTTAAGACCTGATGGTATGACAACCATACCTTGGGCCCTCGGCAAATCACTCATATGAGACTACACGTGTGTCTCGTCATTCCCTTCAAACATAAATTTCAATTTAATAACACAGGCTGAAATTAAAAAGACAAACAAATACAAAAAATTTAAAAACTTCCTATTCACTCAAGTAGTGACTTCTACTAATGGGCATTTTTCGCCTAAAACATTTTTGTTTTTAAAAAAATCTGGGTAATTAATACGACTATTCACTAATGAACCCAGAGAATTCCTTTTTGTTCGACAAAAAATTCAAATAGAAATTTTTAGACACAATTATGGTTCCTTTTTGGGGACTCAATTATAGAATTTTATTTTTAATTATATAGATATAAATTTATAAATTATAATATTTTTAATTAGGTTTTATGTAGATATATATATATAAAGAAATAAAAATAAATACTTAAAACAGAAAAAAAAAATCAATAAAATATATTAATAAAGCCTTATTAAATAGTTTAGTATAAGTTTCAGAATTAGTGTTTCCAAAAGCTTGGCTCACTTCACTCTTAGAGCGTGATGTCATAGTATTCATTTTTATAACTCATTTTCTTTTCGTTGTTCTCATATATGAGTGAGGAATTAAAAGTACTAGGCAGGCCTTATATTATCACACGCCAGATAGTTTTTTATATTTTAGCTCTATGTCTATTTTGGAAATTTTCTTTTTTCTTTATACTGTCTACCAAACGGATTAAATTAATATACAATTATGATCTAAACTTGATAAAATTTACTGAATAAATGCTTCCAGTCACTTTTTAATCTTAAGGTTGGTCAAAATTTTGTTACTAATAATTTTTTCCTTTATACTGGCTATACTGGTTAGAGTCAGACATTAATAAATCACAAAACATTGCCATATTTTAGAATTAGGGCTTGTTTAGTCAACTTTAACGGACATTATATAAAGATCACCGAATATAAGAACTTTTTATAGTAAGGACCCGGCCAAAGGTCGGGCCAAACGGGGTTTAATAAATTTTACCCCCCCCCCCCTCCCCCTCCCTCATTTAATAAACCTGGCTATGCGTGAGTATACTCTAAACATAATCGAATTAATCTCTCGTAAATTTAAATTTATTACTTAACAACCACCTTCTTAGATGATTTAAAATACAGAGGTTCCAAATCCTCACGTGAGAATTCCGGATCTTCATTCTAGAATAAGTTATAACATATAGATGTTGTTGAAAAAGTTTAACTATTATAATTAGATAGCAAATCTTATATTGCACATTTTTTATTGTGTCTTCATCTTTCTTAAACATAAATAAAAAATATTAACAGCAAACCTTTTATTTTCATTACTTGTGAGAGTCATTTGTTATTTTCATAAATGTGTTATTCTTTCAATTTAAATCATTTTTGAACGCTTTTAAAAAATTTAAAAATCTGATTTTACCTGAAATATATTTTTTCGTTTAGAATTTCTATCCTACGAATCTCAACCAATTTTGTAGTTAAGTTTTGAGTCATTTATAATTTGTATTAAAAATCTATTATACTGATATAAATTATATTAATCATATTTTTTAAATTTAAATAAACCACTCAAAAAATGATTTAAATTCGAAATAATAACCAATTTAAAAACTCATTAAATGCTTACAAAGACATACATTATTTTAAGTTTATAATAATAAAATTTATTTTAATATTATTCACAGGTGAAGCGATTGATTATATGGTGAGTCATTTTTATATTAATTAATGAAAACTCTAGGGAGTTATTATAAATTATTTCAATTATTTTAGCATTGGCAAATAGGTCTTAGCAGAAGATTCAGGGCATTAAAATTATGGTGTGTGCTTAGGTCATTTGGTGTCTCTGGAATTCAAAAACATATTAGACGAGTAAATCAATCTTAGAAAAATTTTAATTTTAATTATAATTCTAAGATTTATTTATTTATATTTAAAAAATGTTATAATAATGAGTTAGTAATTTTGTGAAAATAAAGGAAAAATTTTATCATTATTAATTATTTTAATTTAATCATTAAATAAATAATATCTTAATATTGGGCCTTATAGCGGTCATATTTTTTCAGCCCGGCACTGTCCAAGAAAAATTTTTTAAATTTTGTTTAATCTATCAAGGCGGAGTATTTTAGGACGAGTTCGATATTCTATTTTGGAAATATCGTTTTTTACGGGATTGTTGAAAAAACATGGTATTTTAACTAAATTAAATATTTTGAACGCTGAAAGAATATCAAAGATTTTGTCCAATCTGGTCCTAATAAAAATTTTAAAATCAAGGTGAAATTTGACTGAGCTTGAGAGAATGTCTTGAGTCTAACCGACTCAATTTAGTGTAAAGATCTGTGCAGGGCTTTACTTATTAATAAAATAATTTTTCTTTTATGTTAAGAACGACTATATTCTAAATTTTTTAATCATTCAAAATAAGATCTTTCTTTTATTATAATCAAGGGTGTGGAGCTGGCTAAATTAATGGAATCATTGGTTATATCGAATCCTAATTTCCAAATTCCTGCCAAAAGACATTTAGGAATGATTGTATTTCGATTGAAAGTAATCTAAGAAATTATCTAAAGTCCTATTGCATTTCAATAAACAATTTATTTTATAAACTGTATCTTAAAAAATACGTATATAGGGCGAAAATGAATTGACCGAAACGCTTTTAAAATCTCTAAACTATTCGGGACAAATACATATGGTACCAGCATCACTCAAAGGAACATACATAATAAGATTTACTGTAACTTCCCAATATACTACTGAAGAAGATATTAGGAGAGATTGGAATATAATTGCGATAGCAGCGCGGGAGGTAGTCTTGAAATTGGGAGGCCTGTGGATAGAAGAGATCGAAGACGAAGTCGAAGTTGATATAAGCGAGGATGAATCAGGCATAGGGGATGACATAAATAAAGATGCTTCGATGGATAAAACATCGTTGGAGACCATAGAATCAGAAGCGCAGGATAAAGGACAATATTCTTCATCTCCTTCCTCCTCTTTTTCCGCTCAAAAAGACATCATTATAACGAAACCTTTTGACAAAAAATTAAGTTATATTAAAGATGATTCCTTGGAAACCGTCATGGATTTGGGAAAAAGGGCGAAAAAGAAAAAAATGATCCCTCGCAAACAAATGAGTGTCATTTTTGATCCTAGAGCTTCTGCAAAAAGACGAGCAACGGCAGCTAGTTACCTTTTAGAAGAAAACGAAACATTCGATGGTAAAAAAGAAAAGCTGAATAGGATAAATATAAATGATAGACGAGGTAGCAATTTTGGTGTTAGTTTGCTGCTAAGTAACACCCCTCACTCTCCCCAATTTATAAATGGTAGTTATGCAGCAATATTCGAAAATCCAAAGGTGGTCAATGATATAGCTAGTCATTTGAGACGATTGCAAAGTGAATACTCGCCTTGGAGACAGGTATATCAAAATATAATTTTTTAAAATTAAAAATAATATTTTATTGCCTTAAAAAAGGGTCCTCCACCTACAAAGGTTTCACTGATAACTAACTCTGTCGAGGAAATGAACATATGCGGAAATGATAATGAAACGAATAAGGTTTATGAAAATAAATCTGAATATGAAGAGACAAAAAAAGTTGAGGGAGATATATTATATAAAAGGATATCAATAAAACCAGATTCAAGTGGCATA
Source organism: Gordionus sp. m RMFG-2023 (assembly GCF_954871325.1). NCBI lineage: Eukaryota > Metazoa > Nematomorpha > Gordioida > Chordodea > Parachordodidae > Gordionus > Gordionus sp. m RMFG-2023. The sequence continues at coordinate 69,028,181 of NC_088775.1, forward strand.
TTTAAAAAAGCAATCGCTAATTTATTTGATGAAGATAAAAGACAAGACAGTTCGTTGACTACAAAGCAGAAAAGATTTAAAAACAGACAATTATCACTAGATTCTAGATTAAATTTTTATTCCAGGGCCATAAACGATATTTCGGCAGCAGCCGATGCCGTAAAAATGGAGCAAAATGAAAGCAAAAAGTTCCAAATGAAACAAGAAAAATTATTCTTGAATAAAACTCCGGAAGAGTCTGAAGAAGTTGAGACGGATAATATGGTAGAGATGGAAAACGATAAAGTAAATTTATCAAGCAGTATTTTAGCTCTTGATAGAAAGGATATAATGAAAGGCCAAAAAATGGCCTCAGAAATTGTACCATTTGATACTAGATCTAGCCTCATTAAAAGTGATAGTATCAGTAATATAGGCAGAGATTCAAACGCATCCATAAGAAGGAGACGTAGAATAATCGATATTCCTTTCATTGTACCTCCGATATCCTCCGGTGGTGTCAAAAATTTTAGAAAAGACAGAAATTTGGTCACACAAGAATCTCTATATATTGATGATGACTCACTCACAGGTCGCAACGAAGTGGGAATACAAGTTGAAGAAAATATGCTTCCATTCGAAGACCAGCCCTACTCGTCGCATTTCATAACATCGCCATTTTTCATGGGCAAATTAGACGAATTACAGATAAGCGATCAAATTGAGAACCCGAACGATAAAACAAGTGAGGCCAATATCTCATGGGTAAAGATCAAGCAAAATGTTATTCCATATGACAACATGGAGGACGATAAAATTAGCGATAACACCATAGGTGATTGCATATCCAAAACAATCGAAGATAATAACATTGTTCATGCCATGACTAATAACTTGTTGAATAAAGAGAATGAAGCTTACGGAAACCAAAACATGAACAATAATAACAACGCAAGATTGTGTGACTTGAATAAAACTAATAATCGAATCTCTATCAATAGCAAATCAATGTCCATGCACGTTTACGATACTCAAGATGACGCACCTTATATTTCTAAAGATATGTTTTTGTTAGGTAAATCTATTCAAATATCTGATGTTAAGGGTAATGCACTTCAATCAAACTATGAGACAAGCTTTAAAAAAAGCAAAAAATTGACAAGCAGACCAATAATTCTTCAAAACATTTTTAGTAAATTAATGGGATTTATATCGCTAGATAGCATTTTCAAACAGAATATTATCAAATCTGATGCGGAAATTTCACCAAAGAACGATTCTCATTCAAAGAATAAGATTAAACATACTATAAATTGTGCAAATAAGCCATTTTTAAACACTTACCTAAATAAAAATAGTGAAAATCAATTAGTTTATATAAGAAATTATGATGATAAGGTATTAGAACCTCTTCCATGCACATCATTTTATTCCAACAAGTCAAATACTTGCAAATATATTTCGAACACATGCAATATCAAATGTATCAGTTGTGGGCAGAAAAATCGTTATAAGCTTAGATTTTATTTTGGAAAAATAAATAAAAATTTCAAAGCATCGGCATTATCAATTTAATATTTATTTATTGAATAGAATATTATTTAATTGTAAAGTAAAGAATGTTAATATTATAAATATTTGATAATTTAACATAAATAACATAATTAGTTTAAGCTTTTATTTTAACCAATCTATAGATAAATTTATTTTATTAACACAAATAGATATATAATTATATTTTACATGTTAGATATTTGATGAATTAATAAATGTTATTGTCTTGTAGTATATGAATATAAAGCCAGTGGCATTGATATCCGCTTGAAATTAAAAGGGCTGAAAATTTTTAATTTTTCATTAAATAAAAACTCAAAAAATTATAAGTGGCCAGGCCCCAAATTATCATAAATATTTTTTAAAGAAATTAAAAAGAAAATTAGAAATGATAAAAAAAATAAAGAAAGATGCCACTAAACTGTAAAAATATATATTATAAAAGGGTACTCAAAAATAATAAGAAAATTGAAAGATGACATAGAAAAAGAAAATCAATAGAATAATAAATGACACAAAATTAAGAAATTGAGTGTACATACATAAAGTCCGCCATTTAAACGATCAATGGTGTTTACTACAGTCAACGACATATTGACTTCAATGTATGTACACTTTCAGGCGCGTACGCAGGAATTTGGTCTGCGAAGGATTAATAAAATTTTTTAAGAAATATTATTGTTAATTAAAAATACTAAGCATAAATTTATTAGGACTAATAGCTTTTCTAATACACAATTTTAAATTAATGTGAATTATAAAAAAATTATATATATAAACCAGCATTGAAAAACTATAAAATAAATGTGAATTATAAAAAATAAAGTGAATATAACCATAAATGACCCAAAATTGAAATTTGAATTTTTTGAGCCTTTAGAATATATAAAGTATAAAAAATTTAAATGTTGGAAATATAAATTAATTCACAAAAAGTTTCTTAGGAATAATTGTATTTTGTATGTTTTGAGCTAATTTTTCAATTATCTATCCTTGCTTGGCGTTAAATGCCTATGAATATTCAAAAGATCCAAATCATTCAATCTACTTTCAGAAGTTGTATTTCATAGGTATGTTCTCCAGAGACTTGCAGACCCGGCCCCGAGCTGGACCGTATTTTAATTTTTTTTAACATACCCGGGCCGGGCTCGAAATTTTTTTCTAAAAAACACCCGGGTTGGGCCTGAAATTTTTTTTAAAAAAAAAATCCGGGCCGAACTGTATATTTTAAAAGTAAATATTTGAAATCTCCATTATTAACTATAAAAATAAAAAATAAATATAATTTATTTTAAAAAAATTTGGACCGGGCCTGAAAATTTTATTTTCAAAAAAGCCGGGTCTTGCCTCAAAATTTTTTAAAAAAACCCCGGACCGAAAAAATTTTTAAAAAATCTGGACCGTGCCCTGCAAATGGTACATCTGCATGGCTCTGTTATTCTTCTTAAAAAAGAGAATGTTATCTCATTAGTTTACTAATGGGAAGAGTTGCTAATATATATATAACCATTTTAATACATTGGGAATATAATCTAAAATGTGTTTGAAATAATGCAACGCATCCATGCATTTTTTGGGACTGTATCAACCATAGTTGATCTTTTAATCATAGTTATTTAGCTAATAAGGCATCATAAAATATTTTAACGTCTTCATGATAAAAATTTAACAAATATTTTTTTTTTATATCACCATCTGAAAAAGGTTGGAAAGGCTTTTGTGGAAGTAATATCTGCGAATTTGTAAGTGATGCATGATGAATTAAAAACTAATCATTTGTATGAAAGGCAAACGTTTAATATTAAATTTTTATTTTATTATCACTATCTACACTGAAAATTTCAGTCTTATATACAATTTAAAAAATACATATTTACATATTAAAATATAATAAGTTTTTTAAAAGGTTATATAAATCTATTTCAAAAAACGAAAAAGAAAGAATTGCGACAAGGTCGTCCTTATATTTTATAAAAGTAAAAGAAAGAAAAATAAAGTTTTAATATTCACAATTTATATATTAACATTTCCCTCTTTTTTTAAATGTCTTCTTTCCTCAGTTTCTTATGTTCACTTCCAGTCATTTGTTTTCTCAATTGCTCCATTTCGTATATCTTGAGATTGTTTGTTTGACCATCTGATTATCGTTTGTTGAATCGATTATTGAACATCTTTTGTGAAGCATCGTTGGTGGAACATTGCTTGTTGATTTGCTGTTTGTATTGATCATCCCATTCATTGCGTTGGAATTTTTTTTGTTTAATTATAGAAATACGCTTAATGATACAACAAATATGATACCTAGCAAGTTGATGTTTTCAAGAACAATGATGACTAAATGGGATTTAATTAAACCAATGGAAAAAAACGAAAATATATTAAAGAGGAAAATATCGAATAATAGAGAAATAGACGTAGGAGAAAAAATTTGGTACAAAACGTTTAAAAAATATTTGGGACAAAGGAAAAGTGATACAAAAAGAAGGAAACTTAACGTACAAAATAGACAATGGACATCATATTATTAGGAAACATTTGGATCAAATAAAGAAAAGAGCAACGAATATAACAAAAGATAATACTGAAAAAATTTTTAGAGGGGGAAGAAGTGAACAAGTTCAAGGTCAAAATTCAAAGTCAAGTTCAAAATTCGAAAATTCAAAGTCAAGTTCAAAAGCGAGAATATGACTTACGACATAGAAAATGATTGTTATAAATAAATAAAAATTTTGTAAAAAATATATATATAAATTTTTGAAATTTTCTTGTTGTTTCCCATATTTCTTTTCATGTTCATTTTCATCGTTCTTATCATGCGTTCACATTGCCCATTCGATTGTTGATGATGCGGTGCTGTGAGTATATGATTGATACCATGATCTTCACAAAACTTTTTAAATAAATAGCTAGTAAAATTAATACCATTATCCGTCACTATTTTGTTTGGTATTCCAAATAAACTAACGATTCTCATCAATTCTTTTATCGTAGATTCAGTCGTTAAGTTCTTCATGCGTGTTATTAGTGGAAATTTGCTATATGCGTCAACAAATACAATAAAATTGTTATTTTCAAATTGTGCAAAATCTATGTGTACTCGTTCAAAAATCTTAGTTGCTTTCTCCCATGATCTGTGTATTTATTACATGGATCACAATTTTTCACCTCTTGATCTATCTTTGTATTTATACCAGGCCACCAAAGTAATCTCATGCTAACAATTTCGTTTTGCCTGCTCCTAGATGTCCCTTGTGTATTTCATGTAAGATCTTCTTTCTCATGTTCATCGGTATATTATTCTGTTTTCCTTAAAAAGACAATCTTTCATCAAGCTTAATTCCATCTCCATATTATTGTACGTTTTATTTTTTATCGGGTTGTTACTCCTAATACTATCAATTATTTACATTAATTCTTCATCCTTATTTGTTTCTTTAACTATTCTATTGAAGTTTATTGGGATGTCCCATAATTTGTCATCAAATTTTTCAATTTTTTCACCTTCTATATTCTTTATCGCGTTCTGTATTTGTCAATGGTAATCTTGACAAACAATCTGGCACTAAATTCTGTTTCCCCGGTCTATGTATTATTGTGTAATCATAAGCTCCCAATTAAATTCCACTTTTGTAATCGCATTGATATTGAAGTATTTTCTTTGAGTGTTTTTGAAAATATATATTAGCGGTTTGTGATCTGTTATTATCGTAAATTTTGTCCCAATCAATATTCTTGAAATTTTTTCACAGCATATATTATAGATAGAGTTTCTCTTTCAATATTTGTATAATTTGTTTCAGCTTTCAATAAAGTTCTTGACGCAAAGGCTATAGGTTTTTCTTTACCATCGCCTTCAATGTGAAATAATACTGCACCTAATCCTTTTTTCGAAGCGTCAGTAGCAATTCCTATAGGCAATTCAGGATCGTAAAAATTTAGAGTTGGCGGACTACTAATCAACGTTTTCAAATCATCTAAACTTTTCTGATGTGCATCTTCCCATATCCACTTCTCTTTGTTAACAATTTTGTATAACGGGTCTGCTAAGTCTGCAAAGTTTCACAAAAATTTTCTGTAATAACTGGCCATGCCTAAAAATGTTGCTAACTCCTCTTTTGTTGTTGCTTTTGGCATGTTTGAAATGGCTTTGATTTTATCTTCATTCGGATGTATGCCTTTTTCGTCTATATCATGTCCCAAAAATCTTATCTCCTTCTTCATAAACACACTCTTGTTGAAGTTTGGTGTAAGTCCATATTTTGTTATTTTGTCGAAGACTTTTTTTATGTTGTTCAGATGTAATGTATCATTATCACCAGTTATCAATAAATCATCTATGTAAAATATGACATCTTTCATATCTCCAAAAATTTTATCCATGGTACATTGGAAAATTGCTGAATGACGCTTTTAAACCAAAAGGTAGTCTCGTAAATCTATAATAACCTTTGTGCATTGATATTATAAGTAAATCTCTAGATTCTTTATGTATTGGTATTTGAAGAAACGCGTTTTTGAAGTCAATTTTTGTAAATTTTTTTCCTTTCGATAATTTTGAAATTAAATCATTAATACGTGGTATCGGATATTTAAAGTCCTCTAATACAGGGTTTATCGTATTTTTAAAATCAGCACATAGCCTTAGTGATCCATCACTTTTATAAACTGGAGTGAGTGGACTTTCCCATCGTATTTCATCTACTGGTTCTATTATCTTATCATCAATTCATTTTTGTAATTCTTTTGTTATTAAATCAAGTCTTTTATATGGAACGCGTCTTGGTGGTATAATTTTTGGTTTTGCATCTTGTTTCAAATGTAATTTAACATCACTACGATATATAGGTTTTTTGTTAATTTTTGAGTTGCATACTTTTATCAATTTTTCTATCATATCATTATTACTTTCCTCGATTAGATTCACAAATTTATTAAGTATGTTTCCGAAAACTTTTATCCACGTCCTTCCCAGAAGTGCAATTCTTTTATTTCTTCTCTATCGACGTTATTTATATTATTCGAGTATCTGGATTGATTATTATTGTCTCTATATCTGTTGTTGTATGACTGATTATTGTTTTGATTATTATTGTATCTTGGTATGTATCTCGATTCGTTTTGATGTCTATAATATCTATAATTATCATCATTATTATATCTATAGTTATTGTAGTTGTTATTATAATTATTTTTAATGTTAAATCTTCTAAAATTATTGTACGGTCTTGGCTCATTATTCCCCCTTTCATTATCGTAAACTCTAGGATTATAATTGTTTCGATATCTTGGTCCAAAATTATTTGAATGTCTCGAATTAAAATTGTTTTGATATCGTGGATTGAAATTGTTTTGAAATCGTGGATAAAATTATTCCCTTGATAATTGTTTCTTTAATAATTATCGTATCTAGGTTTCCATTGATTTCTGTACACGTTATTCGTTTGCGCATCTATCCCTTTATTGCGATCATCGTATTTATCTTTCTGCATTTCTATTTGTTTTATTTCCGTTGTGTCTCCTTCTATTTTTATGTTATCAATTTTATTAATTATTTTATCATTATGCTTCTTCTTCCTCAATCTCCTTTCCTATTTTTATTATCTCTGGTATATCTATACTTTCTATATGTGAAATTTTCTGACGTATCTCTTTATTAGTTGAAAATATTTTTATTCTCTCGATTGCTCTACTATAATTACTGAATCTGCATTTATTACTTAACATACATAATCTAGTTACCCAATTACTGAATGTTTCATTTTTATCTTGTACCACTTCACTAAATTCTTTTAGATACGTTATATAAGATTTGTCTGGGTGTAATAGTTTGAAACTTTCAAGTACGATTGACGGATTGTAAAATTCTTCTAGTTTCAGGTATTCTTCTTCGGGTAATTTTTGCGTGAATGCGTATGCTTTTTCTGCATCAGAAAATTGTGGATCCTTAAAAATATTATCAAATTTTTTTTAAAAAACTTCAACGGCATTATTATAATTTGGACATTCAATAATAGTATTTTTAACGTTTATTAAAGGTTTCATTATACTTTTATTATATCACATCAATATTTTATAATTATAATTTATTATATATATATTTGTTTAAATACAATACGACTAATATTGATGGTTTCTTTAATGTCTTTGATATCGTTTCGCCTTCAATATAATCTCCCATTGGCGTCAATGTATTGCTTTACATTTTTGAGTCTATAGGCCTGTTGCATATCCTCCAGTCTATCGTATCGTATTAGAATAATAGTCTTGCTTTCGTGTAATTTGTATGTCCAATCTCTTTTATTGTTATCAAAAATTTTTTTTATACTTATTTCGGTTGGTAACGTAGTAATTATCAAATATTCTGCCACCATAATAATTTGTATGGAAGGCAAACGTTTAATATTAAATTTTTATTTTATTATCACTAACTACACTGAAAATTTGAGTCTTTATACAAAATACATTTTTACATATTAAAATAGTTTTTTAAAATGTTATATAAATCTATTTCAAAAAACGAAAAAGAAAGAATTGCGACAAGGTCGTCCTTATATTTTATAAAAAGTAAAAGAAAGAAAAATATAAAAAATATAAAAGTTTTAATATTCAAAATTTATATATTAACAAAAACCATTCATTTATTTGGGTTATAATTGTATCTAAGAGAGGGAACATTTGTTTTTTAATTCTCTTCTACTGATCCTATATTAATGTTTTGATAATGAGCTTGCTTGCTGCAAGTCGAGGGGGACAAATATTAAACACGTATAGCTCTGCTTTTGTCTCAACAATAACATATAAAATATGAATTCATCAACATTAGCTCTAATTTCCTTGAGTTCTAATAAATGCTTTCCGCTCAGCGGGGGGGGGCAGGGGGACAAATCCCCCCCCCCCCCCCAAAGCCAAAAAATGCAGATGCCGGATTATATTTTTCAATAATTATATTGTTAATATTAATTTACATTTGTTAATATTAATTTACATTTGTTAATATTAATTTACATTTGTTAATATTTATTCCTATCTCTTATATATATTTAATTGTATTTATTTGTCACATTCATCTACTAAGTTATTTTATTAATTAATTTATATTTCAAGTTTTCCTTGGCGTAATTTACCTGTATTTTCAAATTTTATTAGCGTATTATTTATCTAAAATTTCTAGTCAAATAATAATTATCTCCAGGGTTGGCATGTGGTCAATTGACCGGAGGAGTATTTGACTGGTCAAATACTCTAAAATATTAATGGCGAATAAATATTTTGATATAATTAACTAGTATGCATTAAAAGCATGTTTATCAATCTTATTATTTTTTTATTAAAATATAAATATGTAATTTTTCTAAATATAGTAATATTTTTAGTTATTTTTTTGCCTAATCATTGCCGTTTCTCGCCTTCTTTATTTTTTTCAATTCATTTTTCTTAAAAAAAATAAAAATACCCGATTTATTATAATCATAATATAATTTTTTCATTCTTATTTTTTAATAAATTTAAATTTTATTTAATATTTAGCCGAGTATAAATTATATTAATTCTCATTTGTTTTACTTACACTTGCTATATTTGGTTTTTAAAATTAATTTTCATTTTAATTGTTCTGGTCAGATTTACGGAATATTATTCAATTCTGGTAAAAAGTTTATTATATTATATTTATAATATTAAGAAATTATTGGAATAATTGGTCGATAATTATAAAATAGTTAAGATTGATTAACTTTACAATAATCAAAATCATTTTTTGTTAAATTTTAATATATTAGGGATTATGGTCAAACCAAAGCATCATGTTTGGAAACATTTTCAAGAAGTACGCGATGGTGAATCAGTTAAAGCGGTGTGCAAGTTTTGCAAGATGTCCTATATCACCCACGTTGATAGAATGGTCAAACATTTATTAAGCAGCTGTACTATGTGCCCTGTTATAATTAAGGAAAAATTTTATTCAAATTCCAAAATATCAACCTCTACAAAAAATATCACAAATGTAATTTGTAATACTTCTAAGTCTAACTCTAATGAAGAATTGGGTGAAATTAGTGAGAATGATTATCAAATGAACAATATTTTGTCTTGTGACTTAGGAGAATTTGATTCCCTTATTTCTAATCAATCTACAAGCAAGGCGATTAAATATAAATCTCAATCTTGTATAACCGGTTTCATAGATAGAATTAATCCCAAAGAAAAAAATGAGCTGGATCAATTGTTTGCAAAGGCTGTATATGCGAGCAATTTACCTTTCCACATCACTGAAAATCCCTACATCCAAGAATTTTTTAAAAAAATACGTCCTATTTACACATTACCCAGGAGAAGGCAGCTGGCTGGATATCTTCTAGACAAAGCGTCAGGTGATATGGAGGTGAGAGTTGCAGATATAATAGATAAAGCTCCTTACTTATCAATTGTATCAGATGGCTGGAGCAACATTAGAAACGAGAGTATTATTAATTTTATGGTGATGACGCCTGTTCCAGTGTTCTACAAATTTCTAAATACTGAGGAAAATCGCCATACGGCAGATTATATTGCCCAGGAATTTAAAAATGTACATGAATTGAATCCGGTAAAAGTATATTCTTTAGTTACTGATAATGCCGCTAACATGAAAGCAGCCTGGAGAATTCTAAAATCTGAATCTATTTATAATCATATACAATGTTATGGTTGTGCAGCGCATACATTGCAGTTATTCTTTCACGATTTTGAACGATTGGACGCCTTCAGTGACCATATTTCAATAATTAAAAAAATTGTTAAATTTTTCAAGAATAAACACATACCAGCTGCAGTATTTTCCCGTAATAAGAATCTTCATGGCATACCATCTACATTAAGTACAATTAGCCAAACAAGATGGGCATCGTCAATAAAATGTATGGAGCAAATTCAAATATGCAAGAAAGCTCTAAAAGCATCAGTTGTTGAAGAAGCTGTTTGTGATAATTGTCCCATAGAAATTACCAATAATATATTAAACGAAGAATTTTGGACGAAAAATTTAAAATTTTTAGCTATACTCCAACCTTTAGCTACCTCATTGTTGAAAGTGCAAGGGGATAAATGTACTTTGGCCCAAGTAAAAAACGAGATGCTTAATTTGGAAAAACACATAATACAATCATGTCATGATTCTATATTTTCTCCATCTCAAGAAAAAAAAATTAAGGTTATGTTTGAAAAGAGAAAAACTGATATAAATACATGTGCTCACAATGCTGCTTATTTATTGGACCCCCAATATCAAGGGGAGCATCTTACTAATACTGAATTTGATGAAGCATGTAATATAATACAAGAATTGGGTATTTTACAAGGTGGTGATAATCAAAATATTTTGAGTAATATAGTAAATTTCAGAAGCAAAAGCGGTATATTTAATAGCCATAATATGTGGAAAGTTGTAACTTCCATAAGAAACAATCAAATTTCGGCCTCAAGTTGGTGGAATGCATTTTGACCACCTTGCCCATTAAGAGAAGTCGCTAATATTTTACTAACATTTCCTAGTTCGACTTCTTCTTCTGAAAAAAATTGGTCGGTTTGGGGCAATATTCACACGAAAAACAGAAATAGATTAAAGGCTTCTACAGCAGGAAAATTAGTAAGAGTGTATCATAATTTAAGATTGATTAAAAATATTAAAGAAAATAATGATATTGAATATGAATCGGAACAAGACTCTGCCACGGAGGGTGAAACATTGACTATAGAATGAATTAAAAAATATTATGATATTTATTATTATACATAGATTTATTATAATATTATATAAATGCAAAATAAAGTTAATATTGGTGTAAAAAACATTTATTTGAATTTGACCATATTTGACCGTATTTGACCATATTTGACCGGTCAAATATCGGTCAATTGACCGAATTGTATTTGACCGGTCAAATGCACAACCCTGATTATCTCTGACTTTGTCCAACAGGAAGAAAGAAATTGTAAGCTTGTCCGATCGAGTCTCCACCAGTAACAGCTTTTATATAGTTAGAAGAGCCGATTATTAATGCTATTACTGAAATATCACAATGGTTTGAATGAAATATTTCCTCAGAAGCAAGAAAATTATTGGATTCATTCCAAAATTTTTTTTCTCATTAGAATGTATTATTTAATTATACAATTATTTTATGTAATACTTTTCAAAATCATGACATTGACTTGATTAAGAAAATGAGAATAGCGGAAAGCATTTTATTAGAACTCAAGGAAATTAGAGCTAATGTTGATGAAGAATTTCATATTTTATATGTTATTGTTGAGACAAAAGCAGAGCTATACGTGTTTAATATTTGTCCCCCTCGACTTGCAGCAAGCAAGCTCATCGTCAAAACATTAATATAGGATCAGTAGAAGAGTATTAAAAAATAAATGTCCTCTCTTTTAGATACATTTATAACCCAAATAAATGAATGGTTTTTAATTCATAGTGCAGCACTTACAAATCCGCAGATATTACTTCCACAAAATCCTTTTCAGATGGTGATAGAAAAAAAAATATTTGTTAAATTTTTATCATGAAGATGTTAAAATATCTTATGATTGAATAACTATGATTAAAAGATTAACTATGGTTGATACAGTCCCAAAAAATGCATGGATGCGTTGCATTATTTCAAACATATTTTAGATTATATTCCCAATGTATTAAAATGGTTATATATATGTTAGCAACTATACCGGGTGAACACTCTCTTTTTTAAGAAGAATAACAGAGCCATGCAGAGGTACCATTTGCAGAGCACGGTCCATATTTTTTTTAAAAATTTCAGGCTTGAACCGGCTTTTTTAAAAATAAAATTTTCAGGCCCGGTCCGAATTTTTTTAAAATAAATTATATTAATTTTTGATTTTTATAGCTAATAATGGAGATTTAAAATATTTGGTTTTAAAATATACAGTTCAGCCTGGATATTTTTTTTAAAAAAAATTTCAGGTCCAACCCGGGTGTTTTTTTTAAAAAAATTTCGAGCCCGGCCCGGCTATGTTTAAAAAAATTAAAATACGGTCCGGCTCGGGGGCCGGGTCTGCAAGTCTCTGGAGAACATACCTATGAAATACAACTTCTGAAAGTAGATTGAATGATTTGGATCTTTTGAATATTCATAGGCATTTAACGCCAAGCAAGGATAGATAATTGAAAAATTAGCTCAAAACATACAAAATACATTTATTCCTAAGAAACTTTTTGTGTATTAATTTATATCAACATTAAAAGTTTTTATACTTTATATATTTTAAGGCTCAAAAAATTCAAATTTCAATTTTGGGTCATTTAAGTGATTAATATCGTGGTTATATTCACTTTATATTTTACTAGAAGATAGCCTGTCAAAATTGACGGGGAATGAGAATTTTCTACTTACTTTTATGATAGTTGTTACCTTTTATTTGAAAATAATATCCAATTATTATTCTTTTAATCCCTCCCCCCCTCCTTCATGCCTGGTTTAATCCATTAAAACTAAGTGTAAATACTATGGTTTGGTAAAATTAAATTTAAAGCTTTTACTTGATAATACCAATATTATTTGATAAATATTACTGATCATTTATACCTAATATTTAATATTAAAAAAATTCCCAGGCAAAGTACCAAGCCATAATAATTTTGAAAAATTCTTCCAAGCCCAGTGAATATAATAATTTTGGTAGTTGAGAACTGAAATAAAATATTTAAATAATCATAATGTTAAAAATACAATCAAAATCAGATTTTCATGGACCTAGGTTTTTTGAACAGGCTGAGCCCAGGCCTGCATAAAATTTTTTTTAGGCCAATGTCTGACTCATAGTTAATAATAAAAAAATTCACGAGCATTCTAGCTCATAATATTTTTGAAAATTTACCCCAAGCCCAGCCTAATATAATTTATAAAAATATTTTTCAAACCCAGCCCAACCTATAAAAATTTTATAAAAAAATTTTCCCAAGCCTCCCAACCCATAGTAATTTTCAAAATTTTTTCCCAACCAGGGAGATAGGTAAATCTCTAAAAACCATATCTATTTTTTATTCTATTTTAACCCAGCTCACCCCTACTTCAGACAAAGGCCAACCCATTAAGACTGAGAATGAATACTATTTTTATAAAAATATATTTAAATTAGCTTTTACCTGAGGGCCATATAAATATTCTGTGTTAAATATTACACCTATGCCTAATATTAAAAAAATTCACAAGCCAGGTCCACGCACTTGGGAAAATTTTCTCAAAAAGACCATAATAATTTTGATAGTTGAGAACTGAAATAAAATATATAAAAAGTCACAATGCATTTAAAAATACAATCAGAATATGAAAGTTGCATGGGCCTTGATATTTGATCAGGCCTGGTAATGTCTCGAAAAGAAATTTTTCGGCCAATTTCTAACCCATATTTAAAATTAAAAAATTTTCAGGAATCTAAGACTATATTAATTTTAAAAAATGTTTCCCAAGCTACTTCCAAGTCCATATTAATTGTGAAAAATATTTCCCAAATCCAGGAAAACCCAGAATAATTTATTTTTTCCTTGGATCCAGAAAAATAGGTGTGATGTAGGGGTTTATAAGAATTAAATCTGTCTAATATGTATATATTTTTATTGCCATTTATATTATTGTGAAAATTTTTCAAAATTAGGATCAAATGAAGGGGAAATATCTGATTTACCTATCATTCTACTGGTTAGCTCCTGCCTGGTATTTATATGAAAATCATGAATACATATTAAAGTACCATGCTAAAAATATGTTCATTCTAATTTAAATTTTAAACAAACCACCACCCTTCCAAATAGGTCCGTGAAGTTGGCCCCACAATTTTTGATTATCAATGGTTTATCAGTTGGTATGATTTGTACCCGATTTGTACCGTTTTCAGTTCGATTTGTACCATCACCGTTTTTGAGATATTCAAAGAACAAAATGGGGGGCCAACTTCACGACAGCCCCCCAACTTTTGAATTTAAAAATAAAAAGTGCATAGGTCGATAAAGAATGATTTGTACCGTTTGTACCGTTTTCAGTTCGATTTGTACCATCACCGTTTTCCAGCTATTGACCGTTAAAAATATGGCGCCAAAAATAAAAACACTCCGAAAAAAATTCTCTACCGTTGTACGTTAAAAAAATTTAAAAAAAAATAAATTTTGAGTGTTTTTATTTTTGGCGCCATATCTTTAACGGTCAATAGCTAAAAAACGGTAATAGTACAAATCGAGTTTGAAACGGTACAAATCGGGTACAAATCAATCCCGTTTTAAAAATTTGAAAAATCTTAAATTTTGAATATCGGGGGGGGGGGGGCTAACTTCACGCTATAATATAAGGTTTAAAATTTGATTTCCGATAATATATAAAAGATAAAGCTTAATTTGTGGCATCATTGGGAAGAGAAAAAAATTCTCTACCGTTGTATGTTAAAAAATTTTAAAAAAAATTTTGAGTGTTTTTTATTTTTGGCGTCATATCTTTAACGGTCAATAGCTGGAAAACGGTAATAGTACAAATCGAGTTTGAAATGGTACAAATCGGTACAAATCAATCCCGTTTTAAAAATTTGAAAAATCTCAATTTGAATATCGGGGGGGGGGCTAACTTCACGCTATAAAATAAGGTTTAAAATTTGATTTCCGAAATAAATAATGAAGATAAAGCTTAATTTGAGACATCATTGGGAAGAGAAAAAAATTCTCTATCGTTGTGCGTTAAAAAAATTTAAAAAAAATAAATTTTGAGTGTTTTTATTTTTGGCGCCATATCTTTAACGGTCAATAGCTAAAAAACGGTAATAGTACAAATCGAGTTTGAAACGGTACAAATCGGGTACAAATCAATCCCGTTTTAAAAATTTGAAAAATCTTACATTTTGAATATCGGGGGGGGGGCTAACTTCACGCTATAATATAAGGTTTAAAATTTGATTTCCGAAATATATAAAAGATAAAGCTTAATTTGTGGCATCATTGGGAAGAGAAAAAAATTCTCTACCGTTGTATGTTAAAAAATTTTAAAAAAAAATTTTGAGTGTTTTTTATTTTTGGCGTCATATCTTTAACGGTCAATAGCTGGAAAACGGTAATAGTACAAATCGAGTTTGAAACGGTACAAATCGGTACAAATCAATCCCGTTTTAAAAATTTGAAAAATCTCAATTTGAATATCGGGGGGGGGGGCTAACTTCACGCTATAAAATAAGGTTTAAAATTTGATTTCCGAAATAAATAATGAAGATAAAGCTTAATTTGAGACATCATTGGGAAGAGAAAAAAATTCTCTATCGTTGTGCGTTAAAAAAATTTAAAAAAAATAAATTTTGAGTGTTTTTATTTTTGGCGCCATATCTTTAACGGTCAATAGCTAAAAAACGGTAATAGTACAAATCGAGTTTGAAACGGTACAAATCGGGTATAAATCAATCCCGTTTTAAAAATTTGAAAAATCTTACATTTTGAATATCGGGGGGGGGGGGGCTAACTTCACGCTATAATATAAGGTTTAAAATTTGATTTCCGAAATATATAAAAGATAAAGCTTAATTTGTGGCATCATTGGGAAGAGAAAAAAATTCTCTACCGTTGTATGTTAAAAAATTTTAAAAAAAATTTTGAGTGTTTTTTATTTTTGGCGTCATATCTTTAACGGTCAATAGCTGGAAAACGGTAATAGTACAAATCGAGTTTGAAACGGTACAAATCGGTACAAATCGGTACAAATCAATCCCGTTTTAAAAATTTGAAAAATCTCAAGTTTTGAATATCGGGGGGGGGGGGCTAACTTCACGCTATAATATAAGGTTTAAAATTTGATTTCCGAAATAAATAATGAAGATAAAGCTTAATTTGAGATATCATTGGGAAGAGAAAAAACGTTGTACGTTAAAAAATTTTACAAAAATAAATTTTGAGTGTTTTTTATTTTTGGCGCCATATTTTTAACGGTCAATAGCTGGAAAACGGTGATGGTACAAATCGAACTGAAAACGGTACAAATCGGTACAAATCATTCTTTATCGACCTATGCACTTTTTATTTTTAAATTCAAAAGTTGGGGGGGGGCTGTCGTGAAGTTGTCCCCCCATTTTGTTCTTTGAATATCTCAAAAACGGTGATGGTACAAATCGAACTGAAAACGGTACAAATCGGGTACAAATCATACCAACTGATAAACCATTGAAAATCAAAAATTGTAGGGCCAACTTCACGGATTCCAAATGATTTATTACTTAGTTACAAAATATAAATTTAAATTTAAGACATTGTTATTAAATTACAATAGAAAAAATAAAAAGATATTCTAAGTTAACAAATAATAGGAGGTTAACTTTAATCATAGTCAAATTATATATAAGTTAAACAAAAAAGTTGTACATTTAATCAAAAATGTTATAATAAGTTATTTATGAGAAAATAAACAAAACTATGGAATGCATGTAGAAAGGCCAATTTCAGAAAAGATAAGAGAGATGCAAATATTTACTTAAGCATAAAAATTACCTAATTAAGAGATATAAAGTTGTATAAAATTCAATGTGGAATGGATCCTTCTTAAGGGTTTTAACATAAAACTCCCATCTGCAAGAATAAATTTTTAGATTATAAAATACAAATGAATAAAAATTTATTTTAAAAGACGTTTTAATTGTACACATAAATTAAAATTACTAAATATATACTTTATTAACATATTTTATAAAAATAATGGAAAATTTTAGAATAACCCTAAATAAATATAATAAATAACACCTCATAAGATAGGAAAATTTCTGATTCATCCCTCATCAAATAAAAGAGAAAATTCTGATTCCCCATATAATTGTTTAAATTTTAAATTATACATAAATTCAAGAATTAAAAAAGTATTTAAATAAATCTCGTACTCTTTGAATCGTATCTATTTGATTAATTTTGAGAAAAAAAAATATTTTACCAGATTAAGAAAAAAAAATATTTGCCGGGATTCGAACCCAAGTCCAATAATCCAAGCGAAGTTCTTGCCCGATTGGGCCACATGCACTTTTCAAAATTAACGATTTTTTGAATATATATTATAAAGTGGGACATGAAAAGTGTGACATGAGAGCGTAACGCTATTTTTGTGACAAGGCTTTTATATATATTATAGATGTGACAAGGCTTTTATATATATTGATTATAGATAATTCACATTTATTTTATAGTTTTTCAATGCTGGTTTATATATATAATTTTTTTATAATTCACATTAATTTAAAATTGTGTATTAGAAAAGTTATTAGTCCTAATAAATTTATGCTTAGTATTTTTAATTAACAATAATATTTCTTAAAAATATTTATTATCCCCCCGCAGACCAAATTCCTGCGTACGCGCCTGCATCTTCTTAATCAAGTCAATGTCATGATTTTCAAAAGTATTACATAAAATAGGTATAATTAAATAATACATTCTAATGAGAAAAAAAATTTGGAATAGGTGAATCCAATAATTTTCTTGCTTCTGAGGAAATATTTCTTTCAAGCCATTGTGATATTTCAGTAATAGAATTAATAATCGGCTCTTCTAACTCCATAAATTACTGGTGGAGACTCGATCTCGTTGGACAAGCTTGCAATTTCTTTCTCCCTGTTGGACAAGGAGTTTCAGGGATAATTATTATTTAACTAGAAATTTAGATAAATAATATGCCACTAAAATTTGAAAATATAGGTAAATTACACCAAGGAAAACTTGAAATAGAAATTAATTGATAAAATAACTAGTAGATGATTGTGATAAATAAAAAAATATAATCCGGCATCTGCATTTTTTGGCTTTTGGGAGGGGGGGATTTGTCCCCCTGCCCCCCCCCCCGCTGCGTACGCGCCTGTCTAACCCTTTGAAATTAAATAAAGATTCGGTCGATATTTTGCAATATATGTAATATTATTTATAATAGGTCTATATAATAAAAGTATTAAATACATTTTTACAGCAATATATTTTACGTTATTTCATCTAAAAATTTAATTGATATCCTCTCAATAAATTTAATGATAATATTTTACTTAATATAATAAAAACTATGTACTTCCCTTCCACCCATCAGATTTTATTTTGGTTGGGGATATGATATAGTTAAGCATTCATTTATTTTATAATAATTGTTTTGCTTAATTTCATCAAAACTGGATACGGGATAAGGTTATAACTTTACTAGATTTTTTATAAAATTCTGTTCAAATTTATCTAATCTTGATGCAGATACTATGCATTTCATATAATTTTTTGCTTAATTTTTGCTCAATTTTTGCTCAATTTTTATGTATATTTGATTTTATATTGTATTTCTAGAGGTAAGTTTTTGTGAATCTTTCCTTTTTAATTATTTTACACTATGAAAACGAAAAGTTTGTCAAGAATTTTTTTTTTACCTACAATCCCAATAAAAAACACAGAAAATATGTTCAGTGCATTACCAAATTTAATATATCGTCTGCAAAATATAACTTAAAATAATTTTATTTTAATAAAAAATTAGGAACATTAAGTAGGATAAAACATCATTTAAATGAAAAAACTTAAAAATCAAATCTACGTGTAATTTTAATATGACATCCATGAGCACAAAATAACTTTCCTCAGAACCATTAGATAAATATCAAACTGAACATGACACAAATATTAAAATTATAATGGGAAAAATGGAATAGATCTACGCCCTCCATTAAGTCTATCTACTAATTCCTAACAGTACAGTTTTACATATAGCATTTATATAACTTAAATATTTGTATTATATTAGCTCGAAAGAGTTGTTATTCTTGGTTTCAAAATGGTTCAATATTAAAGTTGGTTCCACGTCTCCATCTTTGGAGCAAATTTCTTTAAAATATTTTTTTAAACTCTAGAAAGTATTACGTATTCTAATGGTATATTTCCCTAACTTACTTATACTCTTCCCCCCCCCCCATTCACTTATATGAGCGTTTTTTCACCCTTTTTTCTCATTTCCCTAAGGTGAATTCCATATCAAATCAACCAAGGTTTCAACCCGACCCCTTTCAATTTTTTTTAAATTTTGCATACTGGTGGTATATACTATAACTAAGAAAAAAATGAAATTTTACCTCCCAAAAAGGCTTACCCGCTAAGATATGGGCGTTTAAAGCGCGGAAAAATGGTACATTTTTGACAAAAAGTGCCTCATTTATTTTCAAATATCTCGAGAAATAATTAAGTTAGAAAAATAATTTAAATTTTATTATGTAGCTTAATAATAGTTCTTTAATATGACATAAAAATAAATATGATATAAATTTGATGAATGTCCAAAACCGGATGTATAAAACCGGAAATGGCCATAGAAAAAAAATGGTATTTTTTTTTTCGAAATTTTTTTTCCGTAGATAGATATAACACTGCTTTATATTTGTGCCAAATCCTAGCCTGGGATGAAAAAGGGTCTAGGAGTTATGACTCTTTATATGGCTTAAATTGATCAAAAATATCTTCATTTAATGAATACTTATGAAATAATGTTTTTTTAAAAATTATGTCTAAATGATAGGCCCTAACTTTTTTTTATTTTTAATTGTTAACATATTGTGAGTGAATAGATTTGCATTCTTACGACCCAAAAACTGTGTTTTAGCAGGTGGACCAGGTACACATACCATGTGTATCTGCACACTACACCAAAATTTTAAGCTTATTTTAATAGGGGGAAAATTAAAACAGCTTACAAACAATAATGATCATTATAATTATCCTCCAATAAACGATTATAAACATTGTATTGCACAAAGTCTTAATCCTGCCCAGCCTGGATGTTACTTCAATAAATGTAAATTTTGTCCTGGATCATCCCAAATAAAAGAAAGACTTATTATATTATTTGATACGAATTCAATAGATTATATATCATTTAAACAATGGTTGGTAGTTGATAGAACTACGCTCGAAACGCTGACAAAATCAGCTTATAAATTCCTAGATTATTTAATTGAGAAATTAGACAATTTGATTCCACATTCATTTATAGCATCACAACAATCATTATTTCAAAACAATTTAAAATCTAATTTAAATGTTGGCGAATACTTAGTTATTGCTGACTTTTCGGAAAATTATGCATTTTTAGTGCAAGACCATGCACAGGGATTTCATTGGACAAATAATCAGTCCACTATTCACCCTTTTATCATTTTTTATCGTCAGGACAACACTATAAAACATATAAGTTTAGTGGTGATATCAGATTGCTTAAAGCACAATGCCTGTGCCTTTTATTTATTTCAAACTAAAATGATCTTATTTTTAAAAGAAAGATTTGATATATTGACCAAAATTTATTATTTTTCTGATTGGGGCCGTAATCCAATATAAAAATAAAAAAAATTTCATAAATCTCTATAATCATGAATGTGATTTTGGTATAAAGGCCGAGTGGCATTTTTTTGCTACAGCTCATGGAATAAGTCCGTGCGACAGTTTAGGAGGTATTACAAAACGGCTAGCAGCTCGAGCTAGTTTGCAACTGCCATATCAAAACCATATTTTGACACCAATGGATTTATTCGACTTTGCAACAAATAATATACATGGAGTAAATTACATTTTTGTAAGCAATAATGAATACAATAATATGGAAAATCATCTAGAAAGCAGATTTTTGAGAGCAAAAAGAATTCCGGGAACACAAAAATACCATGCTTATATTCCCCTTGATGAAAATAAAATTAAAGTCAAAATTTATACCAATTCTTTAGATAATTTAATATATGATATATTGTAAACATAATTATGAATTATTATATTATATGTAATTATGCATTTCAGAAAAATAAAGTTATAAATTGGTTTAGAATTATTTTGTCAAGTAATTTTTAGTCACAACATGTTAACAATTAAAAATAAAAAAAAGTTAGGGCCTATCATTTAGACATAATTTAAAAAAAAACATTATTTCATAAGTATTCATTAAATGAAGATATTTTTGATCAATTTAAGCCATATAAAGAGTCATAACTCCTAGACCCTTTTTCATCCCAGGCTAGGATTTGGCACAAATATAAAGCAGTGTTATATCTATCTACGGAAAAAAAATTTCGAAAAAAAAAATACCTTTTTTTTTCTATGGCCATTTCCGGTTTTATACATCCGGTTTTGGACATTCATCAAATTTATATCATATTTATTTTTATGTCATATTAAAGAACTATTATTAAGCTACATAATAAAATTTAAATTATTTTTCTAACTTAATTATTTCTCGAGATATTTGAAAATAAATGAGGCACATTTTGTCAAAAATGTACTATTTTTCCGCGCTTTAAACGCCCATATCTTAGCGAGTAAACCTTGTTGGGAGGTAAAATTTCATTTTTTTCTTAGTTATAGTTTATACTACCATTATGCAAAATTTAAGAAAAATTGAAGAGGGTCGGGTTGAGAATCGACTTTTTTTGGTTGATTTGATATGGAATTCACCCTAAATATCAATTTTCGATAATAAATTTCAATAATATTTTTATACTACCATTTTCTTAATATAAATTAAAACATTCTTCGTTCATTAATTCGCGTAATTTTTGTGATTCTTAATATTTTACAGTCCGGCGATCATCTCCAGTAATTAATATTCGCTCATATTGGCCATCGGTAAAACTTTCTTGGGACTGAAAAATTCATTCATTTATAATTTATGTCGGTTTTTTCTGGAGACATTTGTTGATTTCGAGAGCTCTATTTATTTTTGATTTACCTTTTACAAACAAAATTAAAGCATTCATCGTTCATTAATCAGCGTAATTTTTGTGATTCATAAAATTTTTACATGCCGGCCAGGCCCGAATGAATGAAGTGAAATACATGACCGTCTCCGGTATATTCGTTCACACTAGCCATCGATAAAACTTTTTTGGGAGCGAAAAAACTATTCATTTATAATATATGTCGGTGTTTTCTGGAGACCTTGATTTTATTTGGTGGTTTTGAGAGAGGTTGAAATAAGTGTGTAAATTTCTGGTTTAACCGAAAATGTATTCTAGCATGTGTAGTGTACCTACCCTATTAATTTTAGACATTTTCGCCATAAAACTATCTTATTTATTAATTTATATGAAAAAAACTTATAAAAATCAATATGAATTACGACTAGTCCAAAGGTTCTTGGTAAAATTGTCTGAAATTCAGTGTGAGTACCCTATATATTCGGAAATACTTGTCCCGTCAAATATATTTTGGATATTTATAAATCTACCTCTGTAAATGATTTAAAATTAAGAGATTCCGAATCCCCATGGATTGCATATCCCAATACGACATATATTCTATAAATATGATAAAACAAAAAAAAGGTAAATATATATTTAAAAAAAGACTAATAAAAATACTATAATAAACGATGTAGATTTTTAAACCAATGTTCTGGCGAATATAAAAATAATCTTTAGAATCGCCCCTGATGGATAATTTTTTCTCCTATATTTTCTTCAGGAAAGAAAGTGCCTCGTGGTCGAAATTTTAGAGGGTTGATGTGACAACAGGAACGAATATTGTTTAACTCGAAATATTTTTTATTTTTTTAATTTGGGCCACCGACGTGAGCGAAAAGAAAATATTTTTAAATTGACAAAAATATAAAAAGATCGGTCCTAGTCCTGTTTTTTATTTAGAATCACAGATTAGTTTTTTGAGGATGATGGTCTGAACCGGTTGTATGGGTCCGAACCAAATCCCGGATAGTGACCTTAATTACTTCCATCTTTATAGAGTGATCGTCTTTTATATTTTTTATATTATCATGTAATAAAAGTGTTCTTTTGTTAAAAAAATAAGGTAAAACTGGACTTTCGTTAATTTGCCACCAGACTAAGAGATCAGTGTTCGACTCTCCTTGAAGGTTAAATATAAATTTACTTCATTTGAGTTTCTTAAAAAATATATATTATCAAGTTTGCGTTTTATACCGTTTACTAAATTTACATTATGGGAATTAGAAAGTGGAATAATACAATAAAGAAGAGCTTAATTTTCAAAACAAATTAAAAACCGGCAAATTTAATTCCATAAAAAGTACAAATATTTTGAACATTTCGAAATATTAGTCAAAATCGAGTAGCTAATTATTCATATTCAACCAATACATGATTATTTATCAGGGACGTGAACCCGAACTCAGACCCGGGCTCTTTTTAAAAGTGGTTTTATTTTTAATAAAATTATTCTTAAATATATCTTTTTCCAAGGGTTCTAGGTGTCATAGAAATTTAAAAATAAAATATTTTTTTAAAAAATAATATAAATTTTTTTAAATTTTATTAACTTTTTTTGTGGAAGCATTTATTCTATCTTCGCGTTTTTCTTACAATTTTCTTCCTGGACTTCCATTATATTTAGAGATCGATATCATAAATTATTTTCCAGTGTGATAATATTTTATTATGTAAATTTATTAATATGCTTGTTATAGAAATACGTTGATTATTTTGAAAGCGAATTATTTTGTAGTACAAGAAATAATATTTTAATTTAAATGATAATGCACAACACGTTGGTCTTCAATTTGTATAAAGCTAGAACGATTATTAAGTTTGAAAGATTTCTGTAATGATTTAATATAAGAGCATGTGAAGTCATTTTGTCGGAGGATGATTGGTGCCAAATAAAGGACCTTACTAAGTTCCTTTAAAAATAACAATATTAAGATTACAATCAGAACAATTATGTTTATTTGATTTTAAGGCATATGGATTAGATGTCGATTAGATTTAGAAAAATTTACCCCTTTTATACGAAATATTAGAAAACATGAAAATTCGAGAGCAACAATATTTGCTTGTTTTGTATACGCTTCTATATATTTAGACACTCGATATCAAGTTTTATTGAGTATTGAGCAAAAACAAATGGCTAGAGACCATCTTAAGGATTTATGGCATGAGCAAAACTCCATTATTTACAATATATTGGAGGCTACGACAATACCTATTCGTTGTAGTGATAATAATAATGATAGCAACATTGATGATCTTGAAATTTTACTTTTAGATAGAGAAAAAAAATCAAATTATCATCAGATAGAAAGGGGGATCAAAAAAATGTCTATTGCATCTTTAATAGTAAAGTACTCAGAAGTTAAGAGAATAAATAAGGATATAAATATTTTAAAATTCTGGGAAGAAAATTCTTCAATATATCCAGAATTATATATCTTATCTAGAATCTTCATGGCTGTACCGGCGATACAAGTACAATAATTTTATAAAGATAACTATCTATTTTAGGTAAGGGTAGAACGTGAATTTTCATCTTTGAAATATATATTGTCTACTTTAGTGGAAATCTCAAGGATGATGTTTTAAAAGATATTATGATTTGCGAGAATCATTTTAAATATAAATTTTTTCATTTTTAAATTTTTCATTTGTAAATTATGAATATGTATAATATTGAAGTATAATAATAAATGAATAAAGATTTTTTTTATTTTGAGTCATTATTTTTATGTTCCCTGAACCCGACCCCTGGACCCGGATCCTTTCAAATTTTATTCCTGTACCCGAACCCGGACCTGGACTTTTTTTTATGTCGAAGGGTTCACATCCCTGTTATTTATATTCGAAAATACGGTTCGAATACTCTAAATTTATACGCTATAATTATAAAAATAAAATTGACCTTGATTAATAAATAAATGAATAATTTTGTAATTAAAATTAACAATATTATTTATATAAAAAAATATTTTTAGAAAAAATTTGTAAATAAATTAAAGGATGGATTTTTATAGAATTTTGGTTGACAAATCGCATAACTATTTCATACTAACTTACAAAATTTATAACATGATGTGTTTTGATTGATTATTATTAATAATGTATTAATATACTATGTGTATTGATTAATATCTTACGATAAACAAAATAGAAAGTTTAAAAATTGTCATGTTTTAAAACGAAATGAAACGAGAGAAAATAAATAAATAATTTATAAGGTTAATTGCTTGCAAATAAAACAATATCAGTTTAAAAAAACGCATATCATTAGTTCCTCGTAATATTATACTTCCTATATGATGTAACACGACGATTAAATTTTTATTGTCTGATGATTTTAAAATATAACGTTATTTTTAAGGAATTTTAGAAAAAATATTTTAACTGATGTCTTCAATATCTGCTAATAGTATACACGCGAAATTCGCTTCGGACGAGGATTATGAACCTAACAATAAAAATGAAAAAAGTTCTAACTCATCTCAAAATACCCTCAACATTCAAAATGTTAAATTGGGAACAAGTAAAATTATTTTAAAAAATTTTAAAACGCCAGTTTTCAAAGCTTTTTAAAAAGTCATATTTATTGATTTAGGTATAAAAGAACTATTAACTTCATTATATATATTTTTGGCATGCTGAGACACTTGAAAAGCTAAGTATCCTTAACTATAAAATAATAGTAACTATGTTATCTACTTATTAGAAACAAATCTAATGTTATTATAAAACTCAACTTTAATATGCATTGCGTTTATTTTTGATAGGTAAATCTTCCATAGAATCACTAGAACACATCCCAATTTCAATATCTAGTACGCACAACGGAAAATATCAGGATTACCAAATTCCTGTATCTCCAACTCTTTCTTGCACTACTGTGTCAAGTATGATCGATGAATTGAGAACGGAATCTTCATTCCCGGATATAATTGATTCTACTCACAAATTATTCGATCCAAACTGTGATCCCGAAAACCCGATCGAAGTCAAATTTGATGAAGTTCTCTCAGCCAGATCTATAATACAAGAGTCCATAGATAAAACGCCTTGCAAGGTATATTTATTTTTGTTGATAAAAAAATTTTGGTCATATGACAATGGATCCAGAACAAAGGCAGTTTTGTTTTTTAGTTAAGAACAAAAAAATGTTCTCCACGTTTCGGAACTTACAATCTCTTTTATTAATAAGTTCACTTGATAGTAGCTCGTGCCGAATTAATATATGCTTGTTATGCGGGGATTTCCGTTTAAATGACATGTGAATGAGACATTTTATATAAATAAAATCGGTTTTTTTTAGAATTTTACACTAATTTTTTCCAAATTTTTACAGTAATATTGTATAAATTTTAGGAGAGATGGTGTTATAGGGGGGGGGGGATGAGTCCGTCCCGACTTATTTTTATAGGCTTAAGTGTCGACTTTTAGTTACTTACTACAACACTAACTTAGTAACAAAATTATCAATTGAATTTAATGTTGGTATTATAAAATATGACTGCGGAATATCAATCTTATACTTTTAATCTGTAATTAAGAAGTTTAAAATAATTTTTCGACATACAAAATTAGAGATAAATATTTGGCCAAAGTGGACTAGGGAGTTTTTGATGAATTTTATCAAGATTTATATTTGCCTATAACAATATTACTTGTAATTAGATTGATGACGATTAAGAAGTAAATATTGTTAATGTTTTAATTTTTTTATTGTAAGAAAAAATTATACAAGGAGAGGACACACCAAATGAACTTATTTGTACCCCACAATTTTGTAAGGTTGTTAAAGTATCTAGATACAAGCATGTGGCATCTGTGTCTAGATAGATATTTATAAAAGTATCGGTATCGATACTCTTTTAGAGATATCATATCTCTATCTATTTTAGATACTTTTAGAAACATTTTGATATTATTTGATATTATATTTTTTTATATTAAAACTAAAAATGTATTAAATTTTAATAATATGTGAGTTCACCAGCAAATTTTATTTTACGCAATGAATGACGACAACATGGTAAATTTTATATTGTAATTTATTTTATTTACATTAATTTGAAAAAATATTTATCATAATTTTTTTTTTAAATATATATTTCTAGACAATCTCTGAAAAGAAATCAAATAATTAAATATTCAATTTTTTGGAGAGCCTCTTAGATTATATAAATATTGAAATTTTGGCACTCATAAAATTTGAATAATTTTTTTAAAAATGAGTGCCGAGATTTTAATAAATTTAGATTATACCAATATAAATTTGTTTATGCATTCAATATAACGATCACTCTGTCGTCAAGTGCTCAGGTAGAAAGAGATTAGTGTGTCTAAAAATTTACAGACAAATAGGGGTGCCTTAATGATAAAAATTTTGTATGAATTATTAAAATCAAATAATCATTATTTTAAATACATATTTATTTTATAGATGTGATATCAAGCTCAATATATTTTTAGCTCAATTCGAAATTAAACAATAAAATGCTATTAAGTATTATGATAAGTAAATTATAAAGATGTATCGGTATCAGTATACATTTATAATGATGCATTTGTGTCTATATACGTTGATGCTGTATCTGTATCTAGATTTATTTTTAGACGTATCTATATCTAGATTTTGAAAATTATCTTTTAAAAACTCTGCTGTTTTGTAAGTAAATCAAAAAATCGGAAACAATACAAGATTTGGAAAAGTTTTATTGATTGAGAAAAAACATTAGACTAGTACACAACTCCGTGTTTATAATATCACCTGAAAGTAAAGATTGGACCGTAACTAAAGACGGTAGTTTTTTAAAGTTGCCATTTAAAAATTATTGTAATTAAATAGAATTAAACTCTTGAAAAAGGTATAATAGTCAATGATCTCATAGCAACTTCGAAATACCAGAGGAAAAATATATGAATATAGTATACTAGAATAGATAATTTTATTTATTTTAAAACAACCAGCATTTATACTATTTATAAAGTAACATAATATAAAAAAATATAAATAAAGATCTATTTAAAAATATTAAAAATACTTGAAAACATATATCAAAATAGAAGAGGGTGTCTTTAGCTGATGGCCCAGTGGATTGATATATAGTGTGACTTACATATCTCAATTGATATCCGTTGTCGGACATAAAAATCTTTACAAGGGTCACCTGAAAGTAAGCTTAATTTTTGGCTGTTATGAAAATATTCCAGGCTCTAGATCGAAATATAGGATTGTCTCAAAAACTGGGAATTAGATATAAGGCATGTTACTATATTTATTAATTTCCTCCCTAACCATAGAACTAAAGTTAAAGAAAGGCGAAATCATTGTGTATATAATCCCAGACAGTGTGATTTCGTTACTCCGGGAAGGAGAGTGATGGGTGAAACTAATTTGTACTATTGAAAGTTTTCGGGTTGACTATGAGTTGTTATTTTTAGGCATATCAGCTTTATATTTTTTATAGTTAAGTGCAAGACCGATGATTGTGAGATCAGAAATAATAAACAGGATTTCGATTAATTTATCATACCTGAGACTGTCTCGTCATCTAAGTTTCATATGTTTGAAAGGGCATTGCACTTATTGTTGATTTTGATTGCTGCGAATGGCCTCACAGGAGATAAGTGGGTCCAGAAGGTCCCCTTCTTGTATTCCTTGGTGAGATTTTATGGTTGTTTCATGGAACTTTAAAAAGGACAGTTGGCCATGGTAGTCAGATATATGAGTGGAATATTCGTGAAATGTATTATAAAAGGAAAGAATGAAGATCTCTCCCTCGAGAGAGTAGAATGAATGCCTTAATTTTTTAAAAAAGAAATGTCGGTAAAGCAGATGAAGTTTACTATGTGATGCAGCCTCACACCCTGTTGGAAGAAAAAGCCTGATTGAGAGGTAGTAAAATGTTTGTAAGTTTGGATTTTAATTGTTTTGGATATAATTCTTAGAAAAATAAACTCAATAGCATTACCACATCGTTATTTAATTTGTATCCAATAACTGCAATAAGTTTCATTCTGCAATACTTTTTAATTTGTTATAATGGAACTATATGTTTAGATAAACTGTGTAGCATTTGATTTATTATATCTGTCCCTAAAAATCTTTCCTTCTTGGGAGTGGTGCAGAGAAATGATCACGCCACTGCTTAATCGCATATTACTAAATGGGTTTAGTGATTCTTATTGACTGGAAGTAAAAAAAAGAAAACAAATATTTATGAGCAATTATAAATATTATCATATTAATAATCATCAAAAACTTGCAGGCCGGGAGTGGGTTTACAAGCAGGGCTAATAAAAATTTTATATAAAACTCGTGCCGAGCTGATTTAAAAAATTTTTAAAAAAAATTATATTTAAATTTTATAAATTATTATTCAAAATCAATCAGTGTACAAGGAAAATGTAGAATAAAATTTTTTACTGTTTTAATAAGGAAACCATGAAAATGATATAATGAAGCCTTTATAATTCATTTGCCACCCATATTGATTTCCATTTCAAACAATTTACAAAAATCACCAAAATTATTCATAACAAAATTTTGAATAAGGAGTAGGGCCAAAAAATAAGTAAAAATAAAAATCCCTATCAAAAAAGTTTCCATAAAAGAATCCGGTCTCCGAATTTGAAGATTTTTTTTTGTTAAATTCGACTTGGGCCACAAATTTGTTTCTCTGCAGGTTTCTTATAATTATGTAAAATGATGCAATAAATTATAGTTCTTTAATTATTCGGAACATTCTGGGCATACTTTGTTCGTTCTATAATTTTTCTCAAGTTCCCTTCACTAATTATGATAAAATTTTTCCATAATAAAAATCCTACAATACATATATGATTATTTAATAAATTAATGAATATATAGAAATCAAGGCTTTCTTCAATGTGCAATATGGAAATCTGGTTTAAAAAGGACTACTTACAATACACAGGAAGGTAAGCCATCTCTTAATTTAAATATCCAAAAAAATGAATATTTAATTAATGACATATTTTTTTAAGATTAGCGTTATTTTGTCTTTTATAGATACCGGTTGTGGTAAAGTCATTAATAATGTAATGAGTCAATTAAAATAATAATTGTTTTTCATTGTTCTCTCTTTCTCTTAAAAAAGTTCACATTTTTTTATAAATTATTTGACCAAAAGCTTTCTTGTCATCGATGCTATAACATTCGCTCAAAATCAAAAATCTTCAAAGATCTAGATTTTTCATGGAAGATATAAAACACATAAAAATCACAAAAATTCTGAATTTTGAACAATAAAATCTTGATTTTTAAAAAATCATTAAATATTTTTGCTTAAAATTCTTGGGCAGAAAAATTATCATTCTCAAAGTACCCTCAAACTTTCAATCATCTATCAAAAAAGGCTCGACGCTGCTACTCTAAGTAGAGGGGAAATTGGGAAAATCTTAATTGGCATTTTTTCCGTGAAATATCTTTACCCGAAATATCAATGACGACCCTCTCCTTCAAAGAGAGATCAATAAATCAACAAATATTTCGATCCACTTCATATTCTTTTTATTCTAATTAAGGCTAGCACTTTTGACCACTTTGGTTTGTAGGATCTGATTCTTCGTTCTATAGTCTTAAAAATTAAGCTGTTAATAGGAAATTTTCCTAAGTTTTATCATTTAAAACAAAGAGTCTAGATTGAAAATATCAAGTAGTTTTTATCATTCTAATATATTTCCTCATTAATTTTTTATATTTCTCCATTTTTAATTTATATTTCTTATTTTTAAATGTTTTATATATGTTTTATTCAAAGTTTTATATTTTTACTATAAGATATTAAACTTTGTTAATACACAAAAAATATATCGAAAAGCTTCAAGGAACGAGGTGCTAGTCATGCACTTCTCAAACTATTAGCCAATAGGGAAAAACACATAAATTCTCAAGATATAATTAACCCAAAATACCCCATTGATTTTGAGGGCGTGATAGCTGCCTCTGCCGGCAACCACGCCTTAGCCTTGGCGTATCACGGACAATTGAACAATATACCCGTGACAGTGGTTATGCCAAAATACGCGCCCATTATGAAAATAAATTCTTGCAAGCAATTCAATGCACAGGTTATTGTCAGGGGTAATGATTTGACCGAGTCCAAACAATACGCCATGTATTTAGCAAAAATTCGTAACCTGGTTTACATTAACGGGTATATATATTTTTTTTAAGAAAAATTATAACTTTATATTTCCTGGTAATAAAATACTAATTTGAAACTGGGTTTTTTTTAAATCAAAAACCAAGTAATTATTAGGTCGTCTAGTTCCATAAATATTAAATGTAGACTGAAATTACAAATCTCTTAGTCATCATTAACTTCTTATTTTATATTTGTATAAAAATAATATATTAATGAAAATGCTTGTTTTAGCCGTTTAATTTAATTATACCGATTGTTTTATTTTCTTTTAAAATAAAAATTTAGTTCTAAAAAATTTCTTCAGTTATGCTCTGCTTAGTATGTGCCTAAATAAATTGATATTTTAATTATTATATCACAGATATGATCATCGTGATATAATAGCGGGGCAAGGAACCACGGGGATCGAAATTTGCGAGCAAATGGGTCAATTCGACGCGATAATCATTCCAGTGGGGGGTGGGGGTTTGATAGCCGGGGTTGCAGTAGCTATCAAACAATTGAGGCCAAATGCTATGATTATTGTGAGTAACAAATTATATCATGAAGCATAATTTTATTATTAGAAAAAAAATTATGTTAAGTCTACATAAGGTACAATAACTTTTATAGATATAGCTCACTATATCGCAAAGACCTGTAAACACGACGCGGATAATAAAAATCTTAGCCAAGTTAAGCCCTAGCCAGGCCAAAATATTTAAAATAAATTTAAATCTATCAATTAAGCAGTTGTAAAAATCGCTTAATAGATTTACCATGGGACGGGTTACAAAAATCTGGTCGAAACAATGATATTTTTGAAATCCAGGTTGAGTTTGAAAGTGAATATTATTTTAAAATCCATGCCGGGTTTAAAAATTTAATATCCCCAAGTCTCTGTTCTATAAAAAAAATGAATAGTAATTCATAATTAGTTGAGGAATCGACCCAAATTTCAACATGCAGCATAAATCACCTAATATCGATATTTTGATAATTTAAAAGCTAAATTATTTATAAAAAAAGAAAATTTCATAAATTGTTGGTTAGGGTGTTAATTATTGGGCTCTATATAATATAATGAGATTTTTTTATAAAAAGGGTGCTGAAGCAGTTAGATGTCCCAGTTTTACTAATGCGTTAAAAGCTGGAAAACCCACTCACACTCCTTCGTATTCATCTTTGGCAGATGGTATAAATTAAGTTATATATATAGGATTACAAATATACTATTAAAAAAATTGTAGCATTTTTACAAATATCAAAATGTTAGGTTTAGGGAAATGACAATACGATTGAAAAATAATATCTTTTTATTTTCCTATTTAATGGCTTATAAAACTCAGAAGAAATAATGGTATTTCCATTTTTATCCTCAAAAAACTTTCATTCATTCATTTGTTTTATATGAAAAAAATATAAGGATTAGCTGTACCAGTTGTAGGAGTGAACGCTTTTGAAACGGCAAAAAATATAATAGATAAAGTTGTAACCGTTAAGTATGTCTTTATATTATTAATATTTAATTAATAAAATTAAAGTGATTACTTCAAAGTTCTTCTTATAGACGTTTTGAGAATGATTTAAATAATTTTCTACACTATTTAAAAGAATAATTAAAAATTTGACTCGAAAAAAAAATTATTTATTAATACTCTTTTGTTCATTAGTGAAGAACACATTGCGTTAGCAATTTTGCGATTGTTAGAGATGGAAAAAGCAGTGGTGGAAGGAGCTGGAGCCTGCGGATTCGCTGCTGTTCTAGCTAACTTAGTACCAGAATTGATCGGAAAAAGGTTTAAAATCTCTTTATGGACAAGATTAAATTACAAATTAATAATTATACAAAACTGATGTATGTATACTATGTAGTTTTGTTAAATTGATTAACAAATATTTACAAGTTGCATATTTTTTAAATAACTAGTTACAGTTACTTTTTGCAAAATAGAAACACTAATGTATATATGTATTGAATATAGAGTTGTCATCTTGCTGTGTGGCGGAAATATAGACACATCTATTTTGGGTAGATGCATGGATAGGGGTTTGGCGGCTGATGGACGTTTGGTAAGGTTTAAGGTAACCCTTTTGGACAGGCCCGGTGGAATAGCACAACTTACCAATTACCTATTTACTGTGGGAGTCAGGTAATATATATTTTGATATATAAGTCACTAGATTTATTTATTAATTGAAATTTCTGATCATTTCTAATTTAGTAAATTACTCAGTGGCATTAAATTAAAGTCCTTAAATATTATATGGCGACTTAAATAAGAATTGTCATAATAATATAATGAGACTAAGATAAGAAGATTCTTTTCATTTATCCAATTTAAAAAATACAAATCTATAAATAGCCTCAAAGACATTTTTCACGAAAGAGCATGGGTGAAGAACGATATATTTAGTGTGGACGTAAAATGCGTAGTAGAAACCAAGGATTGGGAACACACATTTTTATTGAAAGATGGCTTAAAACAGAGATATCCTAATGCTAGATTCGAAGACTTGGAAGATAAAATGATGATTTCGAGACCTTCCTTACATTAAGAAAAAAATTTGTTTAAAACAAGAGTCCATGTCATGAATATTATTTTTGTATAATATGATTGCCAATATAGAAAATTTTATAACTTAATTCTGAGGACATTTTTTAAGGTTGATTATAAATTAATGGTTAGAATTCGTTAATATATTTTTGAAAATAATTTTTATGTTTTAAATTTATAATTTATTTTGTGAATTATTTTGATAATCTACTCATATCAAATTATAAAATGTTAACAATCCTTTTGTAATAATTAAATTATAGTATTACACACCCTGATAAAAATGACTTTAAGCACTATCCAAAATCAAAAATTTTATCGAAACAAGCCTTTTTTAATAAAAAAAAATAAAACTGTTGCCAAAATGTATTTGTGAAATTTTCAAAACTTCACCATTAGCGTAGTTATTTTTTGAAACACGTTTTGGATGCAACCATTTATTTAATATAACAAAAATATTTAAAAAGATGATAAAATTAAAAACACATGATTTGAGAATTTTTATAAATTACATAATAGTAAAAAAAAATTATTCTTCGTCTATATACGATTTAACACCAGTTCCACATATCCCAGTGATAAAAGATTCATAACCCAAATTTTTCAATTCTTTCTGTAATTCAAGTAGCATCCCCTCATATTCTAAGTCTTCAGTGGCTGTTTTATTAAAAAAAATTATATTTTTAAATATTTAAGTTGGATGATAATCTATCAAAATAGAGTGATAAAATATACGAAGATTTTAGGCCCGGGAAAAAATTCAGTAAAACCCCTAAATAAATTATTATTCGGAAAATCTAAATATAATTTTCATATCAAAAATCAAGTTTGTAATCTTTGTTTCACAGAACATAAACCGAATTATAAGCAAAATAAGATCCTTTGAGAAATAAGTATAATTCATTCAAATATATTTTTATAAAATTATTGCCCTTTAATTGAAAGAAAGAATTTCTGGGAATCATTATAGAAAATCAATAAAATGATTATTAAAACAAATATTATCCCTATAAAATTTCTATGAGGAGACCCTTCTACCTTTTGTATTAATATAAAATCATTCGCCTCCAACCTATTTTAAAAGAAAAAGGTAACAGCCGGCCAAAAAAAGTCATAGGACGCGGAACCCCCATATATTCTATGAAAATCCTAGCTACGCTTATAAATTCTATATCTCCGAAGCTTTCCTAGGCTCTTATAAATGCATAACATAAGTTAAACAAAAGTTTAAAAAATATTTAACCGATTTTTTTTAAAACTGAGATGTAAAATGTCGGGAATATTTCTAAATATTTAATTTTTATAATGACATTTTTACGTTTTTCTATCTAAAATAAATATGATTTCAAATTAATTATTAGGGTTTGCCTCCTTATACAAATTTTTGTCACTACGATCTAAAAAAAATGTGATAAAGAAAAAGAAGTGTTACCATCAGTTAAGATAGGTAATAAAGCTATAACGTATCCCCCTCCACCTGCACCTGTCATTTTTGGTTTTAGAATATATCTACTAAGTTTCTGATTGTTAAAAACATAATTCGAACTAAAATTGATAACAAGATCCCGTATTTTCTCCAATTCTGGATGCCCAACTCCCAAGGCATTCAATATATCGTGGTTTACGTTCATCAAACTCTTATGGAAGTAGTTAAATATAAAACAAAACTAATTAATTAAATGGTAAAAAATATAAAATATCGTTCTCTAAGTTCATCATATCTATTTTAAAATTATTAGTATAGACGATATTGGCGATACTTTCGTCATTTATATTTTAAGCTTCTTCCTATTACTTAAAAAATGTAACAAAAATATATATCTATTTTTTGTCTCACCGAGTATTTTGTTTTATAATTTATGGAATCGGCCTCAATCTTGTTTAAATGCCTTGTTAACAACGTTTATTCAACATTCAATATAAAGATAGAAAGTATATCTTAGGTCTAACAAAAATAATCCCATATTTGATTCAAAATTTATAAATAAGAATAACAAATTATTCGATTCGAAAAATTCAAATCGAATACGAATAGAAGAAGAAAGGTTCTTGGACCAATAATAATTTTGAATTGTATTTGCAAATTTTTGAAAATCGCAATGGTAAATTTTAGTAAGTATCCGATTAATATTTGTAATTTTAAAATTATTTGTAATTTTAATTTCTAAAAAAATTAAAGCCACTTATCAAATATTTTATCTTTTCTGCCATTTTACAATAGAAATTTTTTTGATTGTGCTATTGATTTCTTGTTAAAAATATCTCAAAACTAAATTCAAACAAAATTTATAAATGGTGGTATTATGCAATCAGAAAAGGAGAATTGGGATCTTCTATATCTCGTGAGCGTTTATTTTATAGACGCAAATATGATTACCGAAAATTGTATGTATCTAAAATAAGAAACAATTATTATAAAATCTTTGACTGAAAAAATGACTTTCTTTCACAAATTTAATTAAAAATAAATTATATCTATTAAAATTGCATCTAACGTAGATTATGTAAGAAATGTTTGAATTTTTTTATTACTCTACAAAAAAAATCAGAAAAATGAATTTGATTTTAAAAAAATCAAATATTTTTTACTAATATTTGGATATACTATTTTCTAGAGGCCTAGTTTAACTTCTATTAAATTTAACAAAATAATTCAATAAGCCAAATTATTTAATTATATAAGAGGCGCACTTACCGATAAGTTGTCAAAATCAAAGTTAGACGTCGGAATCTCAAGTAATTGGCGATTTTCAATGTCATCTTCAGCATCAATTAACGATAGCGTATTAATAAATTCCTTTCCAATTTGTTCGATGGCATCCAACAACGGTTCTACCACCAAAGGAAACTTTATAGAGAAATTTTTTTTTTAATTTAGAATAAGTGATAAAATGGGAATATAACCAGTTAATTTAAAATTTTAATTTCATTAGTATCTTGAATAAAAAGTATTCTTTTTTTTATAAATGTGAGTTAATTTTTTTAAAATTAAAATTTAATAAGTCATATTTTAATTCTTTTCAGCCCAATCCTGAAAATCAAAATTTTGTGACCGCAATATTGTAAAATAAAATTTTATAAGTAGCATTGCATTTATTGTATAATTAGACCTGTAAGCCGAAGCCTAAATTAATGGTTTCGCTGCCGCCTAATAAATTAGCGGTGGCCGCGGCGAGCTATTTATTTAAATTTTTTTTAATGAATTTAATATATAATTTAATGTATTACATTTTTTTAAAATTTATATGGACGCTCATAGTTCTTTGTTAATATAGTTTCATTCATTTCTTAAATTATTTTATGTCTCACTCCTATTAAATTTAAGTATTTATAATTCTCAGAAATAGAAGGAGTTGCATTTATACTCAGATCAGAGTGGCATAAACAACACATATTAGTAATATTTTATTGATTTTTATTAAAACAAATTAAAATATAAATTAGAAATGCAAGCAGAATTATAAAGAAAGAAATATTATAAATTAGAAATCAGATTTAGTAAAAGTATTAATTGTCATGGATAAATAGTATTTTATCAAGATACGTGTTTTTGCATTGAGTAATCCAGCCATGGAAAAAATTATTCACCTAGGTGTACTGGTTGCAGGTATACAAAAACCTTCCTGGCTAAATTAGCAAGCCTAGGAAGTTCCAGTCGTTTTTTTTCCAAATAGTGCATCCTCTTCGGGTATAATATGTTGGCTGAGCAGGATATGATATTCTTGCTCTGGAGGGAATGTTTACCAGCTATTTTAGCTATATATAAACTGGATGTTTACCCATTATCTTCAACTTGAATCGCACTCTGTGCATTTCTATCATTTTCTAAAAGTTTTAAATGTCTAATTAAAAATTATAATGATGTCGTAGAATTAGAATTTATATATTCTAAAACAATTTTATAAGATTTTGAAATCTCGGATCAAGTAGTGTCGCTAATTACTAATGTTTAAAATATAATTTAATAATAAAATAAATTACCGGTATTTGGAAACCTATGGTCAAGCTTTTTGCAAATTTTCTTTTAGGCAAATGATATCTGAGCAATCAGATTTATTGATTTGATGTGTTTCTATTTCAACTGCGAAATAAATCCTAAATTTATTGTTGATCCATTTTTGAAGGGAAGAATTCCAAAGACTCTCTGAATTAATAATGTGTAAAGTTCATTATTATATCCATTCATTATTAAAAAGTTTTAAAAATTGTTTCCCTATTTTATATAGCACAATATTTATACTAGCATAATTAATATGCTGTGCCAGCAGGTAGGGCAATGTTATTTTTAAACTTTTCGTATTAGATCTATTGGTGCAATGCAATTAAAATTACCAGCCTCACCAGAGATATCAAAGTGTGTACCTTTATAGATGGATAAACATAATCTAGTGCACCCCGATTAATGGTTGTCCTATCAGGCAATTCTGACAAGGAATCAAATATCATATTTCTATTTTTTTTAGTTTAATAATCATTTTATTTTTATTTTAAAAAATCAGTTATTCCTTTATTGTTTAGAAATAAAATGGAATTAAATCTAAGCATCCTTTGGCCCTATAAGATTTTATATTTATTTTATACATTAATAAGATAATTAAAAAATATCATAATAGTTAGAGCTGAAATAAAATAAATTTTTGAACTGATAAAGTTTTATACAATTAATTTAATAAATCAGTTATATATTAAGTTTATACACTATAAAGATTCTCAAAAAAACACCAATTAGAGCTGGCAATAAATAACTATAATGGTTTAAAACCTGTAAGTCCATAAAAAAAATTACGATGTATTAATGTAATGAATGTAAATGATATACACAATATTTTATTATATACTAATAAAATACAATTCATATTTTAATTTTATTATTGTCAATATTCAAATTAAAATAATTGAATATATTATAAATAAATGGCATTCTAAAAATTATGCAAGCCTGGCCGCTGCCATAAAAGAAAACAGCGGCGAGCCAGGCCAGGCCGCTCATCTCAATCGGCGGGTTTCCGGCGTGAATAAAAATTGTCAGCGGCGCACAGGTCTAGGTATAATATAATTTAAAAAAACATTTTCATTTTAGATTTAAATTTATCATTTTGTAAATAAATTACCTATCAAATTTTAAGATAACAGTGAATACGAATATATTCGGTTTATATACTGTAAATAAAATCTCCTAGACGATTTTTAAAAAAAAACTATATTTAAGCCTGGGTACACGGACCGGGTCGGTCGTATATTAATTTTACAAATTATACCCGGACCAGGTCTAGAAAATTTTTTTTAAAAAAAAATACCCGGACCGGGCATTTTAAAACCAACTATTTTAAATCGCCATTGTTACCTATAAAAATTAGAAATAAAAATATATATTTCAAAAAAATCTGGACCAGGCCTAAAACGGGTTGCGTCGAAAATTAGAAAAATCAGGACCGGGCCGTGCAAATGGTGCCTCTGCAGGTCTCTGATATATATATACAATAAATAATATAACTTTTCTTTTTCTCAAAGCTGCTTTTTAAAAATGTATTGAATAGATGACTGAGTCCTAGAAAATGCCTGTCCGAATTCAGTCAAATTAGATTCAGATCGGCACATAAAGGGCTCTAGTGTTAAGTAAATCATATAACTAACATCATCCTAGTTAAATTAAACTAAGGCAACTAACTATGCTATTAACTTGTTACGTTTTGGACAAGATTAACTTTAATGAAACATGTTACTTTTGAAAAGTAACTTTAACACGTGATGCAAGTTTATTATCTTTTGATTGATTCTTTTGCAAAATATAAGAATAAAATAAATCCTTAAGAAATCACAAACTAAAAGTTGAATTTTTGGTTAGAATAGTTCAATCGGTTCGAATTATACCTAGGTTAGAATAGGTGTTTAAAAAAAATAGATCAAATGCAAAGTCATATTTTATATTATCTACCAACTTAACCAAAAAAAAATTATAATTATTTTCTGACAATTATTACTTTGGATTTCAATTGGCTGACAATTTTGATTTGGTCTTTTGTACTCCTGTTAACTTTAGAGTCGATGCATATAACTTTGAGTTTATCCTGTAACAGAATGTCTGAAAATTTTAATTTTTTCAAACTCCCGTTATTTAACGAAACAATACCTCCTATTTTTATTTAAAAATAAAAATATATTTCAAAAGGATTTGATAGTCAAAATAATAGTAAATGTACAAAGTGCATTTATTTATATTGATATTTTTAAAAAAACTTGTTCTCTTTCTTGGTCATATTAAAGAAATGGTCTCAGTCACATAATTTCTCAGTGAGATTGAATAATTAATTATAAGAAAAGTATATTAACTAAATTGGTTTTCCATGAAAACAAAAGTTTTTGAAGAGGACAATATTAAAGACGCTTTAATAATTTACGGAGCTCTTATAGAAAAAAAAAATCTATAATATCCTTTTACGCCTATGGCATCCTGATATCATTAATTAATTACAAGATTGCTCATTAGCCGGGAAACAGTCTTAACATGCCGTTTCCCCTTTCCTGTCCAAATATTATTCTGTTCTGTCTTTAAGCAAAAAGCCTCTTGACCTGGTTCGCCAATCATCTGATGTTCTACTACTAAAAGCTTCTCAAACTTACAAAAATGATGAAACTAGATACCATTTCCTGCAATTCCCATTAGAGACATCGAAATCCTGCGTTTAGTTATGTTATGGTTTCAGCTCATAATTCAATA
Organism: Gordionus sp. m RMFG-2023; assembly: GCF_954871325.1. Lineage (NCBI taxonomy): Eukaryota > Metazoa > Nematomorpha > Gordioida > Chordodea > Parachordodidae > Gordionus > Gordionus sp. m RMFG-2023. The sequence goes on from NC_088775.1 coordinate 69,068,884, forward strand.
GCTGGGAGATAATTGATAATTTAGGTCGTCATGGTCCAACACAAACGCTGGTGCCCATATAAGGCCCAACGTCCATTCAGCTGGGTGCCAGTATAGTCTAAACCTCCTCCGACCTTTCCCTTTTCAACCCTAAAAGGCCCGTTGTTGCTTAAATAACTGGGTAGGATAATGAAAAAAAAAATCTTGACATGGGATCTTTCCTGTGTAAATATTTTTGCCAAAAATCTCAATATCTACAAGATTTAACGGATTAAACAAATATTATAATCTAGTATGGGTCGTTGAGTGAGGGGGAAAGGGTCTTAGGCATTTAAAAACTTTGGAAAGTCACTTATTACAAATTATAGATTGAATTACCTTCATTATTTTTTAATTATTATTAAATTAGTCAGAAAATATTTTATAATGTTATTATTTTATTTTTTAAAGCTTTCTTCTTTATTATACATTGATTTAGGATTGTTCTTGTGCTCTTATCTTAAAGCTATAAATCAAATCATAATTTATGCTTACGATGCTAAATAATATTTTAGAATTTTTATGAATAAGATTTTACATATAATATATTCTTCTAAAATACTGGTTAATAAATTATAAGTTACTATTTAATAGCCTATGATCATCTTAAATAATTCCTTAACCCTAAAAGTGTGTGATAAAAATAATCATATTATTCTTTTTTATAGATACATTAACAACATAATATTTGATGACCATATTAATATAATTTAATGTTCTTATTATATCAAGATCTGAGAACAAAAATCAGTTATAAAAGTCGTATTATCATATGTATAATATATACCTAATTCGCCTTCTCATCCAGAGATTCCTATTGAGATGTTAAAAATCTTTGAACATTTAAACCTGACAAATGTTAAAAATTTGTTAATGAATAGAAGAGAAGTCCCATCTACCAAATCATCTACAAATGAGAGTTCATTTTTCATAGTGGAACTTTAAAAAAAGCAGAATTTTTTTACTTAGGCATCAATGTGTCGTTGATTTTTTTTTCAGCCCTCGCCGTAGATAGAGTAAAAGATTCAATTTACAGCCAATAATCAACTACAGCTTTTAGCAATGAGTATATTAATTAATTAGTGTAGGGCCATTTATAGATGGCATGTTTTTTCAAAGAGATTGTCTAGGTATGTTTCCAGCTAATTTTTTATTAATTTCTAAATAGAGAATAATAATTTGTCGAATTATTTTTTGCAAATAAAATATTTAAAAATTTTTTTATCTTAAACTCATAGACGCCATTTAATCGTTAATGAAAAACAAACGAATTTTATTAACGTTTAAATAATGGCAAGTTTATATTATGAAAAAATATTAATCTTATTATTTGTTTGGCAATAAATAAAAAATTTACTGAAAACATGCCTAAAAAATCCTTTGAAAAAACGTTCCATCTGGAAATGGACTAATATAATTAAGTTAAAACAGCTTAAGACGAATCAGTTAAATGCAATATTCCAGAATGAGAAGAAATGCTCCTAGGAAAATGTTAAATATTATCGTATAAGAAACGTTAAATTGAGAATTATAAGATAAATGCAAAGGCTTTAAAATCCATTTTATATTCATATAGTTAAATAATATCAGTTGTTAATTGTGAATTGAGAAATTTATTCATTCAAACTTCCCATTTAAAATTGTGATATGTTCAAATTTATTTAACATAACCATTAATTTTTTCAAAAAATATAAAATAAATAAATCAATTTTAGGTATAAAAATCTAGGGTTCTACCGAACCCAATTCAATACTCTTTTTGGACTCTTGAACCTCAAAATATTTAGGGTTATGAACACATACTTAACAAAAAAAAACTAAACTTCATTAAAAAAAATGGAACTTCAATAAAAAGAAAGACTGATATTTAATAATGAAACCCGAAAAATTACTTTGAAAAATACTTATCAAACTTACTTTAAATATTGACACTTTAGACTTTAAATTTCAAATATTTTATTTAATGTTGAAATATAAATACATCAAAAATATTTTTTTACAAAGTCACAAAAATTAATAGTTTCAAAAATGTAAATTCTCAAAAAAAATCGTATTTACAAAAACATTATTCAAAAAAAATGTAATTTTCTGAAGGAAAAAAATATATATCATAATTCTGAAACATGAAATCAAAAAGTCTAATAATAATAAAACCAGAAATTTTCATAATTATTCCAAGAATTTTTTAATAATAATATGACGTTTTATGTATATATATTTCAACATTAAATAAAATATTTGAAATTGAAATTCTAAAGTGTCAATATTATTAAAGTAAGTTTGAGTATATTTCAAAGTAAGTTTTAGGGTATCATTATTAAATATCAGTCTTTCTTTTTATTGAAGTTTCATTTTTATAGTGAAGTTTAGTATATTTTTTTGATGGTTTGGAAAGACCAATTTTATTTTTTTCAAGATTGGAATTCTGTTATTGAACAGGAGGCCTTGGCTGTTATTTTTGGATTAACCAAATATCGTGAATATTTAATTGGTAAAAAAGTTGTGATTTATACTGATCATAAAACATTGATTCATTTGTTTAAAAAAGATAACAAAGAATTAATGTTATCTCCGAGATTACAACGTTGGTTGTTACTCGTGGGAATGTGGAAATTAAATATCGGAGAGGAAAAGAGAATCATTTGCCTGATATTTTGTCTAGATTAGGTTCTGGCTGTGCAGATCCTGAAATAATTGATAAGATAAGTATAGATAGAGAGGAGGCCTTAGTGCTTACTCTGTCATATATATTAAAAGGGGGTCCTACCAATTGGGAGGATCTGAAATTAAATACTTTGAAGAACAAGGATTTAAGTCGGGTAAAATTGAGTTTAAAGGTAGAAAAAACTTGGAAAAATAAACATGATTCTTTTAAAAAATACAAAAAGAATTGTTAATTGTTGATGATTGTATTATGAGGGGAAACAGGGCCGTAATTCCATGTAAATTACGCAGTAAAATTGTGGTTTTATTATATGCAGGACATCAAGGTCGGGACAAGATGAAATCTTGGGCTCGGGAATATGTATAGTGGCCTGGTATGGGTAACGATATTGAAAGGATCACAAGGAAATATGTTCTCTGTAATAGCTGTGCACTGCCCCGTAAAGAGGTGGTCAAACGTGTCCCCGATCAAAGAAACCATGGGAGCGTCTCCACATAAATTTTTTTGATCTTAATAAAAAGTCATACTTTCTTGTGGTAGATTCGTATTCTAAGTGGATAGAATATGCAGAGGTTCATGATACCACTAAAATAGTTATGAAATTACGGGAATTATATGCCCGATTCGTTTGCCGGACACAATAGTGTCTGATGGGGGCCCAGCCTTCGTAAGTGATGAGTTTAAACAGCTTGCGCCGCCGTGTCATCCCAGCTCGAATGGACAAGCTGAGAGGATGATAGCGATTGTTAAAGATTGGATTAGGAAGGCTGGTAATCATAAGGATGAGGCGTACATGTCTCAATTATATTACCTTAATTATCACAATCGATAGGGGGTTACGCCTGTGGAGTTATTTTTAGGTAGACAAACACGGGGTCCCTTAGATTTCTTGAAACCAAAAGGGAATGTTACTGCCTCATTGGGAGAAAAAGCAGGGGCAAAGTTTTCTGTGGCAGAAGATCTGGGCAAGGCTATTTGATAATAAGGAAAGGAAATGGGAAAAGGGAAGAATCATACAGAATATGGGATCAAAATTAAATCAGGTCAATTTGGACAGTGGGGTTCTTGTGGTGAGGCATAATGATCACCTCAAGATTAGGATATAAAAGTAAAAGAACTACGTTTATAAGGTTTAGGAGCTACGGATAGATGTATTGACTGATATAATCGGGTTATATTCCGGCTGTAATAATATTGGCTTATAAAGGGAAGGGATGGGTGTGTTTTCTCATTTTCGGGGTTCAATTTAGACAAGCTATACCAATATAAGTGATCTGATTGAGAGAGGGTCATAAAAGAGAGTACAAATATATTTGAATAGAAAAGTTTTTTTGTTATGTCTTTAGTCTGATGATTAACATTGTGTCAAGTGGAAAGGAATTAAGTATTGGTAAAAAAAAAATTTTTTATATCGGCAATGTCTGCCAGATGTTTATTTTGTGTTGGTTTATTTTTCTGTAAATTTTTATAGGCAGTGTCGATAAGTATTTTTTTTTAAAAAAATTTTTCTCTCTCTTGTAATTTACATTTTTGTCCCCCGTTTTATTTTCTCATTATACGACAACTGCAGTAATGAAAAGAAAGAGAAACGATGTTGAGATTCAGCTATATGGGGCATGTGTGGGAAATAATATTTTGGTGTTAAAAATTTGTTTGTTTGTTCAGACTATTTGCCTATCACTTTCGTTGTAGTGATGTTAAAAGTTGATGTTACTTTGTTTATTTTTTTTATAAGAAGTTTTAAACAAAAGATATTATTTATTTTTGTGTAAATCTTTTTAAAAATTCATTTAGAGCTTGTAAATCATTAAAATATTTAAGTTATTTTAAAAAAAACATTTAGAGTTTGTGAATTAAAATATTTAAGTTATTTTTAAAAAAAAAATTTACACAAAAATAAATAATATTTTTTGTTTAAAACTTCTTATAAAAAAAATAAACAAATAAACATCAACTTTTAACATCACTACAACGAAAGCGATTTCACAACCTAGACCAGGCAACTGGTCTGAACAAACAAACAAATTTTTACCAAATTTTTTTGATGAAGTTGGTAGGGGTATTAATCTCATTAATAATCATGTGATAATAGTAATAGTACTTTTATTACTCTCGGGGGTGGAATACTATTACTATTATTGCATGATTATAGTTTGATCCGTCTATTTAATGTTAAATTTAATACCTAAAATTTTTAACAAAAAGGTAAAGGGGATATATGATAGAAAAATTAGGACACTTTTAATTCTATCTTATTTTATATTAGTGTTATATAAGTAAATTTATATAGTTTTTAGGTTAAAGGATTTTAGGTTAAAGGATTTTAGGTTAAAGGATTTTAGGTTAAAGTATAAATCGTAGGTCTTCAAAACCTATAATAATTTATTTAAAAGTTAAATCTTATTTATTAATTAACATTTTGGAAAAATTCTCAGCTGCTTCAAAGCTATGCTTTAAGTAATATAAGCTATATATGTCGTTGCCCATTTTCACTATTCTCACCATAGGAGCTGTATTTTCTATCTTTGCAGGAAAAAAATGGACGTATACTCCTTTTTTTTTATTGGGATCTTTTAGGCTGCATTAATAGTGGAGACGGATCCGATTTTTACATCCGTTCCGTCAAAAGTCAATCTCATTAAAAATGATATATATGTTCATAGTGCGTCCGTTCCAATACCTTCAGTCTTAAAAACGGATCCGGCAAATTTTGAAGTCAAAATATTTTGACTTTTTGATCCGGAAAATCTTATAGAGCATTATAACGTTACTTACAATTTTTTTATAGTCTATGAACATTTATATCATTTTTAATGAGTTTGACTTTTGACGGAACGGATGTAAAAACGGATCCGTCTCCACTATGAATGCAGCCTTACCCCCTTTTTATTTTCTTATTTATATCATTAATATGATAAAGATAATAACTACGATAGAGATGTTAATAAATATTAAGCTGAAGCCACAATTTTCCCTTTTTACAAATAGAATTCAATAGTTTGGTTAATACTGGTAATTTATATTTATATTACACCTGGATCAAACCTAGCTCAACTGGACTGTCAGGAATTTTTATAGAACATCATTTAAAAATTTTTTAGAACAAGGATTCCTAATAAACCTCATTTTTTTAAAAAAATATCTAAACCTGAACCTGGAAAAAGATCTCTGTAAAAATTTTATTTGCTGGAAATATAATGAGAAAAATGTTTATAAATTTAGATCAATAATGATAATGAATATTATATAAGCTTTCCAACATATGATGGCCTATTTTTGGTATAGAATTATTGGTCATATGTTACTTAAACAAAATCAATTAAAAAATAGATTAAAAATGGTGAAATAAGATAAATCATGAGTTTATTGTTTAAGTGTGAAATACTGGATAAATACTAAAAAAATCAAGTTCTCTCCCCAATGCCTTGCATTTACATGGTTTCAACTGGTGTTGTTAAATGGCCCAATTTTTAAAACAGCCCGATAATATTATTATAGCTAAAATCTTAATTGGACCATTTTTAAAAATTGATCCAAATCGGACCATTTAACAATAATTCAAATTTAGCTTTTTAAATAAACACAATATTATTAAATATATAAATAATTTTTGTTGAATCCTTAATTTTTAATTGCATTTTAATTATTTGAATAAATAAATATATATTGTCATCAAAAAAAGGCCAAGTTCTAGGGGATTTAATATCTATTCTAATAATGCCCTTTGATTTATTTTTATAATACCATAAGTGCAGACAGAATTATCAATGCCAGAAGGTTTGCCATGAATTATGGTTTCAGCAAGGAAAGACCATTTGTTTATTAATTCTAGATGAGTTTTATTAAAATCATTTGCTATAATAATTAAAATATTAAACAGCCTTATTTTTTATTATATAATTTAATTACATTTATAAGGAATCTTGCCAATAACCATCAGAAATGAAGTTGCTAAAGACACACAATATGATGCAGAGGAGCCTAAGCCCATTCCTATTGGAATTTGGGATTCAATTGAAACAATAAAGCCACTTGTGTTTCTCTGATTTTCACATTGAAAATTTGTATCACTTAATTAATTATAAAACATTAGTAATCATTCAAATATACCTTTTTATAACAATAAAATAATATAAATATACAAATGCTCTAATAGACAACATTATTAATGGTGGAAATTCTTTAATATTTTGGGAATTATTGCCATTAAATAGTTGAAATTTTTTTTTATCAAATTCATAGTTAAAAGATTCATCATCTAAGAATAAATATTAATTATAAAATATGCTTGAAAACTTACCATATGTAAAATTTTGTTTAGACAGTTTCTCTAAGCTAAATGCATAGGAGAAGCCTAATTTCTTAAATTGCAAATTTATAATATCTTCATTGTTTCTAACTATTTTAATATAAGTATATTTGTTTAAACTACAAGCTAAAACAAGCTAATATATATATTAAAAAACGGTTAACATTTAATTAAACCTTTCCATAAACAGCAGCATGCTCACCATGTAATATAATCTTACTTGGTGCAGAAACACAAACTTTTTTAATTTTCATATCAAATGCATGAGTGGTATAAAAGTCTCAAAACATGTGTTTATATCATCTATAATGTGGGGTAATATAAAACAATTACATGTTAATACGGGAAATTTTAGCGCGAAATGTATTATCGCGAATGCATTACCGCAAATATCGATTACTGCGAATATAATGAACGCCTTTATTTAAAAGCAATAAATGGTGTCATATAAAGTTATTTTATATTTTTATTCAACACGCTTGTTTTTTTTTCTTTAATAAACAAATATTTAAAAAAAGTTGTTTATTATTTTTTTTAGTAAAATTTTTTTTACGTATTTTAATAAATTTTTTTACGTATTTTTTTTATCTAATGGAAAAAATAGTAATTTTAAAATTGATGCTTATTTAATATATTTTTATTTAATAGAAATTAAGATATAATTTAGAACTAAAAGATTTTTCTACTTTAAAACAGTTTGTGAGTAATTATGAGAAGAATACCTTATCAAATTATTATATTTAAAACATTTATATTCCAATTGTTAAAATTTTTTATAGATGTTGAGGAATTTAACAATATTCCCAAACAATAGGGTCAATTAATGGGATTAATTGAATGTCTTATTTAATCATGAATTAGGTTTTTATTATAATTTTGATACAATTAAAAATGTAATATTCATTATATAAATTAACCTTCATGCAATTTTGTCATATAATGTTAATAAAGTAAAACAACCTATATATCCTGGTACACCAGACTTTTATGCTTTTCATATTTATATAGATGCATGGCCTAAGCTTAATGTTCTAAGATTTATAAATACAATTTTTTATTTTAATCGTAAGGTGAATGTAATATCAAAATTTACTAAATAATATTTATTCAGTTTGATATTTTATATATAAAAATAAAATATTTCTGTTAGCTTATTAAGACATGGTGACAGATTTCTTAATCAAATCCCAAATATGCTATTATTTTTTTACATAACATAAAAATAAATTGGCTGAAAGATACTAAAATAAATTGCAAGGGACTTGTGAAAAACATGAACATCAATGTCTACAGCTTATTCTTATGTCATTGAAAATTTAGGAAAGGCTTCAAATTTTGATCTCTTCAATAAATTGTTTCAAATAATTCTTAATATTATAACTTTGCTAATTATGTTACTCCTAATATTTCTATTTATAGGATTTTCACAATCTGTTTTATACTTTGTTTAAATCTTTCAAACCTAAAAATTTACTTTATTTAAATATTTATTATATTGTGTAATTCTTATAATATTTTTAATGGTGATCAGGCATTGCAAAAAACTATTCTATGAATCCTCCTATGAATATATCTTAAACAATATAATTTAACATAAAGAATTATTTTTATTGTTTTTTTTGTCAAAAATATTGAATGTTTATTATTTATAACAAATCTATTTTATATTTTTTATTCTATATTTTAGAAATATATTGAAAATATATATAGAAATAAAATTTGTAAGAATACAATAATATATTATAATTCTATATATATATAATTAAAATTATGTATTATAAAATACAATAATATATTATAATTGTAAATATATATACAGAAATAAAATTTGATATATTAGAATCCAATATAAATTATAAATTGCTTTTTATTAGGTTTTTGAAATCTTGATTGTTATGTTTTCTGGAAGCTCTATTAGATTGTATTTGGTTCCTATATATTTTTAAATTTAATATAAACATTCTAAATATATAATTATTTGTTTTATTTATGGTTTCCTAAAAAAATTTCGAAAGATTTTGAAGAGAATATCCAGTGTAGTCTAAAGTTTTGGTTGCTATAATTTTTGTTATATAAAATAAAGGAAAAATGTTTACTATTTGGTAGCTTAATTTGAGAGCCTAATATATTTTTTGAAATATTTTGAGATGAAGAGAATTCGAATGCTATTTTTATTTTATATTTAATAAAAATTAAAACACAAAATATACTAGCTGGAATAGTTTTTGACTGAGGGCCTAAATTTTTTGGTATATTTTGAAAATGATATTGGGAATATAAGTTTGTGGCTATTTTTTTGTTAAGTAAAATGTTTACTCTCTGGTATCTTAACTTGAGTGCCTAACAAATTTTTTGAAATAATTTGAGATGAAGATAATTTGACTGCTAATGTATTTTAATAAACAATAAACATTTAATTTTTAGTGATACCATATAGTTGAGTGTTTTCTGTATTGGAATGTGGTAGGTTAATTGTTTCAGTCATATTTTGATTAGCTTGGGAAAAATCTTTTTTAAAATACATGTATATTATAATATCATTTTCAAAAATTGCTAACTGTGAAATATTTTATAATTTTTAAATAATACTCTTTTTTTGCATTTTTTTAGGCCTTTTGTGTATTGATCCTCGTTTGTATTTTATGGGCATTTTAATATTTTTCATTATATTCTTATCCCCTTCTTGTAAAACTAATGAATTTTTATCTGAAATTAATCCTTTTTGAGAAGAATAATGAGCTGATGATTATTCTTCTCATAATTACTCACAACCTGTTTTAAAGTAGAAAAATATTTTAGTTCTAAATTATATCTTAATTCCTATTAAATAAAAATATATTAAATAAGCATCAATTTTAAAATTACCATTTTTTCCATTAGATAAAAAATATACGTAAAAAAATTTATTAAAAAAAATACGTAAAAAAATTTATTAAAAAAAAATACGTAAAAAAAAATTTATTAAAAAAAATAATAAACAACTTTTTTTTAATATTTATATGTAAAACAAGCGTGTTGAATAAAAAAATAAAATAACTTTATATGACACCATTTATTGCTGTTAAATAAAGGCGTTCGAATATAATATTGCAAATACATTACCACGAATGCAGCATAGCGACTACATTATAGCGAATAAATTACAGCGAATGCATTATCGCGAAAATATTAAAGCTAATTTAATATAAGAATGCATTGGTGCAAATGTATGATCGCGCTTACACGCGATTGTATTAGCGCGAATGTATTATCGAGAAATAATCGCGAATGCATTGTCTCAAATGCATTGTCGTGAATGCATTATCTTAAATGAATTACATTACTTGCAATAACGATAATGAGTTTGATGAAAATTACAATTTTATATTTATCGACATTTAGACAGACCTAGTTGAACCTGGCAATTATGTCAAAATCGAGCTTGGGTTTAAAAATATTTTATTATTTTTTTTGAAAATAGGGCTAAGGCTTTCTATTTTTATGACTCAAAATATATAAAAAAGATTCAAAGCAATAAAATAGATTTCTCTATGATTAGAATAAAGGAATTAATATTTATATTAATTGATTGTTTAAATATGCGTTTAGTTATATTTTTTAATTAAATTTGGGATAGGACAACTCGGGCCTAAAATTTAAATAATGGCTAGGCTCGGGCTTAAAAATATATAAAGATTTTGAATGGAGCTTTGTCTGAAATAGATTAAATTAGCAAGGCGCTAAGAAAAGTCATATTTAAAACATTGAGCCAAACAGATAATTAGTCCTCAGAAATCATTTTTATTATTTTTGAGTGAGACATTTAGTATTAACTTGGTAAGCATTTTTTTGATCAAGGCCATAGTATCACAACAAGACATGAAACAATATTCAGCATCATAGATAGATTGTCGAATTGAATGGCTACACATCTCAGAACTTAATTCATGTAATCTCTGATGATGAAATTTCGACTATTGTGACTCAGGATTGGGAAAAACAATAGAATAATGATTTCCTTAATTGATTTTTGTTAGGTTCTTGCTTCTCGAAGAGTCTCTTTCTAGTTATGTGATTATAGATAAAAAAAATGGATATTGAAAAATATTAACTATATGTTTAGCTAAGATTGAATGAATCGAACATACCTCATGTATTATTAAAAATAACTTAGCAATTTTTATAACAAATTATAATATATTTCCATTTTAGTTCAGTTGCTATATTTTATTAATCTGGCGAATATCATATATTTTATTAGAGTGGCGAAACTAGTGATTGTGCATTACTATCGTCATTTTGTTCTGAAGATGAGAAAATTTTTGGAATAAATATTTACTTTGTGAGAGCAATCTTTGTTCTTGCAAAACAATGTTGTTTACTTCAAGTGTACAACCCTAAATCGAAAGGCAGAAAATATCCTTTTTACATTTTCTGTGCCATCATACTTTTTTACATTTTCTATGAAGCGTAGCCATATAAATCCTTATGTTATTCTGGGAGATAGAAAAATTGGTTTAAACATAAAAATTTTTTTATTAAGAAGCACCCCCCTCCCTCCTCCAAAAGAACAACTCGAATAAATAATTAGCCCTAATAATACGAAGAAATTAAAATATTAATGGATTTAGACCGACTACCAATAATAAAAAGACGCCTTACCATTCAAACTATGTTTTTCGCGAACAGACTCTTTTGACACAGGGGCAATGATATATATAACTATAGATTGGCGATTCATTTATTCAATGCATTATAAAAGTGTCCACACATTGTAATCAGCTGTAGCGCCATTTTGTAGTTTGGTTATCCATTATTTGTCAGCAAGAAATATTAATATATAGAAAACAAGTTACTACGATAAATTGAGGATTGTAAATTGGTTTTTTACACATGATTAAGTTCAATAATTTATAAAATTTTGCTGGAAAAAGAGGATAGGATATGATGCTACCTTTAAATGAATTAATTGACAACTAGATTAAAAATTTAAATTATCTCCTTGATTTAAAATGGTAATGATCAGAATTATAACCTAAACTTTTCGTTGGTGAGAATACAATGATTGTTGTCTCAAAGCACAAGTATCAATTTTTATTCTATATTTTTGATATGTTTTAGCATGATGTGGGTTATAAATGATGTGAGTTATAAATTTTATTAACAAAGTTAAACGAATTAATCCAGCTGAATAACCAAGATCCAGATTACCACGTACTGTAAAAGTACCCAGGTTACCTTGTATTCACCTTCTCTTTCAGATGTAATTTCCAAATATTATTTTTGCAATCTTTAATATATATAAGATGGAATTAGACATATCTACATTTACTCAAAATTTCTGTAAGACCTTAATCTTAATATAACTTTAATACATATAAGATAAAAATGAGGACTAAGTTCCTTCTTAAATCCTTTAAAACCAAATTTCTAATATAATCAATTTAAGTATAGACTTTAATTTCTAATATAATCAATTTTAATATAGACTTAAATCCTTTAAGACCTTAATTTCTAATATAATCAAATTAGTATAGAATGTATTTTTAGACTAAATTCTAAGTTATACACCATTTTACTTTTCTGCTTCAATCCCCTTCTCTTATATTAATTCTATCCTCCATTTCAGATTCCATTTTAAATTTTACTTTTCTGTTTAATCTCCCCTCCTCTTATGTTAATTTTAGAACTAAGTTTACTAAGTTATCCTTCATTTTATTTTTTTTAGGTTTTAATCTACCCTTCTCTTATAGTAATTTAAAACTAAGTTTACTAAACTATTCACCATTTTATTTTATTTTTAAATCTCCTCTTCTCCTATATTAAATATATCCTCCATTTTAGATTCCATTTTAAATTATTATTTATATCCTTTTTAAAATTATTAAATTTAGCATTCAGAACTCCATCTTATTTTTTATTTATTCATGTATTATAATTTTGTTGGGTTCCTTTTATTATTATTTATTATTTTTGTTTGTTTTCTTTTCCTTTTATTTCCAAAATGATCATAACTTTGGAATATTATAAATAAATGGTAATTTATAATTTTGTAATTTAATTTATAATTTTTAGAAATTTTGAATATTATAAATAAATAACATGTAAATTACTAAACTATTATGATCTCCATGTTTTTTTATTTTAATTATTTTATTTACTTTTCTGTAATAAATTAGATATCGAAACGGAAACAACTAGAGTAGTTCTACATAATTGTTTTCTTTTTCACCCATTTATATTATATTTAAGAATTTTTCTGCCATACTCAAAACTTAAAATAAATTTTAAATTTTAATTTATATTGCAATACTTTTATATTTATCGTAATTTACCCAATCACTCGGATCCTAGTAAATACTCCGGATTAAAGGTTAATATTTCGCTTATTTATTTTCTCTCCATAAATTTTTTTGTCGCTTTTACCTCCTTTTATCCTCCCAAATTTATTTTATAAAAGATTTAATTTTCTTAAGATATATAGTTTTTCTAACTGTATTTAGTCCTACACGAAATTCTTTATCTCAAAATATAGAACGAAATAGAATATTTAATAATGGGGCACTAGTTTTTCTCCGACTTCGTCTAGTTTTATTTAAAAAAAAACAAAAAAAAAACAACAATTATATTATGGAAAATGATGATCGCATATACAGTTATTAAAATTTATTTTTATTTAACTACAAACTCTTATTTAAAATTTAAACTATACAATGTAAAAGAGTCAATACTACCCTTATTAGCCTTATTTGCTCTTCTATTTCCCATGAGCGATTAAATATAGTTTTGACACACACGGTTTATTTTTCGCTCTAGATAATCATAAGCTGTTACTAAATTATATACTCCCATCACCAGTCTTTAACACATTTGAGAAACATATAGTTAATAATAATATAGTTGTTCTTTTGATTTCTCTTTTTGACCTGCAAAACTTTTAGATTTTGATTCCTATCTTAGAACGGTAAATAATATGGCACCCATAAATTCGGAGCACACAGTTTATGGTAAGTTATGGATTACGTCTCTAAATATAAACGGAATGAAAAATAAATTAACAGTACTGCTTAGAGATTTTGCATATATAAAATTATATAATTGGCATCCAATAAACCCACTGCCCAGGGAATAATACCGCAGATTTTAAAGATTATAAACTCTTTGTTCCGGTACCACCTCTAATAGCTGGTCAGGAGTCGCATTCCTAGCAAACAAAAAGATAGAAAAATCAATTATTAAATTTGTACCCATATCAGAAAGATGCGGTCTCCTATATCTAAACATAAAATTCAAACCGACAATAATTGTAAATATATATGCCCCACCAAGAAGAAATGATAGGTTAAATTTGATTGATTCTCTGCCATTGAGACTTACATTATAATACTAGGAGACCTCAATCTGAAAATTGGCAAAAGCGTAGAATATATTAATACCAACACTATCGGAAATGCAACTATACAACAAACCAACAATGAAGATAGTAAAAAATTACTTTATTATTTTAAAAACAAAAACTTCAAAATAGAAAACACCTTCTTTCTCTATCGAGAAATAAACACATACACCTTTGTAAGAGCTAACCAAAAATCTCAAATCGATTTCATTATTATCAAATATTCATGGGTGGTTTGACGATGTTATGGTGTCCACTATTATTAAATTGTCAGACCACAGAGCGATAGTGGCAAAAATGACAATAAAAAATATATGGGGATATCGCGAAGAGATAGGCCCAAATATGACCAGACATAGAATAAATTTCTTAAAACCTATCCTTAACCGTAAACAAATAAAAGCAAAATCACAAGAGGATATACAACAATTTGATCAAATGTTGGTCAGGAAGAGAGAAAATTTCCTAAATATAACCTCAAATGGAAACGTAGATATATGTTGGAATCTTTTCAAGAAAGATATAACTGAATCCTATAACATGTTACCAAATATAAATGTATACTTAAGGAGAGAGTGGTTATCCAATGAAACTCTAGGAAAAATCAGCCAGCTTAGAGAAGGCAATAACTTGAACAGAGAACTATGGAAAGAGAATCAGAAATTGCTGAGAAGTGATAGAAGGAAATTTGTGGCAGAAAAAGCATAAATAGAGAAAGATATGAAAGAAAGCAGAATATATGAAGTTTATAATAAACTAAAATATTTCTGCAAACCCTACAGTTTCAAGAAGCTACCTTCTTTAGTCTTAGCTAATGGAAATTTAATTTCGGGCCAGGATGAACAAATAGCATTATAGTTAGATTACTATATGACAGTCTTTGATTCAAGGAAAGCCATCTGCCAGACAAACATAAATGAGCACGTAACTCCACCCCCATCCGGTTTCTCCACTGAGGAAATCTAAAAAGTAATTAAAAAATTACGCAATAATAAAGCCCCTGGGCTTGATAATATAACAGCGGAACATCTAAAAACAGCAACCAAAACTGTATCCTCTTTCCTGTAATCTCTATATAACAAAATCTGGGATAGTGGCAAAACACCTGTTGAATGGAATAAGTCCTATTTATGCAATTTTCCCAAAATAAATGACCCAACAGAGTTTAAAGACTATCGTGCGGTAGCCCTTACATCTACAGTGTCTAAGATTTTAATGGTCCTTCTAAAAAACAGGATCATGTCTTCAATTCCAGACTTACTACCCAAATACATCTGCGCTTATAGGCCAAATAAAAATATTCTAGAGCCAATTCTAGCATTAAAAATAACAATATAAAAATGCTACAAATATAAAATCCCTGCCTTCTTCACTTTTATAGATTAGTAGAGCTCGATACTGTGAATCACGAGGCCCTATGGAGGACACTCTTGGAAAGTGGGATCGAACCCAATATTATCTACATTCTGAGAAATCATTACTCTAAACTATCTGCCTGCTTTAAAGTAAACAATAAAATATCCCCCACCTTCAGAATAAAAAAAGGAGTGAAACAAGGCTGTACTCTATCACCGTTACTGTTTAATATTATGATCAGTAAAATTATAAAAGAGGTCCTAGGATGCGCAAATCTAATAGAAATAAGCTCAAACACAACAATACGTTTAGAAAACAAAATAATATCTTATGCCGATGACATAGTCATCATATCGACGAAGAAACGAAAGATATGCTATATTTATTAGGGAACCCTTAGCCTAAGAATGGGGTTAAAAATAAATTTCAAAAAAACTTGTATTCTTTCTTCTCCAAACGCAACTCAAAATCTAAATTTCACAATCGATGGAAATGAAATCAAAATAGTTGACAAAATAAAATATCTAGGCGTCATGTTTGACAACACAGGAGGTTATAAAGAAGAGCTGAAAATAAGGATACAAAAAGCAAGAGGAGCCTTTTATAAATACATGAAAATATGGAAAACAAAAGAAATATCTGTACACACCAGCCTAAGAATTTTTAATTCCACAGTTATTCCAATATTGCTATATGGAGGAGATCTATGGGAATTAAACAAAACGGAGAACAGAAAATTACAATCATTCATAGATAACTGCCTCCGAATTATTAACGGAATCTTCTACCCGAGAGTAATATCCAACAATAATCTATGGAAGGTATCAAAACACACCCCAATAAACATTACCTTAAAAAAACGGCGCATTCAATTCCTCGCCCACATCATAAGGAACTCAGAACATAATCTAGTTCATGATGCAATTAAATGGCTATACACTTATAAAAAAAAAGAATACACTAAATATAAATCCCTATGGTACTATAACAATAAAAGATGTTATGGAACTTAGCTTAAACATGAAGCAATTCATCAAACTAAATAATTGCAAAAACTCTATCAAAAAACTTTTCCGTATTAAGGATAGATATCTGAAATAAATAATTTCTTAATATTTCTAAACCACTGTGTTGCTACTAGATCAGGACAAACTAAAACTCAATTGGTATGTAATTTATATTTTAAATGTTGGAAACAATATATGCCTGAACAAAATTTTTCTAAACTTAAAATCAGCCACAACCCACCCTTAAAGTAATAAACTTACGCAGCAGTTCTTGGGCATAGGCTCTTTATCTCTGCCCCGCTCTTTCTCTTGAAGCCTATGGACGCCTAAGTGTGTACAAGTACGTGCGGCTTGCCCACAAACTTGTAGAGGGCTCCTCACATTTTTTTACTTTCGTACCCAAATTAATTTCGTTTTTCCAATTAGATGGAAATGAGGAATACCTAGCGTAGCTCTGTTGTTTACTCAACGGTTAGAGGGCATATGCGCTATATTTCACGTATCACGTACTACCATAATTTAGTTTTAAAGGTTTCGATTTATGATATAATATTTTAAAGTATCTTTTGTTCTTAAATTTTCATAAGATTTTTTTTATGAAGGTGGACTAGGTGATTATATTTAAAAAATGAATCTCAGACTAACCCACCTTTTAATTTTTGAAATATAGTTTACCTAATCCTGCATGGACTTATAAATCTTATGTTAATGCATGTTAGGATACATGCATAACAGATCTTTTAATATCACTAGCATTTATTATTTTATTTAGATAATGGGAGTGTGCTGTGTTTATAATTGTAATAAAACAAATAAAATAGAATCTAATACACATATTTCTTATCACAGTATATATATTATTTTTTATATGCAACATATTTATTACATAAAGCATTAATATGCTACAAACATTTTAAAAAATCCTTATTTAGTAAAAATATAAAGTTTTCTCATTTTTATTGCTAGGACAAATAATGCTTCTTCCTCTTGAGTTGATAAGATTTCTATTTTTACATATTTACTCTGATACAGTTTCATTTTAAATATTTGTATGAAATATGTAAACCATATATATAATAATAAAGGATCTGCCAATCAACAAATTTTTACTTATCCAATACTATATTACTAATAACTGATCTGATATTTATATTGATTTTTATATACTATCTATCTTTGTATCAATGTCATAAATATAGCTTATATTTTACTCATTATTATTCACCTATTTTTAAATATAGATTTCCATTAAAATCCTAAGAATTATTGGAAAAATGGTTGCAGGCTATAAATAGAAAAATTTTATGCCTAATAAATACAGTATTATTTATGGAAGGCATTTTAAAAATACTTGTTTCATTCATACTTTATCCGGAAAGATTTTATTGAAGGAAGATTTAATTCCATCGATATTTAGTATATCTAAGCCACTTCATAATGTATGTTAACAATATCATTCAGGCGTGTACGCAGGAATTTGGTCTGGGGGGGGGATAATAAAATTTTTTAAGAAATATTATTGTTTTTTAAAAATATCAAGCATAAATTTATTAGGACTAATAACTATTTCTAATACACAATTTTAAATTAATGTGAATTATAAAAAAATTATATGTAAAGAATCACTTAAATGACCAAAAATAGATTTGAATTTTTTGAGCTTTAAAATTTATATAAAGTATAAAAAATTTAAATGTTAGAAATATAAATTAATACACAAAAAGCTTAGGGAATAATTGTATTTTGTATGTTATATTATTTACAATGTAAAATCCAATCTTCATTGGGATTGAGCTAATTTTTCAATTATCTCATCCTTGCTTGTTGTCAAATGCCTATGAATATTCAAAAGATCCAAACCTTTCAATCTACTTTCAAAAGTGTACTTCTTGGTATGTTTTTCAGAGACCTGCAGGCCCGGCCCCCGGGCCGAACCGTATGGTCGGGCCCGAAATTTTTAAAAAAAAACACCAGGGTTGAGCCTGAATTTTTTAAAAAAAACATCTAGGCCGGGCCTGAAAATTTTTTTTAAAAAAATATCCGGGCCGGATTATATATTTTAAAACAGCCTATATTTGAAATCGTTATTATTAGCTATAAAAATCAAAAATAAATAAAATTTATTTTAAAAAAATCCGGGTCGGGTCTGAAAATTTTATAAAAAGGCCGGGCCGGGCCTGAAAATTGAGCTTAGCCGTAAAAATCTTTAAAAAAATCCGGGTCGTGCCCTGCAAATGGTACCTCTGCAGGGCTCTGTTATTCTTCTTAAAAAAGAGAATGTTCTCTCATTAGTTAATTATTGGGAAGAGTTGCTAATATATATATAAACTCTTTTAATACATTGGGAATATAATCTAAAATGTGTTTGAAATAATGCAGAGCATCCATAGCATTTTTTGGGACTGTATCAACCATAGTTAATCTTATAAACTTAGTTATTCAGCTAATAAGGCATCATAAGATACTTTAACATCTTCATGATAAAAATCCAACAAATATTTTTTTTTCTATCACCATCTGAAAAAGGTTGGGAAGGCTTTTATCGAAATAATATTTGCAGATTGGTAAGTGCTGCATAACGAATTAAAAACCATTCATTTATTTGGTTTATAAATTTGTATCTAAGATATACTCTTCTACTGATCCTATATTAATGTTTTAACTATGAGCTTGCCTTGCTGCAAGTCGAGTGAGACAAATATTAAACAAGTATAGCTCTGCTTTTGACTTAACAATAACATATAAAATATGAAATTCTTCATAAACATTAGCCCTAATTTCCTTGAATTCTAATAAAATGCTCTCCGCTATTCTCATCTTCTTAATCAAGTCATCATGTTTTTGAAAAGTAATACATAAAATAATTGTACATTCTAATGAGAAATAAAATTTGGAATAAGCATTAAATCCATTAATTTTCCTGCTTCTAAGGAAAAATTTCTTTCAGGCCATTGTGATATATCAGTAATAGCAAATAATCGGCTAACTCCATAAAAGCTGTTACTGCTTGATGGCGGAGACTCTATCTCGTAGGACAAGGTTGCAATTTCTTTCTCCCTGTTGGACAATTTCAGAATAATTATTATTTGACTAGAAATTTATATATGGTAGATAAATATTACGCCACTAAAAATTTGAAAATAATAAGATAATATTACGCTGGAAAACTTGAAATCGAAATTAATTGATAAACTTAGTGATGAATGTGATAATAGATGTAATTAAATATATATTTAATATGAGATAGGAATAAATATTAACAAATATAAATTAATATAGTACAGTGTAAATTTAATTCAAAACATTTCCATATTTATTAATTTATTTGAAAATAAAATTATTTGACTTGTAAAAAGTTGTTAAAATAACATATTTATATATTCTTAACAATTTTTACAAGTTAAAATTTTTATTTACAAACGAATTAAAAAATATGGAAATGTTTTAAATTAAATCTGGACAACACTCGAAACACAATTATTTTTGAAAAATATATCCGGCATCTGCATTTTTTGGCTTTGGGGGGGGGGGGGGGGGTTGTCCCCCTGCCCCTTCCCCCCGCTGCGTACGCCAATGATATCATTACATAGTTAAAATAATATTTTAAAATATAAACTTTTTAGATAACGAATGTTTATTCAAATAACATACAAACACCATTAAAAAGTGATATATTTTATGAAAATGATCCAATTATACATATAACAAATGATCATAATTATTCCGCGACATATGAAACATTAAAAAGAAAAATTATTTACCAAGAGGCTATAATTAAACGCTTAAAAAGGGGAACATGCTTATTATAGGAGCTCAAAAAGAAGAAAAAATAAAATAATCAATTTACAAACAATAATCACTTCACTAAAAGATGAAAATTTGTTATCAGATGATGTCGAAAATATTATAGACAGGCACTTTACAGGGACATCTTCTGTATTCCTTAAAACACATATACACAGTTGGAGGCATCTTAAACCCACAAAAAAAAATATATATAGGTGAATTCCGTCAATTTGCATTGACTATGCATTTTTATTCACCTAAGGCTTACAGATTTCTCAAATCACACTTTTGTATGCCTTCGGAATCTACATTAAGGGCATGGAGTTGTAAGATTGAAATCATGACAGGTTTATTATAATAATTTTTTTTAAAATAAATTAAATTAAATAAAGGTTTCCTTTCTATTTCATTTACCCAAATTAAAAGCTACCAAAAAAAATCAGAAAAGCAGTTATATTGCGTATTTAGCCTTGATGAAATGCATATTAAAACATAAATAGATTATGACCCCCACAAAGCAGAATATCATGGTTATGTTGATTTATGTGATGGGACAAAATCAACAAAGGAAAATAAATCTTGTCCAGAAGCAACAAAGGCACTGTTTCTTATGGCTACCTGTCTTAATAGCAGCTGGAAAATGCCAATAGCCTATTTTCTAGTTTCACAAATGAATTCAGATATCCTAGCTAATTTAGTGAGAGATGCATTGTTCAATCTAAATGAAACTGGAGTTATCTGTAAGGCCATAGTATGCGATGGTTGTTCTGTTAATAAAAAAATGAGCAAACTGCTTGGTGTTAGTATGGAACCTGATAATATCATTCCATATATTGAGCTGAAATTTTTTGATTAGGAAAAAATATATATGTTACTAGATGTTTGTCATATGCTCAAATTACTTAGAAATCTATTAGCGGAGTAGGAAATTTTAATAAATGAATCAAATGGAGAGGTAGTAAGGGGTTTATAACTCAAGATCGGCATTGAAATTAAAAGTGGTAGTTTGCATTTGAAATTCCTTTGTTCTAATTTGGATATGCTAGAGGAAATGAAAGGAGTGGGGGAAGAAGGGGATAGTATAAGTAATTTGAAATATCTTTTAAAAGTAGTAAAATATTGTAAAATTTTGTTAACTTCGGAAGTTTATACAAATGAAATAAAACCTATAGAGACTTATCGTAAAAGTCGAATTTTAATCGAGGTCCAAAAGGCAAGAAATATTTTTAATCACATTTTAATGTTGAATGTTAAATTGAAAATTCCCTTAAACAACACCAAACTTTATTTTTAAATTTTTTGATTCATCTTTCCCTACACTGATAAGGAGTTTACGGCTTGATTAAGAAATTTTGTTTTTACTAAAATTAATTTTGAGAAAAAAGTATACTATATTAAATTTTGTAGGTGTATAATTTAGAGGTAAGGGTTTGAACTATCATTTTGCATTTAGCAAATTCAAATGCAATTATTTTCGGACCTATGATGATTTTGGAAATAGATCCAACCAGCCCTTCTTCTCTGCCTTCCCTGTGAATTTTAGACAGTAGTCTCCCTTTATAAACTTAATTTTGGTAAGGCGATAGTTTGATGGGTGTTGTTTTATATTTTGTTATTATTTGGCCTAAAATGCACTATAAGTGTAGAATACCTACCCTTAATGTTGCGTAATCGGTTAATTTTAGCCAATTCCAAAGCGACTTAGCCGAGCTTTTATAGGACACTACTTATAAATTTCAGACAATTTTATGACAAACTTATGAGAAACTTTAATTTATATTAATTTTTTCATAATTTTTCAAAATATTTTTAAAAATTAAAATTTTTTCAAGGGTAGGTATTCTGCACATAGAATGCATTTCTGACACAATCAGATTTAAAATTTAATAAAACGCGCTCAATTAATGATTTATAATACAAAATTTTTTTGCCGAATTCGTATGAAATTCCCAGAGTCGATTCTCTTCGGAATAGATTTGGTAAATCAGATTTATCAGGGAAATTAAAAACGCTCATTATAAATCAGATCAGAGACCTACAAGTCAGGGCCTTAAACCAGGCCTGGGTACAAGGACCGAACCGTATTTTAATTTTTTTTAATATACCCGGGCCGAGCATCAAATTTTTTTTTTTAAATACCCGGGCCGGGCCATATATTTTAAATTAGATATTTTAAATCACCATTATTACCTATGCAAATTAAAAATATATAATAAATTTTAAAGAAATTTGGGCCAGGCCGTGCAGATTAAAATAACTCACAAATCCCTAAATATTGATAAATTTCCTTAAAAAAAAAATTGGCGGGCTGGCTTTGTTGCTAATAGTTTTTTAAACTGGCTACTCTATTAGTTAAAGCAAAGCACTAATAGAAACTGAAAAAGAAATTAACATTTAATTTTAACATTACTACTTCTAATTGTTCAGCGTATATATAAAAAAATAACAACGGGTCACTCAAAAATATTATCATAATTATTTATAAATAGGCCTCAGCCGAGAATTAGAATTTGATGACGAGGTTCATAAAAATAGCTATCCAAGATTAGCTAAAAATTTATCTATCATAAAACAAATACAAATCTGGATTTATATTGGACAAGAAAAAACCATTTTTATTTTTAAAATTTTATCCGCTCTGGCCAGTTCGGCGTTCACTGATCAAGAATTCTATATCAATACCTCTGGATTACTTATTTTGTTAATTATTGGAATAAAGGAATAATTATAATTTGAATAAAAGCTGTAGATATCAGAACTCCTTGCCCAAATCGCGACACAGACCGGTCCGAGACATGGTAATTTATAAAATCCGAGCCGCCATTAAAAATAATAAAAAATGGTTTACACCGGCAGGGCCAATTATTTACTAAATATATATTATATCGATTAAATAAGGTTTTTATATTTGCTGCGATATTCAATCTTTTTTCATTAATAATTTACAAAAACTAAACTTTTCCGGGAAAATTAAAGTTTTGTAATTTTATCTCATAGAAAGAATTTTTATAATTTTTTTTAAGATAATTTTTTCCTTTTTCTTTATTCAAGGGTGTTTCGAGAATTTATATGACGGTACCTGGCTTGTTTTTTATGAATGGAAAAGTTTCGAAGGTTTTTATTACATATTTTTAAAACTATTTTTATTTTCATAGAAGATATTACAAATTAATATATCTTTATTTAAATAATTATAACTAAAAGTTATAAAGGTTATGATCTAAAGATCTTGTTATGTGTATCGTGTTAGCGAGGAGTCACTTTGTATAATAAATGGGTTATTTGTGATTAATATTTTTTGATCTTTTTTGCGCATTCATTCTTTCAATTTTTATTTGTGATTATTATTTTTTGATTTTTTTTTGCGCATTCATTCTTGTGATATATTATAAAAAAATTTTAAATTAGAAAATTTTTTTTTTGTTTTTGTTTATTATTATGCATTCATTAAATAGATATATATATAGAGGAAAAAATAAATAAAATGATTATTGCGTTTTTATATTTTTTTTAAAAAAATTCAGTCATACATTTCTGTTTTATTGTAAAAAAAAGGGAAAATATATTGAACTCGCGACAAGTAAGAACATATTTGACTTTGAAAAACATTAATTATAAACAGTATAATTTTTGCATTAATATTTACTATTTAAATCATAAATAGTATAATTTTGACATTTAAAGTATTTAGTATTGGACTTTTTAAAATAGTGGTGGCCAATTACTTGCTTCGCGTTATCCCGATTAGTTTGGAATTTAATAGGTGTTCCCGATTGGTTCGGAAGTTATTAGGTGTAAAATACCCGATTAGTTCAAAATTTATTAGGTGTACCCGATTGGTTCGGAAGTTATTAGGTGTAAAATACCCGATTAGTTCGGAATTTATTAGGTATACCCGATTGGTTCGAAAGTTATTAGGTTAGGATACCCGATTAGTTCGGAATTTATTAGGTGTACCCGATTGGTTCGGAAGTTATTAGGTGTAAAATACCCGATTGGTTCGGAAGTTATTAGGTAGGATACCCGAGAGTTTCGAACGTTATTAGGTTGTTTGTAACCACAAAGGTCTAGTACACGAAAGTGCTGCACAAATTTTTGGCCAGTAAAAACCTGTTATACGAAAGTGCTGCGCAAATGTTACCAAAAATAAATATATTAGAAATTCGCGCAAATTTTACTAAATAAGCCTAGTACACCGAATTGCTGCCCAAATTTTTCCAAATATAAACCTGTTGGACAAATTTACCCAAAATTTTAGAAATTAAGCCAGATACACGGAAGTGCTGCCCAAATTTTTCTAATAAATCTGCTAGACAAATTTAACCAAAATTTTAGAAAATTAGCTAGATACACTGAAGTGCAGCCCAAATTTTTGGAATTATAAAAGCTGTTAGACGATATTTATCAAAAGTTGTAGGATGTGCTGCCCAAATATTTTTAAACATAAATCTGTTACAAGAAATTTACAATAGTTTTGTCATCCATTGACCTATTAAGTGTGCATGTATATATGCATCATTGGCATATTTACGTTACTTATAATATCTTACTTGTTGACATTACAGATAACCAAGATTTTTATTTTGAAATTGATCATAAATTTTTTATAACGCCGTGATGAAAAGTTAAAAATTTGTTAAATACTGGGAGGTTCAGTATAATATTTTTGGAGCGTTGGTTATACTATTAATATGGATATGTAGTTTAGTTTGGGAAAGGAGAAGGAGTCGCAGTGTAAGAATTAAAGGACAAACTTTCATTGAAGGACATAATGGAGAAGAGGATATGATGGGCAAAGTTACTTGGTTACCGGTTCAGAAGTTAATTAAAGGGTGGACGGATAGCGATATAAATAGTAATGTATATAGCTCTGATAAACAAAATATTAGAAATAATCAAATGTTACGACCATATAGAGAGCCCAGAAATTCTCGGGGAAGGAGAGTAGAATTAAGACAAAATTTTGAATCGCGGGGAAGAGGGGTAATGAGTTGTTATAATTGCGGTAAACCAAGTCATATGCTCAGAGATTGCCGGAAGGCTAAATGTTTTGGTTGTGGAAAATTAGGACATATAGCCCCTTATTGTCCGGGTAGACAAGAGAGATTAAGATGTGCTGGTTGTGGTAGGTTTGGGCATAATAAGGAGGAATGTAATATGAATAATTACAATAACAAAGGGGGTTTCCCACAGAGAGGGATGAGCCGAAATGCTTTAAATGTGAGGACTATTGAGCGGGAGATAGGGGAAGAGGGGCCAACAAATAATATTGAAGAGTTAGAGGGGAAAAATATGGAATGTTTTAGATGCCGAAAGGCTGGACATGTGGCGAGGGATTGTGAGAATTTGTGACTATATGATAGTGAAAAAATTGCAGTATAGGTCGGGGCGAGATGGTTAGGGAGCATGGAGGAGGGATTTGATCAGCGAAAAGCAAATAAAGAGGGATGCGTAAATATGTTACAAGAGGGGATAGTCCATGATCCTTGTCCTAGAGTAATGATAAATTTGGGGGGGGGGAAGAATGGTTCCCATGTTATTTGATACAGGAGCTGCCATTTCGGTAATTGGTTATAATGGATATCAAAGTATTTGGCCTGGGTAAAGGATAGAGAATGAGTGGTTGAGAATAAGGCAGTTTGATGGAACTTTGTTGGCAGCCATGGGTAGGGTATAGATAGTGGCCATATCGGAGGAGAGGGTTGAAATATTGGATTTATGGATTATTAATCGGAATATAGAAGAGGTGATGGGTTGGGATTGGATCACTAGAATTAGTCCATGGTATAGTTTTTGTGGGGTATTTTCATGGTGGGGAATATTTATACCAATAACGAGTGAGAAATATGCTGTTATGACCTTGAGAGAGAATGTGTTGCTTGGAATTGAGACCATGTTGAATGAGGGAAACCGCGAAAGTCTTCCAAGGAGCGAAACAAGTAGCGATAATTTAAGGAGCGTAACAAGGAGAAATAACTCTAGGAGCGAAGCCAGGAGCAAAACAAGGAGCGTTAATTCAAGGAGCGACAATGCAAGGAGCGAAACAGGTCAAAATAATTCAAGGAGCGAACTAGGGAAAATAATTCCAGGAGCTATAATTCAAGGAGCGGGATAAATGAAAATAATTCGGGGATCAAAATAAAGGGAGGTAATGATTGAACAGAAGTAAAAGAGAATAACTCCAAGGGCGAAATAGGGAAGAAAAATCCTAAAGGTAAAATGGGGGAAAGAAATTCCGGTGGAGAAGCCGCAAATAATGATTCAAGAGGAGATTTAGGTAGAAATTACCCGGGGCACGTTGGCGCCAATGAGAGAGGTTGTGGAGGAGGAAGGAAAGGTACACGAAAGGAAGGAGGAATCACAGAAGGAAAATCGAGTGATGATGAATAACACCATGCAGGAAAATCGAGAAATGACGAATACAAAGATAAAAGGAAATCAGGCGGTAGTGGAGAAGGAAACAATGCCCAGGGAAGAAGAATTGATAGCTAAAGAAGACGAGGGGAGAAAATTGTTTATGACCCGAGTGCAAGGAGGAGTACGGAGCTTAGTACAAAGTAATCGGGAGATTTTCAATGTTGACCTAGGATGCCTCAGAGATTATGGAGTATACATTAAATTAAAAGATGATTGCGTTCCAAAGTTTTATGCGTTACGGAGGATACCGTTTGAATGGAGAAGGGAAGTGGAATTGGAGTTGGATCAATGGGTACGAAAATGTATTGTATGTCCGGTGGAGTACAGTGAATGGGCGACTCCGTTAGTACCTGTGAAGAAAGCCAATGGGAAACTTAGGTTATGCGCAGATTTTCGAGTTACAGTAAATCCGGGGGTAGTGGAGGTTAAATATCCCTTGCCGAGAATTGAGGAAATACTGGCTAGTTTAAAAGGAAATATTTATTTTTCAAAAGTGGATTTCTCTAATGCATATCTGCAACTACGGTAAGGCCGGAGGTTAGGAAGTTATTAATGATTACTACGCCGAAAGGATTGTTTGCATTTTGTAGATTACCATTCTGACTTAGTGTTTCAGCTCCCATTTTTCAGCGTACGATGGCTGCGGTTTTCCAGGGAATGGAGGGAGTTTTCTACTATATGGATGATGTCTTGGTGACGGGGAAAAATCCCGAACAACATAAACAGAGATTGGAGGAAGTATTTCGAAGAATCAAAGAGAAAGGATTGAGAGCCAGCGGGGAGAAAAGCGTGTTGGGGGTGACTGAAGTGACTTATCTGGGGCAAGATCACAGGAAAGGAGGTGCGGCCGGTGGACAGAAATATGACGGGAATTAATAATATGATAAGACTCAGTAATAAAGCAGAGGTACAGGCATTTTTGGGGATGGTAAATTATTATCATCGGTTCATGGAAGGATTTGCTCAAATAGCCGCGCCCTTATATCAATTATTAAAGAAAAGGAGAAAATTCGAGTGGACAAATGAACAAGAGGAGTCCTTCGAAGAATTAAAAAATCAAATAGGAAAGGAACCCGTTTTAGTGTGCTTTAATAATGAATTGGAAGTGATATTGGCGGTAGATGCATCCAATAAAAATGTTGTTGCATTCTATTGATGAGGTAGAAAGGCCAGTGTTATTTTTCTCAAGAATTTTTAGAGCGGCAGAGACCAGGTATTCAGTGATTGTGCAAGAAGCATTGGCCGTTATTTTCGGGTTAACGAAGTGCCGTGAATATCTGATCGGGCGCAGATTTATTATTCGTTGGTGCATCTATCCAGGAAGGATAACAAGGAATTAATGCTATCGCCTAGGATGCAGAGATGGTTATCGAAGTGCCGTGAATATCTGATCGGGCGCAGATTTATTATTTACACCGATCACAAGCCGTTGGTGCATCTATTCAGGAAGGATAACAAGGAACTAATGCTATCGCCTAGGCTGCAGAGATGGTTATTGCTCGTAGGCAGTTTTGATGTCTAAGTGAAATATCGAAAAGGGAGGGAAAATTATTTACTAGACATTTTATCCAGATGCGGAGCTGGTGAGGATTTGGAGGACAAAGAACAAGAACGGGCGGAAGAAATTAAACAAAGACTGATGCGGACCATGGCAGGAGTATCTAGAGGCGGGCCGGTAACATGGGAAGAGATCAAAAGGGTGACTTTGAAAGATAAGGAATTGAGACGGATCAAAGCGTGCCTTAAGGGACAGAAAACGTGGCGAGAGGGAGACAAGACCTATAAATATGTACAAAACGAATTAGCCATAATAGATGAATGTTTGGTGCGGGGAAATAGGAGTGTTTTAACAACAAAACTAAGAAAAGCGGTAATGGCGATGATTCATGCTGGGCATCAAGGAATGGAAAGAATGAAACAGTGGGGACGAGAATATGTTTGGTGGGGAATGAACCGAGACATTGAAAATATCAGCCGAACCTGTGTTAGATGTAATTCTTGGGCTCCGATGCCCCGAAAAGATAAAGAAAGTGTGTGGCCGAAGACAGCGCAGCCTTGGGAGCGTATCCATTTGGACTTCTTTGACTTCAAAAATAAAATATATATATTTGTGGTAAATGCTTTTTCGAAATGGGTAGAATATGAGGAAGTAAAAGGATTAACAACCCAGATCGTGATAAAAGTATTAAAAAATTTATGGGCCAAATTTGGGGTGGCTATGACAGTGGTAACGAACGGGGGCCCTGCCTTCATTAGTAGACAATTCGAAATCTTTTGTACAGAGGAGCGAAACACATTTTAGCGCCTCCATATCATCCCAGTTCGAATGGACAAGCGGAGAGGATGGTAGCGGTAGTCAAGAACTGGTTAAGAAAG
The DNA here is from genome assembly GCF_954871325.1 of Gordionus sp. m RMFG-2023. Classification (NCBI taxonomy): domain Eukaryota; kingdom Metazoa; phylum Nematomorpha; class Gordioida; order Chordodea; family Parachordodidae; genus Gordionus; species Gordionus sp. m RMFG-2023. The sequence continues at coordinate 69,098,193 of NC_088775.1, forward strand.
TCAAAGGATGGAGGTGGAGAGATGTGGGTGGCATTGGCGTACTATAACAGCGCCAGAAAAGGTGAGGAGCCGTTGCCAGCGGAGAAGTGTTTAGGACGGAGAACTAGAATTTGGTTGGATTCGCTGAAACCGACAAGACAGGGAAAGAAGATGTCTGAGGCCGGTATAGTATTGTAAAAACAACACCATCTTAATTAGAGGTCTGCATTGGGTGGTTTTTGGATAATATGCCCGCCCACAATGTTTAAAAATATTTTTAACCCGCCCATAGTTTTCAAAAAAATATACCCCCCAGCCATTAATCTAAAAATTTTTACCCCCCCCCCCCCATTAGTCTAAAATTTCTTGCCCGCCCGTCCATTAGTCAGAAATTTTTTACCCGCCCGCCCATTATTTATAAAAAAATTTTAACCAAGTCCGCTATTTTAAGCATCTAATGAAAATAGTTTCAACATTACATCTCTATAAGTTTTATAATTTAGGAAATTACTATATTAAGCTTTAAAAATATTCAATTTAAATTATGGATAATTTATTTTATCAAATAAAATATTTATAAAATATAATATAAAATAAATATTATAAGTAATTATAATGCAAAAATAATAATGAATCCACATTTTCGGGATTCAAACACGTTCTTCTTTGTTCTAAAAACCTTCCGGCAATGCTAAATCCTCTTTCAGAAGTAGCACTAGTTGCAGGAATTGCTAATATTTTTCTTGCTAATCTTGATAGCTTTGGCAAATCTTTTTCTTGTCGTTTCCGCCAAAGTAGGACATCCTTTTGAAGTATATCCTCTTCCTCAATTGAAATCTTTAAATAAAAATTTATAAAAGTAATTTAAATTTATATTAATTGTAATATATGCATCTTAAAATTATGCTAAATTATACTTATCAAAAATGGTTACTTTAAGATTTTAATATTTTGTTATGTCATAATATACGGTACTATCCTCAGTAACAACCTCATCCTCCCATCTGTTGGGGTTTAATTTTGATGTGGATGCTATATTTCAAATATTACATTCAATAAGTAGTTAAACGAATTTATAATTTATTAATACCTTTTAATTGGATTCACTTTGCTTTTGGGGAAATGGGTAAAATTAAATTTTCATCTAAGTCGATGTTACATTCTTCTGTGCAAGTCAAATCTAACAAGTTTTCAATATGTTTTTTTACTTCTTTAATTTCTTCCGATGACAACATCCTCATTTGTCGGAACTTTTGTATTAAAAATGTTGAAACTTTATGGAGCATATGAATTTTAAATTATAAAATTTTTAGCTCTTTTCTTTATTATATCTATTTCTTTTTCACATTTTGTTTTTCTCTCCATTATATTCATATTTATTATCTATTTCTTTTTCGCATTTTGTTTTTCTCTCCATTATATTCATATTTATTTCATTATGCTCATGTAGAAGATTATACCTAATTTTTTTATAAATAAAGAAAAAATGGGCATAAATCCCAAAATATTAATTTTCCTACCATATAATAACGTTCTGTAGTGTAGGCCTGCAATCACCCTCAAGAGCATTAGTTGCATCTTTATATGGTTCCAAATAATCTATCAGTGTTTTTAAATCTTCCTTTCCCATAGATCCCATTTTTTCAGTCATATCACGAGATTGTAAGAATAAAAAAAATCTCATCATACATTATATAAATGCTTTGTATTCCATCTTATATCAATATTTTGTAGTAACGTCTTGCTTAGATATTTTACGTTGCCACTTTGTTTGAAATAAGTCGTCAATGATTTTGCAGTTAACAAAATATTATTAATCTCGGGAGCATTTTCTAAAATAAAAGTTGACTGGAAGGTATTACGAAGTATTGTGTTCAGCATATGTGCTGAACAGTTTAGTCTATTAAACCTAATATTTGAAAAAATAAAAGGAAAATATAGTTCTTTAAATATGAATGTTTTTTCTTTAGGTGTATACAAAATCTCTCAGAAATTATTATAATATCTACCTAATAATTAAATTTTATTTAATAAAAAATTTACCCTTCTAAAGCTTTTTTAATATTTGCTCCTTGATCCGTAACAAAGATGAGCTTGGAAAAATATTCTCGGGGAACACCAATTTTTAAAAATTTTTTTAATAATTCTTTAAGAATATTTTCTCCCGTCTTTTTTTCATCGTGAAATTTTGAAATAAAAAGAAATTTTTTTTCTAATTTCAAATTTTGTATATAATGGATTGATAGAGATATGTAATCGGTTTTGGTAAATTCACACAACATATCAGTAGTACATGAGCAAATGGAATTTTTTATCATTGCTACAATTTTAGGAAATATTATTTCCTTAAGATCCTCAGTAACTTTGGATACGTTGCGGTTAACTGTTGTAGCACAAGGGATGATCTTATTAACATCCAATTTACCATATATTGCCCCTAAGTCGGCAAATCTTTCTAAAATATTTATAAATCCAGGCCCTTGAACTGCTTGAAATGGTCTAAAAAAGATAAAAGAATAATTTATTAAATTAAAATACCTAATGTCTCTAGCGCATTCTACAAAATTCGCTATTAGACCAGATTTTATCGTTTTGTTTAATTGAGAATTGTCTTTTTCAAAATATCCAGTTATTTTTTTATTATCTATCAAATCTTCATAATTTGCAGATGAACATTGATGCCGAAGGAAGAAGGAGGTGCCACTTTTGCTTAATATTTAAAGATGGACTCGCAATCATTGCAGCGAATCCAATCTAGCTTTTTGTCATTTTCATCAAAAATAATTTTAAATTGTTTCCACATTGACGATTTAAGTTTATTATTATTATCATTGTTTTTTATCTTATAAAAATTATTTTTTATTTTCTTAGCTATATATTCTTTATTCATAATTTAAAATTAAATTAAAAAATACTATTTTGTTAAAAATATGTTATAAAAAATAAAATTTATATATTATATAAGAAAATAAAAAGGGCAATATAAAGATAAACAATCATTACTAAAATAAAATAATACAATGGAGTAATTTCATTATTCCCAAAAAAGGAAATTTTAATTTTCAATATCTAATAAGAAAAAAGTTTTATTTCATTACCATAAAAGGAGATTTTAATTTGTTTATAGAAAAAAGTTTGTTTTTATTTGTAGAAAAAGTTTTTTTAATTGAAGAAAAAAGTTGATTTATTTTATAAAAAGTTATACCAGAAAAAGGCTTTTTTATTATTTTTTAAGTTCGTAAAAACAATTTTTTATTAATTAAAATTTTTAATTTTTTTAACCGCCCGCCCGCCCGCTTATTGTTTAAATTTCTTAACCCGCCCGCCTACCCGCCCATTGTTAAAAAATTTTTTAACCCGCCCGCCTGCTCGTTCTTAAAAAAATTTTACCCGACCACCCACCCCGCCCACTTAGATGGGCGGGCGTGGGCTGGCGGGCAGGAAACCCGACCAATGCTGACCTCTAATCTAAATTCAATACGGTATTGATTCTACAATATTGTAAAATCAATACCGTATTGATAATTTATGACCGAACCTCAACTTTTAAGAATAAAACCTAAAATTTATGAATGAAATCGGTACATTTAAATTTATATTTATATCAACAATAACAATTAAATATCAAAATAGGAGAATATAAGTAACAGAAAAATATCATTTGCTGCTAATACTTAGTGGCAGAAAATATCCTTCCTTTACTGCTTTAAAATATCACAAATTTTTTAATGATGGTACACTTAAATTTATAATTATAATTTTATATCAAGCAGGTATCAAAAATATCCTTTATTGCTAATACTTATAACAGGAAAATATTCTACTGCTCATAAAATTTTTAATGAATCAAATTGGTACATTTAGATTTATAATTATAAATTTTATCAAGCAATAACAGATAAATATCAAACAATAAAAGAATATCTAGTAACAGGAAAATATCTTTTGCTCCTTAAAAATAATCCAGGTAAAAAAAGTAATTTTAGATGTACGGCAAACAATTATATTGTTAAAGAAGATATTCTTTATAGAAAAATAAAGAAGATAAATGTGATCACAAAATAATAATTTCTATTTATTTATTAGCTTTAGTAATAATGGATGAAGCAGAGAAACAAAGGGTAATATCTATTATTCACCAATATCCCTAGAATCTAAAGCTATTGGTGCCCACCTTGGCATTAATAAAACTCAACTTAACTCTGAAAGGTATTTATTATGGTGTTAATTTTGTGTTCATAGATATTGGTGGCCAAAATTATTTCAAGACACTATTGATTTTATAAAATCATGTGATAGATGTCAGAAGGCCAATACAAGATTTTCTAAAATTTCTTCTACTTTGAATCCAATAGATGTACCACCTCTTCCATGGGCTCAAATAGAAATTGATCTTTGCAGCCTGCCCACTTCAGAAGAAGGCTACACATGTATTGCAATTGCCTCTGATTATTTCACAAAATGGGTTGAGGCAGAACTTATGAAATCAAAGACAGCTGAAGAGACTTGTAAATTTATTTATGGTCTGATTTGCCGCCATGGCTGCGCAATTGTAAATCAAATTATATAAATATATATCGGTTAAAAAAATGTGCATTTATGATAATTTATAAACTTTTGATTTTAAACAATATAGATACAAATCAATGATCAAGAGAGTTTGTGAATAAAATGGCCACGAGATTACATAAAATGACAGGGACGGAGCAACGCATTTCCAGTGCATATCATCCTCAAGCTAATGGGTTGACAGAAAGGATTATTCGTACTATTCAAAACTTAATGTTTAAGGTTTTGAGTGATGATCAAACACTATGGCCTAGGGTTCTTCCGGGGGTATTATTTGCAATGCAAACCAGTGTCCACAAATCTACAGGATTCATCCCATTTTATATGATGTATGGTAGGAACGCAAAGCTGCCATCAGAAATTCGAAAATTGAGCCAGATATTGTTAAGGAAATCAATAATAATATTGAGAATGACTTTGAAGAGAGTGAATTATTAGAAAGAATAATGAGCCTATCAGTCGTATGGAAAAGGGCAAAAGAAAATATTGTAGCCCAAGATAGACAAAAAAGGGATTATCAAAAAAGGCAAAAGGATAAAATCCCTTATGAAGTCGGGCAACAGGTCCTGATCTGGAACTCATGACGTGCGGATAGAAAGGGTGGAAAAATGTCCTAATCGTTGCTTGAGCAAAGAGATCACAGGCAGCGAGGATCACCATGCAATTATAAGGGAATCTATAATCTCATATATGATGCTGTTGGAAAATAATGATATTTTTACTGATTTTATGGGGAAGGACATAATAAAACATTTGGTTGATACAAAAAAACATCAACTTGGAACGTGGGCGTATGAATTAGTTATCGTAGCATTTGCTATTTTCCAGACGCCAATTATTATTTATTGTAAAAATGGAAATGAAATATATTACATATTCTGCATTATCAAAAATGGACTGTATAAAAATATTAATTTAAATATATATTTGATAAATGCATCTTCAGATCATTTTAATCGTATTATAGTGTAATATACACTCAATTTTTTGTGATAATTATGTTTCCTTTTTGGATATATTTTCTTTTTATAATATTTTTCTTGTTTTTTTGAAATAAAATTATGTATATCCTTTTTATTTAAATAGTATTAAGAAATCAGCCAGTTTTAATATTATTGCAATAAAATATATATATATACAAACAAAAATAGTTGTTTAAGTTTTAAAGAATAATTTAAACATTAAGATTTGATTTTAAACTTAGTTTTATATCTGTATAAAAAATTTTGTATTCCATAAATATAAGTGTTAAATTTTAATCAGCTAAAAATATAATTATATATACATCTAATAAATAAAATGACGATTTTAAGAGACCAAGAGGAAATGATTAATCAGAGTGATAGATAGTGATTGAGATGCTTTGACATAGTGTTGTTAAACGGCTCAATTTGAACCGATTTTTAAAACGGCTAACTCAATATTATAGCCAGAAAAATATTACACAATACTGAAGATTTTGGTCATAGATAGAATAAAGATTTATACATCTATTAGCGAAGTCTCCAGGCTTAGGCAATATTTTTCTGGCTAAAATATTGAGTTAGCCGTTTTTAAAAATCGCCTCAAATCGAGCCGTTTAACAACACTACTTTGACATAATAGAAAACCTTATTTGTTTGTGATTAGCTTACTTTTTTTATATTAAAATTTTAAGGCTTGAGATTCCAATAATACGATATATGAAGTAAATTTGTATACATTTTATTAATTTAAAATTTTCTGCAATAATTATATATACATCTAATAAATAAAATGACGATTTTAAGAAGCCAAGAGGAAATGATTAGAGTGAGTGATTGAGATCCTTTGACGTAATAGAAACCCTTATTTGTTTGTGATTAGCTTACTTTTGTCTATTAAAATTTTAAGGCTTGAGATTTCAATAATATGATATATGAAGAAAACTTGTATATATTAAACAAATAAAATTTATATAGGATATTAAGAATTGTAAAATAAATAAACTCCCTTAAAAAATTATATAAAAGAATAGAAAATCATTTATATAATCATTTAAATCTATTTTAAATAAATTTTTACAAATCGAAAATGGCCGCCAATATTTTTGAAGCGATGAAAAATATATATAATAAAAAATATTTTATAATTTTAATGGCCGCCATTATATTTGAAGCGATGAAGAATATATATAATAAAAAATATATTTTAATGGCCGCCAATATATTTGAAGCGATGAATAAATATATAATAATATTTATTTTAAAATTTTAATGGCCCCCAATATATTTGAAGCGATGAATAAATATATAATAATAAATATTTTAAAATTTTAATGGCCCCCAATATATTTGAAACGATGAAAAATATATAATGAATAGATATTTTACAATTTTAATGGCCGCCGATATATTTGAAGCGATGAAAACATCTCTTAAAAATCAATACGGTATTGATTCTACAATACCAAAATATCACTACGGTATTGATTCTACAATGATAATATCAATACGGTATTGAAACTACAATGAGTATTGATTTCACAATCCTACACCGGGAATGAAGCGGAATTTAAGATAGGGCAGACAGTATGGGCTATATTTGGTAGTAATAAGAAATGGGAATCCGGGGTGATCGTGGAGAACATGGGACAAAAATTAAATCAGTGAAATTCACCGACGGAAGAGAGGGATTACGGCATCAGGATCATTTGAAGAGGGGCGTGGAACCCGGGAGGTTACGATCGGGAGTATGAATAGGGGAATATACTTGATCAAAAATTCATGGTAAAGAAATATTCATTTTAGTATGGTGCGAAATATATCCGGGAAAAATTGAAGGGGGCAGTTAAGCCAGAGGTGGGGTAGCTCAATACTAAGGTGATTGATAATAATAATAAAAATAGTGGGGTGATTGATAATAATAATAATAAGGGAATCAACCATATAATGGTTGATGGGTCAAAATAGTTAATGGATTGTACAAATGGTAAATGAAGCCAGGTCGAACTAAGATAATTTCTACGGTAAATCGACAATAGCAACACACAAAGGGAAAAAATTCAAGGAACTAACCACCATATAAATTCGTGAAAACACCATAAAGGAACGAGAATTATGCCGGGTGAGAGGTGAAATGCGAAGTTGGGTTTCAATTAGTGGGGGCGTGTTATGTGTATCGTGTTAGCGAGGAGTCACTTTGTATAATAAATGGGTATTAATATTTTTTTTGATTTTTTTGCGCATTCATTCTTTCAATTTTTATTAGTGATTAATATTTTTTTTTTTGCGCATTCATTCTTGTGATATATATTATAATAAAAATGCTATTTTTAAAATTAGAAAAAATTATTATTTTTTTTGGTTTATTATTATGCATTAATTAAATAGATATATATATATAGAGGAAAAAATAAATAAAATGATTATTGCGTTTTTATATTTTATTTTAAAAAATTCAGTCATACATTTCTGTTTTATTGTAAAAAAAAGGGGGGAAATATATTGAACTCGCTACAAGTAAGAACATATTTTACTTTGAAAAACATTAATTATAATTGCATTAATATTTAGTATTTAAATCATAAATAGTATAATTTTGACATTTAAAGTATTTAGTATTGGACTTTTTAAAATAGATCTATGAAACTTTTTATAGACTTGACAAAAAAGTGCCACTACCTTGTGTAGAGAGAGATACTCACATGTGTATGGACAAGCTCACGTGACGAAATAATGAAAAAATTCCAAATAAATTCGAGCATAATCATATTACGGATTGTGCTCAAATGGGGTCACGAGTATTGTTAACGAAATTAAGCGTATAGCGAAAACATCCATCGATACTCACAGTATGATTATCTAGGAGATATCGACAAATCTATATGAATCCATTGTAATGAAGATTCCTAACTCCAACCATATTAATTTTTATTCGTTCAGTTCAACAAGCTTTAAAGAGACCTCAAATACGGATTCCATATACCGAATAATTATCAAGTAATAGGCCAATCCTTTTGAATCTTAAAAACTTTAAAAAAAAGATTGGTAAAATATGGCCCTTAATTTCGCAATAAATAATTAAATTGGCGATTATTGTTAGGTGTTATACAAGAAAAAAAAGGATAGATTAATTACATTAATTATATCTATTATTTTAATAATTTTATGGATGTCAAAATATGCTTTGTGTTTTGCATTATAATTTATAATTACGAAAAAAATTTGAAAAAAGGCTAGTGTCCAGTTATAGATCAACATAATGGGAACACGTCTAGCCTCATTTTTAAATATATAAAAATAAATGAGGGTCTTTATTTTGTCAAATATTAGTATTTTTAATTTTCTAAAAAAACGACTTAATCTAATTATTAAAAAAATTAAGGATTAAATTTCATATATTTTTAAAATACGAAATTTTTTAAATAGCATGTGACGTGTTTTAGAGTTATTAAAATTTAAAAACGCTACGTTAAATAAATATATAAACGTCAATTCGGCTGGTTCTGGTTCTCTGGTTTTTTGAAAAGGTCTAAACTTGCTAAATGAGTTACAATATAATAAGATAGTCTAAAGAATTTCCTTAGAGAAATAAAGATCCGGTGGAATTTTACCAAAAGGTAACAAATTTATGGTTTCCGATATTTTTAAAATATAAAAACATTAATGATGAACTCCTTATTAGAAAGTAAATGAATAAGTAGCAAAGAATTTTAATACTCTATATTAATTATATCAACCATTATGTTTACTTTATTTTTATTCATTATTATTCATACATTCTGTGTCTAAAATATAATTCAGAAATGCAATAATTTAACTCAAATTCATATCATATAATATCTTCAAAACTGTACAATTAGGGTAATTTGCAATTTTAACATAATTTTTGTGATATGCTGCTGCAATAAATATAGTAAGTGTAAGGTTTGTATTACCATTAGATATACCATAAGTGCCGCTAAATAAAATTCTCTCCCGCGCGAAGGAAGTGACCAAAGATTCTATAAAAATCACGTGAAATGAATAAAATTAAAAATTCTGCTAAATAGTCATAAATCTTAAAATTTCATAAAATCTTTAGTTATTCACGGGATTAATAAAAAAAGTTAAATAAAAATAGGCATACATTCGCGATATTGCATTCGCGATGATACATTCGCAATAATGCATTCGCGATGATACATTCGCAATAATGCATTCGCGATAATACATACACGATAATGCTTTCGCGTTATTGCATTCGCGATAATACATTCACGATAATGCATTCGCGCTAATACATATGCTATGATGCATTAGCGATAATTTGTATGCGGTAATGTATTCGCTGTAATGTCTTCGTTTTAATATATTTGCCATGATGCATTCGCGGTAATACATTTACTATAATGCATGCGCGATATTTCGCTATACTAAAAACCCCGCCTAGTTAAGCCGGATTAAAACATGGAAGAACAGTTTAGAAAATCGTATACATTTTGCAATTTTATAATTTAATCCACATGACAGCAGATTTTATATTGGGAACTAGTAAAGAATTAAGTGAAAGGTTTGCCTAGCATAAAATATATCAGAAATACTGTTAAAATTAAAGAATTAAAAATAACCTTTCCTGAAAGAACAGAAACCATTTAACTTAATTTGTGTATTATTTGTGTACTTAATAAAAGTTTTTCATTTTATAAATTTACAATCGAATAAAAATAATTGCTATAATCTAGATTTTTTAGCAAATATTATATTTTTTAGATAAAAATAAATTGATAAAATTAGTATTTATATTTAAGAATAATTCAAAATATATATCATTTTATATAATAACCTTTATTATTAATAATATTATATAAGCTCTAAGATAATGTATATTTAAATGCTAATTTAAAAATTGAAGGAGCTTTTTATTTCAAAAATTATTAATAAGAGTAATAAGTAATAACTATTTCCATTTTCTCTATATTAAAAATATTTATTTAAAGAATTAGGCCAAATGTCGTGCTAATTTAAAGGTAAGTTTGTATTTTCTCTAGATATAAGATGAACAAAGTTAGTCAAGATCTAAGGGATAATGATGTGGAAAATCTTAAAATATCTCAAAATTTATCATATTGGGAACATTTAGGGGGTAATAAGCAAGGCATCGCACCTTTAAAATCGCAGGATATTGACACATACTTTTTCTTAAATAAAATTTCTATTGGTAGACCCATAAAAAAGGTAAAATTAAGATATCAAACTACAATTTAATAAATATTCTAGGATTTTGCTAATTCAAATGTAAATTTTATGGAAAATTTATTATCAAAAAATAGTTTAATGTTAAATGATTTTATTATAAATAATGATATTCCAAAAAACCATTATGATACTCCAATGGAGGTAAAATTATTAGCATATCTATTAACTTCATTTATAGTTTTATAAGTCAATGTTAATATTGCCAAAAATTAATTTATCATCTTTGTTAAATCCTTACAAGTAATTTATTAGCCTTACAAATTTAATGTATATGATTTTAGAGAATATTCTTATATGATTCATAATATGAAAACTCAAACATTTGAGCCAATTAAAAAAGAATTTGAAAAAATTTGCATAGATGCTCAAAACATTAAATTAGATTATTCTCAAGTTAATATGATCATTAATGCATTACATCATGATTGTGAATCTATTAAATTGGACAAGGTATATTAAAAATTTATAAAGTGAATCAGATATTTTATAAATAATAACTCATAGGAGTATCAGGGGGGGGGCACTATTAGATAATTTTTTTCCCCATAAATTTTATTGGAGATCTTTATGTCCACTTATTATAGGCCTTTGGCTATATTAATTTTTTATAAAAACAATTTTGAGTTTTCACTTTTTTAAAAATTAGAAATTTTTTGAATTATAGTCATTATTTTAAAAAGTAACTTACTAAATTTTCCTTCAAATTCTTACTCATAATGATATATTGTATACATTTTTTGGAGAGAGGGGGTTGGGGGATAAAACAATATTTACAAGAACAGGCAAATTTGTGATGCCCCATCCCTCCCCATTGTTTACATTACTGATAATTGTTATATTAATATATTATTGATTGTGTTGCAAACTAGAAATTGACTCTAACTAGCCCTAAGATTTTTAAAAAGTTTTTAGCCCAAAATATTTTTACACAATTTATATCGTTTTAGCTCAGCTTGATTATGAATAACAAATAATTTTTCAATAAGACTACCCTAGAGCTGGCATCAGTCATTAAGGTGAATAATAGAAAAGGAAAATTTCTGAATCATTTGATAATTCATAATATTTATATATCATTTCTTATTTAGAAAAAGTACCAAGATTTATTGGATCACATTGATAAAATATTGGCGGTTTTTGAACGAGTTGATAACATGCAAGAAGTATAAATCATATATATATATACACCATACTTGGTATAGATTGTAGGTTGGCAGGTTTTAACATGCCTGTCCACCCTTTGCAAGGGGAATTATCCAATCATTATTTGGTTTAAAAATTTTGATTGATTACATGCTTTTATTATTTTAATATATTTTTTACTTAGGCTTATAAAATATGCTTTACATTTAAAAAATATAAGCCTGCCTCTTGCCCATGAATATTTAAAACCCATCCATTCATTTAAAAATTTTTTTTTATCCTGCTTACACAAAGTAAGATGAGTGGATTAGCACCTATTGCAAATTTCTAATGTAGATATTAAAAAAGGCTTATAATCTTCTAATTTAATTGTTGTCTCTTAAATAAGAAATTTAGATAATTATAAACTTTTTTTAAAGTTTTTGTGATGTGATTCACTAGCAATTATAATTATAACAGAAACACCTAATTTTTTAATAATATTTTAGCGATTGATTGAAACAGAGAGTTTGCCATTGGGCTATGAAAGCTGTATTAGTATGTTTGACCAAATATCTAAAGACATGAGATTTTTACGTTCCAAAGTAATATTAATATATTTAATGTAATTGTCCTAATTAAAATTTTATTACACCTGTTTATTTTTTCACCCACTACACATATTATTGATCATATACAAATTAATATATATTTAACTAAACAGTATTTAAATTTTGACGTCCTAGCTACTATTTTTTTGGAGATATTTAGGTCAAAGTATTAATGGTTGTGACTTGAACTAACGCCCATTATATTTAGTAAAAAAAACTAGAATTAGCACCCATGATTATTAATAATTTCATCACATGACAATTCATTTTCACACGATAACATGCAATATTTAAAATGTGTTTTGATGCTTCCATTTTTTTAAAAAAGATAACTAATTTTTATGTTCCTTTTATCTTATTAATTTATAATAATAGGAGAAAGAACCACAAAAGTAATAGTTTTCTTAATTATTTTCACAGTATCAGAGTTGTTAAGGAGCAGCGCTGCACTTTTTCAAAAACACCTGGATAACCCTCCTTTTAAAAATCAGGAGCGAGAACGGGAATTAGCTCCTTTTAGGGCTGGAGTGGAGGAGCGCCACTCCGCTCTTTTAAATTTAATGTATAAATAAAATTATTTTTTTAATATTAATAAATTTATTTAATTTATTAATTTAAATTCAATAAAAATGAAATTTTATATCAAATTTTTATTTCTTTTTATATTGAAAATTTCTTGGAAAATCTTGTAAGTTATATTAATATTCATTTTATATATATATATGATAAAATAGTTTTTGATATTATCAGACATCATAGAAGAGGAAATCGAAATAAAAAATATATTATTTTTTTAAATAGCTATATTGCAGATATTCAAATGTTTATAATGATGAAAATATTATTGCTGCTCTATCCTGCATTCAAATTAAATTGGGAATGAATAAAATGGGCACAAAATATGGAACTAAAATACAAATAAATTAATTTTTTAAGAAAACAAATTTCTGATGCAAAAATAACTACTAGTTCACGGGAACCCTGCAATGATTTGGAAGATTTTTTTCGATTCCATGAAATTGATCATCTTTAAATGATGATATCAAAATTACTATTTTTGTTAAATTTCCTGAATTAAAAAATATTATTATAAAATACAATACCCCACTTCCCTCTAGTGTTCGTGTTGAACGCCTGTTAAGTATTGCTAAACAGGTTTTAGTGAAGAAGTGTGGTTGTTTGCTAAAATTTATTACTTTTAAAAGATAATAAAAGACTAGAGATATTTTGATATATTATTTTATATAAAGAAAACTTTTTTGATAAAAAAATATGATTTTGTTTTGTTACTTTCTAAAAAAAATGAAAATCAAAGGGGCAGCTATCGAGTGGTGCTCCATTACTTGGAACGGGAGCTAGCTCCTTTTGAGAAGGTAGGAACAGGAGCTATCTACTTTTAAAAAGGAGCGTTAATCCTCAGTATTATGTAACTTATAAATATTTATAATTATATTTAAAATTTTTGGGCCATTCCATGTTGAATCGATCAAAAAAGGCACATAATAAACTTGGACTTTATTAAATGAATTTAATTCAGATATTATTTTATTATGAAAAAACGTAAAATGAAATTATATCAAAATTTATCTAAAAACAGTACAGATACCTCTAAAATAATATCTAGATACAGATACTTTTTATAAAAGTGTATCTAGATATAGATGCCACATTTTTGTATCTTGAAACTTTAACAGCTTTGTAATATAATTTAATTAATCAAAGCAATATATATTTTTTAATTACCTTTTTGAAATTTCTAAGTTAATAATTTCACAATACTAATGATATTATACATTTTAAAATACAACTTCTTTTACAAAAAACTATATTTTTGTTTTTATAAACCTCTAGTAAAAAAACAAAAATTAATCATTTATATATTTTACGTGATGCGTGATAAAAACCTCCTCTACTGGATACGGCAGAGCTACGCTAGGTGTTATTTCCTAAAACTTGATATTAAAATAAGGGGAAGTTATATGAGGAGCCTTTAAATCTTTGTGGGCAGGCCGCACGTACTTGTACGCACAATAGTCCGATGAGCTGTGATTTAAATGTCTATAGGTTATGATAAAAAGAGTTGGGCAAAGAGAAAGTCCATACCCGATGATCGCACATATATATATATTTACTTCAAGAGCTGATTTTAGATGTCTATGTTAAATCGGTAATCTGTTGGTATTGATGTTAGTTTTATAAATAAATTGAAATTCCTGTTGTCATGTTAACCATCTAAAACATATATAATTAAATAAATAATTTATAACTTTTTAATATTGCTATTCCAATTGAAATTCCCAATCCATTTTTTTACACCGGGAAAACCAGTGGCTAACTTTAACCAAATATAATTATACCCAAAAATAAAATATTACTCGATATTTATAAAATAAAATGACCAAAATTTTATTGTGTTAAATAAAACAATTATAGCGACAAAATAATTAGATAATTTAACAAATCACAACATGTATTATAATATTTTTATAATAATAAAGAATCTGTAACAGATATTTATGCTAAATTAAATTTTGAGGTTGGATGGTTTGAAAAATGAAAATTAAATATTGCATAAATATTATGTCTTTTAGATTCTTTAATATATCAGAATAAATACAAAAACATTTTAAATAATATTAAAACGATTTATTATAATGAATGCGGAAATGTTGCATTTTTTTAAATACAGATATTGATTGGTCTTAGTGATATTTTCTTAAATTTTTAAAAAAATCAGAAAGCTCATTATTTTTTAAAGGATTTCAAACTTTAAAATGAGGTTAATTGGGCAGCCACATTAACGAAAAATTGGAAATATTTTGAAAAAATTAAATGATAATTCTGTAGTTTTAGGTGGATCTATAATAGAATGACAATCATTAACCATAAAAATAGGTCTTTTTTATACTTTGACCCTTGATATCTCCAAAAGTATAAGAGCTAGGTTACTAAAATTTGAACATAGCTTTAGTTACGTGTACCTTCGTTTTTATATAAAATTTGACTCAAAATATCAATTCAATGAAAATCTTATTTTATGAATGACCCTAATTTTTAATCTTACCTAACTAAAGTTTATAATTAAAAAAAACAAGAAAATCGATTGGATTTAAGATCAATTTTTTTAAAAAAAAGACATTTTAAATAGTGGAATGAATTAATATTCTAAATTTGTTATATTTATTTGTGATTTTTGTAATGAAATTACAATCCCACAAGGGTGGATATTTAAAAATATATATTTATATTTACATAAATAATTAGACGAGCTATAAGGATTCTCCTATATACCTTGCCAAAAGTTGGAAGCAAGCTAACAAAATATTGAACATAATCAAAAGTAGGGTCTTCAAAATAATTGATGACGCATTTAAAGCGATTGATGTAACAAATGCCGATATTGTAACAACAACTGAAGATCATCTTAACAGCTGTAATGACTCGGATAAGTCTTATTTCTATAATTCGGATGTTAGTATTTATGTAATATGATGCATTTAATTATAATCAGGATAAATTATGAAGTTTTAACAATTCTTATTATCAAATAAGGAATTTACATTTTAATATATTTTTCAAACTACCAAATTTTAGGATAGGCTCTTAATCGCTAGATCAAAAATCGATAAAAATTGGGAATCTGGATGATATTTCCCTCATTTTTAACGATTGTTTAAAAACTCAATTTAAATACAAATGTTTACTTCACTATCATCTATTAATTTTAAATTTACTTTAAAAAATTTCTAAGAGATATAAGCGATATTCCTAATTTTTAGCGATTTAGAACGGGAACATCCACAAAATATTTACGGATCCGATAGTTATATATTTTTAAATTATTGTCATAAATAAATCAATTGCAAAAAAAATAATTAAACTGCTAAATGGGCAAATCTAGCACTTTGAAATTTTCCTTTTTTCATGGACCAGGTGATTTTTGGTACGTTATCAAGAAGGATTAAGTGCTTATTTTTATTCCCTAAGATTTAATTATATTTAAAAATTTTTGTTGCAAATAATATAATAAACAAATATTTCATTATTAGTTACTCTTTCTTTTAAAATAATTCTATTTTTATTAGACATTGCATAAAAATTATTGTATATAATTATAATATACGATCATATATAACCAAAAACAATGATAATAATTGTATCGGATTTAAATATCGCCCTTGATCCAATATTTAATTATAACTACCGCCCTAATCATTTGATAAATAAAATGCGCGAAATCTATCTGGATTTTTTTTTAGTTTTAATATATAGTGGGGAAGGGGCTACTTGGGCTAAATGATGGATAATTGAATTCACGGGCCTTTTTGCGTCTTTTTTTATTTTTGCATTTAAATTGAAAATTTTAAAATATTATGTCTTATTAAAGTTTGATGGAGAAGATGGGTATATTCGAGTGATATAATTTTATTTATCAAAATATATAATAATATAGGTATTAAGATTAATTTAACAAAAAAATTATTCAATTAGTCCCAGTTTCTTTCACCCCTATACGTCATTATTCCTGTAAGTTTAATTTATATCTGATGACTACATTTATTTTTATATTTTCTTTAACCCAAATGACTTGAAGCCCATTTTCAAAGATACTTTTAATTCGGACGACGCCTTCGTTCGGTTTTACGCTAAATTCAAGATTTTGATAACGGATAGATGCAAAAATTTTATTCGTTATCTAGAAAACTATAAATATCCCAAGAAATACGAAAATGAAATGGCCTCCGCAAAAATTACTACTCTCGTCGAACGATTGGATATAATTAAGGAGTAAGTTTTTTCCTCTTTGATGTTGCTGTCAATTGGGTATGATTTAAGGAAAAATATAGCTTTATATTTAGCAGAGTAATAATTTCAGACTATTCTATATGAAAAAAAATCAGAAATTTATTTTTATAATAGAGGAACAAAGAATTTATTAAATATTTTAAATTATTAGTAATTATTTAAAATCGCTTGTGGAAATGGGTGGTTTAATATTTTTTTTAAACAATACTAAAATTGTATATAACATATTATTTACAATAAAAAAATAGATAAATAAATATAAAATTGCTTTGCAAAAGATTATGGGGAGGTAATAAACCTAAATATTAATGCGGATTTAATTAAATTTCATCTTTTATGGATCAAATATTAGCGAATTCTTTTTTATTTATAAAATAATTTTCCCTTTCATTAACTTTTAGAATCGGTTCTATACTAAACGATTGCAAGCTTCATTATCTTTCAAAACGCGAAAAATTGTTGTTTCCTATTATACAGAATACCATGTACGATTTGATGCTAAAACACACCTTTGATCATTGCAATTTGGTAAATCTACGCCATTATAATATTTAAAGAAATTATGTGAAAAGTGGGTTAATAGTAAGGCTTACATTTATAGTAAACGCGACTCGCTTAAGCAATGCGAAAAATTTTTGCCAAGCTAATAATAGGTTTAATAAATAATACTGGGCCCGATGATAATCGCCACAGTTGTTTACGTATATTTCAAAAAGTATAATCGTGAATCAGCTGTGATTTTGCTAGCGATTAATTTCACATTGCTTAAGCGATCGCGCTTACTCTTAACACAGAATAACCTTTCATTCAAAGTTAGCGGAATTTCATTCATAGGATAAAATTAACATATGGTAATTCGCAAACGAATTTATATTAATTAAATGGTTTTAATTAAATATTATTTATTTACAAAATGATTATAATGAAGAGAAAATGAAACAACATTTATACTAATAAAAGGAAAGAGGGTGAGTTTTGCATCCTTTTCTAAAACTCCTATTGAACGGCAAATTCCATAATTATGCACGAATGACAAATATTTATTTTTTCTATCTATAATTATTTTTTATAACTTGAAGTTTTTATTTAGATATTTAGTTACTGAATGTAGCTATCCCAATTTATCTTATTTTTTCAAAATAAGGGTTTCAGTAATCCAAAAAATTATTGTGACTACATGCCAGGCTATATGGCAGTCTTTAGTGAGAATACATATCACCTCCTACTCTTGCAGATTTTAAGAGGATATCCTTGGAGTATGAGAGAAAATGGAATCTTTTATAATTGTATGGGTAGTATTGATGG
This sequence comes from Gordionus sp. m RMFG-2023, assembly GCF_954871325.1. Taxonomy (NCBI): domain Eukaryota; kingdom Metazoa; phylum Nematomorpha; class Gordioida; order Chordodea; family Parachordodidae; genus Gordionus; species Gordionus sp. m RMFG-2023. Next base: position 69,116,782 of record NC_088775.1, read on the forward strand.
TAAGCGTTGTATAATAAAGAAGCCACCCAAATCTGGCAGCTTATTCTACAACTACAAGCATTTATTTCTTTGTAATATCATAATTTAATATTATATTCTATTTTTTAATTTGTGCCAATTAAATATTGGCCATATTATAATTAAAACTTTTGAACAAAAATATAAACAATGATAATTACAAAAATACAATATGTGAATTTGATAATTTGGTCCATTGATCTATCAAGGATTCTCTATTTAGTTGTCAAAAATAGCGAAACTACATTCCATTTGTATGCGTATACGTGAAATTCTATAATTATAAAATTCCTTTTGGGGTCAAATTACCTATATAATATAAAATATAGAAAAACAAATTATTAATAAGTTTTTAAGAGGAAAATGTTAATTTTTTGATAATAAAAACTGACCATTATTTAATAGCTAAAACTACCCAAAGAATAGTTTAATATACGGTATAAATTGTGTACATTAGTTAATATTATACTATACTTTTATAAGACTTTAAAACAAAGACTTTAAAGGATAGGCATCGTCAGCCACAAAAAAATTTGGCAAAATTAAGCTGAAATTTGCTAACTTTTTGGGAGTGGAAATTGAATATTTTCATTTTCAATCATTTTGGAGTTGGCCAAAACTTCACCATGATTCTGATATATCATTCAATATCTTAGATTGATGTAGGATACATTATCCCAAATTTGTTTTTATATTTAAAGCGTTAACTAAATGAAACTCGGGGAAATTTTTAATATTTTTTTTAAAAAAATATTTTGTTTTATTTGTTTTTAATATTTAAAAAAAAAATTTTTATAAAAAAAATAATAAATATGCGATTGTTTGGATATTGGTGGAAATTTTTTGACGTAATAATAATTCAAAGCTTCATTACTTAAAAGTTTTAAGAATTCCATATTTTTTTCTTGTGAAAATTTTCACAATTCTTTAATTTTTTAATAATGGAAAAGGTGTGCTATATTAAATGCTACTAAGTTAGGACTATAATTTTTTTTGTTAAAATTTTAAATAGAGTATATTATTTAAAAAATTTAAAAAGGCGTGTGCGATATTGGATGCTACTAAGTTAGGACTATTAAATCAAATAGTAGATAATTAAGTAATTTCTTTGAATAAACATTGTTGACAAGCGGGGATGCTAGCTTGATTTGTACGTTAGAATTTATAGGAACTCGTCGGGATTTATCTCAATATAAAGAATTTTTAAATATAAGATTTTAAAACGATTCTTTATTTACAAAAGTTAACTGATAAAAACTAATATATTTTTTATATACAAAGTAAATCCATTATCTAAAATTGTATAACATATAAAATCACGTTATCCAATTTACAACATATAATATATTATTACAATATAATATATCGTTACTAAAAAAATGATCGCCTTAAATCTACTAAAATAAAAAAGTAATTAAAATATAAAGTTACAAACATGTAACATGCAACACTTCCAAAAAAAATAATCAGAGAAAAATAGTATTGGGGAAGAAATGTAATGGGAATTAATCTTGAAAAATAATAATATAAAAAATGGGGAAAGTAGGGAAAGAACTTGCTTGGCAATCGAGAGATATCTTAAGTAAGGATAATACAATCAAAAGTACAAACAAAATGATGCTTTATCGATCTTTGAGAAAGTAAAAATAAAGTAGGGAACTATAAAAAAAATTATAGAGAATCCTTATCATGTATGTCCAAGGGAAATATTTCTCCATTTTTTAAATGCAATCAATATTAACATATTTTAATTTAATACTACAAAAGGAAATAATATATCATGTTAACAATATCTTGTATTTTAATTTTTATATACAATCATGATTACAAAAAGTAGGGGTACATAATAATTTTTATAAAATAGAGGAATATATAAATTGGGAAAATTATATCATTAAATTGATGGGAATTAGGAGTACTGTCTATATATTTTCAAAAAAATATACAATAGACATAATATATATAGGAAATAGTACATCATTATGTTAATAAAATAAGGAACTATGAGGGCTATATATATTGGGAAAATTATATCTATAAGTTGATCAAGTATTTAAAAAAATACATTGGACTTAATATATATATAGGGAAGAGTATATCATTATGTTAATAAAATAGAGAACTAGAAGGGCTATATATCTTGGGACAAAACGTATATTGCATCGTATATAATATATAGAAAATAGTATATCATTATGTTAACACAATAGGGAACTAGGAGGACACTATATATATATTAAAAAATTAAAAAATATATATATAATACTTTATACATATTTGAACAACAAAACAAATATATTGTTGATATGCAAAATACAAAAAAATATCTAACTGAAAATTTAATGAATATTAAGTGAATAAATGAAAATTCAATTAAAAACCTCTAAGATCTATGTAAACAATCATTATTTTATTATCTATCTGAATCTCCCATATGACATTACTAATTCTCCCACTGACGATTCCCACACGCCACTCTTGATTGTTACCCACTTTTACTAACACAGAGTTGCCTAAAGTTAACTCTCTAAAATTTATTCTTTTCAATTTAGGTCTACAATCACAGTCATTGTCTTTTAAAAAACTCCACTTCCATCTCAATTCCCTTCCGAATAATATAAAGCTGGGGATGATTTAGTTACCGAATGTGTAGTATTACGATAATTTAATAAAACATCTAAACTTATCATCCCAGCCACCTAATTTATGAATCATATTTTTTGCTGAGCGTACCGCTCTTTCTGCCATACCATTTGAAGAAGGATGGTATGCAGAGTACAAATATGTGTTATACCTTTTTTTATTAAAAAGTTTTTAAAATCAAAAGAGCTAAAAGATGGTTCATTGTCGGATATCAACTCTACTGGATCACAAAATCTTGAAAATATATTATTTGAAACCATAATAGCGGTAAACGAATTAATGTTCTTAACCTTAATAATCTCCAGCCAGCAAGAGTACCCATCAATCATAATCCGTAAAATTTTTTAATCGGACCAAAAAAATTTACATATACTCGGTACCATGGCTTGTTCGGTTGTACCCAATAATTTTATTTAACTTTCGGTAATTTAGGCGCATTAACCATACACATGTTACACCTAAAAACCATTTCTTTAATATCTTTATTCACTCCAGGCCACCAAATCTAACATCCTAAGCAACCCAATATGACCCTCATGTAGCACTTTAAGAAAATCTTTTCTTAGACTTTGAGGAACAACAATTTGTTCTCCCTTTCAACAACTTTCCCAAAGCCTTATATACTTTAATCTGCGAATAGTCTCCACCTTCATTCAAAACAAATTTCTTAACTCTGATTAATTCTGATCTATCAAAGTTTCTTTTCTTATCAACTCTAAATTTAATTATTATTACATCATTCTCATGATTATCAACTTTAAAAAAACAAATTACATCTTCCTTAATTAACCTTGATAAACCACCAGAAATAATTTGATCTTTACCCCTCCTATAATTAATATCAAAATCAAATCCGGCTAAACAAAAAGCCCATTTCTGTAACCTTGGAGACATATTGTAAAGCTTAACCGGATCTGATCCAAACAAATTTACCAGAGGTTTATGATCCGTAAAAATTTTAAATTTCATCTCCACTACATATTCTCTCCATTTCTTAACAGCCAAAACAACAGATAATCCTTCTTTCAAAATAATAGAATATCTTTTTTCAGCACCAGCCCATGCTTTGGGCATAAATTCAATTGGCCTTTCATGACCATCTTCTTCAACTTGAAACAAAACTGCACCCATGCCCTTATTAGAAGCATCAGTTGAAATAAACAAATTTTTACTTCTATCATAATGAGCAAGAACTGGTACATTGCATAATCTTTCTCTAATTTCACAAAAACTAGATCTTTCATTTATACACCAATAAAATTTTTTACCTCTTTTAAGCAAGATGCCAATTTAGAAAAACTTTCTATAAATCTCGAATAATAATTCATAAGACCTAACCAAGAATGCTATTCATCCTTATTCTTAGGTTTAGTCATGTACCTATCGGATGAATCTTTCCTTTGATTGGCAGTATTCTCTTGTCACTTATTAAGTAACCTAAATATTTAATACTATCTTTGTAAAATTCACTTTTTTAATATTTCCAATCAACCCAAATTCCATTATTCTTTCACAATCTTCTTAATTTATTAAAATGATCTTTATCCTTTACCAAAAATTAACAAATCATCTAAATAATAAATAACCCCGTTAATGTCAGAAAAAATTTCATGGTCTTTTGAAAAAGCAGTTGACACTGTTAGTCCAAAGGGTAACCTGTTAAATTGAAATAGACCCTTGTAGGTTGAAATGGTCAAAAATTTGGAAGTTTCTTTAGAAACAGGAATTTGCAAATATGCCGAGGAAAAATCTATTTTCGAGAATATTTTTCCATTTCCTACTTCCGCAATTATATCACTTATTTTTGGAAGAGGATATTCAACCTTTTCTAATTGTGGATTTACAGTGACTCTAAAATCAGCACAAACTCTCAGCATTATCTTTTTTTTAACCAATACTAAAGGAGTGGCCCATTGAGAAAATCTAACAGGGGTTATTATACCCTGTTGAAGCCATTGTTCTATTGTGACCTCTAATTCTTCTTCTAATATAAAAGGCACTCTCCTGGCTTTCAAAAATCTTGGTTTAAAATCATGCTTTAACAAAATATCAATTTTAAATTTTTAACTTTGCCAATTTTACTATTAAAAACACAATTGAACCTTTTAATTAATCTATTAATATCAAAACTCGCTTCAACAAACCCTTCTTCCGTAAATATCGACTGAATAACCATTTTATCTTTATAAAATTTATCATTATTTATACAAGGATTGTCAAAAGTTAAAAAATTTATCCTATCACCTATATCTAGTTTATTAATAGTGTTAATATCAAAGTTGAATTAAACTATGTCAAATTCTTTGATCCAGTCTTGACCACATAAAGGTGGTCCTTCCCCTTCCAAAACATAAAAATCTAAATATTTTATCGTATTAAAATATTTAACCTTACAATTACTGACTTGACCAATGACTGTGATCAACGAACCTTCATATGAGAATAATTTTCTCGAATAACTTTTCAACTCAACATCTTCATAATTGGCCAGCTTTTCAAAATCTTTGATGGGCAAGGATGTCACTGGAGAACCAGTGTCTATCATAAAAGAAAAATTGAGATTATTAAGTTGTATGTCAATCATAAATCATTAATAAAGTTAATCTTATTTCTTGGCCTAAGATTGTAAGGTGTTTGAACCATTTCTTGTTTTTTGAAGTTTTTGTTGCTGTTGTTAGCCTTAAAATTATGCTTGTTTTCTTTCCAAGACGAGCAGCCTTGCCAATTTGCTCCATCATTTCTTCTCCAAGAATCTTTCTCTGCAAAGGTTTGATTATTATTTATCTCCATAGACTGACATTTGACCACAATATCCTCAATATCGTTAAGATCTGTTGTGTTTTCTTCTATCAATCTTGTTTTAAGTTTTTCATTACGACAATTAATCATAAACTTAACCGCTATTAATTCCGAATTAAGCCCAGAACCACAACCTTTCAGTCTGTCTAAATATTCTCTCGAAGATTCAAGTCTGTCAGGTTTAGCATTGAACAATTCAAAAATGCGTGTAATTTTGTTTTTTTCAACCTTTTTTTGTATCAAATCTTTCATTTATTGATAAGATAAACTATGTATTCTTTGTAGCTTCATCAACGATGTTCTCCGCTATGAATTTGAGATCCAATGTTTTAAGTAGAACCTTGACCTTTATATGCCCCTAGCCTCCACCATGTTGACAAGCGGGGATGTTAGCTTGACTTTTACGTTAGAAGGAACTCGTCGGGATTTATCTCAATATAAAGAATTTAATTTAAATATAAGATTTCAAAATGATTCTTTATTTACAAAAGTTAACTGATAAAAAATAATATATCTTATTTTTTTTATATACAACGTAAATCCATTATCTAAAATTTTATAACATATAAAATCACATTATCCAATTTACAACATATATATATTATTACAATATAATATATCGTTACTAAAAATATGATCGCCTTAAACCTTCTAAAATAAAAAATTATATTAAAATATAAAGTTACAAACATGTAACAAACATGTAACAAACATAATATATAAACTGACAATATATAGGTATATATAGACCGGCCGGCCGCCGACCTTTTTGGTTACGCCGAAAACGCCGCCGCAGAAATTCCTTTCATATTTCATACCTTTTTATTCTAATAATTGGTCAACATCACTGTTGTAATTTTTTTAATGTCAATTAGGATTTTTATGAATTTTTATTTTATACTATTTTAAAATCATAATTATATTGACGTCATTATAGAATTTAATCAATCATCTAAAATTCCAAAAGTTACCATAATTTTACATATTTTTAAAATGGATGCATCTACATTTAATAATTCTATAAATAATTTTAGTATCCTAACTCTGGATAATAAAAAATCCATAGTCTGGAAATTTTGCAAAAGAATTAGAGAAATTATTACTGCTCTAAGATATAAAACTGCAGAGGTTGAATTTGAATTCGAGGAATATCAAAGAAAATGCCTAAGTACAATAGATTTAACATTGATGATCTCCTTGAATTTAACTTCAATCCAGCGGTAGAGAAAATTTTTTCACTAGGTGTGCTAGTCGCCGGAATGCAAAAAATTTTTTGACGAGTCTGGAAAGATTGGGAAGTTCACTCTTTTTTTCTCTCCAAAAATTTATAACGTCCATATCTTGTGAATTTCTTCCAAGAAAACTGTGGCATTCTTGTTCTAAATCACCTAACTTGGAATCATAATTTATATTTGTTGAATGTTTTGCCAATTTTGTCAAATAACTTGAATTTAATAATTCATCCTCATTAGCTATATTTACTACCTGATTATCATCATTCTCTATAAGTTTAATATGTTTTATTATAAATTCTGAAGCTGAGCAATTTTGCTCTATTTAATAATTTGACACAATTGCCAATTTTTAAAATCTTGAATCTAAAAGAGAATCCAATACCTAGATAATTTAAAAAAATAAATAAAAGAATATACTTATATAATACTACTTGCAGATTACAACCCGGAAATCGTAACGCAAGTTTTTTTTAGTGTATTTTCCTTAAGTGAAATAATTTCAGAACTATCACTATCATTTACTGTTAAATGTATTTCAATTTCACTTCTAAAAAGTAACGCCAAGTTTAAAATAGGCCCTTTTTATACTGAACGAAATTCGACAGTTTCTTTAAATTTTGAAAGAAATGCTAATAGTTCTTCTACCAGATCAGATTCATAATTTAAGAAAGTGCTTCCCAATTCTTTTCAAAACATTATTAATTAAATCCTTATTTAATCCAGATATGCTTTCTAGCATAATTAATATACTATGCCAGCGTGTTGGGCTTGGGACATTTAATTTTAAGGTTTTCATATACGTGGAATTATTGTTATTATTATTATCATTGGAATTGCCAATTTATAAACGGTCAAGATCTAACATGTCTGATGTTAAATCTATTGTACTTAGACATTTTCTTTGATATTCCTCGAATTCAAATTCAACCTCTGCAGTTTTATATCTTAGAGCAGTAATAATTTCTCTAATTCTTTTGCAAAAAATTTCCAGACTATGGATTTTTTATTATCCAGAGTTTGTATACTAAAATTATTTATAGAATTATTAAATGTAGATTCATCCATTTTAAAAATATATAAAATTATGGTAACTTTTGGAATTTTAGATTTTTGATTGATTGAATTCTATAATGAAAAAGTTCATCAAAATCCTGATGACATTAAAAAATTACAAAAGTTATGTTGACCAATTATTAGAATAAAAAGTAAAATATGAAAGAAATTTCTGCGCCGGCGTGATTTTCTTAAATGGTAGCGTTTTTGGCGTAACGAAAAAAGGTCGGCTGCCGGCCAACGGCCGTCTAGCGCACAAATCCAGGTATTGGCTTCTATTTTAGATCCAAGATTTCAAAAATTGACAATTGTGTCAAAGTATTTAATAGAGCAAAATTGTTCAGCTTCAGAATTTATAATAAAACCTCTTAAACTTATAGAGAATGATGGTAATCAGGTAGTAAATATAGCTAATGAGGATCAAGATGAATTATTAAATTTAAGTTATTTGACAAAATTGGCAAATAAACATTCAACAAATATAAATTATGATTCCAAGTTAGGTGACTTAGAACAAGAATGCCACAGTTTTCTTGGAAAACGATATTCACAAGATATGGACGTCTAAATTTTTGAGAGAAAAGAAGAGTAAACTTCCCATTCTTTTCAAGCTCGCCAAAAAATTCTTTGCATTCGGGTGACTAGCACACCTAGTGAAAGAGTTTTCTTTACCGCTGGATTGACGTTAAATTCAAGGGAATCATTATTATCCCGATAATTTAAATTAAATAATTTTTATACATGATAATTATAAAATTACGAAATCGATTTTGGATTTATAATGAGTTTTCTATTAAATAAATATTAAAAAATATGCCGAGATATCTGTAGAGTAGTGTATATTCGTTTTTTTTAAAAAATAATAAGCAATTAAAAAAATTTATGTTATAAAAATTTATAACTGCGCCGATTTTGTTGACGGCGGCTAAAAATAATTTTTTGAAAATTGCGCCGGCCGCCTATAGTTTTGTCGGCGCACAGTAGATATATACAATTTTAAGGAAAAACATAAATACTTATATATATAAAATTATATCATTTAAAAATTTAATTAATTCACTTAAATTTGACAATTTTTAATATTACGAAAATAAGAATATTCACATATATATAAATGAGTGGAAGATTTTCTTCCAGTTCTGGGGAATTAAAAAAATTCTTATTGCATTAAAATCTAAAATTATGCCAATTGAACGAAAAAAGTATGTAATTCTTAAAATTTTTGAGTAATGAAACTTTGAATTATTACATCAAAAAATTTCCACCAATATTCAGACGATCGCATATTTATTATTTTTTTAATAAAAAATTATTTAAAAAATATAAAAATTTTCTCGAATTTCAGTGAGTTACCATTAAAACATAATAATCATAACAACACTACATAAGGCAGTGACAAATCGGTATTTTAAAATCGCCCAAAAAATTCACCGTGATTAGGATCGCAAAATATCGACACGCAAAAATGTGATATGAAATTTTCTTATTTTTCACCGCGAATTCTCGTTCACGCTAACTGTAAATGCAGCTTAACTTGTGTGCTTAAAGATTTATTTAAATAAATAATTTAATGATAAAACCATGTGTTAAAATGATATTCGTGTATTTTGTCTATGCAAATGGAGCCACGATAAATAAATTATGAAAATGAGTCACTACATCTAAAAATAAAAATTATATTTTTTAAAAAAATCTCAATAAAATATTAATTTGCTCATGATTTTTAGGTTAGAAACGCGTGTTCATTTTTCTCCAATCTTTACAACGACGAAATAAATCTTTATCATCATATCTTCAGTATCCGTACGCCAGATTTGAGGTAATTTTATCTTTACGAGTTAAAATGTTATATAATCGGATCCCACCGATTGAATACAAATTTCTTTCAACGAATGTTATATAATATAAAACTCAATTCATTACTCAAAATTACCATTATTTGGTAAGGTATTCTAGTGAGCTTTTATAAATCTATTATTCTCATTTTGATTCTTCAACTATTTTTATTTAAGTGATTATTATTTAAAGAAAGAAAGAAAGAACTTTTAATGAATAAATCAATGAGCAAACTATTAGTGTATATAATGGAATTAACGATGTAGACTAACGCATTTTTAAACTTGTAAAATTATTTTCAGGTATCTTTCCTCACAACAATAGCCACAAATAAATTAAAAAATTTATTTTAGTTTATTTTTTAGATTCTAAAATATTTATGAATTAGTATTTTTTATGTAAACTAACCTTGGAAAAATAAATACCAAAATAAGAGATTTTCTGGAACGAATGTGCTACATATTTTACGAATCGATAAAAACTAGGATAGTCAAAATCAAACATTTAGAGACACTCTCCGAACTCTGTTCCGTTTTGAGGGACGAAATGAACTTTCCTTCTGACATGAGGGAGGAAACGGATAATTATCTTAAAGATGAGCAGAATCATGATATAAGGTTTATTTTAATATTCGGGAAAAGCTCTTAGTAGGTTCATTTATATGAGGATTTTATAGTAGCTATATGGAACAATGCTTCTATTAATTTTTATTGTTTTTTTTTAAATAAACAAAAAGGTCATCGGTATGTAGAAAGAACATTAATTTTTAGATTATAAATGAAATGTTTTTATAATTAGTAATCAGCCCGATGGCAGCAAACCAATCAACGTTTTTGACGAAACGATTTCCAAATTGGTAGGGGACGTGAGGGAAAGATTGGTATTTATAACCCACATCTACGTGCAAAATGACATACGGAATTATGTGCCCTCGCAAGGCGATTTAGCTTATCCTGAGAAACTCAATATGATCAAAGTTTTTTTTGGGAAAATTTGTTCTTTATTTGCCACAGGCGTCAATAAATTTTTTAAGAAAAATTGAAGAGGACGTAGAATAATAATGAATGAAGGAAATGCTATATTATTTGCTTATTATTACATAAACGTATCTGATATAAGGATATAACCGAATCGTTAAAATCGGCTAAATCACTTCACGATATCTCTAGAAATAGCGTTACAATGTCGGAAAGGCTCGATGTATCTCAATTATCCAGTAACAATTATGACACCAGCGATACGGAAAGCGTGATATCAGATAAAACGGCCGTGACTAATTCTACCTTGAATGATAAAATTGGTATATAAAATGAAACCTATAATAGTATTTTTTTAATCCTAATACTTTTTCGAATGCAAAATATCATTGAGATTAAAATTATAATAAATGTTGTACGACATTTTGGCATGTATGAAACATTTTATTATTAGGAAAAAAAATTAAAGATGATAATAAATGTTTTTTAAAAAAATAATCAATAGAAAGATAAGTATAAAAAACTATATATTTTTTCTATATCTTGTAATGACATGAAATAAGGTAAAAATCGAGCGTGTTCTATCTATTCTACTAGGTCCATAATAAGTAACAATTCAACTTACCTAAGCAATACTAGATATTCTAATTCGCCCTACGAATTGTACGGTCTTTGGTACACGACCGTAAGGAGATCCGTCATATGTTTATCCAAACTCAATCGTTGTTTAGATGTAAACTTATTTTTTAAATATTAACTCTTGAGTAAGTGTAAGGGTGTAAAAAATAGCGTGACTAATATCGTGGGGGTTTAATTTAAAACTGTTATAATTTCAATATTTTGCATTAGTAAGAGTCGTGTAACGAAATATATTTTAAGAAAAAACAATAAAATATTCATTTATTATTGTTTTTTTCAATAATATGTATTTATCAATTTTATAGTTTTAAAACATGATGTTTTAAAATATAAATAAAAAGGGAAAATAATATGTTTTTGATATGTAAGATAATAATTTAATATAAAAATAGTAACGTAATAAAAGTCTTTTATAATAATATTGTAAAAAAAATAGTTTTTATGAATATCATTATTTTTAATATCTTTACCTCTCTTTTTTAATATCAATTATCAAATAAATGCCATTATAAATCGTAAATCAAATACTCTAAAATATCGTGACCATAATATTATACAAACAAAAGCACATGATTTATAATAAATTATTACCTTCTTCGAATATGTTAAAAAGCTTCAATATCTGTCTTATAAACTGACAAATACAACACGCCCCCCCCCCTTTCTATATAAAACAGGTTAATGATAGTCAATACCAAGTCAACGTATCTAAATACCAACCAAATTTCCTAAATACCGACCAAAATTTATTAAAATGTAATAAGATCCTTATTATTTAACATATATTATAACGGAATCACGTGGTCGAGTCCTGTCCCCCTATATATCAACCCCCAAAGGACGGAGCTACCAAGTTAGATTTAAAAAAAACATGATTGCTGGGTTCGAACCCATAACCATCGGATTGGTAAGCGACGCTCTTGCCGACCAGGCCACAGAGGTTTTGCAAAAATATCACGATTTTTCAAATATATATTATAAATAAATTTGGTAGTGGCTATCCAAATGAAAAATAAACAAAATACAAATTTGATAGGTAATACCTTAAGGTAGTGACTATCATTAACCTATAAAACAATACGGGTTAGAATAAAACAATTTACAAAAAGTATATAAAATTAAAAACGATTTTTATTACATTATAAAAAACTATCCTTAAATAAACAAGAATAATTATACTTATTATTAAAAAAACAATAATATATCACAAAAATTAATATGAAAAACATAGCATATACAGATCAGTCTATTATCCCTTAATTTAATCCATATAAGGTTAAATTTTATATAAATCAGTTAAAATGCCGGGTTTTGGTTCTTGCACATATCGGAATCTCTGATTTGTATATAATTAATCTCATATTTTCAGCATATAGCCATTTTTTTTAGCCCTAATCAATCACTGAGATCACCTATTAAATGTCTAGTGTTCAATGTATAATTATATATTCTTTTCTGTTTTCGATACAGATATTGTATTTTATTAGAATTCGTCATAAATTTTTTCTATCTATAATAATATAAATTTAAATTTAAAAGTATCTTTGTTGATAAAAATATATAACTTTCGATGATATAATATATAAATAAATCAAAATTTATAGTATAATTATCTAATTTAACGCAATAAAATATTTTATGAAATTCAAAAAAATTTTAAATAAAATTTGAAAGACACGGAAGTTAGAATTTAAAAATTAGATTAATGATTCATTTTCATATGCTCATAATAAGTTAGTATAAATAGGTTTTTTTTAAAAAAAAATGAGTACTTTTATATTTACAAATACAGAAATCGGTTTTTCAAAGTTTATCTCAAGACGTGTTAAACGCTTGCTTGGAATCTCTGACTAAAGCTAGTTCCTTAATTCGAAATAAAAGCGTAATTTTTAAATTAGAAAATGTTCATTTTTTTAAAAAAATTATTTCTTTTCTTTACCATTATTCTCAAGCAGATTTTGTATACCAATTTATCATCGCAATGGTCTCATTCTATTTGATAAGAATATCGAAGCCGATCCGATATATCTAAATTGCGGATAAAAAAATATTTATGTTAAAATATTATTATTTATATCGTCAAATTTTTTTTTTCAAAAAAAAATTAGTAATTATTTTATTCTTTTAAATTGGAATAACTCGTTTATATGTATATTTATTTTTTTTGGTATAAATATTGAATTATTCTATTCCCCATAAAAAATATTTTTCTCAAAATGTTATAACTAAAAATCGAAATGGCTGATACTTGATCGGATTAGCTCTAGTACATTATTATTTAGCTTTGGACGTTATGATATAGATTTTTCATTTTTTTAAAATCAATTTATCAAAAAATATTTTTTTATTGTAAAATCATATTTAGAGCTTGTTAGATTCACAGCTTTTCCTCGTAAAACATTTACTCATACTCCGTGAGCAGATAAACCCTTTCCAGACCCGGTTCGCCCAAAAAGAAATAATCATCGATTTTCCTAATGTAAAAGGTGATTATATATATATAAATATAAAATTTGGTGTAACTTATCTATATTAACTTTCGTTTTTATGAAAATTTTGTTTTTACAGGCATTAGCAAGATAGAAATACTTAGAGGTTGTACCTATTGATTAAAGAATTTTTAAAATAATTTTTGAGCCTCTTTCAAATTGCTTAGTATAAGCAAATCATTAATTACCTTCCTATTTATCGCTTATGAAATACACAAAAATACTTGATTTCATATAAATATTTCTCCCTTCATCATTGTTAAATTCTGATTTCTTTTAAATCAATTTTAAGGGAGGATAATTGAGAGATATATTACAATAATTTATTATAATTCATTTTCTGAGGATTTTTAATTAAAATGTTTAAAAAATGACCTCTAAAGACAATATTATCCCAAATTTTAAGATAATTTAATAGCCTCATTTCATTTTGACATGTATTAGTTATTCGTCAACTCATTTAAAAAATCCACTATCTAATAAACTTTTCCACATTATAAATTAAGACATCATCTCCTCTATCCCCCTCTTTTTTTTAAACCAAAACAATTTATTATTTTATTTTTTTGAAAGAAAATTATTCCATTTTCTACTCAATTAAATACGTCCCAAATTATATTTTTCTTTTACAAAAAAAATTTCTTTTTATCCGCCAATGAAACTCTTCTCCTTTATTCCTTCAAATTTATATTCCAAAATTCAAAGGTAAACAGAATATATCTCCTTTTTAAATAAAATATTTTTAACTACCTCCCACTCTAATATTTTAGTCTCTACTTTATCCTAAATATTCTTTGCAAATCATTACCGTTAAGAATCTCGTTTTTAGAGATGTACCGATACCACTTTTTGGAAGCCGATCCGATCCGATATTCCCGATATTATGTTGATATCGGCCGATTACCGATTCGATAAAGATACCAATGGTTTTAATTAATATACTTTTTATTAGTATAACATCTATGATTTAACTATACCATAACTTATGTAATTTAAATATATTATAATGATCAGTTATAGTTTATATTCAATTTAATTGCAATTCTAAAAGTATATAAAATATTTTTATTGTTAAATCACTTTTATAATAAGTAATAACATTAATCAATATACATAATAAGTAATAAACAAATATTTTATGAAATTTGAAATAAATATTTAAAATAATATTTAACATTAATATATCGAAGATTTCTTTTTAGAAATACCAAAATTTCCAATTTATCAGAGGTCAGCCTGCGGCGATGGTAACTGTCAATATCACCAGAGAGATTATCACACACTTTTATAAACAGAATGCGCAAAAAAATAACAATATGGCAGAATATTTATTAATTAATTATTATTATTAAAAAAATATACATAAAAATGAATTTCGATTTTATTTATAAAAATAAATGATTGATCCGGTAAAAAATATCGGTACATCCTTAGTTTAAAAAAAAAATTTCCTCTCATAGTATTTACCATCAATCTTTATCCCGTGAATATATTTTGCCTCACCTGGAGTCAACTCATTTACCCTCTCATTTTGTTTTATACTTCTCTCCGCCTCCGATTTCTTGTTTCAACCCACTATCGCCCTACTCACTCCATTTGTATTTGACGAACTTCACTTGGAAAAAAGGTTTTCTCTTCATTTGAATTCATCACTCGAACGCTTCGTTATTTTATACGTATCTTTATACCACACCTTCACATAAACATTTTTTTTGCCACTCGCCATTTTCTCCTTTTATCTATAATAACTTCTGTTTTATTACACAATATTGTTTTATGCTTTCATCGTTTCATCAATATTCGCTCTCGCTAATTTAAAATTCTCGCTCCTACATAATTTAATTCAAATTAGCGCACTTCTATACTATTCTTTCTATTCGTCACCTTACTATTCGCTTAAAATTTTAAATATTTGTCTCGCTCATATAAACATATGATGCTCTTTTCTACACTCGAATAAAATAACTTCACTCTCATCATTTACATACCTCTTTATTGATATATTATAATAATGCAAAATTTATCAATTCTTTAAACATTGGCCGCATCATGTACTATTCATCTCTGCGGAAATCAAACAATACTCGTAAAAATTTACATCTCTTTCCCTTCGAGCATTAAACTTCAGAACTACTCTAAATTTTTCCACTTATATATTTTCACTTTCCAACATTTAAATATTTCTCTATTAATATAAATCTCTCCCACACGTATTTTGCTATTGCGTTTTGCGCTCTATACAATATATTTCGTTCAAATATTTTAAATCACATCTATTAAAAATAATATTTTAAAAAAATCCGACCCGGGCAAAATATAAAACCTGGGCTATGCTGGGTCAAATTTTTTACAAAAAATCCGAGTCGAGTTCTGACCTGGCCGAATTTTTTTTTTAAATCTGGGCCGTGAAAATGGTATCTTGGTCTCTGATATATTAAGAGTTTATATTAATATATAAAAATTGATAATATAGCAAAATTATGATCAATTTTTTTATATTTCAGATGCGGCGATAAAGATGTTTCACCATCAAAAATTAGCTTTTCTATCCTTCAAAAACAATGCATTTTTAGAATTCATCTTAAACGTATTACCAAAAATTTTATGTTTATTTAAAAGTTTAAATTACTATTATATTGAGTACATGTTAAAAAATGACATGCATTTTGGTAAACAGAGTTCACCCAGCTTTCACGAAAGGTATTTGGATAGCAGGAAATTGGTGGATGAAAATTTGATAGACATGTGTCAAAGTTTTATTCGTAATGCTTCCTTGCTTATGACAGGAACAATTGACGAATTAATAACACAGGTTTTAACACTTTTTGTTCTTTCTTCAAAGCAAATAACAAATTTAATTTAATGGAATAATTTTATTTTTTTGTTCATAGTTTAAAGTGTTTTTTTCATCCATTTTTTAGGAAAAATATTTACTTAATACTCAATGAGAGAAAAGTAGTAATGGAAAATAGTAGGGCCAGTAACTATTATTCTAAGTTATTCATATTTATGAGGGCTGACCCCATATAGTCATTACGGTAACGGTTAACTCAGTTTCCCAAAAATTTCAGCATATATTGGGTTTAAAAAAATTATTTTTGATTCGATCCCTAATATTAAGCAAACATTATAATTTAGCCAAATCCCTTAATAATATTCGTGCTGTGACCATCCCCACCTGTTGATAGTTGATATTAACAGGTCCTGCTCCTACTTCGAACAAAATGTGTATGAGTCTGGCCCGTTCGTGGCACTTGTTTGGACTATGTAACTGATGATAATTGAAGGATAGAATAGAATATTAATTACAATGTGGAAAGAAAATATATATCATTCAGAATTATAAAGAAAAATTATTTATACAGATATAAGACTTTAGTAGATATTTGCTTACTTATTTCTCTTGTATATTTCTATTTTCTTATCTATAGCTAAGGAAACATCAAAGTTCTCCTCAATCTTTAAATGCCACCCAAAATACCAAGGAATTAAATTATTTAGATAATGGTCATATTGATGATGCTAATATTAAATGTTTGCAAAACTCTCCTACACTACCCGATGGTGAAGAAATGAGGCTTCAAATGTCCACTGCTTATAAAACGTTTAAAGAAAATGCTAAATTCGTCAAAATTAGTTTAGCTTTGTACTTAGCCAACCCCGATACCGAATTTATATTATTCAAACCTTTAAAAGTAGTTATTTATTCATTCTTTCTCACAATAAATTAACAATAAAAAGGAATGGATTAATAAAATTTAACCTTTATAATATCAGATATTAAGATTTTAGCTGTAACTAAGTATACTATTAATGGATAATAATTTTAAAAATGATAATGTTTATGTAGAGTAACACGAAGGGTTGACTTTACCTAGATAACCCATTTGTTAAATGTCACATTTGGGGATTGTTGTTTCTTCCCGATCATAAATTTGGTCTAGTCTTAAATTAATTGAAGCCAAAAAGCACCTAATGATTGCTTCTGGTAGATATATTATAAAATAAAATATTATTATCAAGATGTTTGTAGGTATTGGTTAAAAACATGACATGGGAACGTTCATACACATTCCGGGAACGGAACTTAAGGGAAAGTATGGAACTAAAACGGATTGGAAACGCTGATTTCAGCAAAGTTTTTATAATAATTCCGGAACGTTCCTAAAATTTATATGGGAAATTTTACATATTTATAAATATAAATATATATGGTTCAACTCATTATTTTATTTAGTATTCAAAACATTTTTTTTAAATTAAATTTAAAATAATTTTAACAGTTTTGTTATATCGTATAAATTAAAGCTTTAAATTTTTATAGATAATTGTTTTAAGTTAGCGAATTTTAATTGTTTCAAAAGAATATGACTTAATATAATAAAAGCAGCTTATCGTAAATAATATTTTATTTTGAAATCTATCAAGGAGATTATATATAAACAGAATGTATTCGTTTCCTATTCATTATATATTAAAATAGTATTAATAATTTAATTTCCAAACTATACAAGAAGTTTGATAAACTTAAATCTAAAATAAAGATGTTCTTTTTTAACTACCTAATTAAATTGCAAGCTTATAAAATTTTAGGCAATATTACTATCACTAAATTTTGATTACTGGAAAGAATTACACCACGCATTTAAAAAAACATGATAATTTATATTTAAGATATAATAAAAAAATTTTTTTTAGCCCATCCCTATCCTGAACAATTTTTTTTTATTTGTCCCGAAAAGCCCAACCCGGAATATAACTACTTACTTTTTTCAAAATGTAATGTTACACTAAAAAGACTAGTGCTATCCCTTTTTCCCCCCTCTTCTGACTTTACGACTAAAAATTGTTTTTTTTAAATTTAACTTAAAGATCAATGCTCAAAGATCGTTTTGCAAAATCCGCGACTTTATATGCCAATATTACAGCGATGAAGAGCAGTTAATAATTGCGTGTCCCACTTTTGAGCAGGTATGTATATATATATCATCATATTTTAAACACGAAAAGCGGAATACATTATTTTTTACTTATATTTTACGATAGAGCAAATCAAATTAGATAATTTTTTTTTTAAACATTTGCCATGAAAATACCAATTTTTTTTAAAAAATATAATCTCTTTGCAAGGTATCATTGATTCTTTCTGAAAGTTACAATTAATGGTGAGTCCATCAATTTAATGACACATGAAATGATTGAAAATTGTGATTTATTTTATTTAAATAATATATATTATTTATAAATGAATATACGATATGATTAAAATTTACTATATTATTATATAATATGGGTTATATTATATTTAAAAAAAAGGTATTCATTCAGGCATTGATTTTATATGCTCACGAATTTTTATTATAAAACACACCCTTTTTTAACACAAATTTGAAAATAAATAAAGCATATTAATTTATATAACACTACGACTATTATTATTTAAGAAATTTTATAATGTATTTTGATTTTGTGACACTATAATTATAAAATTATCTTTTTTTAAAAAAATTTAAACAACGGGATGGGGTAAAATTTATAATGGCAATGGTTGGAATAAGTGAAGTTTATGCAATATGATTAACATGTGGAAATAGTTGTTTATTTATATCTAATTTTTTTTAAAACTTATCTCCTTCCAAAAATGTAATTTTTAGTCCTAAAACCATTAACACAATTATTTTATATGATGACTAACCACCCAACTAAAACAGTAGTACTAGTGTTTCGGTCCGGTCTCATTTTAGAAAAAAAGACCGGAACATTGCAAACACTAAGTAGTACTGTCAATGTTAAAAGGTAGCGTACTAGACCCTATAAAATTTCTTCTACCCCTTGGGTTTCCAAATCAATCTGAGTTCACCATTTTAACTAGATTGGAGTGATATAAACCGGGCCGTTAATGTTCTCTACTATAGAATATTATTAATTATTTGGTCTTTTTAATAAAGTCTTCACTGCATACAACCGCTATATTTTGATTGAATGCAGGTGAGGAATAATGTCATGTTTTATGTATATCTAATAATATATATATTTTTTAATGAACTAAGGGTGCAGTGTGTTTATTACTTTTATATATTTGCATTTTAAACATATATTTTTTTTTATTCGGATATCCATAATAATTGAATAAAAAAAATAGCATTTGTAAAAATTTTCTGCGTGTTCATATAAATTAAGAGAACGCGATGTTTTTATCGTATATTTTTCAATTCAAGAAATCCCGCTTTCTTAGCTAAACAGTAGTTTTTTTATTTTATTGATTGTTATTTCTTATAGGGCGAATTAAATGCTCAGTATAATATTCAAAATGCAGAAATAATTAATTTCACGGGTTTAAAATAACTTTATTATGCAGTTTTTCAAAATAAAATTAACTCCTTAAAAATAAAAGTATATTTAACACTCATTTATAATATTATATTGACCCTATTTTCCGTCACCTTTCTTAAGATACCCTCTTGTGAAAGGTTTCATAAAAAAAAATGCCTCATACTGAGGCTTGAAAATTACTAAACTATAATATTGTTTAAATTGATTTGTAGTAATGCTGTAAACATTACTTCAAAAAGGAAACGCGCTACTCATTACATTTGAAAAAAGAAACGCGTTACTTACTCTCTACCTTGTGAAAAAAGAAACGCATTAGTCGCTATTCAAAAAATTTACTCGTACTTATAAAATACTACATAATATATATAAATTTTCTTTACCTATTTTTTTCCCATAGATAATAAAAATAATATATTATAGGAAAGGTCTTTTGTGATAAATTTTATATATTTATAACAATTGATTTTCAAAATTTTGATCAGATAAACCAGCGTGTAGTCAACACAGGTTCAACTTGGGAAGAGGATAGGAGGGTTATTAAATATAATTTTTAATTGAGAGAATTTATTTCAAATATTTTAAGAATCAAATTTTTAAATTTCAGCTGAATTTATGTTTTTATTTTAGATTTGAGCCGCTGGACTCGAGGTTGAAATATTTGAATTAGGGCACAACTAGTCTTACAAAGTGCACACTTGCCCATAATTTTATTGATTTGTATAATATAGAGAATATAAATTAAAATGCCTTGGCTGATTCAATTGAATTGGGAGAGAAAATTTGATTAACAATCGACATAATTCAACAGAAATATAATAAAATAAAAAAAAGAACTTTGGCGGTTTATCTTAACTCGGCATAAATTAGTTATAAAATATATATAAAATAAAATGTTTCTTATGGTGCGCACGAATTGAGCGTTGCAGTACGTTTTTTAACGTGCCTCATATTTGTTTAAATTGAAAGCAGTACGTTTTTCCCTTGTTAAAAATTGAAACATGATTCTAATTTTCATAATTTTATTAAACAAAATGGAGTTTTTTAGTTTGGAAGAATATTTATTAAGAAGACGTACAAACAATTCTATCATGAAGTGAGGGGAAACTTCTAAAATATTCAATCAAGGAATTTATTCAAGGATTTTTTATAAATAAATCATTGTATATGTATTTTTTTTTAATATACACACATCTGTAAATATATATTTATTTGTTTATCCTACCTTAATATATATATATTTAATAATTTATATATTTTAATAAAAATGCTAAATAAATTTTGAATAGTTTGCTTATTTATATATTTTTCAGGACACTAGAAATAGAATAAAATATCTTTAATATGTAAAAATAAATAATTTACAAATAATGTAAATCAAATTTCAAATTTATGATATAATTTAATTAAATATATCTAGATCTGTGCGCCGGTCGGCCTACGCCGAAAACGCCGCCGTTTAAGAAAATTACGCCTAGGCGGCGCACGGCCGGCGCAAAAATTACTTTCATATTTTATACCTTTTTATTCTATAATTGGTCAACATCACTATTGTAATTTTTTTAATGTCAATCAGGATTTTGATGAATTTTTATTTTCTACGATTTTAAAATGATAATTATATTGACGTCATTATAGAATTCAATCAATCAAAAATCTAAAATTCCAAAAATTACCATAATTTTACATATTTTTAAAATGGATGCATCTACATTTAATAATTCTATAAATAATTTTAATATCCTAACTCTGGAAAATAAAAAATCCATAGTCTGGAAATTTTTTGGATACTTACACTTAAAAAGAGATGACAAAACAATTTCCATAAATTCTGACAAATTTTACTGCAATTGTTGCTTAGAAAAGGCTATTGGAGAAGATGATGATTCAAATAAGCCATTTTCACAGTATATTTTTTTTAAATAGTATTTTCTCATATATAGCCAAAAGTTTTACTAAATTAAATTATATTTTTATAAAATTCAAAACTAGCACAGGAAATTTGTTAAAACACTTGACTTCTGAACATAATATTAAAGCAGATACTTCATCAAAATAGCAAGATTTAAAAAAATATTTTATATCCAAACCAAAATTCCAGATAAATTCTAAAACCTCCAAAAAATGGCTTCAAGCAAGAAATTATGTGTTATTATGTTGTGCTGACTTTTTACCTTTCTAATCAATTGATAATATAGGAATGAATTTTGAAGGTATCAAATTTATAGATATATTATTTATAATAATAATAGATCTACCTTTATGTATTTTTTGTTCTATTGAGATAGCATTGGTTATTGAGGAAGATTTATAATAGTTGAATTTTATAGCCATGCTAACAATATTATTACATATAAACATATATGATTTAAATAATATTGGATAATTGCATATTCATTTGTTTTAATCATTTCTGTTTTTGAGCTTTGCAACCCAGAATAAATTTTAACAAATTTATTTTTTGAAAAATTCTCCCTAATTTGTTGTCTAATATATTAAAGATATATGATTTTTTATTATAAATTTCAAAATACTTATTTTAGAAATATCAAGTTATCAATTTTAATTCTGATTTGCCAGACAGGACAACACTAATCCGTATTGCTCTTATGATGTTTACCTATCAATGAAAGCATATGTACAAGATCAAATTAACTATGGGCCAAAATATTGCTCAATTACATTTGATATGTGGACAGATCTATACAGAAGAAGAAACTTTATTACATTTACACTTCATACATATAATAAATGATAATTTTGAAATGATTTACTTTACTTTAGCAACTCATTATATAACCCAAAAACACACAGTTGAGACTATTCTAAATTGATAAAATAGAAGAGGATTTAATTTAAAAAAGAAAAAAATACAAATGGTCACTGCTGGGCCTAATGTTAGAAAAGGTGTTCGATTAGGTGAATATGAACACCACTTATGTTTGGGTCATGGTTTACACAATCTGGTTGCAGTGGATGGTATTAAAAAGGTACCCTTTGTTGAAAATCTCATCAAAAGAATTAGAGAAATTATACTGCTCTAAGATATAAAACTGCAGAGGTTGAATTTGAATTCGAGGAATATCAAAGAAAATGCCTAAGTACAATAGATTTAACATCAGACATGTTAGATCTTGACAGCATTGATCCATACCCGGATACCCGTTTTCATATGGGCAATTCCATTGATAATAACAATAATTCCACGCATATGAATACCTTTAAATTAAATGTCCCAACACGTTGGCATAGTATATTAATTATGCTAGAAAGCATATCTGGATTAAATAAGAATTTAATTAATAATGTTTTGAAGAGAATTGGGAAGCACTTTCTCAAATTATCAAACTATGAATCTGATCTGGTAGAAGAACTATTAGCATTTCTTTCAAAATTTAAAGAAACTGTCGAATTTCTTTCAGTACAAAAGGGGCATACTTTAAATTTGGCGTTACTTTTTAGAAGTGAAATTGAAACACATTTAATAGTAAATGATAGTTCTGAAATCATTTCACTTAAAGAAAATATGCTAAAAAAACTTGCGCTACGATTTCCGGTTTGTAATCTGCAAGTAATAATATATAAGTATATTTTTTATTTAAAATTATCTAGGTATTGGCTTCTCTTTTAAATCCAAGATTTCAAAAATTGACAATTGTGTCAAAGTATTTAATAGAGCAATATTGATCAGCTTCAGAATTTATAATAAAACATCTTTAACTTATAGAGAATGATGATAATCAGGTAGTATATATAGCTAATGACGATCAAGAGGAATTATTAAATTCACGTTATTTGACAAAACTAGCAAATAAACATTCAACAAATATAAATTATGATTCCAAGTTAGGTAATTTAGAACAAGAATGCCACAGTTTTCTTGGAAAACGTTATTCACACGTTCTAAAATTTTGGAGAAAAAAGAAGAGTTAACTTCCCAATCTTTCCAAGCTCGCCAAAAAAATTCTTTGCATTCCGGTGACCAGCACACCTAGTGAAAGAGTTTTCTCTACCGCTGGATTGACGTTAAATTCAATGAGATTACCATTATGTCCCGAAAATTTAAATAAAATAATTTTTATACATGTATAAAATTAAGAAAATCGATTTTAGATTTGAGTTTTCTAATAAATAAATATTAAAAATTTATGTTATAAAAATTTATAACTGCGCCGATTTTGTTGACGGCGGCTAAAAATCGGCACGCCGCTGTCCGTCGATTAGATTTTTTTTTGAAAATTGCGCCAGCCGCCGATAGTTTCGTCGGCGCACAGGTCAGCGCTAAATAAATTTTGAATAGTTACTTATATATATATTTTACAAAATAATTTTAAATTGTCTAATTGTTACATTTAAATATTTATTATTGTAAGTAAGATATATTTTAAAAGGTCACGTTATATATTTTAAAAGGGCGTTATTTGTATATTAACTTTCCGACATGATTATATTATCGAGGTTAATCAAATTGCATATTATTAGAAGTTAAATTGGATAATTATATAAATGTATATATACAAAAGAATTATAAATAAAATTCATTATCGTTTTTTAAACTTTAATCGATTTAATATTTGGCGACGAGGTAAAAGGTCGCGCGGTTTTCGGTCTTTGGTCAAGTTAAATATTATATAGAATTATAATATTTTTTTTTGTTAAAAAAAATAAATAAATTGATTTAGCAATTATGGATAAAAGATGAATGAGATAAATAGGCTACTGACGACTAGACATATAGAATATCCTTAAAATTTTCTATTGATAGAGGAGCAATTGATTTCATTAGATTAAGTCGCGGCCCTACTGAATCCATAATAAAGAATTAAGAATTCGCGATCAATTAATCGCCGGAGAACTATGTTTACTACCCAGATACTAAAGACGAAGACCAACCGTTAAAACTTAAACAAAATTATAGAATTTATGATAAAGACACGATGCAGCTTATTTATGGATTATAGAATTTATGATAAAGGATTGATGCAGCCTATTTAGATTTCCATGGATTATAGAATTTATAATAATGATAAAGGGCACTATCAAAATGATTGATGTAGCCTATTTAGATTTCCATGGATTATAGAATTTATGATATAAAGGCACTATCAAAATGATTGATGCAGCCTATTTGGATTCCATGGATTATAGAATTTATAATAATAGGGCACTATCAATAGATTTCCATGGATTATAGAATTTATGATAATGATAAAGGGCACTATCAAAATGATTGATGCAGCCTATTTAGATTTCCATGGATTATAGAATTTATCAGGGATGCGAACCCGACAAAATTTTTGCCCGGGTTCGGTTCGGGGTATAAAAAAAAAGGTGGGTTCGGTTCAGGTTCGGTTCAGGGAAATATTTTTGAACCCGGGTTTGGTTCGGGTTCGGTTCGGGTTCAAGAATTTTTGAGTTGATAAAAAAAATTCTATATTTAAATCATAATAAAAAACTAGACATAAATTTGATATAAAAAATAAATTTTTTATTTTATTTATAGGCAAATATAGTTAAAAATACAAAGCATATAGTCATGTATCAATTTTAAAAATTTTATTTAGACGTATTAGCATAATATCTTCCGAGAGTTGTTCACTCATCCTCGATCTATGTGGTGAAAGAATGAATTTCAAATGTGAAAAAGATCTTTCAACGCTAACCTATGTTAAATGTATATTTATATGTGAAAATATGATAAATTAACTTGGGTTGCAGGAACAGCAAATAAGATTTTAGATAAAATATATAATTCAGGGTGTTCCAGCTTAGCAGACTCCCAAAAATGCAAAATATTTTCTTTTTTATCTAATCTTTTATAATCGCTAAATCCAGTAATTATTGTAAGGATTTATATTGTTTATATTTAAATATTCCATAAAATAACAATTTTAATATAAATCTAAAATAATTAATTTACTAAGCTTTTAATTAACCTTGTATCTTGGGTCCAGGTATATGGCACCTAAGAGAATTTCGTTCTTTATAAACCTTTCTTCTCTGTTCTTAAGACAAGAATATAGTAATTGAGCAAAATGGTATGGATTTTTTTCCAGTTCGATGCAGCATCTTAACCATGCTGCATAAAAATCTGTCAGTGTTAACTGTTCAGATTGGAATTGTTTGGTTGTGATTTTTAGCGGTTTTAAAATTTCAACAATCGTTATTATCTCTTTCCAATCTTCAGTCAATAAATAATCAGATTGCTCTGAAAAAAAATCTTCGATATTGGGTTTTAGTAAAATCAGCCTTTCTAACATATCATGGGTTGAATGCCATCTGTGGCAATCTAACACAGGCTTAGGGAGTTTCATATTTTTTAATAACTTTTGGTAAGTGGGATGTCTTAATTTTAAATTTAGGCTCCTAGCTTTGGTGATAATTTTATAGCATCTTGAAGTGCCAGCTGAAGTGTGTGAGCTGCACACCGTACACTATAAATCGGATAGGATATAATAGTTGATAAAAAAGTATTTTGTATATCATCAATATCATATTTATATACATTTACATTCATATTTTCCTCATCTGCTGTGGGCTGTTTTATTAATAGTTCTGGATAAATTTTCTTTGTTTATAACCAAATTGAGCCCAGATAGGAGTGGATTTATAATTCTTTGAAATCCCGAATCTTCAATAATTGATAAAGGCCGGCCATTTACAGTAACAAGTTCTAGTATAGAACTCATCAAATCATTAGATGATATATTTATACTTATATGCTTTTTTGGAAAAAAGGTTTCTATATTAATTTTAGGTTTTTTTGCCAATAAAAATTCCTGATATTTGGTTTTTTCATTTAAATAATTTAAATATTCATTGTTGTGATTTCTTTCCAGGTGTCTTTCTAAATTTGACAAGTGATTACCAGACATTTTTACTTTGCAATATGAACATATTATTTTTTTTCTATTGTATTAAGGGTAAAATGTTTATCAAATATGACTTTATCTTTAATCTTAAATCTATAAAAAGAGAACAATTTTTTTAAATAGCAATGATTTCAGAATTAAAAAAGAGATATTTATAAATTTAATTTCATTTATAATATGCACTTCATTAATATCTTGTAAAAATTAATCTGAACCAAAAATAAATGATTAGCATATATAAATTTTAAAATCATTTTAATAAGTTCACAAAAACTGCCCTACATTTAACAATTTTTAAGTTAGATGTTTAGAATTTTTTAAATTAACAATATAATAATTTTTACTTTGATTTGTTAACCATTTTTTTCTAATTAATAATCTTTAAGAATAATAAGATAAAAATTTAAAAATAAATGGCGTAAATTAATTCAATTGTTTAATTTTTTAACACTCCAATAGGAATCGAGAATAAATTAAAAAATGGCATAAATGAATTAAGTTGTTTAAAATTTATTAACACTTCATTTAATTGGAAATTTGAAAATATAATATTTGTATTTACATATATTAATATATGATTTTAAATAATACACTGAACCCGGTTGAACCCGGGTTCAAATAAAATTCTTGGGTTCGGTTCGGGGTTTTGAAAATTTTATAAATGGGGTTCAGGTTCGGTTCGGGTTCAGAGTTTTTTTTTAAAAACCCGGGTTCACTTCTCCGGGTTCGGGTTCGGTTCGAATCCCTGGAATTTATGATATAAAGGGCACTATCAAAATGATTGATGCAGCCTATTTGGATTCCATGGATTATAGAATTTATGATATAAAGGGCACTATCAAAATGATTGATGCAGCCTATTTGGATTCCATGGATTATAGAATTTATAATAATAGGGCACTATCAAAATGATTGATGCAGCCTATTTAGATTTCCATGGATTAAAGAATTTATGATAATGATAAAGGGCACTATCAAAATGATTGATGCAACCTATTTAGATTTCCATGGATTATAGAATTTATGATATAAAAACCACTATCAAAATGATTGATACAGCCTATTAGGATTTCCGGGGATTATAGAATTTGACACATCCTATTTGGATTTTCAGGGATTATAGAATTTGATGTAGAAATTAACATGATCAACAATATAATGATAATGGTAACGTGAATATTGACAAACTATATAGAGTAACCTGGAGGACTCCAATGGTAGTGGTACGTAAAACTTCAGGTGAACTACGATTATGTGGAGAATAATTCTACCAACGTTTGAAGAATTAATCGCAAAAAATAGATCTACAGGGATAACAAGCAAAAATAGAACAATTAGATAAAGATGTCGAAAAACTGGAATCGCCATCACAATCCTGGAAAAGGGAAGAAGAAAAGGAAAAAAAATATATCAAAACCGTATTAAAACATCCCGACCAACTTCGAATAAGGACCATACGTAATCAAATC
This sequence comes from Gordionus sp. m RMFG-2023, assembly GCF_954871325.1. Lineage (NCBI taxonomy): Eukaryota > Metazoa > Nematomorpha > Gordioida > Chordodea > Parachordodidae > Gordionus > Gordionus sp. m RMFG-2023. The sequence continues at coordinate 69,145,142 of NC_088775.1, forward strand.
AATAATAACAATTGAACCAAGTCAAAAAGGGCAAACGGGTTATCCAACAAGGCAAAAAGATTAATAGGTGAACTTGAACTTGGTAAATAAAAAGATTGGGATCTTAACTTGGTAAGAAAGAAGATATGTTACATTTGAATATTTATTATTGTAAGATATATTTTAAAAGGTCACGTTATATATTTTAAAAGGACGTTATTTGTATATTAACTTACCGACATGATTATATTATCGAGGTTAATCAAATTGCATATTATTAGAAGTTAAATTGGATAATTATATAAATGTATATATACAAAAGAATTACAAATAAAATTCATTATCGTTTTTTAAACTTTAATACTAATTTTTAATAAAATAATTTTAATTACATTTTTTAATCTTTAATAATAAAATAAAAATGTACACTGTGTTATTTATTAAAATAATTTTGATTATATTTTTCAGAAATGGACATTAGAAATATGGAATAATATAACTTTATTATATATAAATGGTTTCAGAAAAAAAACAAATCAATTAATTTCATTAAATAAATCTAATGATTTGATATGCAGGTATATCTGCTAAATTTGGAGGTGATGATTCAATTGAGACACTTCATTTTTGAAGAAATATTTGTTTGAATTGCTCATACTTTCCTAATCCTTTGCTATTGTGTGGAGATACAAACTTTAATAAAGTTAAATTTATGGATAAATATATATTTTACTGGCTCTCAGAAGGTAACCTTCATTCTTTCACCCAACAATGCATTTAATTTTAACCCACTTGCCTTTGGTATAATTTTTTTGGGATTAAAACTATCAGTAGTGTTTCTGTCCTTTATTGTTGTCTCCATGAATTTAATGTAATCATACCATCTGTATGAGAGTTGCATACCATCTGTATGAGAGTTGAGCCAAAAGCTCCCGAAGCCTTGCCCAATTTTATCTATGGTCTTTAGAGTTTTTCAACTTCTTTATGCATGATACAGTTCTATCATGCAGTGGAAATTCCATCCCAAAGCTATTATAATACTAATTTGAGTAGTAATGTACAAATTTTTTTAATAACCTTATCATCCCATATTCTAAGATTATAATAATATCAATTATATCCTAAATATAAAATATATTCTAAAATTATATAAAATATCATTTAATATATTCTAAGATTATATAAATATCAATTAATATATTCTAAATGATATAATATTAATTAATATATGAAATAAATTATACTTACAATTTTGTATCCATTTTCAAATTTTAGAGCAATTGCTTTTTTATTAACGCTTGCCTTAAAAAAATTTGCGCTCTACCATCTAAAATGCATTATTAGCTTTTAAAATGGAGCGTTGTATTGTAACGCTCAATTTGTGCTATCAATATATTTTTTCTAAAAAATATAGACCGATTACAACAGTATCAGTGTATTTCTGCTGTATATTAACATGATTTGTCAAAATCTTTACTAGGATTTGAAAATGTGGCATCAGTTTATTTCAGTTATAATTAATTTTTTAAGTTTTTGTTTGTTTAATAGAAAAATCTAATAAGTGAAAGCCGATTTCTATGGACCTTGAGTATCTGTGTTGGCTGAGTTTTAATTTTTATCTATACAAAATTATTCAACTCTAAAGGTTTATTGAATAACTTTTCAATAAATTTTACAAGTAAAGAAAAAATTCTATTTTCTTGAAATTTAATTATTTTTAAAATACTATTACTTTTTGTTCCGTTCTAAGAAATTAATATTTGATTATATTTTAAATTTTCCGTTTGACTCGTGCCCTTCTAAAATAAACCATAATGAATGGGTAAATAAAATTTCAAATTTTTGATTTCTTTAAAAAAAAATTTATAACCAAATTCCTTATTACTTTTTAAAAAATCTAATAAAATCTGCAATAAATTTAATGAAAATTAAAGATTAAAAAAATTTCAAAAGGGTAAAAATTAGGAACAAAAAAAAGATAAAAATATTCATTAGAAATAATTTTTATAAAGTAATATTTATGCGTTATCAATATTTCAAAATTTATTTAAAAAATCAATCAATAATTGCTTATTTCGTAAGAATAATTCTAACTGTGGAGGCAAAAATAATAACACTTACAAGAGCTGGGGGCATTTGTCCTAAACAAATTTTCGAAAGGATATAGTGATAAGTATTTATTGGGGTATTACCTATTACATTTTTGGCGAAATAGGGCAAGACTATTGCTATAAAAATTTATTTAATAATGCAATATTAAACTTATTACAATATACATATATTGCTAAATATCGAATAAATCCAATAGAGAGAAATCAGTCATTTTAAAATAAAGATTTCTTCACTAAATATGGAAATGTTTTATTTTATTTTAACATATCTTTCGAAAATAGTTTTCAAATGCAATACATATTACTTTCTCAATATCAACAATCATTATTTGCATCTATCATGGCAATATATCGAACATATTTAACTATTTTATACACAAAAATAATTAATCGGTTCCGTGTATCAGCAAAAAAAGTGGTATCGATGCATCTCTGGTACATATTTTATAAAACTAAAAAAAAATTTATTTAATTTCTACCAATAAATTTATTACATCAATCTTTTTCATAAATATGATCTGGTTAGGTATAACCTACATGTATTTATGTTCAATGTAATCCAAATTTAATATGGTTGTAAATATAAATTATAAAGTCCAAAAGTAATTTATTACACTAATCGATAATGCATCATGCTCTAATATTATATTGAAAAATTTTAAGAGTGTTTACTAGAAATAATACCCAGGAGACACAGCGATACTTTTGCATAGAAGATTTTATCTAAAAAAATTCATTTTTTTTATTACATAAATATATTATAATAAAATGAAAATAATAAAAATTATGGAATATTAATAATATCGTACATGTTGTGTTTTAATCTTTTATTAACAATATATTATATATGATTATAATAAAATTCTTTTTTTTTTAAAAAAAAATTTTATTTGTAAAATCTTAAAAAATAATTGTATAATACAAATTTTATTTCTCAAATTTACTGTTTCTAAAAAAATAATATTTGTTTGTTCTCAAAGAAGTAGATTCCATTCAACCGTTTCCAATTAGCTTCTTTTTTTCTTGATAAGTAATCATGATTGCGAGATAAATATTGGGAATTAAAAAAATTGCACAATAAATAAAAAAAAGTTATTATAAAAGTAATCGTGAAACACTGGGCTTGACTAAAGGGGGGAGGTGGGGGGGATAGAAAATAATTTTAAGATTTTGTTTTTATTAAATTAGTATTATAATAATGGCTTTTAACAAAAAAATATTTATAATGAGCATACTATTTTAATATTTTTTTAAATGTCATTTTAAAAAAACTACATAAAATTCATGATCCTATTTGCTTACATGTGTTTTATAAAAAAATAATTTTTATATCGTGATATTTATAAATATTAATTAGTATTGGATTTCATAAAGAGTGGCTTTTTTGTCGCCAGATCCTGTTAGTAAGTATTTGTCATCAAAAGATATATCGCAGCTTAATATTGAGGATGTTTCTTTGGCCTAAAGGCAAAAAGAACAATCATTTATATCTACATTATAAAAAATGCTATAACGAAAATTAATAGAGCATCTTTAAAATATTATACATTAAAAAAAATTATGATTGCAAATTTCCTGCTAAAATTGAGATTAAAATTTTTTTATAACGAATACCATATTTGTTACTTGAAATAGGTTAGCTCCGTAAGGTGTTCTCCAGGCGTTGAGTAGATTGTCCTTTCCCGTGCTCAAAAACCATTTACCGTTATTTGAAAATTTTAATGACAAAACACAACTTTCGTGCAAATGCAATTGATATTTGTCGGGTTTTGTATGGTGTATCACTTCCACCACACTATTTTCCATTCTAAAAAAAAACCATGTTTTATCTATGTAAATAATAGGCTTTGGTAAGTGTAAAAAAATATTGTAACACGTTTTATGCAATAAAAAAATATTAGTTTTACCCAACTGCCACCCATTCTCCTGTCGGACAGCATCCCAAAGAAAATATTTGACTATTAAAATCGTATTGCTGCAATTGTTTCCCCTAATAATAATAAAAATAATGATAATTATTTAACATCGTTATTTTTATGTATTAAATCTCTGTTTAAATGTTCTCCCGCGTTTACTATCTAGAATTCTGATTTTATTCCCTCTTTCACTTAAGCATAAACAATTAAAACATTCCCCTTTTAACATTTTCTCGCATTTAAAAGTTTAATTATTTTTTTTTGAGTTTACTGTTATTACTTTTAGCGTAATTTCTCTTAAATCCCATGATCTAACTGTATTGTCGAGTCCTCCAGTCCATAATTTGTTTCCGTCCAATGATGTGTCTATGCAACTTGCTCCGTCGGTATGTCCTTGAAATTGCCTGTAAACAAATTATTGATAAAAAACTATTGAAAAAAGTAATTTAATATTTAGAATTAATATGTTAAGTATTATAAATCATGTGATAATGAAAAAGAATTATTTGAAGAAATAAAAAGTAGCACATGCCTCCCTTACATTTAATTTAAATTTGTTTCACTTAATAGATTATTTTTAAAAAATTAAAGCCTAAATAAGCATATTTAAAAAATAAAAAACAATCCATTTAAATTAAAAACAAAAAATGAGCTCTAGTCATTTTAAAATTATTTTTACTAATCTCCACCCAATTATACTTTTACTAGTTTGAGCATCATGATTCTAAAATAAATTTATTTCCCATTTTATCATTCTGTAATAGAATAAAATAGATAAACATCATTAAACTACCAGAGTAATTGCCGAATAATCTTAAAAAAAATAAAGTTTATGTGCATCCAAGAGATTCTAGTGGGGTAGAGGGGGGGGGGGTGTGGCTTTTTTATTATAATACTTTAAACCTGCTTTTTGAGGGATTTGGCCCGATTTGATTTTTTAAAAATTGGTTTTACAGTTAATTTTTTCAAAAAACCCGATGCCATGTTCGCATTGTATTCATTTTTGGGAGAGGGGAGATGAGACAGTGTATGGAGGTATTTTTATACCTTAAAATGATATTTAAAAAACTGGCAAATATGCCAAGTCGGGTGAAATTTCCTCCCTTTTTGGTTACGCCAATTAATTTATAAGGTCGGAGCGTGGCTGGGTCTAGAACTAATTTTTACAACCACTGGGCTTCAAGAGGCCTCGGTGGAAAAAATTAATTTGGTAGGTTTGTGTCAAGAGTCACTGAAATCTTTTATCCAAATTAAACAAATAATTAAAAACCTAATTAGAGAATTGTTATGAAGATCCCAAACTGCTATATTCCCATCAGAACAACAGCTCAGACATAGTTTGTTATCAGGGCTAATAGCTAAGGCGTAGCATGCTGGGGCAAGGCTATTTAATTCTCCTTTTATTCTTGGTGTGGGCTTAAAAAAATTACAAATTTGCATAATTTAATATATTTGATTTGGTTTAGTATGACCAATCCATTAATTCAAAAAAAAATATTGTTAATAAAATAATAGTGATTTATTATTAAATCTTGCATATAGTTAGAGCGGTGCTGGAATTTGCTGATGGAGGTATTTAACCAGTCAATTTTTTAATATATCATGTGGTAATAAAAATTCTGCCAATCTGCAAGATGCAGTGCACAACTCTAAATATATTTAATTGACGTTATTTTGAAATGATGGACACAATTATATTAACAAACATTACACAATTTAAACTATAACGCATAGCGAATAAAATAGTTTTTTTGGACATTTTATTTAAAACGAATTTTGAACATGAACGATTCATTATTTTGACGAGGACTTTCGTTTTTTAAGTTCATTCAAAAAAAAATTAATTTAAAAATTTTTCTAAAAATTTTTTAAACAAAAGCTATATTTTCTAACTCCTTGTTTCCTTTAAATATTTTTAAGCACGTTTTCCTTTCTGACTAGTATCTATTTTACTCAAATATGGTTTACATTTTATTAGTTTTAAGATTATAAATTATTTTAGGTTTAAGTTTATAAATTATTTTATTGATAGACATGTCTGATAGTTAGGACTTAATAAATATCATTGCTGACTTAATTAATGGTAATTCGATTTTAATTCTTTAAAACAAATATTAAAATTAATGTTATCTAAATATTGGAATAGAGCATGAGCCAATAGTATGCACATCTCATTTAAGAAAGTGAAAAAAAGATAAAATTGGGCTAGTTGACGCCTATAATAACGATAAAATTAGGGCTGTGCCGATCCACATATTTTTCACCGTCCGATCTGATATTTATATTGATTTTTCCCCACCCCCATTTGAACCAAAAGTAATTAAGAAATCAATATTTTTTATTCAAAAAATCGAATTATGCATTTTATTTAATTTTTCTATTAAAAAGTTTACGGATATTGGTAGTAATTAAATGAATTTTTCATTATTCCTCCCCGTGAAATTAGAATTCCGCAGATAACGTATTTTACAAAATAATTTGTCTTTTGTAAAATATTTCCATAATTCAGATACCATATTTAGAAAAATTCTTTCATTTAAAGTATAAATAATAAAATTTGCGTTATTATTTAAAAAGATTTAAAATAAATAAAACTTTGGGGGTTCCCTTTCTATTTTTATAAAAAAAACTTTTAAAATACTATAAATCAATTTTAAAAAATAAATAAAATTTAAGGAGTTTTGTGCATTTGCATTGTTTAAAAAAAAATTATTTAGAAAATATTATTAATGTAAAATAAATATACATAAAATAACAAAAAGAAATAAAAAGATCGGATCGGTTTTTTACATGTATCGGTCCGATCCAATATTTTTGGAAAACGCTAAATATCGGTGCCAATCAGATATTTAATATCGGCACAGCCCTAGATAAAATTATTCAAACTTTAAATTACATGTATAACTTATTGTCAGCGTTAATAGATTGAAAAGCATTGACTAATATAAGTCTATGTTGAAAAGTTAATTAAAAAATGTGTGAAAGCCTCAGAAAAGGGTATTCGAAAATCTCTTTTTTGGACAAAAATTAGGCCGATTATTATCTATCGAAATCTTTTGAAACAAAGATATAAAACATTAATTATATTTTCAAAAAAATTTCCATCACGATATATAACACAGCGATGTCACCCTCAGCTATCGTGGAACGCGCTTTTAACCTACAAAATTCAGTTATAGCTACAAGATTTATCTGCTTATTGAATTAATTTTTATAAAAAAATTCTTAGTAAAAATAGAAAAAAAATTGACAAATCATATATTTTTAAGTCTTATTTTATTGTTTCATATTTTCACATTTTATATTTATTCTATTACAAAATTAAAATATTACAATCAACGTGCCTAGCTTAGTATTATTATATTATCAATTTTTTTATATCAAATATTAAGTGCATATAAAAAAATATATTTAGATATGAATGAACGTGCGCGTTAACAAATTTCAACGCGTTCCTTTTTTAGCAAAGCATTTAGAGCGAGCGCCTTCGATTTTTTGAACGACGAACACAAAAGAATTCGTTTTTAAAAAAATGTTTACCACTAACACAAAATAATTAAAAAATGAAAGATTAATGTTTAAATTTTACCGATCCAATATCCCATATAGTAATAGTGCTGGCCTCTCCACCCACTATCAAAGTTCGTCCATCTGATAACAGTTTGCAAGATCTTATGTAATTTTCTCTATTCTAATTTTATTTTAACATAAAATTATTAAATTTAATATAGCAAAAAAACTTCAATTTAATATATCCTAGTCATATTATCCATAGTTATGCCAATGTAATAATATACCACAAAATATATTTAGAGAAAAAAAAATGAAATATTTCTTTTGGGATAAAATTTGCAATAAGATTCAAAAAAGCAAAAAGTTTTAAAATAATGTAAAGAAGCTGAAAATAAAGAAATATGCTCCACTATTTCATATAACTTCGAAAATAATTTAATAATAAAATTTCGTTAAGATTTATACTTTAAATGATTCGATTTTATTAATATTTTAAGATAAATTATTAAATAATCGTTTATTCGTATTCAAAAAAAAAAAATTATTCGTTTGAATAGATCTGGTAAATTTTATTTTAAATTAGACCTGGTAGAGATATAATTAATGAGAATATTTTAAATCTTACCAAGCATTGTAATTCGTGTATGGGTGTTTTCATGGTTGTGTCTTTCATGTCCCAAATTTTAACAGATCCCTAATATTTTTTGAAAAAAAATTATAAATAAGTGAAATTATAAAAAATATTAAAATAAGTAGGAAATTATTTGATTTTTCTAAAAGCCACCACTTTTATCTTAAAAATTCCTATTATAAATAATTTTTAGTGATTAGTTGCTTTTTTTTAGATAAAAAGGCTTTAAATGATATATTAATTACATATAAATTTGTCAATTTTTTTACCTTTCCCCCAGTATACAAAAACCTAACGGGCTTTGTATGGTTCATTGCTACTGCACACACCACCTCGCCATGATTCAGTGTGTGCAATTGTTTTATGAAAGGTGATTTCGGCAATCCATTACTGTTATTATTTGGTCCATTTTGACAATTAGTGGTAGATGAATTTGTGGGAGGGAGATTAAAATCTTGAGGAAAAGAAACAGGCCTAGGTACAGTGGCCAATATATTATTATTGCCACCTGGTTCTTCATTATCAAGTGGTGGGGTAAGGGTCAAGGAGTGAAAGGCGTACGGCGGGGTTGGTGGTATTTGTTTGACTATAACGCCCTGTGAATGAGACGATGTGGATAATTCGTTTTGATGATGTTGCTGGATATTTAGAGTGGACGAAGGGGGGATAATATGGGGAGCTTGCAGCGACGAAAAGTGAGGCCCATGTGATAAATGGTTATGATGTAGAGAGGCGTTAGGATTCATCATAGGATGTATAGAGTTCATGGGGTGGTTTTGCAAGGGGTGAATCATGTGAGGTGGGCCTTGCAAGTTCTGTAAGTTTTGTAAATTTTGCAAGTTGTTTTGGTGTTGTTGATGATGAAGGAGTAATGAAGGAAAATCGGGGTGGTGGGGAGGGTAGGGTTGGAAAAAATAAGGGGACGAAGGAGGAGGAAGAATATTATGAGGATGGGAAGGGTGTGAATGCAATGCGTGATGATAAGGGTGATTAGGTGGAGAAACAATGGCTGATTGATTGTTACTGAGAGCTTTTGGAATAGGTGAAGGAGTGGCTAGGATTATTTTATTTATGAGGGATAAAAATTATTTTACTAATGTATATGTTAGCGTCAATGAGTTATTTTTTTTTAATTTGAGCTCATTTTAATAAAAAATCGGATTTTACCAGAAATATATTCTATCAAGTTTGTCCTATCTTATGAATTGTAGACAATTTTGCTGTTAACCGAGTTATTTATATTTATATAAAAAATTTATGTAAAATCGAATATAATTAGTGATCTGCATCGGGCCTAATTTTTCAAGCCCGGCCCGGCCCGAAATTTTTTTTAAAAAAGTTTTGCCAGCCCAAATTTATTTAAATATAGAAATTAATATTTATTATTACTTAAAATAAAAGACATATGTTATATAGCGTTTAGTTTCAATAAATTAAATCAAAAATTTTTATTTTATATAAAAAATTCAATATAAAATTCAGAGACCTGCAGAGGTACGATTTGCACGGCCCGGCCCGGTTTTAAATTTTTTAGGCCCGGCCCGGGTATTTTTTTTACGGCCCGGCCCGGATTTAAAAATTTAAGGCCCGGCCCGGATATTTTTTAAAAAAAAAATTTCAGGCTCAGCTCGGAATTTTTTAAAATTATATTCGACCTGGTATATACAAAAATTCACCTATGAGGTATTTTACCATATTTTTCAGCAAGTATTATCGCTTATTATTTAAAAAATACATGTAAAAAGCTAATATTTTGAGAATATTATATTGAATTTATAAAAATTATAAAATTGTTATTTATAAAAATGGATATTTTGAGCATATACTATATTTTATATTGCATTTATAAAAATAAAACTAATATTCATAAAAATGGTAATAATATTTTGAGCATATACTATATTTTATATTGCATTTAAAAATAATAATACTAATATTTAATTTATAAAAATGGAAAATATTTTGAGAATATAATATATTGTATTTAATTTACTATTTAATTTATAAAAAAAAAATAAATCACTATTTAAAAAAAAGCATGTATAATAAATAGTATTTTGAAAATATAATCTAATTGCACAATATTAATATAATTTATTTTATAATATAAATTTTTAACAAAAGAAAATAATTGTATTATATAATATTGTAAAAAAAAATAATGAAAAATGTTGGATTAAAAACTTTCATGACTCAAGGTAAATATAATAAATGCAAAAAATATTTGACAGTTTGCAAACTAAAAAACCAGCATGATTGACGAAACCCTATACTCAAGAAAGATATTAAAAATTCACAAATTATCATGAAGAAAGAGAAGCATATCTACCTTTTCAGGTTGAAGATTACTTCTTCTTTCTTCAAGAATTCTCGTAGTGGAAAAATTCCGCTCACAGCTTGCACTTGAAGCAGGAATTGCCAATTTTGCTAAAATTGGAAATTCGCTTTGATGAGCCGCCCACCACTCTAACAAATTATCCACCTTAAATGTTTTATCTATTATTCATGTAATTATAATATTCATCATCGGGTATTGACATATTACCATAATTACCATCGCCCCATTTGTCATAAAACGATTCAGTTTGTTTAACAACAGTCGTAATTTGACTGGTCAATGGTATTTCATTTACTTCCTGAGCCTCTTGTAATTTAATATAATCTTTTATATAGTTTTCCGTCATTTTGCGATCTGTCCCTGACTACATACGTAATTGCTTGAATTTGGGACAGAAAAAGAGAAATAAAATGATACTTGTGTAAAACAAATTTTTCAATTAAAAAATGCTTTATATTAAGTAAAATCAATTTTATTTCTCCTTTTCGCTTTGAAAGGTATTACAAACTTTAAGAAGTGATTTTGCTTTATTTGATTGTTTTGGTAAAACATATTCTAAAATTTTAGATATGAATTATAAAAAAATATATTAATAATACTTGAATATTGGGGCTTAATTCCTTTATTTGATTGTTTTGGTAAAATATGTTGTAAAAATTTAGATATGAATTATAAAAAAAATATATTAATACTTTGAATAAATTTGCAGGAAATTAATAATTAGATCGATCTGTGGGTTGTTAGGTAGTGTTAACCATCACCCAATATTATATTAATCATAACTATAATATAATATAATCTTAAAACTATTAACTCATAATGTAAAAATTTTTATAAAAAATATTAAGGCCCGGCCCGGGTTTAACAATCTTAGGCCTGGCCCGGATATATTTAAAAAAAAATTTTTAGGCCCGGCCCGGATATGTTTAAAAAAAAATTTTTTAGGCCAGGCCCGGGTATATTTAAAAAATTTAAAATACGGCCCGGCCCTGCCCGGGTTTAGGGCCGGGCCTGCAGGTCTCTGATAAAATTGATAAATTTAGATATATTTAATAAAATTTCCAAGGTCCGACCCGACCTGGCCCGAAATTTTTTAAAAAATATTAAGCCTGGCAAGAAGCCCATTCGGGCCGGGCCTAACTTTGCAGATCTCTAATATAAATTATATTAAGTTTAAAAGTTTATGAAAAATTTGTCTGAAATTCATAGAGTAGGTATTTCAAACATAATGGAATACACTTCCGGTAAAATCAGATTTTAAAATTTTTAAAGACTCGCTCAAAAAATGATTTAAAGTTGAAAAAATAAAACATTACTGGAAAAAACACATTGAGCTAACATATATAATTGTTAAAATAGTTTATATATTAATCAAACTTTTGATTTTTTATAAGAAGAAAAAAAATCAAACCTGAAATATTGGCGGAAAAGGATTTTATTTTTCCCAAAGAACTACTTCGTCCTCCACCACCATTTTCTGAATTTGTATTGTTATTAACGTTTGGTGAATGGGAGGGTGAATTACTATTACCTTTAACATTTAAAAAAGAGATATTTGTTTATTATTCAATTTTAACCATTAATATAAGTTAACACTGAGACAATTTATAGTATTTAAATAAATCTACAGAGTAGTTTGTCTTATTTTAGCCATCTTAGTAACATGCCCTTTTTATTCCTAGAGTAAAAAAATGCTATTTTTAATGTGATTATAAAATTAAATATTTACTAAATGTTTGCTTAAATTGAGGTGGTTACTTAGCTTATAGTCTATAAAAGGCAAATTTCTATATAAAATAGAAGGCATTAATTACCGTTAATAGCAATATTGTTATTTTTGATTTGATTAGTATGATGAATAGAAGTGCCTTTTCTGGCTCCGTTGTTTGAAGCTGGAGAAGATAGGTTGTAGTTGTGGCTATCTTCTGTATCAGGATGTATCTGTGCTCCGCCCTTTTAGAAATAAAAATAATGTTATACTTTTTATGTTTATTTTATCTGTCCAATTTTTTTTAGAGATAGTAAAACTCCAGAAATGAATAGTGATATATTGGATAATCATGTCGTTAATGGAGAAAAGCTTTGTGATAAATTTGGTGGTTTGAATTTGAAACGTTATGAAAATTCTGTATTTCCAACTTTTTTTACCCCAAGCTCGAAGATTATTTCTATATTTTAGGCCTGATCCAGAACAAAATTTTTACATTTAGGTACAAGCCCAATTCAAATTGTAATATACTTAAGGTTAGTTAGTAAAAACCGCCTAAATGGATATAAATATTCAACGAAGTTCTTCCCCCTCAGACAAGTAAAATAGAAAAAGATCTGATACTGATTGTGTCTTGACTAAGATGGTACCCCCTGCGATTTTAATGGCACACTTGATTCATATGCAAATAAAATATACAAAATAACCTTAATATATTGCGCCTAAAAAATATTTCCCGTAATAAATAAACCTCGCTAAGAGAAGGCGAAGTTTTGAATGATCCTCCTACCGTCATATTGTTGCTCTTTTTCTTGCCAGAATGGGCTTCTTTATCTTTATATGACTCATTAGCGGATTCACAGTTTCTAAATCTCTTATGCGAACTGCTATGGTAGTGTTTGTTGTCTTAATATAATTATTTTTAAATTTAAAATTAAAAATGTAGGTATTTTAGAGTAAAGAGTTGTTTAATAATAAACCATATTTTGGGAAAACTTTTAACTCATGTAATTTGAATATCTTTTGGGCCTATGACTTTACTATATTTCCTGTCTTTTATTTACAAAACTTTTCCAAATATTAGTATCTGTTTAATATAATTAAGTATGATCCAAGTGACCCAATTAAGTCACGGAAAATCGAGTGTGTTGAATAATGTTCATATAAATAGCAATAATATTTTTTTCAGATATCATAGCTTATTGTAAAAATATTCTATAATTTAATTTTACGTTTATTAGCGAAAGCTCCCATATTTTCATCCCCATTTATCATGCCTTTGTAATTTCCTTCGTAATTATCTTCACCATCTTTATTTTGAGCTAGTTCGTTGCTAATATTTTCGATTTTTGGAGAGGAGGTTGTAAATGAATCGAGTTTCATTGGCTCTTCTTTTTGATTTTGACAAGATAAATGATTTGCCAAGGTTATGGCAGCGTTGATAGAGTCTTCGTTATCCTATAAATTTATAAATATGTATGTAAATGTACTGAGACTATTTACATCTAATTTTACCTAATAACATGCCTTTTAATATCAACATTTAAAATAAGAGATATTACAGTGTCGTGCATAACATTTTCATATTAATTTATTTGAAAATAAAATTATTTGACTTACATAAAATTAGTGGTTAAACGGCTCATTTTGAGCCGATTTTTTAAAAGGCTAACCAGTATTTTAGCCAGAAAAATAGTGAACAAGTCTCGAGATTTCGATAATATATGTCTAGACCTTTGTTCTTTCTATGAGCAAAATCTTCAGGCTTGCGTAATATTTTTCAGGATGAAATATTGAGTTAGCCATTTTTAAAAATAGGCTCAAAACGAGCGTTTAACAACACTATATAAAATTGTTAAAATAAAATGTTTATATATTCTTATCAATTTTTACAAGTTAAATAATTTTATCTATAAATAAATTTAAAAATATCGTTTTAAATTAAATCTGCACAAAAATGGTAACATTAAATTGGATTAGGTATTTACTGTGCATATAACTAATTTTAAAACGCGATGTTAAAAAATAAATAAATATTTGGTAAAAGAAAAAGGAGGAAATTTGTTATACTTAAACATCAATCAAATATAATATAATATTATCGAATAATTACGATATCGTTGGAAACGTCGACTACCAATTCCTGATCACTCTTGTCGTCTATGTCAGAGGCTTCCTGAATCATATTTTTTTGAAGTCAGTTGTTATTATCTCCAAAGATTAGCCATTATTAAGAAAATTGATTCGAATATACATTTATAATCGTATTCATGAATGAGAATAAGTAATAAACCGTTATAAGTAGTGAAGACTAAGTGTTAGGCAAGAGCTTAATGTAAAAGAATTGGTTAAAATATTTGTAACCGTGGTTTGGTTTAAATAAAAGCGACCTGTGATCTTAACAAATTAACCGAGACTTCCATTTTTAATAAGAAACGTCTTCCAATTTTGAATAGTAGAGAAAAAGTGGGGAAAAAGGTTTTCTACATTTTATTTTTAGAATGCATGGTTATAAAAATATATAACCGATTTAATACGTGGCAAAGTGTCTTCATCAAAGTTATTATTGTTATTAATATTATCTAAATCGCCTTCATTAATGTTATAAAATTCATCCTTAGCTGTTGTGGATGTAAGATTAGTTTCTGCCCCATTGATATTTGAATTGTCAATGACGCTAGAAATTTGGTGCGAAGCTGGGGAGGATTTGCTTACTATGTCTATATGTTAAAAAAAGACTGAACTGTAGTAAATATATCGCATCGCTGAAACAGACTCATTTAAAATGCATAATTTTTGTATTGAAATTATTCAGGTCCAAGTTTAAATTTGAACAAACAAAGGGGGGGGGGGAGTAATTTATATACTTCTTATTTTCAAACGAAAGCTATTTTTGAATGAATAAAAGTATTTTCCGAATATGTATAACCTTATATTAAAAAAATTAAAAGTTATAATATAATTAACCTACAATTGAGATATTTTATAACGTTATTTATGAGAATATTAAAAACCGTTTCCATTGCGTTTGGAAGAAGGGGCATTGAAAGATGAAGGTGTGCTATCTCTCCTTTCCCTTGATTGCAGGGGGGTACAAGAAGATGCCCGGCTATTATTATTACACTGAGCTGTGTTAGAATTATGAGAAGCTGAATCTTTGGTCGAGTTAAGAACTATAATAAAATTTTAGAAAAATAAAAATCCATTAACAAAAAATTCTTAAATAATACAACTAATTACTCAAATACATTACCGTGTTTATCTTTTCTCTTCTTGGTTGGTCCAGATCCAGTATTATTGTTGGGTGCAGCATGTTGCACAGGCGAAGAGCGTCCATATGACGAATTATTACCATGTAACAATACATTGTGATTTTGTATGTTTTGACCGATATTTTGAGAACTATGTCCAAGTTGAACATGGTGATGATTCAACATATGAGGGTGATGAGGATGAGTAGGGTGGTGTGTATGAAGAAGTGAGGGAGGAGGAGGAGGAATAGGAGGGTAGGCTCCAGGATGAACCCCATGTAAAGGGTGAAAAGAACCCGTTCCTGCTAGCAAATGGGGTGGTATCATAGGAGGAATAAGAAGGGAAGGGTGAGGAGCAGGCAGGCTCTTTACATTGTGATTTTCGGAATTTGAATTAGAGCCGTTATTTTGAATTAGGTTATATGATGAAGATGATAGAGAGGGAGTACTATTACGTTTTGAGAGAGGATTACTGTTCGTGTGTGAATGCGAAGTGGCATTATCGCCACCACCGATTTTATTAGTAATCGGGTTGCCAGAATTAGTGGGCCCATTAGGGATGGATAAGGAGGACGGGAGAAAATGATTGGAGGGTGGCTGAGGAGAATCGTCGTTTCTCTATGCAATATTTATATTTTAAATGGTTAGTTGACCTATTTCTTATAAAAACGGAAATTTAGTTAACCAACATTCTAGGTTTTTTTAATAAGGGTGACGAATAACTTATTCATATCTTTTCGAACATATTGGTCTGACGTGACAAATAAATGATTTTGAATTTTAAGAAAAAAGCTAATTAAAAGCAAATAAAAAAATTGCTAAATGGGTTCTTGTCAAGTTTATATATAAAACAAAATAAAGTTTTTATTTGTTACTTGACGATCTTCGTTCACTAAAAAAAATAAAATTATATAATATTTTTTAAAAAACTAAACTATAAATTTAAGAATGAAAACAACTCTCATTGTTTGAACCTTTTTGCCAAAAATGTATTAAACTAAAAATTTACACAATATTGATAAAAAATGTAAAGGTTTATATAAAAATAAGTCATATATCATGGCAATGACTGAAATAACTAAATTAAACAATAAATGTTTTTTTTACTCATGAGATGTTTTTTAGCATTTTCTTCGAAAGCAGCGAGCAGGCCTGGAGGAGGAGGCATAAGGAGGCCTGGATGGGGTGGGGGGAAAGGTAACCCACCCATATTATGGGGGTGCATGGAAGGCATATTTAGAGCGCCCAAGTTTGCTAGGTTGTTGGCAGGGTGATTGCCGGGATTAATGAGGTTAGGGTTGTTCAGGTTAAGTGGGTTGGGATTATTTAGGTTCGCATTAGCAGACAACAAGGGTTGCTGTTGTTGAGCTACAACGGCGTGCATTTGTTGCTTTAGTGAATAAATGGTTTAAAAATTTTAATTATGTATAATAAGAACAATAGTTATGGATATTTAATTAAAATCCCAATTTATGACCTTATCTGGAGATGGAACAATCCAATATTCTATCCGAATGTTTAGTGACAATCCAATATTCTATCCGCATGTTTAGTGAATATACATCTTGAAACTTTATCAAAATTCTTGCTTACAGAAGTAAAAAAATTTAAGACAGGCGTTAATGAATCTGGTCACCCAAAGTCAAATTAAATCATTCCGATTCTTTAAAAAAATCAAAAAGCCCAGGTCAGAACCCGTAAAGGCAGATCCAGGTGAACATATAATTTACCCAAATTGAGAATTTAACATTATATCCACAAAATGAAGTATATATAACTTAAAAATAAGGTTTACTTTTAGGTTTCTGAAAAGTAACACTAAAATAAACAGGGGCCCTTAATATTTTTAATTTATATTAATGTTGTTTTTAAAAATGTGAAAAAGCTCAATAAAATTTAAAACGCATCTTTTACAATTTTTTTCCGCATAAATATTTGGTTATAAAGGTAATAAACAGGCTTGAGTGCGTTTTCGCATGATCAATAAAATAAATTCGCATTTCGCTGAAATACTTCAGCATTGAAAATAGATTAATTTTCTAAATTGTATTTTCCGAAGGAGAATTTTATAGACAACAAAATGATACATTATTCGTAACTTTTTCAACAAATTTTTTTTGATTTAATTAAGATCGACCTTGACATAGGTATATATCCATGATTTTCCTATGAGGTGGGACGGGCAGCATTATGAATTTCTCCATCAATTTATACGTCTTTATGTAGACCTTTGGCTATATTCGATTTTTACAAAAATTCATTTTGGGTTTTCACTTTTTAAAAAATAAAAATGCTTTATTTCTAAAAAGTTTAAATTATAGTCGTTATCTTAAAGTAATTAACTTTTACTAATTACTTTAGAGAGTTTTGAGAGAGAGGGGGTGAAGTGGTAGGGAAAATTTTTTATAGCTTAAAATGATATAAGGTCCATAACTCCGAGTATAGGTGAGCTAGAACTATGAAAGTTAGATTTGAGTAAAATTTACAAACTACTTTACCAAATATACATGACGACACTATAGCCCTATTTTTATATTATTGGGTGCCTTTTATTGTGCTATAAAAATTCAATATGTTTTTATTGATCTTTTATTTCAAATAATTTATAAGAAATCAAAAGGTATAAATTAAACAAACAAGCATTGTGAAATATTTAACGATTTAATTATTATTTTCTTAATGCCACAAGATTAAACATATTTTTTTAAGCTTAAATTATTTACAAAATATTATGCTTTTCTTCAAAAAAATTAATCAAATGTATTTCAATTCCAAGGTGGGGGTTAACACAAGATAGTCTTTGAAATTGAAGGGGGGGGGGGGGTCGGTAGTTGTGACGACGCTATCGTCATTTGAATAAAACTAGAAGGGAATAGTTTTAATTTTATTTACTAAAAAAATTATTTTAAAAATTTACTTTAATTACATTCTATTTTTCACAATGCGTGTGCATAAATACTACTCCTATTTTCAAAGGATATCTAAAAAAAATTCACTCAATAGTTTGTTTTATAACATTTCTCATGGAATAAAATGTTAACAGCTTTAAAATATATTTTTTAATGGAGTCAAAAAAACATTACAAACGGGAATTTTATAAGCAGAACAGGTCACATCTTTAATATTATAATTTAGCCTAAACATTTAATATAATATATAAATCACGAATTTCGAAATATACCCCTATTATCACATTTAGCTCCGACATGGTGACTTGTTTAGCCCTTTCGACAGCCGATGCCACCTGTTGTTGATGCTTTTAAATTTGTGTATAAATATGCAATTATAAAATATACCATGTAATGTATAATTAGATCAAAAATATATCACAAAAACTTAATGAGATAATCAAAATGGTTGTCAAGGTATACACATCATTTTTTGATGCTGTGGTGACCGATGAGTCTTACTATTAAATTTTTTCCTAATCATTTACTATAAATTTTGATATCTTATCCAGCATTGGCCCGTAAAAATGTTTTGAACTTTACAACCCGACCCTATATTCCTTTTCCCGGTGTGCCGACCTCTGGTTTATAACCTTTAATAATTCAACCTTATTTTCTATTGATTTGTATTTTATATTACTATACAATAAATATTTTAATTGAATTATGTTTTAAGAAAAATTGGGGGTGGGGGGATAGTATATTACATTTTTCTAAAAATCTTTCAAAAGGAAAATTTCCGGTAATATTGCAATTGGCAACATAGTTATACTACACTACAAAGCCTAGTAGTAAATTAATTAAATTCATACCATATTAAACAAACAAGGTGGGGTAAAAAAAACAAATTGATATTTTATATCACTATCGACTTTCGGGCTTAAAGCATTTGATAAAAAAATAAGATAAAATCAATATTTGAATTTAAGATAAAGTATGGGTATGAATATAAAATATAATACCGTAGGCCTAGACACGGGCAGGGGTGGACATATTATTCGTCTATTAATTTTTATTATTATTTAGTAGTTTTGTTAAATGGCTCGATTTTCAAAAACGACTAAAGATTTTGCTCACAGATGACAGAAAGGTTTGGACATCTGTTAATGAAATCTCGAGGCTTGAGTAATATTGGCTAAGATCTAAATTTAAAATAGTATAAATCGGGCCATTCAACACTCATTTAAAAATTCTTAGTCGTATAATATTAATAAATAATATTTTTTCGTTTGGCGTATATTGTAATAGAGTGTATACACTATTTTTGGGTATAAATTATTTATATAAGTCATTTTATAATTAAACTAATGAATAAAAGAATAGTTATTAATTATTAACATGAACCTGATTTATGTTTAGGTGATTTCTCAATTTTATTGATAAAGTTTTTTATTTTATTTAAATTGTGTTAATTTTTATAAAATAAAGATATGAATGAATATAAAACATTTATAATTATATCATTAGTCGACCGACTCGGGTAAACCTGATAAATTCCCACTAATCGATAAAAAAAGAAAATTCGTATAAAAATGTCTTTAAGATTACATAACAAATCATCTACATGAATAAAATACATCATATATAATAAAAAATACAGGTTTTAAAATTGTGTTTATAGAATTAACCACTTTATGTTTCTAGCCATAAAATAATAAAACCCATGAAAAAAATGTGTTGCTCCATTATCGCAACTAGTCTCGTTAAACAGCTAGATTTGAGCCTACTGTTAAAAACGCAATATATTCGCCAGAAATATATTACGCAAGTCTGAAAATTTTGCTCATAGGTGGACATCTATTAGCGAAATCTTTAGGTTTGAACAATATTTTTCAGACTAAAATATTGAGTTAGCTGTTTTTAAAAATCGGCTCAAATCGAGCTGTTTGACAACACTAAGCGCAACCAATAATGGGATGGAATCTCCTCTTTTAGCAGTTTCCATATATTATTTTAAACCAAAAAAATTCCCATTACACCCCCACTCCCCAACATTGAATATTGTTAATTTAAAAATAATGTCTATAATAAAAAAAATTGAGTGTAAAAAAATTTTTTTAAAATATAATACTGTCAAAAGCCTTCAAGGAGTGGGCCTAAACTATTTTAAAAAATGACAAAAAAGGCCAACCAAAACCACCTATAAAAAGTTATAATTGGTTTTCTTTTAGTCTGCAACTCATATAATGCCTTAAAATGTTTTTAAATGTTAGAATATAATATAATGTATATTAAAAAATTTCATCTTTCAACTAATGAATAAATTATTTATATTTAACTTTTAAAAGTAAAATGAAATCATATAAATATAAAATTAGCATATTTATGATAAAGTAAGTAATAAAATATATTTTTTTGATATTTTTAAGTCATAAAAAGTTTATTCTTTTTTTAAAAAAAAATTCCTATCAAATTTCTAATTTAACTCCCCTTATTAATATGTAAAAAAAATTTATATTTATATTAATGAGATACAATCAAACATTACATTTAAATATTTAAAATTTATAATTAATTCCAAAACACAATATTTACATATTATAATAATTTTCAATTGCTCATTTATAATTTATATAAAAAAAATGGATCATGAATTATTTTTGTGAATATATAATTATGAATATTAAAATGAAGATGCTTTACCAACATTTCAATATAAATAATAAAATGCATTATACAATGTTTAAAATAAGTTAGTAAAAATAAAGAATAGAAGAAAAAAAAGTTTGAAAGGAAAAGGGAAAGAAAAGTGATTAAAAACATTAATATAAAGTAACATTGATGTTTTTATTTTATAATGTTGGGGATAAAATTAAAATATTATGTATATTTTTTTACAATGTGAAATAATTGTAATAATCATGAATACGTAATGAGTTTGATGAGTAATTTTGCATAAATTTTCTATAATAGTTATTATTTTGTATAAATTTATAAAATGCTATTTGATACATATTTAATGTTATACATGTAAATGTAAGTATAATATGTATGAATAATTTATTTTTATATAGATTATTATTTATGATAATTTTTTATATGCAACAATTATATGCATCATAAAATTTTGTAAAAAATGTGAGTGAAGTAATACATACACAAAACACAAAGAGAAAATTTTGTTTTGTCATTATTTTAAGTCATTGTGTAATGAATGATTGAAGATGAAGAAGGAATAAAAGTTGGAAATTCTTCTTACTAATGTGAGAAAAATAAAAATTGTAAATATTTGTTCAGGAGTTGATAAAATATCGACATTTGACGTCTTATAAAAAAATTTCTTGTAACAGGTTTTTTAAAATATTTAAATACCTTGGTTACAAATATTCATGTTACTCCCCAGCTATAGACTTTATTTACCAGTGCAGAACAGAGAGTCGAACTGTGATGTGTAATGGTTAAGTCCCATTGGAGTTCTTAGTTTAGTTTTAGTTCCATTCAGATTCTTTAAACAGTTTTATCTTGATTCGTTTTGGTTTAGAATGCTGGCGGTTCTTTTCGGTTCGTTCCGACATTTTTTTAAATTAATTGGCCCAAAATGATTTATTAAAGATTAAAGAATTAAGTTGAATTTCGTTATTTTATAACAGAATGAATATGAAATTAGGCAACTTAACAGCATAAATGAATGCTAATAAATTTTAAAATAGTTTTGAACAGATTCGAAAAATTATGACAGCATATTAAGGTATGGCAGTTCTGTTAGATACTTTAGAATAATAACTGTCATGAGCAAAGCATAATAATTAATAGTTAATTGATATCTGAATTTAATACGATTATAATGGCTTAAATAAAATAAAATCTACTTATTAAAAAAACTCAGGAATTTGTGTAGTAGCAAGTAATCCTTTATTTTTCCATAATTTTGACATATATCATAAAAATAATAAGTTTGTTTAAACCAGAAATTATTTGCATTACACGCTAAGTTGAGCATATAACAATAAAAAGAAGAAAGAATTTTTGTCATATTTTAATGAATAAAAGATGTGTATCTTTAACAAATTTGAAAAAAATAAATATATACCAAAATAAATTTATTAAATATCATTAAAAAAAAATTTTAGAGTGTCAAAAAAAAACTTTATAATAATAATAATCTATATTATATCTATCTAATATTTGTGTATTACTATATGGTATTTTCATATTTATCCAATTAAATTATATTAATGTAATAAACCTAGATAAGAGACTGATGGACCCGGCCCCTCTGGAGGCATGATTTTTTAAATCCAGAATAAAGACCCGCCCACTCATGCTTAACTAAAACAAATCTAGGCCCATTCATGTATTTTAAAAAATTTTAGCCACCTTTTCATTAATTAAGAATTCAATAATTGAGTTTATAGATCAAAATTTTTATCTAAAATGATATAGACTCCTTAGTTTCTTTAAAATATGTAAGGAAAGGAGTGATTTTAAAGATTTACATAATTCACGCAAAATTTCTAATCACGCCTTTTTATTTTGGAAATACCCGTCACGTCCATTCACCGTTCGAAATTTAAAATTTATTTACACTGCCAAGGGGATTTTCACGGTCTGTGCTCACCTTTAATTAATTAGCTGCTCTCATTTACAATTATTATTTTAAAAAGCGTGAGTCGGACAAAATTTAAAAAAAACAGGCTAGCCTTGCATTCAGTAAGGGCGGCGAATTCGCGATAACTGCAAATGAGGGGTAAGTTTAGAAGTGATAAAAATAATAAGATTTGAACTATCACCCCCCCCCCCGGAAGGGACAACCAAATTGCCTTTAGAAAAAACACAGTTCTGTTGGATTCGAACCAATCGAATTTTATTTGATTCAATATCACATCATGCAATATTTAACCTTAAACTTATGAATACAGGGTTAAACTTTTATTATACCGCAAAGAGGAATTATGTTATCTAAAACATAATTTGTAAATTTAAGAAGAAAACTAAATATTCCCCATTTTTATAGACAATATTGAATCGGTGTCTAGTGTATGAATCAATGTCGTATGGAATTAAAATCTCGGGGAGGGGGCTTTAAGTTAATAAACATTAGCAGTACTCATTTTATATTTTTATTAGATATCAAAGGGGTCCCTAGTCGTTGGCCAAAAAAAAATTATCATAATCATTTAAAAATGTAGTCCCCGTTTTGAGGGAATTCTGACTCGAGCAATCTGCGGGAAAATCAATAAAAATGGCCATATCTTCTTCAAATTACTTTTATACTGTTAGTTAATATTTTAAAAGATTATATTATATACTTTTTTTTCAGAATAAAAACGGAAAGTAATTAAGTATTCTAAGTCTATATAAAATATATTATTGAATCTTGACAAATAATGATAAATATTCCTTAGTTCACGAAGAAGATATAATTCATTTTTATTATTTATTTATTATAAAAAGAAGAGAAGAAAATGATATTAAAAAAGAAGTTTGAAGAGGCTTAGATGACTAATAAATTATTCAGAAATAAGAATTCCTTTTTTATATTTATTTATAACTTAAAATAGTATTTTTTTTGCATTAAAATTAAATTATTTCTTGCCAAAAAAAAATCAAAAAAATAGGTTTATAAATATTTATATTCTTTTTCCATCTAATTTCTTTTATAGTGTTATTATCATTACTGATATAGATTTTAATTTATGGGTTTGTTGTTAATTCATCTTTTCTAGAAAATAATCATATGTATAATAATAATGAAATGTCCCCGATATTCTATTATGTAAATTGACCATATATCAGTATTCATCTTATAAGGGCGCTGGACCAGATAGTAAATTTTTATTGAAATATAATTTAGTTTTTCTTTATAAAAAAAATAATTTCTACTCTTAAACTATATATTTTTTTTTATAAAAATGATATCCTTTAGGGATAAAGAAAGCAATTGCCATTTAAAAAATAAATTATATAACACATTTAATTAATCTTTTTTTTAAAAAAAAGAATAAGTAATTTGATATTTTTTTATTTAAAAAAATTCTATTGTAAAAACATCGTCAGTTTTTCAATATGATTTATAATTTCCTTTCCTAAACTAAGGAATTTAATTAATTAGTTTTTTTTAAATATAAATTATATATTTGGATTTAAAAGAAAATAATGACTAATATAAGGATTTTATATTTTTTTTCATTGTCTTGAAGCGTTTATTAAATATTAATTAATCAAGATAAAATGTAGACAATTAAAAATTTAAATCAATAAAAAAAATGTAATCATTTGAAATTGAAAATAATATACCCTAATTATTTATTTAATATCTAATAAATTATTAATGATGCACAATTTTTAAAAAAAAAATATATTAATAATTTAAGTATCATAAAATAGACTTGGAAGAATCAAAAATTATATTGTAAAAATGAAAAACACCTTCGTTTTGGGTGGAAAAAGAACTCAATTATGAAAGAAGTAGAAGACTTATAAACGCCATTTTAAAAATAAATTACAATTTTAGATCTAAAAAACAGGTATTAGTCATTAAATATTTGAACAGGTGGCAATATTTCTGATTATTATTTTTTTTAAAAATAAGAGAATTATATAGAAATTTTGTGTAATCAGACAAAAGATTGCGTTATTTTGATGTTCTAAAAATTGACCATTAAAATGGAGTAATTTAATTATAATCACTAACTTTTTGTTAAAAAAGACTAGTGTGCACATATTTATGAAAAATACATTTATGACCTCTCAAGAAATAACACATAAATAACTTCTATTTTTGTTGTAATTTTTAAATTTACATTGTTTTATATATAATGCCTATTAATTTTTTTTAAAACCATTATAATCATTTTTAGGGATTGTACTTCATTTCATATAAATTGCGTTAAATAAAACAAGCCTTTCATATACATATATGTTAGTAAAAATAAGATAAATATATTTAATAACAATGCAATTTAAAGTGAGATTTTACCTCTTGAGATAAGAAGGGTATTATTTGCGCGCATATTGAATTCAGCCTTTTAGCTATCTCCGTCTAAGATATCCATAATTATTTTTATTTTTTTGTAAATAAATTTCATTATGAAAAAACTATATTGTATTCATTGATATATAAAAGTATTTATAAACAACTTTATAAACTACCCCATCCTTAATAGCAATTATCTCTAATTATCCTAATAATTTAAAATATATAAAGGCAATTATTAGTTTAGGCATACATTAAAATTATAATATTTATACAAAATATTCAGTAAATTGTAAAAAAAAAATAAAAAATGGTATTAAAAATTTTAAATGTAATTTTTATTGCCAAAATGAAAATTTGAGAATAATTTATTATCCGTTCGAAGCCTAGTAGCCACAAAAGATAAATAATAAAATAAAAATTACAAAGCCGACCATATTGAAATATAATTTAATAAACCTATAACTATAAAATAAATTTTTATTGCTTAAATGTGAATGCCGAAAAAATTATATTATAAAAATAAAATTAACATATTTGTATTTTAATCTGCAATAAAAAACAGAATTTTTTGCTAATGAAAAGGTTTAGAAAAAATCAAAAAAATTATAAAACCAATACACATCTCAATAAAACGAAAAATTAAAGAAAAAAAAGTTTTATAAAAAAATTTCTAAAGTTTTTTTCCTGAGAGCAATTTTTGGAGAATTTGTTAATGTAGATGGTTTAAGTTCTGCATTGCATGAGAAGGGGAGTGAAATTTTTTTTTGTTCAAACCAGAAAAATTGCATTTTGAAACCTACAAGGAAAATATGTCTATAAGGAAATAAAATATAGCATAATATTCTTTTAAAAACGTATGGATTATCGAAAAAAAGAATCGATATCCCTAATTATTTTAAAAAAATCAAGAACTTCTAATTAAACAGTGAAATCAATCCTTTTAATAGAAAAATTGATAAGAATTCTTAATTGGCAGGAAGATATTGAACTAAATAGGTTAAGATAATGATGTCGTCATCTTTGAAATATTTAAGCAAAAATACATAAATTTTTTATTTCATTTTTAGAACTATAAAAAATTGTTCAAAATAAACAATTTTGTTTAGCTCGTTATGAGCCAAGACATCGAAATCCTGTTGGGGAGGGGGGAACTTGACGGAAATCTCAGATTTGGAAGGATTTTTATTTGGTTCATTTGCAGCCTTTAAATAATGCAATCTAGAATAATAATGAATTAGAGTTGTTAATGCTACTTTTTAAAAGTAGCTACCGCTCCTACCTTCTCAAAAGAAGCTAGCTCCCGCTCCAAGTAATAGAATGGCACTCAATAACCACTCCTTTGATTTTCATTTTTTTTAGAATGTATACGAAACAAAATCATATTTTTTTATCAAAGCCATATTTATATTAAATGATCTATCAAAATATTTATAACCTTAAAGTAATAAATTTTCTAAATTAGAATCTAACAAACATCCACGCCTCTCCCCTAAGACCCTAAGACCTCTTTTGCAATACTAAATAGGCGCTCTACAGGAGGACTAGAGGGAAGCGGGGTATTGTATTTTATAAAGATATTTTTTAATTCAGGGAATTATTCAAATAGTAATTTTGGTATCATTATTTAAAAAATATTTGTCTAATATATTATCTTCCTGATGATCTTCATGGAACCAAAAAAAAATCTTCCAGATCATTTTGTATTTAAAAGAAGGATTTTTTACTTTTAGATGCTTTTTTAGATTGAGGCTGCACACTTTTGAAAATTAAATAGTTTTATTTAAACCCAAAAGGCATTTTGCCCTTAAATTTTGTTTGATCATTTGGATCAACATCTTTTAGAAGTTTAAAATATTTTTGGTATGATGGAAATGGAAATTCGATTTCTTCATCTATGATCTCTAAATCCATAATATCTAAAATTATTTTTTGTTATATATCTATAAAATGAATATTAATATGACTTACAAGATTTTCCAAAAAATTTTCAATATAAAAAGGAAAAACTAGATGTTTAATATTTAAAATGATAATATAAAACTCGGCCAAACATTTAATAATGGATAAATTTAAATAAAATTTCATTTTTATTGAATTTTAATTAATAATTATTACTAATATTTATAAAATAATTTAATTTATACATTAAATTTAAAGGAGCGGTGGAGCGGCGCTCCTCCATTCCAGCCCTAAAAGGAGCCGCTCCTCAATTAAAAAAAAAGAGGTGTTTTTTAAAAAAGGAGCGCCGCTCCTTAACAACTCTGTAATTAATAATTCGTTATTCTTTAAATATATTTGATTGATATTAGAATAATAATAATGAATTATTCGTAATATTCTTTAAATAATTTTTACTTGATTGATGTAATTACAATTAGTAAATTATTCATTCGTTTAGAATTGAATATGAATAATTCATTATTCGATTTATTTTTGAAGATCTTAAATAAAACTCTCGACATTTTTAAAAAGAATGACAAAAATTCTTTTCTTTGTCATTTTATTTTGAAGCGCAAATGTTATTAAATTATTTTTTCCAAAAAAATCATGAAATTTTAACATTTCCCCCAAAAAAAACATTAGTTAATTGAGCTCCTAAACAGATGCTACGTAATTTTATATTTAAGTGATTTTAACAAAATATCTTCACTTATTACTAAAAATTAACATGTTAATACAAATATATCTTTTTTAATCTTCCTTGGAGAACTAATTAACTATTATTATCGATTAAAATTATTGCTCAAAAATAGATAGGTTTTTGCAATAATAAATTAAATACATAAATTCTCAATTTTTTTTGGTAATTAATCAAAATTATAAATATGTGTGCGTGTATTAAAAAATCAATCAATATTATTTTATATTATAGTTTTTGGAAAAATAATGTTTGAATGCCAAAATAAAAAAAATAATAAACAAAAAGTAATTATTAATTATATAAAATTTTAAGAATCGTTAGTTAACAATATTTTTTATATATCAAAAAAAAAAAAGTTATATTTAAATTATATAAATCGAATTTTTTAATTAAGATTTAAGATCCCACCCCTCCAGATTATTTAAGTGGCATAAAGAGCAACTCAAAAATAGTTGTTTCGATATTACTTTGGAATCATCCCATTGCTATAAAAAATAACGCTTATACGAATAATAAAATGTTTCTACATTTTTCTATCGCTGTCGCGTCACTGGGTTATTTTAGTCTGCCATGCCGCCGATGGAAAAGATATCGGCGGCCCAGCATAAAGCATTTATGCTATCATTCTTATATTATTAATATTGACAAATACCTTCATAAACCTTGAAAATTAATTATATCTATATGATGGCATTGCATTTTGAAAATGCTCAAAAGTGTGGTTCTAGCAAAATCAATATTATATTAAGAGAAATAAGACCTTAACGGTAATAGCCAATTATTTAATCGTTAATGAGAATGATAATATTGGCATTCCTTAAATAAAATATATTCAATAAATTGGATCATAGATTTCCAATCACTGATCTTCAGGTTAACTATTTTTGTATAAATATTTCTTGTTATCGCATTTTTCCCAGATTTCAAAATATGAATATAGTGAACACTTATCAAAGAAATATCTTTTACTCGTTCAATTTTATGCAATTCCGCATTATTGCCTTGGAATGGCCCAAATAGTAGAATATGTAATAAAGGATGTTTATTGTGAATAATATTACATTAAAAAATTAGCGAATAAACAATCATCTAATTGTTCCCCGCAAAACCATATCATGAATGATTTGAAACAAGAATGTTATTTATCATTTTCTTCTTTATCTTCACCAAATGGATAATGTTTTATCCTTTTGAGAAGATTGAAGCTTCCCGTTTTACCCAAGAAATATTGTGTCCAAACACTCCCATTGAGCGTGTATTTTCTGTAGCTGAGCTAGCCTAAACAAGATGATACCCACTAGAGGTGGGTCGAGCCGTGAATGTCCTTCCAATTTAAATAAAATAATTTTTATACATGATAAGTATAATTTTATGAATTTAGTGTATCACATTGGCATTATTTATTATTTTTTGTAAAACGGCGATATTGAACAATTTTAGTTATTATTAGTTGGGATCGCCATTTTTCTTAGGACCTAAACTAACACCCTTAACTTTGTCTAGATTTTAAAAAATGGGCTGATTATTAACCAAAGCCTATCGATTTTGATAATAGGTAGCAGAAAGATTTGCCGGGTCGTTTTTAAAAATCGGCCCCGGGGCCATTTAACAACACCACTTCAGTCTAAATGCCTTTCTCCCCCTATGCTACAACCTTGTATTGGTTACAATGAGTATTAAATCAGTCATTTCAAGATTACACGTAGGTTTTGAGATAAATTTTACGTAGAAATGAGGATTTTTATAAAACTCTAAGTACTAATACAAATTATCATATATATATATAATTTTTTTTGTTAATATTGTATTATATATTCCATTAATAACCTTTATTACTATCATTCTTTATATATAATATAAAAAGCATCATACCATCCATAATTAATATTTATGTTCTACTTACTATCTATTAAAGCAAGCGTTAAATTTTTAGTAAAGAAAAAGTGAGAGAAAGAGAGTATATACAAGTCTAATATAAAGTGTAAGATAAGGATAACAATTAAAATTAATGATTTTTTTTTATATCTTAATATATTATATAAATAATGTTGAGTTTTATTTTCTTAGTAAGTAAAATGTAATATAAAAACCCTTCCTAAAGTGGCCACATTATAACAAGAAGTTTATATAATATAATTAATTTTTTTGTTCTACTTAAATTTTATAAACCTTACAAAATAAGACAACATATTAATTTAATTAGTCTGTAATATTATACATTATAAATGAAAGATCTTTTTTACAAGCTAGTTAAAAATTTTTATAGTAGTAAATCGTTTTTATTAATTAATTTTTAGAGAAATTAATTTATAAAAGAAGGAAAAAAAATTAATTCAATTAAATTAAATTTATAATTAAATATAATATTTATGACATCTAAAAAAGGGGAAAAATAAATTTAAGATTCATACTGTTTGTTTACTAATTTATATATTTTTTAACTTAACATCTAATAAATGTAAATTAAATTTTCAATTAATTTCTTTTATTTTAAGAGCCGAGCAGGGGGTGCTTATAGGAATTTATCTAGGAAAGGTTAAGTAAATTAATATCAAATATTAATCTTCCTATGGGAGGTAAAAAAAACGTGTAGACTAAACAGAAAATATCGAATTGAAAATCTGAGTAAAGAATCATATGATATATGGGCAAATATTTTTAAATTTAGATAAAATGTTTCTTTTAGTCAAGTCCGCGGGACCAATTAAAAAGTTTAAACATATAAACTTCAAGAGATAATACATAAAAATATATATAATTTTAGCAATTTATTCATTTGAAAATCGAAAATTTTATGTATACTTGTCTAATTTGATACAATCATTTTCTTGATTCTATCTAATCTTAGTATAAAATATGGACTTGGGAGCAGGAAAAAGGGGAAGGAAATCTACCCTAGCAATTTACATTTTTTTAAAACCCTATCTTTAATTTAATTATAAACAATAAATTTTTAACAGGGAATAGCGTTTAAAAAAGGAGCTTGGAATAAAAACCAGGTCAAAAGAAAGGAACCTGAAAACTCTTAAAAAATGAATAGCAGCGAAATTTAAATTTTTAGGAACGTAACAAAAGTATAGCTAATTTATATGTATATTGCTCCAATTAATTTCTTGTGATTTTAGAAGATTAATATTTAGTATTTTAAAAAATCCATTGCTAAAAATTTAGAATTGGCAAATTTAAATATCAGAACATTTGACAATTTCATGGTTTACCCAGGTAGGCCATAAAGAAAGAATCGGAACCTCTTCTATATTGTATAGATTAATCATCTAATATATATATTCCTTTAGCATGGCTTGAATTATTTTTGCTTGATTTTTTTAAGTTAAATATGGACTAGTGTGGATTAGGGTTAACTTATTAGTGGGTAACATTATAGAAGACCTTTCGTTTCACTAATTTCATCTTTGATATTATGGCGGAAAAGGTTGTGCAAGGGAAACTTCGGGATATTTTAGGGCAAAAACGAAGAAGGCTTAATCTCTAAAAAGGGATAGAATTATCTCGCAATGACGGCTAATGACTTATAACTAAAGTGCCTTAGAGAATGTAATTTGATGCTTCGATAATGTTACCCTTAAAACATTCTACATTTTTGTATATATATGGATCGATTAAATAGTTTGCAATTAAATATAAATATGAGGGATTTGCTTTAAAAAATCGTAACCATGGACAATTAACTTCATATAGGAGTATTTCAATATTTACATCATGTGTTATTTAAATTTCATAGCCTCGTAGTTATTTTATTTTCTCTTTTTAAACCTACATTAGAGGCTAATAATTTCTTAATATCTTGTGAATGTTAATGAGATTATTGCGTCTTAAAGGTGTCAACAAGTCAAATTTAATGGTAATATAAATAAAGAAAAAACTGCCAAAGAAATTTTTCCATAAAGCAAAAAAATATTCATTGATTCAAGGAAAGTGCTGAGGAGTTATAAAAAAAATCAATGTTCATTATTTATGCAAATATCTTGAATAATTAAGCTTGATTAGTTATCACCTTATAGAAAACTCTTGAAAATGTGTTGCCTTACTTTTGAAGTACTACTCTCCTTTTCATAATATAAAAAAATATCGATTTTTTAGAGAAAAAAAACATTAGTTTAAAATGATATTTTATGTTTCATAAATTATTTAAGTATAATATAGCAATATATAATGTTAAATATGATAAAATGGTACACGTTCCCAGAAAATGATTTAAAATTGATTTTTTTTTAACAACCAATAAATAAAAATATCGGAGCCAAAATAAAGAAGTGCTTTTAAGCGTCATCTCTATTTTGGCGAAGGCCGGTCATCTATCTAAAAACCATTTCTTGATCAAATTATGTAACTAGCTAAAATTAGGAAAATTCTAATAAATACTACGTAGTTATAAGATGCGTTCCTTTATTACTAATAAAGTGATATATGTAGAGTAATTAATATAGTTGATGGGTTTCCATTGACATCATTAATAAAATCTTATAAAATATTCTATACATAGACATCTTTAGAAGATTTATAAAATAATATAATTTGTTTAAGGTATTATTAATAATATTAATGGATTTATAGATAAGTATAAGAGACTGCATGCCCGAGGAAATATGAGCGAACCGCAGTTAATTAGTTTGATAATCATATAATTACGCGTTTAATAATTATTTACTGCTCATATTTTCAATTTTCCTTTAAAATAAATTTAAATAACGATGTTTTGAAAATTCCGGGCTGGGAGGTAAATTGAACAAAATAAAAATACCATACACGCTAAGAATTATGATTAATTTATTCATTAGTTATTGACAGCTCAAATTAAACAGGTTTTATGATTAATAGAAACAGTTTCACTTAAAATTTGCAATTTTATTTGCAAATTGAAACAAAAAAACAAAATTCTTTTTATTGATGCATTATTTGAAAATGGAGCTCAAAGAAAATAAAAAATCTAATGGTAAAAAACTTATAAATATTCATGAAGGTAACACGGTAAATTACTATTATAAAAAAAACCAAATGAAATATTATTTTTTCAAAAAAGCAATAAAATAAATTATATAAGCAATTATATATATTTTTTAAAATGTCAAAGATAAGAGATGGGGGGGTGGTCTATTAGTATCACGAGGGCAGAAAGAGATAAGGCGGGTGCATAGTTGGCCCGCGTTAGACATTCTCTTTTATTTTTATAAATTATATATATATTAAATTTGTTTAGCTACTTCCGGCATAAAGAATGAACTTCAATTCAAAAATCTGAGGGACATTTAAATATTATGACCTGCTCTCATAAGGGAACATAATCGCCTTTACAGTCAGTGTCAAAACGTTGGGTTAGTTTGGGAAAAAGAGAAACATATATAAGAGCAACAACAAAGGGCAGATCAATACAAAGAACGTGGTGCTTCGCCCTAAACGATAAATGCCGATACAACATTGCACTCAAGCATAGATGAAATTCTATATTAATCGCTAAATATTGTATCCGCAGTGTCACAATTTATTTTACTGTCGCATTCAACTCGGCTACCACATTTTTGAAATTTCAAAATCTCCTACATCTATTTTTTCCTCAAGTATCATGTTTTAAGATTATTTTATAAAATCAGATATTTATCGTTATTTTATCCGTTTTCATTTGTGAGATATTGGTTTTATTCATAGACTAAAGGACTGTTGATTTTATTGATTAGTTTTATAAAATAAAATGTATTTTTGGAATTATTCTATTGTTTATACCGCATCTATTTGATTGTTGCAAGCGGGATCTTGAAATTAAATTCTGGGAATTTATGATATTAAAAAAAATGCTTAATCATTTTTTAGATGTTAAACTTTAAAGCGATTAATCACATGGACAGTAAATTTCATTTTTAGAATGAAACTGATAAATATAGCAGATTTGACGAAAAACCTTTCAATATAAATTTTGTTATTTTAACAAATAATATATAAAAAATATGGAATTATTTTCCATTAAATCGGTACAACACTATAGGAAGATATTTAAAAAATTGATTTTAGAATTATCATTAACAGAGGCAATCTTGTTTCTTCCACATCCTAGTACCCCTTCTGATCATGCTGCAATATACCACTAGATGGTATTGCAATGCACTGTTAGATTAAATCGTAGCCACTTTTTATTATTTATTCTATCGACGTTTAATTTTCATTTTGGGGTAATGTTGTTAAAGGTTCGTTTTGAGCCGATTTTTAAAAACGGCTAACTCAATATTTTATTTAGCAAGCCTAAAGATTTTGCTCATAGATGACACATAGGATTGAACATCTATTGACGAAATCTCGATGCTTAGGAATATTTTCCTGGCTAAAATGTTGAGTTAGCCGTTTTTAAAAATCGGCTCAAATCGAGCCGTTTAGCAACACTATTTTTGTGGATTGAACCCTAAATTAAAATCATAATTGAATATTTCAAAATGTTTTGAACCGCCTATTAAAAATTTCAATGTTATAATTAATTATAACAATAAAATTTGAAGATAAAAGAAAAATAATGCAATGGTTTACATAATTATCAAAAAAAATAATTTAAATTCTTTGATACTAAAAATTATATTGGTCTCGTTTGTAGGGCGTTTAATTTTGTGGCCTAGATTTTTCAAAAATTTAGTTTATGGGGGTAGATGATCTCAGGATCGGTTAAATATGTAGGTTCAACAAATACTTAGCTAAAAGCTCATTTTTCAAGTAAGACATTCTCAATTGCCTTTTACAGAAAATTATCAATGACATAGAACGGTTAGCCATTTAATAAATGCACTTAACAAATAACCCAATCATAAAACCACCCAAGCTCTCCTGAAGACTGTCTT
This sequence comes from Gordionus sp. m RMFG-2023, assembly GCF_954871325.1. Lineage (NCBI taxonomy): Eukaryota > Metazoa > Nematomorpha > Gordioida > Chordodea > Parachordodidae > Gordionus > Gordionus sp. m RMFG-2023. Next base: position 69,179,933 of record NC_088775.1, read on the forward strand.
AGTACGATCCCCCGGGAGACAGGGAGATCTTCAATCTGGGATTATATGTATTTATAATCATCCCATCAAATATCAACTTAACTCTTATCATTTTGTAAAAAAAACGTAATTTTAATTTTAGATCTATAGTAATATCAACAAAAAACCATAAAATAATATACAAACAAAGTCAGGGAATTCTTTTTAACAAAAAATTAAGTTTTTAAATATAATTATATTACAATTAAACGAGCTTAACCAGCAATCGCCATTGCCCTAGTCAATTCTAGAATTTGGACAAAAAAAATTCTACCGCATATCAAATAGAGAAAGATTTTATATAATTTTAGAAATAAAAAAATGTGTGGCTAGTGAAGATAAATCCCGTAAAACTATATGCTCATTCGACCATTTTTTGAATACTAAACAACGACCAATATTTTGCTAAATTACAACCAAAATTTTATCATTTTTACGATATAATGCATAATCATGCGGTCGCTTCCGATATTCTATATAACATACCACCCCGTATCATAGAACCACACAGTTGGCTTCAGAAAAAATCTGGGTCTAGTCAAGCTCTGATCTATGCGATTGGTGATCTAGCTCGTTGCTAACTAGACCACAAATATTTATAAAACAGCATTGGCGTACGCAGCGGGAGGGGACAGGGGGACAAACCTTCCCCCCCCCCCCAAAGCCAAAAAATGCAGATGCCGGATATATTTTTCAAAAATATTATTATTTATATTTGTTAATATTTATTCGTATCTCATATTAAATATATATTTTATTACATTTATTATCACATTCATAAGTTATTTTATCAATTAATTTCGATTTCAAGTTTTCCGGCGTAATATTTACTTATTATTTTCAAATTTATAGTGTCGTAATATTTATCTACCATTTTCAAATTTCTAATTATTTCTGAAACTTCTGGTCCAACAGGGAAAAAGAAATTGCAACCTTGTCCAACTAGATAGAGCCTCTTCCATCAAGCACTAACAGCCATTAAGGAGTTAGAAGAGCCAATTATTTGCTATTACTGAAATATTACAATGACCTGAAAGAAATATTTCCTCAGAAGCAAGAAAATTATTGGATTCAATGCTTAATCCAAATTTTATTTCTCATTAGAATGTATTATTTAATTAACAACTATTTTAAGTATTACTTTTCAAAAACATGACATTGATTTGATTAAGAAGATGAGAATAGCGGAGAGCATTTTATCAGAACTCAAGGAAATTAGGGCTAATGTTGATGAAGAATATTTTATTGTTGAGTCAAAAGCAGAACTATACGTGTTTAATATTAGTCTCCCTCGACTTGTAGCAAGGCAAGCTCATCGTTTAAACATTAATATAGGATCAGTAGAAGAGTATATCTTAGATGCAGATACATTTATAACCCAAATAAATGAATTTTTAATATATCATGCAGCACTTACATCTGCAAATATTACTTCCACAAAAGACTTCCCAACCTTTTTCAGATGGTGATAGAAAAAAAAATATTTGTTAGATTTTTATTATGAAGATGTTAAAGTATCTTATGATGCCTTACTAGGAATAACTATGTTTATAAGATTAACTATAGTTGATTTAGTCCCCAAAAATGCTATGGATGCTCTCCATTATTTCAAACACATTTTAGATTAAATTCCCAATGTATTAAAAGGGTTTATAAACTCTTCCCATTAGTAAACTAATGAGAGAACACTCTCTTTTTTTAAGTAGAATAACAGAGGCCTGCAGAAGTACCATTTGCAGGGCACGACCCGGATTTTTTTTAAGATTTTTTACGCTTTTTTTAAAAATAAATTATATTTATTTTTGATTTTTATAGCTAATAATAACGATTTCAAATATAGACTGTTTTAAAAAATACAGCCCGGCTTGAGTGTTTTTTTTTAAAAATTCAGGTCCGGCCGGGGTGAATTTTTAAAATAATTTCGGGCTCGGTCCGGGTATATTTAAAAAAATTAAAATACTGTCCGGCCCAGGGGCCGGGCCTGCAGGTCTCTGAAAAACATACCAAGAAGTACAACATGTGAAAGTAGATTGAAAGGTTTGGATTTTTTGAATATTCATAGGCATTTGACGACAAGCAAGGATGAGATAATTGAAAAATTAGCTCAATTCCAACGAAGATTGGATTTTACATTGTAAATATATAACATATAAAATACAATTATTCCTAAGAAACTTTTTGTGTAAAGGCTCAAAAAATTCAAATTTCTATTTTGGGTCATTTAAGTGATTCTTTACATATAATTTTTTTATAATTTACATTAAAATTGTGTATTAGGAATAGTTATTAGTCCTAATAAATTTATGCTTGATATTTTTAAAAAACAATAATATTTCTCAAAAAAATTTATTATCCCCCCCAGACCAAATTCCTACGTACGCGCCTGTAAGACAGGATTTATCATTAAAATGGGCAATAGTGATAACTTATTATCGAGTGGAAATATAACTATTCCCAAATATTTAAGTGTGAAATCCAATAGTAACTGTTTTATTACAAATATAGGCCCAGAAATTTATACTTTATCTTTTGTATATAACTTTTTCTATAATTCATTAACCAAATATAAAAGATAAAAAAATTGTATGGTAATACATCTAATTTAATATATTAAGAATAAGATAATACAAGATCTCTATTAGAAAATTTTGGTTGTCGATTTTATATATATTACCAAAAGTATTTTTTTAAAAAATTATGGATTTAGCGAAAAAAATAAAATTAATGGAATTAGATCTTCATTTTACGCCATACCTTGAGTAGCAGCAACAAATTATTTTAAATAAAATGCATTTCTTATACGAATTTGGCAACAAACACATCGTTTTAAATTTATTTAGAGTTATACTATTTATAATATTTCAAAAAAAGACTGTTGTCAAATTTTAATATTTTGGCTATATTCGTTATTTTTTTATATATTTAAAATAATAATAAAAGCATGATTAATTATCATAAATAGCAGTTACTTCAAAAATAATATAATGAGTTGGTTATCTAAATTTATTATATTATAATATAAGGTAATGTTGTCAATTGTCCCATTTTCGCCTATACGGTACCTTTTACGAAAGGCCACTTTTGATTACATGCAAATTATATCTTCATTACGCTAATTTAAATTTGGAAAAATGTCCCTTTTTCAAAAGAGTTTATACAAAACTTATTCATCTTAATTCTAATTTAGCCTTCAAATCCAGAAGTTTATTAAAGAGTAGGATGCAATAATTAACAGTAAGACTTATTTGTTCTTCTTGATTCTATAACGTAGAGCCTAGAAAGTAGGACGTGTGCCTAAAAATTTTGATACTAGGCCAAATTTTTTAGGAAAAATGTGGACCGGACTAAGCTCGGGCTTAAAAATAAATTAAAAACTTGAAAACATAATTTTAAACTTTGTAGAGTAAAAGGGCAAGGTTCCAGGGTTTCGTATAGATATCCCAAAAATCACTTGTAGATTAACAAAAAATAATTATTTCTTAGCTAAGTAATAATAAAGTAATACAAATATTTATTAAATAGTTTGTATAAATAATTAAATTCTAATAGTTTAAAGGGAAAAACGAGTTTTTAATCATATTAAAAATATTAAAATTAATTTTATTATAGACTTCTATACCTAACAGCCATTGCCATACTAAAAAATATATCTATTATTTAATTTTATAAAATAAAAACTGCTGAGGTTGTGATTAGTCAAAATATTTTTTAATTCTGATTTGTAGGGATTCTATTATTATAATAACTTTAGGTGGTTTTAGAGAAATCCATTTTATCGGAAATGATATTGAAAGCAAGAAAACAATTAAGGAAATAGAAATAACTAGCTTTTATGATGATTGAAAATTATAAGGTTTCATAAATTTTTAATATAAATCGCAATATAAATTTTAAATATTAATGAACTGTATAATAAATTAAATATATTATATTATAAAAAGGAAAGGAAGTTCTTTTTGAGTTACTAAAGTGTTTGTTTATAGTAATTTATATATAATTTGAGTTTATACATAAAAAAAAATGACATTGTGGTGTCATAATTTTTTTAAAAAAATAATTAATTTAATTTTGACAACAATGTATCAAATCAATTTATGTATATGAGATATTTTATGACATCTATCTGTTATATGTAAAATAAAGCTGCTTTGTTCGTGTTATATTGTATAGAATTAACATCAGGGAGAAACATTTAACACAAAAGTGGGAAAAAAATATAAATAAAATAAAATATATGTAATAAAGCTTAACTATCACTTATTATTATTTATATAATGAATATTGTGATATATATTTATAAATCTAAAAGTTTAGTTTTTTTTCTCTAAAAATTTGACATTTTTTATGAATTTAGTTGCAAGTAAGACCAAGATTAAAAGATTTTTATAATATATTTTGTGATAAGAATAAGAAATTATTAATACTTAAATTTGTAAAAAGTAAAAATAAAATTGTTTATATAATTCATAGTTAATACCATATTAAAAAGATTAAATAAGGATTAGTAAACAATCATTTTCCATAATCTGAAAAGAAATATTGCTAAATAATAACTTACATACATGTATTAAATTATTATAATCATTTATTTATATAAATTAATAATCCTTTTTATCCTCTTTCCCTTTAATTATATAATTTTTGCTTTTTTGAACCTAAGGCACATTAAAAAAATAATTTAATTTATAGAAGCTTATAATATTTTTGTATAAAATAAAATCTTTTAATATTATTTATTAAATCAATGAATATGGTTGGCTATTATATCTTTAAAATATGATATAAAATTTTTAGATCAGCTTATATTTGACTTATGGAATATAATGTATTATATTTATATGTAATCATAAACATTAAATATGTGTACCTGTTTATGCATTTCCACATTCAAGCCATAGGACATTTCATAATACTGTAATAAAAAACATTTTTAAAAAAGAAAATTAATATTTTGCATAAGGTAAAATTATTAATAAAGCTCAATTAGTTTTATCCAAATAATTTAATTGATATCCAACATTTGATTATATAATATATAAACTTTCAAACTTAATATAATCAATTCCAATCTTATGGATATAATAGTTGTGTTGGTTGATCTTCCATTATTAGGTCAAAAAATTACTCATAAATAAATTTATCTCAAAATTATGTAAATTTTCAAAGAATATTTTAAAAAAATTGAATTTTATCTTATTTCCTCATGCATACTTATTTTTATATTATTAACAAGCCTCAAAGGCAATAAATATATTATTTGATATTTTGTATGTTTATATTAGATGTAGTAATACACATGTAATTTTAATTTACATATAAAATTATCTACTTAAAAATGTGCATTAATATTATACACATGATATAAATTTATGTATATGTATATTTAATAATATATCATATGTATAAACGTTATCTTTTTTTATATCTATAATTTATTCAAAAAATTATTTTTTATTTTATCTTGTCAAAAGCATTTTATTGTATAATATTTTATAGCTACACACAAAGTGCATTTGACAAAAATTATGCACAAATAAAAAAAACTTTAGGTATAAAAATAATAAAAGTAAGCAAAATTCTTCCAAAATGGAAATAATAAAGAGAATTATCCAAAATTTTTATATTTTTTTATATATAGTTATAATATTTTTTATAAATATCCCAAGTCTAAATTTTAGGCCTAGCCCCGATTTGAAAAAAATTCATTATTGCGCATGACCCAGTCCAGGATTTTTTATGGCGAAATTTTTTTTATGTCTTAAATTTCGTTATTTTAAATAATTTTGTATGAATTTTGTAGGGCTGTGCCGATATTAAATATCTCGGCATCGATATTTAGCGTTTTAAAGGATCGGGTCGATATTTTTCTATAAATCCGACCCGATCCAATAATTCTTATTGTTTTGGGTGTTTCATGATTATAATATAATCATATAATTTTTATATTTTATAAATAATTCATAATAATATTAAGGAAAGGAACTAAAATACAATTTATTTGATGTAATATTTTTTAAAAAATATATAAATTTTACAGTATTTTATCATTATCTGCAACAAGAAGGGTTTTAAAATATCTAACTAGTCACATTCAGTTCAACTCGATTTAGCCAATTTTTAGGTTTACTCAAGATTTTAGCTAATAATAAATTAATCAAGCTCGTTGATTTTGCCCACAGATGGCAGAAAGGTTTGGAGTTCTATTGTCGAAATTTCGAGGCTTGGGTAATAATATTTTGGCGAAAATCTTGATTTAGCCCTTTTTAAAAATTGGGGAAACTGTTTAACAGCAATACATTCACTCATAAATATTGTAAATATTTTAAATTACATTATTAACTTTAGGAAAAAATACACTTAATTTTTTAAAATAGAAAATATTGATATTTTTATGGCATTGATATAAATATAGATATATAAATATCGTATCAGATGAGTTTTTAGTAATATCGGAAGATATCGGATCGGTTAAAATTTTGTGGATCGGCAAAACCCTAGTGTTTTGCAAATTGTTCCAAAGAGGGTTAAAAATATAAGCAGAAAGTCAATATTAAATGCTCTATATGATTTCCCAACTGATTAAATGAATTGTTATAATTTAAATGTATCCTTAAAAACTTAAAATCATACCACTTTCCGACCCATTCCGGGTCTATAGATCTCTGATATTTATTGATTATTCAAATTATATTACATAAATTTTTTAAAATATAATTTATTGGCCGGGTGGATCTAGCCTTAAGAATGTTTTTCTTCTGCTAAATACAAGGTTATCGAAAAATATTACGCAAGACTGAAGATTTTGCTCATGACGTTTTTAAAAATCGATTCAAATCGAGTCGTTATGTTCATCATTTAAATATGTCCTATAGCTAATGAAAAGACCACTCTACAGAAAGATATATAGATGCAACATCATCGATGACTTCTTTTTTCAAATGATTTTTTTTCAAATATTTTCTGAAATTATAATGCTCAAAATGTTAACGAATATTGTGCTTACACTTTACTCTCCCCTCTTTCTTTAATAGAAAAAAATGTGATAATTTATCTTCTGAACTTATTTTCTTGCGAGTCTTGTATAAATTAACATTCAACTCAGATATATTTAAAACATTTTTTAAAAAAAGAAAAATTTTCGGTCCTTTTTTCATTTCCGGGAAATTGTGTCCATTTTTCTCGGAAATTATTTATTATACATAAATAAGATGTATGCTCAGTTATATTTCATTTGTTTTTAAATAATATGTATGTTTCTTTAATTACAACGCTTAAAATACCTCTTTTCAATCATCTATATCGTAATTCTTAGGCACATTCTCTTTTTTTAAGTCTCCAAATTAATTTACATGTGTTTCCAATAACTTTTTTGCAGAGGACTTTAAGTAAATTTTTATTTAGAGTCCCAATTAATGTTCCGTAGTTCCGGTTCGAAGGCGCGAAAAAAAAAATAATATTATATATGCTAGTGCTAGGAAACTAGGGCTCGCTAATTAAATTCAAATGACTGTATTGGTTTTAACAAATTTCATTTATATTGTATTCCTACTGGTTAATATTGGTATTAATTATTTATCCATAAAATTTAGAGATGATAAATCATTATTTTACAAAAATAAGATATCCTGTATTTTCATGAACGCAAAAATATTGTTATCACAAATGCTAAACTTATACTTATATAATAGATGCAGACAAAAGATCGATATATATTAATAATTATTGCACAATTAAATTTTGCAGTAAACAAAATATATCAATCGGTAAATTAGACATATATGAAAATATTTTTGTTATCTAAGAAATTAAGATGAAAATTAAGTTAATGAATCTAAAAATACAAGATGTTTGAATAATTAATTTTTAAATATCAGTATTAGTATTAAACCAATATATAATTAATATTGAATGTAATATTGGCTTAATTAGCTTATATTTGTAGCTTTATTAAACGGCTCAATTTGATCCGATTTTTAACAAGGCTAACACTATATTTTATCCAGGAAAATATTATATAAGTCTAAAGATTTTGCTCATAGATGATATAAAGGTTTCGATCTATTGACGAAATTTCGAAGCTTAGGCAATATTCTTTCTGGTGAAAATATTGGGTTAGCAGTAAAAATCGGCTCAAATGGAGCCATTTAACACTATGCATTTATATTTAAAACCAAGAAAATATTGGTATTATTGCCTGGCCTAATGGTAACCCATATATTTTGTTTTAATTGTTTTAAATAAAAACTTAACATGGAGTATTTTTTTTTAAATATTCTGACCCATTTTTAAGCAATTAAATAATATTATTATCAAGATTTTGGAGGATCTATAAAAAATATTCCCACTTTTTTGCTCGACTTTACACACTTCCTCCGCTATTTAATATTTTATGGTCAAGCGAAAAAGGTTAAATCGGGGCTTGCGAATTATATGTTATACTGTTTCCGGTTATAAAATATAAAATTTACCATGACGTAGTGCCTTTGCATCTCCGTCTTTTCGGAAGCTAGCTTTTCACATTCTATCTTCAGACTAAGAGTTTATTTTTTTTAAAAAAAGAAAATTTTGATCAAAAGAGGCTTTATTTTTTAGTCAAATTAAGGAGATAGTTATAGAAAATTGGCGATATCGCTCTCATAGCTATAAGATTTGCCAAAATTTATCGAGCTATTTTTACGTTTGCGCATTATAAAATCAAACTTTCTTACCTTGGGATTGCTAAAAAAAATATATTAAAATCGAGAGCTTTATAGATTTGCACATGCTCATGTGATTTAGGTGCAGTTTGAAAGTTTTATCAGCAATAAAGGAAAATAAAAGATATAATATAAGAAAAATTATCCTTTTTTAAACCTGTGATATTGAGCTTGTAAAAAATTGAATTCCTCTTTAATCCTATCACATGATTCCGTGATAGAGAATTTAAACGGCTGGCCAGGTTGTGGGTGAGAAATCTTACCCATTCCGAGAATGATTTAGAATAATACCATTCGAATTATTACACTTTTTTGTGGAAAATATTTCTTTTTAAAAAAATTGCGCATTTATTTCCAGAATCCGTGATATAAAAAAATAAATGATAGGAATTTTTGTTGTTTTTCAATATGGGATCGTCTATTTTATATAATATGGATGGATGATAATAAATTTTGGGGGTTGTAATTGTAAGCCTGGTGAAATTTAAACAAAATTTTAAAGATTATAAAATAATAATTTTCTTATTATAAAATAGATTGTTTAATGATTTGTTATTAATATAATATATAAAAATATAGGTATGGGATGGGTTAAAAAGTGTCAATATAAACTATTTTATTAAATATTGATGGAAGATAAATTAAAATCCATCTGATTTGATCTCGGATAAAAGAAACAAATTATAATTTGAAGTTACAAAATGTCTTCTATCATCTATTTTTACTTTCTCTGCATGTTCAAACTATAAAGTTTTAACTGTATATAATAATTTTATTATCCCTAAAGCTATCAAAATATTTTCTTAAAAAATAGATTTATATAAATTATTCAAATAACTTTATTTTTTTTATTAGCATATTATAATTTACCGGATGTTTTTATTATTTGAGAAGTCCTAATTTGAATAATTCAGAAACTGAATATTTCTGGAGATATCCTTAAATATTATAAATCAATCAATAAATGAATTGCATTATCTAATTTATTGGTTCCGAATATGTTTATCTAATGAGCACGATAAATAGAATATATAAATAATAATCCTAAATTTTCACTTAAAATTTTACAAAATTGATTTTAAGATAAATAAAATATAAAGAATACTTGAAAAATATAGATATAGTTATTAAAATAAAATTAACACTATATTTTTTTTTTCACAGAAAATTTACAAACATTTGTAATTTTTTTAATAAGAAAATAAAGAAAAAGCAATTACTAATTACAAATTAAATATTGATAAAAAAAAATATTTTTTATTTTTATTTATTTGTAAAATAATTATTATAAATAAAAGGTAAACAGTAAACAAATTTTACTTGTATTATAAACTTGTATTATAAACTTGTCTATTTACTTACTTTTCTGATGTGAGCAAAGGTTTAAATTTAATGCAAATATTTGTTTATTTCTCGCCAGGAAAATAATTTCAGTTTTAAGAGCGGTAAATTTCTGATTATTGTTAAAAAAATGAAAATGAATATTGATAAATTTTCTTTTTTTGATTACATATTTTAAAAAATTTATATTTTATGATATCGGAAAAATATTTAAAATTAAATGAGAGGAAAAAAATAATTAATTTGAAAATGAAATCTAGAAAAACAATTTATAGCGCGAACGCGAAAATATTTGAAAATTAAATGAAGGTTTCCTTCATTTCATATAAAACAAAATTAATAAATGATGAGAAGATAATATTTTTATTTTGTCTAAAATTTTTATAATTTGTCAAAAAAAAGAATTATATTTTGCATAATTTATTCACAATTTGTTTAAAATATTTTTTTAAAATTTCTTAATTTATTGAGGCCAGTAAAGGTTCATTTTATAGACACTAGGTCGTGATTCGGTCCAGAGTAGTGTTGTTAAACTGCTCGATTTGAGATGATTTTTAAAAACGGCTAACTCAATATTTTATTTAAAAATAAGCCTGAAGATTTCGCTCATAAATAGCCTAGCACAAATTAGACATCTATTCGCGAAATCTCGAATCTTGGTCAATATTTTTATGGATAAAATATTGAGTTGTCGTTTTTAAAAATCGACAGGCATTTAACAATAAGAATATGTAGCCTGTCCTTTATCAGTGAATTTTTTAGGCTTGGGTAGCCTGTGATATAGCTCAAATCCTTTTTTAAGTATTTTGAATGAACTCTTATCACTTTTTATAAAATTAGTGAAAGTAAATTTTTAAAAAAAAATGGTTTATATCGACGAAAATTTCGCAATTAAGCTCGAAAATAATTATGTTGAGGATTATTTTTAGTTATATTTTTTTCATATCAAACGATTTCTATTTTTTTAGGGGAAAAAAATGAAAGTTATACTCAACATCTACTTAATACTAAAAATATATATTCGCTATTTTTTGGATGCTTAACTAAATAAAATGGCACAATTTCAAATAGCACATTCTTGCAAATTAAAGAGATTTTTTTCTAAATAAAATATCACTATGATGGGATAAAATTTATGTATCTTCCTGTCAGACCCCCTACAACCTTAGCGGAAAATGAGTAGGGCACTTATCGAATAAGTTAATTTTTTTAAAATGAGTAAAATCGAAATTTTTCAGAAAAAGTGTAAAAATGCTTTCTAAATAATTTTCATATTAAAACGATATAATTACCAATTTTATAGAAAACGCAAATATTTGATTTTATTTGTGGCAAAACAAAAATAACTGGCTTTAGGCAAAATCGCTTAACTTATTTGCTCTACCATTAACCTAGCACATTAAATGTTTTCTAGCAATAAACAAATATTATATGATACTCTTATTTACCTCTGGAATAAAGTCCCTAGGCGCCCTTGTATTGTTTTGTAAATTTAGTGTGCAACTGGCTGATCTGGATCATTTCTTGACTATTGCTATATGATGTGCGGTTGGTAATAAGATATTTGGCACAATATACATTGAAACTTTATTGATAATTTTATAAAGTAAATCATCTTCATATGCATGATACTTTCGAGTAGCATCTGTGGTTACGTTTTCATAGATGTTGATTGAGGTATCACTTTAAAAATCTAGAACTAGGGTTGATTCTAGATGGTTTAGTGGCCCTGGATTAGTATATAGTTGATCGGAGGCCATATGATTTCATTAATATATAGTAAAATAAAATGAGTTTTATTGCATTTTAAAATTTGGTCTCTGTTTAGAAAATTGCCGTACAATGATGTTAGACTGCTCCAATTTTTAAACCGGCTAACCCAATATATTAGCAATTAAATGATACCTATGATGATAGTAATATATTATATTCAACGCTCAAAATAGTTTGTGAATGTTTAACATAAATGATAAATGCTTCCGCTAAATTTATAATGTCCGAATATGCATTAATGCACGCATATAATAGGAGTTGTTTAAAAGCCCGTTTCGGATCTATTTTCCAAAATAATATTATGTAAGCTTAAAGATTTTGCTCACAGGTGGTTAAAAGGTTTGGACCTCTATTTACCAAATCTCGAGGCTTACAAAATATTATTTTAGCGAAAATCTAAATCGGGTCGGTTTTAAAAATTGACCTTAAATTGAACATTTTAACAACCCTATATTTAATATTAATACAGCCAAAAACCAGGAATTTATTTTATTAAAATATATTTTAAATTATATACCCTTCCGCCATTCAAATTTTAAGAAGCAGTTGCTTAGAACCCCCCTTCTCTCCCACGTTATAGGGGCCACTGCCCTGGACAAAAAGACACTGGATAACATACCTGTTGTAGTTTACATTTTCTACTAGATATTTTATTTGATAAAGTGATTTATTTTAACATATATATTAATTTAAAAATAGGGGATTGATTATATTTATTACATTAAAAAGAAATTGTAAAGATCACGTTATCATTCTAAAAAACTTTTTTAAATATATTTTAAAAATTAAAAATAAACAAAATATCAGAGTAAATTACTTAAAGGATATCGCCATCAGCGGCGATATTTCTAAATTTAGAATAATATCCCACGTTTCTTCGATGGTTTTCTTATCTACTCTTTTTTTAACCTTTATGAAAATACCCCCGGACAAAAAGACGTAAAATTAATATAATTGTACGTTTCATATAGATTTGGGGACATTTTATAATTATAAAATGTATGTTATAGAATTAATCCAATATTTAAATAATTTTATTTATAACCTTTCCAGTATAAGTGAAAAAAAAAATTATAATCTCCTCTTTGGATATTCTGGCGGTGACAGGAGATTCCTTAAGGTTAAATTTTCGATTTAAGATTACTAATACATCAAGTAAACATAGCACTGACTACCATTTTATTTTTTATTTCCACCACAGTCCACTTGGGTCTAATATTTCTATTAGAGATCTGCAGGTAGGGCCTAATTTTTTAAGAAAATTCGGGCCGAGTCGGGCCTTAGAATTTTTTTTTTAAATATATCTAAATTTATCAATTTTATGTTGAATTTTTTATTTGAAATAAAAATATTTGATTTTATTTATAGAAACTAGACCCCATATAACATATATCGATTATTTTGAGTAATTATAAAATTAATTTCTATATTTGAATAAATTCGGGCCGGGCCGGCAAAACATTTTAAAAAAAATTCGGGTTCGGTCCGGACAGGGTAAAACTGTTTACAAAAAATTTCGGGCCAGGCCGGGCTTGAAAAATTAGGCTTGATGTAGGTCATTTCTATGCATTCCGATTTCCTACAACAGTTTACATAATAAACAAGCAGAGATAAATAGAAGATGAAAATTTAATAATATACTATTACTTTAGTGTCATTATTAAAAGTTGGACCACTTTCTAATGTAATCGATATTATACTTAGAAAAATAATGTTCAAAATATTTGTAATTTAATTCATCATTTTTTAAAAAAAAATAATCTTTCGAAAATCAATTTATTTTTTTTAAAGAGCATCAAATAATTAAATTTAAACAGCTTGAAATATTAAAAAGATATAAACAATCTCCGCGAAACAGAAAATTATCAAATTTACTATAATTTCTTTTATATTTTATTTTAATAATTATATCAATCGCTCATATTTATTATCTCTCATCTTTTATCTTGATGTGAAAAATGAGAGAGAGAAAAACCTTCATATTATGAGCAGCAGTCAAGGGAGATTCTGCATCGGGCTATATCAAAAGCGCACTGGTCATTCATTATAAAGAACGCATTTTATATATAATTTATTTTAGAAACTAGAAAAAATGGTACATCAAGATGAACAGCCAATTGCTTGAGGGCTTATCAAGTTAGGGAGGTTTTACTTATGTAGGTAAAAGATGATATTAATCTATTAAAAACGCCAACAGTGCAAACAAAAACATTATTAAATCTTCCTTTTTTTATTTTACCAAAAATAAATATTATTATCGTGTTATGTTTTTTTGTAATTATTTTATTTAAAAAAATTACAACATTATTTGTATTTTATTTTAGTGGGAAAAGTTTGCAAAAAAAAGAAAAGAGATAATTATTTTTATTTTGTATAACCTCTTAGAGGTACCATTAAAGATCTTCAATCCCAGGGCCGGACCGTGAAAATTTTTTTTTGTATATATATATTTAATGTATCCTGATAGCATTGTTAAACGAACGACTAACTCAATATTTTAGACAGAAAAATATTTCCTAAGCCTCGAGCTTTTGCTAATAGATGTCCAAAACCTTTGTGCCATCATTTTTACAATTTATTTATGACATGGATCCAATTACAAATGCGTAATAATACAGATCAATAAATCATGATGAAATCTATTTTATTTTTTTTTCTTACACATGGCTATGCCTTATTTTTTAAATAAAAATAATTGTTATTTATGAGTATCGAATAAAAGTGAACCGTTAAACCATTATAAACCGTTATAAATGTCTGAACCACAAACGTAACCGAACCGATATAATTATTTTTTGAAGGAGTAAAAAGAACCTTTATAAAAAACGGTTGAACCGGTTTAAACCGGTTTAGTTTTTTTATTTTAAAAATGGAAATAAATCAAATATCCAGAATTATATAAACTTGCTCTTATAATACTGGCGGTTCCCAAAACACAAATTTCTATAGAAAGGGCTTTTTCGGTGCTAAAATTTGTGTTATCATCACAACTAACAAAAAGGAATCCATTTATATTAGAAAATATATTACTTATACGTTCAAATAATATATAAAAATGAGTTATTTTGAATCTTATATATTTTTTTTATATATAATTCACAGATGCTTATAATAAAAATAAATTAGAAGATGGTGTTGCTTCAATAAAAAAAAATTTCTAACCGTAATGAACCTTTATAAACCTTTATAATTAACTGAACCGAACTGAACCTTTATAAATTTCTTCTTAAGAACCGTAACCAAAACGCAACCATTATAATTTTTTACATACTGAACCGTAACCAAACTGAAACGTTATAAATAACGGTTCTGGTCCCTGAATAAAAGTAAAGGTATTGGGGCATCTCTGAAAATAGGAGCATATTTTGTAAATGAATTCAGTTGGTATGCAGAGTGGATTTAAATCGCCAATTATATAAATATTGGAGGTATTTTTAGTTTTTGTTAAACTTTTTAGAAGTAATAATGTTAACCAGGGGTCTGCATGGCAAAATTTTTAGGCCCGACCAGGTGGTAACTTAATTGATTCCCGGCCAAATTTTTTTTTTGATATAAGGACTAAACCAAAGTACTAAGCAACTATTTATAATCAAAAATGTATACTTTATGGATTATCACAGAGGTGGTTAGCTTATAACTACCATGAAATATCTTATGTTGTTAAACGGCTTGATTTGAGCCGTTTCTTAAAACAGCTTATACTCAATATTTTATCCAGAAAAACATTACGCAAGCCTGAAATTGTTTTTCAAATGGTATTTATCAAAATATTAGCTTTGAGATTTAAAAAAATATATCAAAAATTTAATATCCGGGTTCATCAAAATTTAAAGAAAACCCGACGCATTTATATATTATTATACACGAATTTGCCTCGTGCGTTAAATTTTTTGCCCGGCCCTGCCAGACATTTGCTGGTCGAAATCTAATTTTGTTTATACATTACAAAACATAAATTAGATCCTTCAGGTCATATTAAGTCAGGATTTTTATCTCTTTACAAGTTTGATAATTAACAAAAGGAACTTTTGAATGAGTAAAATACTTTTTTACACAATAAAATTCATAAATTTTATTTAAAATATAATTAATTATTATGATGATGCGCTCGCTTTTGAAGAATAAAAAATTGAATGTTTGCTGTTTTGTTTTTTTAATATTTATTTATTTTTTTTGTTAAGTTACATTAAAATTATACATAAAAATACCACAATGAAAGCAAGTTTTAATTAAATTAAGTTGTAATTGTTAAATTAAATACATATTAATAAAATAAATAACTTATTTTTTAATGGTTTCCTTTCTTTTATAATTTATGCAATTTACCAATATTTATTTATTATTATATTAAATTATTGATTTTTAAAAGGATTTACAACAATGATTACTTGTTGTATTCAAATGAAATATTTATTTTATTTTATAAATTTGAATGTTATTTTATGGAAAATATTATTGTAAATGAACTTTAAACTAAAGATAATATTATTTGTTTTGAATATCAAAAATGTATATATATAGTTGGCCAAAATTAAAATAAAAACAGAGAATTGTTTGATTTAAATCTAGCGTGCTCAATAATATTAGAATGGATATTTGTTTTGATTTAGATAGAGTGTAATAAATTAATTATAGAAAGGAAGAGTTCCGATTAATTGTACGGTGATTCTTTCAAGTGAAAGGTAATAAAAGTTAATTAATAAAATTAAGTTAATTAAATTATAATTATGTCATGTTATTATAGGTTCTTTTTATAGTAAGCATTTATTAATTAATTTAGTCATAATAGTAATTGTAGTAGTTTTATATGTATGCAATTTTTTAAAATTATTTAAGATTTTGTTAATTAAGTGGTTATTAAGTACATTATAATGTACATTACGCAAATCAATTTATTAAGTTTAGTTCTTGAAAATATAGGTATAATTATAATTTTGTTACTAATTTTAAGTTTCTCATTAGGATTAATTGTAGGTACAAATACATCGGTTATAAGATTAGAAAATAAAGAATTAGAAAGAATTAAGAACGCTATAAGAAATGAAAACAAGATAGGTCAACTAGATAACGGGAGGCAAGTGTTACAGTTGTGGAAGATACGGACACATTTCGAGGCAATGTGAATTAACCGAACATTTGAATTGCGGACTATAGTAACCAATTGTAGAAGTTTGATAGGCAATAATTTAATATGTTTAAAATGCGGACAAAAAGGACATGCGCAGGAAGCATGTAACAAATGACTATATAAAGGTGAGAATGAGCAGATAAATTATAATTATCTGATTTTTATAATTTTAGTTGTAATTTAGGAATAAATGATAATAGTATAAATGATTTAAATGTTAGGAATAAATATAAGGGAGATGATAAAAATTTTTTAAAGTTGAAACAGAAAACGTATGTAAAATTGATTTGGAAAAAATTATAAGGAAAAATAAATGCCCTAGGATTAAAATAAAGATAGGTGAAATTGAAATTAGCTTTTTATTAGATACGGGAGCCGATATTAGTTTAATGAGTGTAAAAGAATTTAATGAATATTTTTCAAAAGATAGATTCCATTACAAAGGGAATAAAAGTGAGGCAGTTAGATGGGAGCATGATTAAAATTCTAGGTTTTTATATAATAAAATTGGTAGATATAAATAAGGAAATAAAGTTATGGCTTATGACGCTGTTCGATTTTTGAGTTCATCGAGAATCCTGTTTGACTCTAACAAGGTAACTCAGTCTTCTCCTTATCCTCACTTCTTGTTATCTCTTTAACAATTTTGTTGTTCTTATGTATATTTTCAAACAAAGACCACCAATTATAATCAGGACCTATCTTCTTAATGTCATTCCAACCTAAAATCGGTTCCATTTTTAGCGTCATAATCCATAACTTTATTTCCTTATTTATATCTACCAATTTTATTATATAAAAACCTAGAATTTTAATCATGGCCTCACTTTTATTCTCTTTGTAATGAATCTATCTTTTGAAAAATATTCATTAAATTCTTTTACACTCATTAAACTAATCTCGGCTCCCGTATCTAATAAAAAGCTAATTTCAATTTATTTTTCCTTATAATTTTTTCCAAATCAATTTATTTCTCTGTTTCAACTTTCTCTTTTAAAAATTTTTTATCATCTCCCTTATATTTATTCCTCTCATTTAAATCATTTATACTATTAATTACAACTAAAATTATAAAAATCAGATATACTAATAATATTATAATTTATCTGTTCATTCTCACCTTTATATAGTCATTTGTGACATGCTTCCTGCGCATGTCCTTTTTGTCCGCATTTTAAACATACATCTCGCGCACAAATGTTCGGTTAATTCACATTGCCTCGAAATGTGTCCGTATCTTCCACAACTGTAACACGTTGACCTATCTTGTTTTCATTTCTTATATTCTTAATTCTTTCTAATTCTTTATTTTCTAATCTTATAACCTAATGAGAAACTTAAAATTAGTAACAAAATTATAATTATACCTATATTTTCAAGAACTAAACTTAATAAATTGATTTGCGTAATGTACATTATAATATACTTAATAACCACTTAATTAACAAAATCTTAAATAATTTTAAAAAATTGCATACATATAAAACTACTACAATTAATAATAATATTAATAATCTGTATAACATATATATAAAATAATTTTTTACCTTTGATTCCCAATGTGAATATCTAAAAAGCCCTAATTATACGGCACTAACTGTTACAATTCCGTATATACTCAGAAGCTAACAACTGCTTGGTGGGAGAGCAAGTATCAAAGATATATTAAATCTATATAAATTAAACAGAAGATTACTATTATGACTAAATTAATTAATAAATGCTTACTATAAAAAGAACCTATAATAACATGACATAAATATAATTTAATTAACTTAATTTTACTAATTAACTTTTATTACCTTTCACTTGATAGAATCACCGTACAATTAATCGGAACTCTTCCTTTCTATAATTAATTTATTACACTCTATCTAAAATATACATTATTGATATTCAAAACAAATAATATTATCTTTAGTTTAAAGTTCATTTACAATAATATTTTCCATAAAGGACGATATCAAACTTAGTTATCGCGGAATACATTATCCGGTGACGCCTCGGGGTGTCAGAAATAAGAAAACCGGAGCTAATTAAACTAAATTTATCTTGCAATATATACCAATTTTGATTTTCCCTTATACCCGTTCAGTATAAATTTTCCATCACGATCATTAATTATTTTTGCATGGCCCTTAAAATATACTTAGTACAAGTTGCCCGGTTTGTAATAATCTTTTATGTCTAATTATCAGGTTTAAAAAAAATAAATTCCGGCTCTTAAAAATATTCAAAATTTTTGACAAGTCCAAAAATAGTTTTGTTCGGGTCAGAATGGATTGACTTCTAATCATTTGTACAAAATAAAAGTAATATATATTATAACCTTTGATTTTTTTTTCCAAATAATTTGTAAGCAAAATTTTTGATATTAAATGTCAGAAAAATATTTTATGCGCTCTCTAGGAAAATCAAAATAATTGATTGGCTTTAGTTTTACTTTTATATTTTATTTAATATTATTTTTTGAAAAATCATTCATAAATGAAAAATAAATTCCTGACCAGTAGGGAATAAATTGAGCCGGTCCGAATTGATCATTCTATTTTGGGTTCCGGGAAAATGATACAGGTCCAGAAAAGTAAAATCTCCTTTGCTGAAAGACGCGACGAAAATTAATTGGTTGCGCGAAACGCGGAGCATTTTTTTGGTGGTGCTGTGGTTCAAAGCAAGGAAGATTTAGCGGGGAGGCTCACAAGTCTAATTAGTCTTAAGCGTATAGATAATTTTGGCCTATACAAGTATAAAACTAGTGTTTTTAGAAGGCGTTACTACATTTTTACAAAAACGCCGGAGAACCGCTATTTGTCAAAACTTGAGAGCTATAGCAAGCTCCTTTACGTTACTCCGCTCCTTTGATTTTATTACAAAAATTGTATAAAATAAAATCTTAAGTAATTAATGTATTTGTTGAATATAATATAAATATTTTTTTTAAAATAATTATTAAACTATTTTTTTAAATATATTCATACTTGAGCCAAGTTGTAAGTTATACTTTTTTTTCCCACCATTTTTTTAAATTCAAATTATACAACTTTTCATAAAAACTATTGAAGACAATATCAATCTATTAACAGGTACAGAAGATATTTAAATGGATGAAATAAAATTTACATTACCATCTTATAAGAAATATTTTTCCTCTTCCTAAAGAGGTGCTCTAAAGCTGGCAAATATAAAATAAAAGACAATTATATCTCCTACAATTAAAAAAAAATCTCATGATAAAAACTGCAAAGAAATATAATTTCGTTTTCGTTTTTGTTGTATATAGTTTTGTGTTTTTATTTATATTTATATATATACATAATGATATATATGAAATGTCAATCAAAAGCGATCTTTTGAAGTTTCTTTTGTTAGTGGATGATTATCGGAAGAAAATGATGTAATTTTTACAATATGTATTGCTGATTTGATATATATTGATGATAATAAAGTTCTTGATATAACAAAAGTTCAACATATAACAGTTTTGTGTAATTTTAATTTATATTATAAAAATTAAAAGCAAAGAAGCGACTCTCATTTTTTTTAAAATTTGGAACAGGAACGCGCTCCCTTTAAAAGGGAACGTTAATAACGTTGAGTAAAACTACTCTCTGACTCCAATATGATTTTTATTTAATATAAATGTAATATACAGTGTACTGATGCAAACCGAGAGCTTTCAACAAATACGTTTTTTTATATTAGCTTAAACGTCCTTTCGCAGCCCTGTTAAAGTCCTCGGACAATCTTTGATTACCCTAAATTCCACTCGAGTTCTACCACATATAATCTTTATATATTCATGTAATTAATATAAAAATAAATATTTTTCTACACCAGTTTGCTTTTACATATCCAAAGATGGGGGTATTTACGAGCGTTGAACGAATTAAGACTCTCATTTGCGTGGTATTGTAATAAAATTCTATAACTATTAACCATTAGGATAATTAAAATTCAAAAATAATATTAAACTGAATAAAAAGTTCAGAAATACAACATCCCTCTCCCTCGTAAATACGAGCCCGAGAATATCCATATACCAAAAAACTTTGGATTGATAATAATTACTATATATAACTTATTTATTTACTGTGCTTGCTTTTTTTGTTTTAAATTATCTATTTTAATGATCGTCCAATTGTTACTCTATTTATATACATTCTTAAAGCTGGATCGTCATACAAATACATTTTTTTTACAAATGTTATATAAGTATAGATAGAATTTCCAGCAATATATAATTTTATTCTAATTTTCTAATTCTATTGTTAAAATATTCAAATTAAAATGAGCAAAAATTTTTTTTATTGAATTGATATCTCATCTATATACAGAATATATAATTAAATGATAAATAATAATTGTTGAATTTTAATAAACATATACAAAATATTAAATAATATAATTCTTACATTTACCAATGCATATACAAAATATGTATAATAATAATTGTTAGATTTTAAATATAAAAATATTTTAAAAATTTTGCCATCATCTATTGCTTAAAGTAAAAATTTTCTAGTTTGTTTTTGTAATGAAATAAACTTGGACAAAATATTTAATGAGTTTAATTCAAATATTATTATTTTTTAATATAAAAAACGTAAAATAAAATTAATGAAAATGTATCCAAAAAAGTAAGACACCTATAAAATAGTATCTAGATACAGATGGATAGGTTCTAAATCGCTAAAACAAAAATCGCTAAAAATTGGGAACATGGCTTATATCTCCTAGAAAATTTTTAAAGTAAATTTGAAATCAATATTAATAGATACTAGGGGACTAAACACTTGTATTTAAATTGGAAATTTAAAAAAAATCGCTAAAATGGAAGAAATATCATCCAAAATCCCAGTTTTGGGAATCAAATTGGGAATTTGGATGATATTTCTTCCATTTTAGCGATTTTTTAAAATTTTCAATTTAAATACAAGTATTTAATCCCCTAGTATCTATTAATATTAATTTTAAATTTACTTTAAAAATTTTCTAGGAGATATAAGCCATGTTCCCAATTTTTAGCGATTTAGAACGGGAACCTAAAATTTAGATATATGATTCACAGTATATAGAAATTTATTGAAAAATTGGTTCAATCGCAAAGTAGATAAAATGATATTTTGATTTTTTAAAAATCATTATATAATGTTTAATTCTTTGATATTTTGTTGTGGTTTACTTACCAATTAATATATAAATATAATATTTTTTTAAACATATATGCATAAATTATAATACTCGTTCTTATTATTATTTTATATTTTATTATTTGCTTGAAATTTTTAAAGTGTTTAGTTTTAAATTTTTAATGCTTTTAAAATTCACTTTTTAAAAAAATACACCCCACCCCCTTCCTCTTTGTAAAAAATTCTTAGCTACGACCCTGCCTCCTGGTAAGTAGCGTCACTAAGGGTTGCTCCTGGGAAATTTCCAAAATATAAATTTTAAAACAAAGAAGTGAGCATATATATTGATTTATAATGAATTGTAGATTTTGAACACTCATTATGTCTAAATTAAAAAGTCTAGTACCCTGGTCTTGCTATCTGGATTATGCAGCATAGTATTATAATTAATTGATATTATATATTAAATTTATAACCTTAACTTTATATTAAATTAATAAAAAAAATTTATTTAGATTAATTTATAATTATTTATTAAAAATAATTTTAGATAAACTTCCAAAAATTGAATTATAATACTTATGCTGTACATTAACCAGATATTATTTCCTATTTAGTTCAATAAATATGAAATTTTTATAAGCCTAAATAATTTATAATATTATATTCCCTGTATTGCATACTGTGTACCACAAATTATATAATATAATAAATATCTTACAAATAAATTTTAAATCAATTGTATGGTGTGTAATTGAAGCCACAATCCATATCCTCGATTCAAATGTTAATTTGGGGTACGTGATCTATTATATATTTTTAATTTTGCATTTTATTACTCCCTATTTTTAAAAATGGCTATTTTTTATAAAATTGTTCTTTACAATTTTCTACACATCGGAAGAAGGTAAATAAGGTATTTGACAAATTTCAAAACATTAAAATTAGATAAATAAAAAGTTAAAATAAATGTTTATGAAATTATTTTATAAATATTTATTATTTTTGATAATTATGTTTTATTTTGTAATAATCATATGTGGTTTTAAAGCCCCATTATGCAATTAAAGTATTTTATTTGAGTTTATATTTTTAGAATTATGAATTTTGCTAACATACCTAACGATAGTGAAGATTCAAATTTAAGTGACTCTCAATCACTGGGAACAAATCAAATCATTCATATTAATGAAAATGACAAATTGATTGCATTTGAAATTGAAGGCCATGCATGACCCACTTCATAAAATTAGACTGCTAGTAACCCTAACCAATAATGTACTTAAATCTTTATCTATAGGCGAAAATATTTGCAAAGATGAGCAAATTATTCTTTACAAAGGGATGAGCAAGTTGAAGCAATATAACCCTCAAAAGCCCAAAAAATGGGGCTATAAACTCTTTTTACTATGCGAAAATGATGACCTTCTGCATAATTTTGAAGTATATACTGGGATACTACCAGCGGAAGGATTGCCTGATGTTGGAGCAAGTGGCAATGATGTGCTTCATTTAATTTATTATATACCGCAGCCAATTAATTAGAAATTATTTCTTGATAACTGGTTTTGTTCCCCAAATTTGCAGGTCGTACTCGCTCAAAAGGATATTTTGCGCGGCCACGGTTAAAAGTAATCGACTTCCAAATATCAACTTCCCAATAGATAAGGAGTTGAAAAAGCGAGGATTTTTTGTTTAAAAAAAACAATAATAAACGGAGCGAAATTCAGTGAAGTGGCAAGACAATTGTGCTGTGACTTTATTAAACACTTCTGTAGGTGCACATCCTCTAATAGACTGTGAAAGATATGATAGAAAAGGATAAAATCATGATAAAATGTACAAATATTGTTAAAATTTATAATATATAAACGGGAGGTGTAGATCTCATGGATTCTTTACTTTCCTTTTATAGAATTCATACAAAATCAAGAAAGTGATAACATGGAATTTATTTCATATATTTGGCATGTTACTTATGAATTCATGGCTGCTATATAGGCGTGATTGTAATAGTATATAGCAGGCAAGGATCAATTTAGTTTGTACAATTTCAAAATTTCGTGGCGGAAGTCCTTTGCAAATATGGCAAATGCACTTCAAACCGTATACCAAAACGATTCAAACTGGTTATTGGAAAAATGTAAAAAAAAACCGGCTTAATATTTACCAAATGAAGAGGTCCTAGCGGCTCATTGGCCCAAATATAATGATAAAAAGAGTATATGTAAAATGCCAGGATGCTTATTTACAACAAAAGTAACTTGCAAGAAATGTGGTGTATATATAGTATGTTTTACGCCCAAAAATAATTGTTTTATATATTTTCATAAATTAAAATGTTTAAACATTTAATATTTGTTGTATTTAAATAAAATCACATATATAGTTTATAGTACAAAAAAATTATTGTGGAAAAAATTGAAATTTGTATCCTTAATGGGATCTTGTATTCTGGATCTCCCAAGTAAATTTCGTTTGTTTTACGCTATTTCTATGCAATTAAAAGCAAATTCTAATTTTTTTAAAAAGGAGCAATATATTAGGCTTATGTTAGACGGTACTAAAGGTAGCGTTCAACAAAACTGTATTTTACATTTTTTTATTTGGATCACCACTGCCATATATGGTTATAATTATACAAATAATCTAGGTCCTAATTGAGTAGGCCTGTAGCCTAGTCGGTTATCGACGATATCACTTACTGCATTACTAGATTCGAATCCAGAAAGGACTGGGTTTATTTTCTTAAACTAACTTAAGTGATTGTGTTAAAGGTACTCATGGTGTCGGCGATAAGATTAGGGTTTCTATTAAGAATTGCAATTGTATGTGATGAATCACTAAAAATAAATCTATATTAATCTTTTGATTTGACCAAATTAAAAAAAATACATAATTTTAACTTAATTTTAGTTCTCTTATATTTTCTTTCAAAAATAAAGGTAAGGGGATTACTTATGAAAACGTTGTTTTAATTTTTATTAAATACCAAAAAGCATCGTATCTGTAATGAATAAAGTTAGAGATATGGACGATGTGTAGTGAGGTGCAACTAGTCGAGGATTCTATTCCCGCTAGAACAAATATTTTACTGAAATTAACCTTAGGATGAAAGTTAAAAGAGGTCGCCAGATATATGGGTAGTGATAATATATATAAATTGTTAAATTTAATAGTTATTTCGTTTTCTATATGTTGACGCGGTTCTTTTAAAATGTTTTTTTATTCAGAAGAATTTTAATTACAATCAATATTATTAACTCATATTTATTTGTTCAATTTTTTTAAAAGAAAATATTATATTATAATGACATATTGCATTCATATTTTGAAGAGAAGGGGGCGGAGAGTCAATAAGGTATAAACTTAATACCTAAAATTAAAATATAATTATTAATTTTTATTGGGCTCTATTATTCTTTTTAAAATAAAAGTCATCATTTTTTGAAATTTTTTGAGTCCTATTCCTCGAAAAATATCTAGTAGAAGGGGGGGGGGTTCCTGATACTAAGGCAAATAGCTACTAAAATCTTGAATTATAATCGATATTTATTAATATAAAATAATTATTGATATCTATCTAATATTAATGATATGTTATACTCTTAATAATATTTAATTCATAAATTAAACATTAATAATTAATTAGATATTATATTATATTATATATTACTTACTAATTATATAAATACTATAGAATAAGGTAGCATTAATAATGCATAAAATATATTTTTGCGCAAAAATCAATTATAATTAATAGTCATTATTCATCTATATAAATTAATATATAATATGGTATCTTTTATGTAATTATATATCAAATTATAAATTTTTTTCAAAAAATTTTTATATTTCTATTTTTCAAGAATGATATAAAACAGAGGCAACAAAAATTAACAAAACCTCTGTAAAACGTTTAAAATGATGATACCAAATCAATATAACATTTCGCCATGAGTTAATTACTTTACAAATTTAAAATAATTAAACTTAAGCAAAAGATCGATACGAAACGAAATGATAAAAATAATTTAATTTCTTGATAACACAACATTCTCAAATTTGTTTTCTACTTTCTAAGCCACATCAGATCAGGAAAAAAGAAAACCGATATCATATCACGCGTGTTCCAGTAAATTCAGGGAATAATATGAGCAGTGCCATATTCAGAAGGTTATTTTGAAGCCCGTAAAATCGACTAGGAGCTGTACCCCAGACAGCTTCAGTCAGAATCGGCACCGCTTTCCGCGAATAGATCGATATCGCTCTCAGTTTTTTCTCTAACTCATTTGACAAAAAAAAAATTCCCAATATTATTTGCAATTGAGTAAGTAAAGTTACTTCTAACTTAGCTCTTAATTATCCAATTGTTGTTTAATCAAAACAACAAAACTAAATATTTGATTTCACTATATACTTTTATATATTTTATCTTTTGTGGATGGTTTGTAGTTACCATAACATCCTAAACAAACATGATTAAATGAATGAGTGTCCTGGTAAGAAAATATAATGTGGACTTACTTTATATACCAGAGGAAATCAAGAGGTTTTACGTGATGTATAATTAGAATTAGAAAGAGTTAGGAGAGATGTTAAACAGAATTTATATATAAAATAAATGTAAAAGAGTTTTAACAATCATTAAAATTGAAAATCCCAACATTCGCATACTCTTACTTGGAGACTCATCCCCAAAACGGGTCCCATAATAAAATACATCAAGGAATGTTGGTATTCTCATATCACTGGTAAACCTGAGACGTACGAACTGGGCTACATTTTATTTTTATTCTGGTGGTAAAGCGAAAAGCCCAGCGTCTACATGAGCGAAAGGGGTAGGAACAGTTTGCATCCTATTTTTTGAGGGGGTAGGAGAAATTTTTTGGGAGTTATCTATTAAATCTTGAGATGAAATAGGCTGTAAAAATTAATACTTTTATTATGGAATTATTATATACAATTCATCGACCAAATCTATATATTGCAAACAATCATACACATTGTTTTCCAAATAAACTATCCTTTTAAATGTAATTTAAGGTTTAGATATTTCAGCAAGCTCATAATGCCATAATAATTAATTCATTGTAAATAATGGAGGTTTTGAATTTATTATCTAAAAAATAAATTCTTTATATTCACAAAATATCGATAGTTGGTAGTAGAGATAAATTAATTTAAGATATCCTTTATAAATTCTATGAAAAGAGTATCAATAAATTAGATAGGTGAAAATAATAATAAAGCGGTAATTTTTTAGGGGGGTAGGCAAAGGTTTTTGAAGGGGGTTTGCATCCAGTGAAAATCCTGTCATGTAGACGCTGGAAAAGCCACCTTATATTTAAACATTACAATTTTTTATATATATTATAAACTTCCGAGAAAAATCAATTTTTCATGCAGAAATTAGAATTTAAGAAATTTTTTTAATTCAGAATTGCGAATATAAATGAGAAAAAACAAATACATATTCTTAATTTGAGAAAGTGAAAAAAAAAGATGATTATAAACTATGAAGGGAAGGGAAAAAAATGTAAATCATTTCTGCTGCTCAAGAGGTGAACACGAAACTATAATTAGATTTTATAATCTGAATTTCTATGTGCTGACGTAAGTAAAGGCCTTCTACCAAGCCTTTTAATTAGGTCATGAGCCTGGCTTCCAAAGAATGTTAAGGTTAAAGTGACAACGGGTACGAATTTATATTCATCAGGTATGTGCACATATATATTAGTTTTAAGGTCTTCTGTGTATTTTAAAATATCCTTATTGATGTTGAAGGGTGTGAGGGGGGTTAACGCAGGAAAGGCCCCACGCTAGAAATCGGCCATTCTCCAGGAACTTGTGTAATTCCATCAGGCTGTCTCCCATCAGTGAAGGGACCCAGGTGTTCTAAAGTAGCAGGAAAGCCCGCGGACTGTTAAACCCATTTAATGAGAGCATTATATCTGATATGTCGGATTGAACATTGAGTGCTAAAGATACATTGGAGGCAATGACGGCCAGATTGACTTACTGGTTACTTGCACTTGGCCGACTCATATGAGACTGAACTGAATTCTTGGTTTGACAGTTCGAGGTAAGGATTTTTAGAGAGAATGTCGTCTAGGTATTCATATCAGAATCGAGGCTAGGAGGGCATGATCTTCAGGTAACAAGTTGAAAAGAGGTAATCAAAAGACCTTGCAATCATTCGATTATCCCAATCCTTTTGTTTATGGGAGGCTGTTGATATTCACAGCAGATTGAGGCTTTCCATATGATGTAGGCTTCGTCGAGCGGCGTATCTGGCAAGGATAGGTGATCAGTTATTTTTTGGGGCTTGCCAATCTGGACGAGATAAAATCACTGATTAGTAAGGCTATGGGTGATCATAACCCTATACCTCCTTTTATACAGGGAGGCCATGAATTGAAATTGAACTTGAAATTAGTGGTTTTTCTATATATTTTTTTATTTTTATTCATATGATTTTAAAGATGCCGGATGTTTAGAAATAGCCGTTAGCCGCCTAGCATAGAAGATTTATAAGTGAGAAGTTGTGCTCCTCCATATTGTTAAAATTATTAGAAGTAGCTAGAAAAAAGGCTACCAATTGGTGAGCCAAGATGTGCTAGTTCCTCGGCCATAATCTCTTTGAAGGTGTCACAGTTGGAATATTGGAAGATAAGCAGACCGAATTATGTTTTGTAGACATTTAGGAGAAGGCCTATGTTTGGACCATCCATTTGTAAAATTTTTAAGACTTTGACTACCTCTTTTGAACTACCGCTTATAATCCCATCACCTATATACCAGAGATGAAAATCCTACTGGTAGCTGACTTTAATTTTTTTACAAGATTGTCTATTCCCAGAATAAGATCGAGATTTATTTTGAAGAGAAAAGCCTATATTCTCCATATTGTAGGATGGAAGGGTTAGAATACCAGCTTAGGATCTAGGATGCCGCTGGAGTAGGATGGGAAACTATTAATAAAATATTATAGGAAGGTAGCCCGTTTTATTATGTTACAGGGATTGCTAAAATAGATTTTAATTAGATATTTATTTAGTGGATTACTTAAAAGTAGATGCGGGTTATATGAGTGGCAGACTAGCAGCCACCTTTGATACCCCCTAGCTGAATTGAAGTGAGAATAGTAGAGACTTTCTCATAGATTCCAAAGAGGGTACCTATGGTAATTAGGTGTAAGTCTTTATTGAATTTATTAGGGCGCTTAGCTTTGCTCCAAACAGAATTGGTTTGGCTAAGATAGGTACGTCACCAGATCCTGTTACAAAGAATAGTTACACTGTTGAGTAGAGTAGTTTAGTTTGAGAGCTTAAAGATGGAAGGTTAGGTCTTGGAAGTACAACAGTCTCATGCCATCTGCATGATCTTTTTTAAAGTTGAGATCGCTTTTCTCACTCCCTCTGGAGTAAATTCTTTTGGATAAGATGTGTGAATTACACTAGGTAATTCAGTTTCTGATGTGGATAATGCTTCATAGCTAATTGAGTATTGGTTTGAAAGTTAATGGGGACCAGCATGTCTGATGAAGAGGCTAGAATTGATTTTTTTCCCACTATATTTATCTTTATCTTAAAAAAATTAATGGATAACTTAGTTTAGGTTATGTCCATTGAAATGTTATCTAAATCCGTTAACCTGTTCTTAATTTGCTAGGTGAGTGACAGCTTGCTTTTGTCAATTGGAACTTGAAAGGCATGGAAGCCATAAAAAAAACTTTTTCCGTACTGTGGGGAGTTAAACCTGGTTACGTTATTTAGTTTCACTGAATTATTTAACCACGAGTAGGCTACCCGAAGGATTCTTGATTTGAATTCATGTACTAGGTAAGGCTTCATTAACCGATAAGTTATTGACGCCAACTATTCTATATAATAACTAGCTATATAGATGAAAAATAGTGGATGATTAGAAATTTGTTTTTAATTTGATGAGATGACTAAAAATATTTCTTCTTTTAATAAAGTATTTTAACGATAGTCATTTCAACAAATCACAAATTATCCAGAACTAAAGATTCTATCGATCCATCACTTGACACAAATCAAATAAGATATTTTTTAGTAAATTACTCAAGAAAATTAAATTTGAATATTAGTTTATTTAGTTAACTCTTGGAAATCGCATATACTAACCATAGCCTATATAGGCTTTATACGATCCAACATATTATATTTTTTGAATCTATTGATGTGGGATATTATTAAAAGCATTATAGACCTGCTGAGCGATGACATGAGCCATCACATTAATAAAATCAAGCTAGGTATCTGACTAGAATTTTTTATCTGATTGATTATATATGGATTTGTAAAATATGTTATTCCATATTTTATTTTAATCTAGTTTTTTATCTCTCTTTTGTTTAGCCTTAAATACACTTCAATTAAAAATAGTTTTTTTATCCCTCTTTTGTTTTGTCTTAAATACCTATAAATTAAATAAAGTTTGTTTTAGATCTCTCTTTTGTTTGATTTAATCACATTAAAAGTAAAACATATGGTTTTTGTGTTTTCTTTTAATCAGGGGGTTTTTCATACTTTTGAGTTCCTTAATAAGGTGTTCAGTAAATATAAATTAGATTAGATATTTAGGTTTCGCCCTTAATCCAAAGGTATAATTTGAGTTGTGAAAAGTATAGGGGGGTAGGTTTAATCCCCAATTATGTAAGATTAGAGAACTGCACGGGCTGTCCGTAGCCCGACCCGACATTAAAAAAAAATATTTTTCGGGATCGGGCTCGGATCGGGTTGTAAGAGCTGTCCGACCCGAAAATAATATCTATAATCATTATAATTAATAATGTAAAAATTATAAAACCATATTATTTTTTATTTATGAAATTTTATCCTCCAAATGTCATTCAGAATAACATGTCATTTTCAATTATTATTTTATAATTTACATAACAACCATATACGAAACTATTTTATGTGATTATATTTTAGTACATTGCATTGTTAACGATATTATTACATACTTTACTTTAATCATATTCTATCAAAATAAAATATATTTTACTAATATCTATTTAATTAAATAGCCTCATATTTTCATAATAAAAAAATTATTTAAATGGATGCCAAATATAAAAAAATTGGTGAAAGGATTAAGAGCAATGAATATAATAAAATAAGGAAAAATGCCAATGGCAAATTTGAGGTCTGGAAAAAGTTTTCATTTATATATTATTATGTAAGTTGCAATTTATATATATAATTTATTAGGCACAACTCAACTAAAAATGCCTATATTTACAATAGAGTAAAAACTAAAAAGACTCAATTTAACAATTGATAGCCTTTTTGGTACTAATCCCAAAAAACTCAAAAGCTGTACCAAATTAAAAAAAAAGTGTACAAAGGTGCTTACCATGTTTTGTGGACGCGATTTGAGCATTTTATACAATCCATGGGAAGGATTTGTTGCCAATATTTTGCAAAATTAGCTCAATATATGAAAATTTTAATATTAAAAGCATCATTAAATCCTACGACAAATTCTAGAAATTTAACAGATACTGCTGATGGTATACGCAATAAATTATATCGAAAATTAAACGCATATATGGAAAAGGTCGATGTGCTGGTAATAAATATATGAAAATATGGTTAAATTTTTTATAACTTTTAAATTCGATTGTATTTTAACTTTTTTATAATATTTTTTACAAATTAAATAAAATGCAACTTAATATATTTATATATCTTGATTAGATTATAGCCGTCAAATTAACTTTTATGGTGGCGATGAATAAATACCCATAAATTTTTTTAGGTTATAATATTTCAAACTCAAATTGTAAAATTTCGGGCTCGGGTTGGAGTAAAAAATGTGCGCTCGGGCTCGGACAAAGTTTTTTAAATTCAGGCTAGGGTCGGGCTCGGGCTGCGAAAAATACTTTGCAGACCTCTATGTAAGATAAAACTAACACAACTCCTTTTCGCAAAAACATTTTCTTACTTTGCGCCAATTTTATTTTAATTTATAATTGCGCCTTTTATTTTCTCTATAAAAGGGACTAATCTTATGTTTATGAGATATTATATTTTTGGTTTATAAATTTTTATAAATAATTTTTTTTGTATGTGATAAAATATAAATAAAATTCTGTCTGTTTAATATTATTTTTATAATTGATCCCATGGACTAACTGGGGTATCTCCAACTATACTACCCTTAACTGAAATTCAGAATTTAAAAAACTCACGAGTGTGGAAATACTAATATTTCATATCATATTTTGTAATAATAGTTATCAAAGTTATTGCTGAATATTTAAATTTTAAGCATAACATTAAAATAATGTCCTAATTCCATTTAGTCGTAATTACAGAAGGGGCATTCGACTGTTCCTAATTGAACCTGATTATAACCTATAAATTAGATTTTATTATTTAAATATTAAGTGATTTATTTTTAACCCCCCCCCCACCCTCGTAGCAGAATCTTTCACTGATATCTATAGAAAAGCGGGCTGCGGGGGTGGGGACTCATTTTTTCACTTGGTTTCTGGCGAGTTATAGCCAAAAAAATAGATTTTGCAAGTCTCTAATAGACATCAATCTGTAAACGAAAAGTATGCGCATTGAATTAAAATATTTTTAAATTATATTTTTATTATTAACATATAAATAGCGTTTATATATAGTAATTGTATATTTATATAAAAATATGAATATCAAAATATTTGCTGTAAATTTATATTAAATTTTTTTTAAAAATTATATATATAAAAAAAATAATAATCACAATATAGATTTACGAACGATATATTTTTTAAAAAATATTTTTGCTTTAAAGCTGTAGAACCGAACCGTATTAAAAATTGATAATTATAATTGTTTACATTTTGTTATAAAACAAATTGATCATTAAAAAAATAAATAAAGCTCAATCCTTATCTTTTAAATATCTATTATATTTAGGGTAAAAAAACATATTGCTCAAGTATATCAATAAAATATTTCAAGTACTCAACATTATCCAAGAGTTAATTCCTTATATAAATTATGACATTTAATACATATTTTGTAAAATGGAAAAGAAGAAAAAATACACCTAAATTAATTTTGTGTTGCCCCTATTATAGTATTACAAATATTGATGAATTATCCAAATATTTTTTTTAAAAAAACGGTGATAAAGTTAGAACTAACGTTACATTACACTTAAAGCTTAATTTATAGCAATAAGAAGGAAATCAATTTTGTTGATAGTTTGAAATAAATAATACAACTTTATAATAAAGCAGAGTAAGTAGAATAAATGAGAATACATTGTATGCAAATATAATTATATTATTAATTCTTTATAAATGGCTAGATTATTTTTGATGTCGAAATAACAAAAAAAAATTGGTTTGATTTAATTATCGGGCCATATAAATAGCAGATTTTCTAGGAATATTGTCAGATGCGCGGAATGGTTCTTTTTTTAAATCTGTTATATTATTATTTTAAAAAACATATAGATTAGATATAATAGTCATAGAAGATGGTAGGCTATATAATAAATACCCATATATTCTCATTTCAATCTTAAGATTGGCTTAATTTTTGCGCCACTAATAATTGATTTAGATGCTTAAGGCACCAACATATGACCATTGTTGAGATCTCTAGTATTATATCTCACAATTTAAAAAAAAACAAGACTCCAAAGATATTATTTATGTAACCAGTGAGAATATCTTCCAAGGCCCCGTGGTAAACTTGATCTTGGCTCATTAGTTGCGTTTTAGATGCAACGTGATTAGAGTAGTTGATCCCATTTTCATTTGAAATTTCTTTTTCATTTGTACCGTTGCTGACAAAATTGCCATTCTCCACTGATTTTTGGGCAATATTAGGGTTATGAGTTATTACGATCTTATTGTTGTTCTGTTTGCGTTTCAATTCGCTCATTATTATATTGTTGCCCTGTTGATCGTTCTAAGATATATTATATATAATTTTTAAAAAACACACAATCTTGTAGATCCTTAAATATAAATAAAGGAATGATTTGAAGAGTCCAATAAAATCAAGCTGCTAAACCCGAGAATTTTTTTTAGCCTGCTTTGTTTTTAATTTTTTTTAGGTGAAAATATATTGGATGTTTTTCAAATCGATATCGCCAAACATATTAATGTAGATTGTTTAAATCAGTTTGGCAAGCAAAATGATTATTTTTTTAGAAGATGATGATGATTTAGAGACACGTTTCCCAAATATAAAATAATTTTTTATTTATATATGTCACTTACCGACAATGGGCGTAAGCAGGCAAAGTTCTTCCGTATATTGCCAACATATAAATTAAAAATACAAAGTTCATTACCAAATTGTTTGAAATTTATATATCTATTCTACATACACCATGCTGAAATATATTTCCGGTAAAATTAGATTTTTTAAATTTAAAAAATGTGTTAAATATTCTTGCATGTGTAGAAATATCATATAAATTTCCGACAATTTGGTATGATAATGGATATATTGTCTGATCACGCACATTATATTATATCTATAAAATATTATTATATGTCATTTATTGTTTAACTATATAAAATTTATGCATTCAATCTATTATAACCTTATTTGTAATATATTAGACCACGTATAGAATTAAATTAAATAAGCGTATTATATTAAACCTTATTGCAAAATTATATCAGTAATATTAAAGTTTTTTAATAACCCACCAATTCTAATAAGTTAAAACAAATAAAGGAGATTTAAATCCTTTATAAAAAATTAATGTATGTATAAAAAGCAGCGGCTCATTTTCTATTAATAAAATGGTCTTAATTTTCACCCAATTATATTTTTTATATAATATACCCCCGTCAAATGACGGGTAAATCAGAAAATTACCCTCAATTTGATAAAAAAAACCTAATAAAATAGCCTATTAATAAATGAAACAAATATAATATCTAATCATCTAAAAGATTTTAAATTAAAAATTAAATACCAATGTTTAAAATGATAAGTGCTATAGAGGTTAAAAGAAACTAATGTTATAATTTAAAATCAATATAGTAGTTTTGATAATTTTTAAAAATAGGAGGCAAATATTTCTTACAATAGTTTTAAGCACTAAATATTCTATCAAATTGTCATTTTGTAAGCACCCATCATTTGATGGACTAATTTACTAAGGTTTTTCATCAAATTATTTACCGATTTACCCTTCAAGATTTATTAGTAAGTTATATAACGTTTTGCTAATGTTAAAATTAAAAACATGTTATTGACTTAGCATAAACATCATTCACATTCGTACTTAGTTAACCTGACTGAAACTGATAAGCTTAAAACACTTGAAGGTAACCCGTGGTTAAAATAATTAAACATATTACATGAAGTGCGTTGTCATTACTAAAGAATTTACAGAATACTTCATACCTTTAAGCGTGACTTGTTATTTATAGATTTGCCGTTGTGCAAACTATTGTTATTGTTGTCTCCTGCATTCTTAATCTAAAATAATTTTTAAATAAAACTTGTTTTAAATATGATGCAATATATTGTAACCTTTTTAGCCTCCATTTTCGTTTCGTTATCACATTGAGCTTGCTATATAAATTAAAAAATTTTTTTTATAGGAAACGTACACCAATAAAATATTCTAATGTCGAATAATTAATTTATTAAAATATTATAATTTTAAGTTGCAATCTTCATGATATAATTAATATAAGCCGAGCTTAATATCAGTAAAATATCCTGACATAAATGAGTATTTGTTAAATAAGCTCTATGCACAACTTACCCAAGCTAAGGCAGTTGATAAGAGAACTTTTAGATATTGAGCATATGTAGACATTTATCTATTGTATCAGGTGGTTAAAGCAAGATCAGAAATCAAAATATTGCCAAAGTTATGGTGTATGTTCCCTTATTTAACAAGTTTTTAAATGCGCGGGAAAATATGTTTAAGAATTAAATCCTGTAACAGTTTATTCGCTAGTTATCACCCTTATATAAAAATAGCTTTTAGAATTGTAAAATCGAAATCCATTTATGTTCACATTCACTTTTATAGTTGTGAAACACCATGTTGAAAACCTTGAAACCACAACATTAGCATATCTCGATAATTTAAAAAAAATAAACAACTCATAACATTGCCATGCTATATACTTTCTTAAAATTTTTTTAATTTAAATTCAACAACATTTTGACCTGCCGAATATAAAACTCTGCAATGATTATCTTTTTGTGTATCAATATGTCCATAATTCAAAAATTATAGTATAGTGCATCATAATTACAATTATATAAATAAAATTTGCAAAAAAATTCCTATAAATTATATGGCAAAATTTGATTAAATATGATTTAAAATAATTTAATTATTGTCTTAAGATATAAAATGAGAATTACAATACCTTGAATTGTTTAATAAATCGTAAAAATAGCGGGAAAAATGAATTGGGAGGAAGGGCTTTAGATGTTTCTCCAAAATATTCAACGACCTCGTAATAAGATTCCTAATATAGTATAGTAAAAAAATAAATAAATAATACCATTATAATTAGCAATAAACGGCCAAATGCTATATTATATGCTGTCAAAGGATATCATTTTAAAATATAAAATATATAATTAAATTTTATGGTAAAAATCCTTTTCTAAATCCAGTTCATTTCTTGGCGGACCTATATTCTGAGGAATTGGTCAAAAAATGGTGAGTTATATATTCTAGAGATAAACAAGCAAGTCCGACCCAATTGGGCTGAATTTTATTTTGGATTGGACCTAAAGTTTAGAATTTTTGTAAATTTAAAATTAATTTTTCTCCAATAATTAACAGTATTTTCTCAATTCAAAGTTAAAACAAAAACACGTACTTAATTCTATTTGTTATTCTTTTGTATATTTTGATAAAAATAGGCTTCGTTTTGTAATTTTGACTTGAGCAGGGGATAAAATATAAAATAAAATTTATTTGGCCTTTCCATAAGGGAAAAAAACGAAGCGTTTCTCAGACAATAATTTTATCATTTGAGTCCAAATTGTCAGGCGAGTTTTAGTCATACCTATCCTATACTTTTCTTACTTAATTTTCTTTTATATATAAAAATTTTAATATTCATAACAGCTTTAATAGTAATTCATAGATGGTATTATATAAAGATTTTCGATGAGTATCTTAATGGGATTAGGCAAAAAATAATCCTGTAAGAGATATAAATGCGTAATTTTATAAGGAAAAATAACATCAATTTATCATTATTTCCAGGGATAAAAGATTTAATTACTCATCTTTAAATTTCGGATAGGGTCGGATAAATAATATATTTTTCGTTCGAGAAGGGACAAGAAAATCATTCTGAAAAAATCGGGATGACCTGGCCAAATCGCTCAATGCACACCTATATCTTTACCATCTTCCCAACAAAAGGGAATACCTTACTTATAAGCTTTCCACATATTTTAAGCCTTATCAACAAAATATATAATATATAAAGCTCTGCAAAGTAATTCCTTCGGGCCGCAAAACCGAATCTGACTTCCCGACCCAAGCACATATTTTTTGTTCCAGCATGACCCGATTAAAATTATTCTGAAATTTAAGTTTAAATACTATATCCAAGAAAAAATTAAATATATTTATTCACATATTGCCATCTTAAATAAAAAGAATTTTTATTGATTTGGGAAATGATTCGTGTAAGATAAAATATAGCATGTGATTCTGATTGACATTTCTATGAACAAAATTATTATTGAGCATTCTAATATTTAATTTTTGGGTCGGTTTACCTCTTACAGCTCGACCTGAGTTCGATAGTTTTCAATGTCCGAAGTCGACCCGAACCCTTTGGGCAGCCCATGCAAGTCTCTAATCATATAAGTGTTTTACTAATGAATCGTTTAAAAGCTAAAAATCCAGTGTACTTTCCTGATAATAAAGATTCTCCTTATAGGTTTTAAATTGTGATATATTATTTAAAAATAATCAACTCGTAAATTTATCTGTAAAAAACAAATTATATGGTAATTTATTTGGATGTAAGATGTTAAACTTCTCTAACAATGTGATATGTAATTGTTGAAGCGGGATCTTTAAAATATATAATTCCATTTAGATAAACCTGAATACTTTTATTTCTATTACATTAAAAAAGGAAATACCTCGGCCGATTTGGCTTCCACCTTAGCTTTATTAAGTTTATCCTGGGAACAACTAAGGAAATCTTCCAAGATGAGCAAGGTTTCTTTGGAATTAGTCGATGGGTTTATCGGGTTAGACTTGCGAGCGTTGTATTCTTTGGTTGTATCCTCCATGCCTTTAGTTAATTCGTGGACATCGGTCATTATGTTTTCTAAGGAAGCTGGAATAAAAGTTAAAAAAAAATGGGGAAAAAAATAAAGTAAATTATTTTAAATTATTATTTTGACATAAACAAGTGAAAAATCCTATTTAACAAATACATTGTGGAAACTTGATCAAGAGAATCTAATTTTATTTTTTAAAAAAATAATTAATCTTTAGCCTTTTGGGGAGAATTAGTAATCAATATAATATAAAATATCTCATTATGTAGTAATTGGAACAATATGATAATTAGTTAAATAATGAGGATATTCTTTTTTAAAATGTTATATAAATATATTTTATTAAAAAAAACCATCCACTGCCTTTTCTATGTATCTCAGTTCGGTGTCGAAGGTGAGTAGAATCGGGAAATGATAGTTGATGGTATGAACTATGTAATGCAATAA
Source organism: Gordionus sp. m RMFG-2023 (assembly GCF_954871325.1). NCBI lineage: Eukaryota > Metazoa > Nematomorpha > Gordioida > Chordodea > Parachordodidae > Gordionus > Gordionus sp. m RMFG-2023. The sequence goes on from NC_088775.1 coordinate 69,218,754, forward strand.
GCTTGTCTCTTTATTTGATGGGGCTTTCAGGATGGTAAGCTTAGATAATTTTATTAAGAAAAAATTATAAAGTTGATTTAATTGAAATCAGTTTTATAAAAAATATACCCTATAAAAATAAATTAAAGAGTTATAAAATAGGCATGATAACTAAAAATTCAATTAAATACTTCAATATGGATAGATTATAATAAAATCGTAATATGATTTGAAATATTTTTACTAATTTTTTTTTGATTATGTTTCGAAAAGTTAAAAATATATGTAAATTTATCCTCCAAAACATAATATATATCTCCTCCCCCCAATAAATATGGAAAACACAATTTAGTACTGTATCAAGAGATTGTATTTTGAAACCGTAGACTCCACCCTTTCTAGACGAATTAAGGTAATTTCCGAAGGCTAAAATAATTTCGAAGATTTTCTTCAATTTTTCACTATTCCTTATTGACTTTGATGCTACGATCAATGAATGAATTTGCTGTAAATATTAAATTATAAATTCATTTTGTTACCCAAATAATTCCAAAATAACTTATATTTAAATACTAAAATGAGAAAAAAAACACGATTTGATGAATAATGGTTATATATTCTTAAATATATGATTATTTATAAAAATTAGCAAATCTTAAATGTACAGATCGTTATCCAAAATTGCTATTTTCGTAATTTTACAATATATCGCTAGAAGTATTCTTATAAAAAAAGTTGGGTTGCATTCACAGCGAACGCGATTTAATAGCTCATCGATTATATAAAAATTTTTATTTTTAGAAATTAATAAGGAAAAATTGCTGGCATTAAAAGATTTAATACATTCGATCATCTACTAAATCGAGCCCATCGTAAGTGTAGCCTTACTCGGGTAAATTCAGTGCAGCCGATATTTCTGCGAAAGAGTGTTTAAATAGAAAATGTTAACTAAAAATAAATTTTCTTTTTTATAGCTGATATCGAAAATATTTTAGGAAATGAAATTTAAAAGTGCAAAAGACGTGTTTGCCCCGTCCCTTAGGACGCCACTGTATAAAATAAATTTAATTTTAATAGACATATTAATGATTGAGTCGAAATGATGAAAACAAATTCGTTATAAAATTTAATTTTATATATATATACCGGCGTTATTAGATGAACAGTTTCGTGGAAATTCCCCATGAAAGACATGATGGAAAGTTTGTTATGAAGTCTTTCAACTTTGCACAGTTGCTGCAAAAATTTGTCCTCGGGGGTCAACTTAGTGATTGGCTTTCCCTCTGATTCATACGTTTTGTAAGCCTTTTTCTTTGAAATTTTTTTGAAAATGAATGCGCAGAATTTATTTAAAACTTTTTAAATGTTAAAACAGAAGGTTGAACGATTGAATAATAAATCAAATACCTCCTGGTTAAAAATATATAGGAGATCTGGCTCTAAATTAGGTCTCAAATAATTCGTTTTTTTAAATTTTTATTTCATTATCATTATTTAGCAAAATTTTCTCAGTAACATGGGCCGTTTAGCCTTAAAAAGGGAGCATGAGTTGAGCTAATCCAAATATCAAATAAAATTTTTTATCTGACTATAATGTTTGGATATTTCTTTTCTTAAGTACAATGCATGCAATTTAACAGTGAGAACACGAACTATATATCTATTTACAGTTGAAACCGTTTAAATGCGATTTTTTTTTGAATTTATTCGGTATTTATGCGAAATTTTTAGTGATTTATTTCATTTTTTTTATTGAATAAAAAAATAGATATTTAGAAACGTTTCAGAATTTTCCTAAACTAGTTTACTTGCAATAGATTTAATTCGCTAAATAAGTCTCTCACTATTAAACATTATGTATATTTAGGAAGTTTGATTAAATAAATCTCTCGCTTCGCAATTATTAACATTATATGAATATAATAGGGATTTAAAAAACTGCATTCATTTCTTAATTAACTGGTACGATCATATTTAACATTTTTCAAACAATAATTTTAACATGGCGCATTTTTCCCGCATTTGAGAATATTGAATTTAAAAGGTTTCAAATATGTTAATTTTTTTATACCTTTATTACAGGGTCTGAAATATGTATTTTAGAATAAAATTTAAAAAAGCAGGTAAAATTATAAAAAGTTTCAAAATGGTGTAAAAATATTATCAAAATAAACAGATATACTCTATATTTTATATAAATTAAAATAATTATGAACAATAAAATTTCGTTAAAATACTCAATTATATTAATATTTAAAAACAAACTTTAGAATAATTAGTATTATTCGAATTGTATATATGTTTATTAGAATTTAATTTACGTTTACTTTTTGAATAGACTTACTCTATATAATTATTATAAAATGCTATTTTTTCAAATAAAAGTAATAGCTTAATAATGTTATATGATAGGACTAGAAAAATAAAAAAGTGTAGTTTTGGTTTCGTTATTTCAATGCTCTATATTCTAATTCAAATATTAAAAAATAACGCATGTTTACAAAAAATGGCATATAAAGAAAATACCTCATTTTCGGTCGGTAGCATTCTTAACAAAATATCGACAGTTTCGAGATCTAACACTTTGAGATCCAGGTTATTAATAGCCTTCATTATCTCATTATCTTCCATTTCCAAGCGTCTCCGCGTGATAGCTTGATTATAAATAAATATAAAACATAATAAACCAGTGGGGTCGGTAGAGAGGGTGAAGTATGTCAACGCGCCCAAATTTAATCTGAGCAGGCCAGTATTATTTATTTAATCCTGATGTTTTTTTGGCTCGCAAATGATAGAACATTAGATTTGAATGAAAAAAAATTCTTTTACATTTATTAAACCAACACCCCCCCCCCCTCCTTCAAAAACAACATTTACAAAAGAGGAAATAAATTAAAAATTACCCAGATTTCTTATCCTAGTAGATTCCAATACAGTATTTAGATCTTTTCCTTTATTTTTACCGAATCCCATATAACTCATAATGCCGTTCACATTACTTATCAAATTATTTCCGTTGCAATCTATGTTATTCAGATTTCCATCTTTCTCCCTAGCGGGATGCGAATTATTAAGAGGATTGGATAAATCATTCTTTTGCAATCCCAATTTGAAGAGTTCTTCAAATGTGTCAAAATCTATCACCTGTTAGTTCACAATTAATTGTAATATTAAGATACCGAATGTGGGAAGAAGAGTTTTAATATTTTTTTCTAGTAACTAATGTTATTTCCTCTGTATAAAAGTCAAAGATAATTTGTAGCAACTTTTTTAAAATTCAAATTTAGCAATTTAAATAATAACTTTTTATTATTCTACACAAAATAAGCAAGGTAAGGAAATAATTTATATGTTGTGAACATATAGATATTGATTTAAAATAATGTTGTTTTCTATAAATCATATAATTTTTAAGTCCAAAAAAAATTTGATGAATTTCTTTTAAGCAAGGATATTATACATTTAATAAGGCTTCATCTTCCAGGTCATTGAAAATAGTTCCTTTCAGTTGACGCGGCTTGAGTGGCATCCAATTTAACATGGGTAATCGGTATTTGGTTTCGATTCTCCTTTTGATAGTCATGGCTATATCAAAAAAATATATAGCAAACTTGAGTATAAATTTCTGTAATTATAACTACCTAGGCAATATCATAATCTGCATAATCCATTGGAATTTTTAAAACCTTGAATAATGCATTTCCATCGCAAAAATAATTACAGGCCAACTTGGCAAACCGTAAAATATGTTTCAGGAAGCAAAAAAACTTAAATGAAAACCGGTTCGAGCCTATCTCTAAATAGCACGGCCAAAATTTTTGAGCATTATTTATAAATATTAAAACCATCATATATTTTTTAAAACTTTCGTTATTAGGGTTTGAAGAATTATCTAGCCCTTTTCCAATGGGCGGTATATTGGGTACTATAGCGTGGTGGTGATGGTGTTGCAAAATGTTGCCTTTGCTATTAACGAGGTTGTTATTGATATTAGCCACCGTCGGCAAATTATTGATAAATCCGCTATTCATATTATAAATATGATTATAATGGGAAGATATAGAGCCATCGAAGGGTAAAGGAGGCGGGGGTGGCGGCGGTGGTGGGGGAAGCGCGACGCTAAATTGATTGCAGTTTTTGAAATCGTTGTTGTTTGGTGATTTAGAAGATGGGGATAAAAAGGCATTAGGTTGGGATGAAGGATCGTCTCGGTGGACTAATTGTTCTTTGAGAAATAGGTATTCCTAGGAAAAAAGAGTTGTTGGAAAAGATTTTAATTTAATTTGTTTAACTAATTAGTTTTTAAACAAATTTTTCCCCCCTAGACATATATACCAGATGTCATAATTTAAAATAAAAATAACAATATACTTACTTTTCTAAATTTTACAACAAAAAAACAAATTCTTTAGATGTTTATAAAATATTTTTCTTAAATTTACATGCATAATTTGATCCAACTCCCTTTGCCTTTGCATGTAATCGCTTTCCTTATCGTTGAAATTTTTTTTGAGAGTGCTCGCTTCGTAATCAGCTTTTTCGTACATTTTCTAAAAAAAAATTTTTCGATCAAAAATATTTATATCTCAAACAAGATACTAAAGATTTAATTGTCGATTATATCATTCAAATCCGACTAATCCTCTAAGCATCGAAACAATACTACAAATAATAGCTAATGAAGAGACTTATTAGTGGAATAATAGCATGGATTAATACGGATTCGATAAGGATATTATAAAAATAATATTGCTTGCTAGGTTATCACAATCAACAAAAGTTGTAGAAATCCAACCGAAGAACACATTCTGAATTATTATTTATAAGAATTTTATGAATAATAAATTAATAATCTTTCAATCTTTAAAAAATTTTTTTTTAACTAATTAACTGCACATTAAATATTACTTTGATTTCGTCTTTCTCTTTAGTTATCGTTTCCAAAAATGTCTGCATTTCAACTAAATCGAAATATATTAAAAATAGAATATAGTCAAAATTCTACAAATAAATCAAGTACAAGTAATAAGCAAACATAAAGAGATTCAAATTAGAGATATACAACCTGCCTAACCTTACTTATTTATTTTTTGGTCATTGTAATTTACCATCATAACCATATAATGTGCTAACATTCGACAATATTAAATTTAAAAAATCGATTCAAAAAGATAGCAAACTCTGAAAATTCAGATACTCAATTTTTGCAATATTTATCCCAATTTCTCATTCATGATTTAAAAAAATTAACTACAGTATACCCTATTAACGTTCTAAAAGATAAAATTTAAGACACAAAATCGAAAAAAAGTTATATGTCCCTTATACAGTGTATAAGTAAATTAGATAGTGAATATTAATAGAAAATAATGTACAATATATATTTTTTTAAAAATAATAACAGATTTTAATAGCTTAAAATGCGGTAAATATAAATTTTTAAATATAATTTACCAATTCGGGCCATGGCTTGATTTTCAGTTTCCACCAATTTTTCATTTAACTATACAAAATTATAAATGTTATTTAGATATCTTATTTTTTAAATATATTAATTTATATATACTCTGATACCCTTTTTAAATAAAATTTTATAGTAATGATACAAAATCCTGGTAATAATATTTGTGATATATTAATATTTTTGTAATAACTCAAAGAAAGGACTCAAACGAAAAATAGATCAGATACTATATTGAACAAAATTTAATCCAAAAATGTATACCTAATTTTCTTGCTGTCATTCATTTAAGAATGGTCAGAAAAATATTTATTACAAACAATTCTTTCCAACTCATGATACTAAATTTTTAAATTATTCTTCAGCCCATTTTTGCATCACACAGATATTGTAATCATTACAGTACTGTCTAAATATTCAATCCTAATATTAGTTTTGCTAAATTAAAAAAATATATTATCTTGTACATTTTCTAGCTGTTCTTGAAGATCCGCCACTTGTTCGAGCGCAGAATTTTTGATTTCGGCTTCCTGCATCAGCACACTAACATCGCACACGTTATCGAGGTAAGCGGATATTTGCACTTGTAACTGGTCGCTTTCCGTATGCTTCAATTTCTTTTGCGATTATAATATTTCAAAAAAGTTAGAAAAAATAGAGGAAAAATATATATATTAAAAAAAAAAAATCTCTCCCAAAATCCTACCTTCAGCCTCATCGTGGCGGGAGAGTGGCAACGTCTTTTGGCGGCAAATGGAGGTCTAAAAGGTTCCCTGTGATCTGGGTCTAGAATAGGATCACCGTCTCCTCGACGGGGTGTAAAAACCACTTAAAGAGGTTGATGTCAGGAAGGGCATCCGATTGTAAAAACCATGCTACAGAAATTTCCCTAACAAAGCATGGGCGGGGTACAGTCCAAAGTACCCCGTGGGCCTCCTCATCCGCCTACGACAAAAAGAAGGATGGGAAACCCGGTGGAACCACTATTCATGAAAATGAAACCTATGACGGCCATAAACGACCTAATAAAAAGTGGAGAAACCAGTTTACGGGTGATCGAGTTAGGGTCGCGACATGGAATGTTGGGAGTATGACGGGAAGAGCGGGAGAAGTCGTCGATGTATTGCACAGAAGACATATAGATGTGTGCTGCATACAGGAGACTAGATGGAAAGGAAATGGGACCAGAATGATTGGCAAGACTAGCGAAAAGTATAAATTCTTTTGGCAAGGAGGTAATGATGGTAAGGCTGGAGTTGGGGTATTGGTTGCGGAGAAATTGGTAGACAAAGTAGTCGAAGTGAGAAGGCTAGACAACCAGATAATGGTTATCAAGATGATTATTGGTAGAAAGCTATATAATATGATCTCGGCATATGTTCCTCAGGTTGGAAGAAGTGAAGAAGAGAAAGATGTATTTTGGGACAGTCTATTGGGGGTGACATCGAGACTGGCAAATGAAGAGGGGATTATCCTGGCTGGCGATCTGAATGGACATGTGGGAGCGAGTAGTGAGGGTTATGAAGGAGTACATGGAGGGTTCAGTTACGGCATGAGAAATTTGGAAGGAGAGAGGATTTTAGAATTTAGTGATGCTATGGATATGATTGTTTGTAATACAATGTTTAAGAAAGAATCAGAGAAGCTGGTGACTTATAAGTCGGGTAGTACCAAAAGTGTTGTGGATTACTTGTTATTAAGGAGATGTGATCGATGTATAATAAAAAATGTGAAAGTGATACCGGGAGAGGAATGTATAAATCAGCATCGACTAGTTGTAAGAGATCTCACTCTTAAAGGTGCCAGGGTCACTAAAAGAAAGTTTGTCCCAAGGCTGAAGGTTTGGAAATTGAAGGAGGAGAATGCTAGACGTCAATTCAATATGGCATTAGCGATTAGGGAGGCGGAGGTGGCACAAGCATCTGGGGTGAATGACAAGTGGGAAGCCATGAAGAAAGCTTGGGTAATGACAACTGAGGAGGTATGTGGATGGACAAAAGGGCCGCCTAGACATAAGGAGACTTGGTGGTGGAGCCCAGAGGTAGCGAAAGCCGTGGATGAGAAACGGAGGTGTTTCAAAGTATGGTATAATAGCAAAGAAAATAGTGATAATGATATTTACAAGATGGCTAAAAGAAATGCTAAGAAATTAGCGAAGGATCAAGAAAAAAAAGACACGAGTTTGCTAAAGAAATGAAATGCGCTGATGGAATTGGAAATATGGTTAGAATGGCAAAACAGATGTCAAAAAAGAGGCAGGATGTGATAGGTGTAAAGTGTTTGAAAAATATGGAAGGAAAAATGACGATTGATAGTAGTGGTATTAAGAACACCTGGAAGATTTACATGAAAGGACTTTTGAATGAAGAAAATGAATGGAATAATAATATTAGTTGTGCAAAGGTAGAAGGTCCAGGGTGTAAATTTGGCAAGGACGAGATAAGGAGAGCAGTGAAAAAGATGAAGAAAGGGAAGGCATCGGGTTTAACGATGGTGGTATCAGAGATGTTTAAAGGTTCTGATGATTTAGGGATTGAATGGTTAATGAATTTAGCAAATCAGATTGTCACAGAAGGTACTATTCCCGAGGACTGGCGAAGAAGTATAATTATCCCAGTATACAAGGGGAAAGGTGATCCTTTAGATTGTGGGTCTTACAGAGCTATTAAACTCTTGGAACATGCAATGAAAGTATTTGAGAGAGTGTTAGAAAAGCGGATAAGGGAACAAATCAAAATTGATGAAATGCAGTTTGGTTTTACATCGGGAAAAGGCACGACAGATGCAATTTTTGTGGTGAGACAAATTCAGGAGAAGTATCTTGCGAAGGAAAAGAAACTCTATTATGCGTTTGTTGATTTGGAGAAAGCATTTGATAGGGTGCCGCGTGAGATTACAAGATGGGCCTTGAGAAAATCCGGTGTGGAGGAATGGTTAGTTACCGCAGTGATGGCAATGTATGTTGGAGCACAAACAGCAGTACGGACGGATCATGGTGATAGTGACAGCTTTGAGGTGAAGGTAGGACTTCATCAAGGATCCGTGCTGAGTCCATTATTATTTATCTTAGTAATGGATGTGGTGGCTAGAGAAATGCGTGAAGGACTTCCCTGGGAGATATTATATGCAGATGACCTTGTATTAATGGCAAACAGTGAGGGAGAATTGAGGGATAAAGTTAGTAAATGGAAGATGACTATGGAAGCAAAGGGCCTGAAAATGAATGCATCAAAAACAAAGGTGATGATTGGTGGGGAAAATCTAAAGATAGAAGAATCAGGTAAGTGGCCTTGTGGTGTATGTGGGAAAGGAGTTGCTAGAAATTCTATCCAATGCACCAGATGCCAGAAATGGGTACATAAAAGATGTAGTGGGAAAAAAGGCAGTTTGATGTTAGAAAGAATGACCTTTATTTGTAAAACATGCATGAAAGGGATACATAATAATGATAACCTAAAAAATGGTGGTCTGGATATTGGCAATGGGTTAACCCTAGAAAAAGTGGATAAGTTTTGTTATTTAGGTGATATGCTAAACGCAGATGGTGGTGTAGATTCTGCTGTTGTTGCAAGGATCAGACAAGCTTGGAAGAAGTTCAGAGAGATGTCATCTATTCTTACAAATAAAAAAGTTTCTCTGAAGTTAAAGGGGAAAGTTTACGTAAGCTGCGTGAGGAGTTGTTTAGTTTATGGCGGTGAAACATGGGCAATGAAAGCAATTCACGAAGCCAAATTAGAAAGAACAGAGATGAGGATGGTTAGATGGATGTGTGGGGTATCTCTGAGAGAGAGAAAAACTAGCAAGGAATTGCGAGCAAGATTAGGTATAGAAATGATTGGTATGGTAATGCGACGAAATAGACTAAGATGGTTTGGGCATGTGGAACGTATGACAAGAGATGACTGGGTAAAGAGATGCACAATGATGGAAGTAGGAGGATCAAGACCTAGAGGAAGACCCAAGATGACGTGGACAAATGTGATAGCGGCGGATATGAGAAGCTTGAATCTTACAAGTATTGATGCTCAGGACCGTCAAAAATGGAAAAGAAAAATCAGAGGGAAAACTGGCCTACCCGGGTAAACCTGGAAATCGCCATAAAACGGAGAAGAAGAAAAATATATATTAAAAAAAATATAAATTCTGCCATACTTCCAAATAATCATCGAGACCAATTTTGGTGAAGGCGAATTGAAGAGCTACTCTGTAATTCATATTTTCTACGGAATGAACCACGATATTTATGAATTGCATACACGCGACCATAAAATCTACGTTGAAATCCCCCGTGTAGTTTTTGAAGTAATGCATTAGAGTCTGAAACCTGTGCTGTTCTTTGCTAACCTGATTTAAAAAATGTAAAAAATATTATTATAACTAACGAACTGTGAAGAATATTAATACATTTTAAAAAAATAATAAAAGGGAGGGGGAATGGAATTAACTTTTCTAAATATAAAATGAAATTATATCTTGGAAAATCATACAATAATATTTATTCATTTGTTGTTTTATATCTTTCGATTTTCCCTCGAATTTACAAAATTATCAATACGGGTCAATCATAAAAATAAAACGACCTGTGCCAGCCAAAAAAAAAATCGGGTTGGGCAAATTTGTATTTGGAAGTTTTTTTTTTCAAACTGTGCATTATGCAGGTCTCTGATAAATAATATACCTCTTTAAAATAATCGAAAGCCGCCAGTATAATATCGTGACCACCTTTGACTAAGCATACGGCAGCTAACAATTCCAAAACTTGTGCCTTGGTTCTATATTTAGGATTGCAAAAAAATAATAAATATTGTACTAACTTAGATTAGATGCTTTGCTGATTGGCTTTAAAACATTTTCGTCAAAAAAATTTGGCAATATCTTATAATACCTATCTTGAAGATAAAATTCACGAATATCGATAAAAAAAAATTAGCTTTAAATTTAACAAAATGTTTAAGAATTAATCTCGTATATGAGGAATATATTTTTTTATAAATTGGTAAAATCTATTTCACCCCATTTATATTATCCGCCTCGTATTAAAATATCGCTAAAACATTAAACATAAAATTTAAGATTAAGCAAGATAGATTGAAACCTGTAGTTTTTATGCATTAAGCTCAAAGCGATGTAATTTATGGCCTCTTTATGGCTGATGACTTGATTGAAACCATACTTGAGCGGGTTAGGGAATAATTATTTAAAAAAAATATTATTAAATTAATATTAAATCTTATGCAAATTTCCAAAACTATTTATTGATTATTTAAAAAAAAAATTATAAATATAAAATAGATTAGATTAAAAATTGTTAACAGATAAATGCCATACGATCCTTACCTTTTATTGATCCCAAATAAGTAATTTAAACATGCTATAAAAAACTAACAATTATTTTTAAGATATTTTTAGATAGCATTTTGTATTCTTTTATTCCATCTCTCTTTCTTTTTTTTCTTCCTTTAATTATTATCCATTAAATCTTTTAGCCAAACTTTATTATTCATCAAAGCACGAAGGCACATAATGCAAAGGTGCACATCGTTGGAGGGATCTTCACTGAAAAGGGTGCACTGATTAGAATGGTGGGGAGGCAATGTGTTGTTCGAATTAGAAGAAGTTAGATTGACGAGGGAGCTTATGATGGCGTTTAAGGGTGAAACGGATGAACTGTGGTTAGAGTGATGGTTGCAATTCGAAATTGAATCGACGTTGCTATATTTGAATTAGTGCAATTTGTTAAAAGTTGTATAGTATTATCATTAAGGAGGTCAAGGTTTTTTAAAAAATACACTTTAAAAGTATTTCGAAGAATTAATCTCGATTATGAAATCGGACAGTATGTTCGATATCATAGGAGTAAATATAAATAATAAGCGAATAATATATAGATTAAAAAATATTAAAAATTGAAAGGAAAATAATATTTTTTGGTTTAAAATATTTTGCAATTTGGTCAGAGTTATGTTATATACCAGTTAAGTTTGGAATCTTTTCCACTACCGCTGCTGTGATGACTTTTTCTGACAGAATTGTGAGAATTTCTATTATTCTCGGGTAAGTTGCCCTCAATTTCGGGTGACGAATGATGTGGGGTAAACCCGTTTTGCGCATGATTAGGGCTAGATTTTTCAGAATTGCTGGATTTGTTTGAGCTGACTCCATTAAGATAAGGTGAATTATTAATAGTAGAGTCGATTGGTGGAGTATAACGGGGCATATTTCTATAGAGATGACCGTAATGAGTGTCAAAGTATTGATTTTGGTTGTTGGATTGATGATGGGATGTTAACGTTCTTGAGTAATATATATATATATATATGTAAAAATATTTCAAGTGTCAAGGCTAAAGAAATCAAATAGCTAACAATAATATCAAAATATTTTTTTTTATTGCAGACTTTTTAAAGAGATGAAACGCTCAAAAATATTATATTAAGAAAGGTAGATGCTGCTTTGTTTATTATAAAAAGTAGAGTGATATACTTATAATATAATAAGGGTTGCGTATGAAATGTCTAAAAATGTATATAGATATAATTATATCAATACACATATGTAGGGCATTACTTTAACATATTAAAATATAACGTAATGAAATTTTATTTAAAAAAAATACTTTTGTAATTCCGAATTGGCTAGCCCCAAATATTGAATTAAGATATCTAATCCGCTGTTTTGCTGATTTAAAAATTCTCTAACCCATCTAAAAAAAGGGAAAAATAATTAAATTTCATAATTTGTTCAAATGTTTGTGTTGTTACTCGATATTGTTTGTCCTTAAAGATATTTCCAAGTCCCTTAAAACTTGAGTTGACGATGGGCAGGGTTGGTTTTTACGTTTCTACAAATTTTCATACAGTAGTATATTTTCGATTAAATAAAAGGAAAAAATAGAGATATTTAAAATAATTACAGAAACCTTAAAAGGGAAGCCCAGCAGGCAAAAAATATTTTATACTTGATGGCGTAGTATATTTTTGAGCATATTATAAGTAAAACCAATGCAAACAAGTGATTGATTTATCATGGAAATTAAAATCGGTGATAAAAATATTGTAAATGTCACTTTTGGGGAGAAAATGTAATAGAGATCGTAAAATATTCAACCCTAATTCTTTAGCATATTAGCAAATTAAAATATAAAAAATATATAACAAAATTACTTTAAGAATTTTGCTCGCTTTGGGATCCATGAAGGCGGATAATTTTTCCAGATAAAAGCTTGGAGGATCTTTGGCAACCATTCTCTCCTGGAATGCATTATTTAAATTTTAAAAGTTTTTTTTACATTATTAGATACGGTATTGTTATCGTTATTCTAACGGTTATAACATAAAAAATTTGTTCGCAAATAGTAAAAAAATAAATATAATGGAAAAATGATAGATAATAATTTCAAGTATAATCATCATAAAAAATAATAAAATTTATCCGTTTAACCCTGAGCTATCTAAATGGGAAGAACATTTTGCAATTAAACTAAATTCCTTTTCAAAGTGTGTTTCGTGTCATAGCTTTTCGCTAACAAAAAAATGTGTAAATCCATCTAATTTTTTTCCCCTAAAAGCGAATGCTAGGTGTCAAATTATTTGTAATAAATATATGAATATTTTTTTCGAAGGACAATTTGTCAAAGTTATAAGTGATACAATGCAATATAATGTTATTTTATAATGTAGTAATTTTAGTTTGATCAAGGATCCGAAGAGTAACGAATATTGGTTAGGTTCAGATAAAAATAACCTTCATACAAGTATGGTATATAAAAAACAGGGTTGGGTAAACTTTTAAAAACCAGTTCGTATATTTTAGCATATAAGCTTATAAATATGTTAAGAAGAAGCACATTTTTATAAAAAAATGTATCACTATTCCCCAAAAAATAATATAAAGCCGAATACAATTAAAACATTGTCAAAATTCTCTTCTGTCACAACATCTATAAGGAAGAAATTGAATAAATTCTATGGTTGAGAACACATCGTCTATATGCCAACTTGGGTAGCTGAAACCGTCAAAAACAATATACAAAAATATGCAAATATTGATACATACAATCAAAATCATCAATGGTTAATGTATCTAGATATAAAAATGCGATATCTGTATCTAGATAGATTTTAAATATCTGTATCTGTATCTAGATATTATTTTAGAGGTATCTGTATCTGTTTGTAGATACTTTTAAGATACATTTTGATATACTTTTATTTAACTCTTTTTATATTATAAATAAAAATACTTGAATGCAAATTTTATTTCATATGAGCATATAATTTAAATATATTATATTAAAAAATATTAAGTAAGAATACAATAATAAAATATATATATAATGTGATTTTATTCATGAATATTATTTAGTAAGTTATAAATAAAATTTTATAACATTATTTTAAATTACCTATTGAAGCCAGTAGCTAGTTCTCTTGATATTTTGCAGGGAGATAAATATATGTACACAGCTTATTACTGTGCAACCATTTCACAGCTAATTATCAAATTGAAAAATTTTAAACAAATGAACATGAGATTTTGTTTACAACTCCTAGATGTCTATAGACGATAGGAAAATTAATCTATATTTAATAATTCAAGGTTTAATGGGACAATATTTGAGGATGAAAATATTATAGTAACTATGCTCCATCCTTTTTTGTTACAAATGGATATTAATTTTACTATAAAAAAACAATTAATACAAAGATTAGTTGATGAATTATCAAAGTCTTAAACTGATTGCAAACAAATATAAGAAAAAAACAAATAATTTAATATTCGATTTTTTTCCAGTACCCCACAGTAGCAGAGATTGTTAATAATGATTTAAATTTTGATAACAAATTTTAAAAAAAAATTTCAAAAATGAAATGTCAAGATTTTAGTATTTTTAAAAAATATCCTGATATAAAATTATTATTCATAAAATATAACACCACAATCCCTTCAAGCGCCCAGCTAGAAAGACTTTTTTTAGTGTAGTTAAAATGTCTTTACAGATAAACGAGGATGCCTTAATTACCAAAATTTTGAAAATATTTTATTACTGAAATCTAATAATTATTTATAATCATTTAATCATATATTTTCATATATTATATTAAAATCTAAAAATCATTATTTTAGTTATATTTTGATAAATGTGATATCGAGTCAATAAATTTTTTAGCTCATTTCATGAATTTTTACAATATAATCCTAATTTAGGTTTATGCAAACCTTATATAAGAGTATTTAAAAAAATTGTATATGTATCTAGAAACATTTTTAAAAAGTTATCTATACGTAGATAACTTTTTAGACCATGTAATTTGTACCTATATCTAATCCATTTAAAAAGTATCTTTTAACAACTCTGAAAATAATAATTAATAATTTTTTAAAAAATAGGATATCACGAAAGGTTCAAAACGATACACAATTCACAAACAAACCTTTTTAAAGGGTTGGTTCAGGTTCGGATGACAAAATTTTAAATGGTTAGTTAGGTTCTGTTAAAAGAGTTAATATCGGCTTACAGGTTGGAATCTTTGGTATGGTACTACACCTGACAATTTTATTAAACGCTACTTTTAAAAGTAAATATTGCGTTATCGCTATTCTTTTTCAAATAATTAACGGGTGTCACTATTTTTTTTCAAAAAATAGCATGATATCGTTACCATTTTTCAACTCTAATTGAAATGAATACTTTTCTTTTTAAATAATAAAATCTTTTCTATATTATCATCCAAAAATCTAGAACGGCGATCACTTGATTTTGCCCAAAGAAATTTTTTTAAGATAAATATATTTTTTAAAAAATTTGCGATTTGATCAAGTAGTGCATTATCATTGCCAAATTTTAAAACGAGTAAACCTACCGTTATAACTATAAAAAAATAACGGGTCTTGTAAGAAATGATTCCACCTACGATTTAATGGTTCAAAAAAATAAGAATATGGTTTTAATTCAATTTAGTTTAAGTTAATTAAATAAAACATGTTGTGTATATTTTAAATCTGTTTCTAACAAACTAGACCAACCCTCAACCCCAAAAAATGATCATTATTCTTTAAAATAAAAAATTTAATAGAGAATCTAGAGGAGGGTAAGGTGGTTTGGAGTCGGCCAGAAGTGTCTAGGACATAAAGGCCCGGACCAAAACACCTCCAAATTTTAATAATCTATTTAATTTGAAAAGGGGGAAAGTTTTCAAAAATAATTGCTTCCACATATAGGTGGGTCATTCCATGTCAAATCGTTAATGACTGGGCAGACCTCTTTCGATTTTTACGAAAACAGACTAAAGTTAGTGTACATATTTGAGAAAAATGTCAGCCTACTAGTATACTTTTATGATATTAAGGGTAGACCTGTGCGCCGAAGCCTCAATTCATGGCGTCTTTTAAAATTTTTTATCGGGGATTGGCGGCGCGCCGATTTCGCCGCCACCTAATAAATAAGTGGTGGTCGTGAAGTGCTATTTATTTAAAAAATTTCTGTCTCTCTCCTATTTAAATTTATGTATTTTCTTATTCTCAGAAATAAACAAAGGAATTGCATTTTTACGATCAGAGTCATATAAACAACACATATTTATTTGTAATGTTCTATTGATTTTTATTAAAACAAATTAAAATATAAATTTGAAATCCAAGCAAAAATATAAAGAAAGAAATTGCATTAGAAATCAGATTTAGTAAAATTATTAATTGTCATGAATAAATAGTATTTTATCAAGATTAGTGTTTTTACATTGAGTATTAATCCAGTGATGGAAAAAATTATTCACCTGGGTGTACCGGTTGCATGTATACAAAGAACCCTATCTAAATTAGAAAGCATAGGAAGTTTCAGTCACCCAAAAAAGTTAGTACATCCTCTTCTGGAATATTATGTTGGCTGACCAAAATGGCATTCTTCTTCTATATTGCTATGTTGTTATAATCGTTACTTGGAAGAGAAGTTTAATAGATATTTTAGCCATATATGAACGATGTTTGCACATTATCTTCAACTTGTATCTCACCCTGTGCGTTTATTTTATCATACTCTAAAATTTTTAAATGCCAATTAAAAATTGCAATGATTGGTAGAATTCGAATTTACATATTCTGAAAATTTTATAAGATTTTCAAATCTCGGATTAAGTAGTGTCGCTAATTACGTTTAAAATATAATATCCTCAATTTCACATTCCAAAACATCTACTCGATATCTGAGGGCTGAAATGATTTCTCTATCTTTTTTAATCAGAATATTAATCCTGGCGGCTTTTTTTATGCCATCAACTGTAACTAAATTTTGAAGTCCATGCCCTAAGCATAAATGATGCTCATAATCCCCCAATCTGATGCTTCTTTTGAAATTAACCCTACAATAATAAGTAATACTAATTTCCTTTTTTTTATATGAAGCAGATATTTAAAGAAAAGAAATTTGAGTACACTTGGTATTAAAATATGATTTCAAAGATCCCATTTATGGCGAAATATTGTAACACCAATAAACTTAATTTGATGGGTTTTTAAATAAATAAAAGCTTTTAAAATCGATTAAGATAATATTTCAAGGAATAGCTGTTATCAAATTTTTACGATTCCAAACATATAAAAATTAGAGATTTGAAAGCGTAGGAAAAATTGGCGTGATTTCTCAATGAAAACGATAGCCTCTATCTTGAAAAAATGTATCAAGATATTTTTTCTTTACTTTTCTATGCTTCATGTGAGTGTATTTTTAGGTGAAGACTGATTGGAAAAAGGAGTGTAACAGACTCCTTCTCACAACATCCGAGGTCGAATTATTGGTTATGCAAAACTATAATCTAACCTGCCAACAATTAAACCTTAATAAAGAGATAATCATTTTACCCAAAATCAAATCACAATATTATTTTACAATTGTTAACTATTATTTTTATTGTGTAGTTTAATTATAAACTATTTTTGTCGTTTTTATCTATGTAGATTAGAAATCTGCAGAGCTCGACCAGTTTCGGTTCGCTCGTTAATTTTTGCACATGCCAGGGCCTATTAAAATTTTACGAAAAGTCCGTCCCGGCCCGTTATATTTTTTGTAAAATTTTAGGCCATCGCATTTTTAATAGCTATATCTAATTTTTTCAAAATGTTAATTAAGGCACTTATAACTCTCCCCCATGGCTATCTATTTCTACAACTGTTTTATAAATCAATTGTGTATTTGTAATTGTATATATTATTTGTAGATTTAATATTTTAGTTAGATAGCTATTAAAATAGAAAGAAACAAGCATATATTGTAATTTATTTTCTAATAGTATCCATTTTAAAATATATGCTTCAAATTCAAAAAATAAATCAAGGTTATAATGCCCGGGGTGGCCTATTAAAATTTTACAGAAAATCAGTGATTTATGAGACCTTGCTTGAATTTTTATGTAAAAATGGTCTGGCCCAAAAATTATTAATGTATGAATTGCCCAGGCCGTTAAATTTTTGCCCGGCCTTTGCAGATTTTTGCTGTAGATCAAGATTTTATATATTTAAACGCTAATTTATCAAATCATTAATATATTTTTATTGAACATGATTTATTTGAAAAATTAATTATAAATTATACTAAATTTCAACTTAATATATGTTTTTTATTGGTTATTCAAAATTTTTGACCTAGGTTGGACTCAGACCCAACCTGAGGCTGGGCAAAAAAGGTCCAAGGTCGGGAAAAACGGGCCAAAGGTCAGCAAAAAGAGGAATATATGTAATAAATTTTTTTCCCCATTTCAATAACATTGATCTGAAAATCGTGGTAGATGATTAATTTTACATCATAAATAATTTAGGCTGCGCTTTGATGTATTTATTCAAATTATCGAATTTGTTAGTACTTTGAATTTAATTTATACAATAACAAAAACATAAACTGTATAACGTTTTTTAAAAATTATTTATTTTAACAAGAAAGTTTTATTAATTATTATATTTGTTTAGTTTAATTAATATTATTTACTATATATTGCTTTATTCAGTGGGGGTATACCACCTATATACATATTTGAAATTAATGTATTTAGAAAAAAAACTTTCAAAATATAAAAAAAAACATATATATTAAATTCACTATTATATTATTAAATTTAAATAATATACAATTATAATTTTTATAAAGTTGCATTACAATAATCTATAATTATCTTATTTAGCAATCTGTATAAATTAAAATTTTTAAGTAACGTCCTAAAAAAATTAAGTGAGATTCTATTATTATTTAGAATTTATAATCCCATTCCAAAGATGATTTACCAAAGTCTGGCAGAGTTCAGCATACATTTTCTCAAAAATCAGCCCATATTTAGCTGACCAGTCAGCCTGTACCTAAATTTTGTAACCCGTTACCTCTAAGTTCCAAATGATATATGCATTCTTTTTCATGGATAAAATTCGAAAACAAAATAAAACTGTGGCATATTTATATTAGACACGAGTTTTAAGTGTGAGCCATTTTTAATGAAACATAAATTAAACATTTTATAAAGTTAAATAAAATAAAAACTAATTGTTTCGTTTGATTAATCCAATAAAAATTTTAATCATCAAATTATTTTAATAAATTAAATGAATATTCTTATATATTTTTTAACATGGCCCGACTAGATTTTCTTACAAAATTTAAGCCCGGCCAGATTATTTAAATGTCTGAAAACGACTTCGGGACAGACTTTAAAGGCTATGGAAGACGGGTAAAAGTTTTTTCTAATAATGGCTGGCGGTAGAATCTGATTTATTGCAGAGCTCTAGGTTGAATTGCATTAGATTCTTTGAGCGAATTTATTCATTTGCACTGCAGCTGTGGGGATGGTATGGCATCTGGAAATTTTTTAAATACTAGAATATTCTCTTATTAATTTTTTTTTTGTTTGAGAAATTATTATGACCGAATTGTCTTGAACAGACGTATTTTATTAACTTTCAATTTAAAATCGGGGTTATACTTAAATTTTAAGAAACTAATATTAAAATGTAGAAATAAATAATTTAAAAACAAGTTCATTTTTATTTACAAATCATAAATATGTTGCTTCATAATTTTATCCACCTGCTGAACGCTCGAATAGTAAATAGGCTATAAAAAAATTGCATAGGTAAATCAAATACACATTAATTTTATTTTACATAATTAGAAAGTGTTTTATTAATTATAAATATAATAATTATTAATTAATAATTGTATAGTTAACTTGTAAATATAAAATTATATAACAAATTATAATGAAATAAATATATAATTAAAATTGTAGGTGTTTGGCTTGGATATTTATTCAATTCACAAATAGATTTTAACGAATTTTCATGCAATCACTAATAGTATATTATATGAAAAAAATTGAGTCGTTAAACCTTTTAGCCTAGTGTTCTTTATTTTTATATATGCATATTATAATTGTTTTAGTAAAGAAAAGATCCTTTTTAAATATATTGTATGAGTAATATATTATATAAGTTGAGGAAGGAAAATAATTTATGCATAAATCAATAAAAGGGATCAACATCAATTAATAATGAAAGTACAGTATATGAAATATGAAATGTAATAAAAAAAAATAAGGACAAATAACTATCTCTCTGTAGATATACAAAATATAAAATTTATGGGCGTGAGAATAAGAAAGTTAATATTTTTTAATAAGGATAAAAAAGTAATGTATAAATAAGGAGACATAGACTTCGTTCAAAAGATATGACAAATGAATACCTCTCTCTATTGTGATAAATTAAATATATTTCCTGTGATTTTTTTTTGGAGTGGGGTTGTAGAAAAGTTAGCAATAGCTATAAGTTTCAATCAACATTTACTATTTAGGCGCAGATTTCTTAATGATAATTAATGTAAAGTTGAGAATGAGTGAGTGAAAGAGAACAAATTTAGGAATTTTGCAATTTTTTAAAATTAAGAATGCAAATTTTAATCATGCCGTGTGATTAGGCGATGAAAGTGCCAGACAAGATATAAAATTTTCTCTATCATTAATTAAACAAATTATGACAAATATAATAATATTTCTTCAATTAAAAATTCTGCAAAAATATGACGAACTTATAAGTCATAATATAACGATTAAAAGTATATCATTTTTTTTTAATTCGAGTTTTAAAAAGATGTAAAAAATGTAAAAAAAACAAAAGCAATTTTTTTCAAATCTTAAAATGAAAATGAAAACAGCGAAAAAAACCAAACAAAAACACGCTTAAAAATCATTCAAAAAAATTGCATTTTAATAAACGCAATTTAAAAAAATGAATAAGATAAGATTATAAGATATAAATAAAAAATCTTATTAAAAGAATTAGTCAACCCTCAAATATCAAGTAGCCGATGGGTCATTCCACGTCAAATCGACCAAAAAAACGTGATTTTCGGACGACCATCTTTAAAATAAACGAAACTTGGCATGATAGTTAATTATTTTGTATATTTTTGTAAATTCTAAATTTTAGAGTGCTAGCTCAACCAAATCCAAAGATATACGCCTTCAAAGTAGAGAATCGCATAATGCGTGATTTCTTAAATCTTGTTTTTCTTAAAAAATACTTAAGATAAAATTACAAATAATAAATCATTTTATAGCCCTTAAAATTTTACATTGGAAAATATTAAAAAAAATTAAAAAATTTTAGTTTTTGTATTTCCGATAAAAATAAAAAATTAACATTCCTGGGAAGGGATATTTTTTTGGTGTTGATACTCTCTAAAAATGTTTATTACCTTTATATTAAACTATTTAATGAAAAATCTCGATAGCCATTTTTTTTTTTTAATTTTATTAAAATTTTTATTTTTATAAATAAAAAAGAATAATATAGATGGCGTTATATTAATTTTAATAATAATATATTTAATTTAATAAAAATATGTTTTATATCGGTATTAAAATAAAAAAAAATCGATTAAATATAACCAGTATGATGTCTTGGGGCAATAAATAAGGAAGCGGCCCATACGGATATGGTTATTAGGACGCTATATTTTAAAATAAACATATAAAATTTCATATACAAACAATTATAAAATAAAATACCTCTTGTTTTAATCTTATCCCATTTTGCACTTATTAATAGAATTTCCTG
Organism: Gordionus sp. m RMFG-2023; assembly: GCF_954871325.1. Lineage (NCBI taxonomy): Eukaryota > Metazoa > Nematomorpha > Gordioida > Chordodea > Parachordodidae > Gordionus > Gordionus sp. m RMFG-2023. Next base: position 69,240,286 of record NC_088775.1, read on the forward strand.
AAGCGATAATTTATAGGTACGTCCTGTCACTGTTATAGGATCTACTATCGTTAATATTTGATTCATGGGCAACCATATCTTTTCCTCAATTGTAGGATAAAAGAAGGATGGTGATGGACCATGGGGATGTAAAAAGGAAATATATATCTCCTCAGTATTTTCATTCTTTTTCAGTACTGTGGCTAACCACCAAAAATCGTCATAAACACATGTTACGAATCCTTTAATATCAGCAAAACACAAATTATCGGCAAAAGACAAATCGGCATTTGAGATATTATTAATTTAAAGGCCTTTGCATATGAATATATTTTTGATCTAAGTTTACTTAAACTCAAAGGAAAAACAGCATGTATTTCCCGATTTCCTGGAATGGGACGAGCTAAATTGAATCTTTCTCGTAGTTTAATCTCTTCTAAATTGTATTGTTCGTTGGTTATATACGTAAAATTTACTGATGGCATATTTTGTTTTGCAAACTGATATAAATCAAATGGTGTTAAAATGTGTCCAGAACTGGTGCGCTGAAGGCTTGAACGTGCTGCTAATCTTTTTAATGTTCCGCCAAGGCCGTCACATGGACCTTTTCCATGAGATGTAGCTGAAAAATTTTCTGTTTTTATATTGAGCAGCCGATCAGTCAGAGCAGTAATAGATTTTACATGGCTTTTTGTTAAAATGATTGGTCAAAAATTTTATCATTTCAGTCTGGTATAAATGTACTGCAATAACATCATGTTGAAGTGACTCTGATATTACCACATAATTAAGGTTTTCTATATTGTTATTATTATTATAATATACTATCATAGGATGGATAGTGGCCTGATTATTATTCCAGTGAAATCCTTGAACAGCGTCTTGGATTACAAAGGCATAATTTTCAGAGAAATCACAAATTATCATAAATTCATTTTGTTGTAAAAAATGTTTAAGTTTTGAAATATATGATGACTGATTGGTAGCGATAAAGGAATAACGTAACATAGGTGGAATTTTTTCTAAAAAAAAAATAAAAATTCTTGAGAAGATTTTGTTATTGTTTCCAGATTACTTCTATCAGCAGACACCCACTGTTTAAAGGATATATAATCTATGTCATTTTGGGCAAATACAACATCTAATTGTTTTTTAATTGAGAATGTGCCTGGACAATAGTTACAATCTCCTAAATAACAAATAGGGAGTGCTGGATTGCATATTGTTTGAGCTAAAATATTTTTATAGTTATGTAATGGATATTCTGGCATAGCTAATAGTTTTGCCAAATTAGGATCTACTAATATAAAAATTTTGATGAATTACACAAACACACACTGTGTGTTCCACTGGCTCCAGCCAGAATACAATTTTTTGGCCGTAAATCTGCAAATTTAGAAAATCCAACTTTAATTATCGGGTACCTCTCTTTAAATCGTTCATATAATTCTTTTAAATTGTTTAAAATTAATCTTTTTTGAGACTGCTCTCTTTTCCCCTTGATAATTATGGATTTATAGTCTTTTTTCCCGGGCATCGCGCGACTTACTTCATCAGAAGAGTAAAATTTTTCTATAATATTCACGGTTTCTTGATCAATTGTTCGCCCAGGTTTTATATTGGGAGATGACATAAATCCTTTTAATTCTATTAGTTTTTTTGATTTTCTTACCAAGTAATTCGTGGCTTTGAACTCCATCTCAATTTTTTTAGAGGTCCAAGAAGGGGGCAATATAGTAAGAAGTTGATATTTTTTTTCCTTAGAAATAATTGGAATGATGTTTTAAATTTTGAAGAAGTTCGTCATTTTTATTATTTTGTATATCAAACTCAGGAAGGCTGCTTCTTAATATGTTTTGACTTAATGCTTTTGTTATTTTTTAAGTTTTTCTTGCAGATATTTCTTTTCTCCTATTCTTTTCTTTTTTATTGGGGATTGGCCTATTTCTTCTAGCGATACATTTATTATATCCAAAGTTGAACTGGATGCATAATGATTGGCCTATTGTTAATAAACCTTTGGATTTTTTAATCATCTTTAGTGTAACTAAATTTTATATATAATAAAAATAATCACGATATCCAATAATAAAAAAGATATTATATTAGTAAAAAATCCAGAATCTATAATTAAAAAGGTTTTAATCCATAATATAAACTTACCTTTTGTAGATTTTTTGAAATAGACTTATGGCCTTCTCTAATGAAGGGATTACTACACAGTGATTTCATTATTACAATTTTTTAAATTTAAAAAAAAATTTTAAGTCAAAAAAGAAATATTTTTTTAATCCTTATGTTCTTTTCAATGATTGATAATTAAATTTCCTATTTATCGATATAAAAATTTAATAGAAAGAAAGGAATGAAAAATAAAATAAGATGATAAAATCTTTAATTTCAAATAATAACGATAGTAGATCCAGAAGTGTGAAATATATACAAATTACGGCCTCAAGAATTTCTATTTAAGCGCAAAATGGATTGCGATAAATAGATATATTTTTATAATAGCTTGAATATAATTTTAAAATATCTTTATATGGGCCGCTTCCTCATTTATTGCCCCAGGACATCATACTGGTTATACTTATCTTTTGATTTTAATACCGATATAAAATTTATTATTATTAAATATAATATATTATTAATAAATTTAGTATAACGCCATCTATATTATCCTTTTATTTACAAAAATAATAAAAATTTTAATAAAATTAAAAAAACAAAAATGGCTATAGAGATTTTTTATTAAATAGTTTAATATAAAGGTAATAAACATTTTTAGAGAGTATCAACACCAAAAAAAATCCCTTCCCAGGAATGTTAATTTTTTATTTTTACCGGAAATACAAAAACACTTAAAAAATTTTAACTTTTTTTCAATATTTTCCAATGTAAAATTTAAGGGCTATAAAGTGATATATTATTTGTAATTCTATCTTAAGTATTTTTTAAGAAAAACAAGATATAAGAAATCACGCATTACGCGATTCTCAACTTTGAAGGCGTATATCTTTGGATCTGGTTGAGCTGGGGCTCTAAAATTTGGATTTTATTAACATTTACAACATAAATAACTAACATGCCAAGTTTCATTCATTTTTGAGATGGTCGGCCGAATCACTGGTCGATTTGTCATGGAATTACCCCGATATGGAATGTGAAATTGACGTTGAGTATCGTAAATACATGCAAATAATTTATGAGACTGGCAGATTTTGAATATTGATGATTCTAATTCATACCTTGATAAACATTTTGATATCTCTGGTGCGGTTGATAATATAAATTGCAATGTACCAACAGATCGAACTAATGTGAAAACCTTAAAATTAAATTGCCCTACCCAATGGCACGGCATATTAATAGTGCTAAAAAGTATTCGTGGCAACAAGAGTCAATAATGTCATAAATAAGGAAACAATTTTTAAAATTTTAATAATGAATGGGATCTGGTTAACCTTAAAATTAAATTGCCCTACCCAATGGCACGGCATATTAATAGTGCTAAAAAGTATTGGCAACAAGAGTCAATAATGTCATAAATAAGGAAACAATTTTTAAAATTTTAATAATGAATGGGATCTGGTTGACGAACTATTCACAACTAAATCCATTCTGTGTCTATAGAATTTCTTTCCTCATAAAATGGTTCAACAGTTTATTTATAGGTTTATCATTTCGAAATAAAGAAACAAATATATAAATCAACGAATCTGATAGCTCAGATATCATTTGACTAAAAGAATATATGCAAAAAAAGCTTGAATATATAGATTAATTACCGAACTGCAAGTAATTTATTTTATATAATTTTGTAAAATGATTTTATAAATAAAAATTTATTTAAAATATTTTGCACATTCCGAGATTTCAAAATCTTAAAATTGTTTCAAAATATTTGAATTCGAATTCTACAACATCATTACAATTTTTAATAACACATTTAAAACTTATGGAGCATGATAGAAATGCAGCGAGCGAGATTCAAATTGAAGATAGGCAAAAATCTAATTCACATATAGCCAAAATAGCTTGTAAACATACCCTTCCAATCTACGATTATAACATTATCCGTCTGAAGCAAAAATGTCATATTCTACTTGGACATCGTAATATACCATAAGAGGATGCCCTAACCTGGAAAAGAAAACGACTGGAACTTCCTTAGCCTTGCTATTAGCTAGGAAAGTTTTTTGTATTCCTGCAACTAATATATCTAGCGAAAGAATCTTTTCCATTGCTGGATTAATATCTAGAGCCAAAATAATCTTTTTATGCCCTACAGATCTCAAGGAAATTTTTATTCACGACAATTAAAATATTACTAAATTTGATTTCTAATTTTTTATTTCTTACTTAATATTTTTTTTTCCTTCAAAATTTATATCTAAATTTGTATTAATAAAAATCCATAGAATATTATTAATTTGATGTGTGATTCGCTTCCTAAGTAATTTCTTAGTATATTCGAAAAATGAGAATAACTAATTTATATAAGGATTTATGAATTAAACTAGATTAACAATGTTGGAACTAAGAGTGCATAAATAAATAATAAAAAAAATGTAATCTATTTTTTTTTAAATTTCAAATCATTTTATTTATTTTAAAATAGAATATATACACTAAATAATTAAGAATATATATATATTAAAAAAAACAAATAAGCATATATTAAAAATGAATTAAAAAATATATATGTATAAAAAAGAACTGAGAAAAAAATATTAAAAAAATAAAAAAAAGGGTACAAATCACCCTAGAGAAGAGTGAATGCTTAAAAAATTAAATCCTTCATTGGGGTCCCCTGAGATCTGTCTCATTTATTTTCCTATGATTTTAATGAAATTGAGGGCATCACTTCCAAACATGCCTGTATTGGTAACGATTGGTATGAACATGGTGTTGGTAAGGCCAGCATATTTGTTTTTCTTTAGGATTCATGCCTTTTCAATGGCAGAAAATGAGAGGTTGGACTTTGCTACAAAATCGACACAAGTATAGTCCCAAGGAGCGGGAGACCATTAGTCCAGGGAACGAGGGATATCCTATCGGGAAGTAGGCGTTTTCGCTTGAGAGGCCCACTGGTTCGAGAGTGTATGTAATATTAACTTTTTTGAGGGTAACTAGGAGAATGTTGTTGATAGCTTTATGACGCGATTATCGTCCATGGGAGAACTTGCAGTGCAAGGGATGGTAAGCTTTCGATTCAATGTGATGGACACAGTCGATACATGGAGGGAACTAAGGCATTACCCATGGCGGAGGGCTATGGAAATGCGTAACTGTTCACCTGTCAAGAGGAAGCCAAGGTTGGAACTGGGGATATTAAATTTATCTTAAAATATTAAGCACCGCCGATTCATAAGTCGGTGGCTAATCCTGCGCGCCGATAAAATTTTAAAGAAAACCGCCGCCGACTTTTGAGAAATCGGCGCACTCATAGGACCTGGGTAAAATATATTACTATATTTTATAGGTCCAATATAAAATGATAGCATCATGAAAAAATGAATATACTATAAATCACAGGACAAAATTATGAAAAATAAAACTAAGGGATAACGCTTGTCTTAGAAGTTAGTAATAGCTCGGCGACTTAAAAAATCATGAACATTGGGTGGGTTAAAAATATTTTAAAAAGGTTTTTCGGGCAAATTGAAAATATAATTTTTAAACATTGGAAAAGCCTAAAAAATTTAAATGGGTGAAAGGGCGAATTTTATTTTAAAAACCATGAGGGAATGTTAAAGTTTTTAAACAATGACGGGCGGAAAAATAACCCAGCCCATTGCATACCTTTGGGTTGACTTACATTCGATTTAAACAATATTATTACTGGAAAGTAGATAATATTTTTCTTCTCTTAGAACTAATTTTAACACTGCTAGGCGGCTATAGGCAGAAAATATTCTGACCCCTCGGATTAGAAAAATTTATATATCACGTATTTCATGAGGGTTAAGTAACATTAAAAATATGGGATTAGAAAAAGCGTTAACTTTAAGAAAATTATAAACAACTGGTATGCTATTATTGTTGCTATTGCTATTTTCCCCTTATATAACAAAATGATTTAGTTACATTTTTTCTTTTCTTTTCATTATTTAAAAATAATATAATAATTAAAGCCCAAATAGAAAAAGTAAATAAAAAAAATATATCTATGTATATAATAAATATAAAAAACAGATGGGCTATCATGTTTTTTTAATGTGTTAATAAAAATATTATTTAAGAAATGAAGAAGATAGTTTTACTTTATCTATAATATAAAAAATCTTTTAAAAAGAATTGCAGATTAGCTTTTACCAAAAAATACCTCTCATAATAAAAACAAAAATATAAAAGTAGTTTAAGCTAAAAAAAAAAAGCATACCAATTTTTTAGAGTATTGCGAGAACATTTTGCAAGTATTCTAAATAGCATTTGCCTGATTATCAGCCTAAAAACATTTCTAAAACTTTGACCAGATCCAAATAAATATTTTAAAAGATATTTCCAGCCCGAAAATTCTTTTTCCGGCGGTCGGAACCAGAGTTGTTAAAGTAGCACGCTATCTTTTTTGGTAGCGATAGCTAATAGCGAGCTATTTTTTTCCCATTATTAATTTTTTTAGCGCGCTCCTTTTTGTGAAATTAGCTAAGTAGCGCGCTCCTTTTTGTAAAAGTAGCTAAGTTGCGCGCTAAGTACTTTTTAAAAATATAAAGAATATAACTATATACATGAAAATTTAAATATCATAATTATAATTTTTATGATTTATTTAATTTTGTAATTGAAATTTATATTTTCAATTTGTATTATAAAAACCTAAATCAAATCATCTGGTGTAAATTATTTAAAATGTCATCATAAATGGATATCCAAATTGATGTATGAGTCAGACAATGATGATATTAATGAAATGGAAGGTACCCTGGAAGAAAATGTTCTTGATAACAATAATACACATTTTTCATTACCAAAATTTGAAAAATATTTTCAAATTAATGTAAAAACAAAAGGTGGCTAAAATTTATTTGTTTAAAATGTAAAAAAATATATCCTTAAATAAATCTAGTAGCAATAACTTCAAAAAACAATTTTTAAATTCTAATAGTATTTATTTTATAAGAATGTTCATGCCAACAGATTTAAAGAGATAGAAAAACATTAATAATTTTAGTATAGGAGAAACTACGTCCAAAAAGGCCAATTCAAGCTAAATTGATTAATAATATATAATATTGCACATGTCAATATTTCAGATACTAACTTATAAAGTCATTGTCGATTTTATAATTGATATAGCTCAGCCAATGTCCTAGATTGATAATGCATCATTTATCATGATGATTAAAACTATCCCCTAATACAACAATTTTATGTCATCAGAAACTAATGAAGATAGCAGATAGTTTTGAAGTGATGATAGATGCTCTAATAGCAGAGTTGTCAGAGATATCTTATATATATACTAGTCCCATATCAAACAGAGATGCCCTAATTTAAAACTACAAAAATGACTTACACTGATAATTTTGTTGAAATAAAGGATATAAATATAATAGAAAATCTTCTGGACGCGTTTTTTATATCTAAAAATTAATGTTGTTAACTCGATTTGAGCCGATTTTCAAAAACGGCTTACTCAATATTTAAAAAAAATAACGTAAGCCTGAAGAATTTTGCTCATAGATGGCACAAAGGTTTGAACATCTATTAGCGAAATCTCAAGGCCTTGGCAATATCTTTCTGGCTAAAATATTGAGTTAGTTGTTTTTAAAAAACGGCTCAAATCGAGCCATTTAAAAACACTACTAAAAATACTAAAATGAGTATCTTTGATAATTTTTCTTATATTAAAAATATGTATATAATATTAAATACTGTTGCCCTCAAGTGATAGTGTTGAGAGATTATTTAGTTAGGCGAAACTTATACTTTCTGATCGTCGCTCTAGGCTTGGGAATGATAGTATAGAAATGATTTTATTATTGAAATACAACAAAATAAATAAAAAATGAATATTACCATAAATAGTTATTTTTATTACATAAATTATAGTCTTTTACATAAAATTTTTTATAATCAAAACTAAGTGTATTTAAATATTTATAAATGTTGATTTTTATGTATTATATATTATGCAATTACATAAGCAAAAAATAAAACAAATTTATTTCTAATTTTTTTTTTAAAAAAAGTAGCCAAAGCTACTTAAATAGTAGCTAATAGCGCGCTACTTTTTTGATGAGTAGAGAATGCGGTAGTGCGCTACTTTTTTGACAAAAAGCGATAGCGCGCTACTTTTTTGACAAAAAAGCGATAGCGCGCTACTTTTTTGACCAAAAAGCGATAGCGCGCTACTTTTTTGACAAAAAAGCGATAGCGCGCTACTTTTAAAAGTAAGTTTAACAACTTGGTCGGAACTCCTATCATTACTGAGAAAATAGTTAAACTATTTCGATTTAATTTAAAATAATATTAAATTAATATTTTATTAGTCAATTGAAAAACAATATTTATAAAATATAATTAAAAAATTTAAAAGATACGAACTAGTGTTGTTAAATGGCTCTATTTGAGCCGATTTTTAAAAACGGCTAGCTCAATATTTTAGCCAGAAAAATATTTCTTAAGCCTAGAGTAGAGATTTCGCTAATAGATATATGCCAAGCTTTTGTGCAATCCGTGAGCAAAATCTTCAGGCTTGTGTAATATTTTTATGAATAAAATATTAAGTTGGACGTTCTTAAAAATTGGCCTAAATCAAGTTAACAATTACTACCAGATAATATCGGTTCTGAGAAACCAATTAAATCGAATGTTTTTTTAAAATAAACAAGGTCTGAGAAAAGAAAAAAAGTTTTGAAAAGATGTCTAGAATTTAAAAACATTTTTATACACAGGTTTAAGTAAACATTATCAATTAATCATAATTTTATGTTCATGTGGTCGTCGGACAAACTAAATTTTTTTGTCAAAAAAAAATGTGCACCCGACGGCCTGAAAATTCCAAAAACAAAGCTTGACAAAAAAGAAAATGTAGCTTTAAGCGTTTTGTTAGCCATTATTTGTAATTTTAATATATTTCATTTAAATGGAGTTGATCTATAAGTCCTGGGATGGTATTTAGAGAAAATTTAAAATATATTACGTTTCTGACCGAAGCCATAAATTATTTGTTTAAATCCTAAGGAAATTGTTGATCATCTGAAATTTCTTTAAGTCATAAAAAAAACATAATAAAATCTCCTTCGTATCAAAAAGTTATTTTTTTAGTTAAAAAATGAAAAACAAAACAATTACCCTTTTTTTAAATATAAAAAAATATTATTAATTGCAGCAGGATGATGAGCTAGTTTAATTATTAATTTTTTTTAAAAGTAATTTTGAAAGATTAAAATTAAAATGACTTGATTAGATTTTCTTTTAAAAATAAAATACACAATTAAAATTTATGTATAAAAGAAAAGCATAAAAACAGGAATCGGATTTAAATTTTTCAACAAAAGCGAACTATCTGATTAAAAATAAATATTTCACTTATTAATTTGTAAGTTAAAGGAGGGGAAAAAAAGATTTTTTTTACTTTTTAGAAAAGAAGTCTGAGATTATAGTATAAAAAATTTTTATTACAAAGGTATAATAAAATCCATAGAAACGTGAGAACCTAAGAAGAAACCCTGCATAAATGTAAAATCTTAAATTAAACGGAACTCGAAATCAAAAAGAGCGGAAAAACTTTCTATGATTATACTGGCAAATAATAAATTAATGGGAGAGAAATTGACCCGAGACCGAAAATGTACAAAATGGTGAGGCCCCATCCCCTCTATCCAGTATGAGATGTTACTATGGCAATAATGTTTAAAATAAACAACCGCCATTTTTTAAATTAATAATAAATGTTCTCCATTTTTTTCGTACATAAAAAATAGATATTTTTAATTATGGTGTCACTGTCATGTCATCTTTTTAAGAGTATGAATAAAATAACGACTTGTTATTTTTTCGTACTCTTAAAAAGAAATCATCCTTCCTAGTTCCTAGCTATAAGAATACAAATAATAACAAAATGTGAATAAATGAAATTTAAAAATCATAACCACGAAACCATTGGTGGCAAAATAAAACTATAAACTACTTATCCTAATTCTTGTTTAAAAAATATGTAAATTCGATTTTATTTCATCTATAAATATTAAAATCTGATTTGGTGTTACTCCTGTAACCATTGTATTGGTTTAAAAATTAGCAAGTCTAATATTGACACAAAAATAATCATGTAATAACAAACAAGCGATTAGGAAAGTAGGTTGAAACAAGATTGAAAAATAATTATTTTCTAGGTCTCCTTTTGAAACAATGGCAATATTATTGGTATTTTTATTAAAATTATATAATCATCTGCTAAATCATTACAATGTATAAACCACCTGTAATTTTAATATTTAAATGGCTGTTTTTTCCAATTCGTCTATTGAAATTCCTCCAGATCAAAAGAAGGTATATATATGATGATTAGAAACTTTAACAAATCGTAGTTGTTTATAGAATTGATTTATTTTATTTCAATATTATCGATTATAGTTAATTGAATGATCGAATTTTTGTTAGATGAAAGATGAGATGCCGCTGCGGGCTTTGCCTGAATATTCAAAACTAAGAGTGAAATAAATTGGCTGAGTAGACGGATTTGCCATTTTCATTAAAGCGAGAATCAACTTTACTAAAAATATTGGCCCATTTGTGTTCTTGAATGGATTAAATTTGAATATCTTTTTCATTCATTTCATTAATTGAGTTTTCCCTCTCCACAATGCCTAATAACAAGTACATAAAATCATGATAAATTTTCATGGTGTTTAGAAATTTTAATATATGGAAACCAGCACATTAACAGTAGCGTCACTGAGGGAGGGGTGGATGACTAAGTCCGTCATAATTTTGGAGCCTCAAAAATATAAACTTTGAAGCTGCTTCAAATATTAGTGGTGTTCCGTCGTATTAAAAAATTTACATCTATATTTTTTCTAAATTAAAGAAAAATGAGCCTTCATTGACTATCTTAACTGTCATAGGTGCTCCTAGCATCTTTAAATCATAAAATCATTAAATTATTTTTTAGGGATAATTATATCATTATTTTCTAAGGTTTAAAATAACAATTTCATTTTCTTAATAACATCCATACATTTTATTCGTATATTCATTTCAATTTATATGTATTAATTAAACGTTTATGTCAAGATAGTACATATGATAATGCGTTAAATGCATTCATTTATTATTACAATCGGTTATTCAGATGTGGGATAAGAAAAAAACCTCGACCCCTCAATACAGGCAAAATTTGGAATTCCGCTATTTAATAAATTAAATTATTTTAAAAAAAGCTAAGGTATTGAATCTGATTACGCCTATTTACATAAATATAAAACATATGTTAGGCCTACAAAAATATATTAAATTCACATCTACTACGATATCCTAGTTTGAGATATGCCTAAAAATAAAATGAAACTAGCAAACCTGATCGCAAATCAAATCCCATTTCTTCTCGTCGTCATATTGTTTTAACAAACGTGCTTTGTCGGGGGGCAGATCCATCGAGTTCTGCATAAAAATTATTGAATAAAATGATAAGGCTCATCATATTAAATTTATAAAATATCGAAAAACCCAATTAAAAATATTCTGTATTTTTATGATCTAAAAATAAAATCCAGTTCAGGAAGGTTCAAGGTAGTTTGAATTTTATAGAAATTTTCTTTGAGAAGAGGAAAAAAAACAAGCATTCTTTTATAATAAAAAAATATCATAGGCATGATTGCCAGTTCATTTTGCCCATAATTCTCGTGATTTCATGCTTACAATTCATTATTAGTTTTCTCACACCTCACTCTTTTAGGTTTATTTGAGCAGATTGGAAAAATAACTCGTATTCTCACTTATCTCACATTTTTGTTAAATAGTTTGTTAATAGACCTAACAACAAATCATATTAACATTATATCGTAACCCTTAGAAAAATGTCCCGAGTTTGACTAACTGGAAAAAATTGTTATTAATTGCCAAATACCAAATATAAATTTTTTTGATGAATATGAAAATATTTATTCTAATTATGAGGACAAATTAAATTATCCGAAAAACCAATGCTCAAGAAAAATGAATAGATTTTCTCAAATAATAACTTTCCACTTTTAGATGATGCAATTATATTATCACTTCCACTCAAATCATCATCAGAAAAAATATTAAGTCGAATGCCCGTGGATTGAATAAAAATCGGCGTTCATCTTTATTTGAGTTGTCTTCAAATATTGACGGCTATCTTTATAAATTAATATTAAAAAATGAGTAAAAAGAAAGACTTTTGGCGTCTAAGGACGAAAATAAATTTGGCGACCCTTTAAACACACCTAATTTAGAAAACTTCATCCAAAATGGGATTAGTGAATAAGCAGCTTTGAATATGAAATAGGTAATATTAATAGTGATGTGTAAACATTTTTATAAGAAATTTTGTGTTCGTTCATTAGCAAAAATTGAATATGTTTGACGTTCTAAAAATAAAACGCGCTCAAATTTATAAATGACTTCAATCGAATCTATAAATAATATGTTTTTTATAAATAAAAATCAAATGAATAAACCAAGATAGCCGTTGGATCAAATATTTTATTTTGTATATAAAATATAGAAAATAGCATATAAAATTTTTTTAAAAAAACAACGATATTATGTTTTAAACACGGTTGGATTACAATTCCTTTTTTGTAATTAGTAACTGTAATTGATTCCCCTTAATTATAAATAATTACATTTTTCAGGCATGAATTAGCAGTTATAATTCATAATTACATATATAATTCCTTCTATAATTTAATTAATTTTTATGAAAACGCTAATAACTGCAATGATTCATTCATATTTTTAAATTTAAACACTATATTTTTGACGAAAACATAATGAGTAATTGCGAATCTTTAACTTTTATCTTGGACTCTGATGATAACTCCGATAATTGCTCTTTAAATACAATTTTATATTCAGTAGAAGATAATAAACCCATAAGCACTGCTTGTGCACTCAACGATAATCGTAAAGGGCCACAATAACCCAGTTTTCCTAAAGCATATGAAGAAATATAAATATTAACTTTTATTCCTAATTTTAATCATTTAAAAATCATTAAAAGCAAATATTTGACAAACTTTACCAGAATTTTTAAGTCATCCATAATAAGTCATTAAGTGGCTAATGATCTAATTTTAAATCGTCTTCATCGGCACCTGTAGAAAGAGTATTTAGCTTTGCAACTTGGCTAAATAGGTATTATAGATCAGGTTTACGAATTGCTTGAGAATAAGATACTTTTTTTAATAAAGTTTTCTATTAAAATGTCTAATAATCGATTCAAAAATTTTCATCAGATGAGTAAGAGAGCTCCGTACCTAAAACGCGTTTGACAGTAACTGAAAATAACATTGCAATTAATATTTAATGAATAAGAATTATATTTAAGAAAATTCGTCCACTAATTCATCCTAAAAATTAAGAATTTTGTTGTGTGAAGCTTTCTCTTTCTAAAGTTTTCTAATGACTTCTTTAAATATGACATAAGTTTGTTTTTATTAGTACGTATTGTGGAAGCCTTATCCAAGGTAATCTAAGTATAATACCGACTGTATTATATTTCTAAAATTAATTATAAATGTAAAATTACCATTTCAAATCAGAGTAGAAATCAAAAATAAAGGGATTCTGGAAATATCTAAAGAAGACAGCTGTTGACATTATTTGAAACTGAATGAATGTAAAAAACGAACGTGTCGTCAAAAAAATGAATACATTCACGTTTTAGATTCGTTTAAAATAAAAGGAACGTCATTTACCATGTTTTTTCAAAAAGAACTAATTTTACTCATAAACCTGCAATTACACCATATTTATGCAATATAATGTAATATAATAAAGTAAAATAAAATATAAATAATTTGTAATAAATTACTGAATTTAATTTAATATTAAGCATAATTTATGCAATATTTTAATTTTAATTTACTTTCAAATACATAAGAAACAAGATACGGCCCTTAAAATAGTCTAATTTTGGCGGTTCTATGAGGCTGCCCCATCAGCTCTCCGGTTTGTAGGAGCTTTTAGCACCCTACAGATTATTTACATTATTTACCTCATAAAATTACACAAGGGTTTGAAAACTAAATTTTTCTCTAATTCCAAGCCTAAAATTCCGACCTCTGCAGGTTTTTTGGGTGAAATCTTTTGCCCCTTTATTTAGCCGATAATAATAACTAGCAGAAACACAATTATCATTATAATTACATTTTCATGTTTCTTATCTAAAAAAATTTTTTTTTATTTAGCAATTTATTTCAAAAATTAATAAAACGAATATCATCAAAGGGAAACGGGACTAAGACAGAACTATAACAACTCATCTAAATAAATTATATGATTGCAAATTTATTTGATTTTAAAAAAATTATGTATCATGTATAAGCTCAAAAAAAAATAAAAAATACTTAAATTATAAAAAAAAAATTTATCGATTTTATTTTCTGGAAGGAAAACTTAATGTGATTAATATATTTTTTTAAATGAATTGCATACTAAAGTTTTGTTGCTGATGAAAATTTTCATATTTCACCACTAAATATATTATTGTAATAATACATATATAGTTGGAGGATCCCCCCCCTTCGGAAATTGCCTATTATCGTATATATATATCATTTTAAGTTAATAAAAATCCCCTACCCTACACCACCACCACCCCAAATGTATACAATATATCGCAAAAAAGAAAAATTTGAAGGAAAAATTAGTAAAAGTTAATAACTTTAAATTAAAATTTATATTAATTTAGAGAGAAAAAAAATACTTTTATAATAAAAGAGTGAAAACCCAAAATTTGTATATATATTTAATATAGCCAAAGGCCTATAATAAATGTACCTAAAACTTCAATAAAATTTATGGGGAAAACCGCAAGTAATAGCCGCCCCCTAACAAATTAATTACTATACCTATGTATTATTGTGATCTTTAAAAAGATCTATGGATATAAATCAGACAATTACTGGTTTTGGTTCAGAAAAAAATAAAGATTTGGTTTGTAAAAGTATAATATTGGTACAGTTTAAAGCTTTAAAAACTGGTTCAAATTATTTTGAATATAAACTTATTAGAATTATGTTTTTTCATATTTTTTCATTATTGCACAAAAATAACTAATTTATAAATTAGAGCAACTATACAATATTCATTATATAAGTAATTATTAAAATTACTTTCATAAAAACATATAATATTGAGCCATACAATGAAATATTTTAAAGATTTACATTTATCAAACAATATCTTTAATGTAAGGAAGAATAAATTCGATTGTTGAGAATATTTCTATATGCTAATTTAAGTAGCTGGCACTGTCAAGTAGCGATATACGAACATCAAAATGGCAATAATTACTAATCAGTCAAATTGATTGATAATAATATTTAAAACAGTTAGTAGTTAAAAAATCCATGGGTCATAGGTTAGAGGTTAAGTACAAGTAAAGTTAGTAAAAATTTTAATGGATTAAGTTTGATTTGAGTTTAGTTAATAATAATGGTTCAGTGGTTTACTTAATTCATAAGACTAAAAAGAAAATAATATTTTAGATGGTTATAAATATTGGTAATAATTTATATTTTTGGCAGAGGTTAGACCGAGCCTAAACCAAAAAAGCTAGGGTTTTGAAAATATCTGAACCAGAACCGAACTAGAACCCTTTTTTAAAATTGTAAAACCCGAAATACAAAATTTTTGAACACGGGTTCAATCAGATCCAATGAATTTTATATTTTAATATTTTCAATTTATTTAAATATAAACGATATAAATCCTTAAGGTTAGCGTTGAAAGATCTTTTTCACATTTGAAATTCATTCTTTCACTGCAAAGATTGAGGGAGCGAATAACACTTGGAAGATATTATGCTAATATGTTTAAATAAATTTTTTTAAATTTATACATTACTATGCTTTGTATTTTTTAATATATTTTGCTTATAAACAAAATAAAGATTTTATTTTTTATACCAGTCTAGTTTTTTAATTATGATTTAAATAGATATATAAAAAAAAAATTATATAAAATTCAAATATTACTAAACCCAAGATGAACACGAAACAAAACCCGGTTCAAAAATATTCTTCTAAACCAAATCCAATTAATTTTTTTTACATTAAACCGAACCCATTTAATTTTTTTATTGAGTTCGAGCCCCTGATTTTTAGAATGTAAACAATTTAATAAATTGTTTAAATATGTTTAAATATAGACAATAATATTTGCAATAGGAACGGTGTCGGCATCATCCTCAGTCAAGATCTAACCTCCTCAGTTGTAGAAGTCAACAGGATCTCTGATAGACTAATGAAGATAAAACTCTGCATTGGTCAATCAATACTACACATCCTATCAGTATATGCTCCTCAAACGGGTTGCAAGGAAGAAGAGAAAGATGATTTTAGAGCTATCCTTGATGAAGCCGTAATGGAAATCCCTAAGGATGACCTAGTCATAATTGGTGGTGACTTAAATGCGCATGTGGGGAAAGCAAGAGATAGCTACAAAAGGCATCATGGTGGTTTTGGATACGGAGAAAGAAATGATGAAGGAGAGCACGTACTGAAATTTGCGCAAGCCTTCGACCTTGCCTTAACCAACACCTACTATAGGAAAAAAGACAGTCATTTAATAACATATGAAAGTGGTACTAGGAAAACACAGATAGATTACATGCTAATCTCTCGCAGAAGATTAAAAGATGTAATAGACTGCAAAGTCATCCCAGGAGAAGATATCGCCGCGCAACAAAAGCTACTAATCATGGATTTACAAATCTCAAATAAATCCACTCAAAATAAGATAAAACTGGAACCATGCATCAAATGGGGCAAATTAAAAACAATGACAGATGCCTTTGCAATCAATGCAAACATTGAAACAATAAATTGCTCACAAGTCAGTGAAAAAATATGGACAGACCTTTCATCCAGATTAATAGACACTGCAAAATCGACGCTAGGCTTGACAAGAGGAGGCAACAAATCACACAAAGAACTATGGTGGTGGAATCAAGAGGTACAAACCACTATACAGGAGAAAAAAGCCCTTTATAAAATATGGTACAAATCCAAAAATGCAGATGACAAGTCAAGATACAAAAAATCCAAGAGATTAGCTACAAAGGCGGTGGCTAGGGCCAAATCTATGGCATACGATGACATGTACGAAGATCTACATACCAAAGAAGGGCAAAATAAAATATACAGATTAGCCAAACAGCGAGAAAAGAACTCTAGGGATATAAACGGAGCTCCGAAAGTAATCAAAAATAAAGATGGGAAATTGATAATAAAGGAAAAAGAAATAATGAATAGATGGAAAGAATATTTTCAGGAGCTTCTCAACTTTAATTCCCATATATTGCATCTCGACGAACACTCCCCTTGTCAAAACCTTGTACAACCTATAACAGAACAAGAAATAATCACATGCCTCAAGCATATGAAAAACAACAAAGCTAGGGGTCCAGACGATATTCCAATAGAAAGCCTTAAAGCACTAGGAGATGATGGAATACATCTCCTCACAAATCTGTACAATAAAATACTTGGAAATGAAGAGGTCCCCCAAAAATGAAGGCAGAGCTATCTAGTTCCTATCTTCAAAAATAAAGGGGATCCACACAATTGTCAAAATTACAGGGGCATAAAACTAATGTCACACTGTCTAAAACTATACGAAAAAATAATAGAAAAAAGATTAAGAGATATAATCGAAATAGGAGAGACACAGTTTGGCTCTATGCCTGGAAGATCAACAACCGATGCTATCCATGCAATTAGGCAAATGAGTGAAAAATACAGGGAAAAGAACAAAAAGCTACACATGGTCTTTCTCGATCTAGAAAAGGCCTTCGATAGAATCCCAAGAAAACTTATCTGGTGGGCGCTACGCCACAAAAAAGTTCCCGAAAAATATATAAGAATAATACAGGATATGTATATGGGACATACAACAATGGTCCGTAGCACAACAGGTACTTCAGCAGGCTTCACAATAGCCGAAGGAGTTCATCAAGGGTCGGCTCTCAGCCCACTTCTCTTCATTACAGTAATAGATGTATTAGCACAGTCTATACCTCAAACAGTCCCGTGGAATATGATATTTGCAGATGATATTGTGATACTTGCCGAATCCAAGGATGAAATGAAAGAAAGGTTAGTGAATTGGATAAATATCCTAGAAACGCACGGATTAAAAGTAAATAGAGAAAAGACGGAGTATATGGTGATAGGAGGAGATGAAACGGAGAGTATTGATATAAATGATTGGCAGATATCCGCAATTGAAAGCTGCAAATATTTGGGCTCCACTATACAAACAAACGGCACAATAGAAAAAGAGATAAAGAATAAGATTAATCAAGGGTGGTTAAAGTGGAGATCTTTATCTGGAGTGCTATTTGACAAAAGAATCCCACACAAATTAAAAGGAAAAATTTACAGTTCCATAGTACAACCAACTATTCTATATAGTTCGGAAACATGGCCAACCAAAGAATCAGACGAGAGAAGTCTACAAACTATGGAGATGAGAATGCTGAGGATGATTGCTGGGGTAACAAGAAAGGATAAGGTGCGCAGTACAAGAATACTAAATAGTTTAAAGGTAGTGCCCATTAAGACTAAGTTAATGGTAAACAGACTTAGGTGGTATGGGCACACAATGAGAAGGCCTATGAACTACATAGGAAATAAAGTTGAAAGATTGGAAGTGATGGGCAAACGTAAAAGAGGAAGGCCAAAACTTCAATGGGGTCATAAAGTTAGAGCCAATATAAAGAAGTATAAAATAGATAAAAGAGATTGTACGAATAACATAAAGTGGAGAGAGATGTTGAAGGAGCTTACCACCAGAAAAGGTGAAAGCTAAAGAGAAAAAAAAAAAAATAGACAATAATATTTAATTAAGAGGTATTTTATAAACAATTAAATAAAACATTATTTAAGTTCAATGTTCTATCAGTAGCATCAGAAGTGAGGAGCAAATAGCCAGATGTCAATACCCTTAAATTATAACTAACATTAAAAATTTTATTCACAATTTCATGATTGCGCTGATGTGAGGATTGGTTTTCTTTCAGAAACTTCTTGGGGGGGGGGGGAAACAATTATTAAATTTTAATTCATCATTAACGATTAAATGTAAATGAAAATACAACAAAATTTTAGAAAAATATTATTTAATTTATACAAATTAATAAACAACTTGTAATAACCTGAGCATAATTATTTGTTATATTTTTTGTGGAGAAATCCAAGAAAATTTAATAAGAATCATTAATTCTTTCTGCTGAAATTAATACTAATTGTATTTTATTTAAAGCAACTTGATGAAAATAATTTATCGAATATAATAAGACAGGCATATGATGCAAACGTCATTTCTGGCCAAAATGGAGGAGTACAAACCTGGCTTCAAAAAAAAATTAATAAAAAAGTGCCTTATATACATTGCTACAACCACAAGTTCCATCTTGTAGCTCAAAATTAGTATAATAATATTGTTATCATTTCTAATTTTTTAATCTATCAAATGTATTGTATAATTATTTTAGGCATTTTAATTTATTCTGTAAATATACAGCCCAGACTCTTAAGAAACTTATAGAGAAGAGGAGGACTGATCATTTAAATATCTCGCATCATTTATAAGAATTTTGAGGCTATTGAAGTATTATTTTACTTTTCTAATAGAACTCATAGTCCAAGCCTCTGGTTAACTCAATGCATTAATATAAATTACATTTGGCTATTTTAATTTATAAGACATTAATAACAATAGATCAACTAAATAATTACCTAAGGTCAGTAGGTACTAATATAGTGGATGCTAAAAATTGTATTGATTCCACAATTAATATATTAAAAAATAGAAAAAGTGATAATTCTTTTGATTTGATAAGAATTAAGGCTGAGAAACTTTTAATAAAATTTAATTTCATCCCTCAAAAATTATCAAGGGAATGTAAAATGCTTACAAATCATTTAGTCAATACCAAAATGAAATTTGATTGTGAAAAGGACTTTTAGAGTTCTTAACAAAAAATTATTGATTACTTTGTAGATCATTTTTTAGATAGATTTACACTATATGATTATAATTTTCCATCATGCTGTAATACTTTGTCCCCTTTGACTCTCATTATTTTATATCAGATAAATGACCCTATTAGAATCATTATAAAACTTAAATATAGATATTGTTAAATCATTAAATGAAGATAGCTAAATGATTATAGCTGCAGAAGTTAAGAAACATAATTTTGAAAATATTGTAAATTTTATGTATATAAATATTATATTACATTTAAAGAAGTGTATAAATGCTACTCAGCAGCTATCATCGTAAATCAATGGCTTTTTGTGAGGTCTCATTATCTACAATAAAGAGAGTTCTATGGAACAGTAGAGAATTGATGAAAGATTGACATAAACAAAATTTAGCATTTATGGCTTATGGAAAATAATAATATTTATGTTAAATTTAAAAATCATTATTTACAAATTTGTAATAAAAATAGCAAAAAAATTCTACGAGGGACTATTTGTTAAAATAATGCCCCCCCCCCTAAATAAATGGTTGGCCCCCTAGATGGAAAATTCTGGCTATGGCCCTGCATACTTTCAAGACTTAAATAAATACTCTCATTTGTTTCATATAAATATAAGTGATTATTCATTTTTTAAAATATTACATCATAATTTTTTTTATTTGGGTATTAATATTTATCTTAATAGCTGACCCCCCCCCCCTCCCAAAAAAAAGAAGTTTATATGTAAATAAAAAATAATGGAAATGATTCATTTTTAAGGGAATGTAATTATTAAATTTGTGATTTTTATTTAGAATGTATATTTTTAAAAAGTATGAAATGGAAATATTATATAGAATTAAAAAGATTAACTAGCCAGGTCAAACAATTATATATATAGTATATTTATATAGAAAAATATGATTTTAATTACCAAAACTTGCGTGAATCTTCTTTCTAACTCAAATCTATCAGGAATAAGAATTTTATTTTCCATGTTATAATTATAAGGAATATATAAAAGTTTTAAATTTGATTAATCACATGTTATTTTAAATTATTTTTAATCCCATGTACGCCTTTTAAAATAATAATAATAATCAATATATGAATGAATGGCTTCATTTATTGAAATATCTTTTACATAGATTGGCTTTACTATTGAGTATACGTTATAAGATATAGACAAAACATTTTTTTTTGACGGGTTCTGTGAAGTCTAAACAAAAATAATTTTCTGAAAAACTCTTATTTATCACCAACCATCGAATATTTTTATGTACCATGCATATATTGAGATTGAGGCGCTTAACCAAAGTAGGAGAGACCAGCTCACCATCGCAAATTTGACTGTTCTCGTAAATATCATTTTATGCTAATAAAAAATTTTCCCTTACACACCTCCACTCCCATAGAATATATCACTACAAAGAAGAATTTAATAGAATAATTATCAAAAGTTAATAACTTTTTAATAAGATAGTTATTATAAATGAAAAATAAATTTGATTGTAAAATATCTAATAAAAGCTAGTTATTAATATGGAAATTACATGTACGATTGCATTATAATACAGTGATAGGTAATATTGATATAATGTGGAAATATATGTATGAATATATGCTTATATATTATTGATATATTATGAATTTAGTATATTCTTTAATTAGATATGTTTGATGATTATATATGTATAATAGAATATTGGGTAATGTGCAATTACCCAACATGAATTATATGTATTAATATTCATTTTTTATATATTGAATAACCGTTGGTTTGAATAATAGCCAGTAGAGTCACTAGGAGGAGGAGCTCAAGCCCCAAAAATATTTGAAGAGTTAAAAATTTCTTTTATACCTCTAAAAAAAGGTAAGTTAAAAATAAAATAAAAAATGAATAATGTTAGGTAAAAATAAAGGTAATTTTGAAAATAATTTTAAGAATTTTTGAGCCCCTTGTGATTGTTTAGGCTAGTGACGTCCCTGATAATAACCAAACTCAAGGAATCTGCAACTCAAGGAAATTTTTTAATCAGATGAAATGTATAAAATGTTAAACAAGTAAGTAGGATTAAAGGTTAGAAAAACATGGGTTAGGGTTATTTAAAGGTTTAAAAGACATGGGTTAATGGTAAAGTATATTAAAGAGTGTTCTTAATAAAATTTAATTATTTTTATTAATATCTTATCAAATCTGGCAGGTGAAAATAATTTCCTTGAGTTGGACCCAAATCGTTTGTTTGGTGTGAATAAATGAATTTGTTATGTGATATAAAATAGTCTTAGAATAGGAATATTTTTTTAACTTAACATGGTTTGAAATATTTTCGCATCTATTAAAAGTTTTGATAAAATATATAAAAATTTTTTAATATAATATTATAATTTATGGAAGCCTGATTAATATAACAGATTTCCTATCGGAATAATATTTTCTAAATTTTGTAAATCCAAAAATATTAATTTTAGCATATACCTGATATTAATTTTTCTCAACATTATTGAGTACCCGAGTTGCAAATCCTATATGGCATAGCCATTATCAACCCTTAACATACTCTGCAATATGACATCTACTATTGAGCCCTTCAAGATGACCCGTTCCTGCCTTCGTAATGTCAGGTAAAAAGTATTAAAAATAGAACTAGACTCGGGGGCATATTTTTTAAAAAATTCTAACTGGGGGGCTTGGATCTTTTTTTTGGAAAAATCGGGGCACTCTCGGGCTTAATTTTTAAATATAAGGCTGGGCATAGATTTAAATAAAAATAAAGATTTAGTCAGGGCTTGTGTCCAAAGTTAAAAAAATTTTGAACTGAGCTCGAAATTCATGATTATTAAAATCTCTTGATTAAAAATTTTAACTTTTATTAAACCTGAGTGGTTTCGACCTAAAAAAAATTTAATTTATTTGACTCTGGATCTCCGTAATCAGAAGTGTATCCATCTAAAATTACCTTAAGTTCTGGGGAGAAAGGGCAAATACAAAGCGTATCTTCTTTTTAATTTTTTAATAACTTGATCATATTCATAACTCACGCTGAATATTTTTTTTAATGGAATTATATAGAATTGACAAAACATTTGGAATAAAAATTGTAAATAATATTTGAAAACGGAGTCCTTTCGATGCAAATATAATCGGTCAGAAATGTCTTAGGCAAGAGAAAAGTCCCGGATAAAAATACACTGGGCACAGTGGCATATCCAGGATTTTCTTATAGGGGGGGGGGAGAATTTTTTTTGTGGGCTTCGCCCCCAAACCCCTTTTACCCTTCGGCCAGCTTTTCCCCGGCCTTCGGCCGTGTCTTATTTAGCTATTCTATAAAATTATTGATAATTTAATAATAATTATATTTCTATTTTTAACTATTATTTACTAATTTGTGCTTATGGATAGGATATTACAAGCCTCTTTTTTATTATTTCAAGTTAGGTATATTATATTTAATAAAGTTTTTTTAAATGTAAAGTTGAAATAAAGTGTAATGTCATTTTTGCTTTAAAAACTAGCCTCAGCTTAAATTCTCATACAATATAATTAGAATATAATTTTTTTATTGAAAATACTAATAGTAGTGTGTTTAAAATATTGACTAGAAAATAATTAAATTAACAAGTTTTTTTAACTTCTTATCAAATACAAGATTTTTAATTATTTCGTTTGTCGTTGGAACCAAATCTCTGTGTATATTTAACAGAGCTAACCCATTAAGCGAGATTCAGTACTTAGTAAATATGTTTTCAACCTTCTCAAGTTGGAAATCCGTTCATTCGTACATGTTGTAATAGGCAAACATGCAAGAATATAAAACAACTTCGAAATATTAGGAAATTGAGCTAAGGTTTCTTTACACCGATTGAGCGCATCAATAGCATGCTCAGGTAAAATAGCTAAACGTATAAATATTTATACCACAATTCGAATTCACTGACTAAATTTATTTCAGTATCAATCTCATAGGAATAAAATTTTTCTAAATATTTAATTATACCAATAGTGCCATTAGAAAATTAAGAAGGATCTTTGGGTAATAAAACTTGAAGATTGCTAAAGACTTGTTTTTTATCTAAAACCCGTACTTTTATTTGCAATAAAAAAGTATCTAAGAATGGGATGAAAATGGATATTTTATAATTTTTTGTAAATTTCTACAAAGTAGTGAGCTAAAAATAATTTATTGATGCAACTAGCAGCAATGATAAACTCTAATTGATCAATTGAATTCAATAATGATATCGCTGCTGACGACACATTACTTTTTTTCATGCTCAGCCTTATTTATAAATTATCGTTTGATTTCAATCTCTTTGACTAAATATTTTTCCATTTTATTAATATTTTTGAATAATATGTTGGAAAATTGATATTCAAATATTTGTAAAATTTTGATTGGTGGGAAGGGGGGGGGGGGGTTGGGGGGGGGGGTAAAATTTTTATTAACTTAAAATAATATTTATGAAAATAGTCAAATTTGCGATGGGGGGGGGGAATTTCCCCCTTCCCCCCCCATTGGTTATGCGCCTGACTGGGCAAAAGTACTACTCCTGACTAAAATGACACTGGATAAAAATATATAAATATAATAAATTTATCAAATGCTTCGAAAAAGGGAAAAGTTTCTTTCAAAATTATTAATTTTTTATTCACATCGGGGCCAAACTTCATTATAAAAATATCCATAGAAAGATAATGCGTAGCCAATATGTAATACTCACACAAATTTTTATTAAGAACAATATAAGTACCTCAAGTAATGAAGTAATTCTATTTACAATTTGAGATCATTTTTGTCATTTAGCAAATAACCAATAAATATATTTAAAAAAAAATGTTGTATAGCAGTTGGTGAGTTAGTAGGTTGAGAGATGTTAATTGAGGTAAAAGGTTGATGGCTCAAGTAACGTCGGAAACTATTTTTGGGAACCCTTTGTTTCCCTCTGAAATTAGCTAACACGAGGTGAAGTTAGAAAGATCGTAGCTAGTCTATATGGATAATATGGTTAATATATATTTTAAAAAGGAAATTTAATTGAATTTAGCCGTAAAATATTTTAAAGCAGTCTAGTGGTATAATGGGTGAAATGTATCGAAATGTATCAAAATAATTTAATGAGTACTATTAATTTAATATTATCAGTATATATATATATATATATATATATATATATGTTTTTCAATTTTTATAAATTGTAGCTTTACGCAAATATAAAAAATCAATTTATTTAAATACATTACAGTTCTCCCCACTATAAATTGAATTCATCATAATAACGTAATGGGGGTTTCGAAACTCTTTTTTCTAAAGTTGTATTTCCATTATGTTCTGCAATGTCCAAATCCTCAGTTATTGTTATGGGTTTTTCTTTAGCTTGTACATGAGCTTCCCTCAGTTGGTCGGCATGCTTGTTTTTTACAATACCCTCAGACTCAACATCATACAATATCGCACTTTCCCGTTGAACCACTGTTCCTTCATGCCATCTCGCAGTCCTTTCGTTTTTTACCCAAACCTTTTGCTTCTCTTTAAATTAAGGGGGCTCAACGTTCCTATCATTATAATTTTTTTGTTTCCATAACGCGTTTTCATTTCACTCGTAGATAATTTCCATTGATCTAACGTCGTCCTGAACGGCCTTCCAAACATCATTTCGGCAGGGGATTTACCGGTAGTTGCGTTTAGAGTATTTCGGTGTGTAATTAAAACATTCGCTAAATTTAACTGGTCCGGAGTCCCACTTCTCCGTCCATAGAAACACGTTTTTATCGTACGTATATAACGCTCAGCCAAACCATTCGATTTGGGGCTATAAGGTGCCGATCTAAAATGTTTTATATTATTTTTAAAAAGAAACGTTTTGAAGTCAGATCAAGTAAACTGAGTACCGTATTCTGAGACAATGTAACGAAGTAAACCAAATCTAGCGAAATAATTACGCAGATTATTTATTACACTCGTCGAATTAATATGTGTTAAAATTGAACTTCAACCCATTTGGCGAAAGCATCTACGCAAATTAACCAGTACTTTCCAGACACGGGGCCTGTCAAATGTGTATTCTTTCCCAAGGTCGGGTAGGAATATTCCAATTGTATAATAGTACTTCTCTGGCTCCCAGTCTCTTCCTTCCTGACAACTCTTGCAGTTTTTAACGAATTCTTCAACATCTCGATCAAGATTTGTCCAGAAGACATAGTATCTGCATAAGAATTTCATCCCCACTATCCCCGAATGTCCTTGATGGATAACATTCAAAACCTCTTTTTTTAGGTTATCAGGAATGATGATTCTATCATTATAAAATAATAGCCCTTCTTCGAAAGAAATATTATCTTTAATTAAGATGAATTTTTTTAAACTTTCCGAATAATTATTCATATTATCAATATGCCAATGATTTTTTATTAATTTAATGATCTCTTTTAGATTTATATCATTGATCGTTTCACTTATAACTTTACTTCGAGTGAACGATAAATCTTCTATTAAATTGTTCTTTACTTCTCTAATTTCATTTTCAATTTTTTTTAACTTCATTAATTTTTTCTCTCTCTACCCCCAAACGGGACAGAGTGTCGGCGCATCTGTTTTGATTACCTGGCCTATGAATTATCTCATAGTCATAATTTAAAAGCTTCGTGGCCCATCGTATTAAACGGTTATTTGTTATTTTATTTAAGTCACTTTTATCACCTAAGATATATTTTAGAGGTTTATGATCTGTAACCAAAATAAAATGTCTTCCATAAATATATTGATGAAACTTCTCGATAGCGAACATGATCGCAAGCCTTCCGATCAATAGTGGTGTAATTCTTTTCAGCCGCCGAAAGTGTCCTCGATGCGTAAGCAATCGGTTTCTCCTGGCCAGTAAGAAATCGGTGTGCAATAACAGCTCCTAGACCATCTTCGGAAGCGTCACAATCACGACAGGAATATCGGCTGAATAAGGAATTATTGTATCTTCTTTTGATAATATTTTTTTAACTACATTAAATATTTTATCTTCTTTAGCTGACCAAAACCAAATCACATTTTTATTCGTTAGTCGGTGTAAAGGTGCACAAATAGAATGCAAATTTTTAATAAACGATTCATGATAATTCACCATTCCCAAAAACGAACGTAATTCTTTAACATTAGATGGTGTTTTACAATTTTTTATAGCATTAATCTTATCTTCGGTCGGGTGAATTCCAAATTCATAAATAACACGACCTAAATAACTAACTGACTTTTCTCCAATTTTAATTTTATCGGTCGTCGTTGTCAGTCCAGCCTAATCAAATCTTCTTAATACTTCTTCTAGATTAATTATATGATCAAAATTATTCTCGCCTGCAATAATTACATCGTCTAAAAATACACTAACCATAGGAATTCCCTTTAATAAGTTTTGCATAAAACGTTGAAATATTATAGGAGCGCTAGTCAACCCAAAAGGAATTTTTTGATATCGGTAATAACCGACATGAGTCGAAATTACTAAAAGGTCTCTACATTCTGGACTAACTCCGAATTGTAAAAATGCATCTCTTAAATCTATCGTTGAAAATATTTTACCACCCGCGATCCTATTTGTCAGATCGACGAAAGTAGGTAGTAAATCGTTATCTATCTCTAAATATTTGTTGATTGTTAAACGAAAATCTCCGCATATCCGCACGGCACCGGATTTCTTTAAAATATTCGTTGGCGTAACCCAAGTAATTGGAGTCTTTGTTGGATCTACCTTATCGATAACGCCCTCATCTAAAAGTCTGTCCAACTTAGCTTCAATGGTTCGACGCAACGGAAATGGAATTCTTCTAGATGGCAACGCAATTGGCACTGTTTGGTTGTATCTTGATGACGGCTTCCTGTAATTTTATTTGTCCTAATTTTTTTTGAAACAATAGTATTTAAACTGGAATTTTCATATTTATATTATTAATACGAACTTCTTCAGGAAGTTTTATACCAAATTTTTTAAGAAAGGGCATTCCAAAAAGAAGGGAATTCTCACCCTTAACTACCAAAATAGGTAAAAATTTTGAAATATTTTTTTACTTCGACTTCCACTAAACATTTACTCAATACTTCGATTTTGATATGGTTATATCCTACTAGTTTATAAGCAGGTGATAATGGTAGTTTGCCTATGCGAATCTAGGTAACCTCATCTATCACACACACGCCGCGCCAGTATCGAATTCCATAGCAAGCTGCAGCCCATTTATCTTCGCATCGATTGTAGCTTTATTAGCAAAAGACAGGCGAGATGTCCGTGGTAAAATCATTTGTATAGCATGCGTTCTACACTCTTTCGATATGTGGTTTGCTTTTCCGCACCTAACACATATTACTTTTTTTTGACTGAAATTAGGTTCAAAACTTGGTTTATAAAAATTATGGTTGAATTTGTTAGCATTATAATAATAATTATTATTATTGAATTTGTTTACGTTGTTATAATTGTTCCTAAAAGTAGTATTTTTGGAACCTTGAATAGGCGTATGTTTAATTATTTTATTAACTTCTGTCAGGGTTTCCTTCTCCAATGAAGACAGCGCGATAGCCAGACGCACATTATCTTCAAAAGTAATATTTCCTTCGGCATATTTTGACCGAAGTTCTTTTTCCAGCTCAGGTAACCCTACTCCTAAGATAAAAATATTTCTTAAGAGTTCATCAACCGGCGATTTAAAATTACATAAAGCGCAAATGCTTTTTAATTTAATTGAAAAATCAATTATAGTTTTCTTTTTAAGGTATAAAAATTGTTTCTATGAAGAAAAATACTCGAGACATCCTTAAAATTTTTTTCTAAATTCTCGAGTAAAGTTAAATAATTTATATTATCTAAATTATTTGGAAAATAAATTTTTTTAATTTTAATTAAATTTTCAGTGCCTATATAGGCCAATAATAAATCCTTTTTTTGTATTTTGGTCGAAAATATTTTTTACCTTGAAAATGAGTTCTATATTATATAGGTAATCCTGAATATTAACTTTATCTTTTACGAATTCTGGAATATGAAATTGAGTAGGTGTTGATGTTTCTTCGTTTTTCTTCAGAAATATTTTCTTTGAGTCTTCGTTAAGCATAGTATAATTTTAATCTTTTTATTTAAAATAATTCGTCGTCGTCAAAAATGACTTGAAAATAAATCGTCGCCAAATGAAATGTATCGAAATGTATCAAAATAATTTATTGAGAACTATTAATTTAATATGATCAGATATATATTTTTTTCTATTTTTATAAATTGTAATAAATTGTAGCTTTAAGCAAATATAAAAAATCAATTTATTTAAATACATTACAATGGGCAGGAGGCAAGGACAATGCGTTTAAACTATCTGATGCGACTCTTTTTCAGTAACCATAATTTCTGAAGGAAGCTATTACCATTAGTTAGCTAGTGTTAGAGAGATGGATGGTAGTTAGCATCGGATACGTGGATAATATATATAAAAGGGTTTAATTTGATCGTTATATTAAAATAATATATTTATGAATATTTTAAAGGATCCTAGTATCAACAACCCAAAAATTTACAACCCAGAAACTTATATTTTTCAAGATACCATAAATTTTATTTTTTTAAATAAAAAAATATCAATTAATCATCATATATATAAAAATAAAAACCAAATAACAAAATCCAAATTGATTGACATTCCTTACAATATATTGTTATTTAAATTATTTGATTGTCCATTATTTATCGAATCATATAATTTAAATTTACAGATTTATAATATATACTTTTCGAATTTTTAATTAAATTTTATATGTATAGTATAAGTATGGTTTATATAATATTATAAGAGTTTATCTCGTCTGTTTATCTATTGAAAATTTTCGTAGATAATTACAATTTAAAATAGGATTCTTTTTTTAATTCAAGGGGTCAATGTATTAATAATTACAAATTGAATTGTAGTGTACTACACAAAAGGAAAAAGTTTTTTTAAAAATAAAATTCAAGTATCATAACAAAATATACACCCTTATAGATTTTATGTTTATAATTTGTTTTTTTAACAATCTTTATTCTTCGATACATTATAATAAAGTTATTGAAAATATTAAAACAAAAATATATAAACAAATATGCAAAATTATTTAAAATAACAAAATGATTTAAATAGAAAAAAAACTCTCATTCCAGTATCGATTTATAAATATACATAATAATAAAAAATAAAAACAAATTATAACCATTTGGGTTTTTTTAAAAAAAAACAAACCTCCCTATCTTTTTAATTACATATGTTGTAATGTCGAACATATTATGATTAGTGAAGGTCAACGGTCCGGTCCTATCGGTCTTAGACCGGGATCGGACCATACCGATTGTCGGACCGATCTTTTTCTTGAGGACCGTGGTCCGGACCGGTCTTTTTATTATTTACGGTCCAGACCGCGGTCCGGACCGGTCTTTTATTATTGTTTAAGTTTGCTTTACTATACAATTAATATAATTTTTTTGTATATTTTATTTTATGATATTTTTCTAAAGGAGTCATTTTAGATTTTGTTAATTTTTATTTTACAATATGAAAACCATAAGTTTGTCCAATAAACATTTTACTTATAGTCCCAATAAAAACATAGAGTATGTGTTCACTGCAGTACCAAATTTAATGTATCGTCAGCACCTAGAAACAAAATAATTGTTTATAATTTTTTAAGCAATAAATTAATCAAAATAAGCAATAATATTATTAAAATATTTTAGTTATTATATAGTTCTATTTTTTTTAAAGAAACTATCTGTATAATTTATTGTAAAAATTACTTAACCTTATTCTTAATAAAATAATTAGGTACCTTAAGCAGACATCTGATAAAACATAAAATATATACTTCTAATGATGAAAATGAAAATATCTCAAAAAACACAATCTACTCTTAATTTTAATATGCCCTCTACAAGCACAAAATCATTTTTTTCAATACCATTGGATAAATTTTATTGTTTATATAATACTCTTATATTTAATAAAATGATAAAACAAATCAAATTAGGTTTATTAAAAAATATGTTTTTTATTTAGGACCACGGTCTGGATCGATCTTTTTCTTAAGGACCGCGGTCCGGTCCGGTCCGAGGGTATCGGTCTAGTCCGGACCAAAGACCGGACTGTGACCTTCACTAATTATGATACTCCCTATTTACCATACCATATCTAACAAAATCCATAACAATATGGACCTGTTTAAATTAGACATAATTATTTAATGGATCTCGCTTTCTCACTAAGTGTTTAATGAATATCATATAATATATATTATATGTTAATTGTATCCTTTAACGATAGAGGTCAGTTTCAACATATAATATGATATCTATATATTTTCAAAACCATCATTATTCATATTAATCAATCTATTTACATCTTGGTATTTAACTTTGATAACAACTTTTATGTCTTTTAATTCTTGGAGGATAACGACCGATCTCTCCACACATTCCGAACGATCACACAGATTATCCCTTTAAACTATTTTAAATTACTTTCCAAGTCCAATATTTTTTTAAAATAATTCTGACAACCCAGTGTCTTTCCTTAAATTATTATATACTTTTATCACTACATCGGTACATTTTCTTATCAGAATTTTTAATGTAATGAATAGTAAATATATTATTAAACAAAACAATATCGTAAATAAATAATCAATTATACCCAATTTGTTAAGCTTCTTATACAGAACTTTATAACATAAATCATTATAAATGAAATATCAAAAATATGAGGCTCATTATCAAAAATAAAAACCAATTTTACACAACCTTAATTGATATATATTTTATGAATCCAACATATCTTTAAAATTTAATTTCTTATTTTATTTTTAATTCATCATTATGATACTAATAATTGCTTACAACCGACTTTAAAATAAGGTTAAAATTCATTTTACTATAATAATAATTGTCTTTTGAATTAATTCAATCATAAATATATATCCCAACATACTTAATTTCTTTACGTTAACCTCAGTAATCATTAACAAACAATAGCATTTCCAAATTTCAACCAAAATTATTCCTTTTTAATGTTAAGTATGTAACTGAAATATTTAAGTGAATATGGTAGATCAAATAACTAGGAACGTTTATGTTTTGAATTATTCAATTTATTTAAATTATATATATATAATATTCAGCTACAGTTAAAATAAGAATATTTTTTTGTTTTTGTATCAACAATTCATCGTCCTTTATATATGATAATAATCAAATGTGAAAAAAAGAATAATCATTTTACAGTGTTAGTCATCTTAATAGTCGCTCGCAGTGTTAATAAAATGATATAACAAATTATTAAGTTAATAGACATGATGTGACAAAAGAAATAAAATCAGTCCACGGTTAGGTTAAGATTTCTTTTTTTAATGTTATTTTTTTATATATTATTATTATCATTTATTGTTTTTGATTTAAAAACGTGACACATCAACATTCCTCGCTCCATGAACATGTTGAGTGGAAGACGCCATTGGCGTTCATGATAAAGTTTTCTAGATGCTTAGGTATATGTTTGATTCTGATAAGTCGAGCGTTCCCTAGATCCTGTCTCGTTAGTTCTTCAATGTTGTCTCGTTGTCTTTCGACATTGCGCCTTTGCCCCATTAGTTTTGTCGCTTCGCTAGTAGTGGCGGTTGTCATAGTAGTTATACCCGTGATTGCCGGATCAATCGTCGAGGTGATTGTCGTGGCGGTCGTCGTGGCGATTGTCGAAACGGTTGCGGTTATGACGATTATCGTAGCGTTGATCGAAATGGTTGTCGTAATGAATATTGTAGCGTATATTGAAAATTTGTCGCTACAGTTTTCGTACAGGAGCTAAGGTTGCTTGGTGAAAGCACCATATTTTACAAGATATTTACCATGTACATTAAAATGGGTTTTAAGGTCTCATGGCTATTTTTAGCTCTGCCCATGTAATTAACATCTTGTATTCCAGGTAATTCATTCAAATGTATGGCGTCTGACTTCACCACGCCTTTGATATCATTTGACTCCCTGATATCTCTAGACATAGATTATATATGTCTTCTATAGTCATGGAGCTCCTAACTGCTCTCCTGATCTCTTTGAAAATCGTAGCCACTCTAACCTTCTCGATGGCGCGTTGAATGCCACCAAATTTGTATTTTTATTGAGTCTGGCTAAGTGTAACCCATGCTGTGAACGTCTCCTCCTTGCCTATGGTGGCAGGATAAAATACGGAGAGTTTGGCATTCTCGGTCTTCGAAGGATTTTGAAGCTTGAATTTGCCAAGAAGAGCTATTGGGTCCTGGAGTCTGCCTCTGTACAAATTGCTCCAATGTTGTTAAATTTGTTGTCTGGTAGACTTCGTAGAAGCATTGAGGCCTCTTCCCCGTTAGAAATCTTACTTGTGTCAAAAAAACTTCGCAATTTTCCTATATGCGTGCTGTCATCGCTACTAAATTTAGAGAAATACAATCTTTCAAATTCGGTCATATATGTGGAATTATTCGATGCATCCATCGTAAAATTTTATTTGTATATAATCGTTATATTTGCTTCTGTTTAAGAAGAAAATGATATCTTGAAAGAATTTTGTCTTGAAATATTAAAATGGATATGGTAGATCAAACGATCATATTTTGATTTAATCAATATATTTAAATTATATATATATATAATATTCAGCGATAGTTAAAATAAGAATTACATTTTTGTTTTGTAATGGATATGATATGAAAAAAGAAATAAAATCAGTCCACGGTTATATAAAGGTTTCATTTTTTTATATTATTATTTTTTTTATTATTATTATTTTTATTATTATTTTTATTATTATTATTTTTATTATTATTATTTTTATTATTATTATTATTATTATTATTTTTATTATTATTATTGTCATTTGTTGTTTTTTATTTAAAAACGTGACACATCTACAGTAACAATAAAAAATGTTCCATTTTACTTTTAAATAGGGTTAAAATTCATTCAAAATTTTTCTACAAATTTATCATTACTTTAAAAATATATATAATTCTTATATAAATCATCCTTAAAAATCCTTATTCTAAAAATTCAATTATTATTTATTAAATAATAATCATGGGCTAAACAAGTATATTGCGTTATCATTTTTAAGTAATTTTTAATTAAAAATAAATACATATAAAAATCGGGTTTATTTACCTGTTTATTTAGGTAAATTCTACTAATCTAGTATCTTTCGATCCTGGTCACAAAGTACCATTAAAAACAACCCAAAAATTTACAACCCAGAAACTATATACCTCAATATAATGTAGTAAAGAAGTAATCTATTGTAATATTTTATCATATTATATGTTATATTTGCCAGTTAGATATTATTATATATATATATTTACGATTAATATAATAGGTGTTGTTTAACTTCCTAATGTATTATGTACACACCCATCCATTAACGTGTAATTATATATCGCCATTTGTAATTAAGTTGCACCTTATGGTTAAATTATACTGAATAAAATGTCAATGAAAACTGATTCTTATTGTGAATGAATTATAGAAACTAGTAGAAAGCCCGTCAAAAATGACGGGGAATGAGATTTTTATTCATTTTTTACGATAGATGTCATACCAGGTTCAAGCTCACAATATTAGGAAGCATCCAAGATCTTATAATTATAAAAAAGTTTATCAAGCCCAGCTCAACCCTTAATAATTTGTAAAAGATATTCCCAAGTCAGGTGCAAGCTAATATTAATTTTGAGGTTCCAAGCCCAGTCCTACCCATTATAATTTTGAAAATTTTTTCCCGCCTCGAAGATATTTAAATTTTTAATATCATCACATGAACGGGAAATATCTGATTTACCAATTAGTCTAATATGGAAAAAAAACATGTAAATTCCGTATTAAGGGAAACTGGGAAGGCCTGAGAAACCACTTATTAGAGAATCATGACAAATAAAATAAAAATAACCGACTCTTATACTTTTTTGTAATAGGATCAATTAAAATTATCTAAAAAATATGTTGTTTATTATATAAGGTTATTGTTGTTTTTCAGATAAATTTAATGTATGTCTTGCATTTCTGAAATTATTTGTCAAAGAATTTGATAAGGGATATATATTTTTTTATGTTAAATGTTGTAAATGTTAGATTTAATTTGCATAAAGATTTCTTTTGGATTTTGTTGTACTTTATATGTAATTTGCATAAATAATTCTTGTGGATTTATTGTTATAACGCGTGATAAAAAGATTATATTTGAATAGTTATGATTAGTTATAAGAAGATTTGAAAGAGTATAAAAAGGCCAATTTTTATGATACAAAAAATCTTTTTTTTTATTTTATTAATTTTTTTTATTTTATTAATTTTTTGTATTTTATTTTTCTTTTTCTTTTATTTTTCTTTTTATTTTTTTACTATTATAATTTTGTTAATTTGATAATGTTATAATTTTGAATAAAGACTTAAAGTTGATTTTATGATTTCGTGATTCCTAATTATTATTAATTTCCTTTTTATATATATATTTGTTTTCTATTTTATATTTAGGTTATGATGCACAATGACAATCTTGTCATTGTGACAATGGTGTTGGAAAGAGGAGGCGACAGAACTTTTACAACCTTTAGTCTAATGCCAACCAAACTCCATACAAAAGAAAGAAATTCAAAACGGAAAATGGGTAAAAAAAATATGAATTTGACAAGATGATATTTAAAATGTAGGTTGAAAAAGAGAAATTATTTTGATAAGATTAGGTTTATGTAAAAATTAAAGACAAAGGTAACATGCATAGTAGATAAGATATAATTGTGTTTAGTTATTTAAAGGTGATAATTAGGAATTTTATATTTAGAAGTTATTGGTAAACTAAAAACCATTTGAATTTTGAAACTTAGACTGATATTTTAGATTTTAGAATAATTTAAAGATTCGGCGAATAAGAGTAGAATATAAATTTATTGCTAGGAAATAGTTGATTAAATTCTTATTGAAGATTTACGTTTAACTTTTATTTTAAGGGCTGCGAGAGATGAAACAGCCTCAAGGATTAATGTGAATTAGTATATTAGGTTGTAGATTAACCAAAGCCAGAAAATAATTTTAATGATATACCCCCTTTTAAATATTTTAAAATTAGATTTGAGGAGCACTGATAGGATGTGTAGTATTGATTGACCAATGCAGAATTTTATCTTCATTAGTCTATCAGAGATCCTGTTGACTTCTACTACTTAAGAGGTTAGGTCTTGGCTGAGGATGATGCCGACACCGTTCCTATTGCTAACAAGTCCATTATAGTACAATTTATACCCATCTCCAATCATCAAAGTTTTCTGTCCTTTCCATTTCGTCTCTTGTATGCATGCTATATCAACCTTTCTCTTCAACATTGATGCCAATTCTCTCGTCTGCCAGTCTTGTCTTCTTTGCTTTGACCTTTACTTTATTTTTCACAGGATGGAGGTCTACACCCTGCGCGTCGCATGGAGGGAACGCCCTAGCTTTCATATTCATATTTTCATTTGTGTCCTTTATTTTGTTTATTGGACAGGTATCCTTAGCACCCGGCTGTCCAGGCCTGTCGGTGACCGGGGTGTCATCTCTAAGCTCCGAAATTCATCATACCATATGTCTTTACACATCAGTCATCGAAGAAAAACTTGAAAGTTTTTACGGTTCTAACCAGGATTGAACCCGCGTCCTTGTTCATACTCGTGTTTCCAAAGCCTACATCTTACCCATTAGGCCACCCCGGCGATACAGAATTAAATGTTTATATTTGTTAAAAAATAGGCGGAGGTGGCATAGGGATCGTGGTAGTGGTGATAGAAATATCATTTGGAGAAATGGGTGAAAATAAAATAAACATAGATATAAAACATAAGATAAAAAAACAAAATAAACCTCCAGATGAGTTCATTTCAAGCGTAGTTCTTAATTATTTTGTCTACCAGTAAATCTAGAACGGGTAAGGCGTTTGTTTAATCGTCATTATTTTCTTTGATTATCTTTAATAATTCATCATGTTTTGTAGCAATGTGAGGGATTAGGGTTAGCCTAGACAAATAAAGAAATCAGGCAAAAATTTAAATAAACTATTGTTGAAATTAAACAAACATTAAAATGTAAAACCGGTAGATGGGTCAATATTAGATGCATATTTCTAGTAGTTGGAGGGCTATCATCAAAAAAAAATTTTGGGGGACTTATCAAGCCTATTATGATATTCTAAAAGTTAAATAATAACATGATGAATGTAATGTAATGTTATTAAGATTAAGGTTAATTAATTGTAAGGTAATTAAAAAATAAGATTAAAAAATGGGGGAAAAAAGAAAGTATAAATTATTATATTATAAAAATAATAAAAATTAAATTAAAGGAATTGATAAGGTTTTGAGAAATAGTGGTTAATAGATAATAGAGATAGAAAGAAAAGAATGAGATAATAAAATTTAGTGATAAATAAAAATGTTTATATTTGTTAAAAAATAGGTGGAGGTGGCATAGGGATTGTGGTAGTGGTGATAGAAATATCATTTGGAGAACTGGGTGAAAATAAAATAAACATAGATATAAAACATAAGATAAAAAAACAAAATAAACCTCCAGATGAGTTCATTTCAAGCGTAGTTCTTTATTATTTTGTCTACCAGTAACTCTAGAACGGGTAAGGCGTTTGTTTAATCGTCATTATTTTCTTTGCTTATCTTTAATAATAGATTCATCATGTTTTGTAGCAATGTGAGGGATTAGGGTTAGCCTAGACAAATAAAGAAATCAGGCAAAAATATAAATAAACTATTGTTGAAATTAAACAAACATTAAAATAATGTAAAACCGGTAGATGGGTCAATATTAGATGCATATTTCTAGTAGTTGGAGGGCTATCATCAAAAAAAATTTTTGGGGGACTTATCAAGCCTATTATGATATTCTAAAAGTTAAAAAATAACATGATGAATGTAATGTAATGTTATTAAGATAAAGGTTAATTAATTGTAAGGTAATTAAAAAATAAGATTAAAAAATGGGGGAAAAAAGAAGGTATAAATTATGATATTATAAAAATAATAAAAATTAAATTAAAGGAATTGATAAGGTTTTGAGAAATAGTGGTTAATAGATAATAGAGATAGAAAGAAAAAAATGAGTTAATAAAATTTAGTGATAAATAAAAATGTTTATATTTGTTAAAAAATAGGTGGAGGTGGCATATGGATTGTGGTAGTGGTGATAGAAATATCATTTGGAGAACTAGGTGAAAATAAAATAAACATAGATATAAAACATAAGATAAAAAAAAAATAAACCTCCAGATGAGTTCATTTCAAGCGTAGTTCTTTATTATTTTGTCTACCAGTAACTCTAGAACGGGTAAGGCGTTTGTTTAATCGTCATTATTTTCTTTGCTTATCTTTAATCATAGATTCATCATGTTTTGTAGTAATGTGAGGGATTAGGGTTAGCCTAGACAAATAAAGAAATCAGGCAAAAATATAAATAAACTATTGTTGAAATTAAGCAAACATTAAAATAATGTAAAACCGGTAGATGGGTCAATATTAGATGCATATTTCTAATAGTTGGAGGGCTATCTTCAAAAAAAAATTTGGGGGAACTTATCAAGCCTATTATGATATTCTAAAAGTTAAAAAATAATATGATGAATGTAATGTTATTAAGTATAAATAGGTTAGGATAAGAATATTTAAATATTTGAATATACTTGGTTATCTTCTTATTATTGGTTATGAAAGAAAAATATGAGTATAAAAAGCTTTCATTAATGTGTAGTTGATAATATGAGATAAAAATTGATAAGGTAATCTAAAAAATTAAGAAAGGATTAAGTGAAATAAAAAGTTTCATTCATATTTACAAATTTGAGGGAATAAATTTATCGGTACGTGTACACCATCAATTCCATTCATCTATTGAATAAAATAAAATGATAAAATAAAATAAATCAACAAATATAAAAAATAAAAATAAAT
Source organism: Gordionus sp. m RMFG-2023 (assembly GCF_954871325.1). Lineage (NCBI taxonomy): Eukaryota > Metazoa > Nematomorpha > Gordioida > Chordodea > Parachordodidae > Gordionus > Gordionus sp. m RMFG-2023. The sequence continues at coordinate 69,279,439 of NC_088775.1, forward strand.
ACGTACCGATGACATGACGTAGCGATGACATGACGTCACGATGACGTAGTGAGAACATCGGAAAATTATAATATAGATAAATAAATGTAAATAATGGTTCTACCTTCGTTAAAGTGGTGACGAGGATGGGATTCTAATATTCTAAAACAAGTAAGAATATAGTTATTAATTTTATAAATTATGCCTCAGTCCAAAAATACTAGTATAATTGATAAGTTAGAAAAATATCAAATTAATGGGTCTATACAACGTTTCCAATTTTGGGACGCAACGTTAAGACTAAAGAACTGGACACCGACCGATCAAGAAAATAAAGACCTGTTCATTGTGAGTTTTGGCGCTGAGGGCATTGACATTCTCGAACAATATTTATTTCCTGAAACCATTCTAACGACTAAATTTGATAAGATAAGGAGTGTCTCGCTACATATTTTTGAGAAGAATAAAACCATTTTGGGTAGTAGATTAGACTTGTTAATTAGGAACGAGAATGAACCAATTGGAGAGTTCGATAATAGAATCAAAATAACTGCCAAAGCGTGTTGTTTTAAGCAGTCAGAAGTTGACGGCCAGTTAAGAGATCAATTAGTTGCGGGTATAGATCTACCAGGTCTCGAAGTTGAACTTAGGACTAAATATCCTTTAGCATTGGATGTGAACAAAAAGCCCCTGACGTTCCAGTTCGTGCTAGATATGGCCACGGCAACAGAAAATGCTCAAAACGAAATGACTATCAAAAAAGACTTGGTAAATAGTGTCAGACCGCAAGATTGCAAACATAAAATGCCTAATTCACAAGAGTGTGTTAAGAGAGACAATAATTATAGGAAGCCTAATAACAAGTTTTACGATAATAAATGTAAGAATTGTGCCGGCTGGCATGAAAAATATTTATGCCCAGCTAAAGACAAAACATGTTTTAAGTGCCAAAGAACCGGACATTTCGCAGCATGTAGCCGTAGTAAGCCTGTATATCGCAATTTAAACTCAGTGAAACCACATTTTCACTCAAGTGATTCAATTAATAATCTCCGGACAAGGGGATTAAATAAAAGGGCAAAGATCACAGCCAAAATAAATGGACTTAGTGTCACTTTTGATTATGATACAGGAGCACAAGCCTCTATTATAGGATTATTGGGAGAAAATTGGCAAACCATTAACATCTTCCACAAACCCATTAGCAGCCTTTGGAAATAAGCCTTTGGATCTTATGGGTGAAGCCATGGTTCGTGTGCAAGTGGGGAAGGAAATTCGCAATTTATCAGTTATTATAATAAAGTCAAATGACCTACCTCTGTTTGGGTTGCCATGGATTTTAGCATTTGAGTTTGAGTTACCGAGACATGTAAGCATACAACAGGTTCTCAAAACGAATAGAAAAACAATAATATCAAGTTGCCACCAAACCAACGATGCCCCGATGGGCTGCTCGAATACAATCGGTTCCCCCGCGGGCCGAAGCTCCAATGGCCGTTCGAATACAATCGATGCTCACACTGATCGAGGATGTCACTAACGGAAGACTCAATGGGGCATTTGTTAGCTAAACAATTTAAAGCTGTTTTTGAAGGCAAGCTGGGTTTGATACTTAATTTCGCGGTGCGACTCCAATTAAAAGATACGGCTGTTCCAAAATAGTTTCCAGCTCGTCGAATGCCATTTTCGTTACGCAGAGCGGTTGAACTAGAACTGGATCGCCTTGTGGCTGCGGAGATTTTGGAGCCCATCGATTCCTCTATAACTAGGGTGCCATGCCAACAGTAAATGTCAGGAAAAACAATGGCGAGATTCGTATTTGCGCAGATTTCAAGGTGAGTTTAAATCCCCATCTATTATATGATCATCACGTTATTCCTACGCTGGATGACTTATTGGTTAAGATTCGGGGGGGGGGGACCGTATTACGGTGATAGATTTAAAGGACGTGTATCTATAAATAGCCGTTGAGCCAGAGTCCCCAGAATATTTGGTCATCACAACACATAAAGGATATTTTCGATACCGAAGGATGCCGTTTGGGCCTTCTTGCGCACCAACTATTTTCCAGCGTTACATGGACAATGTTTTGAAAGAATGCCCGATGACTGGAGTGTATTTAGACGATGTAAATATCTCCGGAAAAAATGACGCCAAACATCTGGCTAATTTATAAATAGTACTCGATCAGGCCTCAAAGGTAAATTTGAAAAAGTCCAATTTCTACGGAAATCTGTTTCGTTTTTAAGTATCGTTATCGACCAAAATGGGGTACATCCAAGCGAAGAGAAAGTTAAAGCAATCCAGGCCGCACCTAACCCCAAGAATGTTCATCAGTTACGTTCATTTCTTGGGCTTGTCACGTATCATGAACGGTTCATTCTCAATCTTCATAGTGAAGCTGCTGTGTTACATCGATTGACTAGTGTAAAAGTACCATGGTGTTGGACTAATGTAGAGCAGGAGGCTTTCGATAAAGTTAAGACATTGTTATCAGCAGAAGCCTTAACGCCGTATAATGCTAAATTACCATTGATTATGGAGTGTGACGCGTCAGATACAGGACTGGGGGCTGTTTTACTTCATAAGGTTTCACAAAATGGGGAAAAACCCATAGCATTCGCGTCTCGGACATTGTTACAGTTGGAGAAACATTATGCGCTTATCGATAAACAAGCGAGGGCATTGTTATTTGGAATAGAAAAATTCCACAACTTTATCTACGGTCGAAAATTTATACTTCGGACAGACCAAACCATCGAATTAAGCGAAGCTTTTGCCGACTAGGCCACAGACTTTTTACAAATATCAAGATTTTTCAAATATATATATATTATAAATAAATTTGGTACTACCTATCCAAATGAAAAATAAACAAAATACAAATTTGATAGGTACTACCTTGAGGCAGTATCTATCATTAATCGACTATATGGTGGTTAGACATAGATGACATTATGAAGCAGTGGCGTAGCTACGGGGGTGGTTTTCGGGTTTGGACCCCTCCCAGAGCAAATTTTTTTTTTAGATTATAGTTCAAAAGACTTAAAAGTTACTTTATATCAAATAAATACCATGAATATTTTATTTTTGATGTTCGTGGAAGGATAATATATTGAGATAATCTACTAAATTATAATAATATATTATAGATGCATTAACTATATTAATTATATAATATCGAAGATATTGTTATGATTTTTAAGATAAACCCGGCCGAAGTCTGGGCTAAAGGGCCGAAAGCCCGTTAAAGGGGGTCTGGGGGTGAAGCCCCCCAGTCTTATATATGTATGGACCCCCTCGAAAATTCCTAGCTACGCCACTGTTATGAAGCTAGATAAGTAAACGAGAAAATTATTGTGAGATATTTTCTAAAAGATTATCTTCCATTTTTAATGATATATAAACCACTAAACAGTTGACTATTATTACTCATCTAAATTATGCAATCAAATGCTCTCAACAGCAGGGGTTCTTAAATTACATAGCTACACAAATAAAAGATGCTGGTTAATTTACAAAGCCTTGACACTTAATATGTAAACTTTTATCAGAATTTATGTTATATAAATTGATAAAACAAAAACACTAAAAATCTTTAGAGGAAATAATTATGAAAATATATTGAAGCTTTAAGTTATTCACAAGGCAAGGATGCCATATTAGAAATGAAACATTTTGTAACTATAAAATAAGGATTAGAGTGATATGATGAAAGCAATTAAGATTTTATATATTATTGTCGCACCACAAAACAAGTAAAAAAAAAGAGAAGAAAAGATATCTAATAAGATTACATCCATTGTGGGATGAATAATAATATGTTTAATTTTTATTAATATATTAAATAAGTAGATGGCGTTAAAGATTGAATCAAATTTTTATTTATATTAATTATCAAAAGCATTTATTAGTAAGATTTATTAAAATATTAACTATGGCATTTTATTTAACATTTTATACATAATTTTAGGATTATCAACTATATGTTTACTTACTTTTAATAAAGAAATATTTTATACTTATTTGGACCTAGAAAATATTTTTAGGAAGAAACATGATAATTAAATTTAAAAATGAATAATATAGTTGATTGGTGATTTCAAACTCGGCTAATTACAATATTAAATTTGTTAATTTTCGATAATAAATGATTATACTTATTCAATTAGGGTTATGTAAATCAATTAAGCTTCAATTGAATGCTAAATTAATATTTAGACATTATAAGTGATATTGATATTCCATTTTTAAAACCGAATTTTATTGTAAGCTGATATAAATATAGTGAATATAATTTATATGTATTAATCTAATCTAATAAAATTGCACTCATTTAATAAAAATTTCAGAGAGTCTTATTAATTTTTAAATAATAAATATAATTTATATAATCTAATAAAAATAGCACTCATTTAATAAAAATTTAGATAGTCTAATTAATTTTTAAATAATAAAATAAAATCTATGTTCAGGGGGATATTAGGGAGCCATTAAGAAAAAAAATTTCCTCACTTCAGGGGGCTATAGCCCCTTCGCCCCCACCCCCTAGGGACGCTACTTACAAATGGAGCATAGTGATCATCCACAGGATATAGCCAATTTTTTGGATACAGATAATATTCGCCCTAGAAGAAAGACATATGTTATAAAGAATATGCATGATAAATAATTTATTTAATAATAATAGATTTATACTCGTACCCCCAATTATCAATATACACAAATTATTTGTTCTAATAGAATAGAAAGTTAACATTTGAAAACAGTTATTTTACCAGATGGTTGTGGCTTGCATACTCTACCCGAGATAATGGAGCATATTGCCATATAGTATCTTATTTGGCTCAAGATGAGCTAGAAGAAATTTAAACAGATGCAAAATTGTCGGAGAAATCTTTGAAAACCATCAAAAAACAAATTATCACAAAAGCTGTGAACTCGTGACTTCTCCAAAAGAATTAAATGCCCACAAACGTGTAGAAGGCCCCTCATATTTTTTACACTTTGCACCCTAATTAACTTCTGTTCCAATTAGATAAAAATGAGGAAAACCTAGCTTAGCTCTGTTGTTTATTCAACATCAGAGAGCATATGCGCTATATATTACGTATCACGTAAAGTGTGGATATGATTTTTTTATAACATATTAATAAAAATAGGATTGAATTACCAAAAGAAAATAGATGGGAGACAAAATTAACTAATGAGGACAACTTATATTGTTGAATGCAGGGCCTAGCATTACGGTCATTTCAGTAAGCTTGAATTTCGATGATAATAATAATGAAGATAATGTCTTGTAAAATGTGGGATTGTGGATTAACGGAAAACCTTAATTGCAGAAATAAAAATGATATATATCTCAGCCCCACGATTTAAAAGTTATTGATATGATATCTGTTATAGCCGGGTTGAATATTGAATTGTAGGAAATTATAGTAGATGAAATAGTTATAGCAAAAAAATTAATCGATAAGTATTATTTATTATTATATTGTAGAAGAAAAGAGAAAAAAAAAATAATATTAGAAGAAAAAAAATCGATAATTGTTTTTGTTTATTTATAATTGTATTATATTATTTGTTTTGTAGAAATATTTATAGTTTTAGAAAAGAAAAATAAATTAATTCATTCATTTTTTTGTCTTGTGTGAAAAAATTATTTGAGATTGGTAAAAGAAAATAAAAGAAAGTCGTTGTTCGAAAACAAAAAAGAAAAAGTTATAGAATAAGAAAAAAGGTATCAGTAAGAACAACAATATTTTATATTAGTCAACTTATAAACATTATAATTTATATTAGTATTGGACTTTTAAAACAATATCATTCTAGAAAAAATTATTAATGAAATTAATTCTACCCCTTTTTCTCAATTTTGACAGAAGAGACCACATATTGCAGGAATTGAGCAGATGGCATTGAAGGCAAGATACATTGTTCAAATGGCATTGAATGCAAGTTACATTGATACCCAAAAAATATTATCAAAGGAATGTGTTTTTTCAATTTATCCTGTTTCAAGTCATGACTGGGTCAGCCTTCCTTACCTGATAGATATAATATTTGAAAATCTTAAATATTCTCATGATAAAATTATTTTTTAAATTTTTAAAAAAATATAGCTTAATATAAATTTGATACGTGGGTAAGGATATGATGAAGCTCGTGAAATGAGTGAATAATTCAATGGGTTTGAGATACTTATAAAACGAAATGCCCAAGCTCTATATGTCAAATTTGTTGGTTTCCCTCAACTTGGCAATTTCTAATTCATGTTCTTTATCATTTTCTATATGTTGTTTATATACATTTAATTTTTATAATTCACATCAATTTGAATTTGTGTATCAGGAGAAATAGTCACTAGTCCTAATAAATTTAATATTACAAGAATATTATCTAAATAATAATAATTACTCCCCCCCCCCCTTATACAGCAAATTCCTGCGTACATGCCTGCATTTTAGTGAATATTATATTTATGTGTTTCCATTCCCAGCAGAACTTATTCCTGGGCACATTTTCTGAAGATAACCAGTACGAGAAATTAGCTAAAGATTAGAGAGTTGCTAGCTAGTCAGCATATATTTAGGGGTAGTTTATAGGGTTAATATATATTAAAAATTGCGTCGTTGTTTATTAAATTCTAATCAATATGTGGGTAGCATCTACATATATTAAAAAAATGGTTTAATAAAATTCAGTCATTGTTACCACTACATTATTATTTATATATAGAAAATTAAAATTTATATCAGATTATCATAAATTTCGACTCAAATATTTGTTTTTTTCTACTGAGATATTAATGTATTATAATATAAGTTAATATTTTTAGAAAATTTATTTTTCAAAGCATATGAGTGTATTTTGTAGAAAACCGAATTTTTCTTTCCATTAAAATGTACCAAAAAATCATAGTAGTATTTTAGATCTCTAGAAAAGTAATAGTGATTTAATTGATATCATGAAAATCGCTTTCTTTCATAAAATTTCTAGTATACGGTAATATTTTTGACTAAAATATTGTTTTTGGCATTTAGCAATATTGTTTTTGGCCTTTAAAATCGGCTAAATAGAAGTTTTTAACAACACCAAAAAATGGGGATGAAATAAAAAGAATTATTTTATAATATTTTACTACTACTCCTACGATATTTGAACAATGAGCATGTAAAATCAACATAGGGTCTAATTTGATTTGAACTCAACAATCACATTATTTCTTATTTTTTCAAGCTCTATTACAATACTTACTCTTCTGTCAACCCTTGCCCAAATCTTGAGGATTGTAGGAATTTTTAGCTAAAATATTAATTTTTAAACCGGCTCTAATCCAGGTTTTATAAATACTACTATTGATAAATAATTTTTAAGTCCAATAAATGAATGGCTCTTGATTCATCACGAAATCTTTGCAAATCTAAAGTATTTTACTAATATATAAATTTTTTAAAATATTTTGACCATTATATTTTTTATTTAGCCTTGCACAAATATAAAACCATTTTTTTCTTTAAGAAGAATCAATCAAAACTTGTTGATTTAGCCGATTTAAAAAAACGACGAAATCAAGATTTAGCCATCCAAATATTACCTACGCCTCAAAATTTTCCTAAAAGAAGATCAAACCTTTCAGTCATGTTTACGATCTCGAGGGCTAGGTAATATTGTATGGCTATTAAAAAGAACATAAATAAAGATTTTTAACAACACTATCAAATACTGATGTATCATTTAAAAAATTAGTTCAATCTCAAAGGAGATTTCATATATTTTTTGCAAACACCTTTGGGGTTTATATTAAATATTTCTTAAGATTTTTTTTTGTAATCTAGATCATTTATTTAAATATTATTTTCTTAGAAAATTGGCTATTTTTTTGTAATAAATAATTATAAATTTATAATTTACATTTTCGAACAATTTTTTTCGCACCTATTTATTTTATAGAGTGATTCATAATGGTTTTAGCACAGCAAAACCAAATATTTCAGAAAATTGTCATTAGCCTCGGGTGATATGCCGGTTATATAAATTTAATGCATAAAATTATATAGAATTTATATTTAATAAATTTACAGATTATTTAGGTCATTTTTTTAACCATTAGTTCTTAATTACAAAATTTTTGTTAGACAATTTTAGCATATTTTAGAATTTATTTATAAAAATTATCCTATCTTTTTAATGGCCAATGATAGTACCCGTCAAACCATTTGCTAAACAATGATCAATTTTATAAAATGTAATTCGAGCCATTTTTGAATGATTTAAAATGACATTTTTAACGATACCAAATTTATTAATTTTTAGCTGTAAAGATAAATATTGCTGGAGCATGGGTGAATCTTTATTAACAAAGATTCTTCATATTGCAATTGCATATTAACAGTATGTAGCAGATTTCCTTGATGTAAATTCCGTTAATTAATTCTATTTTTTTTAACCATATTTATTTCTTTACTTAGTTTAAAAAACCTGTCGAGACCCGGGGCCAGCGTCTACATGACAGGATTTACACTGGATGCAAACTCCCTTCAAAAACCTTTGCCTACCCTCCTAAAAAATTTTACCGCCTTCAGCGGCGGTGTCTGTCTATTTTATTTTCACCTTTTTAATTTATTGATACTCTTTTAAGAGAATTTATCTAGGATAACTTAAATTAATCTATCTCTACTACCAACTTTCGATATTTTGTGAATATAAAGAATTTATTTTTTAGATAATAAATTCAATTAAAATCTCCATTATTTACAATGTATTAATTATGGCATTATTAGCTTGCTGAAATATCTAAACCTTTTAAATTACATTTAAAAGGATAGCAGAAAGTTTTATTTGGAAAACAATGTGTATGATTGTTTGCAATATATAGATTTGGTCGATGAATTGTATTATAATAATTTTATAATAAAAGCAGGGATGCGTACCCGGCAAAATTTTAGCCCCGGGTTCGGTTCGGGTTCCGTTTATGGAAATATTTTTGAACCCAGATTTGGTTCCGGGTTCAGCTTGGGTTTAAGAATTTTTGAATTGATATTAAAAAACTAGACATAAATTTGGTATAAAAATAAATTTTTTATTTTATTTATAGGCAAAATACATTTAAAAATACAAAACAGTCATAAACCTTGAAATAAAAGAGTTAAAGAGGATAAATTTTAAATAGCAATGATTTCACAGAATTAAAAAACAGATATATAAATTTAATTTCAATTATAATATACACTTCATTAATATATATTAAAAATTAATCTGAACAAAAAATAAATCAATATAATAATTTTTACTTTGACTTGTTCCAATATAATAATTTTTACTTTGACTTGTTCATTCCTTTAATTAGTAATCTTTGAGACTAAGTTAAAAATTAAAAATAAATGGCGTGAATGTATTTAATTGCTTTAAATTTATTTAACACTCCAATAGGAATCTTTGAAAATAAATTTTAAAAAAAATTAAAAAATGGCGTAAATGAATTAAGTTGTTTAAAATTTTTTATCATTTCACTTAAAAGGTATTATGATAATATTATAAAATCTCAATTAAATTATTAATATTTGTATTTACAATTATACAAATATCTTAATATATGATTTTAAACAATACACTGAACCCGCTTGAACGGTTCATAAAAATTCCTGGGTTCGGTTCGGGGTTTTAAAAATTTTATAAATGGGGTTCAGGTTCGGTTCGGGTTCAGATTTTTTTATCAAAAACCCGGGCTTACCCCTCCGGGTTCAGGTTCGGTTTAAATCCCTGAATAAAAGTATTAATTTTTTTAGCAATAAATTTTATCCTATTTCATCTTAAAATTTAATAGATAACCCCCCAAAAAATTTATCCTACTCCCATTAAAGCAACCTATCCCCTACCCCCCTCAAAAAAATAGGATGCGAACTGTTCCTACCCTTCCCGCTCATGTAGACGCTGCCCGGGGCCTAAATAAAGAGACCAGGTTTTTAAAATTTTTTCTTATTTACAAATATTTTTGTTTTATCTTAATTTAATTCTTGTTAATCATTTTATTTAATATAAAGGTATTTTATGTTAAAAATATCAAAATACAAATATAAATATAAAATACTTTTTTGACAAACTTTTCGTTTTCATAATATTTTAAAATAGAAATGAAGTAAAAAATAATCACAAAAACTAGAGCTATTAAACTGCTCGATTTGAGAAGTTTTTTTAAAAACGGCTAACTCAATATTTTATCCCGAAAAATATTTCCTCTACCTCGATATTTCAGTATTAGATGTCCAAAACCTTTGTACTAGCTATGAGCAAAATCTTCTGCGTAATATTTTTCCGGGTAAAATATTGAGTTAGGCGTTTTTAAATATCGACTCAAATCGAGCTATAATAATACTAAAGTAACTCGTCTAGAAAAAGAGTATAAAATATAACCTATACAAAAATTTCTTAAAAAATTAAATAGTAAAACAAACATAAATATTAATAAAAAAACTCGCCCGGACTGCAGTTGCGGTCCTCGGAAAATCCTGTCCTGATCAAAGAAAGACCAGCCGATTGACCTTCACTAAACTGGGTTAACGTCAATAATATATAAGTCAACAATCTGGGTTTTCCTGTTAGGACCATTATCCAGTCTTTAGAAATCAAAACTCCCTCAGTTTGGTCACATTCCATTTTAAATGAAATATTTTTCAAATAAACTTGATACATAAAAATTGAACATACATCAGGTGTAATATAAAATTACGCCTATCCATAGCTCTTCGTCTTGGCTGTAATGCAGTGTACACTCCGTCATCCTTTACACTAAAAGTTTTCCTGAGGGCTACAACCCCACCATAGATCCATTAACAACATACTCTTAGCTCCCCTCAAAATAAGTTAATATCCCATTCACTCTTGAACCAGTGGGTCTCCCAAACGAAGACACTCTAAGCTCGGATAATATATCGCTTCTCCTCTGGACTAACGGTGTCCACTGACCTGGAACTACATTTCCAAGATTTTGCAAAGACTATCCTCTCGTTTTCAGCAATCGGAAAGGTAGAGGTCTTATATTGGCCTCATAAACAGTCTTTAAACAAATAGTCACTACACCTTAGGGATTTTAGTAAAGATACTTCAATCTTATCAAAAACATAGGTAAAAAAACAGATAATCCTGGATTCTTCCTTTTCAGCAGACTTCTCCATATGCTAATCCAATTTCTTAAGCATTCGCTCCTCTCTAGAGTGACAGTTCTTTTTATATAAAATTCCATGTAGAAATATTTTTTTCATATAATTTTTAATATATACTTGTTTTTTTTCTAAATATATTTTATTTTGATATAGTTTTGTATCTTATTTTAAATTGAAACGGTTTATTAAATAAAAGTATACGAAAAAGATGAATAATTCTTCTTGGACAGGGCAGCATTTTACTTTTTTTAAAAATATACCCAAGCTGAGCCTAAATTTTTAAAAATCAGGACCAGATATTTTAAAACCAAATACTTTAAACCGTCATATTAAATATAGATGAAACCGAGCAAGGTCTCTGATTTATCTATCTTTATAAAAATTGTTCAGTTATCTTTTTATACTGACCTTCAACCGGTTCTTGAAAACAGCTAAGATTTAAAAAATATTTAAGAGAAAAGGACCATTATTAATAAATTCAAAACTAAAAATTATGTTATTAGTCAACAAAATCTAATTTTTTTTTCCAAAAAACATCAAACTTGACAATTTAAAAACGTATTTATTATAAATAGGTCATTTTTAATTGAGTTCTTCCTATTATTTACACAAAAAATTAAGGTTAGCAGAATTGACAAAGATGGGAAAAAGCATGACCCATAACAAATTTTGGCAAGATTCCCAATAATGAATATTTTTAAGTTGCATTATTGATAAATTTAAAAAACATCCTTGTAATAACTATCTTTTCAAGTTACCATTCCATTTAGCACTTTACAATTTTTTAACTTTTAGCTCTGTATTACATTATTTTCAATAATTTTGTGCATTTATAGCCCTTTATTTCCTAATGATACTTGCAATTAATATCATTTGAGTCTTTTAATTAACCTCTCCTGGAACCTTAACCAAATAATAATATTACTGCCTTATCCAATTTTAAATCCATCAATATAATATCATTTTTGAAAAATCTTATTAAGCAATAATTAATTAAGACTTCGTTACAGCCAATTAGTGTTGTAAAAAAGCCCAATTCCGATTGAATTTTAAAAATGGTTAATATTATACAAGCCTGGATTTGCTCATAGATGGCAGAAAGGTTTGGACATAATATTTGCCAAATAAGGATTATATATTATTTCTAAATAATTGGGCCATTTTTAAAAATCAACCTTAATAGGGCTTTTTAACAATACTAAAGCCAATTGTTCATTTTTCATGTAAAATATTAAATACATATAATAGAGAATATTAAAATGGACTATACACCAATTTAATTGTAATTGTGTGGTTAAATTTTCATCAAAAATATCCCATGGCTCAAGAAATTAATTATCCAAAATGGAAGATCAAAACAACTTTATAAAATTTGAAAAAAGAAATCAAAACTTACATTAGTTATTTTTCAAATAAATATTTAATGAAACTATTTATTGGTAATTTAAATGAAACTTATTCTCAATTATAAAAGTTAGGAACAAAATTAAAGGTAGTGTGTTAGATAAGTGAATTTAAAAAGAATATCAATGAAGTACTAGAATTTTTAAAGCCTTAGTTTTTTAAAATGCAAATTCGTCCTAATCTATTTCAACAACCAATAGTGCTAAGGGGGGGGATAATATTTAATAGAAAACAAAATTCAACCTAAATTTGTCACCAACAACCAATAGTGCAGACATGAGAATTCCACCTATAAAAAGTGCAAAAACCTATTGTAAAAACAAGATGTCATAGATTTTAAATACATAAAATAAAATAATTCTGCACTTGAACATTTAACTTAAAGACAAATATAAATTTAGCTTATTAATAAATCTTAATATATTATATGGGTTTTAAAAATATTCATAAAATAAATCCTAAATCATTTTAAACTAATTACCTAATATATTTTATTAAAAACTATAAATTACATGAATAATTGTAGTGTTTATTTTATTTACAGATATCACTAGAAAATAATTTTAATATATAACAATTTCTTTAGGTTAGTGAATAATTTAGTGTCCTCCAGATTGTTCTTGGTACACTTCAATTACATCATCATTTTCCATTTCAAGCTTTAAACATTTATTAGAATTTAAATATAAAATTATTACCATTAAACAAAATATGAGGATTATGAAAAATAATGAAATTACTTGTTTAGGTGTTTCTTCATCATTTATTCTTCTTCCATCAAATAAAAATCTTAGGGAAGCTATTGGAATACCCTTGTGAGAAGTATAACGAAATATCAAAATAAATAGATTACCACTCTTTCACTGTAAGATTTTTTTAATTTGCTCATTTGCGTTGTCATTTTTACTCTAAAATGAATTTCACTACTATCCTATAAATTTATTTAAAGCTAAAAAAGCAAAAAAGTATTAACTTGTCCAACAACTTTGAGTTTGATATATTCTCCGCTTGTCTCTGTTTTTTCCTCAGTAGTTTTATTTTCCTAAAAATTAAATCGTATAGAAAGTTATATTGGTATAATTACTGTGTCGGACATACTACGGAATAGAAAGAATGTGTAATTTAAAATTTAGAATGGGATTGACACTAAAAAGACAAAAAAATTAATGGCGGGTAATGCGTGAGTTAAATAGATTTATAATAAAAGAATTCTGATGTACAATTTCAATGGTATTTTAAATGAAAATAGAATTAGTAAATAGAAAGATTAAGGCCTTCATAATTTATTATCTAACTTATTGAAACGTAAATTCAAATAAATTTGTAATGCCGATAACAATTCAGTTCATAGACGGACTGGCGAGGCTGCGGTCTCGTGGGCAGCGTCTACATGAACGGGGGAGTGGGATAATTTTTTTGAAGGGGGTAGGCGGCTTTAATGGGGGTAAGAAACATTTTTTTGGGGGTTATCTATTAAATTTTGAGATCAAATAGGACAAAATTTATCGTTGTAAAAATTAATACTTTCAGACGCGCACGCAGGAATTTGGTGGAAGAGGGGGGGGGGATATAATAAATTTTAAGATATATTATTGTTAATTAAAAATACTAAGCATAAGTTTTAGGACTAATAAATTTTCTAATACACAATTTTAAATTAATGAGTATTATAAAAAAATTATATATATAAACCAGCATTGAAAAACTATAAAATAAATGTGAATTATAAAATATAAAGTGAATATAACCATTATGAATCACTTAAATGGCCCAAAATTGAAATGTGAATTTTTTGAGCCTTTTAAATATATAAAGTATAAAAAATTTAAATGTTGCATATATAAATTAATACACAAAAAGTTACTTAGGAATAATTGTATTTTTTATGTTTTGAACTAATTTTTCAATTATCTATCCTAGCTTGGCGTTAAATGCCTATGAATATTCAAAGATCCAAATCATTCAATCTACTTTCAGAAGTTGTATTTCATACAGCGTCTGCATGACAGGATTTTCACTGGAGGCAAATCCCCTTCAAAAACCTTTGTCTACCCACCCCCCCCCCCCCCCTAAAAATTCCTGCCGCCGCGGTGGTGTCTCTTTATCACTATTTTCATCTATTTATTTATTGATATTCTTATCAAAGAATTTATAAAGGATAACTTAAATTAATCTATCTCTACTACCAACTATCGTATTTTATGAATATAAGGGATTTATTTTTTAAATAATAAATTCAATTAAAACCTCCATTATTTACAATGAATTTATTATTATGGCATTATGAGCTTGCTGAAATATCGAAACCTTTTAAATTATATAACAATGTCTATGATTGTTTGCAGTATATAGATTTGGTCGATGAATTGTATTATAATAATATTATAATAAAAGTATTAATTTTTACAGCAATAAATTTTGTCCTATTTCATCTCAAAATTTAATAGATTACCTCCTTCCCCCCCCAAAAATTTTTTTTTTATCCTACCCCCATTAAAGCAGCTTACCCCATACCCCCTCAAAAAAAGGATGCAAACTGTTCCTACCCCTCCCGCTCATGTAGACGCTGATTTCATAGGTATGTTTTTCAGAGACTTGCAGGCCGCCCCCGAGCCGGACCGTATTTTAATTTTTTTAAACATACCCGGGCCGGGCTCAAAATTTTTTTAAAAAAAACACCCGGGTTGGGCCTAAAAATTTTTTCAAAAAAAATATCCGGGCCGAACTGTATATTTTAAAACCAAATATTTGAAATCTCCATTATTAGCTATAAAAATCAAAAATATATATAATTTATTTCAAAAAAATTCGGACCGGGCCTGAAAATTTTATTCAAAAAAGCCGGATCGGGTATGAAAATTTTTAAAAAAAAACCCGGGCCGAAAAAAATTTAAAAAAAAATCTGGACCGTGCCCTGCAAATGGTTCTGCATGACTCTGTTATTCTTCTAAAAAAGGAGAATGTTCTCTCATTAGTTTACTAATGGGAAGAGTTGCTATTGGGAATATAATCTAAAATTTTTTTTAAATAATGCAACGCATCCATAGCATTTTAGGACTGTATCAACCATAGTTAATCTTTTATCATAGTTATTCAGCTTATAAGGCATCATAAGATATTTTAACATCTTCATGATAAAAATCTAACAAATATATATTTTTTTTTTCTGTCACCATCTGAAAAAGGTTGGAAAGGCTTTTGTGGAAGTAATGTCTGTGGATTTGTAAGCTGCATGATGAATTAAAAACCATTCATTTATTTGGGTTATAAATGTATCTAAGAGAGGGGACATTTGTTTTTTAATACTACTGATCCTATATTAATGTTTTGACGGTGAGCTTGCTTGCTGCAAGTCGAGGGGGACAAATATTAAACACGTATAGCTCTGCTTTTGACTCACAATAATATATAAAACATGAAATTCTTCATCAACATTAGCTCTAATTTCCTTGAGTTCTAATAAAATGCTCTCCCCTATTCTTATCTTCATCAAGTCAATGTCATGTTTTTGAAAAGTATTACATAAAATAGTTGTTTAAAAATAATACATTCTAATGAGAAAGAAAATTTGGAAGGTATTGAATTCAATAATTTTCTTGCTTCTAAGGAAATATTTCTTTCAATCCATTGTGATATTTCAGTAGTAGCATTAATAATCGGCTCTTCTATCTCCATAAAATCTGTTACTGGTGGGGATCGATTTCGTTGGACAAGCTTGCAATTTCTTTCGCCCTGTTGGACAAGGAACTTCAGATATAATTATTATTTGACTAGAAACTTAGATAAATAATACGTCACTAAAATTTGAAAATAATAGGTAAATTACGCCAAGGAAAACTTGAAATCGAAATTAAATGATAAAATAACTTAGTAGATGAATGTGATAAATAAATATAATTAAATATATATATGAGATAGGAATAAATATTAACAAATGTAAATTAATATTAACAATAATATTTTTGAAAAATATAATCCGGCATCTGCATTTTTTGGCTTGGGGTGGGATTTGTCCCCCTCCCGTTGCCTACGCGCCTGAATACTTTTATTTTAGACCTATTATAATTCAATTCATTAACCAAATCTATATATTGCAAACAATCATAGACATTATTTTCCAAATATAACTTTCTGCTATCCTTACAAATGTAATTTAAAAGGTTTCGACATTTTCAGCAAGCTCATAATACTATAATAATTAATTCATTGTAAATGATGGAGGTTTTAATTGAATTTATTATCTAAAAAATAACTCCTTTATATTCACAAAATGTATAGTTGGTAGTAGATATAAAATAATCTAAGTTATTCTTTTTAAATTTTCTAATAGAGTGTCATTATAATTAAAAAGATGAAATTAAAAATAGGGAAACATCGCCGCCGAAGGCAGCTGTAATTTTTTAGGGGGGGGGGGTAAGCATAGTTTTTGAAGGGGAGGGGGATTTGCATACAGTGAAAATCCTGTCATGTAGACGCTACTCGTGGACAAATGTTTACTAGAAATATCATTATGCGGCTGGGACATCTTTAATGGCTTATTCATACTTAGCATGTTTTTACTATTTCTTATATATTTAGATAAAACCATATCTAAAAATAGGTTAAACATAATATTATCAAATTTTTTAAGAAAAAGACTCATGAAAGGATATCACATATTTAGAAATGCACATATTAAATTATACTAATGGCATATAAAAATATGCTTATCGCAATTGCGCATATAATAAAATATATATTACAAATAATGAATGATAATAATTGCACACATAAAATTATTACATATTGCACTATAATTCGAAACTATAGATTCCATCATATTACTCCGATAATAAGCATTATATAAAATGAGGCATACTGCAAGTTTCCCAAATAGTTTAAATAAACGAATTAAACGAATATTATATAAGTTCTTCCAACGGGCATCAATAAAAATGCCCTAAATAAATTGCATCACATATTTGTCTCCAGTAATTTATTATAGTTTTAAATTTACTAAATTATCTTTCACAATTTATTAATATGTTGGAAAAAACAGATTAGTGTATGCAGTCATATGCAGAGTTGGGCAAAATATTCCAATAGCGTTACGTTGCATAATTTAATAACGTCTAATTATTAGCTATTTAGAAAATTCCCATGGATTAAAATATATCGTTTTATTATTTTTAAAATTATCAATCATATTTAAAATTTTTTAATTAGAATGTTCTATTTAAATATTAAATACAATTTAATACATTTCCTTCAAACATTTTTAAGTTAGATTTCCTCAATAAATCTCTTTGTAGGTTTATTAAAGTTTCTTTATGAAAAACGTAATGCAGTATATGTACTTACTTCATTTACTGGCACAACTATTTCTGTAACTTCCGATTAACTTTCATGAGTCCAAATAATTGAACGATTTCTTAGATCTGTGGCAAAGTTCTTTCTGGAGTTTCAACAATATAAGAATATAACCCTGTCCTTTCTTTAATCACTCCCTTTCTTTAACCTTTATTGTTCTCACGTTTAACCACACAGGTGAATTCTCAATTTCTCTCCAATGTAAATCATGATTTTGACTTTGTCTTTCATTTGTCTTTTCAATTTCATGTTCAACATTTGGTCTTATCCAGTCCAGTTTTCAATTGTCTTTCAAACATAATCTTGACAGGAGATCTATTTATAGAGCTATGCTCCCCCAATCGATAGATTATAAAAACATTAAGTATCAAAGCTTCTTCTGGAACAGAAATGGACTCTGTTATCAAAGTTCGTATTGTACGCTCAACGAATCCATTGTTTTCGGAGATAGATGGTTGAACCTATTGACGTCGGAATTCCAGATATGAATTGTGGTCCATTGTCTCACCCAATTTACTTGGGTATACCAAACCTAGCAAACCATTTTTTTAATCGTTTAATCATACCTTAGCAGAGGTATTCTGCATTAGATCAACTTCTAGCCATTTAGAATCGACACCAATTAGATATCGCGAATCCACTGGTCCAGCAAAATGAATATGGATTCGCTCCCAAGATTCCTTACCTACAGTCCAACAATACAAAGGTACTTCTTGAATACATCCAGATCATATTTTATTTTGATAAAATTTTCTTTCCTAACACTGCATTTCTTACCATTCCATTCTATAATATCACGATCGACAGAAAGCTCTTCCCGTTGATTATAGAAATTAAGAATTTCTTTATCTTTATGATGATCAAAGTTTCGCCTTTGCTGAATGTGCATTGCTATTTTTTTTATACTTAATCTTGCTTTGACTCTTTTCATAGAATATTTTCTGACAATTGCGTGTCATTCAAAGTAATACTACGAATCTCCAAAGCGTGTTTAGAATTTTGATCCTCTTCCATGTTTAATATCGGAAGCCCCGATAATGCGTCGGCGATTACATTTTTACTATCAGGTCTATATTCTATTGCAAAATAATAAGAAGCCATCTTTCCAGGCCCAATGTGTCAAACGATTATTAGAAATTTTAGGTAGATCGCGTTTTCCCCCAAATAATAGCTCTAATGGTTTGTGATCAGTTCGAAGTTAAAATTTTCTACCATAATTTTTCAATACCAAATAAAAGTGCTCGAGCTTCTTTATCAATCGGAGCCTAGTGTTTCTCTGATTCTAATAAAGTACGTGACGTGAACGAAATAGGTTTTGTCCTTCCGTCTACTAATTGATGTAACAACACAGCCCCTATTCCTGAATAAGATGCATCGCATTCCAAATTTATAGACAACTGCGCATAATAAGGAATTAACGTTTCCTCGGAGGACATTAATTTTTAAACCTCATTGAAATCTGTCCACCCCAGGTACTTTCATGCTCGTTAATCTATGTAGCGCCGTTTTACTATGTAGATTACGAATAAAATGTTCATAATTCCCGAGTCCTAGAAAAGATCTAAGTTGTTGTATATTTTTAGGTTTTGTTGCATTTCGAGAAAGGGAGCAAACAAATTAGTCTATAAAAATATAATATACGATAGTTGATACTCCCGATCTCTATAAGGCAAAAATGGGATAAAATCACCCCCCCCCCCCAATAATTTTCAAAACTAATTATACCTCCGGATTTAGGAGGATCTTCGAGACCTAACTATCTAATTTATAATGAATAGATCTAAGGAATTCAAAAGTATGAAAAACCTCTGATATAAAGAACATAAAAATCATATGTTTTACTTTTAATGTGATTAAATCAAGGGACTTAAAAATTATATATTAAATTTTTATATATTTACAGTAAGAGTGAGGATATTTTTTACCCGATGTTAAAACAAAATAAAGTGATCTTATTATATTTTTATTTTAGAAGACTTTACCAGAACATAACTGATATTTAGTTTTCTAAATGAATGATGACTGCTGAGAGGAAATTATTTTAAGAAAAGATGATACTCTATTGACGGTTAGTTTCTAAATAAATATAATCTTGTTCTAAATTAACTACATCTTACCGATATAATTTTGTAGTTTATGATTATATTATTTTAATTTTCTACTTTAATATAAGATTAAAATCAATTATGACTAGGGACCTTATAGGCTCAAATAAGTAGATAAATTTGATTATAATAAACTATGAGATGCAAATGAAACTTAAAAAAATTATTTTGTCCGATTCCAAAGTGAAAATTAAAATATAACATAGGATAACCTATTAAGCCATAATATGTTTTAACTGATTACATAATATTTAATAAATATTTATAAAATAGTTGCAATACATAATCGAAAATTCAACTAATTAAATAATAGCTATTTTGTAACGTCTTTTATTTACATAATATTTACTAAATGTTTATTTACAATACCTAAACGGAAAATTTAACTATATAAATAATAACTATTTTGTATTTGGAAGAAATAGTTTCTTTTTCCTTTCTTACATTTTTCTCTTTAACACTCATAACTATTTCCCACTCTAATATTACAAATTAGATGGGTGTAGTTCCACTCATTTTGATAATATACATCTGAGTAATAAGGTTTGTTGGTATCCCTGAGAAAAAATTGGCAAAATTATATGGAGGGTGGGCCTCCATATAATTCATGTTCGCTCACTTTGGTCATTCTATGACTAACGTGCTAGATAAGATAAAAAGAGATATTTTTATTTTAATCATACTAATCTATATTAAAAAAATATTAAACAATTTTTTTTTTAAATGTCGCACTTAAAGTTTGTGATCAAAAAAAATTTTTTTTTGACTATATTGAATGACATAAAAAACATATTTAGAATAATTACACATATCATTTAATTTAATATTTTTACATATTTAATTTAATACTAATTACTTTTTTGATGTATTATATACATTATATATTCTCACATAACTCTAATAGTTCTTCTTTATTATCAATTACTTCAAACGTAAATTATTTCTGCCCATTTCAGATGAGAATGAAATGGAAAATTATCAATCATATTCTATCATTCCACGAATAATAATTATTTAGTTATCATAAATGAAAATACAAATCCTCAAGCATCATCTTATTCCTAAACCCAAAAGAAATTATTGTTAGAATAAAGAAAAAATCGACATGGTAATGAAAATTTTAGCTATGCCAGAAGAACAGATGAAGAATAAGCACATAGCTAAATTTGTAAATATGTCGAAGGCCTTTATTCATAAAATAAAATGTGATACATTCCCAGAAATTATTGTAGAGCCTTTAAAATAATTCAGCCTTAGAGGGAGAAAAATCAAGAACTCATCAAACATCGAAGGATAAATTAAGGACCTGCTAATGGCCAACAATACCTTCACAGTTAAAGAAATAACTGAAAATTTGTCTTCTGATTTACCAAAAAATATTAGAACCATATGGAAATACATTAAAAATCTCATGGTCCATAAAAAAGCTGGAAAAGAACCGAACAGGAATGCACCGGGAGCTATCAATAATAGGTAGGTGTATTGCCTAAGAATGATGAGCATCTCCAGAGAATGATTATATTTTCTTGATGAAACAGACAACAATTTACATGTTCGATGATTTTATAATGTATAACTTCCACGAATTTATATGGTGCAAAGTATATTTATATTTTTTCCTTTCGAGGAAGCATATAATAAACAATATAATTCAAATTATGCATCAATTTATTCTTTATGATTTTACAATTATAATCATATGCAACACCATTTGGAGCTGGGCTGAACAATTGACTAAAGAATCTCATTGTAATAAATTAAGATTAAATAAAATATTTAATTAAATTTATGTCTCAAATATGATGAAGTAGTGTGAGAGAAAAAAAAATAAAATTTTTAAAAAGAAACAATTTTCAAAAATAAAAGATTTTGACTAAGATTTAATAACTAAGATAAATATTTTAGGATTATTTTTTGAAATTATTCTACATAAAATATCTTTAACTAAGCAAAAAAAAAGATATGATGACAAAACTTTTCATATTTTTTTATGTAAAAATTTATTTATTCAATTTCAAATAATCACATATTCACATAATTTAAAAAAAAATATATTAAAACTTATAACTTATTAATAATATATATATACAATGATAATATAGATATATAATTTTTATTATAAAAAACATTAAAAAGATTATACATCTAGTAGTATAATAATAAAAAAAAGGAAATATATAATAAAATATTGGAGAATATGCTTGTGACGGTGTTATAAAAAGTATTGAGGTTAGGAAGGATCATCTTGTGGGATGAGACTGCCTATGAAGCTAATATAATTAGCCTTGCGATGGCGAGCCTTTGCCTTAAGAAGAAGCCCTCGCGGGGTTCACCGGTTAGCTGACGAATGTGGGAGCCGAGTTCCTTGAAAAAGGATAAGGCATATTTCCCAAAAGTAGTAAGGGTAGAGGAAATAATGGGGATGAAAATATATTCTTGAGAGATTTCAGAATATTTCGCTATTTTGAGTGTCTCCTTTTTCTCGAGTATATTAACTGTTTGATTTGATGGAGCGAGTGGATCAATGCAAGAGTAGTCCCAGACCAGGAATTGACCGCGCTTCCAAGGAATTTGCGAAATTCCGTCTAATCAATTTTTTTTACTAAAATATTTTTCTGTATGTGTGGTATTTAAAAAAATTGTTTAATATTTATATAATATAGATTAATGTTTAAGTGGGATTAAAATTAGTGTTGTTAAAAAGCCTGATTAATGTTATAATCAAAATAATATTATGTAGGAGATTTTGCTCATAGCTAGCAGAAAGGTTTGGACCCCTATTGGCTAAATCTTGAAGCTTACATAATATTACTTTAGCTAAAAATCGACCCAAATCGGGCTTTTTAACAAAACAAATTAAAATGAATATATAATTAGATCATTTTATTTTGTTTTAACATCTGGTGAAAAATATCCCCCCTTTCACTGTAAGGTAGTGTTGTTAAACGACTGAGTCGAGTCGACTTAGTCGAAAACTGAGTTATGTTTTGGGTCAAAATCGACCCAAACTGACTTGAGTTATGAACTTGAGTCGACTCAAGTTATGAACTCGAGTCGACTCAAGTCGTGACTCAAGTCGTGAACTCGAGTCGTGATTTCAAATTAGTTTTTTTTATTATTAATTAACAATACAATTTTTTTTTTTTTAATTTATACTTCCAACTTGAGTCGGTCGTGAATAGAAATTACAAGCATTAATTATTATTTATTTATTTTTAGTAAAATAATTTATTTTATTTATATTTAATATATTAAAAAATGATATAATTTAATATTTTTTATTTTATATTATATTATGAAAATAATGAGTATTTATTTGATATCTTTTAATAAAAAAATAGGCTCAATGTAAGTTAAGTAATATCATTTTTGTTACAATTAATTAGTGATTTTCACGCCCAAATTTTAAGCAAAATTTGATTTGATTTGAATTTTAAATGATTTTTTCTTTTTTGTTAACAAACTTTTTTTATTAATTCTTTTGTAAATTTTATTATAAATTAACAATTTTTAAGTTGAAATCTTTTATTTATAGGTTTATTTTTATCATTTTTGTAAAATGCTAGTTTTAATAATTTATTTTTAAATATTTACATTAAACTTTTATAAGTTATTTTACATGATCGTCTTTGTGATAATTGTCATGTTATTTTTTAACATTTATGAAATCTTTGACAGTAAATGATAAAAATATAATTTATATTATAAAGATGTTAAATTATAAATTCAATTCAATGGTGATATTCCTTTCTAAAAATGACAATTATCATAATCTGTATTTTTAAACACATTAGTTTATTTTTGACGCTAATGGGTAAAAATATAAATTGTTAATATGTTAAATTAAAATTTCAGTGAAGATGTACCCTAGATAAGTGACAATTGTCATAATCGTTATTTCTAAAGTTTTTTGAAATTTTTTGACGCATATAGGTAAAAATATAGATTGTAAATACGTTTAAGTAAAAATTCAGTGACGTTGTACCATAGATATGTGACAATTGTCATAATCGTTATTTTTAAAGTTTTTTGAATTTTTTTGATGGAAATAGGTAAAAAATATATAGTGTAAATATGTTAAATTAAAATTTTAGTGAAGATGTACCCTAAATAAGTGAAAATTGTCATAATCGTTATTACTAAAGTTTTTTGAATTTTTTTGACGCAAATAAAAAATATAGATTGTAAATATGTTAAATTAAAATTTCAGTGATAGATAAGTGACAATTGTTAAAATCGTTATTTCTACAGCTTTTTGAAATTTTTTGACGCACATAGATAAAAATATAGATTGTAAATACGTTTAATTAAAAATTATGTGAAGATTTAAAATAGATATGTGACAATTGTCATAATCGTTATTTCCAAAGTTTTTTGAAATTTTTTGACGCACATAGGTAAAAATTTAGATTGTAAATACGTTTAATTAAAAATTCGATTAATGTATCATAGATAAGTGACAATTGTCATAATCGTTATTACTAAAGTTTTTTGAAAATTTTTGACTCAATATATATGTGACAATTGTCATAATCGTTATTTTTAAAGTTTTTTGAATTTTTTTGACGGAAATAGGTAAAACTATATAGTGTAAATATGTTTAAATTTAAATTTCAGTGAAGATGTACCCTAGATAAGTGACAATTGTCATAATCGTTATTTCTAAAGTTTTTTGAATTTTTTTGAAGCAAATAGGTAAAAATATGATTTGTAAACATGTTAAATTAATATTTCAGTGAAAGTGTACAGCAGAAAAATGACAATTGTCATAATCGTTATTTTTAAACTTTTTTGAGTTTTTTTAAAGTAAATGGGTAATAATATGTTTTGTAAACATGTCAAATTAATATTTCAGTGAAAGTGTACTATAAAAAAGTGACAATTGTCATAATTGTTATTTTTGAACTTTTTTAAGTTTTTTAAAGTAAATAGGTAAAAATATGTTTGTAAACATGTTAAATTAATATTTCAGTGAAAGTGTACTGTAGAAAAGTTACAATTCGAATAATCGTTATTTTTAAACTTTTTGAGTTTTTTTAAAGTAAATGGGTAAAAATATGTTTTGTAAACATGTTAAATTAATATTTCAGTGAAAGTGTATTGTAGAAAAGTGACAAATGTCATAATCGTTATTTTTAAACTTTTTTGAGTTTTTTTAAAGTAAATGGGTAAAAATATGTTTTGTAAACATGTTAAATTAATATTTCAGTGAAAGTGTACTATAAAAAAGTGACAATTGTCATAATCGTTTTTTTAATTTTTTTTTGTTTTTTTAAAGTAAATCAGAAAAATAGGTTTTGTAAACATGTTAAATTAATATTTCAGTGAAAGTGTACTGTATAAAAGTGACAATTGTCATAATCGTTATTTTTAAACTTTTTTGAGTTTTTTTAAAGTATTTAGGTAAAAATATGTTTAGTAAACATGTTAAATTAATATTTCAGTGAAAGTGTAGTATAGAAAAGTGACAATTGTCTTTTTCTATTGTGAAGATACAAAATCTTGCAAGATCAGGCTTGCTACGAGATTTCCGTTAATAATATAACGTAAAAATATTTTTTAATAATATTAAGAAGCATATAAATATAATAGGTGTGGGGGAGAAGAAAAAATTCCCACCCATTTTACCAAATGTGTCTGATTTGGTAAATTTTATTTAAAATAATAAAGAATTTATCAAATAACTAAAAGTGCGTATATGATGTCACAAAAATATAAAAAAATGAATAAAAATAATGACCTTATAAAATTTGTGAGAAATATTTTAAAAAAAGATTATAAACCCGAAGAAAATTTAAAACATAAATTGACCAAAGACCTTCAAAGAGAGAGCCTAGCATTATTCAATAAAATATTTTTAATTTAGTGGAAGGCAACGGGAGAACTCTTTGTTGATTTTCAAATTTAATTTTATTATATCTCTATATACAAAATTCTTGTCATTATATACACTTTTTATAATAGCGTATTTACATGTTAACAAAGTACATTTGTCCTTTACAATTTCATTTTTCGTTACCGATTTTTTCTTATCTTTTATTACAGTGACCTTTTAAACTAAAAAAATATAATATTTAATTTTGGTCATATTTAACATATTTAACATTTCCCCTTTTTTTTCAATTTTATGTCTTCTTTCCTTAGTTTCTTATCTTCACCTCCAGTCATTCGTTTCTCAATTGTTCCATTAGTCATTTATTCGTATATCTTTAGATTGTTTGTTTGACCATCTGATTATCGTTCGTTGAATCGATTATCGAACACATGAAACATCGTTGGTTGAACATCATTGTTGAAACGTTTGAACATTGCTTGTTGATTTGTTGTTTGTATTGATCATCCCATTTCTCTTTCAAAATTTATATATATTTTTTTTTTACAAAATTTTATTTATTTATAACAATCATTTTCTATGTCGTAGGTCATATTCTCGCTTTTGAACCTGACTTTGAATTTTTAGAATTTTGAACTTGAACTTGAACTTGTTCACTTCTTCCCCCTCTAAAAATTTTTTCTCCTTTGTAGAATTTGCATTTGATATTTTGTTGTTGTTTAGCCTCAATCATATCTTTTCATTAATTTTAGCTTGTTATCCTTATCATCTAATCATTCGCTTGAACATCATCTTCACACTAGATTGTTCATCTCGTTATTTATTATCATTTTATCAAATGTTATGATCTCAAATAAAATAATTTTGGAATAATGATAATGGAATAAATAATTTAAGAATAAGAATCATGGAATATAGAATAATAGAATATTTGGAATTGTTTCATTTTATATTTTAATTTTTTATTTAATTATTTTTAAATTTTACTCCTTTATTTTTCAATTTAAACACTTTTTTTATATCATAATTTCTCTTTAACTTGTTCTTTATAACAAAATTTCTCTTTCTCCTTCCATTTTCAACATACGATCTCCATATCGTACTCCTAATCTCTCTTTCAACATCACGACATTTAATCACCTTTAATTTTCTTTTCCAAAGTTTTCTTCAATTTTTTATTTTATTATTTTCTTCAATTTTTATTTTTTTAATAACTATTATTTCTTCAATTGTTATCAAATGATTTATTTCTTCTAATTTATAAAAATTTATTACTTTTTTAACATTTGGTATTAATTTACATAATTCAATTTTATTCAAGTTTTATTATTATGATATTTATAATTATATTTTCATGCTTTTTACTGTAATATGTACCTTCATAATTTTTACTATCTACTTTACTATTTTCCTCGATTATATTTACAATTTTATTAAGTATGTTCCCAAAAACTTTTATCCATGTCCTTCCCAGAATTTCAATTTTGTCATTTTGGACTACATACGCATCTAAATTTTGAGTTTTGTCTTCATATCTCACTTTTATTTTAACGATTCCTAGCACCTCTATTCTTCTCCCATCATAGCCAGTCAGTTTCGTATCCGATTTATTCAAGACTTTGATTCCTATCTTTCTAGCAATATTAATCGGCAATATCGAAAATCGTGACCCGGTGTTGATCTGCATGTCTACCGGTATATCGTTAAGGTATATCGTAACTTTGTAAGCATCTTTTGCCTTGTCATCATCATCCATTCTATTTACTTCAAATCTGTTCTTGTATGACTGATTATTGTTCTGATTATTATTGTATCTAGGTATGTATCTCGATTCGTTCTGATGTCTATAATATCTATTATTATTTTCATTATATTTGTAATTATCATTATTAATATATCTATAGTTATCGTAGTAATTATTTTTATTGTTAATTGTAAAATTATTATACGGTCCTGGTCCATTATACCCCCAATCATTATCATAAACTCTAGGATTATAATTGTTTCTATATCTTGGTTCATAATTATTTGTATGTCTCGAATCTTCATAATTATCGTATCTCGGTTTCCACTGATATCTATGTACGTGCGACTTCATCCCTTTATCGTGATCGTATTTCATCATCCTAAATTTTATTTACTAAATAATCTTCTAATTAATCTATGGATTTTGTTATATCATTATTGTCTTATTTTAAATATTTCATCATTAATTTTATTATATTTTTATTCAATTTTATATTTTAATCATCTCTTACGTGTTTTTAGAATAATATTAAAATCATTTTCTATAATCCTCTTTCGTCTAGCTTCACAATGTTTCAGTATAATTTGTAGCGTCTTAATTCGCTGCCACCATTTTAATTTAGTGGAAACGGGAGAACTCTTTGTTGATTTTCAAATTTAATTTTATTATATATCTATATACAAAATTCTTGTCATTATATACATTTTTTATAATAGCGTATTTACATGTTAACAAAGTACATTTGTCCTTTACAATTTCATTTTTCGTTACCGATTTTTTCTTATCTTTTATTACAGTGACCTTTTAAACTAAAAAATATAATATTCAATTTTGGTTATATTTAACATATTTAACAAATATAGTAAAAAAATTATCCAAAAGCCTTCATTTCTCGAAAAAAACTTAGATAAACTTATAATGTTTGATGTATAATCTTAGCAATTGTTTAAAATAAATATAAATATCAGGACTAACTTTAAAAATGCTAAAATTTATTTCGTAAATATATTCATTTTCGAAAAGCTATTTAATAATTTGATAGATTTAAATTTCAATATTAGCTCTAACTTGTAATTTCAGATCGTTCACTAAAGTGAATAAATATTTAAAATGTATTTACTCATAGAATTGAAATAAATGAGTCAAAGATATTATAGTTAGTTGATATACAAATAACTGATGCAGGATTCTATATTTAAATATATTTCGTAGTTAACATTTAAAAAAAAAAAAATTAATCTTACAATTATTTTAATCTTATATCGGCCTACTATTATAAATTATGTTAAAAAAACATTTCCGGATGCTATGAAGATTAAAGTTTAATCATAATAGTGGAATTTATTATCATTTAAAGTGATAAATATTTTATTAATAAAATCTTGAATTTAATCAAATCAAGGAATGACGATTTGCAGGAAAATATCTCATCATTAATTTTGAATATATACATTTTAAATCATAAATTGAGCGCGTTTTATTAAATTTTAAATCTGATTTTGCCGAAAATGCATTAGAATATGTGTAGAATAGCCACCCTATAAATTTCAGTAGATCTTATATTGAACCTCTGAAGAAATTTTAATTTACATTAATCTGAAATTTATAAGTAGTGTTGCCTAAAAATCAGCTAAACATAATTTGGCTTAACCGAAAAATCGCCTAAAACTAATTAGACAAAATGTAGGGACTGGGAGCTAGGCTAATCGCCCGTCAGCGTTACGCAACACTAAGCCTAGCCTTTATTAAAATTATTTTATATATTTATTATGTAACGATATATGACGGGCGATTAACCGAGCTCCTTAGCCGATGCCTAATTTTTGAATAATTAGTTTTCGCCTATTTTTATGCTAAGCCTAATTATGCTTAGCCGATTTTTTAACCTAAAAACTTGGCTAACCGTTTTGGAATTGCCTAAAATTAACCGATTGCGCAACATTAAGGGTGGGTATTCTACACTTATTCAGGTGCATT
Organism: Gordionus sp. m RMFG-2023; assembly: GCF_954871325.1. Classification (NCBI taxonomy): domain Eukaryota; kingdom Metazoa; phylum Nematomorpha; class Gordioida; order Chordodea; family Parachordodidae; genus Gordionus; species Gordionus sp. m RMFG-2023. The sequence continues at coordinate 69,308,998 of NC_088775.1, forward strand.
TCTGGCAAAATCAGATTTTTAAATTTAATAAAACGCACTCAGTTAATGATTTTAAATGCAAATAATAACAAAAAATAAAACAACACCCATCAAACTATCGCCTTACCAATATTAAGTTTAGTTAAAAGATCACTAGAGCACTGTCTAATATTCACAGGGTAGGCAGGGAAGACCAGGGGGTGGTTGGATCAATTTCTGTCAAAATCGTCATAGGTCCGAAAATAATTGTATCTGAATTTACAAAATACAAAATGATAGTTCAAACCCTTACCTAAAAATTATACATCGACAAAATTTAAAATAATACACTTTTTTCTCTAAATTGGATTTTAGTAAAATAAAAATTTCTTATTACAAGCCTAAACTCCTTAGGAGTGTAGAGAAAGGTGAATCAAAAAGTTTAAAATGTTTTTTATAGGTTTTTTGAACTTGTTAAACATTCCGAAGATCAGACTTTTAATATTTATAAGAAATTTTTTATTTACATATAGGGATTATATTTATTGATACCAATTTGTTTAAATATGGTTGGTTCACAGACAAGCTTGTATTTCATCATATGATTATAAGAAGCTTTGTATCATGATATACACTGATTTCCATCGCATTGTAATGTCTTTCTTTAGAAAATATCGAAGCTTGATATTTGCAGCATATTGCACAATATTTTACTAACTCTTTTACACTTAGAAGTTATTTTAAATACCTAATTATCAAAAGATTTTTCATCATATATTATAATACTACCCCCTTCTTCCCCCACTCTCCTCATTTCCTATACCACATCAAAATTAGAACAACGGAATTCCAAATACAAACTACCCATTTTTAATTTCAATGCCAATCATGAGTTATAACCCCTTCCCCTGTGGTAAAAGGTCCTGTTTAACATTGTTTGAATGGTTAAGCGTCTTTTTATTATTGGTAGTCGGTCTATGGATCTGGTTATAAGCAAATATAATTATCATTAATATTTAAATTTTTTCGTATCATTAGGGCTAATTATTTATTCAAACTTTTCTGTTGGGAGGAGGGGTGGGTGTTTCTTAATAAAAAAATTTTCATGATTAAAACAATATTTTTATTTTCCAGCATAACATAAGGATTTTCATTATCTACGCTTCCTCTGAGACAGTTATCTTACTTTTCTTATATATTTTTTATAGGGCCTTGCTTTCTACTGTAAAAAGTGGAATCATAAATGATAAGTTCGCTACAGCTTGTTTAATTAATTTTAATATCCGTCAATGCTTGCTTTTAAAACTTTTTTTAAATCTTTCTAAACCTCTTTTAGTCTTAAAGAATACACATTTAAAAAAATATAAAGGCATAGAAAATGTAAAAAAGAGATATTTTCCACCTTTCGATTTTTTAGGGTTGTATCTACTCCTTGAAGTACAACTCACAATAAATATTTTATTCCATTAAATTTTCTCATCTTCAGCGATGATAGTAACGTCCAATCACTATTATCGCCACTCTAATAAAATTTATGACATTCATCAGATTAATAAAATATAGCAACTGAACTGAAATGGAAATATACTATAATTTGTGTTAAAAATAGCTAAGTTATTTTTTAATAATATATGAGGCATGATTCATTCAATTTTAGCTCTACTTATATTTATTATATTTCTAATCCATTTTATATAATTTTGTCTTTGATCACATAATTAGAAAAAAGACTCGGCAGGAAGCAAGAACTTAGCAAGAATCAATTAAGGAAATCAATAATCTATTTTTCCCCAATTCCTAAGTCACAATAGTGGCAATTTCATCATCAAAGATTACACGAATTAAGTACTGAGATGGATAACAATTCAATTCGACAATCTACATATGATGCCGAACATTGTTTCATGTCTTGTTGTGATAAGCTTTGACCTTGTCTTTTTGATTAAACAATAAGAGAACTTTATATAAATTTATTATCAAAAAATGCTTATCAAGTCCATACTAAATCCCTCACTAATTAAAGCATGCTTTGTCAAAGAATAATATAAATCCGAGGTCTAATTATCTGTTTGGCTCAATGTTTTAAATAAAAAAATTTTTCTTAGTGCCTTGCAAATTTTATTTATTTCGGCCAAAGCTCAATCCAAAATCTTTATTTTTAGGAGCCTAGCCATAATTTTAAATTTTAGGCCTGAGCCTGTCCTGTCCCAAATTTAATTGAAAAATATATTTAAACGCATATTAAACAATCAATTAATATAAAAATTTAATTCCTTTACCCTAATCTTTAGAGAAATCTATTTTATTGCTTAGAATCTTTTTTATATTTTTTGAGTCAAAAAAATCAAAAGCCTTAACCCTATTTAAAAAAAAAATTCTTAGACCCAAGCCCGACTTTAACTTAATTTCCAGGTTCAACTAAGTCTGTCTAAAGGCCGATAAATATAAAATTGTAGTTTTCATCAAACTCCACTCCCGATATCGCAACTGATGTAATTCATTTGAGATAATGCATTCGCGCTAATACATTCACGATAATGCATTCGCTATAATATTTTCGCTGTATTATACTCGCTATAATGCATTCGCGATAATGCGTTCGCTATAATACATTCGCGATAATGCATTTGCGGTAATGCATTCGCTATAATATCTTATATAGAAACCTTCAATTTACGGTTTTGGTTTTTTAGGAAGGACAAAATTATGGTGCTTCTATTAAATCAATAATATTGGTTTCTCTATAAATATGTGGAACCCCAAATAGAGATCGGCACTTTTTGACACTCAATATATTAAAGCCATCGCATACATCTAAATGTTAGAGATTAATGAATTCTTAGTTATCTATATTAAATAGATTTATGAATAAAATTTGTATAATAAAATAGAAAGAAAATTATATTTAGAAACGTGTTCCGAAACGCAGAACGAACGGGAATGTGACATATTTTTTACCCAAATAACTGGTTAAAACCTTTTCTTAATTAAAATTAAAATCAAGATTCTCGTCCGTCATATTATATCCATAAGGGTAGAGTTAAGAACCCTTCTATAGGCTAATTTAGGTAGCTGACATATAATGCAATATATAAAAATTTTAAAAATGGTTGGTTCAGTTTAGATTCTCTTTAATCGGTTAATACATATCTAACAAATCGTTTCAGGTTTGGCTTAGCTGAGTTAATAATCAAGCTAAACCTTGATATGATCTAAAAAGATTTTACAAAAAAACCATTGTTGAAACAAATAAAGTCATCGAAAAAATACAACAAATAAACTGAATTGTATTATTAAAATGTTAATTTTGATATATTTTTCAAATCCCGCATAAATTTTTTGAACTCTATAATTGTCCCATATATAATATTCTCTATAAAATCAAGATCTAGAAAATAATTTTCTATAAAATAATTCTCTACAATGTAATTCTCTACAAAATAATTCTCTACAATGTAATTCTCTACAAAATAATTCTCTATAAAAGTAATTCTCTTTAAAATCATTCTCTATAAACAACATTCTCTATAAAATCATTCTCTTTGAAGTCATTCTCTATTAAGGACCTTCTCTATAAAATAATTATCTTTAAAATCATTCTCTTTAATCGACATTCTCTATAAAACCATTCTCTATAAACGGCATTCTCTATAAAATCATTCTCTATAAATTAATTCTCTATAAAAATTATTCTCTATATAAAACATTCTTTATAAAACATTCTTTATAAAACATTCTCTATAAACTACATTCTCTAAAAAACAATTCTCTATAAATGCATTCTCTGTAATTGTTTTCTCTATAAATGTTTCTCTATAAAATACATTCTCTATAATGGTTTCTCTATAAAGACGTGGAACCTTTCTATCCCATTGTTATTTAAAAATTATTACATTTTAAAAATATGAGCTTAAAGATTTTAGGCTTTCCACTATTATAATCCGTTGTCTTTTGATTTAGTTTAGGTTTTTAAATTTTTTAAGACCTAAATGACTAATATAGATTTAATTTTTATATTTACCTTTATCAATTTTATATCAGAAAAAATCTATTATATGCCATTATTTTTTAATAATATCATATTTGCTACAATTTATATAAAGTAACCAATGAGACAGTCAAAAAAAAATCTAAGAATTTATTAATATTCTTTTTACGGTTTATATTTTTTAAAATAAATTTAGCCTTTTCAATATTAAAATTTATTTTGTAAATATATAATAACTTTATAACACAATACAATAAATAATATAAAATATATTTTATTTTGTAAGACTAATATCCCAATTATATTTTATTTTGTAAGACTAATATCCCAATTATTTAGGCATAGACATCCTATTTCACTTCTTTGTCAAAAAGTCTACTGCTTGCTAAAGACTCTCTCACTTGGAACGCTTGTCGTTTGTTGTGCCAGGAAATCTTTAGCTATCAACGACAAGGTTGGGTAATAATCACTGTTTTTAGCCCACCAATCAAGTATATTGGTTGAAGCTTGTGCAACCGGTTCCTTGATATATTTTATTATTTCATCTCTCGTGAGATCAGGAAATTCATAAGCTTCTTTATAATTTATAAATTAATATAACCAAACATTTATAATTACTTTCTCAATTCGTTATGCATGCAAACCGAATATGGCTGTGTTTCCATATCATCTAATGGCAACTCATATACCTTAGCCTTTTGGGTTGGCCACCCATAGTCTTTATAGAGCGATTTAAAATTTTTATTGTATTCCTCCTTAGCAATAAAATTAGGCATATATTTTATTTTAGTTTTGGGATCTAATATTGTATGTTTCACATTTTATCAACATTTTTCTTGCCGCATTTTTAATATCACTATCAGGATGATTTTTGGATGCCTCGTCTAAAATTTTCTCCATCTTTGCCATAAATAAAACTGCGGTTCCAATACTAAATTATTAAAACAAAATTTAAATATCTTTTATTTTGAATGAGATTTATGAAAAAGAAAACATAAAGTTATTTTATTTTTAAAATAATGAAAATAACTGGATATGTATACATTTAAAATTGGGGTCTATTAAACACCACCCGAGTAGTGTTGTTAAATGGCTGAGCCAAGCCGGCTTAGCCGAAAACTCAGCCAGTTTCTGAGCCAAAAATTCGGCTCAGGCTCAAGCCGGCTCATTGAGCCGGCTGGCTCAAGCCGATAGCTCAAGCCGATAGCTCAAGCCGATGGCTCAAGCCGATAGCTCAAGCCGATAGCTCAAGCCGATGGCTCAAGCCGATGGCTCAAGACGATGGCTCAAGCCGATGGCTCAAGCCGATGGCTCAAGCCGATGGCTCAAGCCGATGGCTCAAGCCGATGGCTCAAGCCGATGGCTCAAGCCGATGGCTCAAGCCGATGGCTCAAGCCGATGGCTCAAGCCGATGGCTCAAGCCGATGGCTCAAGCCGATGGCTCAAGCCGATGGCTCAAGCCGATGGCTCAAGCCGATGGCTCAAGCCGATGGCTCAAGCCGATGGCTCAAGCCGATGGCTCAAGCCGATGGCTCAAGCCGATGGCTCAAGCCGATGGCTCAAGCCGATAGCTCAAGCCGATAGCTCAAGCCGATGGCTCAAGCCGATAGCTCCGAAGCTGCCGATGGCTCAAGCCGATAGCTCAAGCCGATGGCTCAAGCCGATAGCTCTAGCCGATGGCTCAAGCCGATAACTCTACCCGATGGCTCAAGCCGATAGCTATAGCCGATGGCTCAAACCGATTCAAGACTAATCCGGCTAGCCGTTTAACAACGCTAACAAATAAATATATTTCGAATCAAGGGTCGGCTTGAGCTAAGTCATGAGCTCACTCGAGCTAAATTTGACTCAAAAGGCCGGCTTAAGTCAATTTTAGACTCAAAAACTAGATGAGTTTTCAGCCGTTTACCAATATTAATCTTAAATAAATTTCGGCTTGAGCCAAAATGAAGATCATAATAACAATTAAAAAAGGTCTACGACACTTATTTCATCGGTATAGCAAACTTTTGTTTTTTTTCTACCGAAGTATAAAATATGATATTGCACGAAGTATATTAAAGATCTGCAAGAGTAGGCCCGGCCAGTATCTGGTCCGAACGGGCTTCGGCTTATATTTAAAAAAAAATCAGATTCGGGCTGGGACAGGCATAATATTTTTTTAAAAATTCGGGCCTGGTGGTGCTCAGTCAGGCCTGATAAATTTTTTTATCTAAATTTATCAATTTTATGTGATTTTGTTTCTAGAAGGAACAAAGGTTTGGACATCTATTAGCGAAATCATGAGGCTTAGCAAATATTTTTCCGGCTAAAATATTGAGTTTTTTATAAATCGGCTCAAAACGAGCCGTTTAACAACACTATATTTATAATAAATCAGGCCAAGCTGGTAAATTTTTTATTAAATAATTTCGGGTTCGTGCCAGGTCGGCCAAATTTTATTAAAAAAAAATAGGGCTAGGCCGGGTTTCAAAAATAAGGCCGGATGCAGATCACTAAACTATATTCTAATTCCTGATGATATTAAATGTTAATTTAGACAAAACTCATTCACAAGTTTAATCATACACAAGTATTCATTTAAAAAAATTTTATATTTATTTTAAAAAAAATAAATAACATAAAAAAATAATATACCACCCGAGACGAGATTGGCAGCATCCGGAAATTTTAAATCATTAATTTTATTTGTTTGAAATTGACAATTTACAAAGTTATATTTTTTATATTTTTTTATTTATTATAATATAATAATATTAAATTTTTTACAATTATTATTTAATATTATTATAAAATAAAATCCATGCTTTTTTAGTTTATGTAAAAAAAAAGTAAATAAATTCATTTATTTTTTAAAAAAAGTAGGAGATATGGATTATTCATCATTTGACGATTCCTCACTTACAGGGATAGAGGTAAGGTCAATTATATAATATATGCAGTTTTTCTTTAAAAGTAGTTAGAGTTACATAATTTTTTTAAAATTTGTAATCTTAAACGAGATACATAGTCTTTGGTTAATTAAAATAATTTTGATTTCATTAAGAGAAGTATATTTGAATCTGCATATTATTTTATTAAATCAACTAGCAATTCAATTTAATTTAGGTTTATGGCAATATGCTAATTGGCTCAGCATCCGATTAGTGAATTTAATTTTTCTAAATTTTGAGGAATATAAATTTAGTTTTGTCGCTAGATTAAAAGGTTTAATTTTTCCTTGTTCAATGGTTTCTTTATTTTAATGATGTCTCATTTATTTCTATTTAATTCCTAATAATATAATTAATTTTTATTATTTTTGGTTAATTTGTAAACCTAATTTGTTCAGAAAAGTCCGACCCAATATATAAATATTTTTTCCGCCCAGCCCGATTTTATATAAATTGACAAGATTTTTTGTATTCGGAAAAAATTTATTAAATGAAAAATATTAGTGCTTTGTTTCTTGAAATATTTTTAAATATAGATCTTAATTTAACACAACTATAATGATAATAAGCCAAGCTCGGCCCATTATTATTTAAAAATATTATCCTATCCGGAATCGATGCTTTTTTAATTTATGTTCGAAAAAGTCCGACCCGAAATATAAATAATCTTTCCGACCCAGCCGGCGATATGGATTATATAATCATATGAAAATTTTTCACTTATTGGAATAAAGTTTTGGTAAATTATATAATATATGCTTAGTGTTAGTTTTTCTTTGAAAGTAGTTACAGTTACATAATCCCGTCCAAATGCATAACCTTATACGAGATATATAGTCCTTATAGTTAATTTATTTAAATAGTATAAAAATCATTAGAGAATTTATATTTGATATCTATTTTATTTAATATATAGACGCAGCCTATGTCCAGTCCAATCATGGAAATTCAAGAAGAAGGATATAAAACTTCTAGATCAGAGAACAGCGTCATTATCAAAAATAATTTTAAAGATACTCCTAAGAAGTCAAGACGTAAATGTAAATTTTGTGATAAGTTCTACCTGTCTACTACAGCTTCCAGTAATTTAAAAAACCACCTAAAAAGATGTCATCCCAATATATTACAAAATGTTAGTCTACAATTGAGTGATTCTAGTTCTACATCATTAATTGGAGTTAGAAAACTTTCAGCTAATGAAAATCTTAATCTAAATAAATTAATTTTAAAGTATCACATTGATCAAAATGTACCTATTAATGGATTCGATAGTGAATCATTTAAAGATATATTTAAATATATCAATAAATATTCAAAGATTTAGTGTCGACAGACCGCATCCAAATATTTATCGAACATATATACAATAGCTAAAAATGAAATGATTTCTAAGCTTAATAATGTTAACAGCCAAATTTCTATAACCACAGATATGTGGACTGGAATAAATTCCACTTCATATATGGCTCTTACGATCCATTATATAGATAATGAATGGATATCCAAAAATTATTTACTAGATTTTATCGAGGTACCTCACCCCCACACGGGTGAGGATATTTGCTCAGTTATAATTGAATCTCTTAAAAAATTTCAAATTCCTAAAAAAATATCATCAATAACCCATGATAATGCCTCAAATATTTTATCAGCATCTGAATATATCAAAAAATATTATTTAAAAAATTATAACAAAGATTTTTACATCAATCGATGCTTAGCACATACTATAAATATAATAGTCAAAGAAGGATTAGATTCATATTCTTCCCTCCTCCAAAATATAGATATTTTAGTTAAAAAATTGCACAGAAGTCCCAAACTCATGCAGGAGTACATGAGGATTAGTGGTGGCACAAAAATCCCAAATGATGTGGCCACCAGATGGAACAGTAGATATTTAATGATTAAATCAATCAATAAGGTATTAATATTAAATATTTTACTTTTTAATAATTTTTAATATTTATAGAATATAGATGCTGTCATAGAGTTTGGCACAAAATTCTTGGAAGATTTTCATTTAAATAATGAAGAATGTAAATTTTTAAAAAAATTAGAAAGTTTTTTATTTCCATTTTACAAGATTACTTGTGAAGTAAGTTCGGAAACCTATACTACTGTAGGTTTATCATTATTGTATATTAATACAATAATGACATCACTTGAGCGAACCATCGCATCTAATGCAAGTGATGGGATAAAAGAGGCAGCTGTAAAAATGAAGAATAAATGTAAAATTTATTCAGATTATATGAATACATTTGAAAATTATGTATGCTCTTTCCTTGACCCAAGGATTAAAAAAAAATATATACCAACTTACATCAATAAAATTGAGTATTTTGATAAATTTAAAATTTTATATAACAAATATCTGCCCGGCACATACAATGTTTATGAATATAACGACGAAGAAAATCCAGCGAATTTGATGTCGGTATCCATATTTAACGACCTCAGAAAGTAAATATAGCAATTTATTATATTTAATCATATATTTTTATAATTCGTTTTAAGGCAAGCTTATGATTATCCAGAGCCGTCAAAAGAAGAAATTGACGATTATATTGGAGAACCGGTTGCTAAATCAACAATAAATGTTTTGGATTGGTGGAGTTCTAACATCCACAGATATCCAAAATTATCGATGATGGCCAAAGATTTTTTTTCGCATCAATCTACGTCAGTGCCTAGTGAAAGAGTTTTTTCTGGTGCTGTAGAAACGTTGACCAAGAAAAGAAATCGCATATCATCAATGAAATTAAATGAATGTTTATCACTAAAATCATGGAATTTTGATATATTAAATTTAAAAGATGATTTTTGGACATGATTAATTATTGTATATAATAAATTGTTATTAGCAAAATATATAAATAAATAAATATTATTACAAATATTTTATTTTGGCTAACAATATAAATATTAAATATATTTTTTCTAAAATCTAATAGGGTTTATGAACCCCAGGTTGTTGGAAAAACTTTTGCGTAAATGCCGTCAAATAATATAGTTCCATTTTTAAGTATTGAGTGTTATTTCCTTTCTAACACTTTTTTATAAAGTAATATACAAAATATATAACTTTAGCTATTAATTGGAAATATCCTTTTGAAGCAAAATTTCCCTCTCATTCAATTTGCTTAATAAATCATATAAGTAATCTAGTTTCATAAAATTTAAATAAAATTAAAAAAATATATATATTTTTTTTGATTTATTATTTTTTTTATTTTACTAATAATTATTACTAAAGTAAAGAAAAGATGGAGGGAGGGAGATGGTTTATATAATTTTGACTTGGGAATGAAATTATTTTAACAAAAAATAAATATTTTTATTATGGAATTAATTTTTGGGGGAAAAAAAGGGAGGGTAAATAGATAGAATTGGAAGTTAGTTATGCTATGCTATTATGGAAAAAACAAAAAATAAGTAAAAAAAAAATGGAAGTTATTAATATTAAAATAAATAAAACTGAAATTTTTTTCGGCAAGTTTGGAAATTTGTTTTTATAAGGGCTATGTGTGGAATAATTGTAAGCAGAAGCTAATCTGATCATATAAAACTTAGATTGTTTCAATCAAATACGGGAGACCGGACCGGGGTTATTTTTATCCATAAAAAATAAGTGTTATAAAAATAGACTAAGCAAATTTATCAATATAGAATTTTAAAAAATATCATGGTTTATCAAGTGATTAAATCTATATTTTATTTACTTTTAATTTAATGACCCGTAAAAATTCCCTCAAAACTATCAAAAGTTTTAACAATTTCATTAAAATTATTTTATTTATTCTATGACAAATATAAAATTATTCACAAATATTAATAAAATGAATATCGAAAAAGATAACACGTTGTTTAACAAATTTATATTAAGTTTTATGATTATAATATCGTCTAAAGTATATTTGTCAAATTTATTTCGTAATGTGGTTACTTCGTAGTGCACTGAAGGATCTTTCCATCGATATATGTGACCAAAGATCAGTTAGAACTACTCGCTAGAGGGATATTTTGGATAAATGTAATAATATTTTGATGGGAAGGCAATTTTAGGCTATACATTAATTTGTAATATCTATCGAATTAGAGTTAAACAACAAATAAAAGCATTTCAGCTTAAAATTAAAGTCGGGCCTACTAGAGTCAACTCCTGAGCCAGCATATCAAATCTGTTTGAGCCTTAACCAATTTTTACAACTTTAGGGCAAGAATTAAATCAACATAAATTATCCTCATTTTTCGATGATATATGAATTATAAATATCTAAAAATCGATAAATTCCTATAATAAATTTTTCCCGGTCTTAGAAGGTAATTATTTCGAATTCCATATCAATTATTTAATTAATATGAAATTTAATTACTCTCCTCTAATTTTTAATATAAGTATACAATTTTTTAAAAAAGACTGTTATTGAAATATTCGTCCTCTATGCATAAAATTGATCAAAACATTAACAATAAATTATTATAAGTTGATTTGGGTTGGTGCTCAGGTCAGTGCTTGGGTCGGTGCTCGGGTCTATGGATTTGGTCGACCAATTTGTTTGCTTTGGTTTTGGTTCATTTTTTCGACCAAAAACCCAACCAAAAATAATGCTAATTCGATCCAACCTAGCAATTTAACTACACGAATATTTACAATATATATTTTTACCCATTTGCGTCAAAAAAATCAAATATCTTTAAAAATAACGATTATGACAACAATTGTCACTTTTATATGGTACATCTTCACTGAAATTTTAATTTAACTTGTTTACAATATATATTTTTACCTATTTACTTTAAAAAAGTTCAAAAATAACGATTATGACAATTGTCACTTTTCTTACATCTTCACTGAAATTTTAATTTAACTTGTTTGCAATATATATTTTTAGCTATTTATTTGTAAAAAATTCAAAACAGTTCAAAAATAAAGTTTTGGACAATTATCACTTTTCCATAGTACACTTTCACTGAAATATTAATTTACATGTTTACAAAACATATTTTAACCTATTTACTTTAAAAAAACTCAAAAAAGTTCAAAAATAACGATTATGATTTGTCACTTTTCCATAGTACACTTTCACTGAAATATTAATTTAACATGTTTACAAAACATATTTTTACCCATTTACTTTAAAAAAACTTAAAAAAGTTTAAAAATAACGATTATGACAATTGTCACCTTTCTATGGTACATCTTCACTGAAATTTTATTTTAACATCATTATAATATATATTTTTACCTATTTACTTAAAAAAAAGTTCAAAAATAACGATTATGACAATTGTCACTTTTCCATAGTACACTTTCACTGAAATATTAATTTAACATGTTTACAAAACATTTTACCTATTTACTTTAAAAAAACACAAAAAAGTTCAAAAATAACGATTATGACAATTTTCACTTTTCTATAATAAACTTTCACTGAAATATTAATTTAACATGTTTACAAAACATATTTTTACCCATTTACTTTAAAAAAACTTAAAAAAGTTTAAAAATAACGATTATGACAATTGTCACCTTTCTATGGTACATCTTCACTGAAATTTTATTTTAACATCTTTATAATATATATTTTTACCTATTTACTTTAAAAAAACTCAAAAAAGTTCAAAAATAACGATTATAACAATTGTCACTTTTCCATAGTACACTTTCACTGAAATATTAATTTAACATGTTTACAAAACATATTTTTACCTATTTACTTTAAAAAAACACAAAAAAGTTCAAAAATAACGATTATGACAATTTTCACTTTTCTATAATAAACTTTCACTGAAATATTAATTTAACATGTTTACAAAACATATTTTTACCCATTTACTTTAAAAAAACTTAAAAAAGTTTAAAAATAACGATTATGACAATTGTCACCTTTCTATGGTACATCTTCACTGAAATTTTATTTTAACATCTATATAATATATATTTTTACCTATTTACTTTAAAAAACTCAAAAAAGTTCAAAAATAACGATTATGACAATTGTCACTTTTCTATAATAAACTTTCACTGAAATATTAATTTAACATGTTTACAAAACATATTTTTACCCATTTACTTTAAAAAACTCAAAAAAGTTAAAATAACGATTATGACAATTGTCACCGTTCTATGGTACATCTACACTGAAATTTTATTTTAACATCTTTACAATATATATTTTTACCTATTTACTTTAAAAAATTCAAAAAAGTTCAAAAATAACGATTATGACAATTGTCACTTTTCTATGGTACATCTTCACTGAAATTTTAATTTATCTTATTTACAATATATATTTTTACCTATTTACTTTAAAAAATTCAAAAATAACGATTATGACAACAATTGTCACTTTTATAAGTTACATCTTCATTGAATTTATAATTTAACCTCTTTACAATATAAATATGTCAAAAAGTTTCAAAAATGTATAAAAAACGAATATGACAATTGTCACATTAAAATATTTTCCTTTAAAAATACATATAAAATAACATAAAAAAGTTTAATATAAATATTTTTAAAAATTATTTAACCACCTCTTTAAATATACAAAAAAATAGATAGTTTTACAAAGATGATTAAAAAAAACATAAAAGATTTCACCTCAAAGATTGTTTATTTATAAGAAAATTCTCCAAAATATTGCTCAAATGAAAATTTAAAATTCTTATTATTTTTGAACTTCATAAAAATTTTTTGCTTAAAAATTTGGGCTCGTGAAAATCACTAATAAATTGTAACAAAAAAAAATAATATTACAATACAACAATAGCAGCATATTGTTTATTAAAAATACATCAAATCAATAAACTATTTTCATAATATATAAATTAGTTAAAAAAAAATAAATATATATTATATTGTTTTTTAACATTAAATAAATAAATTTTGGCTTAAAATAAGACTCGAGCCAACTCTTGAGCCGGCTTGAGCCAACTCCTGAGCCGGCTTGAGCCAACTCCTGAGCCGGCTTGAGCCAACTCCTAAGCCGGCTTGAGCCAACTCCTGAGCCGGCTTGAGCCAACTCCTGAGCCGGCTTGAGCCAACTTCTGAGCCGGCTTGAGCCAACTTCTGAGCCGGCTTGAGCCAACTTCTGAGCCGGCTTGAGCCAACTTCTGAGCCGGCTTGAGCCTAAGCCAATTTTTCGGCTCCGGCCTCGAGGTCGGAGCCGTAAAAACTCGGCTTTTTAACAACACTACACCCGAGTACTAAAGTCATTTTTTCACCGGAGTATTGAAGGGTTAAGATACAAAAGTTAATTCGGGGAACGATAAGATTATCATATTACTTGATGCAGTGTGTATACTGAAGTTTTTTGAACATATTGTACATTTTCTTTTTGTTTTTTGTGGTGGCAATTGAAAAATCTTTTTATATTAATGGAAGTGGAACTATTATTTTGAGATGTGCATGAGGTGTTCGATGTTTCGGATATTTGACTTAAATTAAACTCTTCAGCTACATTATCTTCGCTATACGTTAAGTCAGTCTACATGTATTTTAAATATACAAATATGGAAAAAATATATAATTTTACCTCTGAATCACGGTCTATATCATCAGGCTCTAGGTAAATGTCGTCCTCCTCACTTTCTTTACAATTATATATATAAGACATAAAAAAAATTTAAAAAAAATTTAAACAAGATTACTAATAAAAATAAAAAATGTTTAAATTTAAATTATAATAAAATATATCATTCATATTTTGCGATTTTATTTATTAAATATTTTTTATAATTATTATTTTAAAAAATAAATAACCAATCCCTCCTTCGTCTCTCTCTCTAATCTTATTTAAAATTTATTACATTAAAAAAAATATAATAAGCTTATTTTTTTATACCAAAGTACCACTATTATTTATTTCTTACTAGCCGCAAGGTCTAAAAGTCGAAAGGCTGCATGATACGAAAGGCTAAAAAATAATATTGAAAATAAACATAACAAAGAAAATGATTAATGTGTAATTTGATTGATTTATTGCTTTTTTTACGAGAAAAATATTATAATAACATTACATTATAATATATTAAAAAAATGGAAATTTTAAGATCTTTTCAATTTTTTTATTAATTCTTTGAAATAAATTGCGGTTTTAATTTTATTTAATTTTATTAATTTATAATTTATATTTTTAATTAAATTATATTTATTTAATTAAAAAAAATGGAATATAATAAATTAAAAAAATGGAAATTTTAAGATCTTTTCAATTTTTTTATTAATTCTTTGAAATAAATTGCGGTTTTAATTTTATTTAATTTTTAAATTATATTTTTAATTAAATTATATTTATTTATTTAAAAAAAATGGAATATTAAATATTTAAATAAATGTAAATTTTAAGATCTTTTCAATTTTTTTATTAATTCTTTGAAATAAATTGCGGTTTTAATTTTATTTAATTTTATTAATTTTTAATTTATATTTTTAATTAAATTATATTTGGTTATTTAAAAATAATGGAATTTTTAAAATTATATGTATATTCTATTTAAAATTTTTTTCAAAACTAAATTGATAGTAAGTATAACTATATTGTTAGTACTGGATTAGGGAGAAGGCTAACATCTTAAACGTAATTTTAAGTATCTTTATATCATTCTACTCAGAATTAAATTTCCTATCCAATTATGCTTAGATGTATTTTTTTACGTTTCCGGTTCAAAAAATAACATTTTTGTCGCGAAAACGTTCGAAGGGAAAAAGCTAACATCTTAAGTTTAATTTTATAAATTTTTATATCATTGAACTCAGAATTAAATTTCCTATCTAAATATGCTTTGATGTATTTTTGTACGTTATCGGTTCAAAAAATAAATTTTAAAAATTTTTTTGTGGTAAAAACGTTGGAAGGGAAAAGGCTAACATCTTAAACGCAATTTTAGGTATTTTTATATCATTCTACTCAGAATTAAATTTCCTATCCAATTATGCTTAGATGTATTTTTTTACGTTTCCGGTTCAAAAAATAACATTTTTGTCGCGAAAACGTTCGAAGGGAAAAAGCTAACATCTTAAGTTTAATTTTATAAATTTTTATATCATTGAACTCAGAATTAAATTTCCTATCTAAATATGCTTTGATGTATTTTTTACGTTATCGGTTCAAAAAATAAATTTTAAAAATTTTTTTGTGGTAAAAACGTTGGAAGGGAAAAGGCTAACATCTTAAACGCAATTTTAGGTATTTTTATATCATTCTACTCAGAATTAAATTTCCTATCCAATTATGCTTAGATGTATTTTTTTACGCTTCCGGTTCAAAAAATAACATTTTTGTCGCGAAAACGTTCGAAGGGAAAAGGCTAACATCTTAAGTTTAATTTTATAAATTTTTATATAATTGAACTCAGAATTAAATTTCCTATCTAAATATGCTTTGATGTATTTTTTACGTTATCGATTCAAAAAATAAACTTTAATAATTTTTTTGTGGTAAAAACGTTGTAAGGGAAAAGGCTAACATCTTAAACGCAATTTTGAATATTTTTATATCATTCTACTCAGAATTAAATTTCCTATTTAATTATGCTTAGATGTATTTTTTTACGTTTCCGGTTCAAAAAATAACATTTTTGTCGCGAAAACGTTCGAAGGGAAAAGGCTAACATCTTAAGTTTAATTTTATAAATTTTTATATCATTGAACTCAGAATTAAATTTCCTATCTAAATATGCTTTGATGTATTTTTTACGTTATCGATTCAAAAAATAAACTTTAATAATTTTTTGTGGTAAAAACGTTGGAAAGGAAAAGGCTAACATCTTAATCGCAATTTTAGGTATTTTTATATCATTCTACTCAGAATTAAATTTCCTATGTAATTATGATTAGATGTATTTTTTACGTTTCCGGTTCAAAAAATAACATTTTTGTGGCGAAAACGTTCGAAGGGAAAATGCTAACATCTTAAGTTTAATTTTATAAATTTTTATATCATTGAACTCAGAATTAAATTTCCTATCTAAATATGCTTTGATGTATTTTTTTACGTTATCGGTTCAAAAAATAAATTTTAATAATTTTTTTGTGGTAAAAACGTTGGAAGGGAAAAGGCTAACATCTTAAGTTTAATTTTATAAATTTTTATATCATTCTACTCAGAATTAAAATTCCTATCTAATATATAGTTTTCCTGTTCCGATGCTGTAGGGGAGGGGCCTATCGGATATCCTCCCTTAGCGATTTTTAATTGTGGGCCGCCTATTGGGGCACCACAGTTTTTGAGTTATTACTCTTAAGCTAAGGTTATGTTAATAAGCTTATCAGCTATATAATTAAAATGAGATATTATCATCCGTTAAGCGTTATTTTGCGTATAATTTTATTGATTATTATCTAATATAAACTAATTGCTAAATATATAAGCGTCGGTATGAATAATATATATGTATATGTCTGTGTGTTTGTGTTATTGAGGGGGGGGGGCGGGAGGGTACGTTCCTCGGGGCCTGTGATGCGTTCCTCGTTGGCTAATAGATTATCTGAGGTGATCGCATCCTCCACGTTATATAGAATTAGCGTATCATAGAAAATTGCTGGGTCGAATTCCTTTGCCATGCCATCCAAGTTGGAGATGTTGGGCATATCGACTTCATCATCCAATCGGAGGGGCGTCGACCCCATCATCCAGGGCATAGCTTGATCGATTGGGGGTAAGCCCTCCACATCGATGTCATGCAGGATATTGTGCGCCGACTCTTGAGGACTCATTATATGCTTGGCTGGGACGAAGGGAAACGGTATCATCAATGCCGTGATCGCTACTACTTCTTTCGGGTACGCTCTAATATAATCGATAGGCCGGTGATTCCTCCGCGTTAAGCATCGTATGATAATGTGTAAATAATGATGGATCGTATATATAATTTTAATAATATAAATATTTACAATATTAAGATGATGCAACAGTTCTTTTTATTATATGTAGTTTTTTTCGGAATCATCACATTTAATTTTTTATAATTGTTTTCTTGTCGAATATATAGGGACTTATCCAGGGCCCGCTAGTCATGGTAACTTAAAAAAATCTGATAATTCTTATATTCGCACTCCAGCTAGTGTTATTGATAATATTAAAAATTCTATAAATATGCAAAAACCTACTAGATTTATATATAATGATTTAATAAGAAATAATAATATTTTTAATGAAATATTAAACAAATATACAATATTAAAAATAAAATTAATTTATCAAATAAAATTTATCCTAATTTTGCAGATAATATGTTAGAAATTATTAATCAAATTCATACCCACCCCTTTATCCAGGTAATTATACATGATAAAGATAAAGTCCCGTCTTTAATATTATATACTCCTTTTATGATTAAAAATTTAATATTCATGTGCTCATTTGATAATCAGAGCATTATAGGTATTGATAAAACTTTTAATCTTGGCGATCTTTACGTTACATCTTTAGTTTTTAAGCATAAATGTGTCAGAAGAGCTAAAACTGGTGATTTTCCTATATTTTTAGGTCCAATATTTTTACATGCGGATTCGGATACGTCTACCTTTTCTAAATTTTTTCTGATTAAAATCCGTTTTTTAAAAAAATAAAATAAATATTAATAAATTAATATTCGGTCTGATGAAGAATTATCTTTAATTAAAAGTTTAAAGCAAGTTTTTGAAAAATCTACCCATTTATTATGTGTTGAACATCTTAAAAAGAATATTAAATCGTTTTTACAAAATAAGCAAGGTGTGAATGCAACCAAGATAAATAATATAATTTCTAAATTATTTTCAAGAGAGGGTGTAGTCTTTGCAGATAGTGATGAAACATTTAATTATAGAATGGACCTTAGTAAAATATTGTGAAAATTTAAATTATAATAAATTTCTTAATTATTTAAATAAATCTAATCTTTTTGAATATGTTTATAATCCCTTAAAAAATAAAATAATTTGTGATTTATGGACCAACAATAATTGTGAGTCTATGAATCATGTTTTTAAATCTATAACAAATTGGAAACATTGCCCTCTTTTAAATTTAATAAATAAATTACACGAAATTACAATCATGCAAAGACACGAATTAGAAAGATCGTTAGTTGGTATGGGAGAATTTTATTTGGCAGATGAATTTAAGAAGTATAAAATAGGTAATAAGTGGAATGAATTAAATATGTATGAACGAGAGAAAGCATTAGATATTTTAATTACAGGTTGTAAAAAAATGAAAAGTAAGTTAATAACTTCAAAAGGGGGAGAATATGTTTTTTGAGGACAAAAGTATCGAGAAAGCCTCATCAAGCTAAAAGAGCTAAAGCAGAAAGAACGAGAAATTTTTAATATTTTAATTTTAATTAATAAATATAATGCTGTATTGTTATTTGATCACTTTATAAATAATTTAAAGTTTTATTAAATAAATTAAGGGATTTTGTATCTTTTTATGTATAAATACTGTTGTAATAAATAACTTAAAATACATAAGGTCATATTTAGGTTTCAATTGGGTAAAACCTTCCTATGTCCTGGTCTTGGTATTTTTTTTTTGTTTTCTAACCAAGACCAAAAGCTCTTAATGATAGTTGCCTCCATGTGGCTAAGAGCGGAAACACAAAATATTATTTATTTAATATTTTATGGCTAAAACTATCGAAAAAAACTACATATAATAAAAAGAACTGTTGCATCATCTTAATATTGTAAATATTTATATTATTAAAATTATATATACGATCCATCATTATTTACACATTATCATACGATGCTTAACGCTGAGGAATCACCGCCTATCGATTATATTAGAGCCTACCCGAAAGCAGTAGTAGCGATCACGGCATTGATGAAGCCGTTTCCCTTCGTCCCAGCCAAGCATATAATGAGTCCTCAACGAGTCGGCGCAAAATATCTTGCATGACATCGATGTGGAGGGCTTACCCCCAATTGATCAAGCTATGCCCTGGATGATGGTGTCGACGCCCCTCCGATTGGATGATGAAGTCGATATGCCCAACATCTCCAGCTTGGATGGGATGGCAGAGGAATTCGACCCAGCAATTTTCTATTATACGCTAATTCTATCTAACGTGGAGGATGCGATCACCTCAGATAATCTATTAGCCAACGAGGAACGCATCACAGACCCTGAGGAACGTACCCTCCCGCCCCCCCCCTCAATAACACAAACACACAGACATATACATATATATTATTCATACCGGCGCTTATATATTTAGCAATTAGTTTATATTAGATAATAATCAATAAAATTATACGCATAACGCTTAACGGATGATAATATCTCATTTTAATTATATAGCTGATAAGCTTATTAACATAACCTTAGCTTAAGAGTAATAACTCAAAAACTGTGGTGCCCCAATAGGCGGCCCACAATTAAAAATCGCTAAGGGAGGATATCCGATAGGCCCCTCCCCTACAGTATCGGAACAGGATAACTATATATTAGATAGGAATTTTAATTCTGAGTAGAATGATATAATAATACTTAAAATTGCGTTTAAGATGTTAGCCTTTTCCCTTCCAACGTTTTTACCACAAAAAAATTATTAAAATTTATTTTTTGAACCGATAACGTAAAAAAATACATCAAAGCATATTTAGATAGGAAATTTAATTCTGAGTTCAATGATATAAATATTTATAAAATTAAACTAAAGATGTTAGTCTTTTCCCTTCGAACGTTTTCGCGACAAAAATGTTATTTTTTGAACCGGAAACGTAAAAAAATACATCTAAGCATAATTGGATAGGTAATTTAATTCTGAGTAGAATGATATAAAAATACCTAAAATTGCGATTAAGATGTTAGCCTTTTCCCTTCCAACGTTTTTACCACAAAAAAATTTTTAAAATTTATTTTTTGAACCGATAACCTAAACAATTACATCAAAGCATTTTTAGATAGGAAATTTAATTCTGAGTTCAATGATATAAAAATTTATAAAATTAAACTTAAGATGTTAGCCTTTTCCCTTCGAACGTTTTCGTGACAAAAATGTTATTTTTTGAACCGGAAACGTAAAAAAATACATCTAAGCATAATTGGATAAGAAATTTGATTCTGAGTAGAATGATATAAAAATATTCAAAATTGCGTTTAAGATGTTAGCCTTTTCCCTTCCAACGTTTTTACCACAAAAAAATTATTAAAATATATTTTTTGAACCGATAACGTAAAAAAATACATCAAAGCATATTTAGATAGGAAATTTAATTCTGAGTTCAATGATATAAAAATTTATAAAATTAAACTTAAGATGTTAGCCTTTTCCCTTCGAACGTTTTCGCGACAAAAATGTTATTTTTTGAACCGGAAACGTAAAAAAATACATCTAAGCATAATTGGATAGGAAATTTAATTCTGAGTAGAATGATATAAAAATATTTAAAATTGCGTTTAAGATGTTAGCCTTTTCCCTTCCAACGTTTTTACCACAAAAAAATTATTTTTTGAACCGATAACGTAAAAAATACATCAAAGCATATTTCAATAGGAAATTTAATTCTGAGTTCAATGATATAAAAGTTTATAAAATTACACTTAAGATGTTAGCCTTTTCCCTTCGAACATTTTCGCGACAAAAATATTATTTTTTGAACCGGTAACGTAAAAAAATACATCTAAGCATAATTGGATAGGAAATTTAATTCTGAGTAGAATGATATAAAGATACTTAAAATTACGTTTAAGATGTTAGCCTTTTCCCTAATCCAGTACTCACAATATCGTTATACTTACTATCAATTTAGTTTTGAAAAAAAACTTAAATAGAATATACATATAATTTTAAAAATTCCATTATTTTTAAATAACCAAATATAATTTAATTAAAAATATAAATTAAAAATTAATGAAATTAAATAAAATTAAAATCGCAATTTATTTCAAAGAATTAATAAAAAAATTGAAATATTATAATCCATTTTTTTAAAATAACCAAATATAATTTAATTAAAAATATAAATTAAAAATTAATAAAATTAAAACCGCAATTTATTTCAAAGAATTAATAAAAAAATTGAAAAGATCTTAAAATTTACATTTTTTTAATATTTTATATTCCTTTTTTTTAAATAAATAAATATAATTTAATTAAAAATATAAATTAAAAATTAAATAAAATTAAAACCGCAATTTATTTCAAAGAATTAATAAAAAAATTGAAAAGATCTTAAAATTTCCATTTTTTTAATATATTATATTCCATTTTTTTTAAATAAATAAATATAATTTAATTAAAAATATAAATTAAAAATTAATAAAATTAAAACCGCAATTTATTTCAAAGAATTAATAAAAAAATTGAAAAGATCTTAAAATTTCCATTTTTTAAATATATTATAATGTAATGTTATTATAATATTTTTCTCGTAAAAAAAGCAATAAATCAATCAAATTACACATTAATCATTTTCTTTGTTATTTTTATTTTCAATATTATTTTTTAGCCTTTCGTATCATGCAGCCTTTCGACTTATAGACCTACCCGCGCCTAGCTGGTTTGTGTTTTCTTTTGATTATTTTATATGAAATAAATAACCTTTTATTTTAAGTCTATATAATATTCAATGAATATACAATTTTGAACTTTTTTGAGATATAAAAACATTGCATTCCATAAAATAACTTTGGATTGGAACCGGAGTTTTATTTATGGCAAAGATGAAGTAAATTTTAGACGAGGCTTCCAAAAAGCATCATGATAGTGATATTAAAAATGCGGCAAGTAAAAAATGTTGATAAAATGTGCAACATATAAAAACTACATGAGTACATTCAGCAATTATATAGCGACCATGTTAGATTAACCCCCCCCCCCCCCCCCCCCAATAAACTCAGATGGTGTCTATGTGTAGATGCCAGGAAAAAGGTAATTAATGACATGTGTGGAGTGGATATATTTATTATTTCTATAATTTTTTTAAAATGTTTAAGTTGCAAATTTATAACTCTTTATAAATTTTATAATTATATTTTATTATTTATAGTAGAATATTAATAAAATGAATTTTTTTTTATTTTTGCATATATCAATAATGAATATATATGCGATGAAAAATTAATTATATAATTGATAGTTATAATTTTATTCGTTAGTGGTTAGTAAATATAATAATCATATTTGTAATTCTTGTCAGAAATATTTCAATAATTTATTATTTTTACTTTACAAAATATATTCATAAAAATAGAATTCTTGAAAATTACATTTCAGACTAAATATTATAGGATAACAGGAATTTATTAAGTTAAATAATAATCTTCTTTAAATTTCTGAAATTTATTATAATATTTTAATTTTTAGTAAGAAAAAAGTTTTTGAGTTCTAAATAACTTATAAAAATTTTATTAGCTATATTTAATACGTTTATGAAGAAATAAATATAAAAATAAGGTATAAAATGTATTAGCAGAAAATAATCTAGGTTGTATAATATTTAGCCGCAATTTAAACAAGATTGTCTGATGAAAATAGACAAAAAAAATAATTTCTATATTAGGATTAGATATTATCATAGTAATTTTATATATTTATTTCTTTCCCGATGACGGAGTAATAAAATACCAAAATTCCCCGGTTTTTGGGGATAAATCATGTTTATAGAATTCTAAATCTTAAAATAATTATAGAATGTCTAGTAATTTTTACTGATATTTTAATTTAACATATTTACAGTATATATTTTTACCTATTTGCGTCAAAAAATTTCAAACAACTTTAGAAATAACGTTTATGATAATCGTCACTTATCTAAGGTACATCTTCACTGAAATATCCATTTAACATATTTACACTATATATTTTTATTTATTTCCGTCAAAATATTCAAAAAACTTTAAAAATGAAGATTATAATCTATGGTACATCTTCACTGAGTTTTTAATTAAACGTATTTACATCTATATTTTTACCTATGTGCGTCAAAAAATTTCAAAAAACTTTAGAAATAACGATTATGACAATTGTCACTTATCTAGTGTACCTTCACTGAAATTTTAATTTTATTTACATTCTATATTTTTACCTATTTACGTCCAAAAATTCAAAAAAAAACGATTATGATATGACAATTGTCACTTTTCTATGATACATCTTTACTTAAATTTTAATTTAACATATTTGCAATATATAATTTTACCTATTTACTTTAAAATTCAAAAAAGTTTATAAATAACGATTATGACAATTGTCACTTTCTATGGTACATCTTCACTGATATATTAATTTAACATGTTTACAATATATATTTTTACCGATTTACTTTAAAAAAATTCAAAAAAGTTCAAAAATAACGATTATGAGAATTGTCAGTTTTCTATGATATATATATCTTCGCTGAAATTTTAATTTAACATATTTACAATATATATTTTTACCTATTTGCGTCAAAAAAATTCAAAAAACTTTAGAAATAACGATTATGACAATTGTCACTTTTCTATGGTACATCTTCGCTGAAATTTTAATTTAACATGTTTACAATATATTATTTTACCCATTTGCTTTAAAAATATTCAAAAAAGTTCAAAAATAACGATTATGACAATTGTCACTTTTCTATGGTACATCTTTACTAAAAATTTTAATTTAACATATTTACAATATCAAAAATAACGATTATGACAATTGCCACTTTTCCATGGTATATCTTCACTGAAATTTTAATTTAACATGTTTACAATATATATTTTTACCCATTTGCTTTAAAAAAATTCAAAAAACCTTAAGAATAACGATTATGACAATTGTCACATATCTATGGTACATTTTCACTGAATTTTAAATTAAACGTATTAACAGCCTATATTTTTACTTATTTGCGTTAAAAAATTTCAAAAAACTTTAAATATAACGATTATGACAATTGTCACTTATCTAGGGGAAATTTTCACTGAAATTTTAATTTAACATATTTACAATCTATATTTTTACCCATTAGCGTCAAAAATAAACTAATACGTTTTAAAATACAGATTATGATATTTGTCATTTTTACAATGGAACATCATCATTGAATTTATAATTTAACATATTTATAATATAAATTATATTTTTTCCCTTTTGTGCCAAAAATTTCAAAAATGTTAAAAAATAACATGACAATTGTCACATTGAAATATTATAAGACGATCATGTAAAATAACATATAAAAATTTAATATAAATATTTAAAAATAAATTATTTAAACTATAGTACTTTTAATATACTAAAAAAATAAATAATTTTACAAAAATGATAAAAATAAACATATAAAAGATTTCAACTAAAAGATTAATAATTCACAAAAAAATTAATTAAAAAAGAAGAATTTAAATTCTTATCTATTCAAATTTTGCTTAAAATTTTTGCATGAAAACCCCAAATTAATTGTAACAAAAATAATATTATACAAAACCTATTCGAAATATTCGTCCTCTAGTCGACTTAAGTTCGCGACTCAAGTGGAAAACTCATTTTCTCGACTCAAGTCGACTTGAGTTTATGACTTTAGTTGACTGGAGTTCACGATTCGAGTCGACTTGAGTTCACGACTTGAGTCGACTTAAGTTCACGACTTGTGTTCACGACTTGAGTTCTCGACTCGAGTTCACGACTCGAGTTCACGACTTCAGTGAGTCGACTAATTCGACTAACGACTCGAATTAAAATATTTATTAAAAAGTTTTGACGGCCCGGCCCGAACCCAAAATTTTTAAAAAAATTTACCGGCCCCAATTTATTTAAATATAAAAATTACTTTTTATAATTACTCAAAATAAATGATATATGTTATTTGGCGTCTAGTTTCTATAAATAAAATCAAAAATTTTTATTTTACTTTAAAAATTCAACATAAAATTGATAAATTTAGATATATTAAAAATAATCAAATTTTTTTTTAAAAATTTTAATCCCGGCCCAGCCCGAACCCGATTTTTTTTAAAAAAAATAGGCCCGAATCCGCCCCGAACGGGCCAGGTACGGGTCGGGCCTATTTTTATAGATCTCTAATCATAACGAGAGTTGGACAGGTTACTTAAAAGTAAACGGTTACCGTTAGGAAGTATAACGGATAAGTTACCATCGTCACTTTAATAAAAGCTAACGGTTATGATACTTTTATTTAGAACATGTAATAGTTACAAATAAGCTATTCGTTACATGATTAAAAATAACAATAAATGAAAATTTGTAAAATCTAAAATGAAAAGCAGTATAATAAGAAATCCAAGCAAATTTATTAATGTTTTATTGTATGATTTAATAAAAATTAAAGATTACCATTCAATAAAGGAATAATTTTTTAAATAAAACATTATTTTCGTCTTATGTTTAGTCTTTTAATAAAATTCTCAAATCAAAATAAGGGGAATAAGGGATGGTAAATTTGATAAATAAACATTTATATTATTAAATAATTATTCTGTATATCATAGGCGTAGCCAGGAAGGGGAAATTTCTCCCCCCTTCAGAAATTTATCACTTTTTGTGAATATCATTTTAATTTTAAGCTAATAAAAAATATTCCTCTTAGTCTTCCCCCCCCCCACTCCCTGACTCCCAAAAATGTATGCATAATCTCAAACAATAATTTGAAAGAAAGAATGTAAAAGTTGATATTTTTTTATAAAACTATTCATCATAATTTATACATTTTTGGATACAAGCATTTATATATAAAAAAAGTGAACCAAAAATGGTTTTTAAGAAATGGAATATAAGTCAAAGATAAGTCTTAAGACAAAAGTGAAATGTATTATAATGATTAATAAAAGATATATAAAATTACTAAATATAATATATCAAATATAGTTTTTTATAAAGTGAGTAATTGTAATTTATTTATTTTAATAAAAGTAAAATATAATTATAAAACTATTGATAAAATTAAATCAAATAAAAAAATTAAATCACAATAACAGTGGAATATTATATGTCGTAGATTTACATATCTAATTTTATCAATTATCATATCACAATCAAATAATTTTTACCAATATAGGGAATTATATATTTTTTTCAGGAAACTATAAAATATTGATAAGGACATCAGAAAATATCTTTCAAAGACATTGTGGGATGAATAATATGAAGATTCTTTTTAATATTATTATTTAAAATAAATAGATGGCGTTAAATATTAGAATGCAAATTATTACTATATTTATTATCGAGAGCACTGATTAGTAAATTTGTTAAAATACTAACTGTAGTATATTCTCTAACTGTCAAATATGTCTGTAAAAGTGGAATTTTACCTAGTATTTTCTAACCAATTCTATATAATAGAAACTATATTTCTACTTACTTTTTATAAAGAAATTTCTTATACTTGTTTGGAATAAATTATTACCATGCTTTTATATTAATGTATATATAAGTAATTTATTAATTTTATATCTAATAAAAATATATTTCATATTTGTTCCAGGCTTATTTTTTTTATTTAAAAAACCTCCTATAATGTAAAAATATTTTATAACTATATATAGACTAAGGTAACCCGGCCGAAGGCCGGGCAAAAGGGGGCCGAAGGCCCGCCCCAAATGAGATCTGGGGGCGAAGCCCCCTGAAACTTTTTAATTCCCCCTCCCCTTAGGAAAATTCTGGCAACGCCTATGCTGTATATTGATTTCAAATGATGGATCGAGAAATAGGATTCTTTCAATTTCTCTAATAGACTACTATGCAAATTTTTTTAAAAAATCATTTTTATAGGTTTAATTTTGTATAAATTAATTTAATGTATGAAGTTATAATAAAAAAAAGTGATAATCTTTTTAAATAAAACTTTAAATAAGTGTTTTACACAATTATCATACAAAACACGTTTTACCAAGATACTATCATTATATTCCTATACTTTAATTTTTTCAATGAGTGTCATTGTTTAAGAAAATAAAAAAACGTTATATAGCTAAATTCCGCAATGGAAAGATTTAAAAATAAAGAAATCCTCTTTCAGTTCTATTTACCTTTTCTGTTAATCAATACACTCAGACATTCCATTTTAACATTTAATATATCTTTATATTAATAAATAATTTTTGTTTAAAATAATTGAAATATAATGTTTTAAAACTGGCCAGAAATAAACATTATTTTAAGTTCACAAACAAATATAACGGTTACAGAAGCTCTTCGTTATATTTTAAAAATTGGAGATAGAATATGTGTAATAAATTGTATTTATTATTTAAATGTAATATATATATATATTGAATAGAACATTCTAATTAAAAAAATAAAAAAATTGATATGATAATTTTAAAA
This sequence comes from Gordionus sp. m RMFG-2023, assembly GCF_954871325.1. Lineage (NCBI taxonomy): Eukaryota > Metazoa > Nematomorpha > Gordioida > Chordodea > Parachordodidae > Gordionus > Gordionus sp. m RMFG-2023. The sequence goes on from NC_088775.1 coordinate 69,337,135, forward strand.
ATAATAAAATGATATATTTTAATCCATAGTAATTTTCTAAATAGCTAATAATTAGTCGTTATTAAAATGGCGACAGGTGAGGGATTTCTTAAATGAGAAAGGAATTCCTTAAATGTAGATTCAGAAAATTTAGCGGATAAAAGAAAATCGGGGATTTATCTACGATTAAATTTGATAATTTCGATGGCGAAAGTTCGATGTATATTTTTCTCAATGGGACACCAGTTTTCGGTTAAAAAACGTAAGCTCTACTGAATATCAATATAAAAATATTTCAACATTTTTTTGGCAATAAGAATATTGAGTTGGTGAACCGTTCTTGTTATCCTGATTCGATTGAAACTTTATTTTTTAAGGACATTAAGTCAATATAAAATTATTTAAACCGACGTCAACAACTTTTTCTTTTAGATTTGATTTCGTTAGACTACGGAGAACACTGAAACCATATTTGCAGATAAAATTAGAACAATTGGCAAGCGTTGTCACTATCTTAATGATATTGACGAGCGTTTACGTGATCAGTTTATGGTTGGCATAGAAATACGATTGGAAAGAGATCGTAGGGCTCTAAATCGTGATGGCCTTGATATAGATAATATTGTATTGACTTTCCTATTCTTGATCTGGCAATCGCTTCTGAGCGAGCAGACAATGGCAAGAAAAATATGCCGGTTTTTAATAAAATAAATGATAATAGCAAAGGAAATGATAATAATAATATACGAATACTTTTGATAAAGGCTATAATAAAGCCAAGTATAATTATACAATTGATAAAGGGAATAATACCCACGATAAAGATAATATTAAACTTAAATATCATAAATGTGGGTTTTGTCCAGCTACAAATGCGGCATGTAACAAATGTAAAAGAATTGGTTATTTTGCAGTTTGTTATAAATCAAAGAATTTAAATTATATAAGAGTATCATCAAGTGATTCTATTCATAATATATGGAAGATTCAACAAAATTGAGAAAATCGAGCAAGAACTAACGAGAGATAAATGGATTAATGTTAAATTTGATTTTAACACGGTGCACAGGCGTCATTAATCGATGTTGATATAAGGAAAAGTATTGGACGACCAAATATTAGGCTAACCAGTCCATTGTCTGCATAAGGTGACCATCCGTTAGACGTTAAGGGCATGGCTTAAGTTAATTTTAAGATTGGATCACGAACAAGACCCTATTCGTGGTAAAAATGAATACAACTGGGGTTCCTCTCTTCGGATTACCATGGATTTTAGCATTAATGCCTAACCAGGTTATTGTTAAAGTTATGAAAAAAAAGAGTTTTTTTTATTGTATTATTTGAATATTAAAATGAGAGATGAATATAAAAGTTATCCTTAACGAACTTGAATGTACGGAGAATATGATTGTTTATTTTAAATTTTGCATATAAAATGTTTTTTTGAATATTAATTTTTGTTATTAACATATAAAAACCCATTATTCTTTAACGAACTTGAATGTACGGAGAATACTATTGTTTATTTTAATTTTGCATATAAAATTTTTTTTTGAATATTAATTTTTTTTATTAACATATATAAACCCGTATTTTGTGAATTATATTGATTCATTTTATTTTGAATTCTTTTTTTTACATAATTTGTATTTGGTAATAATAAAGTTATATCTTTAAAAGTTATATCCTTAAAAGATATTATTATATTTATATTGAATATATTTATCTTACCAATTATACCAAAAACTTCGAAATTCAACACTGACTGTCAAGAAAGCGAGATTTGACATTGGAAATCAAAACCTAAATATAAAAAGAAATATATACTACAATTATAGTTGAATCCTTTATTAAATAATAATAAATATAATTAAATACAAAGTGAAAAAACATAATCAAAATAAAGAAAAATTAAAATTAATATAAAAACAGAAAATTAAAAGTAAATTTAAGTTAAAAATAATAATTTAATCATCCTTCCGCGCATTATAATTTCTCCATTATATATCCTTTTTCTTTAATCAACATTTGTATAGTCTCAATTTGTACCGAGATTTAATTCTTTTTTCTTGAGTAGATTTGAATATCTTTCGGCTTCGTAATTTTGTTTAAAATAATTTGCCTGTCGGGCGTTTTTCTTAATCTAGTAAATTTGCATGTTACCACAATTACAACACCTTTCCACTTAGATTAGTCCCACCATTCTGCGAATGATCTCCTTTCTTCCGATTTTGACTTTACTGATCTTGTTTCTCCACCGAATCTATTTGTCTTAATCTTTAATGTGTTTCTAACGACGGCGGTCTATTGTCTAATATTCTTCACTTCTAAGGACTGTTTGTATCCGATTACAATCTGAAATTCTTGATTCCTTCTGTTTCTTGTCAACCCCTTGTAAACGATTATCTTTTGATCTCTATAGGCCGTCGACGAACTCGATACTTCTGTTATCATGATTCCCGATACATTCTTCTAGCTCTTTTAATTATATTTCGTTTTAATCCCAAATTATCCTAGTCTTTGCTTGTTTCTAACGGTTTCTGGTAACTAATGACGGTAAACGACTGACGATAATTTGTCTGCGAGTAACGATTGTTTCCACGAATTTCTGTCTCTATGATCATCAACTTTCGTATCTTAGACTAAAGTTTCCGTCGACACTTGGCTATATTGGTCAGCGATTAACGATTGCAGCTCGAACGTCTTGACCCTTTGTTCTATCTAGTCGCTCGTCTTTGAAGTTCTAGGCATCTAATTCTTGTAACCGTATAGATCTTACGACAGTTCCTAGATATCGACTTTGTCTTTATTCTCACTTGATCTTGGTCTCACCGTTTCAGATCGCATCTAATCTACTTCGACCTAAAATAATCTATTTAACCCTTTATAACTTCTGAAATAATTTATCCCTTTTTCTTACACATTTATTCTTAAATTTGAACTACCTAGAATATATCTCACTCCTTCTTAAGGTTATCACCTCTAATCTAATTCTTCCTTACATAATCAATTTCTTAACTTCGAAATATTTGCTCACTTTTTGCTCTAAATTAGATCTTAAAATCATAATATAGTCAAAATATGCCAAATAATTATATATTTATATTAAATTCTACAACCCCTTTACCATCAATGAAGTTCAGACCCATATCTTTATTGAGTCATTTGCGGTAGTAGTCCTTTAAATCTAAATTTCTCTTGATAGTCTTGAGTCTAAAAAAAAATTCTAAATATTTTTCCAAAATATAAATATATCTTCTTTTTTTTAAAAACAAAAATTGCAACTTAATTTCCTCCTACTTTATTTGGCGCTCAAGTCTTTTATTTATTTTCTTCTCTATATTGTTTATATCCTTTGATAAAAAACTGCTGAAATATATAATCTCTTTTCGCGCACACGTTGTTGAAAAACTAATGAAGTCTAATCATTATATTTTTCATATATATGTTTCTTGAACAACCACTGAACTCTAACATCATGGTTTTCACACCTACTTTGTTGAACAACCACTGTACTCTATCATTATGGTTTTCACACCCACGTTTTTGAACAATAAATGAAATCTAATCATTAAAGTTTTCAACACATGTTGTTGAAAAACAAGGATATATATTTCTAAAGCATGTTTTTCTTTCTGCTATTATTAGAATAATGTTGCATAATTGATCTCAAATCTTATTTATGATTCAAAAAAATAAAAATCCGATCTCTAATTGAGCTCGATTGCGGCATAAATTTTCTAATGACGAAAGCCGTTTCTCTTTATGAAAATTTTTGGTTAATCTACAACCTAATATACTACATTCACATTAATCCTTGAGGCTGTTTTATCTCTCGCAGCCCTTAAAATAAAAGTTAAACGTAAATCTTCAATAAGAATTTAATTACAACATCAACTATTTCCTAACAATAAATTTATATTCTAATCTTATTCGCCGAATTTTTAAATTATTATATCTTAGCAAACTATTAGTTTAATATTAACTTTCGCAATTTATGTTTCTTTTTCTTTGTCATAGTTATTTCTAGTGATCAATTAATAATAATTCTAAAATCTAAAATATCAGTCTAAGTTTCAAAATTCAAATGGTTTTTAGTTTACCAGTAACTTCTAAATATAAATTCCTAATTATCACCTTTAAATAACTAAACACAACTTCTTTATATCTTATCTACTATGAATGCTACCTTTATAATTCTTTGTTTTTAATTTTAGATTTAATATTCTACATAAACATAATCTTATCAAAATAATTTTTCTTTTTCACTTTTATTTATATATTTTTCTTACGTTCTTCTGGATTTTTTTTTTGTATTAGAATACAGTTTGACACTTGTCCCACCGTATATATTGATTTGCATTAGACTGAAAAGTTCTAATTGCCCTGTCGCCTCCTCTCTCCAACACCACTGTCAAGAAAGCGAGATTTGACATTGGAAATCAAAACCTAAATATAAAAAGAAATATTTACTAAAATTATAGTTGAATCCTTTATTAAATAATAATAAATATAATTAAATACAAAGTGAAAAAACTTAATCAAAATAAAAGAAAAATTAAAATTAATATAAAAAAAGAAAATTAAAAGTAAATTTAAGTTAAAAATAATAATTTAATCATCATTTTTCGCCTCATAATTTCTCCATTATATATCCTTTTTCTTTAATCAACATTTGCATAGTCTCAATTTGTACCGTGATTTAATTCTTTTTTCTTGAGTAGATTTGAATATCTTTCGGCTTCGTAATTTTGTTTAAAAGTAATTTGCCTGTCGGGTGTTTTTCTTAATCTAGTAAATTTGCATGTTACCACAATTACAACAATAATTAAACAAGTGCACAATTCGGTCAACACTATTGACAAAGATGTATAACATTAGATTCTAGATTTCTAGATTTGGTTATTAAATAGCAAGAAATTTTTAATGATAAAATGGGACATATACGTGATTTTGCGGTGCGAATACATTTAAAGGATACCTCTATACCAAGATCATTTTCAGCTCGTAGTATACCATTTCCACTTCGCAAAGTAATTTTAAATGAAATTAGAAGTGGCTGCTGAAATTATCGAAAAGATTGATTCGACTATAACTAGGGTACAGTGGTCAACGTCAACCGTAAATGTACGCAAGAGTAATGGCTATATTCAAATTAGCTCTGATTTCAAAGTTACGCTTAATATGTGTTTATTGTAAGACCCGCATGTTATTCCTACCTTAGACGATTTGTTAGAAAAAATCCAAGGTGGTGATAAATTTACCGTTATTGATATTAAATATAAAATAAGGTATATATATATATGTATTATAAAAAAACAATTTTAAACGAAAAACAAGGTTACAGGCTAACATATTTAATAGGTTATGTTCAAATAATAGCAATTTAAGTTAAACGAATTTAAGATTCATATAAAAAAAATTAATCTCAATTAACATTCCCCTTCTTCTGAAAAGCCTTCCCATAATCCATATGAGCTGTCATAGAAAATTTGTCGTTCAAATGGTTGTTCATTTTAATTGTTCAAGTCATTCATAAGTCATTATAATCGTTGGCTTGATTCTATCACGTTGGTTTGTTAATATCGATTCGAGTACGTAGGCTTGTCGTCAATCTCCGTCGTTATCATTATCAATTTTACAAGATTGTTATTATCACCAGTTGTAAAATTATTATTATTAAATAGGATGTTGGAATGTATGAGTAATTAGAGAATTGATATGTTAAAATAATAAAAGGATGATAAATCAACTAGATTATTATATAATATTTTTAGCGTTTTCATCTTTTTTTTTATTTTTACGTTTTAGTTATTTAATTTATTTTTATTTTTATATTTTGTATTTATTTTTATATTTTAGTTTGTCGTTTGAATATATTTTTTAGTAGAATGTAGTATTTATTAAGTACTTTTCCAAGTGTTTTATGTACTGAGAACTTATACATGTCTCATCTATGGACATGATAAAATCTTTAAACCTCTCGGGTTTTTTGATGCTCGAACCGGTCTTGGCGATATTCGAATAAGACTCGGTGTTGAAGTACTGACAACATCCTTTCCCTTGAAGAAATCCTCCTGAATGTGATCATTAATGGTCGTGTCATATGATATTTTTTTATTTGATTCAGATGCCGTCTTATGATGCGGTTACCTGTGTCCACTTCATATAAAAGTTCGCTATACTTTCGTTTGATAGTACCTTTATCCCATTTGTTTTCGCCAAATACTTTGAACCACACTTTATCCCCTGAGTTAATGATCCTATTCGGAGAAATAATGGTCTTAGTTTTAATATCGTCATTAATAATAGACGTAGGCTTCAATAGATCCCACTTGGTTCTAGTCTCTTAATTGAACATTAATTTGGTGGGTGGAATGTAGTCGTATTAGGTGTGTTTCTGTAATTAAACAAAAACTTTTCTGGCGATATATCAGCATCTGTGTTCTTGTCCTTCGCATTGCGTTTCATATTCAATTTGAATGTCCTAACCATCCTTTCCATCTGTCCATTTGATTATTGGTGGTAAGCTGATGTTAGTACATGCTTAATACCATGATCATAACAAAATTTTTTAAATAATTTGCTAGTAAAATTAGTGCCGTTGTCCGTTGATGGTTTTTTTGGTATCCCAAACAACCTTATAGTTTTCATGAGCTCTTTTAATGTTCTCTCGGTGGTTATAGATTTCATCGAGGTAACGATGGGATATTTACTGTACGCATCCACTATTACTAGCCAATATCTTTGAAAAAATGTACCTGCGTAGTCTATATGTAATCTTTCGAGTGGTTTAAGTGTTGGAGCCCATAAATGTTTTATGGTTTTCGGGTTATCTAACCACATGTTGCATAATTCACAGTTTTTTACCTTTAAATCTATTCAGCATTTATGCCAGGCCACCATAAATAATTATTTGCTAGTGCTTTAGTTTTTCCTGCTCCCAAGGGTCCGGCATGTAGATCATGCAGAATAATTTTTCTCATATTATAAGGAATCACTATTTTTTCCGCCTTGTAGAGACAGTTTTTTAATACTTAGTTCATTTTCTATTTTTATAAGTCATGTTCTTTATTAAATTTAATGAAGCATCAATAATATCAGACATTGTTTTTGTCAATTTATAGAGCATATTTTAAAATAATATCACATAAAGAAAACAAATCTTTGATAGAAAAATGTTTGCCATGTCTACCAAAAAATAAGAAAATTTTAGTTAGTATTACCTCAACTTACAACATTGTAAAACATTTAAGTTTATAGATACTAAATAAATGTTTACAATTGTAATTTTAAATTTTAAGAAAAAACATCAGACACTGTCGATAGTTCTTTGTCATGCATAGTTCTGCATCCAATTGTTTTTATTCAATTCTTCTAGCTCGTGTATTGTTTCCTCAATGTCTTTTAAGGGTAGTCGTGATAGGCAATCAGGTACTATATTGTGTTTATCCACCCTATGTTTTATATCAAAATTGTCCTATCGCTATATTCCATTTCTGCAGTTTATAGACATGGAAGTATCTTCCTTAAGGCCTCTTGAAAAGATGTATATTAGCGGTTTATGATCTGTTATAATTGTAAATCTCGTTCCGATCAAGTATTCTTGAAATTTTTTTATGGCAAAGATAATAGCTAATGCCTCACGTTCGATATTAGTGTAATTAAACTCTGCTTTTAACAATGCTCTGGATGCAAATGCGATGGGTTTCTCTTTTCCATCGGTATCAAAGGGAAATAGAACTGCTCCTAATCCCTTCTTAGAGGCATCGGCAGCTATGCCAATAGGCAATTTAGGATTAAAAAAAGATAATGCCGGAGGTTGAGATATCAATAGTTTTAATTCATCGAAGCTTTTCTTGTGTTCGTCATTCCACGACCACTCCTTTATATTTGTCATCTTCGAAATTGTTTAAGAATTTTCTGTAGTAACTGGCCATGCCTAGAAATGTTACGAGTTCGTCATGTGATTTCGGCTCTGGCATGTTGATTATAGCTTTAATTTTGTCACGCTTAGGGTGTATACCCTCTGCATCGATATTGTGTCCAAGAAACCTAACGTTGGTTTGCATAAATATGCTTTTTGCAAAATTTGGCGTGAGAAAATATTTTGATATTCTTTCAAAAATTTCTATATTTTTTATGTGTACTTTATCGTTCTCACCTGTTATTAAAAGATCATCAATGTAAAATATCACGTCCTTCATATCTCCGAATATATTATCCATCTGCTGAAATATTGCAGATGCGGTTTTGAGACCGAAGGGCAGTCTGGTAAATCTGAAATACCCTTTATGTGTAGATTTGGTTAGTATGTCCCTTGACTTCTTGTCTATCGGCAATTGCAGAAATGCTTGCTTGAAATCATTTATGCTAAACTTCTTCCCTTTTGACAATTTCGCATCAAATCATTTATCCTTTGTATGAGATACTTGAAATCTTCGAGCGCCGGATTGACAGTGTCTTTGAAGTCGACACACAGCCTGAGACTTCCGTCATCCTTAAAGGCTGTGGTTAACGGACTGGCCCAGCGTACATCTACTGCGGGCTCAATTATTTTATTTTGTATCCACCTGTTTAGTTCTTTACCCACTATTTCTATTCTAGAATATGATATTCTCCTTGGCGGTATTATCTTTGGTATGGCATCTTCCTTTAAGCGAAGTCAAATAGTGGTTTTGCAGATGGGTTTAGCCGTTTTAATTTTGCAATCACATGAGTTTGGTAAGTTTATCCTTATAAAAATCGTCGTCTATGTTTTCTACAAATTTTTTTAAAATGCCTTTAAACGCGTTGAGCCAAACCCTGCCAAGCAATGGGCCTTTCGAGCTCTCCTCAACAAAGGCTTCCAAACTTTTTAAATCGCCTTCATAATTAACATCAATGGGTGCGATACCCAGGACTTTTATGCAAGGTTTAACAAAAATATTCAAATTAAAATTTGAAGATTTTTTGCTCCCAAAATTTTAAGAAAAAAATCTTTGAAGATTAATTTTTTACTAAAATTTTTTCGCTAAAATAAATTTGAGCTTGCTCAAAGAAGATTTTTGAGCAAAATAAAAAAAATTTTTTGTAAAAAAATCTTCTATGATTTTGAGAAAAATTTTTTGTAATTTTATAATATACTAAAATCTTTAGTAAGAAAATCTTTATTATAATAAAACATTTTTGATCCTAAAATTTTTTGTACAAATATTTTGTTATTTTTTAAAAATAAAATTTTTGAGATATATGCTTTTATTTTATTTTCTGATCTTAGAAAAATATTATTTCATAAGTTGTAAATGTGAGAATTTAACGATTACATATTTTTTAATATTTGGTGTTTTGTCATAATTAATGTTTTATATTAAATGTAAAGTATAAAAGTGATATACTCTCTCAGAACCTCTAAATATAATTTTAATTAAAATAAACTAGTTGAGCATGTTTCAAGATGGTTTCAGTGATATAAAGGATATAAAGGTGACAATTGTCATAATCGTAATTTTTGAACTTTTTTGAGTTTTTTTTAAGTAAATAAGTAAAAATATGTTTTGTAAATATGTTAAATTAAAATTTCAGTGAAGATGTACCATAGAAAAGTGACAATTGTCATAATCTTTAATTATCAACATTTTAAAATTTTTTTAAAGCAAAAAAATAAAAATATGTTTTGTAAACATGTTAAATTAAAATTTCAGTGAAGATGTACCATAGAAAAGTGACAATTGTCATAATCGATAATTATCAACATTTTAAAATTTTTTTAAAGCAAATAAGTAAAAATATGTTTTGTAAACATGTTAAATTAAAATTTCAGTAAAGATGTACCATAGAAAAGTGACAATTGTCATAATCGTTAATTATTAACATTTTTAAATTTTTTAAAGCAAATAAGTAAAAATATGTTTTGTAAACATGTTAAATTAAAATTTCAGTGAAGATAAACCATAGAATAGTGACAATTGTCATAATCGTTAATTATGAATATTTTTAAATTTTTTAAAAGTAAATAAGTAAAAATATTTTTTATAAACATGTTAAATTAAAATTTCATCAAATATGTATCTTAAAATAGTGACAATTGTCATAACCGTTATTTTTTAATTTTTTTAAAGCTTATAGGTAAAATATATATTTTGAACATTTTTAATTTCAGTGAAGATGTACCATAGAAAAGTGACATTGTTATTATTAAGCTTTTTCTAATTTTTTGTAGCAATGAGCTTAATACCTATAAAGGTGACAATTGTCTTATTACCCATTTTATATATTTATAAATTAAACATACGTAAAAATGTTTTGATATAATTTTAAACTAGACAATTATCTAATTCTCAACTCCCTTTTGAAATTATTTTAGTATATATATTTTTGAAATTATCGTGTTACTCATTTCCATTAATTTAAATTAAATATAATATGTTGTTGGAAAACAAATTTCTGTGCATATAATAATAGTATTATATATGTTAAATTTTTAGATGCTAGAATGGAGTTCAACTAAAGATGCACTAAATAAACATGATATCTTTACGACAAAACATTTGAAAATATTAAATAAATTTTTGATCTTAGAAATTACCATTTGGATAAATATAGTAAATAATGCCCCCTCTGATTATACTATTCATACAAAAAATCTATTTATTTTGTTATCATCTAAATCAGTCCTTTTATATGAATTTTTATTTATTAAAATTTCAATGTAAATTATAACTATGTAATGAAATAGGTTATATAAATAATAATTTAAAATATCACATTATTTAACAATGTACGATTTAGTTTTATTATTAAAATATCATCAAGTGTATCTTTATCTAATCTTGTCCTTAGAGAGCTTACAGTGAGTGCTAATGCACTAAACGCTCTCTCAGCTGAGACCTGAGCGCAAGGAGCAGCGAGAATTACTTAAGACAATTTAAATAAATCTGTATCTTGGTGTTTTCGTGAAAGCCAATATTGTAAAATATCTTGGTTGAATGGCAGTCTTTTGTTGTATAAGAGAGACTTTATTTTAAGTATAATATCACTATTCCCCTCTTCATAATAAACAGGCACTTTTTTGCAATCACGCTCGATATAGAGATCAAGTTTGGTTTTTTTATAATCTTTTGTAGGGGGCAAAATCAAGGTTGGATGTTCTTTATATGGGTCAATAATTTGTAATTGTTTCCAGGTTGCAAATATATGTTCCTAAAATAAAAAAGATATCTAGAGTGGGTTTGGTAACTTTATCCATTATAAATAAATTTTTATATTTTTGAGATTTTATTAATTTTATGATGTCCCGAATTTTGACAAATCCAATTTTAAATATATTTTTATAAAACTATTCACAGCTAATTGTATAGTATGAGCTGAACATCTTATACAGCTTAGACCAAAGCTTTTGCTCATATCGTCTAATATATTGTCTGTATTGTCATAATAATTGTCAATACCCTCTGGTATTTCTTCATCAGAGAAAACTGAAATGTTTTCATCAATACATATATTATCTTGACCGCTCACACTAGTATCAAAAATTTCGCTGTTTGTTTTCATCAACATTTGATAAATCATTTTGATCTTTTGCAATAATATTAACCATTTTAATCATATTCGCGCCGTTATACACTATAATGCTATAAATTTGTTTTAAATCAAGTTGGTATTTTTTTAAAATTGTATGTATCTCTTCTTTTAGGTTAGCACCTGTATGATTTAAGAAGTTCTATCATTCCAAGTGTTCGCACTTCTATATGGCCAACTTTTATATACTGAACATTTATGCCTAATATTGATTTATTATATCTGGTAGCTGTATCAATTTTGAAAGAAATCAGCTTGTTTTTTAATTCGTGTATAATTTGTAATCTAATTTCGGATGCGGTATATTTTATTTTGTCGATCACTGAACGAGTATTTATTTTTATTTGAAGAGAATGACATATGGGGTCTATTAATATACGGAAGCCCTCATAATTGACCATATTAATGGGTAAATTATTAACTGTAGTCAGCAGTACTATAGATTCAAAAACCTAAAAAATAAATATTGATTTTTATTGTGTCATTTAAATATTTTGAAATACTTTTGATTTATCTATTTTAATTTTTTGGAATTTTTCTTTTGCTGTATTTCTAGCATTGAATGACGAATCACTATTAGATTCATCTGCTTTCATTATGGTCGGGTGCTGAGACGTTATGTGCCTTTTAAGATTTGCTAGAAAAATATATTTAAAAATATATTAAATAATTTATCATACATGGTATCGACTTCATTTTTTTGTCACACATGCTGCAAGTCGCTAAATTTTCAGAGGAATCTATTAAAAAATGCTCCTTTAGAATATCTTTAAGAATATTTTTTTTATTTTGGCTTGAAAGCATTATATAAAAATAAAATAAAATTAAAATAAAAATTTTGCTATCTTTAACTTTTATGTTTTCCTTTTAAATTTTCATTTATATTTTCACTTGTTTATTATATTTTGAAAAAAAATCAGGAATTAATGTTATAGAAGAAAAATGAATAAAAAATATTATATTATTGAAGTCAAGTCAGCCTTAGCCAAATATAAAACCCCCCTTTTTATAAATTTGGGATACATTTATTTATTATTTAATGTTTTTTTATTTATATTTTTAAAAAAAATCAAATGTTAAGGTATAAAAAATGTATTTCCCAGATAAGATTCAAAAAATAAAAAGAAGTAAAATTCTTGGTCAGACAACATATTCTTTTCTTTACGCACTAAAAAATGTATTTCCCAGATGGGTGGGATTCAAAAAATAAAATAAAAGTAGAACTCTGGGTCAGACATCAAATTCTTTTCTTTTCGTTTTTTCCATTGCCTCTCCCTTTTATTATTTTTATTTTATTTTTTTTATTGAATTAATTTAAATGTGTTTTTCTTTAAACTTTTTTTTTATATAAATAGTTTTATTTTAATTATTCAATAAGGAGAAAGAAAGAATGTAAAATATAAATAATTTTTACAGGCTTTTCCTCTTGCCCCAGCCAATATAAATAAATTTAAACCATGCTCACCCCTAGTGTTAAAGCTCGTTTTGAGACGATTTTTAAAATGGCTAGCTCAATATTTTAGCCAGATAAATAATACCTAAGCCTCGAGATTTTGCTAATAGATGTCCAAACCTTTTTTCCTTCTACAAATAAATTCTACAGGCTGCATAATAGTATTTTGATTTTTTAATGGGTAAGCGGAAAATAATTCCCCTATAATATTTCTTAGAAAATAACTCACTAAAATTGATTTAATATTTTTAAATTTTTGTCGTAAAAAGATCATTTTTATTTAGTGCATCTTTCTAGTTGAACTCCATTCTTGCATCTAAACATTTAACATATATAATACTATTATCATCAGCACAGAGTGTTTTCCAACAAAATATTATATTAATATAATTTAAAAATAATGGAAATGAGTAATATGATAATTTCAAAAAATATATATGTCGTATGGGGTTTCGGAATCTGTGGGGATTCGGCATTTCTCAATTTTAAATCATTTATTATGGACGATTTTTTGGATTCTAAAAATCTGATTTTACAGGAATTGAATTCCAGCATGTGTAGAGTATTTACCCCATAAATTTCAGCCCATTTCAGAGATAGACATTTTAGTATTTTTTTAATTTATATGAAAAATCCATATAAAAATTAATATAAATTAGAAGTAGTTCTAAAGTTCATGGCAAAATTGTTTGAAATTTACAGTTTGTGTATTCTACTCATGCTAGAATACATTACCGATTAAAATCGAACTTTAAAATTTTTTAAATCGCTCTCGATAAAGGATTTAAAATCAAGAGGTTAGAATCCCATACGACATATATACTAAAATAATTTCAAAAGGGAGTTTAGAATTAGATAATTGTCTAGTTTTAAATTATATCACAACATTTTTACTTATGTTTAATTTAAAAATATATAAAATGAGTAATAAGACAATTTCAAAAATATATATACTAAAATAATTTCAAAAGGGAGTTGAGAATTAGATAATTGTCTAGTTTAAAATTATATCAAAACATTTTTACGTATGTTTAATTTAAAAATATATAAAATGAGTAATATGATAAGACAATTGTCACCTTTATAGGTAGTAAGCTCATTACTACAAAAAATTAGAAAAAGCTTAATAATAGCAATGTCACTTTTCTATGGTACATCTTCATTGAAATTAAAAATGTTCAAAATATATAATTTTACCTATAAGCTTTAAAAAAATTAAAAATAACGGTTATGACAATTGTCACTATTCTAAGATACATATTTGATGAAATTTTATTTTAACATGTTTATAAAAAATATTTTTACCTATTTACTTTTAAAAATTTTAAAAATATTCATAATTAACGATTATGACAATTGTCACTGCTCTATGGTACATCTTCACTGAAATTTTAATTTAACATGTTTACAAAACATATTTTTACTTATTTGCTTTAAAAAAATTTAAAAATGTTGATAATTATCGATTATGACAATTGTCACTTTTCTATGGTATACATCTTCATTGAAATTTTAATTTAACATGTTTACAAAACATATTTTTATTTATTTGCTTTAAAAAAATTTAAAAATGTTGATAATTAAAGATTATGACAATTGTCACTTTTCTATGGTACATCTTCACTGAAATTTTAATTTAACATATTTACAAAACATATATTTACTTATTTACTTAAAAAAAACTCAAAAAAGTTCAAAAATTACGGTTATGACAATTGTCACCTTTATATCCTTTACAATCACTGAAACCATCTTGAAACCATCTCAACTAGCTTATTTTAATTAAAATTATTTTTAAAGGTTCTGAGATGAGTATCTCACTTTTATACTTTACATTAAATATAAAACATTAATTATGATTATGACAAAAAAACATCAAATATTAAAAAACATTTACACAACTTATGAAATAATATTTTTCCAAGATCAAAAAATAAAATAAAAGCATATATCAAAAATTTTATTTTTAAAAAATCACAAAATATTTGTACAAAAAATTTTAGGATCAAAAATGTTTTATTATAATAAAGATTTTCTTACTAAAGATTTTAGTATATTATAAAATTACAAAAATTTTTTCTCAAAATCATAGAAGATTTTTTTACAAAAATTTTTTTTTAATCTTCTTTGAGCAAGCTCAAAATTTTTTTTAGCGAAAAAATCTTCGCATTTTTTGATCTTCAAAAGAGCTACGATCTGTTTGAATTTTGAATAAATGTTAAACCCTGCTTTTATGGTATTCCCGTCATAGCCCGATAATTTGATGTGAGATTTTTTTATGTTTTAATGCCTATTTTGTTACCTATATAATGCGGTATAATGGAGTATCTTGTACCCGAATTGCATCGCCGTAATAAGATATATCTACCTTTTCTTTAATGTACTTAAAAAAGTAACATAAAATAAATTTAAGAAATCATGATTATATTAATTAAATTATTTTCTTCTCAAATCCCACTATTAGTTGGTTCGTTTTTAAAAATTGAGTTATGCTCTTTTAGTTACTATGAGTAGTAGAAAATAATATTATACATTTAAATAAAAATTGCTTGTTTTCAATTCCAAATTATTAAATATAATTGAATGCTGCAACCATATTTTTTTAACCACGACAAAGTTAAGAGATGAATGTATTTTCAATGATCAGTCTATTTATCATCCCTTTTATCTAACTAAGTTCTACAATAAAAATGTAATAAATAAAATAAAAATGAAGAACTTTAGTGGTTGATCTGAATTAAAAACTCGGCTTAAATTATCTATAAATTTTTTAAAATGAAATATATTTCACAAGAAAAATGTATTGGGTTATCATTGCTCAAAAAAAACGGGCTCTTGTTACTTTTCGAAACAAGTAACGATTGGCGTTCCTTTTCCTCAAAAAAGTTATGTTTCATCGACGTTACTTTACAGCACTATAAATAGTCATAAAATAAAATAATATTGAAATTCAATTAATCAATAATCACACTTTTTTTGCTTTATCCCCACCCACTTCCCCTATAGGAATAACATTAACTGCGATGGTGGGAAGATGATTAATGAATATATAGTGTATAGAGGATAGACTAACTTTTTTTAAATATATAATTTAGAACAAAAGTATTTCAAAAATAAAAGAATAATAACATATTTTTTCTAATCTGTGATAATTAGAATTATGAATGAATCTTAGGTTGAATAAACCTAGTTTATAATAGAATTTAGGTTTTTATTTTAAAAATTTAAAAGACCAAGAGAAAACAAAAGAAAAAAAAAATTAATATCGAAAGAATGAAAGGAAAAAAAGACAAAGAGAAAACAGTGAATATGTAGTAAAAAAAGAAAAATAATTAGAATAATTTTATAGAGGCAAGATTATTTTATAAGAACATGGGGGAAAAAAGCAAAATTACATTGTTTTTTTTTCAAAACTATAAAATGAAATAAGTTCTTCCTCTATGCCCACACACATTGTTTATTATACAGTTAAATCTCAAGTCTTTATTTTATATTAGAAAAATTAATATTTTTTCAAATAATATTTTAATCTATAGAATTTTTTTTATAAAATGCTAAAAATGTTCAGAATAAAAGATTTATATCTTGTATTGATTATATTTATTATTCCTTTTATAGTAGATTCCTTAGAAAGGAGCCAAAAGTCTTTGTTTGAATTTGATGATAATTCTGAAATATCGCCAAGCTTTATTCAATTTCAAAATAACAATATTTCAGGTTCAATTTTAATATTAGTAATATTATTTAAGACTTATTTTCAATCAGAACGTTAGCAAATATGCGTATCTAAGAAACATTACTTAAATAATTATAACTAATTTGCATTAATTAACATTGATTCACAAAGTAGGTAAGAAAGTCAGTAATTAATTTTATTGACCTAGAATCAGTGTTACCATCTGATTATAACATATGCATTTAATAATTAAACCCTGTAATCGATGCTCTAAAGCCCCTATCTGATTATTTTAAAACATAGACCTATTTTTGTTGTCATCATAAGGAATTATTTTTAATAATATTAAGAGTCTAACGCTCTTCTTAGTTTCGTTCTTCCTTACACTATTATTTTTCTTACTTAATTTTTTCGCAAAAAAAAGAAGTTCCAACCTTCGAATTCTCACTTTACAAAAGTTTTATATAATAAAAGCATATTTTATTTTT
This sequence comes from Gordionus sp. m RMFG-2023, assembly GCF_954871325.1. Classification (NCBI taxonomy): domain Eukaryota; kingdom Metazoa; phylum Nematomorpha; class Gordioida; order Chordodea; family Parachordodidae; genus Gordionus; species Gordionus sp. m RMFG-2023. Next base: position 69,354,290 of record NC_088775.1, read on the forward strand.
ATCCATCATTATAATCAGAAGCAGATGAGTTTTTGAATATCGGACCAACAAGAAATTTCAACGATCATAATCCGGCCCCTGATATATTCCCAAATTATGAGCATGTTCCTACTATGACGAATGTTTCTATAGATCCTCTCATAACTATGAATGTGGTAAATTATAATTTACAACTCAATTTGTATAATGATTTATATATTGTATAACATTATTACTTTGTAAAATATATTAACTTGAACGAAAGGTATCATATCTAACAAGTTTTAAATATTTTCCTGTGAAATGATTCTCTCTTTAATTTATCATAAGTAGGGAAGACGGGATCATGCGAGCCCTAGAAGGCTAATGCAGTTAAACTATATATACTTAATAAATCATATAAAACTTATTTAATCAAAAGATATTTTACTTTTGTCACATTATTTTTTCTGATTTTTTTTAGAGGAAGCAGGAGTTCTACCCGGGAAAATCTAAGCCTAAGCATGAGCGCTGCGGCAAATTTAATTAAACCCTAACCTTTACTATTATTTTAATTAGTCAGTTTTAGCTAGATATTAAAATTTCAACTAGAACAACCCTATTTTAAAATTTGTAAGAACCCAAAATCCATTTAAAATTTTCCAAAATAAAAAAATGTGCTAGTAATTTATATAATGACCATAGATTTATAAGTCTATGATAATACAATAAAACTGGCTAATTTTGACACCGTTAGGACCATAATTTTTGACAAACTTAGACAGTTGCCCGATTTAATATGAGTAATACTAGTTAATAGGAATTTGATTGGGACTCAAAATTTTAATCAAATTATGGAGTTACCCAAATTATCATAAGTCAAAATTAGGCAAGTTTTACTGCATATTGTATTGTTAATTTTATGCTCCAGTGTTTTTGAGTTTGAATAAATTAATATTTCAAGCAAAATGGGGTTTAGATGCTTTTAAGGTAATAAAAATATTTTTAGGCGGTATCCTAGTTTATCATATTTTTTTGATACTTGCTGTTTAGCCTAGGTTACACATTCTTTTCAACTAAGGACACCCTATTTTAATTTGTTTTAAGTGTTTGGTAGCATTGTTTTATATTATTTTTTCCATTTTTAAAAATTTTTCTTTTCTTTTTGTTTTATTATTTTGCTTCTTGGTTTTTTCCCCCGTAACATATGTAGTTGGTTTACTAAATTGATATGTACAATCTTTATTTATAAAATTAAATGAATGACATAATTAAATCTAAATAGCCTTATCGATTATATATTTGAATAATTTCTTGCAAAATAAAATTGAAGTAAGAGTGGAAGGGATTAAATAACAGAAAATTTTACTATTTTATTTTATCACAAGATTAAGAATATTATAAAAATAAACTATCTCCCATTGGTCGGAATATTCTGAAAATAAATTTGAACATTTGATATTTATTCACAATTTAATTATCATAAATAATCTATATTTTCTTATCATCATATTTGAGTAGGCTTGATAAAATTATAATAGGATTAATAAAGTTGATGGGTATTTGACTATAAACAAGTTTTGTTTTATTTAATAAAAAGGAACAACTGATAAAATCACGAGGTTACCCATATGAAGAGCACCAAGTGGCAACTGAAGACGGTTTCCTTTTGATTATGCATAGGATCCCCAATCCGGTATCTGATATAACTAATGTTGTTTATTTACAACATGGTCTACTCTGCTCATCAGCTGATTGGGTTATGACGAACAAGACGCAAAGTTTCGGTATATTTTGGATAAAAAAAATTAATCACTTATGCAAAATTTGATAAGCGGACGAGTGAGACTATTACTTTAAAATGGTCAACGTTGCTTGAAATAGCTATCTTAACAGTTCTCATTGAATACATATTACACTCATTCATCCATCCTATAAAGGATTGGGTTTCGTAAATTTTATAAAAGGTAACTATAAAGGTAATTTATAAAAGATTATACTTTCTAAAATTTATGGTATCAAAAAAAACAAATAAAGTATAATGCAGGAAATCAAATTTGTCCAAAAATGAAATACTTTTCGTATAGGAGTAAAATCATTAGACAGACTTTTGGGATTTAACATATGAATTTTTCCTAATATCGTTATTTCATTATTAGGTGTACAGTGTAATGAGTGTTTTATTTTTACTAATATCTAACTTTACAGTTGGAACCTCATTTATTAGGCTCGATGATGGTTAGAGCAGTTACTAGGGAACTTAAGTGAGAAAAAAATGGTTATAAGTAAATTTACAATGTTTATAATAATTAATAATACTTTATTTTTTTGAAATAACCCGCTTATCATAAGGTTCCCACTTTTAGCATTTTGTTTAAGTTCGAGCCCCAGAAGTCCTATAAATTAAGCTTCAAAACCCTATATTAACTCAATTAATATTAAATTGGAAATATATAGTAAGAGGCATTAGGGGTTCTGAAGAGTCAAATTTCTTCCTCCTTAATTTTTTTAATTTAGCTGGGAATTAATTTGTGATAAATTCATGTCTATTATTATTAATTTATTTTCTATCCATATACAATAACAATATATAAAACACATTTCTGCATTTATATTAAACGCGTTATCTTCGAGCGTTGCGTTATTTAACGCACGGTGTTACAGCTGATATTTAGTAAAGCTAAAATAGAGATAACTATTATATATAATATTTGAGAAAAATCATATATACTTCTTTTGAATTGGCTTTTATTTTTATAATCATATCGTATATTTTTTATAAACGCATAGCAACATATTTTTCCCATATTTTATCATAGTGTTATCATCCTAACAATCCATATTAAATTTATACCTATTTATTAGCTTTTTTTGTAATAACGCTGCAAATATCCCAACGTTTGAACAAAAGGCGTTTAATATAAATGCGGCCTTACCAATAATTTGATATATTCTAATTTCAAAATAAAATATGCTGATATAAGTCATCAAATAAATAAATTGTTGATTCCTTTACTAGCTTTTCTTAGCACGCAGATTCTGACAGAACAGAAGACTATAGTGATCAAGGCGCGTGTGCCTCTATTGTATTAGCATTCCTCGTTGCCTTCTTTCAAAAGCAATCAGAGCAAACACTTTGTTTATTTTATATCGATGAAATAGTAAATCAAAACTTTATAATATTTTATTTGCTATTATATAATAAGCGTTCATATTGCACGATGCGGGTTTCGATGTTTGGCTAGGCAACGTAAGAGGGAACCTTTATTCCAGAGAACACAAAGTCTATACTCCTGATGAATTCGAATTTTGGGATTGGAGGTTTTTTTTTAAAAAAAGAATGTATGTTATCTTATCAGAGAAGAAATATTACTTTTATAAGGACCTTCTGGTCAAATCAATATCCAAGGTTGCCATATTCTAATCTCTTGTTATCGAATAACAAATAACATTCGTCCGTAGACTATCCCTCCTAATCCCTAATTCATCCTACAATACATCTGGACCAGATCGCATTATATAGGCGTAGCCAGGATTTTCATAAAGGGGGGGGTAATTAAAAAATTTCTGGGGCTTCGTCCTCAGACCCCATTTGGGATGCGCCTTCGGCCCGCTTTTACCCGGCCTTCGGCCGGGTTACCTTAGTCTATATATAGTCATAAAATATTTTTACAAGAGAGGAGGTTATTTTTAATAAAAAAAAATAAGCCCGGAACAAATATGAAATATATTTTTATTAGTTTATATAAATATAATAAATTACTTGTATATACATTATAAAAGCATGGTAATAATTTAATCCAAACAAGTATAAGAAATTTATTTATAAAAAGTAAGTAGACATATAGTTGATATTCCTCTATTATATAGAATTAGTTACAAAATACTAGGTAAAATTCCACTTTTACAGACATATTTGACAGTTAGGGAATATATTACAGTTAGTATTTTAACAAAATTTACTAATCAATGCTCTTGATAATAAATATAGTAATAATTTGCATTCTAATATTTAACGCCATCTATTTATTTTAAATAATAATATTAAAAAGAATCTTCATATTATTCATCCCACAATGTCTTTAAAAGATATTTTCTGATGTCCTTATCAATATTTTATAGTTTTCTGTAAAATATATAATTCGCTATATTGGTAAAAATTATTTGATTGTCATATGATATTTGATATCATTAGATATATTGTAAATCTTAACATTCCACTGATTGTATTGTGCTTTAATTTTTTTTATTTAATTTATGATTTATTTTATCAATAGTTTTATAATTATATTTTACTTTTATTTAAATAAATAAATTAAAATTACTCACTTTATAAAAAATTATATTTGATATATTATATTTAATAATTTAATGGATCTATTATTAATAATTATAATACATTTTACTTTTGTTTTAAGACTTATCTTTGGCTTATATTCCATTTCTTAAAAAACATTTTTGGTTCACTTTTTTATATATAAATGCTTTTTCCAAAAATTTATAAATTATGATGAATAGTTTTATAAAAAAATATCAACTTTTACATTTTTTTTTCAAATTATTGTTTAAAATATATGCATACATTTTTGGGGGTCAGGGAGGGGGCGGACTAAAGGGGATATTTTTTATTAACTTAAAATGATATTCACAAAAAGTGATAAATTTTTAAAGAGATTGGGGGGATTTCCCCTTGCCCCCTCCCTTTGGGTACGCATATGTAACATTAATACTATAAAAGCTCTTAATATTCAAAGAAGATCCTTATATATGTCATTTATTTTATTAGAACATCAATAGTGGTAACTTAAACAAGTAGTAACTCTGATGATAAGCTTTGTAAATTTTATCGGTACCCAGATAAAAACCGGTTTAAAGTGGTCGCCATATATTTATAATTTTGATAGATAAACATTTTAAATTCCACTTTTAAATGATATTTTTTGAAAAAAATCAAATGTTTTTCATTCAAGAAATTATTGATTGTGAAAAAGAACACCTAACTAAAAAATCTACTTATTTTTTATGGCGACAAGTATAAAGAGTGAGAAAAGGGCTCATTTCACTTGAGGATAAGGTTGCTACCAATATATGAGTTGATTAAGCGGATCGAATATGTGATCGATTTATTTAAACTATTCACTGCAAGTATTTTTTAGTCAATCACTCTGATTCTATTTTATATCTGTCATTTCTTTAAGCTAAGTGAGAGTAGAAAAGCTATTCACTCTCAAATTTTTTTTCTATATACTGAAGAACAAAAAATAAAATGAAAATGTTTAACTTATTCTTTTATAAATATTTTTCCGAATCATTCCGATCCCAAGGTTCAGATATGTTCCTGGTAGATCTATTTCCGGTTCCTGTTAAAATCCTTAAAATTTTACCTTATAATAATTGAGAATAAAGTCGATCTATTACACACCTAAGTAAAAATAATGCTTCTAGTTTGAATCTAAACTCATAAATAAATAAAATAAAATTTAACTTTTGATAAATATGATCTAATTTCTATCAAAACCAAATTGATATTTCTGATATAATTAGTTGGGAAGAAATGGCCAAATACGACCTCCCAGCAATGGTAGATTACATTTTGTACAACACCAAGAAGGATAATTTGTATTACGTTGGACATTCGCAAGGCACTCTTATTGCCTTTTCCGCATTTTCCGAAAATTTTAACCTGGCTAGCAAGGTATCTTACATATAATAATATACTAATTCTATACTTATTACTATTTGTGTTAACCCTAATCAGTTGTTATATTCTTTTTGATTCCAAATCATATTACTCCCTCCTCTTAAACGAGAAGGATTGAATTTAGTAAGTAACTTAGCTAGTGTTATCGAATCTTGATTTAGCCGATTTTTTTTAAAGGCTACCTAAATCAAGATTTTAAAGAAAAATATAATACTTAAACCTCGAGTCGAGATTTATACCCTTTTTTTTATAGATCAACCAGTGACTTTGACTGTTCGCGCTTTTATTATCCAAAAATATAAATGAGGTATAGTGGTAAAGTAATTATATTGGTAAGATAATATTAAAGAAAAAATATAAATTACAAAATTCAAAAATGAATAACAATAAAAAGCAATATAAAAGCGAGATATCTAAAATAGCCCGGGTGCACCTTCTAGAAATGAATCTATTTTAGAATGAATCTTCATTTTTGAAGCGATGATATTTGAAAAGTCGTTTGATGGCATTTTGTAATTATATTTAAAGTGAATGTTTTTAAGATGTGATTAACCCTTCATTCAATGAAGAAAAATAAGATAAATTTTTTAGTGGGGTTTAATACCCAATTTCCAATTTCAAATGAATACAACTCTATTTCTCTTCATTAATGATTTTATATTTTGACATTATGATAGAACTAACCTTAGAACTTTATAAATGTTTATTTATTTTAGATAAAAAAATGTTGAGGATAATTATGACTTGTGTCAAAATTTCTTTAAAAAAAGGGTTAAAAAAATTAACTCTACATAGATTTTCGTCCACCATCCTTTCTCTATTACTGCTTTTATCTCCTCAAGATTAAGCAGTTCAAGTTTAATACCTTCCTGTCATGATCTCGATCTAAAAAGCGTTATTCACACTTGTGTGAACAATTGTCAACATGCCATTAGCAGACCCACATCTACCCATCAGAAAGCTTGTGATATTCCCCTAGTGCCTCCGTTGATTTACTCTTATCCAGTTATACATTATAACAATGTTCCCAAGCTATTTTGAATTCTAAATCGAGCTACAAATGACTTTGTGTTATTCCAATCAAAAATCTCGACTTTTTTCTCACTATTGAAGAACTTCATATATCTATATTCAGTTTCGTTCCATATATTATTGTTCTTTACCACCTGATTACATAGGACACCATCACATTGCAGATATTCCAAAAGCCGTCGTCAACGGCATACAAACATAAATAATTTTATTTCAAAAGCTCTTAAAAGGGTCAGTATCCCAAATACCCTGCCGAATCATTTATGCTCATGCAACAACATAAAGCTCAATCGTGTGAGCCTAATACCTTGGTCCTCTGGAATTTCAGTTGCTTGGGATTACCAATGTATAAATTTTTGGACACGATCTAATAGAAATGCCTCAGAAATTAATTTGGCAGAAATCTTGAGAATAAATAACTATTCAGACATAGCTAGCGTAGCTTTATTCCACTTGTCACCAACAGAGACTTTCATGGGTCTGGATATTTTGGTCAGGCTCTGCCTAGGCTCGCAGTAAAAAAAATTTATAGGCCCAGGCTTGGCCGGCACATTTTAAAATCCTAAACCTATAAGATTCCGAAGCCCCCGGTAAGGTGCAAAAATTTTGCACCTTACCGGCCCGAACCCATATTCAAAAATTTAATTTTTTGTATTCAATGAAAAACAATATTTCAGTTATTTAGGCAATATTTTGGTTTACTAAAATTTATTAGAAGAAAAAAATTGTAATATTTTTTTAAGCTAGCAACTTATTAAATAATCTAAGTTTAAATTAAAAAATTTGAACCCAAGCCCGACCCAAGCTCATTAAAAAATTATTTCAAAAACCCAGGCCTGCTAGAAAATATAGTATTAGACCTATACTTGGCCCTTGAGCTGGGCATTTTAATTAAGCCATATAAATAGCAATCGTAATGAAGCTTTCTATTTCAAACGCCATTACGATAGCTATAAATCAAACCAATTGCATGTTCCATATAGCAATGCAAACAAACCGGTTTCACTTTTGCTATTAGCTAATTAATTGTTTGTTTTTTTAAAATTTTTTTTTTTTTAAATATAAATGTTAGCGTCAATATGTTTTTTCGGGCAATGTGACATTTCAGTTTTAAACCATTTTTTGAGCGCTTTTTCTTAAAATTTAAAAATCTGATTTTACCGGAAACCTTAAATAAATAATATTGGTATTAAAAAATATGACTATATAATTTCAAATATATATATAATTTATTTATTTTTTATTGCATTTCAATAATAATAACATTAAACTGTCATCTCCTATTCCAGAGCGACGATCAGAAAGAATAAGCTTTGCTGTACTAAATAATTGTTCAACTCTAGCACTTGAGGGCAATGCAGTATTATATTCAATATACATATATTTTATAAGAAAAATCATCAAATAAATTCATTTGAGTAATATTAGATTTAATAAATGCGTCTAGAGGATTTTCAATAATATTATAATTTATTGGAAAAATATTATCTAAAATAGGTAGCGTTTTTGATCGGGCTAGGGTATTCTGGTTTGGTAGAGAGTTATTTAACGTTACAATTGCCCTATCAAGTTGACCTTTGGATTCAATCAAATTCAATTCAACTTGTATCTAGGGTGAAGTAACAGCTATGTTTAACATACAGATAATAAAGATCATAATTTATAAAATATTATCATTAAATAGATGAGTCTGATGTTAAGATGAGATGTTAATATAATTATTTATTGTGATTTTTAATTTATAATATAATTCTTGAATAATGTCCTATGGCCAGTTGAAACATACCATATTTGGATTGTACCATAAAATCAACTTAAACATAAACTCAAAAACTATTATAGATAAAGCTTTGATTCAAATTTTATTTAAATATTAAGGATTGAGCTACAGTTTGATATAATACCTGTAAATGTTTTTTCAAGTAGAAGCTACTAGTCTTGATTGAAGATAAAACCTTCTGGCACATCTTGTAACGAAATTTATACCATGTGTTAATTTTTTTTATCGAGATTAAAATATTTTGCGAATTTAGAAAAAAGAAATTCCATATTATCATTATTTTCTTGGGAAATTACTTTGTCGACATGATCTGTACCAAAATTATCTTTAATATCAATCTCTATTGTCGTCATTTTAAATTTTTAATATTTTGAAAACTAGATTTATAATACATATTTTTAAATATAAATTTCAATTAATTAAATAAAATAAAAAGATCATGATTATAGAATTAATTATAGAATTATAAATATATTATAATAATTTTTATGGGTATTTATTGTATAAAATTGAAAGTAGCGAAGAGTCAAGTAACACGCTACTTTGCTACTTTCTAAATTAGTCTACCACTATCGCTAGCTTTTAAGCAAAGCTACATCTACTGAAAAAAGTAGCGCGCTACTTTACAACACCGGAGAGCATCTTATATTCTTACGTAATTTTTTTGAATTTCTTCAATTTATAGATATTTTTATTTTTTATGACGAAAATCTTATAAATAATGATATATATATGACTTTTTTTCATTTTTTTTTTGAATTTATAAATGTTTTTATTTTTTTATGTACATCTTTGAAGTTAAATAAATAAATTATAATTTAGAGCAGCTCAGTTTCAGAAAAAATATTTTAAAAAAATACACAATTGGATTCTAATTTATGATCTTTGACCCCGAAAGCAAAATTGAAACGACTCAAAGTGGATATCGAAAAAATACTTTAAATTTTTATATAGTGTGTTTGACAAATTTGTAAAATACAGCCTTGCATTTTAATAATATAATCAGAGATCGGGGAGGTATAATGATCATTGATTTTAAATACTTTTTGATATCTATATTGGTCAGAAAAAGTGCTTATATTTTGCAAGTATAATAAAGTTATTTGTATATAGATTTATGTAATTCTAATATTTAATTTTTAAATAAACAATATATTAGTAAATTATAAAAGTTAATTTTAAATTATATTTAAAATATATTTGATTTTGTTACTCATATTCATTTACCCATTTAATATAATTTTCCTATAAGATTCATTTCTACACAAATTCATTCGTACCCAATACTAACATGTTAAAATGACTGCTATTCATTGTAAAATGGATTCATTTAAAAATGTTAAACTAATATATCATTGAAAATCCACAGTGTTTAATATCGTCTGCTCTTATTTTACCACTGGCAACAGAGCTCTGCAAATTCAACCGGCCCGAAATATTTTAAAATTTTTAGGCCTGAGTAAGCTTGATCCCAAATTTTTATTTTTTCAAACCCTAGTCCGGCCCCGCCCCAAATTTTTAATTAAAAAAATATAAATTAAACATATTTATAGAGGTAAATGAAGTAAAAATGACTAATTGTTTGTCCTTGTCAGAGATAAATTCTAATTATCATTATATTTTGATAAAACAAGAAAAAACATTATTTCCTACTTTATTTTTTACGGTTTTTTAAAAATATTTTGCAGGAGCTGGTCGGTCTTGCGTTGTAATTTTCTCATTAAACCCGACCCGAATTTTAATTATAAAATTTTGCAGCCCTCTCCAGACCGAGCGGCGGCCGGATATACAAACTGAGACGGGTTTAAAAATGGTTTATATTAACTTCTCCCTAAAGTAAGAAAATATGAATCAAAATATAAGTATTGAAAGATTTTTTCCTTTTGATCATCAATGCAACTATAATAATTTCCTGAGTAATTAAAGTCATCCATGACCGGTTTAATCAATTCTTAAATTAGAATTTTTTAAAGTGGTAAGGTGCCTTTAGATTGAAATTATAAAATGGTCTCTAATTATTTTAATTACCAAAATTGTTTTGGAGTAAAAATACCGTTTTGGCAACCATGTGACTAGAATCCATTTGGTTTTATACTCAATCTAAATGCAGCTTCCCAGTTAAAAAATCTGATTGTGGAGTATTCTTAACTGGTTGACCTTCACTACGATTAAGCAATAATTATAAAGCTTTTCAGACTCTGACCCTTACTAATATTTTAGATCAAGATGTTTTTCGCTATGGCTCCTGTGGCATTCCTGGGCAATCTAAGATCCCCTATCAAAGCAATGGCAGGTATCAGTACAAATGTAGAATTTCTTTTAGACACTCTCGGTAGAAATGAATTCCTCCCCAGCAACGCTATTCTGCAGATGATGGCTGCCATAGTTTGCGGAGATAAAAGATCCCTAAATATTGTGTGCAGTAACTTACTATTTTTAATAGTAGGCTTTAACCCCGATAATTTGGATAAGGTATCGTAATTTTATTTTTAAAATCTGACGTAAACTTATTTGTTTTCTGTCGAAACATTTACATTCGAAAATATATTTCACAATTAATTTACATTTGGGTAAAGTGACAATAAGAGGTGTGCAATAGACGGTTTCTTACTCGTCTTATGGACTGGCATGGGTCAATAGGAACCTGAAAATTATATTTTTTGAGGTTCAAGTTTGTCCAAGGTATAATGGTAATTTTTTTTTTAGATTTAGACCCAATTTTTACATCCTATGGGGAGTAATTCTCAACTCAAATTCATAATATTTATTTCATTATCTATTTTAATGTTATGTAATAATAAATATTCAGTTATAACTTTGATATTAAATGATGTTCACATATTATTTTATTCAATATATTACAAAATGATTATGTTCCAACTCAAACTGGCGCGTAACAAATGGGGTGGAGAGGGAGGGAATTCAATTTATGAGGGGGGAGGGGTACTACCTAATAATACGCCTACGAATTCAAGGAAATTGTTGTTACAACAGCTAATTTATTTTCAACTTCTATTCGTCTTATACATGACCTTTCAGATTTCACAGATTAATTAAAAAAAGTTATTAAATTTTATTAAAATCTATTTATAATATATCTTTACTCTAACCAATATCTCTCAACCCTTTAATCAGCCCTAACTCATATCTCTCTGGTCCACTTCCTTACTTCGGATGCTTGTTTAATTTAATTTTAAATATATTTCATCCAATTAAAAAAAATTTCTCTAGTTGAACATTTCCTTGAATTTAGCTTACGAAAATGAACAGTAAATAATTATCACCTGGTTTGCTTCAAAACCTTTTGGTATTTTTTAAAATCATTTTATAAAATTATCAATGAGGCAATAAAAGGAAGAATAGGAAGAAAAATAAGCATTAATACTTTTTAGGCCACACGCCAGCCCTATAGTTTATTGATGATGCTACGGATGCCGGCCCTGCAGGACTCTAATGAGTGGCAGTTTAATAAAGTTTAAACATTGTGAGGGCTAAAATTTTTAAAACAACTGGTAGACGGGCAGGTAAATTAGAGATATTTACTGGCGAAATTTGCATATAGAAAGTTAATTTTTTTATTTCGTAAGCATATTTTATGTATTAAATTAAAATAAATAATGAGAAAAAAAAATCTGTCAATTTTAAACATTTGACTGGCAGGAAGGCTAAACAAAATTAAATATGGGAGATCGAATGAAAACCACTCATTGCAGACCTCTAGTTTAAATTATACTGTATAAATTTTTACATAAATTTGAACATGGATCTTGTTCATAAATATAATAATAATAATCCATCCATGATGAAGATGAATAAAGAAACGATTTGGAGTCACTTTATCACGCGACACTTTATCACGCGACACTTTATCATGCGACACTTTATCACGACGACACTTTATCACGACGACACTTTATCACGACGACACTTTATCACGACACTTTATCACGACGACACTTTATCACGACGACACTTTATCACGACGACACCTTATCACGACGACACTTTATCACTCAGTCATTTGATAACGCGACACTTTATCACGCGACATTTTATCATGATATACTTAAAACTTAATTTAATATAATTGAAAAGTTAAATTTTGATAATATCTCATTTTTTGACTTTCATCATAATATACTTAAAACTTAATTTTATATATTTGAAAAAATTAAATTTTGATAATATCTCATTTTTTGACTTTTCCGTCTAAATTCCAATATTTAAAAAATTTAAATTAATTTTTTTTATTGAGAAAAACTCATATTTTAATTTACATAAATATAATTTTTTTTAACTTAATTATCATCTTATAATGGGAAACAGGAGACAAGCAATAATTTTCCATTTATACTTTTTATTAATAAGTAACTATAAATCAATATATCACGAGTAAAAAATATAAATTATTTATAATATATTTAAGTTCACGAAATATGGGCAATAGCTTTTAAAAATATTAAAGAATCCGACAATCCGTAATTTGAAACACAAATCTGAATTCGTCTTTTTATATCTTCATATTTCTTTGATAAGTACGGTGTTGTTCCAATCACGACTTGAAGATATAGAGCTTTATGTTTCTGCATATCTTTTTGTATCCCATCTAAAAATTTCCATAGTGTTGGATGAGAACATTGGTATAAGGATTCAACACAATTTGTTGTTTGGGCGACACCTTCTAACGTGGAATTGTGTTTATTCCATAGTCTTATATTATATAAAGGCGCTGCAAAGTTATTTCGTTGCCCTATAAATATATAAATTTATAATAAAAAAAATATTTTTTTACTGGGATTTCTACGTCCTCGGATATAGGTCTTCTCAAAGTAGGAAATTAGTTCAGATGAGCCATTCAATTCACCAAATATTTTTGCCAAAGTATCAAATGAGTTTCCAACATCATCCTCTTGGACATATGCAAGAGCCGATAAACACCTACTATATAATCGAAAGTCGTCATTCGACTCATACATCTCTTTTAATCCCAAATCGTTTATTTTTCTATTAACGCTCTGTTTTAGATGAAAATAACATCCAAGGATATCTGCGAGTGGATACCCAGCTCTAAACGCATTTATCGGTGCCTGTTCGAAATCCACCAATATTTTCCTCGGATGCGCCCCTGGTAGTAATTGTTTCAGCTCCTATAATAAAATTTAAATTACATCTCTTAAAATATATAATATGATTACTTTTATCATCCTTGCATATGTATGCGCCGTTTTATTTGGTAATAAGCAATATATACCAACAGGATTCGCGCGGTGCAATTTGAAAGTGGATGGTATAAAGTTGGAAGAATATTTCAGGTACAATTTTAAAGGTACCATCACATATCCATATATCCGATCTTGATAATCCTTCGAGTAGTTCGACCGGGCTCAACATTATAAATCTTAAATTATCATCTGGCCCAGAATCGTATTTGAGAATATCCCTGTAACATTCCGGATATAAGAAAGTGAGATCCTTAGGGATAGGAGGCAATATAATGGTAGAGATCAATTTTTTATGCCTTTGTAAGGATCGATAAAGGGCAGACTTATTTGGCATAACCATCAAGGTATTATTATCATAATTTAACAATGTTGTTGCATGGACCAAAGAAGGACTAGAATATTCACTTAATTTGGATTTCATTTCTGATATTGCTTTTCGGGCATAAGAATTTGAAATGTTACCCTCATGAGTATGATCAAGGGGACCTTTTAAGATATCATTCAATTTTGTTGTAATAAAAGAATGGCATTTTAGAGATTTATATTTGGCGCATCTCCAGCATATTGATTCATTTTTATTTGTCCTAAATTTAGTAAATTCGTAATTTTGATATAAAAGGGTAGGTTTATTTTTCGATGTAAATCCTAATTCAAACATTTTAATTAATAAAAAAAATATTCTTTAATATATAATAATATAGAAAATTGAGGTATATATAGAAAAAAAAATATTATTATATTTATGGGTAAATACAAAACCTTAATTTGTAAAAATTATAAATCTTTGTGAAAAAACGATTAGCTTAAAAAATATCAATAGATAAACACATTAATTTAAGTGTGGTGTTTTATTGATTTATAGTTACTTATTAATAAAAAGTATAAATAGAAAATTAGTGCTTATGTCTCCTGTTTTATATAAGATGATAATTAAGTTAAAAAAATTATATTTATGTAAATTAAAATATGAGTTTTTCTCAATAAAAAAAATACAAAAAAAATTAATTTAAATTTTTTAAATATTGAAATTTAGACGGAAAAGTCAAAAAATGAGATATTAACAAAATTTAACTTTTCAATTATAATAAATTAAGTTTTAAGTATATCATGATCAAATGTCGCGTGATAAAGTGTCGCGTTATCAAATGACTGAGTGATAAAGTGTCGTCATGATAAAGTGTCGTCATGATAAAGTGTCGTCGTGATAAAGTGTCGTCGTGATAAAGTGTCGTCGTGATAAAGTGTCGCATGATAAAGTGTCGCATGATAAAGTGTGGTGTGATAAAATGTCGCTAGGCGAAAGAAACAATTAAAAATTTATAAAATCAAGTGAGTTTTATCCGTAACATATAAATTATAAGCGAATAATAGAAATTTGATTATAAAACAAATAAATTTAGCCATGAACGAGTAAACTTATAAATATAAAAGATGATGTTGATGCATATTATAATAAAAAAAATAAGGAACCCAACTATATAATTTTCGCCCTGAATAAGATAGGATACTCTTATAATGAAATTTTATATATTAGTTTTGTTTACCATAAATTAAGAAATATGAGGGGGGATATATAAAAAATTAAACGATGGGGAGTATATTTTTTATTTGCCTGAGCATGAACATCACTATAGACGTCAGCTCACTCTAGAGAAGTTTAAATAACTTGCTATAAATAGCTATTTACCGATAATTTAGACAGAAAAGTAGCGAGCTACCGCTATCGCTATTTGCCAAAAAAAGTAGCTCGCTATTAGCTACTATTTTTTATAAGTAGCTTTAGCTACTTTTTATAAAAAAATTTAGAAACAAATTTGTTTAATTTTTGCTTATAATGTTATTGTATAGTAAATATAAAATCAACATTTATAAATATTAAAATATAGTTAGTTTTTATTATAAAAACGTTTATGTAATAAAATATTTATGGTAATTTGTTGCATTTTATAAGTTTTTACCTAGTGTTATGTGTCCAAATATCTGCTGTGGTATATATATATGATATCTCTGATAACTCTACTATTAGAGCATCTTTCATCACTTTAAAGTTAAGTGCTATTTTATTCATTAGTGTCTGTCGACATTGTCGACATAAAATTGTTGTACGGGGATAGAGTTTTAATCTCATGGTAATGATGGATTATCAACCAGTATTGGCTGAACTGTATCAACTATAAAATCAACAATAATTTTATCAGCCAATTTTTGAGAAATATTGGCATTTGGATAATTAATTAATTTGGTTTGAATTGAATTAGTCTTTTTGGATGTAGAATCGCCTATACCAAAATTATTTAAATGTTTCTCCATTCCCTTATAGCTATTGGTATGAACAGTCTTATAAAATAAATACTATTAGAATGTAAAAATGACAATTTACCTTTTGGTGTTTTTTGAGGTTATAACTGGATTGATTTGAGGAAATATTTTTTTTACATTTTAAATAAATAAATTTAAAGCCAGTTTTGGTTTTTATATTTATTTTAAAAAAATTTTCAAATCTAGGGAGTGGGAAATTCAAAAAAAATAGCGATCTAAAAAATTAAATAATTACAAAAAAAGTAGCCGCTATTAGCTATAGCTACCAAAAAAGATAGCGCGCAGTAGCTCGCTACTTTAACCTCTGAATTTAGTTGATCTTTATTAATATAATTACACATAAAATGTCATATTCAGATCCCGCTTAATCCTTTTCTAACCAGCGTCTAAGCAATTTAACCTAATCCGGTTAGAAATAGGTCAATTAGCGCGTAAAGCCGCTTTAAGTGTAAGCATTACTTCTTTCACAGACATATCTAATTAAATTAATGCTTGGCTAGGAAAAATATGTCAATTGATATGTTATTATTAGATAAGTTATTTTTTTGTAAATCTCTTTTCCATTCAGGAAATAATTTTTATCAATCTTTTATCAAACATGCACTTCTTTTTATTTAAATGTGATGTCAAGTGAATTTTTTTTTTCAAAATTAGAAACTTGTGTGATAGAGGGGAATTGTCCTATAAATAAGTAAAATGGCATTATTTTTTGTGTAAAATCATAAAAGGTTTAATAAAAACTCAAAGAATATTCGTCGATTTATCGTAGGTAATATTTTTGTACTAATGAAAGAGAGAAAATAAAATGGCAAGTTAATAATAATCATATACTAGAACATCAAAGATATGGAGGGTTGGCCAGCGAGTTAATTAATGTCAAAGAAAATATTTATTTAAAATAAAATATCACTTCAAGGCTCTTTTTTTTTACTCTTCAGAATATTAAGAATATCAAATTCTTTAAATAAAAAACGGGAAAAAAAGGAAAAACCTTCATTTAGGGCAAAAAATAATAGAAATTATATCTCTGGTCAAAAAAGTTGCAAAAATTTGTAACTATTATTAAATTAATTGATATATTGACGTCTTGACTCAATCGTCAAGATATCCACAAACTTGTAAGGCTAAGGCAGCTAGATGAATAAAAAAATTAAATTGCAATCAGCCTTGTTTCTAGAATGATTTTAATTCAAATATAGTAAAGCGGAAAAGTTTTTAAATTATTTAAGTTCCTTTTTTTAAAAATAAAGATCAAAGTTATGGCTATTTATTTTCAAGTTTTAACTTCTTAAATAAATACACAATAAAGGAAAGATTATTAAAAAGTAACTAATTTTACTTTTTTAAAAAAAAATATATATTGGAATTGATTTTCAAGTTATAAGAGTACATATATATTCGTTAATGTTCTATCTGCTTTAGGCTTTGGTTCCAGTGCTGGCCTCGCATGTTCCATCTGGGACATCTTCGAAAAATTTCGTCCATTTTGCTCAACTCATCACTTCAAAGAAATTCCAGAAGTTCGACTTCGGGCTTTTAAAAAACTTGGCCATTTATAGATCAGTTTCATATTTGTTTTCTAATTTTTAAAATTTTATTCTTTCTCTTTCATTCTTTTCCTTTTTTTCCCCTCTATTTATTTATTTCTATTCATTTATTTTTCTTTTTCGAAATTTTTTTAAAATCATTTTTCCTAATCTAGGACGAGATTAAATTAATTTAATATAAAATTCTTTAAATATATGATAAAATTGGAGGGTATGTGGCTCGACGTTGACTGACATTCTTTCTTTCATTATATTTTATATTCGCATATAGAGTACTCCCCCAGATTATGACTTATCTAAATATGATGTACCAACGGTAATACTTTGGGGGGACCAAGACTTGATGGCGGGTCCGATCGATGTATCTTATTTGATTTCCAAACTGAAAACCGTTAAAGCCTCTTTTAGATACGAAAAGTACAACCATATCGATTTCTTGTGGGGTCTAGACGCTCCACAATTATACTCTAAAATTATGCTTTACATGAAACCTAAGGCAAATTTTTGAGTCCATTCTGTATTTTTAATAGACTTTTATTACAACTGCAGGTAATTATTCCTTTTTTTAGTTTATAAAAAAAGTAATTCGCCATTTCATGACTATATTTTATTGCAAAATGATATTTTGGACTATTTTAAATTTATTATTTATCATAAAATTACAAGCTACATCCTTCATATCCTCTCTTATTTTATTACATATGATTTATAATACTTCGCTTTCGATTACATATTGATATTTCAGTAATCCATATCTTTTTAATTCCATTTAAATTCTTATATTTTTTTTACCAGCAAATAAAAGTGTTGCGAAATCATATTTTACTATCGGAAATTGTTGTTTCCATTATTGTATAATTTATTAAACTTAATGTATGCTGTAAAGAATTTGCTTATTTAAAAAAAAAAAAATTTATTTCTTCTTTTAATAATTATTTTATAATAATATAACAATAAATTAGTTTTTTTAAAAAAATTCGTTTAAACAAATAAGACACTGGATAATTTTCAATTCTGACAAAAATCTCATTTTTATAAATCTTTTATATAATTGTTTAATTCCTGATTCAATAAATTTTATACATTTAACTAACTCCGAGCATTGCACGCAATAACAAAAAAAAAGTAAAGTGATCAAACTATCATGCTATCCTACTCGTTTTAGACTTAACTAAAGAACATACACTAAAAAAAATTTATCTTTAAAATTATTACAATGATAGAAAAAATATTTTACAGAATAATTAAGATATTAACCACTTCAAAATATAGCCTAAAATATTTTATCAATAAATTTAAGTTTTTATTGGTATGTTAGCTGTAAAATTTATATTGTGCAAAATGGGTATCCCGTCTTTGCAGAGAATCTTTTATAGAGAATGCAAATATAGAGAAACTTTTATAGAGAAAACAAGTGTAGAGAATGTCGTTTATAATGAATATCGTTTATAGAAAAATGATTTTATAGAGAATTTATTTTATAGAGAAACTTTTAAAGAGAAAACAATTATAGAGAATGTCGTTTATAGAGAATCTCATTTATAGAGAATCTCATTTATAGAGAATGATTTTGTAGAGAATCTCGTTTATAGAGAATGATTTTATAGAGAATTTATTTTATAGAGAAACTTTTAAAGAGAAAACAATTATAGAGAATGTCGTTTATAGAGAATCTCATTTATAGAGAATGATTTTGTAGAGAATCTCGTTTATAGAGAATGATTTTATAGAGAATTTATTTTATAGAGAAACTTTTAAAGAAAAAACAATTATAGAGAATGTCGTTTATAGAGAATCTCATATATAGAGAATGATTTTGTAGAGAATCTCGTTTATAGAGAATGATTTTATAGAGAATTTATTTTATAGAGAAACTTTTAAAGAAAAAACAATTATAGAGAATGTCGTTTATAGAGAATGATTTTGTAGAGAATCTCGTTTATAGAGAATGATTTTATAGAGAATTTATTTTATAGAGTAACTTTTAAAGAAAAAACAATTATAGAGAATGTCGTTTATAGAGAATCTCATTTATAGAGAATGATTTTGTAGAGACTCTCATTTATAGAGAATGATTTTATAGAGAATTTATTTTATACTTTTAAAGAGAAAACAATTATAAAGAATGTCGTTTATAGAGAATCTCATTTAGAGAGAATGATTTTATATAGAATGTCGTTTCTAGAGAATAATTTTATAGAGAATATTTTACAGAGAATTGTTTTAGAGAGAATTATTTTGTAGAGAAGGATTTTATAGAGAATAAATATTGAAGAATTTTATAGAGAATGATTTTATAGAAAATGAATTTATTATTTTAGAAATAAATTTTCTCAAAAAAAAACAAGCCAGATGCCGTCATATAAATTATCGGAACCCTTGAATAAAAAAAGGGAAAAAATAATCTTAAAAAAATTCGCGTTCCTGATTTGTATTGCTTATGAATAATTATGATAATATTTTTGAGTTTCCTGTGGTTATTTTTTTTAAAATACGCTGAACAATTAGAAGTAGTAATACTAAAATTATGAAAATGTTTCCTTCTTTATCAGTTTCTATTAGTGCTTTGCTTTAACTAGTAGAGTAGCCATTTAAAAAAAATTATTAGCAACAAAGCCAGCCTTACGCCAATTGTTTTAGAAAATTTTGTCAATATTTAGTTGCTTTGTGCATTATAATCTGCTTGGCCCAGCCCCGATTTAAAAAAAATATATTATCTATTTTTAATTTGCTTAGATAATAATGGTGATTTAAAATATTTGGTTTTAAAATATATGGCCCAGCTCGAGTTTTTTAAAAAAAGCTTTTTTTGACCCGGCTTGTGTATTTAAAAAAATTAAAATACGGCCCGGGTTTAAGGTCGGGCCTGTAGGTCTCTGATTTATAGTGCGCTTTTATAATTTCCCTAATAAATCTGATTTTACCAATTCCGAAGAGAATCTACCCTGGGAATTTCATACGATTGCGCCAAAATTTTTTTGTATTTAATAATTTTATTTTGTTGTATTTTTTCATTTTAAATCATAAATTGAGCGCGTTTTATTAAATTTTAAATCTGATTTTGCCGAAAATGCATTAGAATATGTGTAGAATACCCACCCTATAAATTTCAGAAGATCTTATATTGAACCTCTGAAGAAATTTTAATTTACATTAATCTGAAATTTATAAGTAGTGTTGTCTAAAAATCAGCTAAACATAATTTGGCTTAACCGAAAAATCGCCTAAAACTAATTATACAAAATGTAGGGACTGGGAGCTAGGCTAATCGCCCGTCAGCGTTACGCAACACTAAGCCTAGCCTTTATTAAAATTATTTTATATATTTATTATGTAACTATATATGACGGTAACCGAGCTCCTTAGCCGATGCCTAATTTTTGAATAATAAGTTTTCGCCTATTTTTATGCTAAGCCTAATTATGCTTAGCAGATTTTTTAACCTAAAAACTTGGCTAACCGTTTTGGAATTGCCTAAAATTAACCGATTGCGCAACATTAAGGGTGGGTATTCTACACTTCAGGTGCATTTCTGGCAAAATCAGATTTTTAAATTTAAAAAACGTACTCAATTAATGATTTTAAATGCAAATAACAACAAAAAATAATACCCATCAAACTATCGCCTTACCAAAATTAAGTTTAGTTAAAAGATAACTAGAGTACTGTCTAATATTCACAGGGTAGACAGGGAAGATTAGGGGCTGGTTTGATCAATTTCTCGAAATAATCATAGGTCCGAAAATAATTGTATCTGAATTTACAAAATACAAAATGATAGTTCAAACCCTTACCTAAAATTTATACATTAACAAAATTTAAAATAATACACTTTTAAATTGATTTTAGTAAAATGAAAATTTCTTATTATAAGCCTAAATTCCTTAGCAGTGTAGAGAAAGATGAATTAAAAAGTTTAAAACGTTTTTTTATAGGTTTTTTGCACTTGTTAAACATTCCGAAGATCAGACTTTTAATATTTATAAGAAATTTTTTATTTACATATAGGGATTATATTTATTGATACCAATTTTTTTAAATATGGTTGGTTCACAGACAAACTTGTATTTCATCATATGATTATAATAAGAAGCTTTGTATCATGATATACACTGATTTCCATAGCATTTTAATGTCTTTTTTAGAAAATATCGAAGCTTGATATTTGCAGCAGATTGCACAATATTTTACTAACTCTTTTACACTTAGAAGTTATTTCAAATACCTAATTATCAAAAGATTTTTCATCATATATTATAATACTACCCCCTTCTTCCCCCACTCCCCTCATTTTCTATACCACATAAAAATTAGAACAACAGAATTCCAAATACAAACTACCCATTTTAATTTAATGCCAATCTTGAGTTATAACCCCTTCCCCTGTGGTAAAAGGTTCTGTTTAACATTGTTTGAATGATTAAGCGTCTTTTTATTATTGGTAGTCGGTCTATAGATCTGGTTATAAGCAAGTATAATTATCATTTATATAATTCTTCGTATTACTGGGGCTAATTATTTATTCAAACTTTTTTGGAAGGGGGGGGGGTGTTTCTTAATAAAAAAAATTTCATGATTAAAGCAATATTTTTATTTTCCAGCATAACATATGGATTTTCATTATCTACGCTTCCTGCGACAGATATCTTACTTTTCTTATATATTTTTTATAGAACCTTGCTTTCTACTGTTAAAAGTGGAATCATAAATGATAAGTTCGCTTCAGCTTGTTTAATTAAATTAATATCCGTCAATGCTTGCTTTTAAAACTTTTTATAAATCTTTCTAAACCTCTTTTAGTCTTGAAGAATACACATTTAAAAAAATATGAAGGCATAGATGATGCAAAAAAGAGATATTTTCCACCTTTCGATTTTTTAGGGTTGTATCTACTCCTTGAAGTACAACTCACAAAGTAAATATTTTATTCCATTAAATTTTCTCATCTTCAGCGATGATAGTAACGTCCAATCACTATTATCGCCACTCTAATAAAATTTATGACATTCATCAGATTAATAAAATATAGCAACTGAACTGAAATGGAATATACTATAATTTGTGTTAAAAATAGCTAAGTTATTTTTAATAATATATGAGGCATGTTCAATTCATTCAATTTTAGCTCTATATATTTCTATATCCATTTTTATACAATTTTGTCTTTGATCACATAATTAGAAAAAAGACTCGTCAGGAAGCAAGAACTTAGCAAGAATCAATTAAGGAAATCAATAATCTATTTTTTCCCCAATTCCTGAATTACAATAGTGGCAATTTCATCATCAGAGATTACACGAATTAAGTACTGAGATGGATAGCAATTCAATTCGACAATCTACCTATGATGCCGAATATTGTTTCATGTCTTGTTGTGATAAGCTTTGCCCTTGTCTTTTTGATTAAACAATAAGAGAACTTTATACAAATTTATTATCAAAAAATGCTTATCAAGTCCATACTAAACCCCTCACTAATTAAAGCATGCTTTGTCAAAGATTAATATAAATCCGAGGTCTAATTATCTGTTTGGCTCAATGTTTTAAATAAAAAAATTTTTCTTAGTGCCTTGCAAATTTTATTTATTTCGGCCAAAGCTCCATCCAAAATCTTTATTTTTAGGAGCCTAGCCATAATTTAAAATTTTAGGCCTGAGCCTGTCCTGTCCCAAATTTAATTGAAAAATATAACTAAACGCATATTTAAACAATCAATTAATATAAAAATTTAATTCCTATACCCTAATCTTTAGAGAAATCTATTTTATTGCTTAGAATCTTTTTTATATTTTTTGAGTTAAAAAAATCAAAAGCCTTAACCCTATTTTTAAAAAAAATAGACCCAAGCCCGACTTTAACTTAATTTCCAGGTTCAACTAAGTCTGTGGTCGATAAATATAAAATTGTAGTTTTCATCAAACTCCATTCCCGATATCGCAATTGATGTAATTCATTTAAGATAATGCATTCGCGACATGAATTCGCGACATTGAATTCGCCATAATACATTTGCGATAATGCATTTGCTATAATATTTTCGCTGTATTGTACTCGGTATAATGCATTCGCGGTAATGCGTTCGCTATAATATACTCGCGATAATGCATTCGCTATAATATCTTATATAGAAACCTTCAATTGACGGTTTTGATTTTTTAGGTAAGACAAAATTATGGTGCTTCTATTAAATCAAAAATATTGGTTGTGGAACCCCAAATAGAGATCGGCACTTTTCGACACTCAATATATTAAAGCCATCGCATACATCTAAATGTGTATTATTAGTTAATGAATTCTTAGTTATCTATATTAAAAAGATTTATGAATAAAATTTGTATAATAAAATAGAAAGAAAATTATATTTAGAAACGTGTTCTTAAAACCCAGAGCCCAAACAACTGGTTAAA
The DNA here is from genome assembly GCF_954871325.1 of Gordionus sp. m RMFG-2023. Lineage (NCBI taxonomy): Eukaryota > Metazoa > Nematomorpha > Gordioida > Chordodea > Parachordodidae > Gordionus > Gordionus sp. m RMFG-2023. The sequence goes on from NC_088775.1 coordinate 69,378,255, forward strand.
ACCGTTTCTTAATTAAAATTAGAATCAAGATTCTCGTCCGTCATATTATATCCATATGGGTAAAGTTAAGAACCCTTCTATAGGCTAATTTAGGTAGCTGGCATATAAATGCAATTAAAAATTTTAAAAATGGTTGGTTCAGTTTAGATTCTCTTTAATAACAGTTAATACATATTTAACAAATCGTTTCAGGTTTTGTTTAGCTGAGTTAATAATCAAGCTAAACCTTGATATGAACTAAAAAATTTTTAAAAAAATCATTGTTGAAACAAATAATCGAAAAAATACAACAAATAAACTGAATTGTTTTATTAAAATGTTAATTTTGATATATTTTTCAAATCCCGCATAAATATTTTGAACTCTATAATTGTCCCATATATAATATTCTCTATAAAATCAAGATCTAGAAAATAATTTTCTATAAAATAATTCTCTACAATGTAATTCTCTACAAAATAATTCTCTACAATGTAATTCTCTAAAAAATAATTCTCTATAAAAGTAATTCTCTTTAAAATCATTCTCTATAAACAACATTCTCTATAAAATCATTCTCTTTGAAGTCATTCTCTATTAAGGACCTTCTCTATAAAATAATTCTCTTTGAAATCATTCTATATAATCGATATTCTCTATAAAACCATTCTCTATAAACGGCATTCTCTATAAAATCATTCTCTATAAATTAATTCTCTATAAAAATTATTCTTTATATAAAACATTCTCTATAAAACATTCTCTATAAACTACATTCTCTATAAAACAATTCTCTATAAATGCATTCTCTATAATTGTTTTTTTCTATAAATGTTTCTCTATAAAATACATTCTCTATAATGGTTTCTCTATAAAGACGTGGAACCTGCAAAATGCAGGGTTTTAAAATGTTATAATTTTAAAACGTTTTACAAGCATGTCAACATCAAGTTTAAAATTTCTGTTTTCCTTGAAAAGCATTTAAGAGGGTTTAGTTTATCTTTCTTTCCACATTTAAATTTTTTTAACCAAGTCCACCCGACCTAATAGAAGGATAAAATAATCCCATCCTAAAGGTGATTAGTATATATAAATCCTAGTTTTCCTTGCTTATATAGATATAAAACATTCCGATTTATTCAGGTATATTATAGTAATTATCAGAGACCTGCAGGCCCGGCCCTAAACCCGGCCCCGGGCCGTATTTTAAATTTTTTAAATATACCCGGGCCGGGCCTAAAAAATTTTTTTTTAAACATATCCGGGCCGGGCCTAAAAAATTTTTTTTTAAATATATCCGGGCCGGGCCTAAGATTGTTAAACCAGGGCCGGGCCGGGCCGGACCTTAATATTTTTTATAAAAATTTTTACATTATGTACGAGTTAATTGTTATAAAATTATATTATATTATAGTTATGATTAATATAATATTGGGTGATGGTTAACACTACCTAACACCCACAGATCGATCTAATTATTAATTTCCTGCAAATTTATTCAAAGTATTAATATATTTTTTTATAATTCATATCTAAATTTTTACAACATATTTTACCAAAACAATCAAATAAAATATCTTAAATAAGCCCCAATATTTAAGTATTATTAATATATTTTTTTATAATTCATATCTAAATTTTTAGAATATACTTTACCAAAACAATCAAATAAAGGAATATCACTTCTTGAAGTTTGTAATACCTTTCAAAGCGAAAAAGGAGAAATAAAATTGATTTTACTTAATATAAAGCATTTTTTAATTGAAAAATTTGTTTTACACAATTATCATTTTATTTCTCTTTTTCTCTGTCCCAAATTCAAGCAATTACGTATGTTGTCAGGGACAGATCGCAAGATGACGGAAAACTATATAAAAGATTATATTAAATTACAAGAGGCTCAATGAAATACCAAAGACCTGTCAAATTACGACTGTTGTTAAACAAACTGAATCGTTTTATGACAAATGGGGCGATGGTAATTCTGGTAATATGTCAATACTCGATGATGAATATTATAATTAAATAAATAAAAAAATAGATGAAACATTGGATAATTTGTTAGAGTGGTGGGCGGCTCATCAAAGCGAATTTCCAATTTTAGCAAAATTGGCAATTTCTGCTTCAAGTGCAAGCTGTGAGCGGAATTTTTCCACTACTGGGAGAAATCTTGAAGAAAGAAGAAGTAATCTTCAACCTGAAAAGGTAGATATGCATCTCTTTCTTCATGATAATTTGTGAATTTTTAATATCTTTCTTGAGTATAGGGTTTCGTCAATCATGCTGATTTTTTACTTTGCAAACTGTCAAATATTTATTGCATTTATTATATTTACCTTGAGTCATGAAAGTTTTTAATCCAACATTTTTCATTATTTTTTTTTACAATATTATATAATACAATTAGCTTCTTTTGTTAAAAATTTATATTATAAAATAAATTATATTAATATTGTCCAATTAGATTATATTTTCAAAATACTATTTATTATACATGCATTTTTTTAAATAGAGATTTATTTTTATTTTATAAATTAAATACAATATATTATATTCTCAAAATATTTTCCATTTTTATAAATTAAATATTAGTTTTATTTTTTTTAAATGCAATATAAAATATAGTATATGCTCAAAATATCCATTTTTATAAATAACAGTTTAATAATTTTTATAAATTCAATATAATATTCTCAAAATATTAGCTTTTTACATGTATTTTTTAAATAATAAGCGATAATACTCGCTGAAAAATATGGTAAAATACCTCATAGGTGAATTTTTGTATATACCAGGTCGAATATAATTTTAAAAATTCCGAGCCGGGCCTGAAATTTTTAAATCCGGGCCGGGCCGTGCAAATGGTACCTCTGCAGGTCTCTGGTAATTATATTATATATGTGTGTAAATGCAATAAAAAATAAAACTTTCAGTGTTGAGCATGTGCACTGGCTTTATAATTATGTTGGATTAAAAAAATACCTTTTATTTTAGATACTTAAAAGGTTTTGCATAGTGTTTGCAACAATCCGGTCCCGTCCGGTCCCTTTTTCTAGAATAAGACCGAACCGATGGACCGTTCAAATGAGACCGGATCGTGGGACCATTGGTCCGATCCAGTCCGGTCGGTGCGGTCCTATCTAATTTTTTTTATTAAGCTACAAAAGTTTATTTAGCATTAAATTTATTTCAATATTTTTAATTATATCAAAATCATTTTTATTATATTATACAATACATGCCTTATATAAAGAATATTAAAATACAAATTTATTTCTGTTGAAAGTGAGTCTTTTGGGACCTAAAAATAAAAATAGAAAACAAATATATATATAAAAAAAGAAATTAATAATAATTAGGAATCACGAAATCATGAAATCAATTTAATTCTTTATTCAAAATTATAACATTATCAAATTAACAAAATTAGAAAAGTAAAAATAATAAAAAAGATTAATAAAAATAAAATACAAAAAAGTTAATAATTATAAAAGATGCTCGCGAATGGTAAAAATTGGAGTTTTTATACTCTTTTCCATCTTCTTTATAACTAATATTCATAACTTAAATTATTTTCAGTTCTCACTATTTAAATATAATATTTTTATCACGGGTTATAATAATAAATCCAAAAGAACTCTTTATGCAAATTAAATATAAAGTACAAATTTAACGAATCCAAAATTTATTTACATATTACAACAATTTCAATTTGATTTACATAATTAATTAGTTATACATATGTCGTATTGGGATATGGAATCTCCTGGGATTCGGAATCCCAAATTGGGGATTCGAGATCTTGAATCCCCACGTTTTTTTTGGAATATTTTTATTATATTTTTTATTAAATATTTTAGCTTTATATAAAAATTTTAATATTTGGAGAATTTCTTAAGAATTTGATAAAATCTTTCTTTTCTTTCTTTCTTATTACTTTAAGTGATCTTTCTTTCATTACTTTCCTAAAATTTTTTATTTTAATATTTGGAGAATTTCTTATGAATTTAATAATCATCTGTATACATTTTAATACAATATTTCAATTTAATGAATAAAATTGACTCGTTTATTACTATATTTCGATATTTTTATTTTGTATAAATTTCAATAATATATTTCAATTTATTTCGAATTAACCCTTCCCAACAAAGGTTAAAAAAATCACTTAAACTTTAAAGATGGGGTCTATTTTACACCTAATAAATACAAAATTTAAGATTTTATGCTAATTTTCCTAAAATTGCTTAGATTTTAAGACTATATTTCAATTTAATGAATAAAATTGACTCATTTAATACTATATTTCGATATAATAAAAATATGCTTCTTTATTTTAAAAAATTATCACCAAATAATACTATATTAATTTAAAATAACATAAAAAAAAACATTAAAAAAAAACATAAAAAAAATAACATAAAAAAATAACAAAAAAAATAATATACCCAATGACATTAATAATATAGACTGCCGATTAATGTATTTGAAGTGGCAAAAATTGAATTGAGTAGCGGCCATATTGTGTTTGGATCTTTTATGTAAGAAACATGATAATTTCATAAATTTCAGGTTTATTTTTATTATATATTATATATAAAATCTTATTTTTTTACTAGATGAATAAAAAATATTTTATAAACATTAGCAGTTTATTACTTAATGAATATCTTTAATATTTTATATAGACTAATCAATATAAAATAAAATCTGCATAGTAATAAGAATATAGTTTAAAATTTTGTCATTTCTAGAGAAGTAAGGATCTTATTGTTTTCTTTAATACCTCATGAATATCTTTAAGATTTTTCAAATATATATCTTATCAAGTTAGAATGAATATTTTTTATAAGAATTAATTTAATATTTTATATTTATAAATTCAATAACAAAAATCAAAGTGAGGAAAGATATATTATGATTTAAAATTTATTATAAAATTTAATATATTTTTTATATTTTAAGAAAATGATAAGATATTGTAGTGCATATGGCTGTAACCAAAAATATTGTTCAGGAAGCTAAATTTCCTTTCATAAGTATGATATCTCAAATTAAATATTCAGAATTAAATCTAAAGATGCAGCTTATATTAATAACGTATTTTTTCTTGTAAAAATTATTATGCCAGATTTGCTATGAAAATATTTAACATGTGATTTGGAATTTTAGAAATTACTCCAAAAACAGAATATATATGATTTTATTAATAAATATTTTGAATTATATAAAAAACAAATTTGATATAATTTCTTTTGTATTATTTTTTTTAGCAAATAAAAAGAGGTTATAATTTATAAGGCTTTTTATATATTTATTTAAATTTAATTCACTAAAGTACAAAAATCAATAATGAATATGTATATTGTGAAAAATAAAATAATCTTATAAATTTTTACAATAATAAATACAAATAATATATATATGTTATATTTACTTCTAATAAAATAAATGTATTATTATAACTAAAAGTATATGGTATAAAGTGTAGTTTTTTTCTTACAAATAATCACCATAATTTTTCCTTGACCTATAAATATTTAAGTTAAATAACATATTTTTATAATACTTGATTTATGCCCTTGAAAAAGTACAGATCTGTTAAATTTTTGCCTAAAATCTAATTTTTGATTACATTAGGCAATAATCCAAACAGTATAACCATAAATGCTCTAAAAATGTTTTTTATTCATCTAGTAAAAAAAATAAGATTATAAATATAATATATAATAAAAATAAACCTAAAATTTATGAAATTATCATATGTTTTTTACGTATAAGCTCCAAACACAAAATGGCTGCTACTCAATTCAATTTTTGCCACTCTAAATTTGATTTTAGCATTACGATCGGCAGTCTATAGTATTAATGTCATTGAATATACCCGACTTAAGCAATAACCCATATTTTAATTTTTCTTTCTTTCTTATTACTTTCCTAAAATTTTTGAAAAAAAATATTCAAAAAAACAACAAAAAAAAATTGAAAAAACGAAAAAAAACAACACCAATTTTTTTTAAAATCTAGCTATTTTTTTTATATAATATAAATAAACTTAAACTCTATTCATTTTTTTTCATCGTTTTTAAAAATTATTAAATTATATTTTTTTAAATATTCCGGATCTCCCTAATGGGCTAAGCAAATCTAATTAAAAATAAACTTAGTACTCTATTCATAAACTAAATAATATAATTTTCAAAAAGGATATAATTAAAAGGCTAAATAAGGGATTCAAATTAAAGCAAGATTGACATTTTTGTTTTTGTAAGTTTATATAAAATCAATCACTTGATAAACCCTGATATTTTTTAAAATTCTATATTTTGAAAAATTTGCTAAGTCTATTTTTATAACACTTATTTTTTATGGATATACAATCTAAGTTTTATATGATCAGATTAGCTTCTGCTTACAGTTATTCCACACATAGCCCTTACAAAAACAAATTTCCAAACTTTTTAAATCGTCTAAAATTAATTAAAAACAGATAGGATGTACACCATAAACTAGGTTTTGAAGATGATTTTTGAATACTTTTTATCAGGGTTGGCAATTCGGTCAATTGACCGGAGGAGTATTCCAAAGTATTTTAAGTGATAAAATTTTCAAAAGTATAAACGGCATGTTTAATAGTTATTTATGTGGAAAGCAGTAATTTCTATAAGAAACAATCAATTCCCACCTAAAGTTAGTGGAATAAACTTTGCCCACCATGCCCATTAAGACTAATAATTACTAGTTATACTTTTTCTTTAGAAAGAAATATGTCGATTTGGGATATTCTTAGGAAAACAGAAATCGATTGAAGATTTCGACATCGGGAAAGATGGAGAGGATTTAATACCTTTGTCTAGATATTTTTTTGGAAAAATGTTTACCCCCACCCTCTCATGATTCAAACCACCAGAAGACATAGATTATAGTTAAAATTGAAGGAAAATGAAAGAAAAATGTTAACAACTCTACGTTGATTATTTTCGCTTTAAAATGTTAACTCTAAAGTTTGACTAAAAAATGGTCGTTTAAATCTGTACTTTCTCACTCTTAAACATTTTTAAAAGATTAATTATAAAATTGAAAAGATATAATAGAAAAGGAAAGAATTTTAAAATCCCCCCCCCCTTTTTTTATAAAAAAAAATACATATTCATAGTTAGCTAAAAATTATCGCCTAGCGACATTTTATCACACGAAACTTTATCATGACGACACTTTATCACGATGACACTTTATCACTCAGTCATTTGATAACGCGACACTTTATCACGCGACATTTTATCATGATATACTTAAAACTTAATTTATTATAATTGAAAAGTTAAATTTTGATAATATCTCATTTTTTGACTTTCATCATGATATACTTAAAACTTAATTTTATATATTTGTAAAGTTAAATTTTGATAATATCTCATTTTTTGACTTTCATCATGATATACTTAAAACTTAATTTTATATATTTGAAAAGTTAAATTTTGATAATATCTTATTTTTTGACTTTTCCGTCTAAATTCCAATATTTAAAAAATTTAAATTAATTTTTTATGTTAACGCGACACTTTATCATGATATACTAAAAACTTAATTTAATATATTTGAAAAAATAAAATTTTGATAATATCTCATTTTTTGACTTTTCCGTCTAAATTTCAATATTTAAAAAATTTAAATTATTTTTTTTTGTATTTTTTTTATTGAGAAAAGCTCATATTTTAATTTACATAAATATAATTTTTTTAAACTTAATTATCATCTTATATAGGGAAACAGGAGACATAAGCAATAATTTTCTATTTATACTTTTTATTAATAAGTAACTATAAATCAATAAAACACCACACTTAAATTAATGCTTTTATCTATTGATATTTTTTAAGCTAGTCGTTTTTTCACAAAGATTTATAATTTTTACAAATTAAGGTTTTGTATTTACACATAAATATAATAATATTTTTTTTTCTATATATACCTCAATTTTCTATATTATTATATATTAAAGAATATTTTTTTTATTAATTATAATGTTTGAATTAGGATTTACATCGAAAAATAAACCTACCCTTTTATATCAAAATTACGAATATACTAAATTTAGGACAAATAAAAATGAAACAATATGCTGGAGATGCGCCAAATATAAATCTCTAAAATGCCATTCTTTTATTACAACAAAATTGAATGATATCTTAAAAGGTCCCCTTGATCATACTCATGAGGGTAACATTTCAAATTCTTATGCCCGAAAAGCAATATCAGAAATGAAATCCAAATTAAGTGAATATTCTAGTCCTTCTTTGGTCCATGCAACAACATTGTTAAATTATGATAATAATACCTTGATGGTTATGCCAAATAAGTCTGCCCTTTATCGATCCTTACAAAGGCATAAAAAATCGATCTCTACCATTATATTGCCTCCTATCCCTAAGGATCTCACTTTCTTATATCCGGAATGTTACAGGGATATTCTCAAATACGATTCTGGGCCAGATGGTAATTTAAGATTTATAATGTTGAGCCCGGTCGAACTACTCGAAGGATTATCAAGATCGGATATATGGATATGTGATGGTACCTTTAAAATTGTACCTGAAATATTCTTCCAACTTTATACCATCCACTTTCAAATTGCACCGCGCGAATCCTGTTGGTATATATTGCTTATTACCAAATAAAACGGCGCATACATATGCAAGGATGATAAAAGTAATCATATTATATATTTTAAGAGATGTAATTTAAATTTTATTATAGGAGCTGAAACAATTACTACCAGGGGCGCATCCGAGGAAAATATTGGTGGATTTCGAACAGGCACCGATAAATGCGTTTAGAGCTGGGTATCCACTCGCAGATATCCTTGGATGTTATTTTCATCTAAAACAGAGCGTTAATAGAAAAATAAACGATTTGGGATTAAAAGAGATGTATGAGTCGAATGACGACTTTCGATTATATAGTAGGTGTTTATCGGCTCTTGCATATGTCCCAGAGGATGATGTTGGAAACTCATTTGATACTTTGGCAGAAATATTTGGTGAATTGAATGGCTCATCTGAGCTAATTTCCTACTTTGAGAAGACCTATATCCGAGGACGTAGAAATCCCAGTAAAAATATATTTTTTTTATTATAAATTTATATTTTTATAGGGCAACGAAATAACTTTGCAGCGCCTTTATATAATGTAAGACTATGGAATAAACACAATTCCACGTTAGAAGGTGTCGCCCGAACACAACACCGTACTTATCAAAGAAATATGAAGATATAAAAAGACGAATTCAGATTTGTGTTTCAAATTACGGATTGTCGGATTCTTTAATATTTTTAAAAGCTATTGCCCATATTTCGTGCAATTAAATATATTATAAATAATTTATATTTTTTACTCGTGATATATTGATTTATAGTTACTTATTAATAAAAAGTATAAATAGAAAATTATTGTTTGTCTCCTGTTTCCCTATATAAGATGATAATTAAGTTAAAAAAAATTATATTTATGTAAATTAAAATATGAGTTTTTCTCAATAAAAAAAATTAATTTAAATTTTTTAAATATTGAAATTTAGACGGAAAAGTCAAAAAATGAGATATTATCAAAATTTTATTTTTCAAATATATTAAATTAAGTTTTAAGTATATCATAATAAAGTGTCGCATTAACATAAAAAATTAATTTAAATTTTTTAAATATTGGAATTTAGACGGAAAAGTCAAAAAATGAGATATTATCAAAATTTAATTTTTTCAAATATATTAAATTAAGTTTTAAGTATATCATGATAAAGTGTGGCGTTAACAAAATAAAATTAATTTAAATTTTTTAAATATTGAAATTTAGAAGGAAAAGTCAAAAAATGAGATATTATCAAAATTTTATTTTTTCAAATATATTAAATTAAGTTTTAAGTATATCATGCATGATAAAGTGTCGCGTTAACATAAAAAATTAATTAAAATTTTTTAAATATTGGAATTTAGACGGAAAAGTCAAAAAATGAGATATTATCAAAATTTAATTTTTTCAAATATATAAAATTAAGTTTTAAGTATATCATGATGAAAGTCAAAAAATGAGATATTATTAAAATTTAACTTTTCAATTATATTAAATTAAGTTTTAAGTATATCATGATAAAATGTCGTGTGATAAAGTGTCGCATTATCAAATGACTGAGTGATAAAGTGTCGTCGTGATAAAGTGTCGTCGTGATAAAGTGTCGTCGTGATAAAGTGTCGTCGTGATAAAGTATCGTCATGATAAAGTGTCGTCGTGATAAAGTGTCGTCGTGATAAAGTGTCGTCGTGATAAAGTGTCGTCGTGATAAAGTGTCGTCGTGATAAAGTGTCGTCGTGATAAAGTGTCGCGTGATAAAGTGTCGCGTGATAAAGTGACTCCAAATCAAAATTATATATTTTATGTCTTTTTTTTTTATTTATTATTTTCATGAAATTGTATAAATATAAATTTTGGCCTTAACAAGTTAATACTAAAGAAAAATTTCCAAAATTTTTAAAAATTTGATTGATTTATAATTAAATAACTTTTATTTTATATATTTCAGATATTTTATTCTTTTATTTTTTACATTTTCAAATTTATTTTCATTTTTCTAAAAATAAAATAATTATATATAATTTTAGTTTAAAATTTTTTTTAATGCCTAAAATTTTTTTTACCTAAAACTGATAATGATTATAATATTTTTAAAACGATATTAAAAACTCCAAAATATAAATCTATTCTAAATATACCGGCAAAATTAAAATTTAAAGTTTTTTCTTATTTTTATTTAGAAAATGAGTCTTTATTTTGTAAAAAAATAAAAAAACCCATTATTATCATATCCAATATTCAAATATTAAAGGTCCACCATAATGACAATAATCATCCCGGTGTCAACACAACAATTAAAAATATAGAATCCGTATTTGCTTCAATTCCTCAAAAATTCTTTATAAAATATATCCAAAATTGTCCAATCTGCTCTATAAAAAAAATCTTCCAAAGGCGCCAGTTGGAAAACCTTTAGTAAGCCATTCCGTCTGGGGGCGGGTGGAAATAGATTTAATTGATATGTCATCTACACCAGATGGTATCTATAAATATATATTCCACCTTAAAGATCATTTGAGCAAGTTTACACGCGCTAGTGCTCTGCCGTCAAAAAAAGCGGAAGGAATTGTTAATATTTTAAGAAACTTATTTTATCAATTTGGGCCTCCAAAAATTTTGCAGAGTGACAATGATAGAGAATTTAAGAGTAATTTATTATTTATAAATATCTAATTAATTATTATTCTTAGATAACTTATTTGCAGAGATGATAAATACGGAGTTTCCATCCATAATGATTATTCATTCCAGGCCTAGGCACCCTGAGACAAACAGGCTCATCGAAAGAGAAAATTCTACCTTGGAAACGCGCATATCTGCGTATATGCTGGAAACTAAAAAAACTGACTGGGCCCACCAGCTTCACAAAATTGTTTCTAAAATAAATAACAATTATAGTAGAATCATTAAAAGCACACCTTACGAGGTATTTTACGCTTGTAACGATAACCAAGAAATAATCTCTACTTCAAATGAAATGGATTTAACATCATGTTCTGATAATGGTATTGTTTTTTATATTGATTACTTATTTTTTATCTCTTTCATATTTTAAAGATGAAGGATTCTCTAACACAAGGGCGGCCAATAGTAAAAAATAATGTTAGTTATTTTTAATTTCTTTTTAAAATTTAGTTTTTTTCGATTCTAACGAACCCTCGACATCAAATAATGGTATTAAAGATAAATTTTAATGCATAAATTGAATAATTTTTAAAAATATAAGATATGTGGATGATTGATACACCTTATCAGTTGCCAGACCATACATCTTCCGAATCCGATAGTACTTCTTCGATAATTGAAATTGGTGATATAAACATTATGTTTCCACTAATTATTTGTCTAAATTTTAGATGCTATAAAAGAGAAATATGCTCATAAGATTGATGTGGAGGACTCGATCGATAGCAATGGAAAAAATTACTCAAATATTTGTTAATAAAATTAATTAGATTTAACTATTATTGATCACATTCCTGGCAATTCTCTGCTCTTTGCCGAACCTACAGAATTAGGTAAGCTATAATTATAATTTCATTAAATTTATTCTACATGAAATGTTAGATATTAGACAATATAAAAATCTAAATACATATATTAAAGAAGAAGATTCAAAATAGCAGCGGTAAATTTACCAAAGTTTATATTTCTTAAATAAAATTGTTTAGATTTAGCATATATTGAACATGTTAGTGCAACTCGTCCAATCAAAGAGTATAACGTCTGGGTAAGATATAAAATAACAACATTTCCATTAATTATTTGTCCAAATTTTAGATACTATTGGCAGCAAAAGTTTATTTACCTGTGTATCAGAAGAGTCGGATTTAGATTTAACCATTATTGAGCCTTTTCATGCTCTTTTGCCTCAAGTTGAAGAAGATAAAATAATAGGTAAGATAGAAAAATGACATTTATCATATATTTATTAGATGTTAAAAATATTGTATTCTAATACATTTCCTTTTAATTTATTCACAAAAATCCAAAGTAGGACTGGGGTTAGTCGAACCGATTTTTACAAAATTGGCTATAGCTCCTAGTTTTTTATAGATAATATAAAAAATAATATATGATTAGATACCTAAAACTATATATAAAGGTGCTTTGTAAAAAAATTTAAGAATATAATATTTTTTTTTAAATTTTATTTTTTGTAAAAGTGAAAAAAGCCCCAATAGCGGGGTGAGGCGAACCACTTCAAGGGGCTTCCTAAACCATTGATTTTTTAAGGCCATAATAAATTGAAATGCATTTTTATTTATTAATAATGATGCGTATAGAATAATTTTATTGTTCAAAATAACATAATACTTATAAATTGAAGCTAATTATATATAAATATTTAAACATAATTTTGGTTAATAATAAATATTTTGGACATAAAAAAATAAGGATCTTAAAATAAAATTTTTAATAATTAAATATTTCAAAAGATTTTTTGTCTATAGATGTAAACTAATAAAAACTATATTAAGATAAAATTCCAACCTTCTGGTGTATTTAATTTTAAAATGAGATTAAGTGGTTTGCCAAACCACGGGGTTTACCTAACCCCAGTCTCCCCTATGCCATAAAATAATAAAAATTAACAAATTTCCATTTTAAAAGTAAGGTTTTCTAAAAATTAGGCTGAGTCGAGGGCGATCTTTTTTAATTTAAATAATCATTAATAGCTAAATTATTTTAATAATTAAATATTGATAGCGTATTAAGGAAATGGGTATCCCGTCATTACAGAGAAACCATTACAGAGAAAACTAGGGATGTGAACCCGACAAAATTTTTGCCCGGGTTCGGTTCGAGGTAAAAAAAAAAGGTGGGTTAGGTTCGGGTTCGGTTCAGGGAAATATTTTTGAACCCGGGTTTTGTTCCGGGTTCAGCTCGGGTTTAAGAATTTTTGAATTGATAAAAAAAAAATTTATATTTAAATCATAATTAAAAAGCTTGACATAAATTTGATATAAAAAATAAATTTTTTATTTTATTTATAGGCAAAATATAGTTAAAAAATGCAAAAGTTTACAAAAACTGTCCTACATCTTTTTTTTAACAATTTTTAAGTTAGATTTGGAGAATTCTTTAAATTATCATTATCCAATATAATAATTTATACTTTGACTTGTACACTTTCATTTTCCTCTAATTAATTTTGAGAATAATTAAAAATAGGCGTAAATGAATTTAATCGTTTAAAATTTATTAACCCTCCAATAGGAATATCTGAGAAAAAAATTAAAAATGGCGTAAATGAATTAAATTATTTAAAATATATTAACACTTCACTTTATTGGAAATTTGAAAATTAAATTATTATAATTTGTATTTACAATTATACAAATATCTTAAAAAATACACTGAACCCGGTTGAACTTGGGTTCATATAAAATTCCCGGGTTTGGTTCGGGGTTTTTAAAATTTTATAAACGGGGTTCAGGTTCGGGTTCAGATTTTTTTTCAAAAACCCGGGTTTTCTTCTCCAGGTTCGGGTTTGGTTCGAATCCCTTGAGATAACAATTATAGAGAAACTTTTACGGAGAAAACAATTATAGAGAATGTCGTTTATAGAGAATTTTTTTAAAGAGAATAATTTTATAGAGAATGATTTTACAGAGAATGATTTCACAGAGAATGTTTTTACAGAGAATGATTTTATAGAGAAAGATTTTATAGAGAATTTTTTATAAAAAATTTTATTTAAAGAATATGATTATTTTATAAAAAGTAAATCTATATAATATATAACATTTTTGTGTAAATTTGTGAAATCATTATTTAGGCTCTGCATACATAGGGGAAAAAAAATTACAGTTTTTATTATAATATTAAATATTATAATTACCTTATATAAGAGAATAATTGCTTATTTTTTATTGTAAGAAAATTATTACAATCGGCACAGAAAATTGTTTATCTTTATACAAAGTTTTTCAATTATTAGAAGCTAACTTAACTAGTTACAGTTACATTGCCAAAGTAACTATTAACAAAAAGATCTATTTTATTTCGTATTCTTATCTTTAAAAGTAAATTTAGCGAATTCCTCACAAATCATGTCAAAATTTTGTTCTACCATTAGGGGAAATGTGCCATAAATGACCATGTTTGAAGACTAGCCACCACCCTTTAACATTTTATCTATTAAACCGATTTCTCTCAAAATTGGTCAAAATGTGTATATTTATGATATGTACCTTATCTAAGTTCATTTTTTTAATAGAGCAATCCAATAAAAAAATATTTTAAATAAACTATTTTTAGTACCTCTTTCTAGAAAAATCACTTTACACATTTTTTTTGTTTGGTGAAAAAATTACTAATTTAGATTACTGATATTTTATATAAATATTATCCATAGGCATTTAGCATTATTCACACAAAAAATTAGATCTTAAGTTTTATTTAATAGATATATAAAGGCGATGAATAATAATAGACAGATGAGTATTGTCTGGCCATGTATTGACTGGTCACAATTCACACATTATATAGATTAACAATTTTTTATTAATCATATTCTTTAAATAAAATTTTTTATAAAAAATTCTCTATAAAATCCTTCTCTGTAAAAACATTCTCTGTAAAAACATTATCTGTAAAATCATTCTCTATAAAAAAATTCTCTAACGACGTTCTCTATAATTGATTTCTCTGTAAAAGTTTCTCTGTAAAAGTTTCTTTGTAAAATACATTCTCTATAAATAAATTCTCTATTTTTGTTTTCTCTATAAAGGTTACTCTGTAAAATACATTCTATGTAATGGTTTCTCTGTAATGACGTGGAACCAAGGAAATGTATATTATATTTTTATTTAACGATTAAAGAAAGAGGGGATATTAAATAATTTTTTTTATTTATTTCACAGATAAGCCGTCACTTTTTTTATTGTTTGCCGATGAGCAAAATTATGTGAACGCTGAATATATTGCTACTAAAATAGCAAAGGTTTCAAACAAAGATTCGTGTTTTCAAATTGTCCATAATATTGTTGCCAACAAAATTATATGGAAAAATAGTTGTGCTACCAATAATATTGAGAATAGTATTTCTAATATTTTAAAAAGGGCCCCTTCTTTTATTTCATATTTAAATGATCGAGGGCGTCAAAACATAATTTACTCTCAAATAATTGGAGAAAATAACCTAATCTTAGGTGATCACGTATTATTACCTATCCATAGGACAGATAGAACTAATATCTGTCCTAAAAATTTAGTAGGGAAAATATTAAAAATTGAAAAAAATAAAATATGGGTAGGTACATGTGCTGGAAGAATTTCAACACCGTTTATTGCCTCTAGTCTGTATAAAACGATAAAATTAAATGATTTTGAAGTTCCCAACAAAGATATATCAATCATAGGTAATTTAAGCTTTTTTTATTATAGTAACATACTCCTCAAATTAATTCATCTATATAAAATATATTAATTATTTATTTAAACTGCTAACAATATTTAGGAGCCTCCCGGAGTGTTACAAACTATGGGAAAACGTCGTTATGTAATTGCAAAATGGGTTGCATGAACAAAAGATGCGAATGTTACAAGAACAATCTTAAATGTTCAACTAAATGTCATGTATTATTAAATAATTGTTATAATAAATAATTTATTTTTTAATTCCGATTTTTTTAAAATATATATTCATGCGAAAATATTTATGATTTTTATCCTTTTTGAAAATTTTTTAATTAGTTTATTATATAACAAATAAAGAAAATAAAAACTAGACGGCTAAAATTGACAAAAAAGTATATTATTTTATTTTAGAAATAAAAACAAATTTAATAGAAAAATATATATTTCGAATAAGGGTTTGACTTAAAAAAACAGGAGAAAGAAAATTAAGATTAAATTAAAAAAATTTTTTAATAAATAAAAATATATTTATACACCATATTAAAGTAGAATTAGGCGTATTTGATATATAAAATTAGTCTTGACCCCCCCCCCCCCCCAATAATAGCTTCTCCATCGAGAGGTATCGCTTGGCTTGTTGCCTATTCAATATGTCTTAATTATCGATTGATAACTAATAACCATATATTTATATCTATAATAAGTTCAATAAGAAATTACTTAAAATATATGGGTCTGAACCTAGAATCTGTGCTCAGGGTTCGTGCTCATAGCAGATTTAGTCGATTTTTAAAGCCAAGCGCCAGGTCTGGGTATTACACTACCAACCAATTAACAACACTAATATAAGTAATTTAGTTTCATAAAATTTAAGTTAACTTGTTAAGTTCACGACTCAAGTTCAAAACTCGAGTCGCGACTTGAGTTCACGACTCAAGTTAAGCATAGCTTTGAAGCAGCTAAGAATTATTATCCAAAACTTTTAAATTAAAATTTAACTTAATAAAATTATTTTCACGACTCAAGTTCATAACTCGAAGCGACTGGAGTTCACGACTCAAGTTCAGAACTTGAGTTGTAAAAATGAGTCGACTAATCGACCCAAAACTCGACTCAAGTTTTGAGACGATTATTGCGACTTCGACTCGGAGTCGAAGTCAGGAGAACTCGACTATTTAACAGCACTAATTAATCTTTTAAAAATGTTTAAGAGTAAGAAAGTACAGATTTAAACGGCCTTTTTTTAGTCAAACTTTAGAGTTAATATTTTAAAGCGAAAATAATCAATAATACGTAGAGTTGTTAACATTTTTCTTTCATTTTCCTTCAATTTTAACTATAATCTATGTCTTCTGGTGGTTTGAATCATGAGAGGGTGGGGGTAAACATTTTTCCAAAAAAATATCTAGACAAAGGTATTAAATCCTCTCCATCTTTCCCGATGTCGAAATCTTCAATCGATTTCTGTTTTCCTAAGAATATCCCAAATCGACATATTTCTTTCTAAAGAAAAAGTATAACTAGTAATTATTAGTCTTAATGGGCATGGTGGGCAAAGTTTATTCCACTAACTTTAGGTGGGAATTGATTGTTTTTTATAGAAATTACTGCTTTCCACATAAATAACTATTAAACATGCCGTTTATACTTTTGAAATTAATTTTATCACTTAAAATATTTTGGAATACTCCTCCGGTCAATTGACCGAATTGCCAACCCTGATAAAAAGTATTCAAAAATCATCTTCAAAACCTAGTTAATTAATTTTAGACGATTTAAAAAGTTTGGAAATTTATTTAACCCGCCTACCCAGCCCTCCCATGGTTTTCAAAAAAATATATACCCGCCAGACCCGCCCATTTGTCTAAAATTCCTTACCCACCCGCCCACCCATTAGTCTATAATTTTTTTTAACCCGCCCGCCCGTCTGCTCATTCTCAAATATTTTAAATTTTTTTTTAATTTATATAAATTATTTTTTATTTTTTTAGATATATTTTCTTTATTCATAATAAAATTTTAAAATAAAAATAAAATTAAAATATATTTTTTTATTAAAAATTTTGTTATAAAAAATAAAATTTATATATTATATAATAAAATAAAATAAAATAAAATAAAAATGAAATGGGCAATTATAAAGATAAACAATTATTATTAAATAAAATAATACAATGCAGATTGCAAACCCAAAAAAAGGAAATTTTAAGAGAAAAGTTTTATTACATTCCCATAAATGGAAATTTTTAATAAACATAAATGTTTATTTATTCTAAGAAAAAAGTTTTATTGTTGTGTTTATTACATAATATAGTTAGGTAAATGTTCTTCACTTACAAAAATCGATTGGTACAATAAAAAAAGAAATATTGTTATAGATCATTTAAACAATTATTTTTTTTAGTTTGTTTTTGAACAAAAATTTTAAATTTCCTTAATCCGCCCGCCCATTGTTTAAATTACTTAACCCGCCCGCCCAGCCCGCCCATAGTTTTAAATTTTTTACCCGCCCATCCGCCCGCCCATTTAGATGGCAGACCTCTAATATATATTGCGATAGAATTTGATTATTAACATGTTTGCCCAGCTTTATCTTTTTTGAAAAATTTATAAAGATCTTTCACATCCTGTTAAGAATTTGATGAATTTTTTTCCAAGATGAGTGTTGTGGTTCATCAATGGTTATTGTTTCATCCATTTATAAGTAAAATACTAACTAAATATTGAAACGGAAAAATATAAAAAGTAAAAGGTGAATGAGATATTATAAAGTGTTAGACATTAAATAATCATGTTTTATTTGTTCATGTACTTGGCAATGGCACATTAACTAAAAAACAATTCATAGTATAGTAAGTAAACTTTTATCTTCTTTAATCGGTCTTCGGACCGGACCGGACCTCCCATGGGAACTAAGAGCATGATGGGACCGACTTTGACCGAACTGGACCATTGCAAACACTAATTTTGCATATAAAATTCTTGAAAAAATAAACGAATAAAATAACGATATAATAAAAATATGAAATTGTAACAAAAGAAAATAAAAGACAAGATAGAGAAAAGCAAGGGATAATAAGGATAATAGAAAAGTTCATTTTTTTATCATAAATACCAGTTATATAACATAAATTAAGTAATTAGAATTACTAAGTCAATTTATATGGTTTAAAATGCTTTGTTGAGATTTTGAAGCAGAACAACTACTCTAATACTGGTATAAAGATAACTTAAACGCTTAAATTATGTAAATAGCACTTCATCTTTTTTTTGAAGTTTAATTTTGTATTTCAGACACAAACCAAAACATGACTATTTTCAATTGAAAATGATGAAATTTAATTAATTTCTGCTACTTTCTTCAAATATAATAAAATAATGAAAAATAAATCAACAATTGTATCTTAATATAAAGTAGTATAAAATAAAAAATTTAGCATGTTTCCTGTTTCTATTTTAAAATAATTTATTAACGACACTGGAAAAAAATAATTATCATAAACGAAATTATGACATTTTAAAGCAATCTTTTAAGAAGATACGACAGAAAGCAGGCAGATAACTAGGACTGAAAGAACCATATGAATCCACTTGGAAGTAATGGTTATTGCAGATATCCCTCCTCCAGTTGTATGTGGGCCCCATTTTTTCTGATTAAAATAAGAATATATATTTTTTATAAATTCAAAAATAATTAATAATCCGTTAATAAAAGAAAAATAAATTAATAAGTGCTCTAATTAGAAACGTTTGGGAGGGTTCAAGTCAAACGGAATTAAATCGGGATAATTTTTTTAGTCTTTTTTGACAAGACAAGTAAAGATATTAAGTTATTGTATTTCTCATTTAAAAAAAAGGTTTACATTTTTAATTAAAATATTTCCAATTTGAGACTGTTTAGCTAGTCTACCTCTGTGAGGTGTTCAAATTAGAAAAGCTATTTGCTTATTTCACACAACACATTCATATTGCAACAAAATAAAATAAAAATTATTGAGATTATTATAAATATTTTATGAGCATTTTGATTTGAATTAGGTACCATTATTTATTACGCGTAATATTATAAAATCGATAATGAATAATTAACAAAATAATTAAAAAAATTCTTATGTACTTCTATTTTTATATAATATTATATATTTTTTATTGAGGCTTTGAAGGGAAGAAAATGGCGAAACTTTAATTCATTTCCCTTCTCTTAAAATTTAATTTTAAAAATTACCCTTAGAACACAATAAGGAGGAAGGACATGCTTGTCGGGTAAAAAGATGAAGCAAAATTTGGTTATGCAATACAATAAAAACCAATTGAAGTCGGACCAGGTCTGATTATCTGGGAGGGTCAATTCGATTGTTTGGATACTGAGGTACCGGTTTCAGGCTACAATATTTTATTCAAAAATAAGGCTAAAAATTATCTTTAAGAGATTAGATATAGAAGTTTGTATTCGGATCTGAATTGAAACTAGACATATTTTGCGGTTAAATATCAAAAATAATTTAAATTCATTAATAAAACTGTTAAATATGGTATTTTATTTTAATTTAATATGCTCATCCTTTAGCCTTACTTAAATAAACTAATTAAAAATATTTATTTTTTTACCCTTATTTTGTTTTGTCTTCAATACATAAAAATTAAATAAAGTTTTCCTTTTTTTACCCTTCTTTTGTTTTGCCCTAAATACATAAAAATTAAATAGTGTTTTTCTTTTGTTTTAAGTTAAGTACATTTAAAGTAAAAGGTATCCCGTCTCTACAGAGAATCTTTTATAGAGAATGCAAATATAGATAAACTTTTATAGAGAAAACAATTGTAGAGAATGTCGTTTATAAAGAATATCGTTTATAGAGAATGATTTTATAGAGAATTTATTTTATAGAGAAACTTTTAAAGAGAAAACAATTATAAAGAATGTCGTTTATAGAGAATCTCATTTATAGAGAATGATTTTATAGAGAATCTCGTTTATATAGAATGATTTTATAGAGAATTTATTTTATAGAGAAACTTTGAAATAGAAAACAATTATAAAGAATGTCGTTTATAGAGAATGATTTTATAGAGAATTTATTTTATCGAGAAACTTTTGTATAGAGAAACTTTTATGTATGGAAAACAAATATATTTGAATGTCGTTTATAGAGAATCTAGTTTATAGAGAATGATTTTATAAAGAATATTTTACAGAGAATTGTTTTACAGAGAATTATTTTATAGAGAATTGTTTTAGTGCGAATTATTGTATAGAGAAGGATTTTATAGAGAATAATTTTATATTGAAGAATTTTATAGAGAATGATTTTATAGAAAATGAATTAAGTATCATTTTAGAAATAAATTTTCTCAAATATGACCATTTACCATTTAATTCTTTTTTTTTGGCACTTATTAAACCAGATTTAATCTAATATAATTTATTAAAAATATATTTAAGGATATTTAATTGGAAAATCTACTCAATAAGAGGCTAAGGATATTTAATCTGGAAAATCTACTCAATAACAGGCTTTGAGATTTTTTTTAATTACAATGTAGAATATTTTATCATTATATATATTTGATGCGAAATATCATATAAATTTAGAAAAGGAAAATATCAAAGTAGGCTTAAGAAAAATTTCCAAAAAAGCAATGTCCTACACCATCACTTAGAAAGCAAAAAGATAAGTTGAAAAAATTAAGGTATTCACAAAAATAAATACTTACTAAGTTAGTAATAATCTTAGTAACTTAACATTTTATATTGCATAAATTCTTTATTCAAATTTTCAAATTTTTTCGATCAAATAAAATTAATTCAAAATAGTTCCATAATCCAAAATATATAATTTTTATTTTTATTTATAACAAATGCATATATACATTGTATATAAATATAAATTTAATTCTATAATTTAAAAATATAATTTAAACATTTAAATTAATATTGCGGGATAACGCCCTTAGGTAATCTAACATGGGTTTTGAATTCGACTATTCTATACACCCGTTGAGCTCTTTCACGATATTGTTTCTTTGAGAGTGGAGCCAATAGTCCCAAAGAATATTGCTCCAATTTATAGCAATTAAGGCTATCTTCATCTTTGAGAGCTAAAAATTAAATAAGATTTTTAAAATTTTTTAATATAATATATATTTCATACTTTTGATAAATTTCCAAATGGTTGGATGATGGGAACTTATAAGGGAAGAAAAACTCCGGTGCCAACCTTCTACTGCATTGTTGGTATTTGGAGCTCGCATCAGAGTGGAATCATACCAATTCCATAATGAAATACTAAACAATGGGGATCTCCTCTCCATTGCTATCATTTTGCCTATCCATATCTCCTCGAAGTATTCTATCAAAGGTTGGAGAATATCCCGCCTTTCTTGATAGTATTCGGAACCAACCAGTACCTCGAATCCATGGATTATGTCGTCCACTGACACATATGCCAGTGATAATAACATCTTAACTTGTAAAGCAAAATTAGGCTCTGTCATATATGACATACAAATTATTGCATTTTTTTGAACGGCGCGCCATATTCATTGAGACATGTGGAAGAAACATCCACGGTTAGCCAACGGAAAAGATTGGTTGAAAGCTGATATGGCTGCCAATTCAAAGTCTGTCATTATAGACTTAGGATCAAGATGAATTTCGAAATTTTTAATCTTTTCGAAAATATTTAAATAATTTTGATGGCGATGCGACGCCATAAGGATATAAACGGCAGGAATAATCGTGTCGTATTTCATCCCATGGATGGTATAGATTTGTTGAAAGAATGGAGGGAATGTCTTGAAGGTACCATTTGCGTACCATTTGTCGCACGTTGATAGGAACTGTATATTTTTTATTGTTGAAAATATTAGGCATCGATGATTATGGTGACCGCAATCATATAATAAAAAATTTTGCCCGTTATTATTTATTTGATATTCAATAGGGATTATTAGGTCAATTAAATTAACAGGAACAGTAGGCGCCCTTCCTACTAGGCGTCGTTTTCTTTGAATTGTTCTTTTGATTATGGAACAGCTTGGCATTCTCCCCATAGCTGCCGTAGATATATTGGTTTTTATATCCGCTATTATATTATTGGGTAGAGATTTATTTCTTTTCTTGCTTCAATTTCGGCAATGTCTGGAACATGATTATGCATTTGATTATGAAATATAACTCCAGATTGTCCTTGCCCTTCCATTGCACTCTTCCAAGTGGAATTTAACACAACGCCAATAACTTGTATAGTTAATAAGCTTCTCTAGTGGAAATATAAATGATTCAAAAATTAGTAATTGATTGTTTTGACTGCTTAAGATAAATTCAGCCATTAAAATTTATAAGTTCTTTAAAAAAAATTTAGATTTCAAAATTAATGAAAATTTTTCTTAAATCCTATTATATATAAAATAAAACTTAAATAATTGTAAGTTTAAATTTTTATTATAATTGTTATTTATTTGTATTTTCATAGAGCAAAACTCAATCAAATATAAAAATTTTTATTTCCATTTTATTTTTAGATTTTTTTTTCTCAACAAGAATTATATCGGTATAACTAAATACTGCTTTGTTGCTAAAGTGTCTTGCTAAAAAGCAATTAATCATAATCAATCATAATTTGCTTATATAATATGTTTTAAAAATTTTTTTTCAAAAACATTTTTTTTATTTTATAAATCAACTTTTAATTAAGTAAAAAATTGATATTAAATATCAAATAATTTAAAATTATATTTTTTCTTAATATTACTGGAAAAAAAATATATTTACTAGCTTATTACAACTTAAATTTAATTTTTCAATTACAAAATTTAACAAGTTTATATCCATAAGAGGGCGTTAAATGCATAAATATGAAAATATATTCTTAGGCAGGGGTTCGAACCGAACCGAACCGCAAAACCGGAATGAACCGTTATGATTTTCTGAACCGTAACCTTAACCGAACCGTTATAAAGAAAATATTAAAAGAGCGAACCGAACCGTTATAAATATTTTAAACCGGTTTAAACCGGTTCAAAACGGTTTTAAAAATAATTAATTTTAAATTATTAACCTAAATTTAAAATTTTAATTTTCCTTGGGGGCATTTTTTGAATTGGTGATTTCTTTTCAAATTAAATATTTCTATATTATCAACATTATATATCAAATTAAATATTTTTATATTATCAACATTATATATCAAATAATACCAGGTTTGTTGTTTTTTCTTTAAATACTTAATTTATAAGAGATTAGACAATTTATCTGTTAATTAGATAAGATATCTTAAAATCAGACATAATTATTCTTGGCTAAATTAACAAATTTATATATAAGATATTAATAAGCTTTTAGAATAATACCTGCTAATAATTAGGAAAAAATTATATAATTCTATTATTAATAAATGACATCTAATAGAAATCAAGTACCTTTTACATTCATTTTTATATTATATGGTTTATTTTTTTATCTCATTATAAAAACTTAGATCATAGAATTTAAATGACAATAAATAAAATAATCAGCAATATTTTAATGATATAATAATTTTTTATTTATAATCATTGTTTTTTTAATTCAGAATTCTAATATTATAAATTATTTATTATTATAATATGTTAGTTAGCATTTACCATTATCATATATGCAAAATAAAAAAATATGATTAAAGAATGGCATTTGTAATGAATATTTTTCTAAATCTGTATTTTTAAATAATAAAAATCTTACTATAAATCTTCTGTTTAAATAAGTTAATTAACATTTCATTAAATTATTTTTATACTTTTATTTATTTATTAATGTGTTTTATATTTAATTAAACTTACAGTGAATTAAAAATAGAAATTACATTTCTATGTTAAACTAAATATAAATACTATAATTTAACTTAAATTACCTATTCTGTCATATTATATTAACATCTAATAGAAATAAAGTACTGACCAATTTTTTAATATAGTTTTACAATAATTTCTTATTAATTGATATATTCAAAAAAGACCATGCTGCAAATCTTGAACGACATATACAAAGATTCCACAATAGGGAATTCAAATAATTAAGAAAAAAGAAAGAAAATTTGACTATTAAAAAAAATTCAAATAACGAAAACTGCAAGCCAGTATAATACAATCCAAGATGCTTTTAAGTCCAACATTACTACAATACAAATCAATATAAATAAAGAAACTTTAATCCGCTCCTGCACCGAGCTAATAACAGTTCACGGTAGGCCAATAAAATCAATTGACGACAAAGCATTTCGAAATATTATAGATCCAATAATTATAGGATTGGGTGGAAATTTAACTATCAATTCGGAAAATATACGCAATAATATTAAAAAAATGGCGTTAGATTTTTCGGAAAATATAAAAAAGGAAGTATATCAAAAACCTATTTCGTTGAAATTAAATATAGCAACTAGATATGATAGGTCCATATTGGGGATCAATATTCAATTTATTAATAACGGAAAAATAAAATTAAGGACTCTATGCATGAAAGTGATTAAAGAACGACACACATCAGAATATCTTAAAAAAATTATTCTAGATGTTCTAAAAAATATGAAATAAAAATTGAGCAGATTTACACAATAACCACCGATAATGCAGCAAATATTATTAAGTTAATTAAGCTATTAATACTACACGATGAAGAAGATGATGAAGATGATGACCTTAACGATTATTTAATTAATGATGATTTAAATAATAATGATATAGATAATGATGATTTAAATAATAATGATATAATTCATGATGAAAATAAAGAACCTTTTAATATTGAAAATATTAATCTTGCATCAAGTGCCAGATCCATATTAATAGGTATTAGATGTACTTCACGTTCATTTCAATTAGCAATTAATGATTGCATTAAAAATTCAAATGAAATTGTCATTATAAATAAAGCAAGAAACATCTGCAAAAAAATAAGAAATCAGACAACAATGGCTATTCTCTCAAAATTAAATTAGAAAAAACCACTAATAGATTGTTGCACAAGATGGAACTCTATCTATTTAATGTTGGAGAGATTACTAGAGTTAAAAAGCTTTTGCCAAGAAATATCGCTCCAAAACGATCACGAAAAATGTTTATCAGAGAAAATGGAAAATAATTAGTGACATATTAAAAGCTTTATATCCAGCTTATGTTTTGACAAAATATTTACAAAGTGAACAATTGACAATGGGCGATTTTTATGCTGCGTGGATCAAATGTCTCATGCAAACGAGTAAAGTAGACACTCCATTTGCCAGACTTTTAGTTTCTACGATGAAAGCACGAGAAATAAATTTCAAAAATGAAGTCTTTTGCTCTGCTATTTATCTCGACCCTAGATATAATGTATTTTTAACTTTTGAAGAAAGAGAGATCGCCAGAAAACATTTTTGTAAAACTTGGAATTGATACAAAATCTAAATAATCAGAATATTGAAATTCTAAATACTATGCCTTGTTCTTATTCGAAGGATAATTTAGATGATGATTTTGAAGATTTATTAAAGTCGCATGAAAGTCATAATAAGAATAATTCTCAGGGCATCGAAAATTATAATAAATGTATAGAAATAGAATATATAATTCGGTCATTTGATAATATAGAGAGATTAGAAAAAGATAATAATCTTTTGAATTATTGGGAAAATGTAAAGAATAGTATGCCAGAACTTTATAAGTTAGCTATAACTGTGCTAGCAGTTCCAGCTACGCAGGTCTCCGTAGAAAGAGCATTTTCAAGCCTTAAGTTTATACTCTCTGCGCAGAGAACTAAATTAAATCCTGAAATATTAGAAAATATTTTAGTTATCCTTTCGAATTCTCTTTTTAAACCTAAATAGTATAGTATACATATAATTTTATTCATTATTGTATTTACGCATGTTTGTTTTTATCTTATTTATTTATGAAATAAAAAAAACTAATTTGTCTAATTTATATTTCCTAAATTTAATAAAAATATCTATTAGATTATCATGGATAAATTAAATAAGAAATTATAAACTAAAAAGATATTTCTCTAAAATTAATATATACATGGTAAATGATTAATTTTTTTTTAAATTAAATTTATAAAAACCGGAACAAACCGAAAAGAAACGTTATAAATTATAAACCGAACCGATATGATTTTTTTTTTAAAAACCGAAATGGAACAAAACCTTTATAAAATTTTA
The DNA here is from genome assembly GCF_954871325.1 of Gordionus sp. m RMFG-2023. Lineage (NCBI taxonomy): Eukaryota > Metazoa > Nematomorpha > Gordioida > Chordodea > Parachordodidae > Gordionus > Gordionus sp. m RMFG-2023. The sequence continues at coordinate 69,405,401 of NC_088775.1, forward strand.
AACTAAAAACCTGAACGAACCGAACCGTTATACTAAACGGTTCGAAACCCTGTTCTTAGGAAACCAGAATAAATATTGGATAGCGCATTTTTATATTTGGGTGTAAATACATGTGAAAACCTAAAATTTTTTTAAAAAATAGAGGTTTCTTTGACATTTAATTAATGAGTAGGTTTAGAATCGAAAAATAGTAGAAAGTTTGTAAGGAACATATTGCTGGCGTTATTGATCAAAATCTCTTCATTTTTGGCTTAATAGTGGACAATAAGGTGGTAAGCATTATCCTAAATAATTTTTTTTAAATATTAAGATTTGACCGAATGGCGAGCTCAAAACCCACCACTTACTAAATATTCGATCGACCAAATTTGATAGTAATATTATTTGGAAAATGTTCATTTTTGGTTAATTTATCTATAAATACGTGCAAATCATTATCCCAAAAAATATTTTAAAAATATCGTGATTTGACCGATAACCGATTTGAAACCGAAATACTGCTTTGCTGGCGCTCTCCGTGGAAAATTCTTCATTTTTGGTTTATAAGTGAACAATAAGGTGTTAAGAATTATCCTAAATAATTTTTTTTAAATATTAAGATTTGACCGAATGGCGAGCTCAAAACCCAACACTTACTAAATATTCGATCGACCAAATTTGATAGTAATATTATTTGGAAAATGTTCATTTTTGGTTAATTTATCTATAAATACGTGCAAATCATTATCCCAAAAAATATTTTAAAAATATCGTGATTTGACCGATAACCGATTTGAAACCGAAATACTAATTTGCTGGCGCTCTCCATGGAAAATTATTCATTTTTGGTTTATAAGTGAAGAATAAGGTGTTAAGCATTATCCTAAATAATATTTTGAAAATATTAAGATTTGACCGAATGGCGAGCTCAAAACCGACCACTTACTAAATATTCGATCGACCAAATTTAGTATTAATATTATTTGGAAAATGATCATTATTGGTTTATTTATCTATATATACGTGTAAATCATTATCCCAAAAAATATTTTAAAAATATCGTGATTTGACCGATAACCGATTTGAAACCGAAATACTGCTTTGCTGGCGCTCTCCGTGGAAAATTCTTCATTTTTGGTTTATAAGTGAACAATAAGGTGTTAAGAATTATCCTAAATAATTTTTTTTAAATATTAAGATTTGACCGAATGGCGAGCTCAAAACCCAACACTTACTAAATATTCGATCGACCAAATTTGATAGTAATATTATTTGGAAAATGTTCATTTTTGGTTAATTTATCTATAAATACGTGCAAATCATTATCCCAAAAAATATTTTAAAAATATCGTGATTTGACCGATAACCGATTTGAAACCGAAATACTAATTTGCTGGCGCTCTCCATGGAAAATTATTCATTTTTGGTTTATAAGTGAAGAATAAGGTGTTAAGCATTATCCTAAATAATATTTTGAAAATATTAAGATTTGACCGAATGGCGAGCTCAAAACCGACCACTTACTAAATATTCGATCGACCAAATTTAGTATTAATATTATTTGGAAAATGATCATTATTGGTTTATTTATCTATATATACGTGTAAATCATTATCCCAAAAAATATTTTAAAAATATCGTGATTTGACCGATAACCGATTTGAAACCGAAATACTGCGTTGATAGCCCCTCGATGGAAAATTTTTTATTTTTGGTTTATAAGTGAACAATAAGGTGTTAAGCATATTCCTAATAATATTTTGAAAATATTAAGAATTGACCGAATGGCGAGTTCAAAACCGACCACTTACTAAATATTCGATCGACCAAATTTTATAGTAATATTATTTGAAAAATGTTCATTTTTGGTTAATTTATCTATATATACGTGCAAATCATTATCCCAAAAAATATTTTAAAAATATCGTGATTTGACCGAATACCGATTTGAAACCGAAATACTGCATTGCTGGCGTTATCCATTGGAAATTCTTCATTTTTGGTTTATACGTGTACATTGACGTGTTAAGCCTTATCCCAAAAAATATTTTAAAAATATTATGATTTGACCGAATTCCGAGCTCAAAACCGACCACTTATTAAATTTTTGATCGACCAAATTTGGTAGTAATATTAGTTGAAAAATGTTTATTTTTTTATATATATCTATAAATACGTGTAAAACATTATCCCAAAAAATATTTTAAAAATATCATGATTTGACCGATAACAACATTTTATGACCTCGGCCTGTAAATTTGTATATTTCATTACTATGAAAAATTTTCTTTGTATTTTTATAAATTTTGAAAATATGATCCGAAAAAAATTTTAAACCCTCTATTATATGATTTTTCAGTTATTGAAATGATATTTATCAAATCCATTCTTTTAAATTGGCAAGATCAATGTTTAATTTAATAAGATCTTAGGACCGGGGCATTTGACTCAGGACATGGGTATCTTGTATAATATTATAGAAACGATTAATAAATCAAGTAGTTTGAGAAAATTTAAAAAATATAATATATATCATCAAGTCTATATAACAATGAGTGAGTGGGTGTGATCGATTTATAAAATATTAAAATTGGTATAAAAATTCTTGTTTTCATCCATAAAGATAACCTTTTCAACTAAATTTTTATTTAAAAGCCTTATGTTTGCAAGAAACTCACGCTTAAGAGGAATTTAAATAGTTTCTGTTCGAAAACAAAGGACTATATAACAAATACAAACAATATTATATATATAAATTATATTTAGTCTCTCTTTAATAAATACTTTTTGTATTTTTAATGTATTTTTTGGCTTCTCTTATATTTTGGATATAGCTATGTTATTCCTTTCAAGCAAATATATTTTTTATAAACGTAACATCGTGTTTAATTAGTTAATAAAATTTTAAAATCATAAAATATACAAAGATGCTTTCTACAATTTTTATAAAAATAATAAAGATTTATATAAATCACTTTTTTATTATTGTCATTAAATTTTATAAAGTTTGTGGCTAAAGTTAAATGGATTTCATAATAAAAGGAAGGACGCTTTGCAATGCTCTGAATCTATATTTACGTAGAGCATATCTTCGAAAAATATATGATTAAGTTCTTACATGGATAATCAAATTATTTGAAGATCGACCTTTTCACTAGAGATAAATTAAAATAAAAACGAGCGAAGAAATTGAATATTTCAAGTATCGGGATTCTAATTTACATTTATTTTGATCATTACTAAGAAGGCATATTGGCTAGAATCTATACCCTCTCGAGAAGTTCATAGTGATGGGCTTAGAAGTTCTGGCCATGCTTACCACTATCATATTCGGTTGCAGTCTCTAGGTTCTAAAGCTTTCAAACTTCGCACATAATGTTCATGTAATAGAAAATCTTTAAATAATGCTATTTTTTTATAAATATCTATTCGCAAATATCGAATATTTTATTTTATTGTTTTCTATTTCGAGTGTAATAAATTGCTGGAATCTTCATCTATAAATCATTGATAAACTGGTATGATTAGAAAGAAAAAAGATGAGAGAAGATATAAAAAGTAGCAAAAAGGAAGAGAGAAGAAAAATGTATGAAAAAAGAATCGAGATGAAATAAGATAAAAGAAAATCTAGAGAAGTAAGACAAGAAAATATGTGGTCGGCTTTGAGCTCGGCATTCGGTCAAATCATAAACCACGTTATTGTACACGTATAAACCAAAAATGAAGAATTTTCCATGGATAACGCCAGCAATGTAGTATTTCAGTTTCAAATCGGTTATCGGTCAAATAACGATATTTTTAAAATATTTTTTGGGATAATGATTTGCACGTATTTATAGATAAATTAACCAAAAATGAACATTTTCCAAATAATATTACTACAAAATCTGGTAGATCGAATATTTAGTAAGTGGTCGTATAAAAACCCCTTTCTTTCACCCTTAAATTTATTTACTCCATTTAAATACTACCCGAAATTGCGTACCTCAAAGACGTTCTAAAGCTATATCGAAATAGATAAAATTATAAGACGAGAACTTCTTTTTTATTTAATAAAAACATACAATAATCATTTTCGAAAATAAATTTACCAAAAATTTAATAATAATATATCTCCCCTTTCTATGTTATATAAACTATATATAAAAAAACACCACGTGATTATATGATTGACGTGTTATAATATAAAAATATATATCTATAAATTGTTACATCTAATTATCATGAAGATAATCCATTTGATGATCTCGTTTTTCTCTATCCCCAAGGAAAACTTAATAATCCTGTCAGAAAATAACTGACTATTGATGTATTATATTAAATTTATTTCTTCTTTTTTTCAACAGCTACAACACGCCCACCCTTCACAAGCCCAGCGTCCCTCTCTCTGTGGTGGTGTTGTATCGTATCTCCCCTTTGAATTGTATCGGGACGCCTTGAAGACGTTCAGGGAATTTATCGAATGGTCTTCCCTTATGATGATTTATAATATAATATCTCCGATACATTTCAATATATAATCGCGAAAACACATATTATCAATAATGACATGTACATTGGGGTATCTGCACTTATAATCTATGGAACATTAATATGGACAATGTAATATCAGCAAAACATAATAATTCATTCATTTTAAGACATTAGGAGCTATAATATACATTATTTGGGTATGATTAATAGTAATTAGGAAATAATGATTTTACATATAATACTGCAATGTGAACACATGGTCTATGTGTGAAATGCAATTTCAACACATGTAATTGTCCTTCTGTCATGTAAACAAAATCAAAGCTACATTTTTATAAATATTCCCTAAAATAGATATAAAAATCCATTTTTAGTTATTAAAAATAATTGTGAAAATTTGCCGAACAAAGATTTTAAATAAAATTACAAGACATATGTATAGATAAATTTAATATTTTATAGGGAGAAAAAATATATAATATGTAGAAAATACAATATTTTCCATCTAGGAATTACTCAGTACTAAGAAAATATACCATTTCTACCTAACTTTGCCTTTACAATTAGCCCAAATTCACAAAAATGTAGAATGCAAAGTAACAAAAATTGAGAATATAATGGGCTATATGGTATATATGTAAAGAATTTTTAATATACCTTCACAAGATAAAATAATTGTAGTCTTTTCTTTAAAAAAAAATGTTCATAAAATAAATAGTAAAATGTGATGTGCTATAAAATTATTACAAAGATAAAAAAATGTAATATGCAGCATAAATTTACAAAAAAAAATTTACACAAAAAAAAAACTTTCTCCAGTATGCAATGCAAACTAAACAATATTCCCACCTCAAGGCATATTCATCAACATGGGCTACCCTTATCTGTAAAAATATTTTTCCTTCACATCATTGCATACCATAAAAATAATATAAATTGCAAATAAAACCTTTTATAAAATTTTATAATTTAAAAAAAAAATATATATATTAAATATAGAGATTTCATAACTTTAAAAAAAATATTACACATCATCTAATATATCATATAAATCTCTACCCAATTTATATATATATCAAATGCAGACACTAAATCAAAATAACTATCCACATCTAACATTATAGATATTATTCTGACTTCATCATACTTCAATTTCTTTAAATTATCATTCATAATTAAATATATCATATGTGTAATTCACATTACACCCTATTTCATAAAAATGGTTAATTACTTCAAAATAAACAACATTAACTCACCCTCAATAGATCCCTTAATAACATATCAACCTTAATTGAAACGGAATTACATATACAATATATTAACATTAATTAGTAATAAATTATCCCACACATGTCCATCCCTTTAAAAACCCAAAATGCATAATTATATAACACATACTTTATTACAAAAGTTCATTTCTATATATATTTTCATAAATTTCAAATATTTAGCAATCCTTTCTGTCCTGCTGATCTTGAGGTCTTATCTTCCTATGACGGAATACCTATAACACCATTAAATGAGTCTTAAGGCGTACCAAATAATAAGACAATACTTATTGTCAAACATTGGATATATACATCTAGACATATAATACCACAAATATTATTGTCTTAAATGGCCAAAATGAAGACATCTAATACCACAAATATTATTGTCTTAAATGGGCCAAAATGAATCAAATATCATAAACCAATATTTAATCATTTTATTTTAATTTTCAATCCTAATACTCATTACATACTTTCTATCTTAAGCTTTGTAAGCTAAATATTTAAGATAAAATTATAGAAACCCTTAAACTCACCTCTTAATCTCACTTACCCCTGTATAGTTTTTAGTACTTGCGTTGTGTACCTAAATCCATATGTTGTCGATCCTGATCAGCTGGCAAAAAATTTTTAAAAATATATAAATATAAATGCCCTTTACACTCAACTCTTTCCTCACAAAAATATAACTTATCAATCCAAAATAATCCTTTCTAATAATATTAAATAAATATAATAAACATTACTACAATTCATCTTTATTCAGCATATATATATTACATATAAACACATTAGATCTTCCCCAGTCAATATCGTCTTCAATATATCCACTCCAAATCCAAACAAAGAATGTTCTTTTCTAACAACAACCCATGTGATGATCTCGTTTTTCTCTATCCCCAAGGAAAACTTAATAATTCTGTCAGAAAATAACTGACTTTTGTATTATATTAAATTTATTTCTTCTTTTTTTAAACAGCTACAACAGTCGGTTTATTAGAATAATGCTTAACACCTTATTGTTCACTTATAAACCAAAAATGAAGAATTATCCATGAAGAGCGCCAGCAACGCAGTATTTAGTCATTAGGCCGGTTTCAAATCGGTTATCTGTCAAATCACGATATTTTTAAAATATTTTTTGGGATAATGATTTACACGTATATATAGATAAATAAACCAAAAATGATCATTTTCCAAATAATATTAATACCAAATTTGGTCGATCGAATATTTAGTAAGTGGTCGGTTTTGAGCTCGGCATTAGGTCAAATCATAATATTTTCAAAATATTTTTTTTGGATAATGTTTAAAACCTAAATATACACGTATAAACCAAAAATGAAGAGATTTCGATCAATAACGCCAGCAATATGTTCCTTACAACCTTTCTACTATTTTTCGATTCTAAACCTACTCATTAATTAAATGTCAAAGAAACCTCTATTTTTTAAATAAATTTTAGGTTTTTTACATGTATTTACACCCAAATACAAAAAAGCGCTATCCAATATTTATTCTGGTTTCCTAAGAATATATTTTCATATTTATGCATTTAACGCCCTCTTATGGATATAAATCCGTTAAATTTTGTAATTGAAAAATAAAATTTAAGTTGTAATAAGCTAGTAAATATATTTTTTTCCAATAATATTAAGTAAAAATAGAATTTTAAATTATTTGATATTTAATATCAATTTTTTTCTTAATTAAAAACTGATTTATGTAAAATAAAAAAAATGTTTTGGAAAAATTTTTTTTAAAAGATATTATATAATCAAATAATGATTGATTATGTTTAATTGCTTTTTAGCAAGACATTTTAGCAATGCAAAGTTTAGCAACGCAATATTTAATCATACCCGAATTATATTTGTCCGGGTAGGTCTATAAGTCGAAAGGCTTTGTAATACGAAAGGTTAAAAAATAATATTGTAAAAATTATCACCCATCCATTCTTCACAACCATTAATTCGAATGTTCATATAAGTCAACATTTACCAATTACTTAATGTAATATTCATAATGAGCTCTAAAAATCGTATGCCTGATTCTATTGAGTACCTGACCCTATTGACGATCATTAGAAATCATTTATATAACACCTGATTGCTCGCTCTCTTTCAAGACCTAGCTTACCATTGTAATTCCTTCACCTTAATTACAAACTGATTGATAAACCTACCACATCCTATCTTGTATATAGCCAAAGCCAAAATATATTGAATCTCCTCAATACCACCCACATCTTATGAATATATGAAATAGTTTAAGTCCATTCAAAATATTTCATGCAAATACTGCATCCTCTAATAAATTCTCCAATATGCTTCCAATTAATGCCCACAGAACCTTATAAACATTTCATGCAAATACAGCATGCTCCAATAAATACTCCAATATATGTTACCACTTAAGGCACACTTAACCTTACATTTAGGTATACCAATATCTTTAACCTTCAGATCCCTTCATCTTATCCACAAACCGTTTGATAAGCCTATCACATCTTATGATGTATATGAAATAGCCAAAGCAAAAATATATTGAATCTCTATAATACTACCTGTCCATTCAAAATATGTCATGCAAAATCTTATGATGTACATGCAATAGCCAAAGCTAAATATATTGAATCTCTACAATACTACTTATCATACAAAATTTCCACAATCTTGCCCATTCAAAATATTTCATGCAAATTTTTTTTACAACATCATCAAATAAATACTCCTAGACATGTTACCAATTAAGGCCCACAGAACTTAATATTTATCTTTTTTTGTCAATATCTTGAACATTCAGATTCCTTCTTTGTAATCAGTTAATTTTATTTTTATTATAATATTTTAAAGGTAAATCTTTATTTTAAACATTACTCAATCTTATAACCCCTAATATTCATGAATCTAGATACTACTAACTCACATTTTTAATATACCATAATTGCTTATCATAATTGCTTTAACAAACTTCTTTTTTTTTTTAAATTTAAATTATATATTTCCAAAAACATTGTTGGGAATTTACCAATAAATCATTCTATCATATACCCAACCTTTTTTAAATCATATAGATATTTTGAACTAATTTAACTATACATTTATTTATTTATTTCTTTTTCCCTTAATCATAAATTTTCTTTTCATATGCTATTATTTTTTTGAACAAAGTTAATCCTCTCGTTCATTTATACAATAAGTTAATTTATTATTTTTTTTTATATACCCTAAGACTCAAATTATCCTATGATTCTCTCTACCAGCATTTTAGTATTCTTTTAACTTTTGTCAAACAATTTTTTTTTTCTATTATATTCAGCTAAGCTGCTATCCAAAGTTACATCATGGTAAACGCTTGTTGCCATGTGTGCTTAAAAATAATTTCACTTAATTTGAATGGCACTTATAGGAAACATGGTTCACCCTCCTGCCTTAATTCCCGAGAATTCCCCCTCCCGTCTCTCCCAAATCCTTCTATTAGATCTCCCCACTCGTACGACCCCAGTCCTGATTGTCGTTCCCCAAATTCTGTTGATTTATTCCTTACTTCCAACCCCCAGTTTTATCTAGGATCCCCATAGCTGCCCGAGAGTCGATTTCAAAATTCCTCACATCTCTTATAAATAATTTGAATTCTGATTTCTCCTCAACCCCTTTATGGTTAGACTTGATCAGTTTTTTGTTTCCGAGTTCTAGCTAAGCCTAAAAATAGAATAAATAATTTATCTGCCTCAATTAAGGAGAAAGTGTCCAATTTTGGAAATTCCATTATTGATGATTTCACCCCTTCTAATTCTTTAAATCCTAACTCCTTCCGCAGTAAATTGATCTCGGAAAAATTAGATCTTGGTGATATCAGTGGTGCTGCCCGTATTCTAACTTCTGATGATACCATTTCTCCTATTAATGCTTCTACTTTTCAACAGCTTCTCGAGAAGCATCCACCTGCTTCCCCATTTAACATTCACCCTCTCGGCTCTTCTCCTGCTCCCTTTTCCTGCGATGAAATTCTCAAGTGCTTGAAGTCCTTTAAGAAAGGGACGACAGGTGGATTAGACGGTTTCAGACCAGGGTTCTTTGTTGATCTAATCCGTTGCACTGATAGTGGTTTCATTGACCCTTTGCTTAAATCAGTCACCGAACTTTGTAATAATATCCTCATATGCGAAGTTCCTCTTGATATCCGCCCCATCCTTTTTGGTGCTCGTCTTGTTTCCTTAACCAAACCGGATGGTGGTGTTAGACCAATAGTCATAGGATCGTTTTTTCGTAGATTAGTAGCCAAGGTCATAGTCAATAGGATCAGTTCTAAGGCCAGTTCCCTCCTTTTTCCCGCTCAGTTAGTATTTGGAGTCAGGGGCGGATGTGAAGTGGCCTCACATGTAGCTCGTATTTTTATAAATACTGAGGCTGAGGGTTTTCTGTAAGTTAGATTTCAGAAATGCCTTCAATAGCATTCATAGGAGCTCATTCCTACCCTCCTTCCTACAACATTTTCCTAAATATTGGAATTTTCTTAATTCTTGCTACGGTTTTCCCTCGTTGCTTAAATTCGGGAAATTTTCCATATTCTCTGAAGAGGGGATCCAGCAAGGTGATCCACTAGGTCCCTTGCTCTTTACATTAGGTATTCAGGACTTTATAAAAAATTTGAAACCAGATTTCAATTTAGATCTAAATCTATGGTATCTCGACGATGGCTCGTTTGGCGGATCTTTACCCAATGTTTTGTCGGCCATGTACGTTGAGATAGAAGCCTCTAAAATTGGCCTTTCCCTTAATAGGAAGAAATGCGAAATCTCCTCTCTTAACAACGTGGTTTTTATCCCTCCCCCTGATTTTAAAATTATCTTGCACGAGGATCTCTGTCTTTTGGGTTCTCCTATCGGCTCCTCATCTTCCTTCTGTCAAAATTTTTTTGACAATCTGATCCAATCTCTCTTTAACTCTCTTAAGATTCTTCCTCATCTCCCCAAGCATAAGTTCTTTTTCCTCACAAAAAATGCTTGTTTTTACCTAAATTCTTACATATCTTTAAATCTTCTCCTGCTTATATGATCACCTTCTGAAGTCCTTCGATTTAAAATTTAAACATTTTATCGAATCGCTTTTAGTCCTAAACTTTTCCGACTTTAATTGGTCCTTTGCCTCTATGCCCGCTTTCCGGGGTGGTCTTGGATTTTCTCCCCCCCCCCCTTTAATGGCAATTGCCAGTTTTCTTTCGTCTCGAATTTCATTTAACGATTCCATCTCCTCGCTTATAGGGTTGAACGATCCCCTTTTAACCTCTGCCAAACAATCTTGGCTAACTCTAGTTCTTGAAGGATCCGGGCAGCCAGTCTCCAGCCATCTAAAGAGCTTCCTGGTCCCCATGCTTCAATGTGCTTTTGAAAAACTTTGTTCGTTTGCCGATCTAACTAACCTTCAACTACTCAGAAACGCAAAAAAAATTTCTAACGGCCATGAATGGCTAGACGCGATTCCGAGTGGTAAAAAGGAAACGTTACTCACAAACGACGAGTTCCAAATTGCCATTGGTCATAGGCTAGGTTGTCTTATCCCTTCTGTTGACACCTGTGCGGCATGTAATAAGCAGGTGGATCTATTCTCTAGACATTGTTTCTCTTGTCTCAAAGTTAGTGGCCGTTTCTTGAGACACGACAACATAAATAGGTTAATCGGCAAATCTTTGATTTCGGCCGGTTTCTCCAATAGCTTGGAGCCGTTAGGTCTCCTAAATGAGGATGGTAAGCGTCCCGATGGCTTATCTTTGACATCTTGGCACTGTGGCAAAAGACTTGTCTGGGATGTCTCTTGCGTTACCTCTTTCCCTGCTAACAGAAACTCTGACCCCTTGGATCTCCAAGAAACTAATAAAATCAACAAATATAGATCCCTCATTAATTCATTTATTTTTATCCCCCTAATTTTTAGCGTTTTGGGGAACCTAGGTCACCAATCCCAAAAATTCTTAAATCAATTGGGAAAAAAAATCTCAATAAGGACAGGGGGGAAAACGAGTCCCTGTCCCTCAAACAAAAGATACAATTCGAAATCTTAAGAGGGAACTATAAGTGTTTCTTTGAAACACTCTCTTTTCCCGCCTAGTTCTATATGTATAATCATGTTTTTATGATATAATATTTATAATAATTTACTATTTTATTTTTATGAATACAGTATTAGCATTATATAATATGATTTATTAAGATACCAAAAAAAAAAAAGAAAACGATTAAAGAAATATTTGATTGATTCATTGCTTTTTTAGAGAAAAATTTTTATAATAACATTACATTATAATATATTAAAGATATGGAATTTTAAGATCTTTTCAATTTTTTTAATAATTCTTTAAAATAATTTGCTTTTAAAAAATAATTTTATTATATTAATTTTTAAATTAATATTTTTAATTAAATAAATATTTGATTATGATTTTATATGTTAATAAAGTATAAATATATTGTAATTACTTGATAAAGAAGTAAATGAGAAATTTAAATTTTTAAGGATTTTTTTAATTTGCGAAAGCATTTTAGAGGGGAAAGGCTAACATCTTAAACGTAATTTTCAATATAATTATATCATTGAACTCAGAATTTAATTCTCTATCCAAAACCGTTTAGATGTATTTTTTTACGTTTCCGGTTCAAAAAATAATTTTTTTGTTACGAAAGCATTTTAGAAGGGAAAGGTTAACATCTTAAACTAATTTTGAATATTATTATATCATTTTATAACCGGAAACGTAAAAAATACATGTAAGTGGCTTTCGCGACAAAAAAGTTATTTTTTGAACCGGAAAAGTAAAAAAATACATCTACACGGATTTGGATACAAAATTTAATTCCGAGTTCAATGATATAATAATATTTATTACGTTTAAGATGTTGCCTTTCCCCTCTAAAATGCTTTCGCGACAAAAAATTATTTTTTGAACCGGAAACGTAGAAAAATACATCTAAACGATTTTGGATAGGTAATTAAATTCTGAGTTCAATGATAATAATATTCAAAATTACGTTTAAGATGTTAGTTTTTCCCCTCTAAAATGCTTTCGCGACAAAAAAATTATTTTTTGAACCGGAAACGTAAAAAAATACATCTAAACGATTTAGGATAGGAAATTTAATTCTGAGTTCAATGATATAATAATATTCAAAATACGTTTAAGAAAGATGTTACCCTTTCCCCTCTAAAATGCTTTCGCGACAAAAAAATTATTTTTTGAACCGGAAAAGTAAAAAAATATATCTAAAAATTCTTAAAAAATTTATATTTCTCATTTACTTCTTTATCAAATAATTACAATATATTTATACTTAATTAATATATAAAATCATTACCAAATATTAATTTAATTAAAAATATTAATTTAAAAATTAATATAATAAAATTAATTTTTAAAAACCGCTAATTATTTCAAAGAATTTTTAAAAAATTGAAAAGACCTTAAAATTTCCATATTTTTAATATATAATGTAATGTTATTATAATATTTTTTCTCTAAAAAAGCAATAAATCAATCAAATATCTCTTTAATCGTTTTCTTTGTTATTTTTATTTTCAATATTATTACCAAGCCTTTCGTATTACCAAGCCTTTCGACTTATAGACCTTACCTATTTGTCCATATCTTCTAAGTTTTATATTTTTACATAAAAAAACAAGCCAGACGCCGTCATATAAATTCTCGGAACCCTTGAAAAAAAAGAGAAAAAATAATCTTAAAAAAAATTATTCACGTTCCTGATTTGTATTGCTTATGAATAACTATGATAATATTTTTAAGTTTCCTGTTGTTATTTTTTTAAATACGCTGAACAATTAGAAGTAGTAATGTTAAAATTATGAAAATATTTCCTTCTTTATCAGTTTATATTAGTGCTTTGCTTGAACTAGTAGAGTAGCCATTTTAAAAAAACTATTAGCAACAAAGCCAGCCTTGCGCGAATTTTTTTAGAAAATTTTGTCAATATTTAGTTGCTTTGTGTTAATCTGCATGGCCCGGCCCCGATTTTTTAAAAATATATTATATATTTTTAATTTGTCTAGATAATAATGGTGATTTAAAATGTTTGGTTTTAAAATATATGGCCCGGCTCGAGTTTTTAAAAAAGGAAGCTTTTTTGACCTGGCCCTTGTATTTAAAAAAATAAAATTTTAGGCTCGGCCAAGGGTATATTTAAAAAAATTAAAATACGGCCCGGTCCGTGTATCCGGGCCGTGTTACAGATCGGGCCTGTAGGTCTCTGATTTATAGTGCGCGTTTTTAATTTCCCTGATAAATCTGATTTTACCAAATATATTCCGAAGAAAATCTACCCTGGGAATTTCATATGATTGCGCCAAAATTTTTTTGTATTTAATAATTTATAATGAAAATCTATATAATTTTATTAAAATTATGGTAAGGCGATAGTTTGATGAGTATTTTGTTCTATTTTTGCATTTTAAATCATAAATTGAACGCGTTTTATTAAATATTTTAAATCTGATTTTGCCGAAAATGCATTACAATATGTGTAGAATACCCACCCTATAAATTTCAGAAGATTTTATATTGAACTTCTGAAGAAATTTTAATTTACATTAATCTGAAATTTATAAGTAATGTTAATTGCCTAAAAATAGACTAAACCTAATTTGGCTTAACCGAAAAATCGCCTAAAACTAATTAGACAAAATGTAGGGACTGGGAGCTAGGCTAATCGTCCGTCAGCGTTACGCAACACTAAGCCTAGCCTTTATTAAAATTATTTTATATATTTATTATGTAACGATATATGACGGGCGATTAACCGAGCTCCTTAGCCAATGTCTTAATTTTGAATAATTAGTTTTCGCCTATTTTTATGCTTAGCCGATTTTTTAACCTAAAAACTTGGCTAACCGTTTTGGAATTGCATAAAATTAATCGATTGCGCAACATTAAGGGTGGGTATTCTACACTTCAGGTGCATTTCTGGCAAAATCAGATTTTTAAATTTAAAAAACGTACTCAATTAATGATTTTAAATGCAAATAACAACAAAAAATAATACCCATCAAACTATCGCCTTACCAAAATTAAGTTTAGTTAAAAGATCATTAGAGTACTGTCTAATATTCACAGGGTAGGCAGGGAAGACCAGGGGGTGGTTGGATCAATTTCTGTCAAAATCGTCATAGATCCGAAAATAATTGTATCTGAATTTACAAAATACTAATGATAGTTCAAACCCTTACCTAAAAATTATACATTAACAAAATTTAAAATAATACACTTTTTTCTCTAAATTGATTTTAGCAAAATGAAAATTTCTTATTATAAGCCTAAACTCCTTAGCAGTGTAGAGAAAGACGAATCAAAAAGACTAAAATGTTTTTTATAGGTTTTTTGCACTTGTTAAACATTCCGAAGATCAGACTTTTAATATTTATAAGAAATTTTTTATTTACATATAGGGATTATATTTATTGATACCAATTTGTTTAAATATGGTTGGTTCACAGACAAACTTGTATTTCATCATATGTTTATAATAAGAAGCTTTGTATCATGATATACACTGATTTCCATCGCATTGTAATGTCTTTCTTTAGAAAATATCGAAGCTTGATATTTGCAGCAGATTGCACAATATTTTACTAACTCTTTTACACTTAGAAGATATTTCAAATACCTAATTATAAGATTTTGCATCATATATTATAATCCTACCCCCTTCTTCCCCCACTCCCCTCATTTCCTATACCACATCAAAATTAGAACAACTGAATTCCAAATACAAACTACCCCTTTTAATTTCAATGTCAAACTTGAATTATAACCCCTTACCCTGTGGTAAAAGGTCCTGTTTAACATTGTTTGAATGGTTAAGTGCCCTTTTATTATTGATAGTCGGTCTATAGATCTGGTTATAAGCAAGTATAATTATCATTAATATTTAAATTTCTTCGTATCATTAGGGCTAATTATTTATTCAAACTTTTTTGTTGGGAGGGGAAGGGGGTTTTTATTTCAAATCCCGCATAAATTTTTTAAACTCTATAATTGTCCCATATATAATATTTTTCTATAAGATCAAGATCTACAAATAATTCTCTACAAAATAATTCTCTACAATGTAATTCTCTACAATGTAATTCTCTACAATGTAATTCTCTACAATATAATTCTCTACAAAATAATTCTCTATAAAAGTAATTCTCTTTAAAATCATTCTCTATAAACAAAATTCTCTATAAAATCATTTTCTTTGAAGTCATTCTCTATAAAGGACGTTCTCTATAAATTGATTCTCTTTAAAATCATTCTCTATAAATTACATTCTCTATAAAACCATTCTCTATAAATTAATTCTCTAAAAATTATTCTCTATATAAAACATTCTGTATAAAACATTCTCTATAAAACATTCTCTATAAAACATTCTCTATAAAACATTCTCTATAAAACATTCTCTATAAAACATTCTCTATAAATCATTCTCTATAAACTACATTCTCTATAAAACAATTCTCTATAAATGCATTCTCTATAATTGTTTTCTCTATAAATGTTTCTCTATAAAATACATTCTCTATAATGGTTTCTCTATAAAGACGTGGAACCAAAAAAAATATGGTGAACAAAATATAAAATTGTTTATTTTTTTAATAAATAAAAAGAATTAAATGAAATTATTGTGCAATTTAACATTTGAAAAATAAGCATTGGGGAAGCAAATAAAAAAAATTGCTTATTATTTCAATAAATAAAAGGGAAGCAAAATTATCTTTTTTTTCAATATAAATAATTAATTTAAATTGTCTAATAATGGTAATTGCGTTGTTAAATCAATAAATTCTTATAACATCTTGATTATTTAAATATATGAAATGATGCAAATTTTCTAATTTTGTTATATATTCAAGAAAATTTCCCAGAATCTGATTTAAGAAAGATGAATCAAAAAGTTTAAAATGTTTTTTATAGATTTTTTGCACTTGTTAAACATTCCGAAGTAGTCAAAATTTTATTAATTTTAGGTTCTTTAGACCTAATTTTATCAGACTTTTAATATTGATAAGAAATTTTTTATTTACATATAGGGATTATATTTATTGATACCAATTTGTTTAAATATGGTTGGTTCAGAGACAAACTTGTATTTTATCATATGATTATAAGAAGTTTTGTATCATGATATACACTGATTTCCATTGCATTGTAATGTCTTTCTTTATAAAATATCGAAGCTTGATATTTGCAGCAGATTGCTTACAATATTTTACTAACTCTTTTACACTTAGAAGATATTTCAAATACCTAATTATCAAAAGATTTTGCATCATATATTATAATCCTACCCCCTTCTTCCCCCACTTTCCTCATTTCCTATACCACATCAAAATTAGAACAACGGAATTCCAAATACAAACTACCCCTTTTAATTCCAATGTCAAACTTGAATTATAACCCCTTACCCTGTGGTAATAGGTCCTGTTTAACATTGTTTGAATGGTTAAGTGTCCTTTTATTATTGGTAGTCGGTCTATAGATCTGGTTATAAGCAAGTATAATTATTATTAATTGTTAAATATTTTTCGAATATTAAAATTATTCGTACGACCTTTTCGTACTTTTTCCTTTTGTGAAATATATTTTGTCAGACCTTTAAAAAAAGATATCGTATTTGTATTTGTATATGTAAAACGTTAAAATAACTTTTCTTAAGGTAACCTTAAAACAAATTGTAAATTTTTTCTTAAAGTAACCTTTAAACAAATTGTAAATTGTATATATGCAAATAGTATTAAAATAATAATATATATAGTTGTAAAATTTTTAGTAGTGATACATAGAATAGAAGAAGAAAAATAAAAGATTTTAAAATGAATTTTAAATAATATCAGTCTTGCCTCTCCTGCCTTCCTTGTAAATATCATGGTGGCAGATAATTATTACGCTACAAATTGAAATATGTATAAAAAATTTTTTTTAGCATGATTCTAGATACTGGAACATGGTGAAGATAGAAGATTATGGAAAATGATGTTAATATAATTCTAAAAACACGTAAGAGATGATTTAAATGTAAAATTAAAGATAAATATAATAAAAATTTAATTAATAAAATATTTAAAATATGATAAAACCTATTTAGGACAATAAGAATAAAACAAAATCCATAGATGAATTAGAAAATTATTTAACATACCATGAGAGTAAAGTTGTTTTGAGTTTAACATTTAATTTACCAGATGACTTATATTTGCTTATGGACACAATGTTACCAATATATGGAGCTTCAAGTTATGAAGAAGCAATAGTATTAAAATATTTTTGTGATTATAAAGAGGTAGAAGAGATAAATGGAAAAACTAGATCATATAATATATGTTATCCTAATAAAAATTTTAAAAGTCAAAATAATAATAACTTGAATAAAATTGAATTATGTAAATTAATACCAAATGTTAAAAAAGAAATAAATTCTTATAAATTAAAAGAAATAAATCATATGATAACAATTGAAGAAATAATAGTTATTAAAAACAGAAAGAGAAATGGGATGATCAATACAAACAGCAAATCTACAAGCAATGGTCAACCAACGATGTTTCAACAATGATGTGCAACCAACGATGTTCGATAATCGATACAACAAACAAGAATCAAATGGTCAAACAAACAATCTGAAAGTGACTAATGGAGAAATTGAGAAACGAATGACTGGAAGAAACTGAGGAAAAAAGAAACTTAAAAAAAGAGGGATATGTTAAATATATTTCGAATATTAAAATTATTCGTACGACCTTTTCGTACTTTTTAGTTTTGTGAAATATATTTTGTGAGACCTTTAAAAAAGATATCGTATTTGTATATGTAAAACGTTAAAATAACTTTTCTTAAAGTAACCTTAAAAACAAATTGTAAATTGTAACTTTTCTTAAAGTAACCTTAAAACAAATTGTAAATTGTATATATGTAAATAGTATTAAAATAATAATATATATAGTTGTAAAATTTTTAGGTGATACATAAGAATAGAAGAAGAAAAATAAAAGATTTTAAAATGAATTTTAAATAATATCAGTCTTGCCTCTCCTGCCTTCCCTGAAAATATCATTTATATTTAAATTCTTCGTATCATTAGGACTAATTATTTATTCAAACTTTTCTGTTGGAAGGGGGGGGGAGGTGAAGGGGGGGGGAGTGTTTTTTTCAAATCCCGCATGAATTTTTTGAACTCTATAATTGTCCCATATATAATATTTCTCTATAAAATCAAGATCTACAAATAATGCTCCAAAATTATTCTCTACAATGTAATTTTCTACAATATAATTCTCTACAAAATTATTCTCTATATAAGTAATTCTCTTTAAAATCATTCTCTATAAACAACATTCTCTATAAAATCATTCTCTTTGAAGTCATTCTCAATATAAAACATTCTCTATAAACTACATTCTCTATAAAGCAATTCTCTATAAATGCATTCTCTATAATTGTTTTCTCTATAAATGTTTCTCTATAAAATACATTCTCTATAATGGTTTCTCTATAAAGACGTGGAACCCAATTATAGAGAATGCATTTATAGAGAATTGCTTTATAGAGAATGTAGCTTATAGAGAATGTTTTATATAGAGAATAATTTTTATAGAGAATTAATTTATAGAGAATGATTTTTATAAACGGCATTCTCTATAAAATCATTCTCTATAAAATCATTCTCTATAAAATCATTCTCTATAAAATCATTCTCTATAAAATCATTCTCTATAAAATCATTCTCTATAAAATCATTCTCTATAAAATCATTCTCTATAAATTCTCTATAAAAATTATTCTCTATATGAAACATTCTCTATAAAACATTCTCTATAAACTACATTCTCTATAAAACAATTCTCTATAAATGCATTCTCTATAAATGTTTTCTCTATAAATGTTTCTCTATAAAATACATTCTCTATAATGGTTTCTCTATAAAGACGTGGAACCGAAAATATATATTAAAATTGCTCTTTCATTCCAAGATTAAAATCTTAAAATTAATTGACTATCAGATATTATAATATGTTCCTAATAAAATTGGACCAGATATTTTATTTTTAATATATGAGGTAATAAGTTAATACATTAAATAATATATCCTATAAATTTTTTGGAGATGGGGTTTGTGTAGGGATATTTTTATTAGCTTAAAATAATATTTACGAGGACATGTAACTAGTCGAAGGAGAATATGCCACCCTTCTAGCTAGGCCTCTGTGAACAAAATAATTGATTTATACATTCCAATATAAATATTCTTTACCTGTCATATTCAACCTAATAATATATTTGCTTCAGATGAGATATATGGTTCATTCATTTTGACAAAATAGGCTTTTTAATCTAAAATGAATATAACATTTTCAAATAAGGGTGCTTTGTAATTTATGAACACCTCTAATATATTATAAAAACTATTTAATAAATCTTTCACATTTAGGAGGAAGGGGTGACCCTCACTCTCCCCTTCTAGTTACAATAATACAATTCAAAATAATTTTATTTATGTGATTTGATTTTTTCTTAATATGAAACATTGTAAATTATAATAAAAATATATTTTTTTATAAAATTAAATTTAAAATATTTAACGATGAATAGATTAAAATTAATAAAATTAGAAATTTTATTGTGTCCTATTCCTTTTGATTCTTTTAATCAGTAACCTATTAATAAATAAAACTATTATGTAAGATTCAATTTTTTATTATTCGTTTTTAAAACATTTTTTTAAGATTTTGATAATAAGCCCAACTAAAAATATTACCCACCCCCCCCCCTTCCTTCCAAGTTAATAAATATGAGGCCTCTATTCATTTTGCCCGTACGAATCTGTAAAAATTTGTATTCCCACATCGCGGAGGCTTATTTTAAGCCTCTTTAGATCCTAACATTGTTGGTGCTAGCGCCTGTTTTATTAGAGAGATGAACTTGACATTTGCACATTATTTTAATTAATGCTTCATTTCAATTATTTTGGACAAACTGTTTTTAATATTTTTATATTTTTGTTCTCCTATAATTTGCTTCGAAATAATAAATGCTTAATTAAATATAGTTATTAAAAAGAAAAAAAATTTCCGATTATTTTGTATATCTGTCCAAAATAAGATCATAGTATTCTATTTTTATTTAGTGTTTAAAATTTTTTTTATGTCCTATTTATTCTTAAGGGTCCAATCTTTTTTGAAGCTTCCGATCAGTCATGCGAACAATATTCTTAATTTATTATTGATTATTTTGCATAATGGTAGTAAAAAAAGATATAATTATTATATTCTTCTTTTTCTTTATTTTGCGAACGTCAGCTAACTTCCTAAAATATTTTAGCCACTTATAACACAATAATACCTGCTCCTTAAACCTTGATGCATGGGTTTGGTATCGAGTTAGTTATGTTTAACAAAAATTTTTAAAATTATTTTAGGAGTTATTTAGAAATATTTTAAGTTTCAGAAATTTATTACTAATGACTACTAATGCAAAATTGATCAATGTAAACCGATTTTTAAAAGCGGCTAACTCAGTATTTTATCCAGGAAAATATTACAAGCCTAGAGATTTTGCTCTTAGATGACACAAAAATTTGGACACCTACTAACTAAATTTCGAGGCTTGGGTAATAGTTTATTGGTTGAGTTAGTTTTAAAAATCGACTCAATGGATAGATTTTGCAACACTTCTAAAAAATATTGACAATTTTTAATACACAAATTTAAATATAAATTATTGATAAAATGGGAAAATATTATAATTAAGAATTTATTATTTTTGGGGATTGAGCTACTTTTATAATGATTTCATCAGTACTTGGTGTCAAAACAACACTCTATGTATATTAAGAACGAAGCCATTCAATTTATTTTCAGGGAAAGTACCTTATTGTAATCTTGTTTCGATTTAAGCTGATTTTTAAAAACGGCTAACTTAATATTTCTTCCAGAAAAATATCACGTAAGCTTGGAGATTTTGTTCATAGAGACACAAAAATTTAGATATCTATTAGTAAAATCTCGAGGCTTGGGAAATATTTTCTGGATAAAATATTGAGTTGGCCCTTTTAAATATGGTCAAATGGAGCCATTTAACAACACTACTTCTCAGGTATGTTTTTTTATTATTGTTAAAAATGAAAATGATCTTTCATTGGGTAAAGATAATGGGTAGAGTTGCCAAAATATTTAATAATTTGAATATATTAGGAAAATAGTCTAAAATAAGTTTGAAATTATGCGAAGTATATAGCTTTTTTGCAGCATCATCAACCATATTTAACCTTTTATACTCTAATTTGCATTCAGCTAGTAATGTATCTTGGGATAATTTAACATCCTCACTATAAAAATTTGCCAATATATTGTTTTTCCTCCATCAAGATTTAAAATAGATTCGGAAAGATTATGCGATAATAAAATTTGCAGATTTGTACGTGCTGCCTAATTAATAAAGAACCTTCCATTTATTTGAATTATAGAAGAATCCAAGAGGTAGATAAAGCGATTTATTTTAATGTTGGATCGATGGACTTATCTTACTGATAGACAAGTAATAAATTCATAAAGCTCAGCTTTTGACTCAACAATGTGACACATAATTTATGAGATTCGTCATCTACATTGGCTCTAAAATCCTTAAGTTTCAATAAATACCTACAGCTATTCTCATACTTTAATCAGATGGATGCCATTATTGAAATATTTTACTTAGTATAGCAGGGAACTAGTTTTATAAATGATTTAATGGGGAATTTTAAAATGGTAGATAAATATAACATAAGGGAAAATTTGAAATAGATATTAATTCATAAAATAATTTAGTAGCATGTAAATTTGAAATGCGATAAGAGGTAGGAATAATTATTATAAATTATAAATTAATAATCATAAAACAGTAATATTTTTGAAAAATATTTTAGCCGGTATCTAATATTTTTGGCTTGGAGGGGGAGAGTTGTCCCCTGACCCACCCCCAGTCCATACGCCAATGGGTACATTTACAATCAACGTTTAAGTATGATCGCGTGATAGTCAAGAAGAGTTTGCCAATCACTATAAAAATTGGTATTTTAAAAAAGTATTCGTCCTTTACATGTAAGAATATTCGTTCTCTTTCAATTTTTTAAAATATTATATTAATAATTGACAAGTGTTGATCTAATTAACGTTTCGGTATCATCGCATGATAAGCAGGAAGTATTTTATGAAATCTATAATTTATATTAATTGTTTAATTAATTAAATATCGCGAACATTGGCTGACTTACCATGTTCAAGAAGAGGTTGGGAATAATCATCACGGGAACTGACTAATTCATCAACACTAGTGTCTAGGAATAAAAAGGCGAATATTGTCTGTTGTTTTTATTTTATGGTTAATAAGTGGAAGGATATTTTATAACTAATATATTTTTGAGTAATTTGTAGTTTATTCAATTTATTTGACTAAATAAAATTTTAATAACTCAAATTTTTCCTTGAATTTTGTTTTTTAATTGATTAATCGTTAATGGAGAATAAAAATTCAATAACTAATATATATTTTTTAAATTTTAAGGGCCGGGAAAATATCAAAGGGTCATTTGTGAGGGACAAAATTTTTATCTAGGATCCAGGTTTGGAGGTCGAAACTTTTTCGAGTGGGTGGGTACCCCCTCCCGGAGCCTGTGTGGCTAGGCTTGTGGAAATTTAAAAGTAATTAAGGTTAAAAAAAGGGGTAAATGATAGATTGTGCATAATTTTCATTTAATTCTTATCATCCAATAACATTAAATTATTCTAAACACTGGTAAGAATCGTTATTGAAATTGTAAAGTGGAAAAGGATGGGAGGGGGGTGGGTAAATAAATTAGGGTAGGGAATATGTTAATGATTGCATTTACTCTTTTTTGCTAATTTAAATTTGAGTTTCCTTTTTTGTTGCTAATTTTGTCTTGAATTTCCTTATTTTTTATAGGGATAAGAGGTTGTAAAGGTATAGGAGAGGGCAGGAAGGTGGGGGGGGGGTATCTTCAAATTGACTTAGGGGTTGTAGAAGTAATTGAATTGCTTGACTCTACCTAAATTAAATATTGGCGGAAGTCTCCGTGCTGGGGTTAATCTATGGACCTAAATTTTACAAGTATGATATTTTTTTAAATAAATACTGTTCACAATTCACTTTCCAAAAATGCATAAAGAATAATATATTTAAATTTCAGCAATGCAAAATAATAAGAAATTTAGTATAAACTTTGCTTTTATGAATTGTATAAAAAATTTTAATTTAATTTCAAGATTCAGTTGCCTAATTATTTTTTCACCCGAATAATAAATTATAGCAAGTTGATTAAACGTTCTAAAACATGGTTTATCATTTTTGAAAAAATTTTTAAAGTCTAAAATACATAATAAAAAATCATATTATTTATTGCATGAGTTCATTCAATAATTCAAAACATTAGTTATTAATCCACCCCGAAAAATAAAAAATTTCTTAATTATTTTTTCCAATTTGAAGATGGTATTGAAAAATTTTCCATTTGTTTTACTCATTTCAACTTTGGAAGGTCATAGATAGAAATAAAATAACCACAACTCCTATAAAAATGAAAAATAAATAATAAATTATATTATAGCTTATAATTATACCATTCTCCTGCCTGAGGGCTAACAAATATTTTTATTTCCATTCCTTAAATTAGGATTATATTTTTAAAAAAATATTCAAGAATCTAATAATAATTAATAAAGTTTTATTTTATAAATTTTACCAAAGAATATATAATATAAATATTTGTTATAAATTAAATAAGCGAAATTAAATTTAATAATAAAAATTTAATTTTAACTCCAATTATAATGAACAAATTAGTGGATTGGATCAAAGACACTCTTAACCACAATTCTACTACTAAAAGACAGCATAATATGACTAGAAGCTATCAATCGAAGATCAGAACAAAAAAACTATACTATTCACACAATGATATCGATTTGCTAGGAATACGCCCTTACGACTCAAGTTGATTAACGTTTAAACGAATCAAATAATTCACTATTCACGTTCGTACGGATGATAGATTTCATTTATTTGTATTCGAATAATTCTTATTTTTCTTTAAATAATTTGAAACTAAACGAGTATAGAAATATATACCATTCCAATAAATCTCTATAAAATTCTAATCTATAATATTATATTTGATAGCTAATATATTTCCTTTTAATAAAATAAATTTATCAAAAATATATAAATTTTATAAAAATTTTATTTAATTCATAATTTTACTAAAATAAGCAGCATTCTGTGAAAAAATCAAAAAAGATGGGATGGATATATATTTCTTTATAAAACTTCACATCATAATAATTTGATTATTTAATCGTATTCGATCGAGCGAATCAAATATCATTTTTGAAGAGGCCTTGGATTGCTACATGGTTAAGTTCTCTATGTTAATATTAGTCCCCTAAACGCACTTCATACCAATTATTTTCTTTTATGAAGATTTTGTCAAATTTAAATTAAAGGATTTGTTAAATATCAATAAATAAGCTTTTAAATAGCAATAAAAATGCATAATTTATATAAACAGTTTAAAATCCTTTATAATTTTTCATTGTTCAGTTTCATTTAAAATATTTCTCACCTCTTTTTTAAATTTATTGTAAATTATTCATTTTGTAAAATGTATTTCTAACTCTGAATAAATAAATAAAAATATCATAATTATTCAAACTTCTTTAATATTTATTTGTGATAAATTATTCAAAGAATATTTTACGTTAGAAATTAAAATAATATTAAGAGAAAGTCAATAATCAAAAAATAAAATTCGCAAACTTTCGAAACTTTATTGAAAGAAAAGAAATATGTTTTTTTATAATTAAAAAAAAATTAACATACGATTACATTAAAATTTTACAACTTCTGAAATTCAAAACTTTTTCAAATTAATAAAATAAATTTTGAACACAACCTAAGATAGTGGTATACATATTTTCTAAATGTATAATTTTTTAAACCTTTAATTCCAAATTATTATTATGACATAATTTATGTGTAAAGGATTAAATATTTATAATTTAAACATGAATAATGAATTATATTATTCAAACGAATAAGATGAGTAAATTATTCGATTTTTTTAAACGAGTCGAATGCTAATAATTCAGTATTCGATTAGCATATTCGTTTTCGAATAAGCCTAATATAAACTGTTATTATTTTGTCAAATAAAACGATAAGGGAGGGATTTAAACTGGGTCAGTTTATTTATGGTTATATGCCAGGCACTATCATTTATATATTTTAAAGAAATTAATTTTGTAAAAAGTAATATTTATAAAAGTAAAGTTGACTAAAAATTATTATTTTACAAAATTACACATATGTGGTACAAAAAATATTATATTCATATTTCAGAAGAAGTGGAAACTTCTATTTTTAGTATTAGATATTACGACAAAATTAATTTATATTTAATAATCAAAATATTTGTTAAAATTTATAACAAAAATCGACCATAACATCAAATCTTTAGCGCACGATGAAGCTATGACAGAAACACGCTATCAGAAAATAATTAATTTTTAATATACGCGTTTATTTTCATAATGTTCTCTACCAACATCTTTAATAATGTGGGCCATTTATAAAATTAACACATTTTATTTGAAATTTAATAAAAAATTTAATAGAGATGAACAAAATTTAGCCATTCATTCTCATCTTCTTCTTTTTCTCACCTGCTTTGAAGAGGTGAGATGTATGAAGAGAATTTGTAACATATAATAAATTAACTGAAAGAAATAATGAACGATAAATTTTAAATAATATATAATAGAATAAAGATAAAGTATCATTGCAACTTGGGATATTATAGAGATTTAAAAATAAGAGAAATAATTTAAATTATTAAAACTAGTTGTAATTTTTTTAAACATAAGACAATTTAAATATTCAGATGCAAATAGATCATTCCAAACAATCTACCTAAGGCTAAATTATTATTAAATAACAATCTGGAAAAATATAATTATCTATCATGGTAGAAGTTGGCCAGCTGGGGACTTTAATATAAATATCTTATGTATTAATTACCTCCAGATACATGATATTTAACCCAATTATATTTAGTGGCAGAAAAGTCATGCAAAAAGTGTGCACCCTCAGACCTTTGGCAGTGTTACTTTAAAAAAATTGAGCTTTTTACTTTTTTTCTGAATATTTTGAAAGATAGTCATAATATTATGAAAAGACGATTCCCCCCCCCTCCCCTTCCCATAAGAAAATCCTGGATACGCCACAGGTATTGATATTATAATTGTAGATTCAATACCGTAGTGATATTTTCGTATTGTAGAATCAATACCGTATTATTAAAGAGATGTTTTCATCGCTTCAAATATATTGGTGGCCATTAAAATTGTAAAATATTTATTCATTATATATTTTTTCATCGCTTCAAAAATATTGGCGGCATTTTCTTGTAAAAAATTTATTTAAAATAGATTTAATAGTTTTAAATATATTTAAATGATTTTCTATTCTTTTATATAATTTTTTCGGGAATTTATTTATTTTACAATTCTTGATATCCTATATAATTTTTATTTGTTTACTCATTATTTGTAATAACTTTCTTCTTGTTAAAATTACTCCATCTTGCACAAAATTTTAAATAAATACAATGTATACAAGTTTTCTTCATTTACCATCGTATTATTGATATATCAAGCCTTAAAATTTTATAGATAAAAGCTTAAGCTAATCATAGACAAATGAGGGTTGTTGATTTAAAGTTTTATAAGATATTATGAATTCACACTAATTAAATGTACCTTATTGATTGAACGAGAATCTATAAAATTTTGTGATGTGCTAAACTATAATTGTCGATTCATCTATAAATGTCGATTCAAAGATTTGTAAATTATATTTAAGATTTTATTCTTAAAGGTTGAGGGGTTCGGTCATAATTATAAATACGGTATTGATTTTACAATATTGTAGAATCAATACGCATTTATTTTACAATACTACACCAGGCCTAAGTTTTGAAAGTTGATAATTAAGTGAATTTACGTTGTTTTCCTTAAAATAATTATGGGCCGGGCTGGACAACTGGTACAGATATATATTATGGGCCGAGTCGGGACGGGTAAAAAATTTAAGCATGGGCTGGGCTGAAAAACAGAAAATCCCACTAGCCGGTTTAGATTAAAGGTGGGCGCGGGCCTATTTTTTTCACGGCCCGCCCGCTCACGGTGGCAATAAAAAAATTTACGCCATTCACATTTATCACTAAAAAAATTTCGACCCGACCCCCCCGCTCACGAAAGGCAATATTTTAATTCATGCCCGTCACGCCCGAAAATTCACGGTGTTTTTAAATTTTTCAAAACTATTGCTATAATTTTACACTTTTTTGAATTTATTTTATTTATTTCTCTAATTTCATAATCCATATTAATAACAAAAAATAAATATAATCTATAAATCGAAATTTTTATTTAGGAAAAGAAGAATGTCCATCTTTTTTTATTTCAATTATGTACGCCTTTCCTCTAATAAGAGATTGGCTACAGAAAATAACCTTTCACTAGAAGCCGAACTTGCCGCGGCTGGTAAAATTTTACTCGCTAATTTTCTCAAAAAAGGAAATGAATATTCCTGCTTCCAAAACTTCAAAATATTGTCTTATTTGTCTTATGAGCGATGAATCTTTTAAGTTCATCCTCACAGCTTACATCAGTAGATATTGATGCTTCATCAGAATCTTCTAGAAATTCTTTAAATTTTTCATTTAGAATATATGGTCTTTTATGAATGTAGAATGAATAAGGAAAGTTATAAATGATAGTTGGCATTGACTTATGCATATCATCTAATTTTATATCTGTTATGAAATCTTAAGGAGATATTATTATTTTTATTTCTTTTATCGACTTTTTGGATTGTTATTATTTTTTATTTTCTTTTATCGATTTTTTTGAATTGGGACTAATTTTTTTTGACCAATTCTTGGAATTTGTATTTTTTGAAATAGATTTTTTTTTGTTTTTTTTCTTAGAAAATGAAAATAAAAAATTATATTTTTTTGGATAAAGATTTTGTTTTTTTTCTTAGAAAAATGAAAAAGTTGTATGAAAATAATAAAATTGAAAAAAGAAAATCCATTTCAGCATTAAGGAAATATATTATTTAAGATTACGTAAAATATCGACTTAGAAATTCGGCGACTTAGCAATTCAACAAATAAGAAATTTAACACTGGCGACGACACGGGCGACGAACAGAGGAAAAAACTAAAATTCGATATAAAAGTATCTAAGATGACACCATCGATTCCTATTAAGGATAACAGGATTCTTTCTCAACATTTCGTATTAAATTAGAGGCATATTTTATATTGAATGATAAAAAGGGCAGTACTCGTATCTGCATTGTCCACCTATGACTTAAATAAAGTAATTTTAAAATTCGCTCCCAAATCTATTAATAAAATTAAATATGATGATATGTTAGATTCTTTGATAGCGAACAAAAAAAATAGCACCATTGGAAAGTTTCCAATTTGTTAAACGTACAAAGAGAGGGAGAAACTAATTTGGAATTTTTAAATTTGTTAAAGGCTTTAGCATTGAAATGCAACTTCAAAGAGAAATATGAAGAAAATCTAAAAACGCAGATAATCAACGGATTGGAGAGTAAAGAGATCAAAACAAAGTTATTATTAGAAGAGGACATGGGAGTTAAAATCGAAAAACTCCTCCGAACTATGGTATTGATAGAGGAAAAAGAAAAAGCGAAAGATATATTTTATTGTCAAGATGGAAAGGATCGATGCGAAGATAAAATAGAAAGTAATAAAATAAATTATATACAAGACAATCAAAAGCGCAATAGTAATAATAATAGCCAGGAACGATATAGGGACAATTATCCTTACCAGACAAGATTAGATATTAAATTTATTAGATATAATTACAACTCTAAATATGGAAGTGGAAGGCATAATAATGATAACCAGCAGTACAATTAATAATGTTAACAAATATAGTAATAATGATAACAAATACTATCGATATAATTGGTACGATAACAATGAATATTATCATAAAAACAAATATCAATATTCTGATAAGATATGGGGAAAGTACAGCACTAACAATAATAACTATAAATACAACGACAATCAATATTTCCAGACAAAAAAACTTGCTTCAAATACGTGACAAACATCTGATTAAATCTTGCGATCAAAAAGGCAACAAGGAAGATATATCGTATATATACTCGATGGATATCAAATCTTGTAAAGAAAAATTCAAACTCAATCTAAGTATAGAGGGTAAGGAAATAAACATGATCCTAGATACAGGAGCATCAGTATCAATTATTTCGTTAAAGACTTGGAATACAATCAACTCCGATAAAATGATTCATGATTCGGGCACAAAATTAAGACGAAGGTAACGAAATAGCCATTATAGGTAGCGTGGAAGTGAAAGTTCAAATAAAAGATATCATAAAAAATCTACCTTTGGTTATAGTGAAATCTGATGGACCATCATTGGTAGGCATTAACTGGCTGAAGGAATATAGAGAATTGATATGGAAAGAATCAATATTAGGAGGGACCGAAGATGCATACGATAATAATAATAATAATATATATTACATTGGACAAAAATTGAAAGCGGTAACGGAAAAATACATAACAATATTCGATAAAAAGTTAGGAAAATTGAACAATATGGAAGTCCATATATAAAAGACAATGCGACACCAAAATTTTGCGCCCCTAGAAAAATTGCATATGCTTTAGAAGAAAAGGTTGATGAGGAACTAACCAAATGGATTGAAAACGACGTAATAGAACCTATAAAGTATTCGGAATGGGCCAGTCCTCTGGTGCCCATAATTAAGCCAAACGGGAGTATAAGACTTTGCGTAGACTACAAAATAACTATCAATCCATGGATGATAGCGGATATATACCCTATTCCTAGAATACAGGAAATTTTTAATAAATTAAGAAAAGGGGAAAAGTTTTCAACCATTGACTTTTCAAATGCATACCACCAAATAGTAATAGATTCTGATTCGAGGAAGTATTTAGCTATTAAAACTCATAAAGGTCTGCGACGTCAACAATATTCCAAAGGACTATGGACCTAATTTTCGAAAAAATGACGGGAGTAGAATACTATATTGACGATCTAATAATCACAGGTTCTTCGGGTGAAGAGCATCTAAATAATCTAGAAAAAGTATTCCAACGATGGCGGAATTCGGTCTTAAAGCAAATTATGAAAAGAGTAAATTTCTTAAAGAAAAAGTAAAATATCTAGGTCACGTCATATCCAGTAGAGGTCTTATGACCTCAGAGGAGAAGCTAGAAGCCATAAGGTATGCTCCAACTCCGGAGTCAGTTAATGAATTGCAGTCGTTATTAGGCCTCATGAATTATTACAATCGATTCATAAAAAAATTTTCAACGATTGTGGCACCCCTCTATGATTTATTAAAGAAAGGTAACACTTTCCTATGGACGGAAGAATGCAGATCAAGTATTGAAATATTAAAGAAATGCTTGATCAATCCTCCAATAATCGTTCATTTTGATCCAGATAAAGAGATCCAACTCACTACGGATGCATCTATGAAAGGTGTAGGAGCCGTACTATCTCATACCGAAAAGATGGATCCGAGAATCCCATAGGTTTTGATACACGGACACTATCAATGGCAGAAAAAACTACTCAACTATCGAAAGGGAAGCATTAGGGCTTGTATTCGGAGTTAAGAAATTTTATGAATATTTAGTAGGTCAAACTTTTACAATATGAACCGACCATAAAGCACTTGTATATATATTCGGTAACAAAAGTTCGGCAAATATAACGTCACCACGATTGCTCAAATGGTCTCTAATGTTAGGAGGGTACAATTGCGAGATAAATACAAGACTGGTAAGGAAAACAAAGTGGCAGACGCAGATGAAATTCGGAAAAACTATAAAACGAAAATACGTTAAAAAAGGTAAAGGAAAGTATAAAAGCTCAATTCAAGGTAAAAGATGACAATATACTAAAACAATATGAAATGTGCAAAAACAATTTATGGGAAAAAGATGGATGTTTATATAAAGGGGAAAGAATAATAATTCCAACAGAATTGCGGAAAAAAATACTAAACGAATTACATAGTGGTCATCAAGGAATCGTCAGAATGAAAAGCTTAGCCAGGCAATATGTATGGTGGCCCGGAATCGACCGTGAAATAGAAGAACTATGCCGTCAATGCGAATCGTGCAATACATGGGCAAACAATCCTCCAAAAGTACAAGATCACCATTGGGAGAAACCGACAAGACCATGGCAAAGAGTTCCTATACGCAGGACCGTTCAAAAACACCATGTGGCTAATATTGGTAGACGCTTTTACCAAATGGGTTGAGGTAAAAGGAATGACGACCACCACATCAGAGAGAACCATGGGGGTATTAGGTGAAATATTTTCAAGATGGGGATATCCGAAATCGTTAGTATCGGATAGTGGACCGCAATTTACTAGTTATTCATTCAAATAATATTGCAAGAGACATATAAAAAACCACATACTGACCCCTCCTTACCACCCGAGCTCCAACGGACAGGCGGAACGGATGGTGAGAACATTTAAAACAGCCATGGAGAAAAATGCAACCAATAACAAGTACGATAATTTAAACGAATTCTTATTAGCTTATAGAAACACCCAGCATACGACTACAGGACAAACCCCAACACAGATGATGTTTGGACGAAATGTTCGGAATTTTGAAATGATTAAAGAAACCCATGAGAGCAAACAAGACGATACGCACGCAGATCAAAGAGGTACATTTTTCAAGATAGGACAATCAGTTGGACGAAAACTCATAGTGACAAAGTAAAGTAGATCAAGTGGACTATAGTGGGCCGATCGGGGAAGTTCATATATACTGTGTATACCGCTAAGGGCCAGTGGAAGAGACATAAGGATCAAATTAAAAAATCTTTTTGAAAAAGGGAGATGTTATGAAATCTTAAGGAGATATTATTATTTTTATTTCTTTTATCGATTTTTTGGATTGTTATTATTTTTTATTTTCTTTTATCGATTTTTTTGAATTGTGACTAATTTTTTTTGACCAGTTCTTGGAATTTGTATTTTTTGAAATAGATTTTTTTTTGTTTTTTTCTTAGAAAATGAAAATAAAAAATTAGATTTTTTGGAAAAAGATTTTGCTCTTTTTCTTAGAAAAAGGAAAAATAAAAAAGTTGTATGAAAATAATAAAATTGAAAAAAGAAAATCCATTTCAGCATCAAGGAAATTATTTAAGATTAAGTAAAATATCGACTTAGAAATTCGGCGACAGCAATTCAACAAATAAGGAATCTCACAATATCATTTCCCATTTTTAAGGTTGTTTTATATATATCACACTTTTCTTCTTCTATTAAAAACTTAAAACTCTTGAAATTCGTATCTAGAATTATGCCTACCTTATGTAGTTGCTGCATAATAAATCTTTCTTTTAAAAGAAATCTTGTTCTGTTTTTTAAGGTTTTGATTATTATTGTATCACGTCCAGAAGGTTAACAAAATTTTACTAATTTTGTTTCCATCGATTAACTTCATTAATTAAGGATGAGAATCTGCGCTCAGATTATCCGAGCATTCTATAAATATTAATAAAAATTTATCTAACTCACGTATGATGTTAATATCAATTGTGGCTATTTAATTTTTGCTTGCTAAACAAGTACACTTGCATTTCAGAATATGATTTTAAGAAACTCTGTATTATGATATATACAGAGTTCCCTCTAGTTATTACATCTTGTTTAAGGGTATAGCTTAATTTGCTACTAGCTGTAGATTGTTTGAAATATCCTACTATTTTTTTACACCATAAGGCTATTTCAGTTAAACAATTGTCAAAAATATAATGGATAATATTATTTAGTATATGGCATATACATGCTAACGTTTCGTCATCTTTGAATGCATATAAGATTTGCTCCGTTATCAGTCACACACATTTATTTAAATAATTTTCTACTTCTGTATATTCAGCTAAAATTGAATTGACTACACTTTTAATATTGACGCCTGTTTTCATTTCCCTTGCGGCCAAATAAAATGTTTTTTATTCAAAATCCTTAATGATAATATGTCCTGTAAAAAAACCTCGATTTTTATAGTCATCCATCCAAAAATCAATGGTTATGGAACAAGTAATTATTATTGATCATGCTTTTAATCTTAATTTTAATTTCATCATATATTTTTGGAGCTATAGTATTCATGAGAGTTTTCCGGCTCACTAGTATATCTTTTATATTTTGTTGTCCATATGGAACACCAACATTTATTAACTCTTGGCCTAGCTTGTAAAAACCCTTCACTTTCTGTTGCATTTACAGATCGAAGATCTTACAAATAAAATATAATTGACTTTTCTGTAAAAAGTTCAAGCAAAATTTAGCAAAATGTCTCGTGATAAGACACCTAAAATAAAGAGAGAATAGAACTAACGGCTTGATACCGGATGTTGTTTATAAAATGCGGATTTTTTTTTTCAAAAATCATTCTTTTTTAAAAAAAGAACTAAATTAAATTAGAAAATATAAATTATAATTATAAAATTGCAAATTTATATTTATAAAAAAACAAATTTAAAAAATTAAAATTTTCGCTATTCACGAGAAATTTATGTTCACGCCGGGGAAAAATTTCGGGAAGGCCCGTCACGCCCAGTCATGCCTAATAATTTAACATTTATTCACTCACGCCGTGACCCACCGTGACACGATGGGTCATGCGTAATTTTAAGGCCCGCGTCCACCTCTAGTTTAGATTTGGACCTCTAGGGCAGACATTACACTTTTTTCCTCTAATTTTTTATTTTACTGAGTCCCTCTACTGCCACTTTGTTATAGGATAAACCCCGCTATGCCAGTAATGTAAGAATTAATACATAATATTATAAATCAATATTATTATAGTAATTTATAATTAAAAAAAGAAGAGGCATGAGGATGAGGGTATTTTATTTATCAAATATTGGAATATAATTATATTCCTTATTCCTATTTATATTTTTAAAAAAACAATGTTGAAAATAACAGCTGTAAGGATAGCAATAAATTCCTAATTAATGAAGAAAGAAAAGGTTTTAAATTAAATCATAACATTATTTTTACAATTTGTAGAAAATTTTGTTTTGTTGTGTAACTGTATCCCCTTATCTATTCTCATGCTTTTAAAAAAAGTTAGCTTTTGTGTTAATGAAATTATTTGGGGAGTCGAAAATAAAAAAAACGAACTTGACTTACAATTTACTAAATGAAAGGAGGAAGGCATTGATTTATTTTTTTAAGAAAGAAATTTTGTAATATACGCGAAAATGAGCTTTTAAGATTTATTTTTTGTTTTAAAAGATTGAAACTTTTAACAAATATTTTAATAACAATAAAAACAAAGGGTAGATACTCCGAAGGTTGTAACCTTTAGAACACAAGAGGGAACAAATGTATTTAGAAGAATGATAATATAATTTAAAAAAAGCGATTAAATTTATAAAATGTTTAAAAATAAATTATTATTTAATTAGTCGAGACTCGGTTATATTTTAAAAAAATCGATTATTTTGAATTTAGTATGAATATGATGTCCATCTCTATACTTTCTAACAGGTATATATATTTTTATATAATTATTATCTAAATATAAATTAAAAAGTTATTCCATTTTTTTATTATTTATAGTCTGTTGATTATTATAGTTCTTTGTACTCAACTTTTTGTCAAATTTTAGTGAAGGTCTGTCAAGATTTTATTTGTTAGGGTCAACTAAATACTTCTACAATTTAAAAAAATTTATAAATACGTTTTTTGATAAAATCAGAATTTGGAATCTAGACTAAAATAGGTTTTGTTTCTTAAATTTGAGGCGGTTCTGAAGGTTCAACATTTTGTTTCCGTTTCTATTTAAAAGAGGATCCATCTAGGTCCCGGTTCCGACGGTCAGGTTTTAGATTTCTAATCTGGGTAAAATATAATATTTTTTTGGATAGTATAACCATAATAGTTTTGTACACCTGTAAAATTGATAGAAATGGAATTATAATTTTGGAATGTGAAATCATTATCATATATTTATTATTTTTATTCATCATTTTTAATTTTTTTTATCTATTATTTATCTCTTTTAAATGCAGGTTTCTCTTTCCCCCTCCATCATATTCAACATCGTTTTAAATTAATACCTCACGTTCTTTCTCTTACTCTCTTTTTCTTTATTATCTTATCCATCAAAAAAAAGTAAATTATTATTATTAAATATCAAAAATTATAATATTTTATTTTTATATAATTTTTTTTCCTTCTTTTATCAACTTTTTTAAAATCTTAAATTACCTAAAACTTTATTATAAAAAAAGTATGAAAGTGCGAGGAATATAATTAAAAAATGTGAAAAAAAGAAAAAAATTACGATTGGCTTTTTCTCATCCACAATTTAGACACGCAGAATCGATATATAATTATATTTTAAAAGTAAAAAAATCATAGTGATCTTAAAAAAAACTTGATCAAAATGATTATTATACACTGATATGGATGGATGATAAATTATGATAATAAACGTGAATACTTTGTTTAACAGTTTGAATTTAAAATAAAGTGATAAAGTTATGGGCACAAAGAGAAATCCTATAAAAGAATTCGATTAAAGATTCATTCACATTTATATAACCAAACATTAGAATTCTCATTTATCCCTTAGATATATACTCAACATCAAGTGGAAGATATTATAATATATATTTTGATGATACCAAAGCTAAACACGCTTAAAATAAAATGAAAATTCACCCAAACGTTGATATAATAGAAAATTCTTGTAATCATGATCCCAGACATATGAACGGGGATGCGGAAACGCAATTACTATCCTGGGATGAAATGTAAGTTTAAATTTACATGCCTTTATTTTTTATAATTTATTTTATAAAATGACTATGATTTATATATATATGTTAAAATCTTAGTGTAAGAAATGGTGGGATGGGTAGGTGAAAAATGGTTGTGCATCTAAATTTAAAAAAAAAATTCAAATAAATAATTATGAATTATGTTTATTTTTATTTTTATTATATCGTTAATTTGTAAAGACGCCTTAAATCATGACTATTTTCATCGCCTAAATTCCGGTTTAATGGTGATAGCGATGCATATTTCCAGTAATTAGACCTTCACCCAGTTTAATATAGTGAAATTATTATTAGTAATATAAAAATGTTACAAATAATATTTAAAGAGCGCATCTTGAAAACTATTGAAGGGGTTCAGATTTTTCAAATTTTCCTGGCTTAACCAATCGATCTTCAAATAACTAATTGTAAAAGTGACATGTTTTAAAAATGGAATTCCTATTAGGAGACCCCTAAGTTAAAAAAATGCCATTGCGATTTTGAGTTTTATAATGATTAGAAAACTCTTTCACATGTTATTTATTAATAAATTATGGTTAAACATCACCTTAAACACTTTTTTTTATTCTCACCAACGCATAAAACATTGATACATGATTTCCTTTGGTATAATTCACATTACAATTTCATACCGCGCCATTCATTCTTTTATGGAGTATTCAAGAGATTGGTTTAAAAAAACTAATCTTACCAGGAATCGAACCACCTACCTGATACGCTTCACTCGATATCAGTCTATAACGCTAAGCCACCTGAGCCATATCATTAAAAAAACAATGATTTCTTTGTATAATATTAATAATTTTATTAATAATTTACAAAACGAAAAATAATTTTTATTAAACTCGAATTATGAATTATTACTCTCATTTAAGTATGTCCGTTTATGATCTTATCGTTACTACTAAAATCCTCGACGAAATGTAAAATAATATATAAAAATATCGAGTATCGTTGATTTGATTGAATAATAATTGGGAGCTAAATCTAACTTCAAATCCAAGTTAACTATTGAATTTTTATTTAGGTATAGTTGGTTAAAAAAAAGTACCATATCAATTCTCATAACAATATTCGCAAACGCGAGGCCAGCCTGCTTGGGGAGGTGTCTGGGGGTAGCTCTCATACGTTTTTGGACGGGTTCCGATATGAAATTCTATATACGTAGAAAAAAAGCAAATATTTTGCTTGTTGATTTATGGCAAAACAAAAATATCCAAGGCTTTAGCCAGTTGCATAGACAAAGGGGTTTTATGGGTTTAAACCCCCTCACGTGTATGATTAGATGAAATTTTATATTTTCTTGATACTTTTTTAAATATTAATAAGACAAAAATGTGCTTTTAATTTCTTTTAAAATGATAAAATCTCCAATTTTCTATTTTTATAAAATGACTTCTAAAAATTTTCAGTCTATTTAAAATAGTGGGTTGAAAGATCTACGAATAAACAATACTATATTCACATTTAATTTTTGATCAAATTTTCAAAAAATATTTATTAAAATTTATATTTAAAAAATGAAAAACGAGACACTTCTAAACGCTATGATTCGTATAGGCAACGTTTGATCTTTTCTATTTCCAAGTGTCGCACTTAGTCTTAGTATTAGTAAATACTTTACAATTACTCAACCTTAGCGCTTGAATGTAAAAGAAAATCATCGATTATAATTGATTTCATAATCACCTTAACTAATCCATTTTATTTTGATATCAAATTTTTCAAAATGCCACAAATCTATTTGGCTATTTTTATATGCCACGGCTCTCATATTATAAATGTATCAAAACTAGAGATAGAAACATTGGGTCTCATATTTTAAAATGTGATAAAAGTTGATTTTTATAATTATACAAAATCTTCAGCTTTACATAATATTATTTTGGCGAAAATCTTAATTTTTAAAAATCGACCCAAGTTTGAAAACACTATTTATAATGTTATTAGTGAGTTATTTTTACAAAATATATATTTCGTTATTTAATTTTTTTGTTATAATCGCATTAGTTCTTCTATATTTTTCGTTCTTTCTTGAATCTTGATATCAATTTTATAAATTTTCTTATTTTGCAAATAATTTTATATATGCTGTTTACCAAATGGACTGAAGCATTAACTTAAAATGTGTACTAATTAAGCATTATATATTAGCCCTGAATTAATGCTTTCAAAGGTTTAGAAAGGTCAGTTTATCAATGAAAATATAAGTTGATTCAAAATATAATGAGATTTTAACTATCACTTCTATAAGATAAACTAGAAGAACAAATAATATCTATAAAGTTCGAAGTATCATAAGATTTGAAAATATTAGAAATCGGAGTAAAAGAAACTTCAATAAATTAAGACATAATTAATTTATAAATCGCAATTAAAATTCTGATATTTAAGAATCAGTCTAATGAGTGCCGTTATAGCTTTTATTTCGTTTATATCTGGTCTGTTTATTGATAGGACAAACGAATGGATGAATTAGTAAGATCTAATCAGGCATTCCGTATTGACACATCCAGATATTCAGCTACAATTTTTGTTCTAACACCTAAAATTTACTAAATACACATTAATTAGTGATATAAGTTTCAGAGGTAAAACTTCCAAAAGCTTGATTAACTTCACGCTGTTTGATCACAGTGTTTATTATTTTTACAATTCAGTTACTTTTTTTGTGGTCGACAAAATTGATTGAAGAATTAATAAATACAACTAAATATTAACGCAAGCCAGATATATAGAACTTCTATATTCTCCTTCTGACATGTCAGCCAATTTCTTTCTATATAATATACTTATTAAGCACTATGCTTAATGGTTTGCTATAAGTTTCAGAATTAGGGTTTCCAAAAACTTGGCTTATCATGCTTAAAGCCTGACATTGTAGTTTTTCTTTTGACTCTGTTTTTTTTTCAGGATTCACAAAACGGATTGAAGAATTAATAAGTACTACTCAGGAAATAAATATTAGCGCAAACCTGATATAGTTCTTCTATTTCAATTCTGGCATGATGTCACTTTTGGCTATTTTTTCTTATTTTGCTAATAACATTTTTTTACATTATCAAAGGATTAAAATAATATATAATTAAGCATATTGATAAAATTTTCAGAATAAAATTTTCAGTCGTTTTTAGTTGTAAGATTGGCAAAATTTTTGTTATCCTTTATACTGTACTGGATAATAAATATACTGGTTAAAGCAATTATAGGCACTAATAAAGCACGCATCATAAATTTTAGAATTAATAATTCCAATTGTATATCGGCGATGATATAAAGATATTACACATTTTAGAAGCAAAATAAAAATAACGATCGGAATATCATTGGCCCAGCAAATGGAGGTTTGGGAGTGAGGTCCTCCTAATTGATTTCGTAAACTCGTTTCCCCTTGGATAAATCCTAACTATGCCACTTCTAGCTAAACATTTTAAATTATATAATACTATTAGGTATAGCATGCTTATTTTCCAGTAAAAAATAAAGCTTTTTTGATATCCTCGTCAAAAAAAAGTTTTCTCCTGAAATAAAGTGTATGTGTGCTCTTGATAGTTTAATTGGTTGAAAGTAATTAAGTAAAGTTAGGAATTAATATAATAATAACAGCTGGCCTTGACTTAGTAGATAAGGGGGAAAAAAGTATTTCACACGTAAAGCTAAAGGGTTGAGTGCTTAGTAGGGAAACTAATACTCTAATTAATCGTTTATTCTACACTTGGAAATAGAAAAGGTCAAGTTAAACGTTCAGCTCATGCGAGTAGGAAGCGCCATGTCTAGTGTTATTAAACGGCTCGTTTTGAGCAGATTTTTTAAAACGGCTAACTAAATATTTTAGCCAGAAAAACATAGCTTAAGCCTTAAGATTTCATTAAAAGATGTCTAAACCTTTGTTCCTAACAAAATCCTTGGGCTTGCTTAATATTATTCTAGATAAAATACTGAGTTAGTTGTTTTTAAAAATCGGCTCAAAATGAGCCGTTTAACAACACTAGCCATGTCCATAGTCCGTCTTAAAGCGTCACCTTTTTCAAAAAAGTATAAATCATTGTTTTTAAATAATTTATAAAGAAGTTATTTTTAAAATGTGACTTTTATTAAAAAATTAAATGTGTCTTTAAAAACATCTTTTAAGAAATAAATATTATATATTCGAATTTTTTTATAAATTTTTTACGCACTTTTAAATAAGAAATAGAAGTAATTCATAGTTTTTAAGGAGGAGTTATCATCTCACATTCGTTTCTTCATTTCCAAAAAAAAATATAAATTCTAATCCAGTTATATAGCCGAGAAAAAAATATCCTAAATGAACAAATTATGTTTTTTTCTATCTATTCCCCTGGACATATGCCAAGAGGAACTTTAAAATTTCTAAAATATATAGGCGGTAAAATAAAAGCCCTTACATCAGAACTCAGGGAATTCTATTTTTCAAAACACAATATTTAAATGACTATTTTTAAAATATTATTTATGTTTTTGGAACCTGTAGTCCCTATTCCGTTTTTATAGAATGAGTGGCTTTTTATTTTTTTTATTATATTATAGTTTATGATTGTAATATATTTATATATTACAAATTAATAAATCGATATTCTTAAAAAATTATAAAGAAGTTATAAATTTTTTTTATACCTAATGTTATTTTCGTTTAGGTGGGTCAACCCAACCACAACTCCCCCTTTTAACTAGATACCAATGTAAAAGAATTATTAAAACATAAATTTACCATACATTATTTTCCCTGCTGGGAGGGGAGGTTCATCCCCAACTTTTCCCCTTTATCTACGTTATAGATGGATGTATATATCTAGGGGAATCAAGAAACATTCATCCACTTTTCATATTTCCATATATAGCTATTTATATCTCTCGTTACAAAATACTTAACTAGTTCTTCTAAAGTGGTTGAAGCTGTAAGGGGCACAATTATGCCCCCCAAAGCTTGAAATCTCTTTGGGTCCTCTATAACACTTTGCCACAATGAGTTGAGAGATATCGATGATATAAAATGAGATGAAGGGTCGGTAGTTCGTCCCCACGGGATCAGCCGACAAGATCAGTTTTTTTCCGAAAGGTTAAGTCTAATATTAAAAGGGTCACAAAAAGTATTAATAAGTTTTTTTTTTAGTCTTGGTTTGGCAAAACTATAAATATCATCGCTCAAATTGATAAGGACTAGCGCTAGTAACGTCACTGGTTATAATACTTAAAAATAATAATTACTAATAGGGAATAACTTAATTTGAATTGTTTTAATAAAATATCAACATAAATATTATGAAAATAAATAAGAAAATTTTGTTATAGAAGAGCTTTAAACAAAATAAAACATATTTGATTTGATACATAAGTTTTTGAAATGCTTTATATATTAATTTATTTTAAAATCCTATAAGAAACATATAAAAATGTTAAAAAGTTATTAAAATGTGGTGTGGTCTATTTAAAGTTCGATAAAATACGTTTATAATAGTTTTTTTTCTTTTCACTATTAAAAAACTTGCATTTTTTAAAAAAAAATACTTTTTACAAAGTATATTTATATTCGGACTATTATTAGACTGGATCCCTCCTCTAGAGTAGAACCCCTCTAAGGGCACACTCCCCTATCCCCCTTCACCCTTAAATTTAAATGACCCAATTCTTGTAGCCAGTAATTTCCTGTAGAGGAGGAGGAGAAATGATAATATTTCCAAAGATTGAAACAATTTTTTTTGAAACATTTAAAATTTATTATTACTAATCATCATAAAAAATTTATTAGGACTATTCGTATTTTTAAAATTTCGAACATAAAATAATAAAATATTGGAAAATACAAAATATTAATATGAGCCAATATAAATTATGCACATTATTGTTAATAAATATTTCATATATATAAACTGATATGTAAATCATAGTGTTGAACGAAGTTCGTTTTTATGAAAAAAATGATGAACGGCGTTCCTTTTATTTTTGACGAACTTTGAACGTGAACGCGTTCCTTTTTTATGACGAATGCGTTCGAATTTAACGTTCGTTCAATTTTAAAAATATTTTTATTTTTATTTATTTGAAAAATTTAATATTTCCGAATTTTTAAAAAAAATGTATTATTTATATTTTTTAATCGGCTGTGTATTTCCTTTTCACATTTCAATTTTTTTAACACATAGTTTATTATTTTGAATATTATTGTTTATATTTTAATTTAATAGATTAGCATAAGCATGGATATTATTATTTAATCCTCATCATCTGATTCTGAAAATCCAAAATCAGATGAATTATCATTACTATATCCAAATATGATAAATGTTTTACATTAACATCCTATATTGAAGGAACTAATCCAATGCTTACCAAGGGTAAAATGTGGCCAAAAAATATTATATTGTCAAAATCTTCAGGTTCCAATTTAAAACGACATTTGATTTTAATATTAATTATTTGATTTTATATGATATAACTAAGTTAATCATTAAATTTGAAGAAATAATGCATTTGGGATATTTGACCCCAACAAATAGTTATTTTAAAATTAAAAAAATTAGTGGCCTCAAATATGGTCAACCATTGATAAACGCCGTATTAAATGGGAATTAGTGAATGTCACGGTCCGGTCTTTGGCCCTGACTGGACCGATACCCTCGGACCGGACCACGGTCCTTAAGAAAAAAATCGATCTAGCCCGTGGTCCTAAATAAAAAGACCGGTCCTGGACCGGTTTTTTTATTTGTTTAAAAAACATATTTTTTTAACCTAATTTGATTTGTTTTATCATTTTATTAAATATAAGAGTATTATATAAACAATAAAATTTATCCAATGGTATTGAAAAAAATGATTTTGTGCTTGTAGAGGGCATATTAAAATTAAGAGTAGATTGGGTTTTTTGAGATATTTTCATTTTCATCATTAGAAGTATATATTTTA
This sequence comes from Gordionus sp. m RMFG-2023, assembly GCF_954871325.1. Lineage (NCBI taxonomy): Eukaryota > Metazoa > Nematomorpha > Gordioida > Chordodea > Parachordodidae > Gordionus > Gordionus sp. m RMFG-2023. The sequence goes on from NC_088775.1 coordinate 69,449,094, forward strand.
TATTTTATCAGATGTCTGCTTAAGGTACCTAATTATTTTATTAAGAATAAGGTTAAGTAATTTTAACAATAAATTATACAGACAGTTTCTTTAAAAAAGATAGAACTATATAATAACTAAAATATTTTAATAATATTATTGCTTATTTTGATTAATTTATTGCTTAAAAAATTATAAACAATTATGTTGTTACTAGGTGCTGACGATACATTAAATTTGGTACTGCAGTGAACACATACTCTATGTTTTTATTGGGACTATAAGTAAAATGTTTCTTGGACAAACTTATGGTTTTCATATTGTAAAATAAAAATTAACAAAATCTAAAATGACTCCTCTAGAAAAATATCATAAAATAAAATATACAAAAAAATTATATTAATTGTATAGTAAAGCAAACTTAAACAATAATAAAAGACCGGTCCGGACCGCGGTCTGGACCGTAAAAAATAAAAAGACCGGTCCGGACCACGGTCCTCAAGAAAAAGATCGACAATCGGTCCGGTCCGATCCCGGTCTAAGACCGATAGGACCGGACCGTTGACCTTCACTAAATGGGATTAATAAAAGGTATTAAACCAATCACTCTCAATTAATTACATATATTTTATTTTTTTAAAGATTTAAACACATATATAAGGATCAATATGTTCTTTCTGCAATTACACATCCAGCATTTAAATTTCAATGGCCATAGAAACTTCCACAGAACGAACCTATTAAAAATAATCTTATAGTGTTACTGAAAAAAATGCTTTGAAAACCCTAGAAAACGTTAATTTCGAGATATTCTTTTTTTTGTCGAGAGTAGAGAATGGATTGGAGGAGGATAACTTATCTAAATTTTTTGCAAATAACAAAACAATATGTTTTTAATTAATTCTCCACGTTAAAATACCTGTTTATTAAGTATAATACCGCAAACCCTCATCTGCCCCTGTAGAGCGCGCTTTTAGTTTAGTTAATGCCTTATTATCTGCTAAGTGTTCCTATCTATCAAATAAATATTTTGAAAACAATTGTTATTAAAATTTAATAAGAAAAATTTTTTATAAATAAAAATATCTTTTTATTCTCTATCTTATATTATATTTTATTTATAATTATATTATCAAAATAAAACTATATTATTATTTAACATGGCAAAAATATATTGTAATTAAAAAATATAAGTTTATTTATATTAAATTAAATTTTAAAAAAATTTATCATAAAATTTTGAACGGTTTTATGAACGTGAACGCGTTCCTTTTCTTTGAACATGAACTTGAACGTGAACGCGTTCAATTTTTGTCAATGAACGTTAAACGCGAACGCGTTCAATTTTTTTAGAAATGTTTACAACACTACTAAATCATAATAAAATATACTTCTCAAAAAGCTGCCATCTACCAAACAGTAAAAGCGATTATTGCTAGAACTTTCCGTTAGGTCAATATTCATTGACCTTCGAACTTGTATGACCTAACTTTGATGAAAATATTAGGCCAGATGGAATGACACTCATCTCATGGAGTATCCTAGTCTGGGATTACACATGCTTTGACCATATGTTTTCCTTTAGCGAAATTTTTATGGTAGAGCTGGAATTACAGAAAAAGATAAATTTAGTAACATACATAATAATTAATCTTCATTGTTTCTGACACAATCTGTATATTTCAATCTAGAGTAGATATTTTTTTTAAACACTCGGCCAAAAATTGCGCTTAACTTTAGGTGACCTTCGGAATATTTTTAACTTCCTCCAACTAATATTAATTGAGATATGTACTTCACACTGTAGTTTTTAATAAAATTAAAAAGTTAATCAAAATATTCATAAATGGAAATTTAATTTAATTTCCTTTGTGTAGTATGGTTAAACCAGGGTTGGTGAAGTGTTTTATTAAATAAAAGTAAGTAAAAGTAAAAGTAAATTTAATACAAAATATCACGTATATATATCATGAATTCAATCCTTCAGGTTATATAATTTACAAACGAAAAGTTAATATTATATTCAATTTAAATTCAATTTATATTACAGTTGGCAAGTCGGTCAATTGACCAGTCAAATTCAGTCAATACCGGAGGAGTATTTGACTCTAAAAAATTTAAAGGAAAAATGAATTAAAAATATGTTTAAAAAAGGGAAAAACGATGTAAATACATGTGATCACAATGTTTGCTTATTTTTTGGGTCCACAATATCAAGAGGAGAACTCACTAGCAGTGAAATTAATGAAGTATGTGATATAATTCAAGAATTAGCTATTTTATAAGGTAGTGATGACCAAAATATTTTAAGTGATATAATTAATTTCAGAAGCAAAAACAGCATGTTTAATATAGCAAATTATGTGGAAAGTAGTAATTTCCAGAAACAATCAATTCCGACCTCAAGTTAATAGATTAAATTTTGTCTACCTTGCCCAGAGACTAGCAATACCTAGTTCTACTTCTTCTTTAGAAAGAAATAGGTCGATTTGGGTTAATATTCTTATGAAAATAGAAATCGATTGAAGATCTAAGACATCAGGATAATTGATTAAAAAATATTAAAGAAAATGATAATATTGAATATGAATCAGAACAAGACTCTGCTACAGATAGCTACACGTTAGTTATTGAATGACAATGAATTTAAAAAATTAATATAGATTCATTTTACTATTATATTCAAAATAAAGTTAATATTAACTTAAAAAAACATATATTTGAATTTGACCACATTTGACCATATTTGACCGGTCAAATATTGGTCAATAGACCGAAAGGTATTTGGCCGGTCAAATGCACAACCCTGGGTTAAACTGCTCGATACAGATTTTTATAAACGATTAACTCAACATTTTAGCCAGGAAAATATTGCCTAAGCCTCGAGATTTTGCTAATAGATGTCCAAACCTTTTATGCCATCTATGAGTAAAATTATCAGGCTTGCATAATATTTTCCTGTATAAAATATTGAGTGCCGTTTTTAAAAATGGGCTCAAATGGAGATGTTAACAAAGCTATTTTTGTGATTGTCCCAATTTTTTAAAAGTTGATGTTGTCGGAAACCTCAATTTAGTCGCTTTTTAAAAAACCTCTAAATTAGGATTTCCGCCAAAAAATATCACACACAGATGGCAGAGAGGGTGTGCCCTCTTATGACCAGATCCTGAGGTTTAGGTAATATATTTTGTATAAAATCCTTTCGCAGATTAAAAGTTCCTAAATCGTGGTTTTAGACAATACTAGTGCTGGAAATCAGATTTCTGTTTTTATTAAGTAGGTCTAATACATTTAATAGATTTTCTGATTTCGTACTTCCGAGTATGAAGTAGGTTTTTATTTTCCGTAATGAAGAAAAAAAAGTTTCTCACGGTGCTTATTGGTATTGTTGCCAAATAGAGTAATATTAAGATAACTTGGAAAAAACCTAAAATAGTAATAATCTTCAATTAATGATGTCATCGAGGCTTATGAATCACAAAATCTTATAACTTTGATTTCGCCTTAACAATTGTATTTATCTCGTGAAATTTTTGTTAATATTATCTCTTACTTTTATAAGTACAATAATATCAGCTATTTTCATGGACTCTACCATATCTTTTTGAAAAATATGGCATAAGATAGTTGTGAAACTAAATAATTATTTATACAAAAAAAGTGGCATGTATTGAATCTAATAACGTATCTGCTTAAGGTAATAACTAGTTTAGGTCATTCTTATATTTTTCTAAGGACATTAAAATAGAATATAAAATATTTATAAATAATTTGCATTTTTAGCTAAGGGAGTATTTGTTATCTAGCCCCATCCCATTTGCTACACGTCTGACACAATTATATCGAACCCGTGTTAGAAGGTTCTGTCATAGATTGCCTAATGCCATTATAGTAAGCATGCATTGTTGAGTATTATTCAAAAGCAAACAAATAATAGGTAAAATTCAAAATTACAGCCATATTATAAATTTTACCTATTATTTGCTTGTTTTTGAAAAATACCCAGCGATGTGCGCTTATAAAGAGGCCTGATGCTGCTCCATTTTTAAACCACTTCGACCGTATTGACTAAATTAAAATATTAAATAAATGACGCCATCTCGCGATTTTATAATATATTATTATTTTTTTCTTAATTTGAATTTACATATTGTGCTTAATAAAATGAAGCTAGAATTTATTGTACACATTATCCTTAAATTAAAAATTATTTAGATTTAATATAAATTTTTTATTAAATTTGAAAAAAATATTTTAAGAAATCCATGTCTAAAATAAATTAGTCTATGAATTTAGAATTTATAATTGTGATGCTTTACATAAAAAAATTTGATAGATAATGGTTCTTAAATTATTATTTTAAAAATAAATTATAAAAGATTAATAATGTTATATAATAATTTTTATCAGCTTTATAAAAATCATTTGTACTGATTAACTTCTCTTAGTTTTTAAACAAAAAATATCTATATATTTTATATAGATATAATTTTGCCGAAAGGTGGAATTTCTATCACATTAAAAATATTGTAATTTTTAACAATTAGATTGTTAGCTGGATAAAAATTTGTAAACAGTGAATCAGTATTACAAAACTTTTGGGGTCGTTTAAAATTGGTTCAATTTTCTTTACTAGGTGAGGGGAAAAAACTTTTAAACAACTTTATTTTAGACTGGATAGAATTGCTTTTAATTTTTTTTCCCTTATATGATTAAAAAAAATTAGCACTATCAACGTAAAATTACTCAGATTTTTTTATTATAAAATTAAACCCACTCTAATCAAATATATATTTGCCTTTTGCAGTATTAATTTTTTTGTTTTTGATAGTGTCACTTCTTGTTTAAAATTTCTTAAAATAAAGTTAAAAGAAATGCAATCAGAAGAAGAGAAAATAATAGGGCTCTTATATCCTGTGAACATTTAATTTTATAACTAAAAATCTCATTTCTCTGAGAAACAATTAGGGAAAATGTTAGAATTTTTTGTGTAATAAAAAAAATACATTCAATTATTTAATTTATATGAAAACAATTAATTATTCAATTTGAAATTTAAGAATTGAATAAATATTTTATTATGAAGGCCTAATCAACACCCAACTGATGCGAAATCAAATCATTGATTCAACAAACTGCATTTTTCCGAAAATGAATTTTTTAAAAAAAATATAAAATTTAATGTAAATTTATTTAAAACGACAATTTAAATATATTAATTATAATTACAAATATGTAACATAATAAGAATATAAAGAGAGTATTTCATAGGTGCATCCAGGATTTTCCTATAGGGTGGAGAAACACTATTAGGTTGGATTTTCATAAATTTTATTTGTTTTTATAAAACTGATTTTGGGTTTTCACTTATTATTTTATAAAAATGCTATTTTTATATTTCAAATCATAGTCGTTATTTTTAAAAGTTATTAACTTTTACTAATATTTCTTTCAAATTGTTCTTATAGATATTATATATGTTAGCGTCAATGTGTTTTTTCTGGCAATGTGTTATTTTTTTAACTTTCATATTTTGAACGCGTTTGATTTTACCGGAAATATATTCCATCATGTTTGGAATACTTACCCTCAGACAATTTTGCCATGAACTTTAGAACTTAATAAAATTTATATTAAATTTCCCATAATTTTTTTATATAAATTATAAATGACTCATAGGCTAACAGAAACATTGTCTATAATTCATAATATAGGTATTCCAAACATGATAAATGTATTTCCGGTAAAATCAGAATTTTAAATTTAAAAAACGCGCTCAAAAAGTGATTTAAAGTTGAAAAATAACACATTGATAGAAAAAACACGTAGACGCTAACATATACAATTTTGGGGAAGAGGGGGGTGGGGGGTGTAGAAGAATTTTTATTAGCTATAAATGATAGGTAATTAAACCTTAAATATTTTACAAAATTAACATTTGTAGTTCTGATCCATTTTGTAAGTCTTTTAGGAACGAGATTTTCATTATCTATAACCAATACTTGATGAGGTTAAAAAATTAGCTTTAATTGACCCTTAATATTCCTAATGCCAAATATAAAATTAAAATTTTTTAAAAAAGATGAAATATACTAGTTTAATATGGCAAATTTACTCAAAAATTTTAAATAGTTTTTTTATTTCGATTTTAACCATTAAAATAAGTGTGTTGATATACTAAATTTGTTAATTTACATGCAGTTTGTGGCCGGCCTGGAGGAAGGAAAGAAGGAAGGTAGTTAGGAAATAAATAAATTATGAAAGATAGATAATAAAAATATTTTGAACATTTAGAATCGAACAAAAAGTATTATACGCAAAATTAAGGTGATATCTTATTTTCATTTTTATATAATATTATATTAAAAGTTTATTATTTCAACCTATATATATATATTGTAATATATAATATAAAAATGATTAAATTTTCAAGATTAATAAAAAAATAATAATAAAATAGGTGAGAGGCCTAACTAACATTCTCTTTACTTATTTGTTATTTCTTCGAGATAAGGACAATTTCAAATAAATTTACATATTTAACAATGTGATACACTATAAAAACTTTTATATAGTGATAATTCATGTTCATCTTTCGAGCTTCTCTTAAATGAATTGCAAATAATATTATTATGAGATGCTTACTATTTCTAAAATAATTCCATGAAGCAATTCTTATAATAAACTAACATGCTTTAATTTATAGATTTTTGTTTCTCCCAAATGTTCTTAATTGTATAGTCGGTTAAAATATATCTGTAAGCCTTTATAATTTTATAATAGGTAACTGTTATCTTTTTTGTTAAACGTAAATTATTTGCATAAAAACTCTTTAATTTCATGTGTAAAACATGACAGCTTTGGCATTAATAAATCATTTTAAAAGAGTGAATATTATTCAAATTTAAATAAGACACGTTTTTTATAAAACAGTTTCGATAATATTTATATATTTTTTCAGAAACCTGCAGATTAAACTCGACCAGGATTTGTAAAAAAAATTTTCTCGCCAAAGCCCGATTTAAAATATTATTATACCTTGCCTTGGTTTTTAAAATTTCGTAATTTTAAATAATTTTGGCTTAAGTAAATTGCTTCAAAGGGAAATTAAAAATATGAGAAGTTGAATGTTAAACGGTCCATTATATGATTTTCCAATATTTATAAATTGGTATAATTTAAATTTTTTTGATAAATTGACCTGGTCCGGTTTTTAAGTTATTTATAAGTTAGACGGGTTTGTAGTTTTTTTTAAAGCCTAATCAGATTATCAAAATTATAAAATTTTAGGGGCGGGGGTTATTATAAAAATAATTTTAGTTAATAAGTGATTTAACAACGGCTTGCAAATGACCTGCCATTAAAGCTCGTAATGTATAAACCCATGTTTGTATAGATTAAGAAAATGTATAAAATATCTAGAAGTTTTAAGATTTGATAACACTTAAATATCGGATCCCCGCTATTTGTATACATATTCTTAAAATTTGACGAAGTTGCTCAATGACGAATAAGAATGGAGATCATTTTATAGGAGATCCATAGGTGGGACACATTTGTTTATAAAAATCAATAATACATTTTAGAATGATAATTTTTTTCAAAACGAATTTTTAAGTATACTTTAAAAAAAAGGTGCCTCGGCTTCCAACATTGTCGTTTCTGTTGTTATCACCTGTATTTCAAAACGATGTGAACTTCGACAAAAAAAGGGTCCAGGTTCGGGTTCAGGAGTAAAATTTAGAAATGGGTCCAGGGTCCGGGTTTAGAGAACATCAAAAAAATTACTCAAAATAAGACCCTTTTTTTCATTCATTTATTTTTATACTTTATATATTTCATAATTTACAAAAAAAAAATTAAAAATGAAATAATTTATATTTTAAATGTTTTATTCAATCGCACAATCATAATATCTTCTAAAATATCATATTCTACGTAAATACGACTATATATTTTAAAGAAGAAAATGCAGGTTCTACGCTAACCTAAAATAGATAGTTATCTTTATAATACATAAATCTTCTTACTTGTGTCACTGGTACACCCATGAAGAAAATGATATCACCTCATCGTTAGATTATACCGACATAATATCCTAATCCTAGACAAGTTATATAATTCTGGTTATATTGGAGAATTTTCTTCCCAGAATTTTAAAATATTTACATCCTTATTTATTCTCTTAACTTCTGACAACTTTTCTATTAAAGATATAATAGGTATTTTTTGTTCTTCACTTTTATCTGATGATAATTTGATTTTTTTTATTCTCCATCTTAAAGTAAATTTTAAAATCAACAATGTGCTATCTCATTATCATTATTATCACAACAACCAATAGGTATTGTCTTAGTCTAATATGTTGTAAATAATATAAATCCATAAGGCTCAATACTCAATAAAACTTGATATCGAGGGTCTAAATATATAAAAGCGTATACAACAATATTTTGCTAATATTTTTGCTTTCTAATTTTTATATTTTCTAATATTTCGTATGAAAAGGACTAGTAAATCTTTCTAAATCTAATCGGCATCTAATCCATATGCCATAAAAATCATAAAAACATAATTGTTCTGATTGTAATCTTAAAGTTGTTATTTTTAAAGGAACTAATATACTAGTAAAGTCCTTTATTTGGCCCAAATCATCTTCCAACAAAACGACTTTACATGCCCCTATAATAAAATCTATACAGAAATCTTTCAAACTTAATAAGTTCTAGCATCATACAAATTGAGGACCAACATGTTATACAATCTAATATTGCCATTGAACATTTCATTGTTTTTAATATTTTTGTAATTCTGGGAGTTCATAAATATTTTGCAATGTCTATTGCTTTAACAATGATAGTTTTAAAGTAAATATTTTTTAGGCAATCATTAATAGCCTTAGCCATTTGTAGAGTATGAGCTGCACATCTGATACAATATATATTTGTGGATAAATATAATCTTCAATTATTTCCTGTAAATTAATTTCATTTATGTCATCATAATTATCATCATCGTCTATATCATCCTTCTCTTCCATTGAACATATTTAATAATTTAATTGATTTTACAAGATTGGCATCATCCATACTAATTGTGTAAACATTTCTTATGAATATGAAAATTATTTAATGTTTCTAATATTATTCTTTTTATATAATCAGAATTTGCATTCTCTTTAATCTCCTTCATAGCTAAATTTCACAATATTACATTATTTCCTTTTATATACTGTATCATAAGCGTAGCCAGGGGGGGGCAAGGGGAAATCCCCCCCTTCAGAAATTTATCACTTTTTGTAAATATCATTTTTAGCTAATAAAAAATATCCCCCTTAGTCCTCCCCCCACTCCCTGACCCTCAAATATGTATGCATATATCTTAAATAGTAATTTAATAGAAAGAATGTAAAAGTTGATATTTTTTTATAAAACTATTCATCATAATTTATAGATTTTTGGGAAAATAAATTTATAAATATATAAAATGAACCAAAAATGTTTTTAAATAAATGGAATATAAGCCAAAGATAAGTCTTAAGACAGAAGTGAAATGTATTATAATTATTAATAATAGATCCATAAAATTAAAAAATAATATAATATATAATTTTTTATAAAGTGAGTAATTTTAATTTATTAATCTTAATAAAAGTTAAATATAATTTAAAACTATTGATAAAATTAAATCATAAATTAAAAAAATATTAAAGCACAATACAAACAGTGGAATATTATATGTCGTAGATTTACAGTATATCTAATTATCAAATGACAATCAAGTAATTTTTACCTATATAGCGAATAATCTATTTTACAGATAACTATAAAATATTGATAAGGACATCAGAAAATATCTTTTAAAGACATTGTTGGATGAATAATATGAAAATTAAATTTAAGTATCATTTTTCTTAAAATAAATAGATGGGGTTAAATAATTGAATGCAAATTGTTGCATATTTAATATCAAGATCATTGATTAGTAAATTTTGTTAAATTATTAATTATAATATATTTTCTAACTGTCAAATATGTCTGTAAAAGTGGAATTTTACCTAGTATTTTATAACTAATTCTATATAATAGAGTAAAATCAACTATATGTCTACTTACTTTTTATAAATAAATTACTTATAATTGTTTGGAATAAATTATTACCATGCTTTTATATTAAGGTATATACAATACAAGTAATTTATTATATTTTTATTTTATATAAACTAATAAAAATATATTTCATATAAACTAATAAAAATATATTTCATATTTGTTACAGGCTTATATTATAATTTTTTAATTTCCCCCCCCCCCCCCTTATGTAAATCCTGGCTACGCCTATGTACTGTATATTTATTCTTATACTTTTGGCGGAATCAATTTTTTATGAAATTAATTTATCTTTTATTATTTATGCTTGTATATCTTTCGATTCATTAAACACTAGGTCTTTAATTTTAAAATTTTTAATTGATATTCCGATTACCTTACTAATAGGATCATTAATTTTTTTTAAACCAAAATCCTCAATAATATTGAAAGGTCTTCCATTTATTGTAACTAATTCAACTAAAGCATTCATCAAATTCTCATCAGACATTACAATATGAATGCTTTTTATATAGCAAAATTTTTTAAAATTATTTTCATCCTTCTTTACAATAATGATAGTACTTTGTAAGATAGGTATTCCTCAAAGATTATAAAATGATGTCTTCTTAAATGTTTTTCCAGGTTAGTATTGTGTGAACCTTAATATTATGTGAGGTTTTGCCACAGAATCCCTGTTAGTTGCATTATAATACTCATAAAATATCTTTTATTTTCATACTAAATATAAATAATTTATAAACAAAATTTATAATTAGACAACAGGTTTGTTTAATAAGTTTTTTAAAAAAACTTAGATTTGTAATTTAAAAAATAACTATTTTTTGATTTGATGATTAGAATATATATAACTTATAATAAAAAGATATATTTGCAAAACACTGAAAATTTTGATTAATTAAAATTTACTGCCCAAAAAATCATAACCTTGATATTGCTTATATTAAATATATAGCATATTAATAAATTTTCATTTAAAATTAAAATATTATCCAATATTTCACTTTTAATTCAAAATAATCAAAGTATTTCTATTATAAGAGCATATTAATAAATTATCATTTTAATTAAAATATCATTACTTGCAATATGAAATAATTCACCTTCAAAATAATCAACGCATTTCTATTATATAGCATATAAATAAATTTATAATAAAATATTATTACCTACACTAGAAAATAATTTATGATAGTTCACTCTCTAAATAAAATGGAAGTCCAGGAAGGAAATTGAAAGAAAAATGCGGAGATAAAATAAATGATTCTACGAAAAAAGTTAATAAAATATAAAAAAAATTTATATTAAGAAATTTTTGATACCTAAGAACCCTTGGACCCTTAACTTTTCAAAAGGATTCGGGCTCGGGTACAGCCAAAATACCAGGGTTCAGGAGGGTCCGGGTTCACATCCCTGTTTCAAAACTGTATTTTCTTTTTTAATAAAATTTCTCATTTTGCCTTAACAAAAAAATTTATCAAAAATAAAACGCAAATGCATTTATATCTTTTCCTGGATCAAATCTCTTCAAACTACTTTTTTTATAACCATGACATGACTCCCCAAAGTTTTGATAAGGAATGGGATCAAAAAAGGAATAATATTACTGGATTAACTATATATATTTCTTTGCACTAAGTCCAAAACTGATATAATTTTTCCTAAACCTTTTGTTATATTGATTAAAGCAGTGCTCATAGTGCTACCTAATGGAGTATTTGTTTAATTGTGTAAAAAAACATACATGCGTCTCTGTAATTAAGCATTTTTACTTATCCATTTTTTTTTGTCAATGCAGGAAAAATATAAAAACACAAATATGCTTTCGTTTTTTAAAAAATTAATTATTTAAAGCAAAATTAAAAATTTCAGTAAAATAGAGAATATGATTAGAAATGCTATCAATGAAAATTGATGCAACAAGGAGGCCAATGGAAGCGGAAGCACTATTATTTTTTTAATTGAACTCAGGAATCATTTTCTTTGATGATCAGGAAGGAGTTTAAGCAGTTTTAAGGAAATCAGTACACCAAGAGAGTGTCTAAATTTTATAGAGACTATTATGTAGGATAAATGTTATATTATATTTTGCTATTTAAATCATGAATATTATATTGTTTGAATTTAATCATATATTCTTTATTCTTTTTTAAATCAAGATGCCACCTAGCGAACGAATTACAAGATTCCATTCAGAATTTAAAATACATGAGTCCACCTAGTACAATACGGGCAGGAGGTTTAAAAGAATTATTTTATATTATATATAAAAGAATATTTTATATTATATATAAAAGAATATTTTATATTTATTGTTTATATATAAAATATAATACTCATATTTTATAATGATTACAACATATAATATATCCTTGATTATTATTATTCACAATAATTTTAAATTCAAATCCCGAAAAAATCCATAAATCTTGCAATAACGATGCAAAATATTTGCTGAAAAGTTTCACGTGGGCGATCATGATAATTCATTGCAATGTTAAACGTAAAATCTTTTAATTATGAATAGTTATAAACCCTACCCCTCCCCTCCCAGAAAATATTTGTTTTAGATATGGAACAAATGAATTATTATATAAATACCAAAAGAGTATAAGCTTTTATTAACGTAAGCTTTTAATAAATTATAGGGTTTTAGAACGCTGCGGAACCTTGAAATGAAATTGATGCAACTGATGTTCCATAAAAAAACTGATGATTTGATTTTTTTTTTATCTATCATGTTATATTTAATTACATATCCAATTATTCTAAGTAGTGATCTGCATTAGGCCTAATTTTTCAAGCCCGGCCCGAAATTCTTTTAAAAAGTTTTGCCGGCTCAGCCTGATCCTTAAATTTTTTTTGAAAAAATTTACCGGCCCGGACCGGCCAGAATTTATTTAAATATAGAAATTAATTTTTATAATTACTCAAAATAAACGATATATGCTGTATGGCGTCTAGTTTCTATAAATAAAATCAAATATTTTTATTTTAAATAAAAAATTCAACATAAAATTGATAAATTTAGATATATTTTAAAAAATTTCTAAGGCCCGACCCGACATTGCCCGAGTTTTCATAAACAATATTAGGCCCGACCCTGTTCAAACTCGATTGTTTATTAAAAAACTGTGGGTACGGGCCGGGCCTACTTTTGCAGATCTCTAATTCTAAGTATTATATCATCCCAAAATTTATTTTTATATTTTTACGTAGAAATAAAATTTAAGCGTGGAGTGGATCCTTCCTATACTCATAGCTAAATAGAGTGGTTGGTCTGATTATGATATTCTATCAACTAATAAATAATTAAAATGAATTGTTTCATTAAACCGAACACAAATTCGATTCCATTCAAACCTGTTCGTCATATTGTATTATCGACTCCATAAAGTCAGGTTGGATGGCATAATGATAAATGTTTTTGATTAAAAAATAAGATCAAATATTTTTAGGAAAGTTTTAGAACGTTCCCAGAGCTGGAACGGACTACAAAATACCCTTGATTTAGGCCCCTAAAACCAACCAAAAATTAAAGAGTAGAAGCATTTTATTTAAAGAATGGGTCTTTTTTGAGGTTTAAATATCAAGAATCAGCAAATTAAAATAATAATGTGACCAGGGTTGGGCAAATTTTCAGAAAATTGTATTCGGATTATAAAATTTTGTATTTAAGATACAAGATACTAGATACTTTAGAAAAATTTCAATAAGATACTAGATACTTTTATTTTTTTAAAAAAGGTATCTAAGATACAAGATACTTTTTTTAAATTAAATAGTCAAAATCAAAATGTATAAAGCTTTATTTTCTTATCTATAATATAAATTTATAAAAAAATATTTAAAATAAATTGTAGAAAATAGCAAATTTATTATAAAAGATAATGCGATATTCCATTTAATAATTAAATAATTAGTAAATAATAATAAATCAGCATTATTTTTTAATATTATTAATTTTTCAAATGATTTATCGTTCAATCTTTGACGATTTGGTCTATTAACCATATTAAGATTAACAAAGCTAAATAATCTTTCAACGGGGGCTGAGGAGGGTAATATTGTGTTATATTTAATAAATATTTCTTTTATATATTTATAACTATTTAACATATTTATACTCCGCCTGTCATCTTTCATATAATTTAGGACCTCTATTTCAATATCATTTATTGAATTATTAGAATTGGATGTGGTACTTTTAAAGCAAAAGTAATCATCTTCATCAATTGAAGATTTTGTTGAAGTATTAATTTCAATATTATTTTTAAAAACAATTAAAACTTCATGTAATAACAAATCCTGAAGGTTTTTTTTTCTTTTTCACCATCAATCCAACGATTTTTAAAATAGGGATGAGAAATAGTTGCCAAAATTGCACTTAAAATTGTTATCAAAATCATATATATTTTTAAATCTTTTATTTAAATAATTTTCTATGGCAATAGCTAATGGTTTGCAAAATTGTAGATTGGTTTGAATTAAATTTGTAATTTTTTTTTAACCACATTTAAAATTGGAGCTGATTCTCCATAATAGCAGTTGATTTCACTCTGTATTTTGTCAATCGCTATAGCCAATGGGGCCATTATATTGCAATATTCTTATAAATATTTAATTTCAATATCTCTTAATTTAGGAAATTCTAATTTTTGACATAATTTAAGAATCGCCTTTAAATTTTAATAAACTATGAAGACTATCATACAAACTATTTCATCTAGTGCAACAAGGTGTAACTAATTGTTTTCCTAAAACTGCTTTGATAAGTTCTGCAGTTTTAGGCCTATTATTTGCATTCCATAGCTTAGTACATTTAGCTATTGCAGGATGATGAATTTTAGAAATGTTAGGAGAATACTTAATAGCTCTCTCGACATCTGTTGTGGCAATTAGACTTATCGTATGGCACAAACACGAATGTGTTGAGGCAATGTTATTGAGGCTTCTTTAGACCCTTAAATAAACAAATAAATAATTTTATTTGAATACATTTTTTTACTAAATTTACAATATCATAATAAATTTTAAAGAAGTATTAAATAATACTTTCAATGATTTCGAATTCTATACATTCATCATCATTGATGTCAAAGTCATTCTCTACAGCTTCCATAGAATATCCAAACTCCTTGAAAGCTTTCTTAAAGTTAGAGCCTTATCGTAACAGTTGCTATAACTTTTTCGCCAATACCAAAGTCACGATGAATTTCTTTATTATGATCATCTTGAAGTACTTCAAAAATTTTGCCATTAAGTATGATTAGTTTAAATTTATTGTTATAATTTTCGGTTGAAGAATCATCTGAAGACGAAGATAAACATATTATTCTATTTTCTTCTTCCATAATTTTAAAATAGACAGATATAAAACGATTCAAATATGGTAGTTCTAATTGTTAGCAAATTGCTATATGACGACCAACGTCATATATCAAAAATTATCTTAAAATATCTAAATTTTGATTAAATTTTTCATTTAAATCTTAAAACAATATCATTTTAAATTTTAATACTATTTAAATTAACCAATATAAATTTTTTTTTAAAGTATCTGTATCTTTTTGAATACAAAGTTGGTTAAGATACAAATACTTTTAAATAATATGTATCTTAGATACTGGATACAAGATACTTTCCAAAATTTTAAAAAAGATATAAGATATAAAAGTATCTTGTATCTTGTATCTTAGATACAAATATCCGCGATACTGCCCAACCCTGAATGTGACGCATATTTTGGAAAAGAAGTGTGTGTTATTTTTAAGAAGATAAAAGTCCAACTGAAAGTAATTGTTATTTATTCAAGGAACATGCACGCATATATAAAATATATCTTAATCGAGAGGAATTTAGCAATATAAAGTTTGGTTCAAGCAGTTCTTTGATCGAAGCAAAGAAACGACGATTACAAATTTATTAAAATTATAAGAAAAACTGTTCAAATCAAAGTAGTTGTTTTTCCCTAATATATAAACAATTCCTAAAAATATATATACTTGATCATGCGGAACAAGATTTAATGGAAAGGAACATTAATAAATTAAATCTATTAACCAAATTTAAACCTTGATTTAAGTATTGTCTAGTTCATACACCTAAACACCTCTATACAAATTTTACTCTTTTTCTATGCTAATAGGTTGCTAAAGTCCTTCCAATATATAAATTATCCTAAATTTTGCTTGTGAATACTGAATGAATACATATCTCGGGCTAGTAAAATTAACATTTATTTTATAAGTATTCAAACAACTATTTTTATTATAATTCAATAAAGATGTTAATTGACGATAGCTTATTAAGATAAAAGGTGCCAATTTATTTTTGAAAAATTGTATAAATTTTAATAAGCACAACTTATTATATACATAAAAACCATTATTGCAAATAGTATGTAAATTGAATTTAGGCAACCACATATTTTTGTAGTTTAGTTTCATTTTGATGTGTAACATCATCTAATAATATAATATTTTATTAAATAATTATAGAATATATACTTTTTTTTCCATTTATAATATTAATATTTGATTTTTTTACCATTTTGTTTTTAAGGCGAAAGGAAGAAAATTATAATAAAATAATTTATTGCTACAAGAAATAATATTTATTTAAAATAATTAAATTTGATAAGAAAGCTATTTAAATAAAATATTAATGTATTTGTTTAAATTTGTATTAGTTATGTAAAAATTAGGTGCTAATTTTAGAAAAATAAAACGCTAATCCAATTTTCAAAATTGATGCTAATTTTCGTAAAGTCCTAGCTAGCGACGCTCCTGCTTATATTAATGTTTCTATATTATTTGAGTTTAACCAAAATATCGGAAATGTTTATTAGTTTAGACAAAGTTGAGGTCAACCCCATACCTGTCCATATGGATTAAATATTTTTAACATTGGGCGGGCGGGACCTGTGGGTTAAAAATATTTTTAAAACAATGGTTGGGAGGGGAGTGGGCTCGGATGAATATGAAATATTTTTCGCGAAATGAGCAGAGCGGGCATGTATTTATTAAAAATCATTTTTTATAAGTTCCCTTTAACGTCCTTTTGCTAATTTGACATCATCAACCTGCATGACATTCTACAACAATTAAGAGCGCTTAATGATTTAATTTTGACGTTAATAATTATTTGATAAATTTAATAATATGTGATTAATTCTCAGGTTAACATATATTTTAGCTTTTTTATTATGTTTTAACTTTTCGCCATTTTTATGTCCCATTTTGACTAAATTATTATAAACATTTAATTTCTTTTAGCCTCTATGATATATATTCTATTACTAGTGGATTGCACATAGAATCAGTCAATATTTATTATAATGCTTTCAAATAATATTATTTTTGAATTTAGGCGCCCATAGCTGCCAAATGGAATTATTATTTTTTATAAATACATTGCTAAATAAAATTTAAACTAAATTTTCCATCTAATGAAAAATGGTTTTTACTCATTAAAAAAAGATGGGCGTCAAAGTGTTAAGTAAGATTAAAATAAATTAAATGAACTTAACCAACCGATCAAATAATTTGGAAACATTGGGCAGGCGAGTTAAACAAAATTTTTAGATATATAGGCGGATGATAATTTTTTTAAAGGGTAGGCGGCGAATATTTTAAAACAATTGCCTGTGCGCGTTCATGTAATAACACGCATATTACAGGCCTCTGACAAACTAAAAAAACTAATAGTGCCACCCAAAGTATTTGTACACCGGGTCGCCAAAAATTTAAGCTCGATTTTGAATAAGAAGTTTATGCTAGCATAATTTATTGTGTATAAAAGGAAATTGATTTAATTTTAACAAAATATAGTTTGTTTGTGAATCACATTGCAAGTTAATTATATTAAATTTAATTTCTAAGTGTTATTTTTTCATTGCTAAATATTTTAAAAAACCTTATCGATAATTAGAATAAAAATTAGAATTAAACCATATTTTTTAAATTTTTTATAAATCCTTTAATTTTATTCAAAATATAACAAATAATTTAGATATTTAATTTAAAAATAATAAAACATATTGGCACATGGTTTATAATCATAATTCAAAAATTCCGAATAATTTGCTCTGCTTTTAGAATTAGATGCAAACATATTATTTATACATTATAATTCTTGAATTGATAAATTATGATTATAAATTGATTTTTAATACATAAACTGTAATATTTCATTAATAAAACAATCTTAATAAATTATACAAGGTGTTGATGATAGCTCTTAAAATAAAGGTTCGTAGAAAAAACATATTTTATATATGAAATGTTAATCGCGAATAGAAAGTATTTTTGGCTTTTGCATCTCACCAACCACAACCGCAATAATAGATTATGTATCAAATTATATCATTTAAAATAAAAATTGACCAATTAAAATGATCTTACTCGCGAGTTTTGCATTTTGGGTCACCAGTTTGAAGCCCTGATTAAAAACGTAAAATTGTGATTCTGGTTTTGATGCCTAGAAGCTAATGAAGTTGGGTTTTGGTTCTTAGATCTAACGCGGTTTCGAGTGTTGGCTTCTGGTTCTGGTTTCAAACTGTAAATAAGCATTGAAATAAATTTCGAAATATTCGAACATTAAATAAATCCTCTAAAATATTCGAACATTAAATAAATCCTCTAAAATAAATCATACAATATTTTTATGTCATATTGGGATATGGATATCATGGGGATTCTTAATCTCTTAATCTTAAATAATTTATTGAAGATAATTTTTAAATTTTAAAAGTGGAATGTGATCGGAAATGTATTCCAGCATGTGCAGAGTATCCACACTGGGAATTTCAGAAAATTTTATCCTGAATATTTAAATTAATGTTATTTTATATTTTTACCAATTGTAATTAAATAAATTTATTAAAAAAATCCAAATATTGCATTCAAGACTAGGCATTTGCTGTAATACCTCGGTGAATGTTGTAGCGGTTATATTACATTCTCTTTAATATTAAATACATTTGCTGTAGTACTTGCAATAGTATTTCGTTGTAAAGGTTTTTCGATGGTACATTCCCATTAAGTATTTAGTTGAAATGCATTTCCAGTGAGATATTTGTATAAATATCCTTTTGTGGTATCATGGAAGAAATTTTGTAATAATGACGTTTACAATTTACATTAAACAAGATTCATGCATAACAGGCAAATTAAATTAGAAGATAGGAACCAGTCATACTACTATAAAAAAATCAACTGCCCGTCCTGTCCTATTTTTTTCTTCACAGGTTGGAATTCTCCCCAGGAGAAGAGACTGGTAACCCCTCATTCATGGTTAGTGCTAATTCGCGGCGAAGAATATAAAAATACAGCATATTTAGTATATTTCGTCATTCGCGTTAATTGTGAATGAGGAGTTATTTTGGTCAAAACACCTTTTCGCCCTTCCCTTGCTAATATCTTCGTCTTAAAAATTTATTATAAATGGATGTTGCTTGTTGTTTATATATGTGTCGTTGATATAACTATATAATAAAATTAATGTAATGTGATATTTTAGAAAATGAAAATTGGTTACTTGCACTAGATGGTTAGATATATTAAGTAAACACTTTTACTTTATTGATTCTCATTTAAAGGTGGTTTAGTAAATTACCCATGTCTGGATACGATAGGATACTAGTCATTGTCAAACACGTGTATTGAAAAAGAAAAGTTATTTATAATTTTAAAAATAAACAGTTAATTTGAATATAAAATTTGTTAAGATAATTGAAATGTTGAAATTGTAAAGATAATTGGAAGGTTTAAATTGAGTCAAAATAAATGACAATTATTGATGTTATGTAAATTTTAGTAGTATAAATAGTGAGACCGAAAATGCAATAATTCAAGAAAAAGAAAAGAGAAAGATATATAATTTTTACTTTATATTTTGATTATATATTTTTACGTTTTAGTTTTATTTATGTTATTTAGAATAATTTTGATTAACTATATATTTAATAAATTAATTTGTCATCTTCAATCTTAATCATAATGATCACTAATGTTCTAAACAGTCGTGACCGGATCAATTGTCCAGTTATAATTGCTAAAAAGCAGTCAGCGGATAAAATGTTATAAAGTCAAATTTATTTCATTAAATATTATTGATCTTTAAAATATAAATTTTAAAAGGATTAAGTTCTCACGTGTTGATAAGAAAATTGATAAAATTTAATTTCTCACTTTTTAAGAATATTCGATGTATGAATTTTGGGTAAACTATAAATATAAAAATATACTAAGAGGCACAGCAAGTTTAGGAAATTTACAGAAATATAAGATATTTAGATGATAATTTTGTTTGAATCAATAAATTTCTTAAATATTTTTTAATCTTCTTTAATTAAATTTAATGGTAGAGATTTAGTTTTTAAGAGAATTTTATTTTGAAACTAAGCTAGGTATAAATTTATTTAATGTAGTTACAGTATCTATATAATTTTTTTGGGGATATATGATCGATAGTTTTACATGAGATTAACAACTGTATTGATACCTGGTCTCTTTTGTCTTTTTCAGTTTTTATTAGTTACTTACGTCAAAAAGGTCAAAAATGTTTATGAAGGATATATTTCGAAATTATACATTTAATTATTAAATTTTAAAATTAAAATTTTAAACTTTAATTTAATTTTCATATATTTGTTAATATTCATTTGTTATCCTAAAAAAGTAGTGTACTGCTATTGCAAATTTTTTAAAATAACGCGCTACTAGCTGTAGCTACAAAAAAGGTAGCGCGCTAAACTTTAACAATACTATTATAATTATTTAATTTAATAGATTGATTTGAGAAACATTTACAAAGGGAAGGGGGTTTAACGTCCGTTTTGTATATATATATAAGAAGTTTAAAAAATATATTTGCTTAATTATTTAAATTAATATAATTTTGCATCTGTTTTAATTTAACAGCATTATTATTTTTGTTTTAAATGCCCTTTCATTATAAATTAATTCGAATTTTTTTTTGAAAAATATTTTATAAATTCTAAATATTTATTATAACAAAACAATTATATATAAATAAATAATTTAGAATGTATAAATAATAGAATCCTGCCACCTTTATATTAAAAGATTAGTATAAGATCTTATACGGAAAATAAAGGGAAGTATGTCAAAATAAAATAATTGCACAAAAGAAGTTTAAAATTAGTGATGTAAACGGCTCTATTTGGCCGATTTTAAAAACGGCTAACTATATTTTAGCCAGAAAAATATTGCCTAAGCTTCGAGATTTAGCTAATATATGTCCATTATGCCAACTCTGAGCAAAATCCTCAAGTTTGTGTAATATTTTTCCGAAGAAAATATTGAGTTAGCTGTTTTTAAAAGTCGGCTCAAATTGATCCGTTTAACAACATTATTTAAAATGATTATAATTTTTATTTAAAAAAATTAAAATATATCATGCTTATATTAGTGTGAATAATTTTTTAATTTTTATTACCCAAAATAAAATAGGGGATATAAAATATTTGAATAGAAATCACAAAAGTTCTTGCTTTTTCTTTTATATAAAATTATAAAAAATTAAATTACTACAAAAATTTTAATTTTATTGGTCAAGGTCAGATGTATTTTTTGGAATTTATTATGTAATAAAAATATGTAACACCTATTTTTTAATTTAATTTTTTTAAATAAAGGTATTAAATTTCATCGATTTATTTTCAGGTAAGTAAAATAATATCAAGGATGCTAAAATAGAATAATTTTATAATGAATTTATGCTAAACAGTATAAATTTATGGAAAGAATGGTTGATGATAAGTTTAAGCGGATATAGAATAGATAAACAAAAAAAATGGTTATCTTAGCAATCGTATATAACTAACCAACATAGGAATCATTTAGGGCCAATATTAGAGCCCTATAGAGATTCAAGCCCCAATGGCCCGAAAAAAAATTAATGTTATTTTTTCTTCCTATTCCTCCTTTTTTGCCAAATTAAATATCACATATAAAATATATTAATAAAAAATAAGAGTTAAAAATCAGGAGGTAAGAATATTTCATATTCTTTATAAACTTCGTTAAATTATCAGAGTTATAGCTATTGCTGAATAATATTTAGTACATAACATTAAAATAAAAAATAAAACAGTTAGCATGAATTTGAGGTATATATTTTCTAATTCATATATAAAAGATCTGCCTGCCGGTAGGGTTCTAGACCTAAAAATTATTTTTATCACCGAGCTTTCTAGGTCCAACTAAGTCAATGTGCGAAGGTTCCCTAGATGACCAAAACATAAATGGCTGAATATATATGTTTACTATATTGACAAATAATACTAACTAGATTGATATTTATTTATTTAAATGTGTATCAATATAAATCAGCTGGTGACTACTCCATTGATTTTCAATATAAATAATATACATTATTATGAAAAAACCAAAATGCCGTGTTATCAGCTGATGTGTATCAACGATGCTTCAAAATACATTTTAATGTAGGAATCGCCAGTCTTGGTAAGTATTGTATGTCATTTGTTAACTATGGAGATATCTCTTCATAGTGAATTATTTAATTGATGGGGGGATCAAAGGAGGAATTGACCCTCTCAAATTTTTTTAAAAACCTTTTAATTTATAAATAGGAAAAATCTTAAATACGCCTTGGTCCCTTGATACCCTTCGACATATAAATGACACGATTGATTTATATCATCCCCCCCCCATCTATGTTAGAGGGTCCTGTATATAACATAAATATTAACTAATCCCTATTATAAGCGGTCACGAATTTATTTTAAAAATGACGAGCCTACTATTTGTACATGATAAAAAGACAACAATAAGAATATGATTTGCATTTTTTTAAATGCACCTCCCCCCCCCGCCCCAAGAGGAAGGTTATAATTTAATTATATTCAGCGTTGCCACCTTTTCGAATTTTAAGAGATATAATAATATTAAATAATAAAAGTAATTCTTAAAAAAGTATTCCTGATTTTTGGCTATTTTTAATATTGCATTGACCTTTTTTTAAAAAAAAACGTGGTCATAAATCACAGATTCCAATTTCATTAGTATAAATTAGTTCACTCGAATATATTTCGTTTGTTTCCATATTTCATTTATTATTAATATGAAATACTCTTTTTATGAATGCGGTATACTTAACGGAATACTCTGAATAAATAAATTGCATTTATCTGAATAATGAAGGACATTTTGATCATATGGGCATAGGGCATTTAATCTTAATAGAGGACTGTTTTCCAGAGAAAAGGAGGAGGTGGCTACCCTAACCCTAATGATAATATACAATTATTTAAATTATGTTTAAAGTTAATTACAGTTTTAACGGATGAAAAATGTTAATTAAAAATTATGGTCAATATTTAATGAATGTATACATGATAGCTATCTTTTGTTATTTTATATTTAGAATTAAAACCTAATCTTTAAAATCAAGAGACAAGAATATAAAAAATTCTGGTGAGGGGGAGAAAAGAAGAAAATCCTTTTTGAGTGTTTCAGGGATGTTTATTTTACTTTAATCTTCATCAATCTACACTAAAGAGGTTAATCGTCAGATTTTAAACTCAATTTCTCTAACATATTGTGTTTTGTATATTTTTATTTGAATGAATAAAACAAAAAAGGGTGGTAATTTTAAATTTTTTGCGTCAATAATTGGTGTTAAAAAATGATGCTAATAATTCATACAAAATAATATTTGCTCAAACGAAGCGAACCCCAATAGCTTTATTGGTATTTGCTATATTATTCGAATAATGAGATATTCGATAATGAGATATTCGATAATGAGATATTCGATAATGAGATATTCGATAATGAGATATTCGATTGTCAGAGCATTAGTAATTAAAAATTTTATAATAATATGAATAAATTCTTAACAAATTTCTTTTAAATTTAGTTTTTTGGGTAGAGAAGAGAACATTTATCTTTTAACTTACCCAAATTTAAATTACAAATTATAAGAGATCTATAGCTAAAAGGTCGGCATTGGTTCATTTGATTCGTTAGGAAAAAAAATCAACCACATTTTTAAATCCAAAAAACAAAATTAACAGCTGAAAATTTTTTTTTTATTTCTCTAAATTTTAAAATAATCTTAAAAAATTAAATCCGATAAAATTTTAATGTTGAAAATAGGAAAACTTTCCTAAAATATGTTTGTAAAGAATCATTTCAAAAAAAATCTAATAAATGATCTCTTTCCTTTATTGAATATTTTATTTTTGATTAGAATATATTTTTATTTATAATATTAAAAAAATATTTAAAAATTTATGATAACTAATTCTATTATGACCGATCTCTAAAAACCTATTTATATAAAATTAATTATTAAATATTATATTCTTTTCCGATTATAATGGTTCCCATTTGATTTTGAGATTCCAGAAATTCATTTTACATGTTTCTCGTAAAGTTTACACACCTTTAACTTTTTAAATTTTTGATCCTTTAAGAAACTAATATATATAGTATATATTGTATCTTACACGATACAACTATTTTATTCGAAAAAGTTTTACATTAAATATTATTTTGATCATTAGTAAAGTTGGGCGCTATATTGAATTACTAATCTGAGCCGTTTTAATTACTAATGCATAATTATAAAATTAAATTTATATTTTGATTTTCCCGCCCGGGTTTTATATTTTCAGGCCCGGCGTGGTCCGAATTTTTTAATTTTTATAGCAAATAATGGTGATTTAAAATATTTTGTTTTAAAATATACAGCCCGGCCTGGTCACTTTTGGCCCGACCCTGGTATTTAAAAAAATTTTTAGACTCGGCCCGGGTATATTCAGGAAAACCAAAATACGGTCGGGCCGGGCTTAGGGCTGGGCCTGTAGGATCTGATTTATGTGCTTAAATAACTAAAGTTTTAATTTTTGTTATATAAATTTGGCTCAATTTTATTAAAGTATTAAAATTATTCTAGAAAATATCTTTCTTGGATCTATTTACGGTTCACTTTCTTGCTGTTTTTAAAACGCGTGCAATATTAATTAAAGGCTATAATTCATATTTTTTTAACATGCAAGGAAAAAAATTTGAATTAACTATAATCCAGAGGCTTGTTGAGCAAATTATGAATTTCACAAAAAATTCAAAATTATGATTATAGTATATTAAAATAGAGGTTTGAGGTATCGATTGATATTTTGACCTTCTCATTTCCCAATATATAAAGCGCAGAAGTTATAGCAGATTTTACAAAAATTGGCTGGGCTACAGGTCGCCCACCCCTTACTTTGAGTAAATCCAAAAATGACGACAAAAGGAATGTTTAATATAAAATATGCCATGAATTAGTGGTAGTAAGTGTTCATTTTTTGATTTTATTTTTGCATAGGATATATTTTAGGGTGTTCAAATTAAATTTACAGTTATTGATATTATACTTGTTTAATAGTTTCTTCTTTTATAGAAACAAACGTTTTAAACAAAACTATTTAATTATATATAATGTATATTATACTTAACTTCAAAATTAATGAATGCGAGGAAAATCATTTTGAAAAGATATTATTTTACAAATTCTTTTCTTTTTTTGACATAAATTGTATAAACAAAAAAAAATTATAATAATTATTATAATTTTATAAAATGTAGAAATCAATATCAATGCATAAATATTAACATTCATTACATTAGGCTGCTAGGGGATTAATTTGAATTTCATAAAGTTTTGTAAAATTGTATTTATTACACATGCATTGGATTCGGAATGCGATATTTTTATATTAAGCGCGTAACCTGGTATATCTCATTATCACCTAAATCTTGCCATGGAATTAGGCTTAGAGCAGCTTAACATGTTTTATGCGATATATTATTGTGTTAATAAGCGTAAGATCATTTCACATGTAAGATTTCAATAAATGTTTTAGTTTTTTGTGAGGCATTTTAAAATATCATTTCCAGTTTGAAATTTATTTAACCATTTCTAAGAACTAATAATTGCGGGAAAAAAATTTCAAATCTTTAAAATTAACAGGATTTTTAACATTTATATTGGATAAGCTGAATATTTTTCAAGATTATATTCTTTTCGATTTTCTATTCTTAAATGGGTAAAAAAATATAAATAATCATTTTTAAGTATATCCTGATTTTAATCATATATGACAAATCTTTTATTTTATCCAGAGAAATTCAAATATTTAGGTCGGGCCCGAATTTGATTTATTTTTATGCCTAGCCGTCCCGAACTTTTATAAATGTAATTTGGCTCAAAGGGAAATAGAAAATAGGAGCAGTGAATGAATATGAAATGATCCTTCATATGTTTTTCTAATTAGTTAATTTATATAATTTATATTTATTTTAAAAATTCGATGGAGCGGGGGTTTTCTAAAAAAAAATATTTGTAAGCCCGGCTCAGGTTTTTAATTTATTTCTAATCACCGCAAAGATTTTTTAAATCGAACCATTTAATAGGCAGAATTAGATATACGGAGTTTTCTTGACCGGGCTTGTCGGTCTCCAATAAACATTTTTATTCTACGAACTTTCAATTGAGTTAATTATTATGTACGAATGAAGCTATCTTCAATATTTTCTAAAGGATTCTATATTATTTCCTTATTGATTCGTTAAAAATTATAGCCAGGTTTCTTTCCTAATTATTCCTTAGGAATGTTAAATTTAGAGAGAGCTGATAATAAAATATAATCGCGTGTAATGTTTTACTATTTCTTTCAAACATACCGGACATTTAAATATTAGATTCCTTCATCGGTATGATTCGAATGTGAAGAAGAGCGGCTGATAACCACATCAAATTATATTTTACTCACCCTGATAAAACTTAGATAAGAGTAGCAAA
Organism: Gordionus sp. m RMFG-2023; assembly: GCF_954871325.1. NCBI lineage: Eukaryota > Metazoa > Nematomorpha > Gordioida > Chordodea > Parachordodidae > Gordionus > Gordionus sp. m RMFG-2023. The sequence continues at coordinate 69,476,021 of NC_088775.1, forward strand.
CCTTCTTATTTGAGTGTTTATAAAATAAAATATCACAAAAAATTAGATAAGTCGCCATTACACACAAACATATCAATAAAATTATCTTTTTTTATGGGAATCTAAATTTCTTATTAATTCCTTAAACTACCATATTTTTTTTACCTGATAATAAAATTCTGGAAAAATGTTAAAAACTGAGGTTTTTTATACCGGGCCAGGTCTTAAAATTTTTTTAAAAAAAATATCTAAGAGTATTTTAAAACCAAATATTTAAAATAGCCATTATTAATTATAAAAATCCGCCAGGCCTAAAAATATAAAATCCGGGCTCTGCATGTTTCATACTTATTTTATTTAGATAATAATTTTGTATTTATTTTTTTCTCCCTAACACAATTTAACCCTCTTATTTTATTTTCGTTTAATAATGTTTTTCCAACTTTTAGGGTTTTTGAAATTAACAATTTTATTTTCTTTTGGCTTTTTAACGTTTTAAATTTTTTAGTCCCTCTGAATTATACGTTATAAAGGAGGCATATTTTTTGCAATTAATTAAACATTATGTTTATACATTTAATATTTATTAAATTTTTTGCTCATCTTTATCTGAAAATTTATTATTTTTTAAATTTTTTATAAAATTTTATAATTCCATTTTTTTTAAAATAACATTAATTACACAAACAAATATTTTTAAAAAATATATATCGTCATTTTATTATAATCCTAATTAAATTTATACCAAAAAAATTTAGAAATGTTAAAACTTTCGCGTAAAATAATTGGTTGTCACAACAATCTGTAATTACAAAAAAAACAAAATTATCCTATTTTATAAAAATCCATAAAAAAGCGATTTTCGAAAATTTATATCGATTATTTTGGTTAATATAAAAATATAACGTGTATGCTAAAATACTATCTGTTATAAAATTATATATGGGCTTTGTTTTTTTAAAAACAAAAATGGAATTTCTCGCATCAAAATCATTACATCTTTAAGAAAAAACGTCACCCTTATTCATTTTGGGAAACAAATTACTATCACATTTTTTATACTTATCAAAATTGAATGATTATTGATTCCTTTGGGGAAAAGAGAAGAAATTAATCATGAGAATACCATTTTTTACGGACAATTCTAAACATCCTCCCATTATCAAAATTGAAGTTGTAAATTCTGGAAGTTTAATCCGGGATATTCATGAAAGGAGAAGCTTTTGTAAAATATAATATAATCATAAATTACTACATTATCAATGGAATTTTATATATTTTATTTTTTTCAGATTCAGTGGAATAAGAACTCTACTCAATTATTGCTATCACCTAGTCAGGTGGTCAGAATTAGAGGAAGAAAAATCTTTCTTGGGTTGACCAACCCCTTTATTTATAGAAAGGTTATTGTAGACTAAAGGATAGGGGAAAAGCCTTAGGTAGAACATATCATTTAAGGGTGGGATAAAAAAAAAGTCAGTTTATTTTAATTATAATTATGATCGGAAGTAGTGTTGTTAAAAACCTTTCGCTGATTTTTTAAAAAGGGCGGAATCAAGATTTTTGAAAAAAATATATTACTTGAACCTCGAGATTTATAACTTTTGGCTTCGTTCTTTCAAGCTCTGTTTCACTGAGATTACGATTTGTTCACAGCGCGTTTTGAGTAAAGCGAAGTGTGTCGAAACGAATAAGTTATAAAATGAACCAAAAATATATATTAAAAGTGGGAAACATGATAACTTAAAAGATCATAGTAGATTATAAGACGCAAAATTTTTATATTAACGGAGCGATATACTGCATTTCCCCTTCAAGAAATCTTTAGAAATTAAATAAAAACTTGAGATTTTTTATTTTTCAATATATTGTAAGTTAAACCAGGGGGTTTAAAGCTCCAGCAATATATATATGTATATATATAATTTAAAATTTAGCGTTTATTTGCTTTTTAACCTTAATTTCACTTCAAAATGTAAATAAAAAATAGTTTTTATTATTAATTAAAATTAATAGTGTTAAAAATGTAAAACGTTTGCTTATTATTTTTTGCCCAAATTATTAAATAAAGAAACCTCTTTAATTAAAATGAACATACTTACCCTTGTTTAAATGAGCACAGCAATTCTCTGCTAATTTATTTATTAATTTTTATAGTATTTGGTTTATAGGATATATTATTACCGACAATTCTTTTTAAAATCCCCTCCGAAAATGATCAAATTTGTATATTTGATAAAAAAAAATAAATAGAAGGTTTTGTTTTTAAAAAATAAATTTTGTTTTCCTTTTTTTCACCTTCGGTCAGGTTATTGCCTCGAAAATATTATATATATATATAATGATTTAAATTTTATTTCGCATTTTAGAAAATACGCATATTTAGTTATATAGTTGTTATTAGGCTTAAAAAGTATGAATCTAAATTCTTTAGAATGTGAAATATATTTTAAAAAATAAAATGTTACCCAAAGAACATGTTGAATGCTTACGAATCATTTCGAATATTTACCAATAATTTGAATACTGATAATATCGAATATTTTTGAATAAATTCAAATATTTTTGGAAAATTTCGAATTAATTTAAATATTTCCGGATAATTTCAAATATTTTCGTATAATACGGATAATTTCGAGGTCGAATAACGAAGAGGCTATTATTAAGCGATTTGAATATCGAATAATTCATCGATAAAGTTGTTAAGCAAATTGCCTGTAATTAAAATTCTTTAAAAAAATATAAGTATTGGTATTTAATATATAATTTATTGGCGGATACTTTGGTACTTTAAAAAATTTTTAAATGTATCTCTTAACACATGATATTTTGTTACATTGCATAAATCAAAATCACTTTTTTAAAAATCAATATATTATGCGTTTTAATTCTTACCTTTATTAGGACAAATTTTTATTAACTATAATGGTTCTAATAAAATTAAACTATTATGTGACCATTTTCGGATTGTTCTTTACCTTTTAAAAAGTTACTTTGAATAAACTTGTTTCAATTATTTTATCTCAAATATTTTTTGGATTCTACAATTTGTTAAATTTTATTAACGCAAAATGAAATGATTAAGTAGAATTAGATAAGATATAATATTATACTATACTAACAAATATTTTTTTTATATACAAATTTTAATTTTAAGACCGCATCTTATTTATCATCATTGACTGACCAAATAGAATTGGTATAAATTCACAGCCATGCCATAACAACGCCTTCCAAAATAAAACTAAAATATTTTAAAATAATTCTTTACTTTAACATTATAAAAATTTTATTACTCTTACTAAAATTCGATTTTATTTTTGGTTTTGCATTTATATATTATCCTTTTCAGTAAAAAAAAATTTTCATTAATAATGTCCTTGATGGGAGGAAATTAATAGATAATCGAATATCTTTTTTTGTCATTCGTAAAATCATACAATTATTTTATTTTTTTGAATTTGTTTTTTTTTTAAAACATACAATGTAAATTTTAATGTTGTGTTAAAAGTTACAGTATCAAAGTTACATCCTTAAAAGGTAACTTACATTTCTTTAAAAGTAACCAGTTACATTGCAAGTTTCCTTATAAATTATTTACATAACCATCATTTTTAATATAATTTTTTTATTATACAAAAATATCTTGCGATTTACAAATTTTAACAAAGGAATCTACAAGCTAAATAAATAATAATTACACTGAAGAAAATATATGATATAATTTTGCTGATTGTTGGAAGATCAATGCCTTGCCAAATGCACCTCAACTAGATTCATCAAAGCAAAAATACTGGGATCTAGGAATAGTATCTCGTTCCTTTGTTTATCTCAACTTGGACGATGATCACCAATACAGATCTCTCCACAGGATGCTTAATTTCAACAATTCCGGCTATGAATTTCCTACCCCAATATCTTAAATAATCAACTAATAGATGACGACTTATTTCATTATGCAATAAGTTTGCGCCTGGGCATACCATTTTTTAAACCAATACACTTACAAAATCAGATCGACTGTTTTGGACACCATGCACTCCATTGTAAATTCATATCAAAAATTAATCGACATAATAAAATAAATATATTTATTTCTACATTTCTCAATAAGGCAAATCTCCCGTGCATTCTTGAACCCACATTCTGCATAGATGAAAAACGCCCCGACGGCAAAATTATAGTTCCATTTGTATCCAAACACTTGGTCTGGGATTTTACATTCATAGACCCCATTGTCCCTTCTAATAACATACATGTCTCTCTTTTCAGGGCTGAGTCTTAAAATTCCAAAAATAGTCCTATCTGCTTCTTTGGGCAAGCCACTTTGAATATTTTTAAAACCGTTTCGAAATCTATAAAGAAAAAAACTTACATCTTATAAACTAAGAAAATAAGGCTATCACAATAATTCGGTCCAATTATTTCATGTTTAAAAATTCTTGGCCTGAACCATTCACTTAACTATCTCCTTATCTTTTTAGCATTATAGCTTTTGAAATTATTGTATACTTTATTTTTAATTCTTTATACATAGTTTTATATTATACATAGCAGAGTTGTTAACGCTCCTTTTTAAAAGTAGCTAGCTCCCGCTCCCGCTTCTACCTTCTCAAGAGGAGCTAGCTCCCGCTCTCGCTATTACATTTTTAAAAGAGCTAGCTCCCCCTCCAAGTAATGGAGTGCGACTCCATAACCGCTCCTTTTCATTTTTTTAGAAGATATACGAAACAAAATCTAATTTTTTTTATCAAAAAGCTTTATTTATATTAAATGATCTATCAAAATATTTATAACCTTTTATTAGCATTTAAAAGTAATAAATTTTCTAAATTAGAATCTAACAAACATCCACGCTTCTCCCCTAAGACCTCTTTTGCAATACTAAATAGGCGCTTCTCAGGAGCACTAGAGGGAAGTGAGGTATTGTATTTTATAAAGATATATTTTAATTTAGGGAATTTCTCAAAAATAGTAATTTTGTTATCATTATTTAAAAAATATTTGTCCAATATATTATCTTCCTGATGATCAATTTCATGGAATCCAAAAAAATCTTCCAAATCATTTTGTATTTAAAAGAAAGATTTTTTACTTTTAGATACTTTTTTAGATTGAAGCTGCTCACTTGAAAATTAAAAGTATTATTTAAACACAAAAGGTATTTTGCCCTTAAATTTGTTTGATCATTTGGATTAACATCTTTTAGAAGTTTGAAATATTTTTTGTATGATGGAAATGGAAATTTGATTTCTTCATCTATGATCTCTAAATCCATAATATCTAAAACTATTTTTTGTTATATATCTATAAAATTAATATTAATATGACAACAAGATTTTCCAAAAAATTTTCAATATAAAAAGGAAATTGATGTTTAATATTTAAAATGATTAGATGAAAAACCAATATAAAACTCGGCTAAACATTTAATAATGGATAAATTTAAATAAAATAAAATTTTATTTTTACTGAATTTTACAAATATTATTAATCTTAATAAAATAATTTAATTTATACATTAAATTTAAAGGAGCGGTGGAGCGGCGCTCCTCCACTCCAGCCCTAAAAGGAGCTAGCTCCCGCACCCAATCCTCAATTTTAAAAAGGAGGCGCTCTAGGTGTTTTTGGAAAAATGTATCAGAGCTCCTACATAGTTTTATATTATAGTATTCATAGGCGTATCCACGATTTTGCTAGGGGGGTGGGAAGCACTATTAGGTGAATTTTTTCCCCATAAATTTTATTGGATATCTTTGGGTCCATTTATTTTAGGTCTTTGGCTATATTCGATTTTTATAAAAAATTTTAGGTCTTCACTTTTTTAAAAAATTAAAATGCTTTTTTTTCTAAAAATTTTGAATTACAGTCGTTATTTTAAAAAGTTATTAACTTTTACTAATTTTTTCAAATTCTTCCTTATAATGATATAACGGCTACATTTTTTGGGAGTGGGGAGTGTGTGGCAGGGGGATTTTTATTTTAATATGATATTTACGAGAACAGGCAAATTTGCGATATAAACGTTCTACTAGAACGCTTGATGTAAATGAGGTATTATATTTAATAAACAATAATTTTTAATAAGAAATTATTAAAATAATTAATGGAGTATGGATATTCGAGATCACCGCAGCCGCGGGACAGGGAAACAGATTTTTGGATAGGATAAATTGTTAAAGATATTTGCAAACCGGGCCAATGTTTTGAAAAAGTTTTTAAAGCTGATAATTAGGTAAATTTATGTCGTTTTCCGTAGCAAATTATTATGAACCGGCCGGACTACCTACAAAATATATTTTTGCCGGCTTGAACAAAAATAACGAAAGAGCTAGCCAAAATACCCGATAGAACATTTTTAAGGTTCGGGCCGAATACATGTTTTTAATATATTTTAAAATGTAACTTAAATAGTAATTAATTACTATGGTCGTTACATTCCAAAAAAGTAAAATAGTTACAATTACTGGCTAGATTTGTTTTTCTAACAATAACTAATTACTTTAACACTTGTAATTTTTTATATTATACTAATGATTATTTTTGTATAAATAGTTTTTAGAAATATTTAATATTTCAATATTTCGAGTGTCAAATTACAATTATAGAGTTTACGATAGTTAACATAAAAAATTCATTTCGGGATCTACTCTCAGGGATCTCATATTTACTTTTTGTTTTAAGAAAAAAAGAAAGAAAGGAAAGAAGCATTTTTATTCTTATTACAATCTGACAGAATTGTTAACGTTACTTTTTTGTATATTACGATATCGGATATTTTTTCAATGTATCCTAATCTTAATGCGATATATCTTTTATGTAATCGATATAGAAACATAGATGCATTATTTCCAATTATTTTTTATGATTATAGTATAATCTCATTTAAAGTAATAGAAAAAATGCAACGATGCCATCGAACTGATATCCTAATCGACATCGCTGATATTAGCACGATATTAAAAAAATTAAGATTTCCGTGATGTCGCCAGATCTTAATATTTAGGCTTGGGAAAAAATCAATTTTTTTGTAGACTTGCTCAAAGGAAACGATTTTCTCGAATAGAGAATATTTTATAGCTCTAAAATTAAATTTAGGCCACCTGAGCACGATTTTACCTCATCGAGACCATTAGATTATATACTATAATATAATATTCCGAGTTCCGACAATGACAAATCCATAATGGCAAATTAAAAATAATATTCCGAGACGACAATGACAAATCCATAATGGCAAATTAAAAAATAATTTCTAATATTATTAGCGTACATGTAATTAATAATATTTTATTGATTTATATTACATAATAATACACATACTTTTGACAAAAAATTAATTATTTTTCAAAATTTAAAAGACACATTGTTTCAATCATTTTATAAAATTATTTTGGATTTGATTATAATCATTTTAATTCTAATTTATTTCCCCCTGTTTTTTATTATAAAACATAAATAATTCCAAAAAATAACTTGTCTAAACAATTAAAATCTGCGAAAATAAATTTCCCCTTTAATTAATTGATTCCGGAGAAAGAACCCTTATTAAGAACTTTTTGAGAATGTTTGACAATAAATCTGGCAGATGTTTAAAAAAATCTTAATTTATATTAATTATCTTATCTTATCTAGTACGTTGGCCATATACCTGCCCAAAATAAGCCAATGTGAATTTTATGAAGGCCTACCCTTCATATTTTAAAAAAAATAAATAAAAAAAAAATATTAAAAAAAAATAAATAAAAAAAAATAATATGTGAAAATTTCCCCATGATTTAATCTGTTACCTGGCGTACGCAGCGGGGGGGGGGGGGGGCAATCCCCCCAAGCCAAAATGCAGATGCCGGACATATTTTTCAAAAATATTATTTTTTATATTTTATTATAATTATTCATATCTATTTCTTTTTAAATTTTTATATTATTACCTTTTTCATTTACTAATTTACTTTATCAATTAATTTCATTTTCAAGTTTTCCTTGTGGCATAATATTTATCTATTATTTTTAAATTTCCCGGTATTATAATTTTCAAATTTCTAGTCATGGATATTAGCCTTTTTTTAAAAAACGCTGAAGATGAAAATCATGCCAAAAAGCAAAAAAGTATAGTATGATAATTTAATAAACAAAAGCTGTGAACTGATGATTTCCTCAAAAGAATCAATTCAAAAGGGGGATATGATTCCCATTTCATCAATAATTGATAAAAATAGGGTTGAAATTGCAAAAGAAAATAGAGGCAAGATAAAACTAACTATTGAGGCTATTTTATATTGTGGCTTGCAAGGCCTAGCACTTCGTGGCCACAAGGATTCAGGAAGCTTAAATTTTAATAATAATGATAACGAAGGTAATTTCCGTGGACTTTTAAAATTTAAAGCATTAGGAGATCCTGTATTAATGGAGAGCCTCATTAGTACTAATAAAAATGCTACTTATCTCAGCCCTAGGATATAAAATGAGAAAATTAATATTTGCAACAATATCATTTTAGAAAAATTGATTGTTGAAATCAATTATGCCCCATGCTTCTCAATTTTGGCAGATGAGACCACGGACATTGCTGGCATTGAGCAGATGTCGTTGTGTGCGCGATATGTAGATACTCATAAAAACATTATCAAGGAAATGTTTCTCCAATTTATTCCTGTTTCAAGCATAACTGGGCCTGCTTTAGCTGATGTAATATTTGTGAATCTTAAAAAATTAAAAGTAGTAATTAATCTTATTATATAATTATTTTAAAAAATATAGCCAAATATAAATATAATACGTGGGCAAGGGTATGATGGAGCACGTGCAATGAGTGGACAATTCAATGGGCTTCAGGCATTTATTAAAAAAATGCCCAACAGCTATATATGTCCACTGTGCTGCCCATTCACTCAACTTAGCAATATCGGATTCATGTTCTTTACCATTGATATCAATTGCTTAGGTTTTTAATTATTAAATTAAATTTTTTATATTTATATCAGGTAAAATATCTAGCATCTATGAGATGTTTAGATACCCCAAGCGTCAAAATATTTTGAACAGAATTATATCTGAAACTCCTTGCCCAACAAGGAGAAAAAAATTGCAAAAAGCTTGTCCAACAAGATGGAGTCTTCGACATCAAGCAGTAACTGCTTTTATCGAGTTAGAAGAGCCGATTATTAATGCTCTTATAGAAATATCACAATGTTTGAAAAAGATATTTCTTCAGAAGCAAGCAAGTTACTGGATTCAATACTTATAATAAATTTTTTTTTCGCATTAGAATGTATTAATAAATTATTTAATTATACAACTATTTTATGTAATACTTTTCAAAAACCTGATATTTTGATTGAGATGATGAGAATAGCAGAGACAATTTTATCAGAACTCAAAGAAATTAGAGCTAATGCTGATGAGGAATTTCATATTTTATATGTTAATGTTGAATCAAAAGCAGAGCTATACGAGTTCAATATTTGTCTCCCTCGACTTACAGTAAGGCAAACTTATCGTCCAAATATTAATATAGGGTCAATAGAAGAATATTATAAAATAAATGTCTTTACACCTCTTTTGGATACATTTATAACCCAAGTAAATGAAAGGTTTTTAATTTATCAAGAAACACTTATCAATCTGCAGATATTACTTCCGCAAAGGCCCTCTGAACCTTTTTCAGATGATGATAGAAAAAAAATAAAATATTTGGAAGATTTTTATCATGAAGACATTAATGTATCTCATGATGCTTTATTAGCTGAATGCCAACTATGGTATAGATTAACTATGGTTGATATAGTCCCAAAAAATGCTATGATGCTTTGCATCATTTCAAACATCTTTTAGATTATTTTCCCAATATATTGAAATTATTATATATATTAGCAACTCTTCCCATTAGTACTGCAACTAATGAGAGAACATTCTCTTCTTTAAGAAGATTAAAAACGTACCTAAGAAGTACAACTTCTGAAAGTAGGTTGAATGGTCTGGCCCTTTTGAATATTCATAGGTATTTGACGCCAAACACGGATGAGATAATTGAAAAATTAGCTCCCTCCCAACGAAGATTGGATTTTACATTATAAAAATATAATGTTTCTTTAATATTTTTTGTGCTATCATTTTTTAATGTCTTATATATTTTTCTTTTACATAAAAAATATAATTATTCATATTTCCAACATTTCAATTTTTTATACTTTATATATAAATTTTAAAAGTTAAAAAAAATTTAAATTTCTATTATGGATTATTTATTTTATAGTCATCATATCCTGGTTATATCCACTTAATATTTTATAATTCAAATTTATTTAAAGTATTTATATGCCGCCGGTTATATTCGTTTAATATTTTTTAAATTAAATTTATTTTTATATATCGGTTTATATATAATTTTTTATAATTCATATTAATTTAAATTTGTATATTAGAAATAGTTATTAGTCCTAATAAATTTATACTTGATATTTTTAAATAACAATAATTTTATTTTAAAAAATTTTAATTATCCCCCCCCCCCCCCACATCAAATTCCTTCGTACGCTACTGCGATATTGTAATAGTGAGATTTAGTAATGGTTATTATAAAGAAATATAAATCTTATCTGTTTTTGAATCTTGAATAACCACATCAAAAATAAAGAGTGAGTTAAGAATATTTGAATTCATAGACATCAATAATATAGAATGTATTAGTAGTTCCATTTCATTTGTTAAGTCATATTCTTCCAAAAATTGAACCGGAAAATCTTCGAATTTGGGATGGATGATCTTAAAATTTAAAAATCCCTAAAATTTAAAATATTCAATGAAAGAATTTTATAATCTATATCGTGTTTGTATAACAAACCCCTTGCTAAGCTGATATTTCATCGATTTATGATCAATGAAATTAATTTATTATACATATATACCAAGTAACTAAATTACAAATGAGTTTTAAAAAAAGAAAATTACAGTTATCCTCCCTCGTCAACACAAAAGTGAAAAGCGCAGGACTTTAATTTTACATTGGATCTTTATAAAATTTAGATTTATTTTTTAGTGATGCGTCTTAAAAGGGCCAAGGGTCGATAAGTCCAGTAACCAGCCATAACATTTCGATCTTTTGAATTTGAACCGTAGTTCGGTTTTTGTTTTTAGTATGGTCCCAGAAATTCAGGAACATTATAGATAAGTATTTTTGCAACAAACTATAAAAATAAATTTAAACATTATATTCAATAATTAATTTTGCATGAAAATTTTTATATACCTTTAAAATTAAATCTGTAATGTATATTAGTGATTTGCATCTTGCCTAATTTTTCAAGCGCGGCTTAGCCTTAAATATTTTTTTTTAAAATTTGTCAGGGTGATCCAGAACAAATATTTTTTATAGAAATAAAAAAAATTACTTTCCCCCCACCCCCAGTCCGCCCCTGGTTTATTTAAATATAACGGCCAAGAATTATAAAATATATCAATTTATTCCACAAAATTGAGTGATATCATATTTAAAAATTTAGGCCCAACCGGGGTGGAATTTTTTTTTAATATTAGGCCTAACCCACTCCGAACTCAAGATTATTTTTTAAAAATAGGCACAGGGGCGGACTAGCCATAAGACCCGGTAGGCTTTTTGCCCACGAGGCCGCGAAAAAATGTCGATTTTTGAGGCCGATAAGAGGAAAATATCAAAATAGAGGCCAATTAGAAAAAAATTATATTTATGTTCACATTATTTTCTCTTATCATTTATTAATTTTAATGATATCTCTATGATTTGAATATCACATTCCTTGAGAATTGTCATGTTGTTTACTATATTGTAATACATAATATATCCATAAAGTGGCTTGATGCTACACATCATTACCATGTTCTTTTCTTTGTTTTTTTTCAAATGAAGTGAAAACGCTTCCGTTTGAGTAGAGTGTAAGCTAAGTTTATTAATTTATTATATTATATTTTTATACATTGATTTATTGTAGAAATAATATAGCCAACATTTCTTATTCGTAATTCATTAAAATAAAATAAAATCCAGGTCGGTGAATCAGATAAAAGGATGGATGCTTGGGTGAAACAGAATAATTCATCTGGACAAAATAAGTTGAGAAGGCTGCAAAAAATAGGTGAGATAAGGTGGTGGGCAAGTGAAAAAGCCCTTAGATGGATATATGAGAGAGCTTGCTCCCAATAACGATAAAGGCACTTCAATTTATAAAGATAATAAATAATTTGAGACAAAAACTTGATAATTTTTAAGACTCTACAGCTAAAATATATTTGGAAATTTTAAAATAATGTGGCCTCTGTCATATCTTCAAACTAAAAAAATTAGGTACTTTGTCAGCATGGAAAATGAAAACATCGATTCAAAATAAAGCAATAAAATGGCTGCTAATTTAAATGAAACATTTTCATATTTATAGCTTCCGGAGAGTATCTGGGTACAAAATGCTCTGTTAAAAGATCGAATAGGACGAGTGAAGAGAATATATAGTGACAAATGCCAAGATGAACGTCCTCAAGAATCGATTGACCTTTATAGGTTCGAACTATTTCTTCTGCGAATTGAGAGCTTATCTTTAATGTGTGATATTTGCATCCAAGACATTTTGATGAAATAAATAGTAAAGGTATTTCTGAAAAGGCCTTGGAAAAACTGGCACAATTGGCATATATATTGAGTTTTAAATTTCATAACGAATTATGTTCATTTGCCAGTGTATTCAAAGATTTGGTAGCAGAATTAAATGAAACGGACGATGATATAGCATGTACAAGTGAGGAGTCAAATGAAGAATGGAATATTACAATATGATAATAAATCAGAGTGTGATAATAAATGTAACAAGTGATAAATAAGCGTGTATGAAATTCTTAAAAGATACAATTATGCATACAAATGACATTAATTTATTTTTGGCATATGAATATATAATTAACTTTATCATTTACCCAGGTTAATTGCGAGAAAGCATTTAGTAAATTAAAAATTATAAAAATAAGCTAAGAGCTAATATTGACCAAGAAAAATTAGAAGCGTTTTTAATGATGTCAGTTGAACGTGAACTATTAGCGTAGATTGAACTAGAAGATATTCCTGTATATTTGCGCAAAGGTTCAAAGTTAATGAGAGATTTATTAACGTAAAAATTATATATTTTCAGAAATTTTATTCTCTGTAATATTGTATAACTGCATTAATTTTATATTTATAATTAATTGATTTAATATATTGAGTATGCATTTTTTTTATATTCAACATGTGATGTATGATTTGATTTTATAGTGCAATATCGTTGTAAATCTAATATAAAATATATATTTTCAATGAATATTATTTTATATAGGTAATGAATATGATTTTAGATGTGCATTTTTTTAAAATAAAATATATGATTATCGTATAATACTATTCTTTTTTTTACTAAAATGTAAATAGTTTAAACTTATTTTCAAAAAATAAGAAGTAATAAAAATCATATAAATCAAAGAAGCCAATTAAGGGAACCCGGTCGAATACTGGGCAAAAGTGGGCCGGCCCGCAAAATGGGGGTATGGGGGCGAAGTCCTCAAATGAGACCGCTATAAAAAATGCCCGCGAGGCCGTAGCGTCGCCAGTCCACCCCTGAATTGGCAGACCCGTATTCGCCCCAGCGGTTGCAGATCTCTAATATATTTTATAGATGATCAATCGTCCATACGGACAGAACTGCCGCAGTCCCGTCCTTGATCAACTTTCTTGAGAGCCCCATTTAAGGTAAGGGTCTTTGTGACGCATTCCTTCTTTCAAAAAAGACAATTTATTTTTACAAATTTATTAGAAAATTATTGGCAGAGATGGATATGGGCGCGTTCCGTTGGGTAGCGTCTTTGGAACAGGTCCCATCCCGGTAGAGCGATTAGCGTCCCTAATAACATGCCCTGACAGACTTTTGATATCACTATGTATATTACTTAAGAATTTTTCTTTATGAAAAAGGTCTTTAAATTTTGAAACATTTTAATTTTTATCAAACTCCCTAGCATTTATGTTTGTTATATTAATAAAATTTTTGCTTTTTAAAAATTTGGATGGACCTGGGTGAATCGGACATAATTTTTAAAATTATAATTATTAGGCCGGACTGGGCAGACTTCGTAGGGAAAATTGCCAGATATCAAACTCGACTCGGGTCTAGATAAAAAAAATGTGGACCATATCTAATCAGACCTACTAAAACAAGTGCGATGCAGGGTTCTACTCCAAGTCCAAACTCTAAGCCTAAAAATCACAAATCAGGCCAGGCCGAATTTCAATTTTTTTATAAAAATATAATTAACCAAGTTGAAAAAAATTACCACGATGAGTATTTTAGCATTTATTCGTTTTCCATTTTTAAATTTCCTCTATAAAACTATTTACAAAATACGGTGAAAATTATTTATAATGAAACAAAATTAAAAAAATTCAAGTCGAGTCTAAAAATAAGATCCATTTAATAATTTTTTAGGCTAGTCGAACTTAAAAATGTAAATGTTATAAAATCTGGACTAGATCCAAAATAAATTGACACCTTATATGTCTTGATAAATATTTAAGTTATTTTATTTTGATAAAATGAGGTCTTTTTGTACTTTTTAAGGGAGATTCATAAGAGGTCTTTTGTTACTTTTTTTTAAATAAATATTTATTAATCTATGCCTTAGGGATTGATAACAATTGCGACTCAATTTTCCGATGGTATATTTTATTTATCCAAATTAATTTTACATTTAAAATTTTTATTTATTTATTTTTATAAATTTTTGACTTTCATAATTTTGTTGACCGCTCCAAAAATAAAAAACCAAAAATGGTCGCTTTTTTAAAATTATTTTGCAACATAATAAACACCTTAAATTTTGTAGCTAGTGAGAAAAAATAGAACCCTCGTGGATAAATATTTTTATGATGTTCAGTTCTGGTTCGGATTCCGATATAATGTGGGTTAGTCCAGGTCTGTTTCATTAATTTTGGATTACACTAGCTTTTAACATTATAAATTATATAACAATAACAAGATAACTCCCAATTTATTCTTAATTAAATAATAATTTTAGTATTAGTGTAATGACGTAAGTATACCATTTGAGATTGAAAGGGAGAAATAAAATAAAAATTATTTGTTATATGACCAAGACTGCATGCATGTTTGGTTTCATACATTTAAATGTAGAAGAAGAATATATTACCGTTTCTTATCTAATGGCGACGTTTAAAAATTTTTATAAATAATATTGAAAGCTTAAGAATAAATTTTATCTGATTTAGTAGAGATATATATAAGTATATTTATAATTTACAGGTTGGTGAGCACAGTTTTAATAAAAAGGGCGGGGGGGGGGGCAAAAATAAGTAAAGTCTAAATATTAGATTTATATAACGTTAAGTATACAAATAGAACACTCTCTAGTATAACATATATAAGTAAGATGTTTCTTTATAAATATATACTCTACCCAACAATATTGATTTTGTACATTACAAACATGTGCTTAACCTCAAGTTTAAAAAAAATTAATAAAGTTATCTTTTTTTATTTGCAAATTTAAATGTCAATATCATGTTAAAATCAATTTGTTTGATTGACCTTAATTTATAATCCTATTAATAAGTGGTTTCAAATTATGCATAATAATAATTTTTATTATTCGTTTGAGATTATATAAACATAAATGTTAATTCTTCTTCTTTATTTTAGGAAGAAATGTTTATTTTTTATATCAAAATTGTCAAGAACATTCAATAAAATTAATATATATTTTAAGCATATATATTTGTTTCATTTTTTATCTTATATTTTATAAAAATATACAAACAATTATTTTGCTGTGTGTTAGCTTTATTATGTCAAAATTGGCATTTAATTTGAACTTATAGAAAAAATGATGTTATGGTCATGGTGAATTAATATTCCATTTTTGTAAAAAAATTGAACAAAATAAAGTTTGTTATAGATTCTTACATTTTTCTTAAAATTTCCATATTTTTTTAAAAACTAAATTAAATTTATCCAACAGCTAATTTCAGGAAAGAAAAAGGTGGTATTAACTCAAACAACTCCGGCCATAAGGAAAAAAACTGTAGACCTGATTTAACCACACTTTACGACGCAAATGAAAATGGCACGAACGACTGTTCGAATCCACGCAGACATGAACTAACCCTGAAATCCCCGCTCAAAACTCATTCTTCTAACTCTTCCAGCATTATTTTATGCTCGGCCGAGCTAGATGCAAACCATCAGAATATCAACAATATAAATAACCCATCCAATTCAAATAACTATGTATCTAATAAAGAACATCACAAAACGCTCAACCAAAAAATGAAAAAGTTGACCACAAACCTGGGAAACACCCTGCCAAATCTATTCCACGGGCCTCTGAATAAAAGACGCCATAAAAGTGTCACTAAAAGTATCGATGAGAATCATTTCGATCATGAAGTTACAGAGGAAAGAGATGAATCGAAGAAAGGTAAGGACGATCTATCCCCATCGTCAAAACTTATTGGTGAAAGTGGTGGAGGTAAGCTAAGTCAGACCGACACTTCCAACGGCACAAAAAACTATGCTCTGAGCAAGATGAGATGGGGCAGCCTGGGCCGGGATCAGATTAAGAAAGCTTCCAAGAACAATCACTGCAAAGAATCAAAGGATGATGGTTACGAGAGAGTAAAAAATGGGTCTGTGAAGCTTATAAATGTTGTTAGTAAAAAAGGTAACGATAAATCGCGCGAACCACCCTGCGATGATATAGGTTTCATAGACGGCGGCGATGGTAGTTCTATTACAGTTGGAAAATCGCACGAGAAGGAGTACTTGGTAAACAGTGGTTATATTGTAAAAGATGGGAAAAATTATGCCGATATCAAAAGTTACAGAAGTTACAAAGAAGCAAAAAATGATCATTCAGCTGGCACTAAATATAGGTCGTTGTATTCAAACGCGACTACTATAAATCGTAGAGACCTTAATCACGAAGGAAGAGATGACGAGCAACCGAAGATATTAAGGGCCAAAATAGTGAACTCCCCACCAATTTCCACCTCAACTCGAAGCCTGATATCTGTTTCTCCTGCAAAAGAAATTATCAGACCCAAGATATCCTACATTGTACCAGCTCGTATCAATACCTTGACGTTACCGGATAAGTGTAGTAACGATACCCTGCATAATTATAAAGATCAAGCTGATTATTTTAATAATCATAATAAAGGTCTATACGAAATAGACGAAAATACTAATTTGTCACCTCTAAGACGAGAAAATACGCTCATATTTAAAAAGACAAATGGAATGGCCGATTCTGACGATTATCAAAACCACAGGGTATCTCCGCAAGATCGTTCCAAAGGTAGGACTACTAACATTTATCTCAACCAAAATAGCAAGGTATATTTTTTTATTAAAATTATTATAGAGTAGTTAAAAAGAAATTATGATTTTTAAAAAGTGATCAATATAGAAAGGTCTTTTTAGTCAACGAAAATGTCTATATTGAAATGATAAAGAGCATCATCATGCATTCATAGTTAGCGCGAATTGGCGGCGAAGCATATAAAATATGCTATATTTTGTATTCCTACAGATTCTAAAATAGACTGCAGAAAATAATTTAATAAACAAAGATGATAATTTGATTGGTTGATAAAAAAAAAGAATTTTAACTGGTGGAAATATACGCCCATTGGTTTAAATATAAACCTAACACTAGTCCATATATACCTATGCTTTGGTAAATAAAATGAGACATATTCTTAGGGTATTGCATTCCTAAGTTATCAGTTTGATCTTACCAATGAAGCGAAAAAGAACTTTACTGAAACTAAAACATAGACCTATCAGATGCAAGTCCGGTCTCTTAACCACTACACTATTGTGACTTTTTAAAAATCATTATTTAAATTAAACTATATAAATATTTTAAAATTTTAGTCAAATTTTGTTATGGTCGTTATTTATCATGTTATTTTTCAATATGCCTATTTTCATCTGGTCATGGTTCTACATAATATATATTATTTTACGATATTTAATCTTTACTTTAAACTTATTAAAACACAAAATGATTATAACAAATATCTATAATTATTAAAGCCACTGTATTTCGTCCCATTGCCTCGAACACCGAATTTGACTAATGGTATTAGCATGAATATACCTATAATTAAGGATGACAATTTAGATAAAGACAGCTTAACCAAATTCAACAAATATGATGATGATTTTGGCATGATGTCTGAAGTTGAAACAAGCAATACTGGTTATTTCAAGAGAACCCAGGATCAAATCAATAACTTTTCAAGGGGAAACATTTACTCACATTCACTTGACCGTAAAGGAATTTACAATCTCGAGAAACTATTATCTAGTAAGTGTTTTATTTAATGTTATATTTGATTTTTAAACCTTTTAGTTTGGGGTACAAATTAACCAAACTTATACTTGAAGCATTGGGGCAAAAAATAAAAATATATGCTAATATTTTATACTCAATATATTAACAATATTTTTTTTTAAACATATTATTTCTAAATTATTTAGATATCATATACTTGCGTTATGGGAGCGAAACAAAGCGGATATCTGTGCCGGTAGGAGGGCTGAAATACATTGAAGATGTTCGGACTCTGTTTGCTAGAACATTTCCTAAGCACTTAACCATAAGACATTTGACTAATAATTGTAGCATATACATACAAGATAATGATAATCCAAAAGACCTTTTTTACGAATTAGACGAAATAGGGTTTAATATAATAAAATAATAATGTTTCGCCAATTAACAATTTTGCAAGTTTTATGAAGGTTTGATTTTAAACAACTCCAGTTTTAAAATATCTAAAAATATTTTTTATGGTTAATTACCTTCAAATTGATTGAGCACTTGCGTTTTGTAAATTGATGTAGTGTTCTTTTTTAAAAAAATGTGGTCAATATATGGAAATATTATATTAAAAGGTAAGAACATAACAAATAAGCATAATAGTTTGCGTTTTTTTTTAATATTATAAATAGCAAAAAAGTTAAATGTTTGGAAAAAAAATTAAAGAATAATATGGAAAAATATCAGTTTATATGGTCACAAACCAGTTTTCGTTTATTTAAAATTTCCCATGGTTACACAAATTATTCTATTAACATAAAAACATGCTTTTATTAAGCGACATTGTGAATAAATCGGTCCTCAAAATCGTGGAAAATAAAGAATCCACCAATGATAAAGATTCTTTGGACCAAGAATCCGAAGAAGATTATGGCATACAAACTTGCAAACTGATGCCTGCTTCAAATAATTTCGATAAATCGAACCGCGTAAACGACGTTTCTTATTATTCCGAACCAGAACATGATTTTAGGAAATACAGGAAAGATAATTATACCGGCAGGAATTACATTTCTAATTCTTATGGATCGAGGGTTTGTTTAGTAATTTATAAAAATTTATTATATATAAATAGCCTTTTATAGATAATGAAATATTTTTTTTAAGTAGAAGTACAGTTCTCCAAGTTAATAATAAGGATTCGATTTAATTATTATAATACAAAATTGCTTGCCATCTTTATCAATTAATTATAGTTAAATATAATTCGTAAGTAAATAATCATATATAAATCTTCAAAATAAATATATTTAGGCTGGGGCTGCTAGATTAGCTGATAACAAATATTCTAGTATGTTCGCTAGTCAAATAGTTGATATAAACGGGAAAAACAATTATAGTTGTGAACGTCCCTTAGCTAAACAAATAGTGCTGCACTCCAACGAAAAACTTTCCTCTTCAATGACCGCGCCATCTAAATTCAACAAGCAAAAGCAAATATTAGACCACATGGAAGCCAAACTAAGTAATTCTCTATAATATCATTATTCTAATTGTTCCTATTCTCATATGAAACAATACATTGTTATTCATATAGTTTTATTTGCTTTAAAAATTATATGTATAATTTTATTTTAGAGAATAGAAATACATTAACTAATGCCTCAATTGATGATAGCATTAACGATTTATCTTGGGAAAATTGTGATACAAAGTATTAAATTAATTATTAGATGATATACACCATTTTATTTAATGTAACAATGCCTAATCATTTTATCCTTTTAAACAACCATAAAATTTATAAAATAAACTTATGTGTAATTATAATTATTTACACAAAAGATATAAAATGGACAATATGGAAAAAAAACTTAACGCACTATCAAATATGGTTCAACATGCCTTAGTTCGTTCATCCACTTCTGATGAAAGTATATTCATATAATAATTATTTTTAAACACATGCTATGTAAATCTAGCTCAAACGTTTAATCTTGTCAAAATATCTGATAGAAATTTTATATAATTATAAAAACTATCAGTGTAATATATAAAAAATCACTATAACTAAATTAATAACCCATTACAAAATGTATTTTACAGTTTAAAATGTTGTTTGATCGATCAAATGATAATAAACCAGGGTTTAACAAAAAATCTTGAGTGTGATTTCATCGAAATCACAAAAGATTTATTTATACAAAAAAGGTTTGGGATTTTGGTCAAAATTTGAACAAAAATCTTGCCTGAGCCTCAAAAAATCTTCAGAAATGAAAATCTTAATGTTTGATTTTGAGTAGTTTGTGAAACCCTATATTTAACTCCTATTTTATTTTATACAAGATGAAAGATTAGAATCGTCATCATTATTGAAATCCTTGCACGATAAAACACTAGAAATTAAGGTGGATGTAAAAAGTCTCAAACATTTAACAAAGATTTATACTTATGATTCGCAAAACTTTATCCAGCAAACCAAAAACAAGATGCTGGTAAATTAATTATATACAATTGCAAACAATATATTAATTGAATAGAATGTTTATAGTAGATACCTCAGGCTCATTCAAGCCCTGCCCATCCCACTGTAAAATTATATTATTTAAAACCCTGGGTTTCAAATTTTTTAAAAATAACATCTAACATATTAAATTTAAATTGTATCTATTACCTAATTGAGTACTCAAATAAATCATTTGAATTTAAAGATTCATTAAATTCTGGCGGATAATTTTCACTTTTTAAAACAATTTACAAAATTATAATATTATTAGACGTTGGCCTTCAAATTATATGTATTTAAAAATAGCCATGCCTGAAAATGGGTATTTTTGCAGATTTTTAATTCATAAATTAACTATATATGGAGAATAATTATACAATATTATTTCTTTTAAATAGTTAATTTGCAAATACGTTCCCCCGTCGGCCTTTTGTAAGCTATCTAACGCACTTTGTTCTTCCTTAAACTATTATGATTACGAAGGCCTTTTAGTAATAGAAGATGCCAGAGAACTGGTCAAAGAAATCGAAATTTATCGACAAGATATGTCAAAATTAGAAAAGATTTTGAAGTTTTTTATATATTATATTTTAATAGTATAGATATAGACAATATAGAGTCGAATTATCAATCTATATTAATGTAATTATCAATCATGACATTTTTGTGATATTATTCTCAAATTATATTGTGAAGATGTTTAAATATTAGTTTCAAGAAACTTTTAAATACAAAATATTTATTATGTTCTTAAAATAATTTTTTGAAAATTAATAAAATCAAGTGATATAGAAATATCGATCGAAGAATATAGGAATGACATCCTGCAGAAAAGATCCCAATTCCAGACGAATGACATAGAATCAATATCACTAGCTATGAACTTCGCCAATAGGGCCGTCACTGATTTAAAAAGTTTGCACATTTATAAAAAATCATTAACATACCAAATAAAAATACATAAACCAGTTTATACTGTAAATGATGATTATTTTTTTTAGTAAATGAACAAATTTTTATAAAAAAAAACTTTATTATAAATCTAAGTAATTCATTTAAAAATAAATGGAATATAATTTCACTTTTTATATCACAGACCGCTACCCGAAAATGGAACATTTAATCATTGTTGGAATCGATTTGAGTCAAATTTCATATGATGATAAAATTTCATTTAACAAAGAACGACAAATGTATGATTTTTTGCATTATATAAAATTACAATATAGTGAATTTAAACGATTTACTAATTAATTTTATATATCTAACTTGATTATATGGTTACAATGGCGAACGATTAAATTAGTCTATAGCAGATGCATTAACTAGGAATATTTGGGTCCAAGTGTGGCCCGTTGGTCCAAATTTTTTTTAAAGCATTACCCCTCATTCATAGTTTGCGCCAATTCGTAGCGAACTATGCAAAATATGCTGTATTTTTGTATTCTCCCCTGCTCGCGCTAACTGTGAATGCAGGGTTAAAGGAAAGTAATCTCAAACTCAAAATGTTTATTTTATTCTCTGTTTTAAAGTTACGCGATAAATTTAAATATTCGACAATGACATTGATTAAAAATGTTTATCTATTTTATACTATTCATTACAACATTTGAGACATAAAAAAATGAATAAAAAATAGCAATAGTTTGCACCTTCTAATTTTTTAAAAAATTTTCTTATTTTAAAATTGACATTTAACCAGGCAAAAAAGGATGAATAGGAAGGAATTACAGCATTAATACTTTTCGGGCCATAAGCCAGGCCTATATTATTGTTGATGCTGCCGCGGCCCTGATCCGCGATCTGATAAATTGGCCCTTCTAGATTCTAGCATCTGGGATTCTAACATTTTTAAAAAAATGTTTATTGCAATATATAGCATAATAAAATATTATAATATAAATTTTGTTAAATAGTAAACTAATTTATGTTATATTTTCTTGTAGTTACAATTTATTTTATTGAATGAAACAAACTTTGAAAAATAATTCTGCTTTGTGGAGTGGAAGCAGTTATTTAGGGGGCCAGGTCTCTAAATACTACCCTGTAATTATGAAGCTATCTATTAGACTAGTGTTATATAAAAATTTTGGCAAGGAAGTTTAATACAACTGCTTCGCACTATATTATTTCTATTATAAATTGTATTGTATTAATGTAAGATATTATTTAAAAAATATAATATCAGATTCTTAAAGATAGAACCCGAAAAACTACGAAATTCATTGAATAGATGCAAGAAACTTACAAACATTTTAGACTCTCTTAAAAAGTTTTCATATTCAAAATCGATTTTCTCTATCTCTCCAATTAGAAAACTTGATTGATCAATTTAAATTAGGGTAAGGGGTCAAGTGAACAAGATGTAGGAATCTAATTTAGTTTAAATATAATTAACGAGGAAAGCTTAAATGCCATTAAAACAAATCAGTATCAATATTAATCTCTAATAATAAATATTTATTTAGGATTGTGAATGCAGAAGATTCAACCTATTCAAGACCTCAAATTATAAATAATCGCCCTATCAATAGATCTCCACCTAATCAAAGTCTAAATTCAATGGTATAGGATCTTTGAGATGAAAAAAAAAATTTTGTGAAAACTTTTTCGAATATCCTCTTTAACCGATTTTTTGGGGTTTTTAATCCTTATCTCGCTTTTAATTTAAACTTCATGAAATCATTTAGGATTTTTTAATCGTTGTATTGTAATTATTTTATACAAAATATACTTTAAAAACTATTATATTTTTTATTTAATTATACCTTTCATATCTACTGCTATAAAATTTATATTATTTAACTTTTAACACATAGCTTCCCTAACCAAGAATTAATTACTTTCTTATAATTTCTAATGCTTTATGGCGATATAAATTTCTATTATGTAGGATTTTTAAAAAAATATGTTTAATAATTATAAATCCTGAAACTCTATACTAAATAATATTTGCATGACCATTTTTTGCATGTTTATAATTTAATTATAATATTATGTTTGGAACATGAAGCATGTATCTAGCATCATTATAATATTTATTTTATTTTTAACTAAATTAGTGCGATAGTTTAAAGGATAAAGTTGGGAGAAGTTGTTATTCCTCCTCATCTAAGTCGAATCAAAATATCAATCTTCCTCCTTCGACTAAGGTTCAGCACATTATAAATGTCAAAAACTTTGATAGATATATGGATGAAAAAAATAATCAAGAAAAGTCCTATTACAGTCACTGTGCAACATCATCCACCCCGCTCCCGCTTCTAACCCAACCTTGTAACTATGAGAATTACGACGCGAACCGTTACGAAACCATTAATTACGGGTTTAAACGCGAAAATAAAAATAGCGACGATGGAAGTGGCAGCAGCTATTGCAATGAAAATTCAACAAATTGTTACAACTCTTCGAACAGTTCGAGTATTATATCATCTGCTCGTTCTAGTCCTCATGTTGGTAAAATGTTAAATAACGAAGATATAGCTAATAAAGTTTTTAACAACAAAAATAAACAAGATGTCAAAATCGACACATGCCCAAGCGGGAACAAAGTTGATCTCTTGAATCATAAAACTAATCCGCATAATCGTAAACTAGGAAATGGAGATGCCGAGATCCACGATATGGAGAATATAACTAACCAACTAGAAGAATCCATAAGCCATTTGTACGAAATGGGAGGTAACGTTTATAGAAACAGTAAAGGCCGAAATTCGTCATCTAATCAACGTTACGATCAACAGGAATGGAAATTTGATTCTATGCCTCTCGATTTGAAGGATTTAATTCATGAACCATACTATGAGAACTTAAAATGTGTTGACAAAACCAATTTTCCTTCACGTCATAAAAATTCTTGGCATCCTAATTTATCACATAATAAAAATGTAGACTATCTCTCTACATCGTATAATGTAATATGATAAATTTGCCATTTATTTTAAAAATATGCATATTATTATTTTGTGTTATAATGATTTACTAACAAGGATTTGCAATTATTAATCAATATTAATGTATTTTTGTTGAAAATATTTATTTATATGGTAACAATAACAACATAGCTTTATTAATAAAAATATATATCAGAATTATATAGTATGCATCATTATAAACATAGACTTAATATTAGCGCAGACTACTTTATCAAATTTCATTTTAAAAAATGAGATTCTTACAATGATTTGGTAAAAATATCGAATAAATAACGCCATCTGGTGAATCTTAATATAATAAAACTATATACTTGTTCTAATTATCAAGTCAATAGAAATATCTATTATTAATTTGGCTAAACAATCAAAGTATAATATAAATAATAAACACTTTTTAAAAAAATATTAAATCAAAGCCATATAAAAATTTATATTTTTTTTAAAAATTGCATCAATCAAAACTAACATTATCAGTTTTATATATCTTTATAACATTATAAACTCGTCAGCATGACTAAACTTAATCATTTAAAATTCATTAATATCCCTAATCTGGGTTATTTTTTCCCCCAATCAGTTATTTAAACATTATAAGCATGTTATTCGGGGCTAATAATTGTATTATGCTTTTGGTCGGTATTATTTATACTTTACCACTATGAATTTTAAAATAAATCAAAATTTTGATGTTATTTTAAATTACTTCAAAAAATAAAACAGAGAAGTACTTCAAGCGGACGCCTTTCAGCTATGTCTACAAGATCCGAGCCATTTACAAATAAAGGGGACATGATCGACAATGGTTATATTAATGGTGTAAGTTATCATTAAACTTTACTAATAATATTATATATTATTAGATTGTAATATAAATATCAGTTATAAAAAGTTCTACGATAAGGAGTATTGGTTAGTGCCAACCAGGACTGGGCATCCCCTCAACATTTAAGATGGGTGCCGTAAACAAGTGTTTTTTAAAATATGTACTGAGTCGTATTCTTGTTTTACTTCGCTGATTATAGTCATGCTAATATACATCTTGGATAAATTATTACTATCACCAAATTTTGTATTATCATATAGGTTAGGATTATAGATATGCTTTATTTATATACCCTAGGATAAATGCTTACTATCACTAAATTTTATTATCTTATAGATTAATTCTGAAGTGGAGTACGTTGGTAAAGGTTTAAACGACTATGCCTTTTTGGGTTCCTTAGAATCAAATGACAATCAACCCTTACCCCCACCAAGAAAACCTAAAAGTTTAACACTTAGATCTCCTATAATGTCACCCGTTTCTGGCAATTTAAGTCCAATTAAAGAGATGTCGCCTCTGAATTCCTACAATAATTTATCTGTGTCAGAAAGTAATTTTAATGGGGTGAGGTATGATAAAGATAATAGAATAAATGAGTTTCACAGACCCCAGCGTATCAATTCATATAATGATTTGTATAAAAATTTGGATGAAAATAACAAAAATTTGAGAGATGTCCAATTATTAAGAGAAAGCTCAGACAAAGGGTCTTCCCCTAATGTATACTGTGCATCATTAAGACCAAAAACTCCGATAAAAAATAATGAAGTTGAAGAAATGATGGCTACAATTCATAATCCAATAATTAAGAATCCAATAGGTAAAACAACTATCACAAATTTACAAAATAGGATAAATCGCAAATACGAGGAAAAAGTACTTGATATTCGACCAAGCGAAGATCATGTATCTAGAACATATGAATATGTTAATGAGCAGGAGAATCCCAAACTGAATCATAACATAGCTTACCAGAGTCAATCTTGTATAACAAATACTCTAAGGGATATTTATGATGAAAATCCCTCCACCTTAAATAAACCAACAAATCATAACAATAATAAACAGTTTAAAAATAAGAACGATGATGCTGGAAAGCAAAATGTGGAAGTAAATAAGGTTAAAAATTTAAAGCCGATCATAAGTTATAATGTATACCCATCGAAGAATAAAAATATAGAAATTTCAGTATCTAAAAACGCACCCTGGGCACCACCCTTGCCTAATAACTCGGAGAAAGGATTATTTAAAATTAAAGAAAACATCGTGACTGATGTTGCACTGACTAAACAAAATGATTTACCCGAAATTAAAAATGTTCTTAAAAAGGAAATATCATTATCAAACACCGAATCCAAAAGCTATACAATGCCCAAGAAAGATTTAAAAGGTACATACTGGAAAGAATTCGCCAATATTCAAAAGCAAATAGCAAACGAGGCGGCTCAAGCTAAGCAGATAAGAAGCGCAGCCTTGAAGAGCAAAGTTGCAAGGTTGGCTAATAATTGCCAATATAACACCAATTTTAATGGCACACTATTCCTTGCCAATTCAAGTATAATCAATAGCCAAACCAAGAGTGTAACAGAGTCCAATTCCAATCTAAGTCTCAATTCAGATGATACAAAGTCTTACGATGATAATATGTTGGCGTCAAACAAATACTTACGAAATAACGGGTTGCAAAATCATTTCGATAATTTTAACGACATGGCCCAGAGCGACACAGAACTAATAGGAAGGCGTAAATCTGGATACCAAGATCATACTATACCCAATCATAACGTTAAAAATGATCAGCCGAGTCAATACGATAAAGGTTATGAACGCGGAACAAATAATCTGTCGGAATTTTCGGATAATGTGCTAGAAAAAGAATCAAAAAATTTTGGAGAACCTACTACTAACACGTGTGAAGTCAGAACCAATTTTAACTCTTGTGATCAAATGACGGAGAGCCACGCTAGTTCTCTGCCTTATATTAAAGGCGTTAAAATGGGGACAATGTGTCACGATATAATCAACAATCAATATTGAAATATAATATTTTTCAATAAATCCTTCACAATTTTCTTCGCTCATATTATTGATGAAATAGATTGATATAATTTAAATAATTTGACATAATATTTGCATTTAATTAATAGTGCAATTTTATATTTAATAATTTTTTTATTATAACTTTAAAAAAAAAATGATTCCAGTGAAATATATCATATTAAAAAGTTTGAATTAGAAATTTTTTTTTTATTATCTTTAAAATATTCTTTAAACAACCTAACTAACAATGTTTTTTTACAATTATATATTATTATATTTATGCAATTTTGTTCACTTATATTATCTATAATTTTTCGGCAGTTTTTTTACAATCATTATATGAATATACAATTTTTTGAAAAATATTAGATATCAATATTTATAAACCAAATATGGAAAATAATAAAATCAAGTATAGGCTAAATGTCAAAAAATCAGTGATAATATTAAATAAGTATAAGTTAAAATTCTTAAATTTTGATGTAATATAAACATAGCAATAAACGAGTAAAAATTAGTTTTCATAACAAAAAGTTAAAAAAAATATTAGTCAAGAACTAGAATTCACAGGATGGACAATTAAAAATGGTAACGTTTTCGGATTTAATATTTCTCACAAATTTGGTATGACAGAAGGGATGAATCTTGACAGAACAATTTGGACATTTTTCATACTTTTTATATATTTTTTATGTTACAGGTATATAGGAGGAATTTTATTTTTTACCTTAGTGCAAAATTTTTTGCATAAATAGCAGTTAGGATCAAAGGTCGTAAAACTTTGGGAAGGCGAATTGGCAGAATTTTCGGTAAAATCTTTTTCAGCTATAACTTTCAAATAAGGTTCCAACTCCAATATGGATCGTTGACTCAGAGATATCTTTTCGTCTTTATCCTTAAAAATATAATAAATAAACCTACAAAAAAGCAAATCGATTTCCTAGGTAGATTTTTTATGTACATAAAATATTAGCGTGGTAAATTATTTATCAGATACCTGGAAGCCCGGACTAAATCTCGGATAAAGTACACGAGCCGTGCCGTAATATATTTCAAAAACCGGCGGGCTGGGCCTAATTTTTTTAAAAATATAACCAGGCCGAGCTTAAAAATAAAAATCCGGATCGGCTAAAATATATTTAAAAATCGTTCTATCAAAAAATAATATATATCACATTCATTCACTCATATTTCCATTTTAAAACCATTCTATCGAACTTTAGAAAATACAATCTTAATCTATCATTTTAGGATAAAAAAAATAGTTTTAAAAGTTATAGATATTAAATCATTTCATATTTGCTGAAAAACGAACTGTAAAATGCCGATTAAGTATATATATTTTTAAATCCAAACCGAAATTTTTTTTATAAACCCAGGCCATTCAATTTTTTTAGAAGCCCTAGCCAGTCCATGCTGCCGGACACTGATCTTTATATACAAAAAAACGATTTCAAGTAGCATGCGTCCTAAGAGGTGATTACAGATTTTATCTAGGTCTGGGTTCGAATCCAGGGTTTTTTTGAAGCTAACTAGAAATCCAAGCTAAATAAGGGGTTGTTGCTGCGTAAAGAGCGACAGCATGATTTCGTAAATATTAAAATAAGTCTTAATGAATTTTAATAAAATTTGGTCGTTGTTTTGCAATTGCTATATAATAATCAACACTATATATCATTATCTCGATTTTCTAATTATCTAAATGACAATCCTGTTTTATAATCAGGTAAAAAAAATTAAGATAATACATAATCGAAATTTGTTATTGATTAACTTCTTGTAACCAGTAATTATCAATAAAGGATTTTAATGCAGCCTGAGCTTCTGTGGCTGTTAAAATCGATTTTTGGGTAATCGTTTCCCTGACTGTAGAAGGTCGATGTGCTAATTTATACAAATCATAGCGAACTGAAGAACCCTTCTTGGATTTCATAATGTGTTCTATCTGTAAAGAATAATTAAATGTATTTTATAATTAATGATATATTATTCATGAGGAAAATGTTGAATTAAAAAATCAGTATTATATCTAATTATATAATTTACAAAGCATGTTAATATTTGTATATGGGTTTTTTGGCATGGCCCATTAAACTCTTTTCCCCAATCCGGCCTGTAAATATTTTCTGTAAGATCTAACCTATAAAAAAAAATTGCAAAGAAAAAAATCATAAACATGAGCCAGGATTTAGGTTGACCTCTAATAGAAATTTTTCAAAATAGTACATAATTATTTGGGCATACACCAAAAAATTGATTTTCATTCAAAAGGAATATATTTATACCTGTGCGCTAACAGCATTATCAGCGGCGGCGTTTCTTATTTTATAACAATCTGCTGGCGGTGGCGAATCAATTTAGACGAAACATAATATTGAATATTTTTTAAATTATTAAAATGCGATTTTATTTTCTAAAATTAATAAATATTATGTGCTATAAAAACATTATATTTGTAACAAGATTATATTATTATTAGGCTAGTAATTTACAGAAAAGGTATTGAAATATCATTATATATTTTATTATTTTAATTTTTTTAAGGAGTTATACAATATTTTCTTAATGCATTCTACAACTCATCATATATCATAAAAGGAAATTTTAATTAATGATTTTTATTTTATTGCCATTATATGTAATCTAATTTTTATTATTTTTTGTAATTTGATTTTATAACTTTATTGCGTAACCTTGTTTTTATAACTTTCGGCGTAACCTTACTTTTTATATTTTATAATATATTTACTTTTTGTTTTTCGTTTGTATTCTAATTTATATTTATAGAAAATGTATATATACCTTAAGAAAAGAAAAAGAAATTAGTTAATAAAATATATTTTTACTGACTCGCACCTCGCGCTATATCGTTAAGAACCTTATTTCAATATATAAATTTTAAATTATGTTATAACCCCTATTTTAGTTTTACATTTTTTACGTTTACATTTTTTAGCGTTTCATATTTTATAAGCGTTTAATTTTTAAATTTTAAGCACGTAATCTTTTAAGTAATCAGGTTTATTTTTAATTCTTATTGGTCTAGTAATTGGTATCTTAATCTCATTCTTCGTGTCCACACTTCCCCCCTTAGAGGAATTCTTAGGGTCAATTTCATAATATTTTAAACTGTTGTAACATTCTCTTTAACTGATCAAGATGCCTTCTTACTATCCCTTTATCAGTATAAACTTGGAACATGGTGTTACTCTCTTTAAGCTTGATGCTGCCTTTGCACCACGTATCATCACCCTGTTTCTTATACCAAACATAGTCTCCTCTATTAAAAGTTCGATTTCGTGGTAATGATATGTTGACTTCATCAACTTTATCCTCCAAAGGTTTTAATAAATCCCACTTTATTCTAATGTCGCGGTTAAACATTCTCTTGGACGGTGTAACTCCCGTAGTGTCATTCGGCGTGTTTCTATAGTTGAACAAAAATCTGTCCAGCGCAGTTTCTAAGTCAATCTTTATGTTTCTTTTCATGTGAGCCATAAATGTTCTCACCATACGTTCAGCTTGTCCATTAGATTGCTGATGGTAGGCCGACGTTAGTACATGTTTTATACCATAATTGCTGCAAAATTTTTCAAAATCTTTGCTCGTGAAATTGGTACCATTATCTGTAACAATGGTTTCAGGTATACCAAATAGTGAAATAATTTTATAAATTTCTTTTAACGTGAATTCAGTCGTAATATTCTTTACCGGAACTATAACCGGAAATTTACTGTAAGCATCAACGATTATCAACCAATTCTTTGTAAAAAATGGACCCGCATAGTCTACGTGAATCCTTTCAAAAGGTTTCGTCGCCAATACCCATGGATTTTGTATTTTCTTTGGATTGTCGTGAAAAATATTACAATCGTAGCAACTTCTAACTTCCAAATCAATGTCGTTGACCATACCAGACCACCACATACGATCTTTGGCTAAGGATTTAATTTTACCTGCTCCCAAATGACCTTCGTGTAACGCCTTCAGTATGTTCTTTCTCAGACTTGATGGAATTATTATTTTGTCGCTTTTGTACAGACAATCTTTAATGATACTTAGTTCGTATTCAATATTTTGATAAGTTTTGTTTTTAATAGGCACATTATTTCTTATATCGTTAATAACTTGAGATAATTCAAAATCTTTGGACGTTTCATCACGTATTCGGTCAAAACTAAGAGGTATATCGCCAAAGTCATTTATAATCGCGATATCATCAATAACGTCATCATCAATTACTTGTGGTAGTCTTGAGAGGCAATCGGGAACAACATTGTATTTACCAGCTTTATATCTGATGTTAAAGTCGTAACCCCCCCCCCCCCAAATTATACTCCACTTCTGTAACCTTAATGACATGGTGCTATTATCTTTGAGCCCTTTGGTGAAAATATGGATTAGCGGCTTGTGATCCGTTACAATAGTGAACTTAGTCCCTATCAAGTATTCTTGAAATCTCTTGATAGCAAACATAATGGCCAGAGCTTCATGCTCAATGTTGGTATAATTTATCTCGGACTTTGCTAACGTTCTCGAGGCAAAAGCTATTGGCTTTTCTTTGCCATCTTTTTCGGTGTGAAACAAAACAGCTCCTAAACCTCTTTTAGATGCATCAGTCGCAATTCCGATGGGTAATTCAGGATTAAAGTACGTCAAAGCTGGAGGAAGACTAATCAATGTCTTTAGATCATCAAAACTTTTGGAGTGTTCCAAATTCCACTCCCATCAATCTTGTATAAAGGATCAGCTATTTCAGCGAAGTTGTTCAAAAATTTTCTGTAGTAACCGGCCATACCTAGAAACGTTGACAATTCCGCGGCTGATTTTGGTTCCGGCATTTTAACGATCGCCTCGATCTTGTCATGGTTGGCGTGGATCTCATTGGCGTCGATGTCGTGTCCTAAGAACCTTAGACTTTTTTTGAAAAATAAGCTTTTTGCAAAATAAGGCACTAAGCAATGAGATAGTATTCTTTCAAAAACCTTCTTTATGTTGTTGAAATGAACTTCGTCACTACTTCCCGTTATTAGTAGATCATCAATATAAAATACGACATCTTTCATGTCACTGAAAATTTGATCCATAATTTGTTGAAAAATCGCAGATGAAGTCTTTAACCCAAAAGGAAGTCTGGTAAACCGGTAGTACCGCCTGTGTGTAGATATAGTTAATATGTCTCTGCAGGTTTCGTCGATGGAACGCATCCTTGAAATCTATCTTGGTGAACTTCTTCCCTTCCTTGAGCTTAGCGATAAGATCGTTTATTCTTGGAAGTGGGTATCTGAAGTCCTCAAGGGCTGGGTTGACAGTGTCTTTGAAGTCGGCGCAAACCTTAACGCTCCCATTATCCTTGTAGACAGCGGTTATCGGACTTGCCCATCGGACATCTGTTACCGGCTCAATGACTCCATCTCCTAATTATCTCGCAAGTTCTCTAGTGACAGCGTCTATCTTTGAATAAGGTAACCGTCTAGGTGGTATGATTTTCGGTTTGGCGTCATTACGTATATATCTTGACATTCCCTTTGTTGATCGGTTTTTTAGTCAGTTTAGATTCGCAATCTTTTATTAATTTCTTTATTTCATCTTCATAGTTGGTATCAATGTTCGCTATAAATTTGTTCAAAATATTACTAAAGGCATTAATCCACATACGTCCCAATAACGCATTTTTATTAGATTTAACGACCACGGCTTGCAAGTGTTTGGTGATAAATTCGTAGGTTACTTTAACTTGAGTGACGCCAATAATTTTAATTAAGTTTCCATCATAAGCTGTGAGTTGTAGAGTGGACTTTTTAAGATCTTTAATACCTATTTGTTTGGCCATATCATGAGGTATAATTGTGAATTTAGATCCAGTATCGACTTGCATTGTAACGGTAACATCGTTTATTTTTAAGGAAGTCATAAATGCATTGTCATTGAGTTTATGCTCGGTTAAATTGTTGATATTAAAATCACTATCATTATTATTTTGTGTAACATCATTTTTATTTTCCACAATCTCTTCAATATTCATATTGCAATTGTTGCTATTACTTTGGCTCTGATCATGATATTGTATTTGTTTTCTTAGATGATAGTTTTTCTATGTATTGTTTCCACCATCTCTATTATTGTTATGCCAGGCATTATTTCTATCATAATTGTTTGAATTGCTATTATCGTGCCACCTGAAGTTTCTTCCGTTATAGTTTGAATTGTTGTTGTTTTGCCAACATTGTTTCTATCATAATTGTTTGCATTATTGTTATTGTGCCACATGGAGTTTCTTCCGTAATAGTTTGAATTGTTGTTGTTTTGCCAAGTACCTCTACCATAATTGTTTGAATTGTTATTGTAATCTTGCCGAGTGTTGTTCCTACCGTAATTGTTTGAATTATAGTTAAAATCTTGCCGAGCGTTGTTCCTACCAAAATTGTTTGAATTATAGTTAAAATTTTGCCGAGCGTTGTTCCTACCAAAATTGTTTGAATTGTAGTTGTTTGAAGATTGATTATTACTAAAATTTCTAGAGTGACCCTCGTTATTTCGGAAATTACTGTTTTGGTAGTTTCTGCTATTTATATCACTTGGCCTAAAATTATTAAGATTCCCCTTACTATTAAAAGTTTTAGAATCATTTTTTATAAAATTTTCGTTTTTATCTATATAATTTGTATCGCTAATCTCCGGCTTAATATTGCTGCCATCTAACTCAACTCCTAATTTCATCATCTTATCTAAGCCTTCGTGCTTATGTTTATTTAACTTCCTTCTGATATTATCATTTAAAGAACAAGTTATTAGTTTCTCAATTATTCTCGTAACGTTATCAAAATCGCATTTTTTATGAAGTTTTGAAATCCTAAAATAAAAAGTATGGAAGGACTCATCGGCACCCT
This sequence comes from Gordionus sp. m RMFG-2023, assembly GCF_954871325.1. Lineage (NCBI taxonomy): Eukaryota > Metazoa > Nematomorpha > Gordioida > Chordodea > Parachordodidae > Gordionus > Gordionus sp. m RMFG-2023. The sequence continues at coordinate 69,510,530 of NC_088775.1, forward strand.
GTACCGCTAAGTTAAAGTTTTTTATATTAACATTCATGTCCTCACTTGGAATTATTAGTTTCAATTTACCAAAAACAATATTAAAGTCTTTTAACTGTGCTTTAGAACATATCGACGTAACTTGGTCTACAATCTCAATTGGTAAGCTACATAGTAGTGTCCTAACTTTAGATGAGTCTGACTCGATATGTCCCTCAAAATATGTTTCAATTAAGTTAAGATAAGTCTCAGATAATTTTCCTGATAACTTGGGAAATTTAGGAACATATTGAGTGTGTGTAAGAGTTAATTTTTCGTCCATGATAAAATTTTATTTAAATAAAGTAAACTTTCAATTTTTAAAATCGTAAAAGCAAAACATTGTAGTCCATTAAAATCAAATTTAAGTTGTCTAAAAAATTTTAATTTTAATCAAGAGAATGTGGTCCACTAAGTTTCAATATAATTTGTCTGTGAAAAATTTAATTCTAATTCGTAAAGAGGATTTAGTCCACTAAGTTTTAATTTGAATTATCTATAAATATCTAAACTTGATTCGTCACAAAGAATTTCATACTACTTTAAGTTATGAAGGAAAATTAAAAATTTTTTATTAATATTCTATAGACTGTCTGTTAAGCATCGCGTAAATTTTTATTTAATAACGTAACATAGGGAAAATTTTCTATACCCTATAAATGTAGTATGTCAAATATATAAAGCGTATAATGTTTGCAAAGATATTTAAGATTTAACATTTAATTTCTAATATTCCGTAATTGCACAAAATATAAAAAGGAATTTATTTTCATCAAAAACGTAAGGCTTTCCATTAAGAGACATATAAGTATTGATCATCTCTCGGAGGGTTTTAAAGTAAAAGTGAATTTCATTCGTCCTGTTATTTCGGACATAAGAGAATCTACTGCATCCTCCCATTTCCCTCAACATCTTATCAATAATTATGCAGTGCGGTATGTTAAAAGCTTTGAAACAAAACATCCTAACGTAGAAATTGAAAGATTTTGATGAAAAACTATTTTTTATCATATTATATATATATTTTATTTTATTTTTTTTTACCTTTTATAATTTTGTAAATTTGGATAAAATTTTGACTATCGAAAAGAAAAGTCAAAAAATTTTATTTGTCCTTTTATCATCTCCAATATCGAACGACGAATTTGATATATACTTTTTTTTTAAAAAAAGAAAAACGAAAAACGTACCACCGTAACCGGGGCACCATGAAGTAAGCTATTCAAATTAATTATTTTTTAAAATATTTTATTATTATTCTATATCTAAAAGAACTAAAAATATATCAGTATATATATATAAAAGTTAATTGAAAAATATATAATATCACAAATGTTTACAATCACGTTTAGTGAATAATAAGTAAATTAAAAATAACCAAAGTCGACTATGGTAATTGAAATAGTTAAATTATATCAAACATATTTAAATTTATTTAAATATATTATCATGTTTCATACATTAATCCACGTCGACATATTGGAATTTGGAAGCTAAATCGGAATATGTAATTTGAGAACTAGTTGATCAAATCAGAAGTATATGAATAATATGCACGAATAAAATTTTGAATTTCGGAACTAACTAAAATATGTACATAAGGAATGATAATGTTATGGAATAAGGAATAAAATTTTAATCCAGAATAAGGAATGATAAATCATAATGATTATTATAGTTATGTGAGTTTGTACGGCTGTTATAGGCTTGAATCATATCGCGTAGGTTTGATACAATTGTTGGACGTTATTATTGCGTTTTATATTTTTAGCGTTTTATATTTTTTGCGTTTCTCAACATTTTTTAGCGTTTCATATTTTATGAAGCGTTTAACAATTTTGAGAAATGTGAACAACATAAAACGATAAGGATATCAAGCGCAACGATAACGTTCAACGATTTTATCAAACGCTACGCGATTGATTCAACGCCTACAAAAGACGTACAAACTCACGCAACTCTAATAAACGATTTTATCAAACCTTATTCTGGATTAGAATCATATGCCTATTCGAGAACATTATGAGACCTTATTGCGCTAACCAAGATAAAACCGAAGTTCACAATTTGAAACGGGCATATTATTCATATACTTGCTGGGATCAACAAGCTCTCGAATGACATGCTGTGAAGAAGCTTCGAATTCTAATGTACGAAGAGGGGGAATGTATGAAATATGATCATATATTTAAATAAATTTAAATATGTTTGATATAATTTAACTATTTCAATTACCATAGTCGACTTTGGTTATTTTTAATTTACTTATTATTCACTAAACGTGATTGTAAACATTTGTGATATTATATATTTTTCAATTAACTTTTATATATATATACTGATATATTTTTAGTTCTTTTAGATATAGAATAATAATAAAATATTTTAAAAAATAATTAATTTGAATAGCTTACTTCATGGTGCCCCGGTTACGGTGGTACGTTTTTCGTTTTTCTTTTTTTAAAAAAAAAGTATATATCAAATTCGTCGTTCGATATTGGAGATGATAAAAGGACAAATAAAATTTTTTGACTTTTCTTTTCGATAGTCAAAATTTTATCCAAATTTACAAAATTATAAAAGGTAAAAAAAAATAAAATAAAATATATATATAATATGATAAAAAATAGTTTTTCATCAAAATCTTTCAATTTCTACGTTAGGATGTTTTGTTTCAAAGCTTTTAACATACCGCACTGCATAATTATTGATAAGATGTTGAGGGAAATGGGAGGATGCAGTAGATTCTCTTATGTCCGAAATAACAGGACGAATGAAATTCACTTTTACTTTAAAACCCTCCGAGAGATGATCAATACTTATATGTCTCTTAATGGAAAGCCTTACGTTTTTGATGAAAATAAATTCCTTTTTATATTTTGTGCAATTACGGAATATTAGAAATTAAATGTTAAATCTTAAATATCTTTGCAAACATTATACGCTTTATATATTTGACATACTACATTTATAGGGTATAGAAAATTTTCCCTATGTTACGTTATTAAATAAAAATTTACGCGATGCTTAACAGACAGTCTATAGAATATTAATAAAAAATTTTTAATTTTCCTTCATAACTTAAAGTAGTATGAAATTCTTTGTGACGAATCAAGTTTAGATATTTATAGATAATTCAAATTAAAACTTAGTGGACTAAATCCTCTTTACGAATTAGAATTAAATTTTTCACAGACAAATTATATTGAAACTTAGTGGACCACATTCTCTTGATTAAAATTAAAATTTTTTAGACAACTTAAATTTGATTTTAATGGACTACAATGTTTTGCTTTTACGATTTTAAAAATTGAAAGTTTACTTTATTTAAATAAAATTTTATCATGGACGAAAAATTAACTCTTACACACACTCAATATGTTCCTAAATTTCCCAAGTTATCAGGAAAATTATCTGAGACTTATCTTAACTTAATTGAAACATATTTTGAGGGACATATCGAGTCAGACTCATCTAAAGTTAGGACACTACTATGTAGCTTACCAATTGAGATTGTAGACCAAGTTACGTCGATATGTTCTAAAGCACAGTTAAAAGACTTTAATATTGTTTTTGGTAAATTGAAACTAATAATTCCAAGTGAGGACATGAATGTTAATATAAAAAACTTTAACTTAGCGGTACAGGGTGCCGATGAGTCCTTCCATACTTTTTATTTTAGGATTTCAAAACTTCATAAAAAATGCGATTTTGATAACGTTACGAGAATAATTGAGAAACTAATAACTTGTTCTTTAAATGATAATATCAGAAGGAAGTTAAATAAACATAAGCACGAAGGCTTAGATAAGATGATGAAATTAGGAGTTGAGTTAGATGGCAGCAATATTAAGCCGGAGATTAGCGATACAAATTATATAGATAAAAACGAAAATTTTATAAAAAATGATTCTAAAACTTTTAATAGTAAGGGGAATCTTAATAATTTTAGGCCAAGTGATATAAATAGCAGAAACTACCAAAACAGTAATTTCCGAAATAACGAGGGTCACTCTAGAAATTTTAGTAATAATCAATCTTCAAACAACTACAATTCAAACAATTTTGGTAGGAACAACGCTCGGCAAAATTTTAACTATAATTCAAACAATTTTGGTAGGAACAACGCTCGGCAAGATTTTAACTATAATTCAAACAATTACGGTAGGAACAACACTCGGCAAGATTACAATAACAATTCAAACAATTATGGTAGAGGTACTTGGCAAAACAACAACAATTCAAACTATTACGGAAGAAACTCCATGTGGCACAATAACAATAATGCAAACAATTATGATAGAAACAATGTTGGCAAAACAACAACAATTCAAACTATAACGGAAGAAACTTCAGGTGGCACGATAATAGCAATTCAAACAATTATGATAGAAATAATGCCTGGCATAACAATAATAGAGATGGTGGAAACAATACATGGAAAAACTATAATCTAAGAAAACAAATACAATATCATGATCAGAGCCAAAGTAATAGCAACAATTGCAATATGAATATTGAAGAGATTGTGGAAAATAAAAATGATGTTACACAAAATAATAATGATAGTGATTTTAATATCAACAATTTAACCGAGCATAAACTCAATGACAATGCATTTATGACTTCCTTAAAAATAAACAATGTTACCGTTACAATGCAAGTCGATACTGGATCTAAATTCACAATTATACCTCATTATATGGCTAAACAAATAGGTATTAAAGATCTTAAAAAGTCCACTCTACAACTCACAGCTTATGATGGAAACTTAATTATAATTATTGGCATCACTCAAGTTAAAGTAATCTACGAAGGTATCACCAAACACTTGCAAGCCGTGGTCGTTAAATCTAATAAAAATGCGTTATTGGGACGTATGTGGATTAATGCCTTTAGTAATATTTTGAACAAATTTATAGCGAACATTGATACCAACTATGAAGATGAAATAAAGAAATTAATAAAAGATTGCGAATCTAAACTGACTAAAAAACCGATCAACAAAGGGAATGTCAAGATATATCTACGTAATGACGCCAAACCGAAAATCATACCACCTAGACGGTTACCTTATTTAAAGATAGACGCTGTCACTAGAGAACTTACGAGATGGATAGGAGATGGAGTCATTGAGCCTGTAACAGATGTCCGATGGGCAAGTCCGATAACCGCTGTCTACAAGGATAATGGGAGCGTTAGGGTTTGCGCCGACTTCAAAGACAATGTCAACCCAGCCCTTGAGGACTTCAGATACCCACTTCCAAGAATAAACGATCTTATTGCTAAAAGATGTACGCTGGGCTAGTCCGTTAACGCCAGTCTTCAAGGATGATGGAAGTCTCAGGCTATGTGCTGACTTCAAAGACACAGTCAATCCTGAGTTATTTTAAATATCCCACCGCTGCCACCATTATATATTTGTGACAAAGGTACTATAATAAAAAAAGTTTATTTTCAAAATTCAAAGTAAAAATAAAAATGAAATAATATAAAAAAAGAATAGTATATATAGTTATAAGGTAATTGACATCATTTACATAGTAACATCAATTTAACATTGAAAATAATTTAAATTAAAATATCTTTTAAGGCTGCAATAACAATTTGAGTCAATCAATCAACACAATCAAAATCAATTTTCTCATGTTCTTTACTATAATCTTAGCTTTGATTATTCTAGGTTCAGATAGATTTATATTCATCATGGCTATTACATCTTTAAACCAGCTATAATTTTTGATACCTTCTCTTAAAGGTATAAGTATTTACCTCCTTGTGAAAGAAATATGTTTTTGATTTTGAGGTTATTTCTACTATATAATTCAAGTATTTTCTTGCTATCATCTCCACTAGGTTGTGTGAGGGCTGTGTTCCCAATTATGTTTCTGTAGGTAAATATCCTCCTTACCATCCTAGTATTAAGGTCACCCATCAGTATTATATTTTATTTTCTTGGTAGAGTTTATGTTTTGCAGATCATCTAAAAAAATGTGCTAATCCCTTCTATTTAAAGGCGTGTATATATTTACCAATATCATTGGTTTAAAATTTTTGTTAATGTATAATAGGCTGCATCTTTCAGAGATTTGTATAAATTTATCAATGTGGCTATATATTTTTTGTTAATCAAAAAGTTTATTCCAGATCAGTTGTTTGAAGTAGTACTATAGCTATAAAATGAAGTGAATGGAAGTTGCAGAGATATTTTCCTGTAAATCTATTCATTCCATTTATTCATCTGTCATAAGTTTTAGGAGAATAGCAAGCTTATCCCATAAACCATTAAGGGAAGAAATGAGTAATTGTCCTTAGAATTTGTTTATGGGTTATTTTGTTTATAGTGACATTGTATATGTATTTGGGGGGGGGGGGGGGGGGGGGTAGGGGGAGGGGGGTAGGGTATATGAGGCAGGCGGGATTTTTATTAGCTTAAAATTATATTTACTAGAACAGGAATACCTTGCCCTTCTCCCTTAACTACATCTTGAGCACATTTCTTAGAATAGGGAAAAAATTTAAAAATTGAATAAACATTTATATCACCATTAAAAAGTCAAACAAAAATTATGCTCAAAAATATTAAATAGGAGAAATAGATAGTGATTAGAAAAAAATGCAATATAAAACAGGTGTACTTACAACTCTATAAAAGTATTCCCGGTGCATATTATTCATTGAACATTCCAATTGTGATATAGGATTATTAACACAATTGATCTAAATGTGGGTAAATAATTTATATAATATTGAGTGTTATTGATGTTATAATCAATACCAATTAAAATCTTGCAATAAATTATATATTAAATTATTTTATCAACTTACCAAAGCATAAAATTGATCACCAGTAACTTCATCAATGCCCCTTTTAATTCTTATATGATATGGTTGAATAAAAGAATCCACTTTTTTGAAAAATTCTTTAAATAGATGAGTAAGTTCATCAGGATCATTAGGCACACTAACTTATTACATATAGGTAAAAATATATATATATTAAAACTTACTATTATATTTTTTGGATATGTTTATGTAAAGTTGAATAAGCTGATTTGAACTCATTAGTGGGGTAGAGAGAAATGCCTGAATACACCTTCGATGGGCATCTGTAATCTTCATTCTATTTAAATTCTAAAATAAAATATGCATTTAATTAATAAAGATATATATGATCTACGAACTATTGACAATAATTTAACAGCTGTCAGAAAGATTTATAAATTTTTCTACTAGCAATTATTGGCATAAAAATAAATAAAAAGAGTTAGAATATTTAAAATATTTTTGTAGTAATATTATTCTACTTTAAATTTTAATGGTCTTTTGTTTATAATTTTATTTTATCCGTTTGTATATTGTTTTGCGGCTATAAATCAAATATTTACATATTCGTTAAATGTAAATTTATTATTTTCTTGCTGAAATAATATTCAAATGTTTTTTATATCCAATAACTTTTACCAAAAGATATATATACTTATAAATTGTGGAAAAGATTATTATTTTATTACCACTTAAATAAATTCCTATAATTCTTGTCTAATTATTTTTGATCCTTAAAATCCCTATAATTTTTTAAAATAATCTGTTAAATTTAACCAAAACAGAGCCATCCAGACATAGACATATACAAAATTTCTAAATAGGGGTAGGAAGAGTGGTAAATCATAATTAGTGGGGGTTTCCTTCATAAATTTTATTTAAGATCTTTAGGTCCGGTCCACTTAGTGTAGAACTTTGGGTTTGTTATATTTTTTAAAACAATTAGTATATAAAATTCAATAAATAACTCACAGATATCAAAGAATTATTTTTATGCTTATTCCTTTTTTATCATTACATACACCCTTTCTGATCTTCAATGATAGCCGTCTCAGTGTTATTACAGTTAAATCAAAGAGTCGATTATAACGTTGCTGTCTACTTCTTTTTTTCCTCGCCTTTTATAGTAGCAGTCATAGATTTGTTGTTATCTTAATAATATGTCGTTCATCTCGTGGTCATACTGCGGTTTGAACTATTGTTTTCATTCCATGTATTGGTTGTTGATTATCAATAAGATTTGGGTTCATTCGATATATAGGTTTGGTTGTTGATTATCAGTAAGTTTTGGGTTCATACGATGTATTAGTTGTTTATCATTTTATTTTAAATCCATTATCTAAATTTACAATTCTTCACAAAAAACATATAAAAATTTTATAAAAAAAATTACAATTTAAAACACAAAAATTTTAATCACAATTTTCACACTAAAATTAATTCTAACTCCAACAAAATAAAAAAAATTTTCATTTCCTTCACCAAAATTATATATTTTATTCTTCTTCAAAAATAAATTTTATCTCTTTATACCAACAACTTATTTTCGGTTGACCACTAAATCGCATTGCTCAAAATAGCATAAATTGAGTACGTTTTAAAACGTCTTCAAAATAACATATTCAAAAAAAAACCATCATATCTGAAGCGAGAATAAATTAAAAATGAGTAAAGAGTGATTTAATTTTTTTAAAAGATATCTAGATGTTAGCCACTGAAGCCAAAAACACACAATCCTATCTTAGAATACAAAATATTAGATTTGAAGTAATATTGTTATATAAATTTATATATTTTTTTTAATTTAAAGAAAACTAATAAAGGAAACCATCTAATAGTGTATTTAGGGTATGAGTACCTGATAAAAAGTGCTAGTAAAAATTTTGTACACCTTAGTTGTCGTGATAATTGTTCTGGTAGGGCTAAGCTATCATTAAAGGACATCATAATTACCATAGAACATACAGGCAGGTGTAAATGTAATAAAATAAATATTTAAGATATTTAAAAATCTTAATTTCAAATAAGATAACACACATCTTACTTTTCCATCTGTACAATCGCCAGATTCTGTCATATTGCCTAATACCTCAAGTAAATAAAATATATTATAAATTCTTAAATTGTTATATTTCAAACTACACAAATCTAGATTCCCCTCTTGACATAGTACAAGCCTTATTAGACTTAAATTCAAATATTTATGGTAAAAATATATATAATAAATTGCATTAATATTATTTTTAATTAACTAGAGGCTCGTTTTGTCAAGAGCCAAAAGGGGAAAATGTTACTCTTCCTTCAGAACTATCTATATAGATTTCACTGTCACGATAGGGATATTATAAAATATCGTTGTAGAGTAGCTGATTGTCATGCTAATGTTTATTTGATGGTGCTTATATTACCTCGGGTATACATGATCATCCTTTTTAAATAGGGACATTCGAGATGCTTTGAGTCATATAGACAGACTCCTTATGGAATATCGGCCCCCTATGCCTCAATCGATTTTGGATATTGAGTTATCAGCAGAATATGCTATGACAACTCGCAATGAACATTTTCTAATCCATGGAACAGGTAACTTATACGTTTTTGGTACTGATTCCATGTTGCGTTTGACCAAGGGTTCTGACATGATCTACATAAATGGAACTTTTCATGTAGCTCCTACCTTATTTTATCAACTTTATACCTTGCATGTTATGTATGAAGGTGTTATGATACCTATCATTTATGCTCTCCTCATGGATAAGACAAAAGAAACATATATCCGGCTTTTTCAAATTATTACTAATTTTTGCGCCGAATGCCAGATAACCTTTAATCCTCGATTTGGCCAAGCAGACTTTGAGGCAACTGCTATATCAGCTCTCAAGTTTGTATTTCCTAGCATGATTATAAAGGGTTAAATTTATGATTTATATTCTAATATAATTTTGTTTAGGATGTTTTTCCCATTATTCCCAAGCGTTATGGCGAAGATGTCAATCTTTAGGGTTGGTAAGCTTGTACCTCTACCACTCCAATGTTCACAAAGTTGTTAAGCGCATGACAACTTTGCCTTTTTGTAAGGAGGAATATATATCTAGGGTAAGGCAAAATTGTTATATTATGGCGTTTGAAAATCCCATGCTCATCGATTTTATGGAGTATATGGATACGACATGGCTAGGCCTTAATGCCATATTTCCTCATGGCATATGGACAAGGTATTTAAAATATAATTAATTAAATATCCATATAATTTAGATATAAAGTCGATGGTCCCCGCACCAATAATCATTTAGAGGGATTTCATCATGCCTTAAAGAGAAAAACGGCACACGCTCACCCAAATGTTTATATTCTTATAAAAACTTTAATAGGTCATCAACATTCTAACGACCTCAAAATTATCCAGATCAATAATGGATCAAGAGTGCGGCGAAGAAATAGAAAATATGAAAGAATCGATGAGCATAAAATTTAACATCCATATATGAAAGAACGTCGCAAATTTCTGAATTTTTAGATAAAATATCTTTTTTAGTAAATTTTAAATATTAAAATTATATTTTAGTTTTATTTTACAATAATAAATTTATAAGTGTTGATTTTTTTATACACAAATAAAATATATTATCAAAAAATATCTGATTTATTAGTGAATTTTTTTTAAAATCACTTTGATATGTTAAAGACAAAAAGTTACCAAGATAACAATGATAAATTTATAAACGAATCACTGTGCAATCTTTTAATAACATTGAACGTTTTTAATTTTCCAAACTTTATATTTAAACATTCCGCTTATTTGATTGTATATAAATTTTCGCTGAAAATACATTTAAAACGACTTTAGAAAAAAAATTAAGAAATGCGGCTTTTATAACCATAGGAGGACGCCATTTTAGTCGTCTTACGAATAGGAATAAAAATATATAATATTTTTCCGGCTACAATTATTTCCCCAATTAGAATAAAGAATAGAACATATTTTTTAAATTTCATCATAATGTTCTCCAATTCGAATACAGAATATAATATAAAAAATTTATACCCAAAATTTTCTTCCACATCTCTATTATTATCGGTCAATCATTTACTATACTTCCATAATTTCAAATATGATTTCCTAAAAATTATTTAGATATCCTGGAATAATTCCTAATATATTCTCGAATAATTTTATATAAGGATTTTATTTCTTTTTAGCGAATACTAGTAAATATAACATACAATTTCTTAGTTACTAAAAATGATTTTTATAGAAATTTAATTTTCTTTTCATAATATTTTTAGCTAAATTGACATTTAATTTCTTACATAGTCAATGAAGAATATCATGGATAATATAATAGATTAGGAAAATGATTTCGAATAATTTGATCCATATTTTTTTTCCGCTATTACTTTAATATTAACTTCAAAGCCTCCTCTCAACAAAACAAATATCGAATAAGATCTTTTATGAAATTCCTTTTTTGAATATTTATTATTTTATTTTACTTTAATAATCTTAATTCCCAATTTTGGAGCATTTTTTTGAATGCTACCTTTATAATATATTAATTTCCAATTTTGTAATATTTAACTTTCTTTATTATACCTTTATAATATGTCAATTCCCAATTTTGGAATATTTATCCTTTTTTATTTTACCTTTATAATATATTAATTTCCAATTTTGGAATATTCATCTTTTATTTTACCTTTATAAATTAACTCCCAAATTTGGAATAATTTGCCTGGCTTTCTCTCAGTCCTTTTGATATAAAGAAGAATATACCACACCTGAAAAGTGATCATTCTGCCGCATTGATAATAAAGTAGTAATTACATTGAGAATTGCATAACGTATTTCTACTTTTAAAACGTTCAGCAACATTTATTACAAAAAAATAATCATCATTTTCTTTATTTAATGTTAAATATATTGGTGTTATAGTTCGAGCTTGTTTAACTCTGGTACATTTAGGGCTCCTAATATATTTTCAAAGTATTTTATTTTATCATTTGATTCAATCCATAAGTTCTTAAATGCCAAAACATTCTTATCATGGGAAAATATTTTCTCAAAATATTTTGCTTAAACCATCTTATTAAAAAGATACAAGATTATTTTCAGAATAAAGGATCTTAGATAAAGATACTAGTATCTAATTAAAAATGTCAAAAAGATAGTGAGTACAAGATAAGTATTCGCGGTACTGCCCAACTCTGGCAATAACCCTTATGGAACATTTGGATATGTATATGTAGGTAAATCATATAATTTATTATACTTGTAATAAATAGAAATTTATATGTATGAATGTGAAATATTTATTACCCATAATTTAATTAATTTATATATTTTTTTTATCTATTAATCCTTCTAAATATATATTTAATATGTATTATTTAATTAATATGTAATATTTATTAGACATAAATATATTTAATTATATATATATATTTTATCTATTCATCCTTCTAAATATATATTTTATCTATTCATCCTTCTAAATATATATTTTATCTATTCATCCTTATAAATATATATTTAATATATTTATTTAATATGTAATATTAATTACACACTACGTATTTAATTAATTTATATATATTGTGAATTCCATATCAAATCAACCAAGGTTTTAACCCGGCCCCCTTCAATTTTTCTTAAATTTTGTATACTGGTAGTATATACTATAACTAAGAAAAAATGAAATTTTACCTTCCAACACTGTTTACCCGGTAAGATATGGCCGTTTAAAGTGTGGAAATGGTATATTTTTGACAAAATGCACCTCATTTATTTACAAATATCTCGAGAAATAATTATGTTAAAAAAATAATTTAAATTTTATTTTGTAGTTTAATAAAGGTTCTTTAAAATGACATAAAAATAAATATGATGGGCATTTTATTAATATCGAAAACCGGATGTGTAAAACCGAAAATGGCCATAGAAAAAAAAGGTATTTTTTTTCAAATTTTTTTTTCTGTAGATAGATATCACACTGCTTTATATTTGTACAAAATCCTAGGTTGGGATGAACATGGGTTTAAGAGTTATCACTCTTTATATGGCTAAAATTGAACAAATTTAACATCAATATCATCATATTTTAATGTTATGAAATAATGTTAATTTAAAAATTATGTATAAATGACAGGCCCTTACTTTTTATCCTTATCAAAATTTTTGAGAAGTGGCTGGAATAATGAGCTTTGTTTAACACTTTATTTAAAATATAATAATATTTTTCGAAAAAACATCAAAATTAATAATAATATTCTAAAATTAATTAATGCGCGAAATTTTCTTATTTTTCATATATATAAAAATGTATCCTTGATAACATTATCCATAAAAATTAATTAACCCAAAAAAGAAAAAAAATAACAATATATTATTACAACAATATGATATATTAAATTCTTAATTTTTGATAGTAATCAATAAATCCTTCAATATGTAAAGTTATCAAATACATAAAATTCGATATGAAATCAATTAAGACTCATACAAAGAAATTTTAAACTTAAAATTATCCACCCCTCACCCTTAAAGTAATTTAATTATACTATACTTCTTGGGTATACGCTTTTTTCCCCCTGGTTTAAGCAACATTTTTCGAACTGTTTGCCCGTACAAGTACGTGCGGCTTGCCCACAAAAGTGTAGAGGCTCCTCAATTTTATTTTTTCACCCAAATTAATTTAGTACTAATTAGATGGAAATGAGGAATACCTAGTTTAGCTCTGTGAATCATCAACATCAGAAGGCAAAAGTACTATAACCACGTAAAAAAATTTAGAGTATGGAGGCGCCCTAAGGAAATTAGCTTTAAAAAACAGAGGCCTTTATTAATTTGATTTGCACAGATATGGAGCACAAATTGCAGCCTAAATGACCATTCTAGAAAAAAATAGAATTTACAACAAAACATTTGCTGAGGTAGTTCTAAATTTTATAAATATCTATAATTTTTATAATTCTAGGTCGCTGCAGAGATTTAGAGAAAGACAAAATATTAATTATACACAATCTGCAATGAAAAATGGAGCGCCGATCTTAGAAATTTTTTTTTTATATAAATAATAAGATTTATTCAATTTTGGTATGATAATGCATAAAGTGATTACTTGAATATTATTATAAAAGAGATACCCGAACCTGAATATTTACATAATAAAAGCAAAGCTATATAAATATAAAATCTTTATCCAGTATACGTATGCTAACTACCAAGAATTATTAAGAAGGCCTAGTTAAACATTCATTTCAAAATTGATTTTATAAAAATTTTTTATCTGTTTATATAATATAATAAAGGAAAATAAAATATCATGTGTGTAATTTTAATTTTGCAATTCATAAATTAAATATTAAAAAGTTTTCAAATATGAAATTAAAAACATTTCTCAGTGAGAATTTGATTATTTACTATTAACTGTGATTTTTGATTTATTTAACAGGTTCTCCTTGCAGAAATTAAAGGATTATCTTAATAGGAAAATTAAATATCATGTGTATAATTTTTTGCAATTCATAAATTAAATATTAAAATGTTTTTTCAAATAAGAAATTAAAAGCATTTCTCAGTGAGTAAAATTTGATTATCTAAAATTTACTCATTTGATTTATATTTATTTAGGAGGTACTTACATAAATTAAGGATTATCTTAGTTAGTAAATATTGTATTCTTGTTACAACTTTTAAGTTGCTTAGCTTTTTATATTAAATTTTGTTATAATTATTTACTAAAATAGATTTAAGACTCTTTATTAATTGTTGTAGAGATGTAAATATACACAATAATGAAAAGATGTAAAATAAAACAATATTTTTCTTTCTTTCTTATATATTTATTAAATGTTTCTCTAAAATTATTGAGTAAATTTAGAAAGAAATCTTCATATGAATTTGTGTATTTTGGATTATCATAAACTTACCAAATTTATATAAATTTAAAAAAAATATATGGTAATATCCAGATTAGAGGTCTGCAGTGGGCGGGTTTTTAGTCCACAAGCCCGCTCGTCCAATATTTTAAAAATATACTCCCCTACCGCTTAGTCTAAAATTCTTTAACCGTCCGCCCATTATTTATAAAAAATATTTACCCACGCTGCCCATATAAAATTTAAAGCCATTCATTCAACTTTTTTTAAATTATCTAATAAAAATGATTTAGTTTCAGCGCTACATCCTTACAAAAAGCTTTATAATTTGAGAAATTGTTATATTAAGCATTAAAAAAATATTAAATTTAAATTATGGATAAGGAATTTATTTGATCTAATAAAATATTTATGCAATAACATAAATAATGTTTAATGGTACTAAAAACCATCCAGCAATGCTAATTGAACACTGGTTGCTGGAATTGCAAATATTTTTCTAGCTAATCTTGATAGCTTTGATAAATCTTTTCCTTGTCGTTTCCATCAAAGTAGGATATCCGTTTGAAGTATATCCTCTACTCAAGTGAGATATTTAAATAAAAAGTGAAATGAATAATAATAAATAAAAAAATGTTATTTAAATTAATTGTTCATAAATGATAAACTTAAACTAAATTCAGTATCCCAAAATCTTGCTTAATTATACAAAAACTCGCTACTTTAAGATGTAAAAATTTTGTTAGTCATTAGGTAAGGTACTCCCCTTTGTAACAGCCACATTTTCCCATCTGTTGTTGTTTAATTTTGACGTTGGATACTATCTATTTCATACATTACATTTATAATTTAATATCTTTAATTGAATTCTCTTTGCTTTTTGATAAACGGGTAAAATCAGATTTTATTCCACGTTGATGTTATATTCTTCCATGCAAATACATGTTTTCGATATCAACACATCCTCAGATAACGATTGATATTAAAAATGTTGAAATTTCAAGGAGTATAACAAAAAAATGTTTTCACTTTTTTAACCCTCCCACTTAAATGGGCGGGTGTGGGGGGGGGGGCTAAAAACCCGTCCAATGCAGATTTCTAGATTTCATTGCAAATCATATTTAACATGTTTTCTATCTTTTACCTAATTGATTTCTTCCGGCGACAACATCCTCAGTTATCAATACCTTGATACTAAAAATGTTGAAATTTCAGTATTTTTTCAAAATGTTATTCAAATGATTCAAATAAAAGTTGTAAATTTTTAAACACGCCCGCCCGATCACAATATTTTTCTTAACCCGACCACCCGCCTGCCCGTTTTTTAAAAAATTTACCCCTCTTGCCCACCTTCCCACTTAGATGGGAGGGTGTGAGCTGGCTGGCTAAAATCCAGCATAATGTAGACCTCTAATCCAGATTAGACATAAATTGGAAGATAATATTTTTAATCATTTTGAATTTTATTAATAATTGCAATATGTGTGCATTAAGAATGCCAAATTTGATAGCTTTAATGCTTAGAATATATGTAAATAATATATTATTAAAACACAAAATAGACCTATACAAACAAAATTATACTTAATCTTATAATTTGGAAAAATCAGCTAAGTGCGAAAAAAATAATATTTTTCAGTTCGAACGCTTGGCAATTATCCGGTTTTGACAAGGTAAACATAATTATCTCGTTTTAAATATTAAATCATTCTATAAATATAGGTATAGATTTAGTTAAGGGTGATAAAGGCATGATTGTTAAATATGACACCAGGCATAGGCATAGGCATAGCCAGGGGGGGCAAGGGGAAATTCCCCCCTACCCCTTCAGAAATTTATCACTTTTTGTAAATATGATTTTTAGCTAATAAAAAATATCCCCCTTAGTCCTCCCCCCACTCCCTGACCCTCAAATATGTATGCATATATCTTAAATAATAATTTAAGAAAGAATGTAAAAGTTGATATTTTTTTATAAAACTATTCATCATAATTTATAAATTTTTGGGAAAATAAATTTATAAATATATAAAATGAACCAAAAATGTTTTTTAAAAATGGAATATAAGCCAAAGATAAGTCTTAAGACAGAAGTGAAATGTATTATAAATATTAATAATAGATCCATAAAATTACTAAATAATATAATATATCAAATATATTTTTTTATAAAGTGAGTAATTTTAATTTATTTATCTTAATAAAAGTAAAATATAATTATAAAACTATTGATAAAATTGAATCATAAATCAAAAAAATATTAAAGCACAATACAAACAGTGGAATATTATATGTCGTAGATTTACAGTATATCTAATTATCAAATGACAATCAAGTAATTTTTACCAATATAGCGAATTATATATTTTACAGAAAACTATAAAATATTGATAAGGACATCAGAAAATATCTTAAGACATTGTGGGATGAATAATATGAAGATTTAATTTAAATATCATTTTTACTTAAAATAAATAGATGGCGTTAAATAATTGAATGCAAATTGTTGCTATATTTAATATCAAGAGCATTGATTAGTAAAATTTGTTAAATTATTAACTGTAATATCTAACTGTCAAATATGTCTGTAAAAGTGGAATTTTACCTAGTATTTTATAACTAATTCTATATAATAGAGTAAAATCAACTATATGTCTACTTACTTTTTATAAATAGATTTCTTATAATTGTTTGGAATAAATTATTACCATGCTTTTATATTAAGGTATATACAATACAAGTAATTTATTATATTTTTATTTTATATAAACTAATAAAAGTATATTTCATATTTGTTCCAGGCTTATTTTTTTATTAAAATTTGTAAAAATATTTTATAACCATATATAGACTAAAGTAACCCGGCCGAAGGCCTGGGAAAAGCGGTCCGAAGGCCCGCCCAAAAGGGGGTCTGGAGGCGAAGCCCCCAGTAATTTTATAATTCCCCCCCCCCTTATGAAAATCCTGGCTACGCCTATGACACCAGGCAAATATTATCTGATATAAAAATATTTACTTAATGCCATATTTGATAAAATATTTTATTTGACACCAATCGTTGTTAGATATGACATCAGAAACAATAAAAGTTTAATGTTATAGGTTAACTATATTTAATGTGATTTTCAAGAAATTAAGCTTAAAGAGTGTACTCTAAATTTATATAAAGGTATGGCATTTACCCCTCTCAGCTGATTATATTCTTTTGTTTGGCTGGTGTTAAATTTTTATTCATTCACTAACAAATATACGAATTTTTTTTAAACACTGAATTCAGCGTCTACATGAGCGGGGGGGGGGGGGGTAGGAACTGTTTGCATCCTAATATCTATAAAGGGGTAGGGGGTAGGCTTTTTTTGGGGTACGCTATAATAATCTAGAAAATTTTCCATTACATTTTTAAATTATCTATGGATAACATTTTGGTATAGTAATCTATAATATAATTGTAGACTATTATAATATAAATACACTGCTAAATATCGATCGTTACAATCATAATATATTGCACCCCATTTTTATACATCACCCACCTTTAAAGCAATTAAATTATACTGTAGTTCTCGGGTATAGGCTTTTTCTTTGTCCCACTCCTTTTAAATTATAGCCTGTAGAGGTTTAAGCAACATTTTTCGAAATGTTTGCCTACAAGTACGTGCGGCTTGCCCATAAACGTGTGGAGGGCTCCTCATATTTTTACTTTTATACCAAAATTAAATTGTTCCAATTAGATGGAAATGAGGAAAACCTAGCGTAGCTCTGTTGTGTATTCAACGTTAGAGGGCGATGCGCTATATATCACGTATCAATCTCATTTAGATGCCCCCTATCCAGAAATTATACCATTGTTAGATGATGAATTCCAGGTTTTATAATTTTTAAATATGATTCTTTTATAAATCAAAATCATTTTCTATATTTATAATTAATAGCAATCTCATTTAGATGCCCCCTATCCCGAAATTATACTATTGTTAGATGATGAAGCCCAGGTTTTATAATTTTTAAATATGATTCTTTTATAAATCAATATTTATAATTAATAGCAATCTCATTTAGATACCCCCTATCCAGAAATTATACCATTGTTAGATGATGAAGCACAGGTTTGATAATTTTTAAATATGATTCTTTTATAAATCAAGATCATTTTCTATATTTATAATTAATAGCAATCTCATTTAGATGCCCCCTATCCAGAAATTATACCATTGTTAGATGATGAAGCCCAGGTTTTATAATTTTAAATATAATTCTTTCATAAATCAAGATCATTTTCTATATTTATAATTAATAGCAATCCCATTTAGATGCCCCCTATCCAGAAATTATATCATTGTTAGATAATGAAGCCCAGGTTATATAATAATTAACTATAATTTTTTTTTAAATGTGAATGAAACGTAATATTTTTAAATTTATAAGTTTTAATAGTTTGTCTGTAGAATGTTAATTAAGCAAATGGAAAATATACACAATAGTTTTATTTTTGATAACCCAGAAGAAATATCTAGAAATTTATCAACAAAAGAGGTTTGTAATTTAAATAATATTTAATAATGTCTTTAAAGGGTAAAGATAATCATATTGTTATCCAATTAGAGTCAATTTATACAGATGAAGTAATCAGTTTAAATTATCTATACATTTTAAATTATACAGTTGCCAAACAAAGCTAAATTAACTCCTTTATCAATATAAAAATGAAGAAGATATTATTTCATTATATAAGGAATAGAATCCTAATGATCCCTTTCATTTTTTTAAATGTAGAATGACTAAAAATATGTTTGATTTTATAATTCAATTTGGCCCACTACAACCAAGTTCCAGTGAATTTAGTTATCCAAAAACTCATAACAGGTTGATTTAATGATATTGTTGCCAGTAGTAGTAGATTAAGTAGTTTGAGTTATATTTATTTAATTTTGTACTTTTTATTATAATAAATAAAATTTATTTCCAAAATATCATTTTAAAGAATAAGGACTTTTTATAACAAAGTATAATTATCTTATAATTAATATTTTAATTTGCACTAAATATCATATTTTACCTTATATATTATTAATTATTCAACAATTATATATATTAATATATTGCTTTTATATGTAGGAGCATGAAAGATATGTATTATAAAAAAATCAATAATGACAAATCATTTTCACAAAGGAAATGGCTATCCTATTTCCTATAGCTCTATTTTAGATAAAGTATTCTGTAACTTTTGTATTATGTTTGGAAATCATCAAGCAAGCATACAATGGACTCAAAAAGGTGCTGATAGCTGGAATAATTTAATTCGAGATATGGAGAGACATGAAGCATCCCCTGTTCATGCAAATTGTGAATATGCACATATGGCATGGATTTCTCTGAAGCGTAATGATGACCATTATTTTTTCAACCGAGAAGAAATTATAACCCAAAATCGTTTTATTATCCTTAATATAATTGATGCTATTGTATATTTAATACGAGGCAATGTTGCTTTTTGGGGAAGCAATTCTAATAATGTTAATTTTTCAAGGCTTATAACTTTGATCTCAAAAAATGTCCCAGTATTAAGGGCATATCTAGAGAAAAATAGTACTTCACGGGGAAAAAATGGCAATAAAATATTGAGACCACATATAAACTTCATATCCTATGGCCATGTAAAAAAATTAGCTGAAATAATGAAAATAAAAATATTGAATCAAATAATTAAGCAAATTATGTCAAATTGTGCCTTTAGCCTAATATTAGATGGCACATATGATATTTCAAAAAAAGAATGTGTTGCCTTAATTATAAGGTATATTCAAGATTATCCACATCCAGTGGAAAGAATTATTAATATTTTTACAACTTCTGATACAACCGGAGAAAATATTAAAAATAATGTTTTGTCTAAGTTTAAAGCATTACATCTTCCACTAAAATACCTCATTGGTCAAAGTATGGATGGTGCCAATAATATGAGAGGTGTTAATAAGGGAGTAAGGCTCTAATATTAAAAGAGGCTCCTAAAGCAATTTATGTATGGTGTCATGCTCATAGACGTAATTTAATTGTTATTCGTATATGTGCTCATGGAATTGAAATTAAAAACTCGATGGGAATTTTAGACGACCTCTATAATTTTATGAATGGAGTTAAACGTCAAGGGGTTTTTATGAAATTCCAGATGCTAAAGTCCAAAAAATCTCTAAAAAGAATTAAAAATACAACACAGTAAATGAATATAATTTTTCTAAGAAATTTATTTATTTTCAGAAATTGGGCCTCGTCTTTCAAAGCATTAGAAATTTTTTTAAATGTTTATAAATATATCATAGCCTCATTGAATGAGCTAAGCAATTCTGATGACCCAATCACATCTTCAATTACTGAGGGATTATTATCAAGAATAAAAAAATATGATTTTATTTTAAGCTTATTTATTTTGAAAATTATCTTAAAATGCACACATGAAACCTGCATTGAATTGCAGGCTATAGGAAATGATCTAGCTATGGTAAGTAAATTAATACAACATACAAAAAATAAATTTCAAAGATTAAGAGGTAAATTATTATCATATATTTAAATTATATTTTGTAATTAAGCTAATGGTGATAATATTTTCTCCAAATTACACCATGATGTTAAATCCTTTATGGATGAAAATAATATTATATCGGATATCTATAATATTAGGTCAATATTCAAATTGGATCAAACAGAGTTTGATAATTATATTGAACAACAAAAGGAGAAGTTAAGAAAAGTTTATTTTAAAAATAATATTTTATTTTAAAAATAATATTTTATTTTTTAGATATAAAAACGATAATTTTTACCCAATAATCAACATGATAATTAAACATTTAAATGAAAGATTTAATTATGATACACTTCATTTTTTAAATCAAATTTCTATATTTACTCCTGCTGGATTAGCAGACAATGAGTGTATAGAAATTTCCCAGACATCGGAAATTGCTGGTTTATATCATTTTGATCCACAGAAAATAGTGGATGAATATTTAAATTACCGACTTTTATATTTAGATTCCTCATCAATTATTTATAGTAAAGATCTCATGAATATAAGGAAAAATGATACCTTATATGACGAAAGTAATTAATTCTAATAACAACATAATTTTAATATATGTTAACAGATGAAAACATAAATGATAATAAAACCAACAATACAAAAAAATGGCTAAAATATTCGTTTATATTACCATATAGATTATTAGCTAAATTAAATTCTTTTCCATGTTTAAAAAGATTATATAAATATTTGATAAATCTACCAACTACCTCATGCTCTGCTGAAAGAGCTATGAGTAAAGTTAAAATAGTTAAAACTCGCATAAGAAATAAAATTTCTGATAGTTTTTTAGAAAATTTATTATTAATATCTAGTGAAATTGATATTTTAGATACATTTAATACATAGGATATTATTACAGATTTTGCACTGACTTTTAAAAGACTATCTAGTCTTTTAATTGCATAGTCCATATATTTATTTATATTAAACAGCAATAAATTTATGAATTTGTCATTATAATTTCCTTTTTTTTAATATTTAAATAAATTTATAAAATTAAAACTATTTTAAAACTTTAATTTACTAGTCCCTTTATAATTAGTCATTTTATTTATATTCATCATATTATTTTAAATATATTCAACATTAAAAAGTATTGTTACAATTATAATATATTTTTTTAAAATTTCGATCATTTTTATAATAATTATTCTTTATAATAATTCCCTATTTTCGATATGGTACTATTTCAAGTGTTGATACTAGTATATAATAAATAATATATTGCAATTGTTATATATGTCGTTGTTTTTTTGTAATTAAATTGCGAAGTCATTCATTTTTGATGATAAATATTTTTTGTGATTAAATTGTTAAGTCATTCATTTTTGATTATAAATATTTTTGGTGATTAATTTGCGCAATCATTTTATAATTATATTATAAATATTTATTTTGTATTGTAGTTAATATAAGAGAAAAAAAAACGAAATAAATCATTATTCTATTTTTCTTCCAAAATAATTTTTTTTCGAAACTATTCCGATCATTTTATTGTTTTCTTGTGTTGATTTTGAAAATTAAGACGAGTTTAGTGAAAGAGGAAAATAATAAAAAGCGAAGGTAAGTTATTAATAAATAATATATAAGCAGGACTCTTCAACCAGTATAAACCTGAAAGCAATCATTTAATAAAACTCTTAGCCTTTTATTTAAGCATAAATTAATAATTATTTAGGGGGGTAGATATATATTTTTGAGGGGGGTTTGCATCCAGTGAATATACTGTCATGTAGACGCTGACTGAATTACATATAAAATAAAAATTCATAGTATAAATTTGAGTTTGTTTTGATATTTCGCTGTAATACAAATAAAAATGAGAAAATAGGAGACTACTATCTTTACTTTTGCACCTTTTTTTTTGTTAGTTGTAGTGATTATAGCAAACATGGGAATGGATATCTAGGAATCATTAATCCGGATCATCTGTTTTTAGAGATGGAGTAAGGTTCTAGAATGATTGCTGGTGCTATGGATTTTATATATTGATTATTATGATGTTGTTATCACTTATCAGAATGTATATGATTAATACTATTTAAATGGTTTATTTGATTGCAATAAAGAATTATATGAAACCTAGTGATATATATTTATATGCTACAGTAGTCATAATATTTTAAATCCTTAGGTTAGTAGTATTGCTGCCATATTTTAATTTCCTCGTCTGAAAATTAGGTTATTCCATATCCACTTTTTGTCAAAAATACCATCTCATTGTAAACAATGAAAACTTAACCTTTAAAATTGCTCTCCTGTAGAATTACAGAAAGTGAAGATGGAATAATATAATTCCCAGGCGTCGATTTATCTTTAATTAATTATTTTATTGGGAAAAATATTACAAAATATAAACCATATATCATTACGATTGTAAATAGTATAATTTTTACAAAATTATAAACATGTTAAGTTTAGGCTACCTTATTATAATTTTTTATTTTACAACCATATCTTAGAAAAAAATAATAAATATATTTTAAGAACAGGTATCAATAATATCTAATTATAATTTAAAAGATTATTATCAATAACTTTAATAAAAGTAACTTTATACTGAATAATCGAGAAGAATTCTATAATAATATTATATTCTCCACAACAGAAATTATAATGTTCAAAATAATATTAAATTAACTTTATTGTTGAAAATATTATTTAGTTGAGTATTTATTTGAATATAAAATAGTTTTTCAATCTTTCTAACGTATAATCTTAATCTTTTATTTTTTTTGGTCTAACACCCCCCCCCCCTCCCCGATTGTATCTTTGTCTGGTATAATATTTTAATGTTAATATTCACCAACGTGCCCCTTTGGATCCTGTTAATTTGCTAAAAGGCCATAGCATAGCACGTCATCATCGTTAATATGAATGTTATTATAAGAAAAGAATGGCTCTTTAAATTCATCATAATTTAAGAAATCATTTGTTTTTGAGTTAAAATAGATTTATCTCAGTATTTACCTTCTATTATGTATGAGTATGACAATTTGCTGTTGTGCAGATGTAAAAGCTATCTGAAAGATATAATTTTAAAGTTTTTTACTTAGAAATTAGCCAGAATTCCTTCCATCAACATCTGTCGGCTCAAAATATTTTGGCACCTGGAGAAAATATCTATATCAGATTGAGAAATGAGAGATTATCGACCAAGGAAATTGACTAAACTGTATAAAATATAAAATTGATTATGACTTTATCAGCCAATTTTTGAAAAAATAAGTATTAATGTAGGATCGATCAATATATTTTGAATTAAATTTGATTTAAATGCAGCCTTTTCTAGTATACCAAAATTATTGAAATATTTAAATTTTTCTAAAATTTCTGGTGGGGATATTCCAAATTTAATAAAATTAATATCTAGGTAGAATTATCCTCCGGCATTTTATTCATCGAAATTTAAATCCCGTATTATCTTTTTTGTTAGCTTAAAGTATATTTCGTAAATATGGGAAAAGGAAATTTTAAAATATCATTTTCTTAAAATGTTGCTATTATATCACATAAAATTTTCTTTCATATTGCCGACATTTTATATTCTAAATTAATTTTTAATTTAATTTATAGTGCGGATTTTGAAATATAAATTTAAATTCCAAAATTAAATAAAATATAATGATTATTGTTGTATCAGTTAGAAAAAGAAGAAATAAATTTAATATAATATACTAAATGTCAGTCATTTTCTGACATGAACAATTAATTTTCCTTGGGGGAAGAAGCAAGAATGGGATATCAGGAGATGCCAGCTGGGAAGGAACAGAGAAGATATATTGAGACATGGACTATTTTTATGAATATGAAACATTTATAAATTATTTTGATGTGAACATAATTAAAATATGATACAACATGAAATTAAACAATGTGGTGTCCTAGTTGGTAATGTTTATTGTTGGTATTTATTTAATTATTAGAAAAGGATTGTTTTGGATTGATAAGTTACATTATTAAAGGAAGGGGTTGAGAGTAAGGGGCATTCTTCTATAATGTTGACCGCGAACCAGGATCGACAACATAAGGGTTTCGGTACATAAGGCAAGTATTAACCACTATAAAGGACAGAGGTGAGATTAAGGGAGTTTAGAATTTTGTTGTAGATGTTTAGCAAATTAATAACAAGAGGGAAAGTATTTAATGAGTATTAGGCTTGAAAATAAAATCATGAATTTAACCCTGAATTCATAGTGAAGAGCGATTGCGATATCGCACCGACCGATGAGCTGGATCGATCGCAGCGATTTTCATTATAGTGGCAGTGCAAAGCGTTATTAATTCAAAATGGTATCCATCCTCAAATTATTATTTTTTTACAGAATGATCTTGAAGAGGAGAAGATATAAAACAAAAGATGGCGAATTTTATCTTCTCTTTCCTAAACTATTAAAAAATGAGCCTACATTTTTCAACTATATGAGAATGACTAAAGTAATTTAATTCTATTTTATCTATAATTCATTTTAATTTAGGAAACCTTTTATTATATACTCAAACATGTAAAACCTTTATTACATACCAAATGTACCAATTTTATAAAACATCCTATAAGTGTTGAAGAAAAGTTTATGGTTTGTTTAAGGTAAAAATAAAGCAATTTATTATTTAAATATATTTTTTATTTAGGTATTTAGCAACATAAGGTTCATATAGTATTAAATCAACACTGCTATTCTGATTCATTCCATGATTATGCTTATATTTATATAAAAATTCTATATTATAGATTTTTATAAATTTAATCATATCTTATTTTGTATGTTATTATAAATATCTTGTTTTGTATTTTATATAAATACCTTGTTTTGTATATATATCAGAGACCTGCAGAGGCACCATTTGCACGACCCGGCCCGGTTTCAAATTTTTTAGGCCCGGCCCGTATATTTTTTAAAAAATTTTTTTACGGCCCGGCCCGGATTTAGAAATTTAAGGCCCGGCCCGGATATTTAAAAAAAAAAATTTCAGGCCCGGCTTGGAATTTTTTAAAATTATATTCGACCTGGTAAATACAAAAATTCACCTATGAGGTATTTTACTATATTTTTCAGCGAGTATTATCGCTTATTATTTAAAAAATACATGTAAAAAGCTAATATTTTGAGAATATTATATTGAATTTATAAAAATTATAAAACTGTTATTTATAAAAATGGATATTTTGAGCATATACTATATTTTATATTGCATTTATATAAATAAAACTAATATTCATAAAAATGGTAATAATATTTTGAGCATATACAATATTTTATATTGCATTTAAAAAAATAAAACTAATATTTAATTTATAAAAATGGAAAATATTTTGAGAATATAATATATTGTATTTAATTTACTATTTAATTTATAAAATAAAAATAAATCGCTATTTAAAAAAATGCATGTATAATAAATAGTATTTTGAAAATATAATCTAATAGCACAATATTAATATAATTTATTTTATAATATAAATTTTTAACAAAAGAAGATAATTGTATTATATAATATTGTAAAAAAAAATAATGAAAAATGTTGGATTAAAAACTTTCATGACTCAAGGTAAATATAATAAATGCAATAAATATTTGACCGTTGCAAAGTAAAAAACCAGCATGATTGACGAAACCCTATACTCAAGAAAGATATTAAAAATTCACAAATTATCATGAAGAAAGAGAAGCATATCTACCTTTTCAGGTTGAAGATTACTTCTTCTTTCTTCAAGAATTCTCCCAGTAGTGAAAAAATTCGGCTCACAGCTTGCACTTGAAGCAGGAATTGCCAATTTTGCTAAAATTGGAAATTCGCTTTGATGAGCCGCCCACCACTCTAACAAATTTTCCAATGTTTCATCTATTTTTTTATTTATGTAATTATAATATTCATCATCGAGTATTGACATATTACCAGAATTACCATCGCCCCATTTGTCATAAAACGATTCAGTTTGTTTAACAACAGTCGTTGACTGGTCGATGGTATTTCATTTACTTCCTGAGCCTCTTGTAATTTAATTTAATCTTTTATATAGTTTTCCGTCATCTTGCGATCTGTCCCTGACAACATACGTAATTGCTTGAATTTGGGACAGAGAAAAAGAGAAATAAAATGATACTTGTGTAAAACAAATTTTTCAATTAAAAAATGCTTTATATTAAGTAAAATCAATTTTATTTCTCCTTTTCGCTTTGAAAGGTATTACAAACTTCAAGAATTGATATTCCTTTATTTGATTGTTTTGGTAAAATATATTCTAAAAATTTAGATATGAATTATAAAAAAATATAAATACTTGAATATTGGGGCTTATTTAAGATATTCCTCTATTTGATTGTTTTGGTAAAATATGTTGTAAAAATTTAGATATGAATTATAAAAAAATATATTAATACTTTGAATAAATTTACAGGAAACTAATAATTAGATCGATCTGTGGGTGTTAGGTAGTGTTAACCATCACCCAATATTATATTAATCATAACTATAATATAATATAATCTTATAACCATTAACTCATAATATAAAAATTTTTATAAAAAATATTAAGGCCCGGCCCGGGTTTAACAAACTTAGGCCCGGCCCGGATATATTAAAAAAAAAATTTTAGGCCCGGCCCGGATATGTTTAAAAAAATTTTTTTTAGGCCCGGCCCGGGTATATTTAAAAAATTTAAAATACGGTCCGGGCCAGGCCGGGCTTAGGGCCGGGCCTGCAGGTCTCTGATATATATTATAATAAAAATAAAGTTATTATTAATATAGTTTCAAATAACAAAAATATATTCAAAATAATTTTAATCAATAATCTTTTATAATATCAAGTATTCTAGTTGTTATTTCCTTTTTTTCCTGATTGGTACAATCATCTAATTTTTATAAATATCTTGTTTTGTATTTTATTTATATTATAATAAAAATAAAGTTATTATTAATATAGTCTAAACTCATAAAATATATATGTAGGAATATGTCACTAAAAAAGCTATATAGTTGTTCTAAATTCATCCATTGAAAATATTTTTATAAAGCAAGTTAACATAAATTACCAATATCATTAAACTTTCTCTAAGATAAAGATCATTCATTATAAATAATATATATTTAGACATTATTAATTACCAAACTCAGTACAAAGCTTTTGGGAATAATTATATCATTCAATGTATTTCACAAAATGTTTATTTCAAATAATATAAATACATACAAAATATATATTTCAAATAACAAAAATATATATTTCAAATAACAAAAATATATATTTCAAATAACAAAAATATATATTTCAAATAACAAAAATATATATTTCAAATAACAAAAATATATACAAAATAATTTTAATCAATAATCTTTTATAATATCAAGTATTTTATTTGTCTTTGGTACAATCATCTAATTTTCTTATAACATTAAACATATTGCATGTTCTGTTGATTTATTTTTAAGCATTTTCAAGGTTATTAATGCTTTATCTGCTTCTATTTTCATTAATTTCCTATAGTCATATATTTAAAATTTATCAATAAATCAAAATATATAAATTACCCATATCATTGTTCTTTCTCTTAGGACATTTATAATAAGAACTAGGTGACCCAACACAGGACATAGATTCTATATAAAAGATAATATAAATTTTTAGATATTATTAATTACCAGAATCATTACTAAGATTTAGTGCTGCAGAATCTTTGGAAATAAATATATTATCATATTCTCACTATCATTGAGATCACCTAAATAATAAATATATTTTATCAATTAAAATGTGATATTTTACATTCATGTATACCCCCTGTTATTTTATTAAATATATCATTTACATCTTTAGTAGTATATTCCTCTATATCTAAAGAGGATTTCTGTGATCCAGGTGTTAAGGTTTCTACCAGGAATAGCATATCCTGATAGAATGGCCATGAGATGTGATGGCCACCCTCTGACCCACTTTTCAGTCTTTTTAGCTTTTGCCTCTCTTTTATAAAACAATCTCTCAGATTTTTCCAGAGAGATGAACCTAAAAAAATTTATAAATATAATATGTATGCAAAATTATTACCAGGCATATTATACTGCTTGGCTAATAATTCCCAGATTTTATTCTTGTATATAATACTTTTATACAAATGATTATGCTTATTATATAAACATTCGTACTCTTTAACAGAAAGAATAAAAGCTATTTTATCTATTTTCTAAAAAAAAATTAAATTTAAATCATAATTTTAACTTGATCCTTTGGTTTTATATCATCAAAAAAGGTTGTCATTGAAATCATTTCAATTACGTGATACGTGATAAAAGCGTTTTCGCCCTCTGGTTGTGGATACAACAGAGCTACGCTAGGTTTTCCTCAAAAATCCATCAAACTGGATAGTTAATTAAGGGGAGAAAAAATGAGGAGCCCTTCACACGTTTGTGGGCAAGCCGCACGTACTTGTACGCGCAATAGTCCGAGAACTGTTTCTTAAACGTCTATAGGCTAATAGACAAAAAGAAATGGGCAAAACAAAAGCCTATACCCAAGAACTGCAAAAATAATTTAATTACTTTAAGGGTGGGTGGTGGCTAAGTTTAAGTTTAACATCTTTAATGTAAGCCTTGATAATTACTATCAATAATTGAGAATGTGTTCATATCAATTGAAATTAGAATTTATTCATGAAAATAAGAAAAAGCTAATGGGTTTACCGCAAATTGTTTAAATAGGTGAAAATTCCAGTGAATAGGCAAAAACTAGTCAGTAATAGGTTTATGACTATCCAGCAACGAACACCACACAACAAAGGTTTTTTTCTTCTTTCTCTTTTTCCAGAGAAACAAAATACTCTACGGAGTGATAGATAGATTATATAGCGAAAAAGGTCTTTGATATTGATAAAGATATGAGAGAAAGAAACTATGATGCAGAAATAGGAACCAGCTCCGTAAGTTTTAGGAAATAGGAAAGTAATTGTTGGCCAGGATTAACAAAAGGCATTATGGCTTGATTGTTATATGATAGTCTATCACCCACGGAAAGACTCTACCAATAAACATAATTACAAACCTTCGATTGGTTTATCCATAAATGAAATAACAAGTGGTCAAAAACTATGGGAAAACAAGGCTCCGCGGTTAGATAATGTCACAGCAAAAAACCAAAAATAGCACCTATAACAATATCTCGCTACCTATTTGCCCTCTTTCAAGATATGGGAGAGCGGAACTGCTGCAGTGGGATGGAACAAATCCTACCTAAGTAACTACCCAAAAAACAAAGACACAGAAATTAAAGGGTTACTGAGCTATAGCCATCACATCCTGTAGCATGAAAAAAAAAATTATTTTTTGGTTCGCTCAAAAAACCACAAGACATTTGGAAACGGAGTTGACATAGACATTATAATAGAAAAAGATTTAAAATTTGAAGGGAAATAAAATACAGCTTGCGTATAAAAAGTAAAAGTAAAACTTTACAAAAATTTTGTTTAATAGAAGACTATGGAAAAGGAAATGATTATAAAAATAAATAAGTAAAACAATAATAAGGGGAAAAAATTCAGGGTGGGATAACCTAATCACTTTATAATAACCAAAATTATAAATGATATTAAGCTCTAAATAAATAAATACAAATATTAATAACAAGTTGTATTAGACATTCCCATAAAGCAAGAAAGAGAAAATTTAAATGTTAAGAAAAGAGAGATCGATGGCGCCCAATATTAGAAAAAACTTTTATTTTAAGAGAAACAAAAAGAAATTAATATAACAGTGGCGCCTAGAAAGTTAAAAATATGAAATATTAAAAATAAAATTTTATTTATTAGTTATATTTTTAGTATTGACAAAAATATATAAGAAAAAATAATAATTTCCTGAAAAAGTCGTTCGAATTAAAAGAAAAACATAAATAGAATTAATAAATAGACAGAATAAGTAAAATAGAAACTTATTTGGGAGGGAGTCATAAAAATATTAGTGAGTGAGAGAAAAGGGAGATAAAATAAGCGTTAAACTAATATATATAATATAAAATATATAAAATAAAATATATAAAATATATACAATATTCGTCCAAACAAATATATATAGTCTAATATATGTAATATAAAATAATATATACATAATATAATGTTAGCGTTGTGTTAGAGATCTATATTTATATATAATCTAATGGACATGATGTTACAAAACCAACCTAAAATATGCATACTAAGGAATATATACATAATATGTACTATGAATATATACATAAATAATATAGTATAATGCAATATATATTTGCATTAATCTAAGTAAAATGTAAAATAATGTTACAATGTGCTAACATTAATATGTTATGTCAAGCTAAAAAAGTTTTAAGCAATAAAATTCTAAAAATGAATTAAATTAATATGTTATGTGAAGTTAGAAATATTTAAAACTATATAATTCCAAAAAATTGAGTTAAATTTAACTAAGTGAGCTAAAAACTTACAAAAACTAATTTTAATTAATATATTAATAAAAAATTAGCGCTAAATTTAAAAGTAGCGCAAAATCAAAAATTTTGAGCTATATTCACCAAAATCTGTATTTAACGAAGCACTATTTCAAAATCTTGCGATAAACACAAAATGATTTGTGTTTTCAAAAATCGCGGCGATTTGCTTTCGCGATTCAAATCACGCGATCGGTAACTATGAATGCGATATGATATTTACTGGATCTTATATTTATCGCGTCTAAATCGCAATCGCGCCACTATGAATTCAGGGTAAGATAGTAATTTATGTTGTATATGCAAATTCGAATGTTAATTTTGAAAAGTGATTATTCATAAATAAATGGTAGACGAAGATAATATTTTTGGGGTAATTTGTCTATGTAAATAATCTTAAATTGAACATAATATTTTTCTATAAATTTTATATATATATTCAAATATGCAAATTTTATGTATTTAATTCTTCGAAAATTGTTTAATTTTTTTATATATATATATATATACATTGTTAATTCAAAAAAGTTCAGTTTTGGATAATTTGGATTCTTCGAAAATTATTTTATTATTTATTGACCGATGATTTTTTGATTATTAATTTACAGACGATATTTTGATTATTATTTTGGATTTGATATAAGTTGAATAAAGAGTAAAAGTAGTGAATTAGTATTAGAAATTATTAATAATTATATATTTATTTATTTATTATTAGTTCCATAGATATTCAGTCTCTCCCACTAGCCTCAGCAATAAATATCAATCCCATATTGGTACAGTGGTGCCTTACAGCGATTGATCCAGGCTTTAGAAGATCAAAAGTCAGTCTAATTATACATTGGAACAAGGTAAAAAAAAATAATAAAAAATATATATAAATTTTTGATAATTTCGGTTCTCTTATTTTTTTTTTTTTTTTTTTTCTCTTTAGCTTTCACCTTTTCTGGTGGTAAGCTCCTTCAACATCTCTCTCCACTTTATGTTATTCGTACAATCTCTTTTATCTATTTTATACTTCTTTATATTGGCTCTAACTTTATGGCCCCATTGAAGTTTTGGCCTTCCTCTTTTACGTTTGCCCATCACTTCCAATCTTTCAACTTTATTTCCTATGTAGTTCATAGGCCTTCTCATTGTGTGCCCATACCACCTAAGTCTGTTTACCATTAACTTAGTCTTAATGGGCACTACCTTTAAACTATTTAGTATTCTTGTACTGCGCACCTTATCCTTTCTTGTTACCCCAGCAATCATCCTCAGCATTCTCATCTCCATAGTTTGTAGACTTCTCTCGTCTGATTCTTTGGTTGGCCATGTTTCCGAACTATATAGAATAGTTGGTTGTACTATGGAACTGTAAATTTTTCCCTTTAATTTGTGTGGGATTCTTTTGTCAAATAGCACTCCAGATAAAGATCTCCACTTTAACCACCCTTGATTAATCTTATTCTTTATCTCTTTTTCTATTGTGCCGTTTGTTTGTATAGTGGAGCCCAAATATTTGCAGCTTTCAATTGCGGATATCTGCCAATCATTTATATCAATACTCTCCGTTTCATCTCCTCCTATCACCATATACTCCGTCTTTTCTCTATTTACTTTTAATCCGTGCGTTTCTAGGATATTTATCCAATTCACTAACCTTTCTTTCATTTCATCCTTGGATTCGGCAAGTATCACAATATCATCTGCAAATATCATATTCCACGGGACTGTTTGAGGTATAGACTGTGCTAATACATCTATTACTGTAATGAAGAGAAGTGGGCTGAGAGCCGACCCTTAATGAACTCCTTCGGCTATTGTAAAGCCTGCTGAAGTACCTGTTGTGCTACGGACCATTGTTGTATGTCCCATATACATATCCTCTATTATTCTTATATATTTTTCGGGAACTTTTTTGTGGCGTAGCGCCCACCATATAAGTTTTCTTGGGATTCTATCAAAGGCCTTTTCTAGATCGAGAAAGACCATGTGTAGCTTTTTGTTCTTTTCCCTGTATTTTTCACTCATTTGCCTAATTGCATGGATAGCATCGGTTGTTGATCTTCCAGGCATAAAGCCAAACTGTGTCTCTCCTATTTCGATTATATCTTTTAATCTTTTTTCTATTATTTTTTCGTATAGTTTTAGACAGTGTGACATTAGTTTTATGCCCCTGTAATTTTGACAATTGTGTGGATCCCCTTTATTTTTGAAGATAGGAACTAGATAGCTCTGCCTCCATTTTTGGGGGACCTCTTCATTTCCAAGTATTTTATTGTACAGATTTGTGAGGAGATGTATTCCATCATCTCCTAGTGCTTTAAGGCTTTCTATTGGAATATCGTCTGGACCCCTAGCTTTGTTGTTTTTCATATGCTTGAGGCATGTGATTATTTCTTGTTCTGTTATAGGTTGTACAAGGTTTTGACAAGGT
This sequence comes from Gordionus sp. m RMFG-2023, assembly GCF_954871325.1. NCBI lineage: Eukaryota > Metazoa > Nematomorpha > Gordioida > Chordodea > Parachordodidae > Gordionus > Gordionus sp. m RMFG-2023. The sequence continues at coordinate 69,544,711 of NC_088775.1, forward strand.
GAGTGTTCGTCGAGATGCAATATGTGGGAATTAAAGTTGAGAAGCTCCTGAAAATATTCTTTCCATCTATTCATTATTGTTTAAGATTAGTTAAAATTATTTTAATCAAGTGGTTATTGAGTACACTTATTACGCAAATAAATTTATTAAGTTTAATACTTGAAAATATAAGTATAATTATATTTTTGGTGCTAATTTTAAGTTTCACGTTAGGTTTAATTATAGGAAGAAATACGACTTACGTTAAGATAGAGATTAAAGAGTTAGAAAATATTAAGAATATATTAAGAGAGGAAGATAAGAAAAGAAATATAAACAACTTCATACGAACGGATAATTACAGACAAATAATTTGCTATAGTTGTGGTCAGCCGGGCCACATGTCGCGCCAGTGTGAGATAACGAAGAATCTAAGATGCGCGAGGTGTGGCAAGAATGGCCATGTGGCTATAAGTTGCAGAGTAAACAATTCAATTGTAAGGTGCAATAATTGTGCCCAAGAAGGACACACACAAGAAAATTGCAATAAATGACTAAGAGAGAAATATTTTAATTTTAATGATAAATTTTGTAATGATAATAATTTTTCTAAGGTTGATAATTTTAATTCAGTTAAGAATAAATATTTTAATTTTAATGATAAATTTTGTAATGATAATAATTTTTCTAATGTTGATAGTTTTAATTCAGGTAAGAATAAATATTTTAATTTTAATGATAAATTTTGTAATGATAATAATTTTTCTAAGGTTGATAATTCTAGTTCAGGTAAGAATAAATATTTTAATTATAATGATAAATTTGGTAATGATAATAATTTTTTTAACGTTGATAATTTAGTAGAAAATAAGAATAAAGATTTTAATTTTAATAATGATAATTTTGATAATGTTAATAATTCTATTGCAAGTAAGAATAATTATGGTAATAAGAACGAGAAATTTGGCGATGATAAAAAGTGCTTTAACGTTGATAATTATAATTCAAGCGATATTAATAGAAGTGATATAAAGATAAAAAGTAGAGATTTTGAAATATATTGAATTAAAAAGGCAACTAGGGTAGACGTACTAAAAATGGAATTAGAGGATTTTTTAATGAAAAAAAGATGCCCTAGAGTAAAGATAAACATGGAGGAAGCAGAAATTTGTTTTTTATTAGATACAGGAGCAGAAATTAGTTTAATAAGTATAAAGGATTTTATGAGATTTTGGCCAGAGAAAGAGTTTGTCACTAAAAAGATAAGAGCCAAACAACTGGATGGTAGCATGGTGAAAATTTTAGGGTATTATAGGGTAAGGTTACCAAGAGTTAATAAAAGTATAAATTTGTGGATAACGACGTTGAAGATTGAACCGATTTTAGGATGGTATGATATAAGAACGTTAGGTCCAGTTTATAATTGGTGGAAATTTTTCGATACTATCCCTGTAAGTAATGATGAAAATAGTGAAAGGATAGATTTCGATAGATTTAAGTTACCTATTATAGAGGATAAACAAGAATTAGTTCTCGATAAACTTAGAAATCGAACACCAGAATTTTTGATTAAATATAGAAGCAACTTAGAAGAAAATAAGAAAACAAGAGATACAAAGATAATAGAGGTAAATTCAGTCGAAATTAAACAAGAAATTAATAATATGGTAGATCAGAATGTTGTTGAAGATATGGTTGACAAAGAAATAAAGATTATTTTGAATAGGTATAATGAAGTCTTTAAAGAAGAATTAGGCACTCTGAAAAATTTTGAAGTAGATATACGATTAGAAGAAAATTATAGACCTAAGTTTTGCGGCATAAGAAGATTACCGTTTTCTTGGATAGAAGAGATAGATAAAGAATTAGATAAATGGTTAAGAGACGGAATAATAAAACCAATAGTGCATAGTGAATGGGCAACACCTTTAGTGCCCATAAGGAAACCAGATAACAGTTTAAGATTGTGTATAGACTATAGAGTAACAGTTAATAAGTGCGTAATAAATGAAAAGTATCCACTACCTAGAATAGAACAACTGCTAGCGAATTTAAGAGGAGACACCCTGTTTTCAAAGATTGATTTTTCGAATGCGTATTTGCAAATTAAGGTGAGTGAAAAGACAAGTAAGATACTAACGATTACAACTCATAGAGGTTTGTTTGCATTCTGTTGATTACCTTTTGGTTTGAAAATATCAGCGCCAATATTTCAAAGAACGATGACGGCGTTATTTCAAGGAATAAAAGGAATAATGTATTATTTAGATGATGTTTTGATATCTGGTAGAACAGAAGAAGAACACAATTCGAGATTAGTTAAAGTGTTAAATATTATAGTAGAAAATGGTTTAAAAGCTAATTTGAAGAAGAGCGTTTTTGGAGTAAAAGAAATAAAGTATTTAGGACATGTTATAAAGGGAAATGAGATTACGCCAATTGGAAAGAATATAGATAAGATCATGAATATGAGAGCCCCGAATAATAAAGCGGAGGTACAAGCGTTTTTAGGAGCAACAAATTATTATCATCGGTTTGTTCAAAATTTTGCAGAAATTGCTACACCGTTGTATGATTTATTAAAGAAAAATAAAAAATTTGAATGGGGAGAAGCACAGGAGAAAAGTTTCGAAAAGTTGAAAATAAAGATGGTAGAGAAGCCTATTTTAAGTTGTTTTAATGAGAAATTAAATATTATTTTAGCAGTAGATGCTTCTAATGAAGGTATAGGAGGAGTTTTGTTGCAGATGATAGATAATGTGGAGAAATCTGTTTTATTTTTATCGAGACTATTTAATAGCACTGAGAAAAATTACTCAACGATAGAAAGAGAGGCTCTAGCAGTGAAATTCGGGCTTACGAAATGTAAGGAATATCTGATAGGAAGAAGGTTTTTATTGTATACGGACCATAAGCCGTTGGTAGATTTATTTAAAAAAGAGAATAAGGAACTTATGATTTCACCCAGGTTGCAAAAATGGCCTATTTTAGTTGGTAATTTCGATTTTGAAATAAAATTCAGAGAAGGTAAACAAAATTGCTTACCGGACATTTTATCAAGATTGTTTAATAAAGACATTTAAGACAAAGAACCAGTAATCAATAGTTTAGAATATATAGAAGAAGAAAATGTAAATGGTAATATTATAAGAGCGGTGAGAATAGATACAAGAGAAAAACCTATAACATTTGATATAGTAGATAAGATATCCCAAAAAGATGAAGAATTAATAAGAATTAAAGCTTGTTTAAAAGGAGATATAGAATGGAAAAATGAAGATAAAGCGTTTAAAAAAGTTAAGAGTGAATTAAATATAGAAGACAATTGTTTATTGAGAGGATATAGATTAGTGATACCGAATAAATTAAGAAAGGAAACCTTAAATGTAATACATTCAGGGCATCAAGGCATAGAAAGAATGAAAAATAAAGCAAGAGAATATATGTGGTGGCCTAAGATGAATAAGGAAATAGAAGAGTTAACAAGGAGCTGTGAAACCTGTAACATGTGGGCTAATGTTCCAGCAAAGAATAAGGAAGATAAATGGCCAAAGACAGACATTCCATGCGAAAGAATACATGTAGATTTTTTAGAATATGAGAAGAAAAGATTTTTTATCATGGTAGATGCAGGTTCAAAATGGATAGATTGTCAGCAAGTTTCAGGTTTATCAACAAGAGTAGCTTTAGACAAGATAAATTTTGTAGGCAAATATGGTTTGATGAAGACGATAGTATCAGATGGAGGTCCAGCGTTTAAAGGTAGAGCATTTGATAAATTTTGTGATAGGTGGAATATTAGACATTTATTATCACCACCTTATTACCCAAGTAGCAATGGACAAGCTGAACGAATGGTAGCTTTAGTAAAGAGTTGGTTGAAAAAGGCAAAATATGGAGAAGGTCAATGGTGGTTATCATTGTTAGCATACAACAGTACGGAAACAGCAAAAGGAAAGTCACCAGCGGAAATATTTTTAGGAAGAAAGACGAGATCAGAATTAGATTTTTTAAAGGAAAAAGTGATAAGGAGAGAACAAGCAGAGAGTGAAAGATTTCCAGTAGGAAGTTTGGTGTGGGTATTGTTGTTTGATGGTCCTATTAAATGGGGGAAGGGGGTAATAAGCAAAAATATAGGAAAGAAAAAAGTAGAAGTAAAGATTGAAGGACAAGAAGGAACCTTTACAAGGCACCTGAAGCAAGTAAGGTGTAGAAGCTTAAGGCCTTAGAGAGAAATGAGAAATATACGAAGAATTAGAAAGGAATAAATTGATGATAGACATAGTAGGAGAATCATAATTTAGAAAGGAATAAATTGATGATAGACATAGTAGGAGAATCATAATTTAGAAAGGAATAAATTGATGATAGACATAGTAGGAGAATCATAATTTGGAAAGGAATAACGTGATGATAGACGTAGTAGGAGAATCATACGTTGTAGGAAATAAAAGGGATGTTAGACTTAATTAGGAGAGTTATATTTTATAAAGAGTTAGAGAAGAAAGTCGAAGAATATATATATATATGTGTATAAAGTATTTGATTTAGATGGCCTCCTATGTTAGAGTGGGTAACAAAATAATGAAGATAGAGATCCGAGAGGTTGACGGTTCAGAAGAGTCCAACAGATGGGTAGAAGCCGCTAGGAACGAAGCAAAACAAAGATATGGAGATTGGCTACAAGAGACGCCAACGAGAGGGGTTCACAGGATAGCACCATATAACACAAGAAGGAGAGTGGAATGTTGGGCTTGTGGGGGAGGACACAAGTTACGATATTGTCCCAGTGTAGAGTTGACAGCGAACAATAATACGAATTTACCGATGCGAAATATGGTTGAATCAGCGAACACTTCGGGGGCAAGGGAGATCTAAAGGAAGGAGGTGTTGTATATGCAAATTCGAATGTTAATTTTGAAAAGTGATTATTCATAAATAAATGGTAGACGAAGATAATATTTTTGGGGTAATTTGTCTATGTAAATAATCTTAAATTGAACATAATATTTTTCTATAAATTTTATATATATATTCAAATATGCAAATTTTATGTATTTAATTCTTCGAAAATTGTTTAATTTTTTTATATATATATATACATTGTTAATTCAAAAAAGTTCAGTTTTGGATAATTTGGATTCTTCGAAAATTATTTTATTATTTATTGACCGATGATTTTTTGATTATTAATTTACAGACGATATTTTGATTATTATTTTGGATTTGATAGAAGTTGAATAAAGAGTAAAAGTAGTGAATTAGTATTAGAAATTATTAATAATTATATATTTATTTATTTATTATTAGTTCCATAGATATTCAGTCTCTCCCACTAGCCTCAGCAATAAATATCAATCTCATATTGGTACAATTTATATATTAACTTAAAAATAAACTTGGTTAAGGGTTAAATATATTTGAATATTTCTTATATTATATATCTGGATGTATATTGTACATACAATTTTGACAGTAGGTATGATCTTATTATTTTGCCTTAAGACTCATTGAATGGTGTTATAGGTATTCCGTCATAGGAAAATTAGACCTCAAGATATGCAGGACAGAAAGAATTGCTGAATATTTAAATATTGGGGATTTATGAAAAAATATATAGAAGTGGATTTTTGTAATAAAATATTTGTTATATAATATGCATTTGGGTTTTTAAAGGGATGGACATGTGTGGGATGGTTTATTATTAATTAATGTTACTGTATTGTATATGTAATCCAGTTTCAATTAAGGGTGATATATTATTTTAACCATTTTTATGAAATATGGTGTAATGTGAATGACACTTATGTTATATTTAATTATTTTTGATTTAATGTATGAATTTGATATATATAAATTTGACATGGATTTATATGATATATGGGCAAAATATGAATTTGGTATATATAAAAATTTGTATGGATTTATATGATACATGGGCAAAATATGAATTTATATGATATATTGGTATAAGTTTGATATAGTTGATATATATATAAATGTGACATGGATTTATATGATATATTGGTAGAAATTATGGTACTTAATTTTTTTTTTAAATTATGAAATCTTTATATTTAATATATTTTGTTTTAAAATTATAAAAATTTTATTTGCATGTATTATACTAAAAGGAAAATATTTTCATAGATAAGGTCAGCCGTGTGTTGATGGGTAGGCCTTAAGATGGAAAAATTGTTTAGTTTAAATACTTTAGAAAAAAAATTTTTTTAATTTTTTTTTGTAAATTTATTTTGTGTATTACATTTTTGTTTATCTTTGCAATAATTTCATAGCACATCACATTTTACTATTTATATTATGAACATGTTTTTTTAAAATAAGAGAAAAAAGACTCAAATTATTTTATATTGTCATTACGCAGCGATGCAGATGCCGGATATATTTTTCAAAAATATTTATGTTTAGAGTGTTGTGCAGATTTAATTTAAAACATTTCCATTTTTATTAATTCGTTTGTAAATAAAAATTTTAACTTGTAAAAATTGATAAGAATATATAAATATGTTATTTTAACAACTTTTTACAAGTCAAATAATTTTATTTTCAAATAAATTAATAAATATGGAAATGTTTTGAATTAAATTTACACAGTACTATATTAATTTATATTTGTTAATATTTATTCCTATCTCCTATTAAATATATATTTAATTACATTTATTATCACATTCATCACTAAGTTTATCAATTAATTTCGATTTCAATTTTTCCGGCGTAATATTATCTTATTATTTTTAAATTTTTAGTGGCGTAATATTTATCTACCATTTTTAAATTTCTAGTCAAATAATAATTATTCTGAAATTGTCCAACAGGGAGAAAGAAATTGCAATCTTGTCCTACGAGATAGAGTTTCCGCCATCAAGCAGTAACAGCTTTTATGGAGTTAGAAGAGCCGATTATTTGCTATTACCGACATATCACAATGGCCTGAAAGAAATTTTTTCTTAGAAGCAAGAAAATTATTGGATTCAATGCCTATTCCAAATTTTTTTTCTCATTAGAATGTACATTGTACAACTATTTTATGTATTACTTTTCAAAAACATGATGACTCGATTAAGAAGATGAGAATAGCGGAGAGCATTTTATTAGAATTCAAGGAAATTAGGGCTAATGTTTATGAAGAATTTAATATTTTATATTTGTTAAGTCAAAAGCAGAGCTATACGTGTTTAATATTTGTCTCACTCGACTTGCAGCAAGACAAGCTCATAGTTAAAATATTAATATAGGATCAGTAGAAGAGTATATCTTAGGTACAAATACATTTATAAACCAAATAAATGAAAGGTTTTTAATTCATTATAGCACTTACCAATCTGCAAATATTATTTCCATAAAAGCCTTCCCAACCTTTTTCAGATGGTGATAGAAAAAAAATATATTTGTTGGATTTTTATCATGAAGATGTTAAATATCTTATGATGCCTTATTACCTGAATAACTATGTTTATAAGATTAACTATGGTTGATACAGTCCTAAAAAATGCTATGGATGCTCTGCATTATTTCAAACACATTTTAGATTCTATTCCTAATGTATTAAAAGGGTTTATATATATTAACAACTCTTCCCATTAGTAAACTAATGAGAGAACATATCTTTTTTAAGAAGAATAACAGAGCCCTGCAGAGGTACCATTTGCAGAACACGACCCGGATTTTTTATTCTTACTGCTAAGCACAATTTTCAGACCCGACCCGGCCTTTTTTAAAATAAATTATATTTATTTTTGATTTTTATAGCTAATAATAACGATTTCAAATATAGGCTGTTTTAAAATATACAGTCCGGCCCGGATATTATTTTTAAAAAAATTTCAGCCCCGGCCTAGATGTTTTTTTTTAAATTCAGGCTCAGCCCGGGTGTTTTTTTAAAATTTCGGGCCCGGCCATACGGTCTGGCCCTGGTGCCGGGCCTGCAGGTCTCTGAAAAACATACCAAGAAGTACAACTTTTGAAAGTAGATTGAAAGGTTTGGATCTTTTGAATATTCATCGGCATTTGACAACAAGCAAGGATGAGATAATTGAAAAATTAGCTCAATCCCAACGAAGATTGGATTTTACATTGTAAATATATAACATACAAAATACAATTATTCCCTAAGTTTTTTGTGTATTAATTTATATTTCTAACATTTAAATTTTTTATACTTTATATATAAATTTTAAAGCTCAAAAAATTCAAATTTCTATTTTGGGCCATTTGAGTGATTCTTTACATATAATTTTTTTATAATACACATTAATTTAAAATTGTGTATTAGAAATAGTTATTAGTCCTAATAAATTTATGCTTGATATTTTTAAAAAACAATAATATTTCTTAAAAAATTTTATTATCCCCCCCCCCCCCAGACTAAATTCCTGCGTACGCGCCTGTATATTGTGAATGTATATTAAAAATTCTTTACATATATACCATATAGCCCATTATATTCTCAATTTTTGTTATTTTGAATTCTACATTTCTGTGAATTTGTGCTAATTGTGATGGCAGAGTTAGGTAGAAATGGTACATTTTTCTTAAGATACTGAGTAATTCCTAGATGGAAAATATTGTATTTTCTACTTATTATATATTTTTCCTCCCTATAAAATATTAAATTTATTTTTATACATGTTCCTTGTAATTTTATTTAAAATCTTTGTTTGGCAAATTTTCGCAATTTTTCTATCCCTAAAAATGGATTTTTCTATCTATTTTAGGAGGTATTTATAAGAAATGTAGCTTTGTTTTTTTCACATGACCTAAGAAAAATTACATGTGCTGAAATTGCATTTCACACATAGACCATTTGTTTACATTACAGTATTATATGTAAAATCATTATTTTTTAATTATCATTAATCAGACCCCGAATAATGTATATTATAGCTCCTATTTCTCAAATGTCTTAAAATGAATGAATGAATGAGTATGTTTTGCTGATATTACATTGTCAATATTAATGTTCCATAGATTATAAATACAGATACCACGATGTAAATGTCATTATTGATAACATGTTTTCCCGCGATTATATATTGAAATGTATCGGAGAATTATACTATTAATCATCATAAAAGGAGACGATTAGATAAATTCCCTGAACGTTTTCAAGGCGTACCGAGAGTTGATACAATTCAAATGGACGATTCGATACAATACCACCAGAGAGAGAGGGACGCTGGGCTTGTGAAGGGTGGGCGTGTTGTAGCAGCTAGAAAAAGAAGAAATAAATTTAATATAATAACTAAATGTCAGTCATTTTCTGTCATGAACAATTAATTTTCCTTGGGGGAAGAAGGAAGAATGGGAGATCAGGAGATGCCAGCTGGGAAGGAACAAAGAAGATATATAGAGACTTGGACTATTTTTATGAATATGAAACATTTATAAATTATTTTAATGTGAACATAATTAAAATATGGTATAACATGAAATTAAACAATGTGGTTGTCCTAGTTGGTAATGTTTATTGTTGGTATTTATTTAATTATCAGAAAAGGATTGTTTTGGATTGATAAGTTATATTATTAAAGGAAGGGGTTGAGAGTAAGGGGCATTCTTCTATAATTACCTGATTACGCAAGTTGTCGGTGAGATATAAAATAGTTATAGTTCAAATTTTAAACACAAAATAAAATCTAATCACGCTAATGAGAAAAAACAGATCAAATAATATATTTATAGATGATTCTTACTCAGATCATTAAAATAACGCTATATAAAAATGCAAAGCAAGAAAGAGACTAACTTTATATATTATAAACTCTATAGAAAATAGATTTCTTAGGATCCTCCGAGGCCCTTTAGGGTACCCTAAATCGACATTTTTAAGGGACTCCATGGGACTTACTCATCCAGTATATTGTCTACTCCGCTTTTGAATATTTTATTTAAACTACACAAAAGCAATATAATGACATAGATATAGACTGTCTTTTTAAATAATATTAAAAATTCATTAATATTTATTATATTTATATCTATGTGATGATATGCTTAAAATTATTTTTCTCTTTAGAAATTAAATTCTATTTCTATCATTTATCATGATTATATTTCGTTAAATTGTAATAAAAAGGTATTAAAATTTTTTTTACATTCCGAACTGAACCAAAAATTATTAACGGGCGGTCTTCGGGTTAACAAGGAGTTTGAAAACGGGTTCGGGTCTTGGTTGAGATTCACCTAGAATGTTCTGTGAACCCGGTTCACACTCCGGATTTGAAATCTCAGAAAAATTTTAGTTATAAAAATACAAGTCATTTTATCCTAATTTAGTCACAACACGGCAGCCTCCTAAGTAAAATTTAATGGTTGTGAGCCTAAATATAAAATACTAATACATATCATTTCCTGAGTGTACTCGAAAAATTATTCTTTAAATGAAGTAATTGAGTTTAAAGTTTAGAATCAAATTTAAGGAAAATAAATCATTCAAAATTAATTAAAAATTTCATACATACGTTTGCAAAATTTTATTGTAACAAATACTTTATAATTTACTTTTTATTTATGATAATGTATTTAACATACTTTTTTGATCAATAAAAAGTGATAGTTCAAAGGATTTCTTTATCTCATCAAAACTGAGTATTGGTGTGAACTATCTACTTTATTTTAATCCTAATCTTATTTAACTTTATTTATATAAATAAAAAATATAATGATAGTATTTTATTAATTAGATAATATTATAATGTCAAATTTTAACTTTAAGCATGAGTAATTAAAATTTTATTTATCAAATAAACCAAAATATCAATCTGCAAACCTATTTAAAAATATTTGTAATTAGGGTTTTTAAAACATGACTTTTATGGACGAAAATCGCTCCCTTTTTTAAAATATGGCTATTTTTCGTTGTATTTTTTTGGTTTAGAAGGAGGTCGAGAAGTTACATGATGTTTATAAGATTCATCATGTATTTTCAACTCATTTATTGATTAATTTAAATGTAATATAATTATAGTCGGAAAAATAAGAATTCTGCCAAAAATGAACCCGGATTTTTATTTTATTTTTAAACCCGGCCTTAAATCATCTAATTTTAAGGCACGCACCGTGTACCTCTAGCTTAATCAGAACTATACAATCCTAGCAGGATTTGATACGAGTCTGCAGAACTTCGCCACAAACATTTTTGCTCATAGGCGCTGACTTCATGGGGGCAGTGGGGCTCTCGCCTTAATTGATAAATTTCTGTGAGGACTGTGTCCCTATAAAAAAATAGATAAATTTTATAATCTCATTTAAAAAGGAAATAAAGAGAAAAAAAACATATTAGTATATTATTTTATTTTGCTATGCTCTTTCGTCAAACATGCTGGTGTATGCAAATAATATAGCTAAGATCAATAGAAAGGAATTATGAAATAATCATAAAAATTTATTAGAAAATATAGATTTCACAGTGAGGTTGATTCAAGAACAAAAAATTTATTATATCTCATAAAACTTTTTGATAACTTTTTATTTCTTAAAATGATGATGACAACATTTGAGAGAGTATGAGTTTTAAATGCTGAAGTCCAGAATTATTCATTACATTTTCAAAATGTTAAATATAAAACAGAAATCCTGATCCAAATTCTAGATGCAATACGACCAGATGAATTTTGATAAGTTTTGGAGATAAGTTAATTTAAAGGCAAAGGAATTAAATTTAGATGAGACCATTTTAAAGTGACAGAAAAAATGCTTTTAAGTTTCGCTGGCTCGAATTTATCATACCAACACTTCGGGTCAGTTAATAAATATTATAGACAAATTTATTATAAAATCTTAGATCCAATCAGAGTTGGGCAGGTCCTCTGAAAAAGAATCTAATACAGATTCTTTAAAAAAAAATCCATCTTAGAAATATAAATATCTTATTCAAAATATCAAAAATATACAAGATAAAAGATACTTGTATCTTTTGCTAAATTAGAGTATCTTAAATACAAGATGATTATTTATAATTATCTTTACTAATTAAATTAGTTAAGTATAAAATATAATTCTTATTATTTATTGGCGAAATAAAGTACGCATATAATAAAAATAAATATTTACAATAATGAAAAAATAGAATGACAAGTTAATTATAATAATCAGGCATTTAATATTTGTTTTAACCCATTCATAGCTTAGACAAAGAAGGGAGACTAGTACTTTTAACGAGAGTTGAATTAATAATCTGCAAAAGAGTATTTAAAATTTATAATACAAATCATTATTTTTTAAGATAATCAATTTTTCAAATAATTTATCAAGTCTATGCCGTTTCGGAGGAGTATTCAACATTGTGCCAAAACTAAATAATCTATCAACTGGAGCTAATAAGATATGGTAGTATTATATTTTTAAAAAATTTCTATCTTGAACAGCTTTTAATAAAGGTAGACAATATTGCAAATTTGAATTTATAATTTAACTTAAGTCTCTTTTAACCACAAATAGTATGGGCACTAATTCACCTTAAAATTTACTACTCTGTCCTCGTCGTTTATCTTTGCAATTGCTATAGGGCTTAAACCCTTTCAATGTTTCCCAAAATAAATAATCTGCTTTTTAAAGAATGGAACAATCAATTGTTTCATAAATAAATTTAAATGTGATTTATATTTTAACAGTGAAGTCATGCTATCATATAGGCTAATCCATCTGGTTATGCATGAAAATTTTAGCTGATTAGCACTTGTTATCTCCCTTATCTTTTAGTTATAGACCTTTCACATGCATTTTATTTGTCTTTCAAGTGTTTTTCATGTATAATATTTAAAAAATAATTTTAAAAAATATATTACCCAAGCTGTTATTCTCATAAAACTATCAATTTTATTTTGTGTAATTATTTATTTTATTTTATTAATGACATTAAATGAAGCTGATATACTCGGTTGAATCATTTTCATGATGGTGGAGTTTTTTGGTTCTCTTCTCTGTTCTTTTAGAAATAATTTATATATTTGTACAAGCCGAAATAGCATATCTAATTTTCAAAAAAAAAAATAGTGCTGTTCCGATCCACAAATTTTCCCGGACCAACATTAATAAAAAAACTGATCCGCTATTTATATTGATTTTTTTTACCAGCTATCTTTGTTTCAATGTCGAATCAATATTTTCTATTTTAAAAAACAACTAACTTTCACTTTTGATAAAATTTATCTTGTTTTTTTTTCACTCTCCAAAAGTTAATAATCTCATTTTAAATATTTGCATATTTAGTCGATTTTTAAAAAGAGCTTAATCAAGATTTTAGCCAAAATAGTATTTCCTAAGCGTCAAAATTTCGCTAATAGAAGTCTTAATCTTTCTGCCATATGTGAGCAAAATAAATAAGCTTGAGTAATTTATCTATGGCCAAAATTTTGAGATAACCGTTTTAAAAATTAAATAAATTAAGCCATTTAATAACACTGGCTGAATGTTACTCGCTTGATATTTTAAATTCCTTTTCTTGTTGAAGATAATATAATAAAAGTAGTGTAAAATTTCTAACTATATTTTTAAACAATACAATAAAGATATTGTATTTTAGTTCCTTTCATGAATTTATTATTATGAATTATTTATAAAATAAAAATTATACATACAATCATAAAATAACCAAAAACAATAAAATATATTGAATCGGATAAGTTCAATATTTTTTGAAAACCGGTTCTAATTCGATATTCAATATCGGCACAGCCCTAAAAATAATATATAATTATATTATACTGATATAAATAATATTCTTTAATATGTTTTACACAATATGTCGAAGAGTTTATTGTACCCGTTCTTTTTTTATGTTTGTACAGGTTTGACATTCAGCTGTACATTGTCTTTTTTGACTTTAATTATTTTTAAAAAAAGTTTCCATCTGAAATTTTAAGATAGGGATTTGATTTAGGGAAACTTATTCCATAATTTCACCTCCACCACCATGAGTTATAATCATCCTACAAATTAAAAAATTTTACATAAAATTGGTAATGATATAATTGAGTTACATTTATACATAAAAAATATTCTTTACTTTTATGATTGTGAAAAAAGATAAAAAAACCATCGAAGAAACGAGGGATATTTTATTTTAAATTTAGGAGTATCGCCGCTGATGGCGATACCGTATGATTAATTTGCAAAGGTAATTTTTTTCACTTCTTTTTATTCTTTTATAATAAATTAAAACATAAAAAATTCACGAATAATAAAGTAATCTTTACAATATGAATATAATCAATCAGCTCTTTCGAAATTAATACATCTGTTAAAATAAATCCTTTTATCAAATAAAATATATGTAAAACATGGAAACTACCGTTTTGGTGTTTAAGTATTCGCGGTACTGCCGAACTCTTATTTCAAGTATAAAAAATATTTTCAACAAATAGATCATTTATTTAATATAGAGCAATTAGCGATTCAAAACCTGATGGAAATCATGTTTCAATTAGTGTTGTTAAAAGGCTCGATTTGAGCCGATTTTAAAAAACGGCTAACTCAATGTTTTATTCAGAAAAATAATATGCAAGCCTAAAGATTTTGTTCATAGTTGACACAAATGTTTGGACATCTATTAGCGAAATCCTGAGATTTAGACAATATTTTTCTGGCTAAAATAATGAGTTATCCGTTTTTAAAAATCGGCTCAAATCGAGCCGTTTAACAACACTAGTTTCAATTTTCTATAGAGAGGATTTTAAAAAGTAAAAATTCATAGAGATATGTTTTTGGACTACTCAAAATTGGAAATATACTAAATATTAGGACGTCATAACCATATAAAAAGAACAAAGTAAGAAATAAACTATCTCGATTTTTTCAGAGTATGTAAAATTTATTATAATGCTATTAACATCTTCCATGATGCTTGATCTGCGGAACAATCGTATTCAGAACTAACACCTAAATCTCATTTGCGCTCTATAAAGAAAGAGCAAAGATGAAAACATATCAATTTTAAATGTTAATTAAGAAGAAGCTAAAGAACTTGATTTCAATGTGATAATAAATATTTTTATAAATGAAAAGGAAATAAGAAGAACACATTTTACCTTAAAAAATATTCACATTTATATTATTTATAACATTCACAAAATAAAAATATAATAAATTATGAGAAATAAAAAATATGATATTCTATACAAAAATTAAAAATACAAGTATTTTTTGCTATTTTTTTTTTACAATTAAATATAAATTTGGTTAGGTTTTTTTTCGAGCTTTGAAATAATTTTTAAAAAAATTGATCCCCAAAGACATTTTTTTTTTGGGGGGGGGGGGGGGGGGGGGGGTATTAATAAACCATAGACCAGGAAAAAAGCATATCATTATAAAAATTCGAAATTATGTGAACAATAATATTTAAAAATTTAATTTAAATTTTCTTTAAGAACTTATATTTTCAGTCTCAGTATAAGTGACGCTAGACTAAGGAGAAATAGAATTTACCGTAATTTGTTGTCATAAAGATACAAGTCGTAACAAATTCTCGTCTTATCTAATTTTTTTCAAAATGTCAGATATACACTCCTACACTCAGGCAACGATATATGGTGTATAGTAAGTGTAAATTTACAAAATATTTAGTCAATCAAATGCAAACAAATTTCATGAAAAATTATAAATAGATGTATACCATGAATTTAAAAAAAAAAAAATTATTTACAACACATTTAAAAAATATTAAAGAACCAGGAAACAATCCATTAATTAATAATCAATATTAGCGGAGGGGGGTGGGTACATTTCCAATAATTTTATAGATAGAGTAGAAAATTTTCGGAACCTCAAGCCCAAGTTAAACAGGTGTTTTTAACTAATTTTAATTTATTTATTTAAAATGTAAAAAAAAACAGATACCATCACGATTGACGACATTTTGTAAATATTTATAACTATAATATAAAAAATAAATTTAATAAAAAAAAATAGAGGAAGTTCACTGGCCTCCTTTTATACTCATATTATATTTAGTAACACAAAAATAAAAAGAATAAATATATATAATATAAACAGCTTCGATTGTCCATTCAACCAATTTTGCTTTGTTCGTAATACAAAAAATAAAATAAAAGGGGAGATGGGGAGGATGCACTATACTATTAGTTATTCATTAATAATTATGTGTACGACAGATATGGATTGAGGTGACTATGATATTTTTAAGAAAAATCATAAAATGGATTATTTTGGATAATTTTAATTAAAATGGTATATGCTGTAATTACTAAAATGCTTAATGGCTAAAAATCGGTTAATTGTACATATAAGCGTGTGCCGAAGAAAATCCGTTAAGCATTGAGACCCGAGTTATGTTATTCTTTGTTGCCGTTGTACTATATTTCATAAAAACGCGAAGTATTTTTTTGTCTAGAATTAGATAAATTATCCAACAAGAAATTTATAAGTAAAAGAATAAATATAATTTACTACTGCTAGAGAATATGGTATGGTCGTTAAATTATTTAAAATATATGCATGTCATTATATTTTTTAAAAGTAGCTGAGCAGCGGCTACTTAGCTACTTTCAAAAAAGTAGCGCGCTAAAAAATTAAATAATTACAAAAAAAGTAGCCGATTAGCTATAGCTACCAAAAAAGTTAGCGCGCTAAGTAGCGCGCTTCTTTAACAACTCTGGTAAATGGCCCTGTCTTAACGAAACTGGACTGACCGATTGAACCTATACTTGTGAATCCCACCAATATTTTGTGAAGAACATGTTAAAAAGATGAGCTATAGCAAATTTTTATCAAAAGATCCTGGGGATTTTTACATTTAATAGAAAAAAAACCGGCTTGCTTAAAGCAATTTTTTCCAAAAACATCGGTCCAGTTATTTCTTTATGCCTCAATCCGGCCCCTGAACTTTATGAATTTAGCATAAATAAGTTATCTCCAATTTTTTTAAAAATATATAGGTAAACCCTTCTCAAGACTATATAATATATTTAATGATAATTGCGGAGCTTAGACGACAACGCACAATATCTAACAAAAAAAACCTTCTAAATCTATAAATTAAATTATTATAAAAAAAATGTGATAATTATCAATTTTTTTTATCTTTTATATAAGAAAACAAACTATATTCTATCATTTATAAAAGTATATAATGTAATAAATATCCCAGAGAGTCTTTTTTTGCAAATAGTTATATGAATATGAACAAATTTAATAATAATTTGTTGACAAAGCGTTTAGTAAAGAAAAGGAAAAAAAAAATTATGTAACAAAATTTATATAGTGCGCTTTAATATTTAAACGAAAATTTTGTATTATATTTATGCATGGAATATTTTAGATGTTTAGCAAATTTTAAGAGAAAATATATACAACTTAAATAAAGATTTATTAGTCAGAAACATTTAAATTCGACAAATACATGGACATGCCAGATTAATATCCCTTCGTTCCGATCATTTACCACACTTGCAACTTTTATTCTTCAAGCCCAAAACTTAATTTTTAAAACTAGATAGACTAATTTCAGTCAAAAGAGAGAACTGAAAGAAGAGTTCTACCTTTGTCAAAGACGTAAAATCCAGGGCATCAAATCAAATTTCCAATGTCTTATTAACATTCTCCACTTGATTATTTTCTATTCTGATCTCTCCCCTGCTTTCCTTTTTATATAAAAATGAATTGTATTTCTTTTCACAATTTTCGACTTTTGTCGACTCTTCACTTTTAAATTATTGTTAATGTATACTGGTATGTTATATTTATATGCTATTAAAATTTGATATTATATAGTGATTAACATACATTCTACAATAAAATTAAAGAAACAAAAATTTATAAGAGTAGTAATATAAGGTTAATATAATTGTGAAAATTAATGTATATGATGTATTGGGATATGTAATCAATGGGGATTCGGAATATCGATTTTAAATCATTTACTGAGGGTGATTTTAAAATTCTGATTTAACCGGAAATGTATTTAAGCATGTATAGAGTAGCTACCCTATTAATTTTAGACAATTTTCGCCAAAATTTTTTTTATTTATTAATTTATATGAAAAATCTATATAAAAATCAATATAAATTATGACAGTTTAAAGGTACATTATAAAACTGTCTGAAATTCCCAGTGTGAGTACCCTATATATATGCTGAATTACTTTTCCTCTCAAATTAGATTTTTAAAATAAAAATCTAACTCAGTAAATGATTTAAAATTGAAGTTCTGTATCCCCATGAATTCCATATCCCAATAAGGCATATATATTTAATAAAATAAAATCGAACAGATGAATTTATAAACTTTTAAATATTCTAATTTCATGAAAGAGTTTATTTAAATAAGTTGAAGTTTCCCAAAGATCGTGGCAATATGAATTTGATTGTTGAAGGAAAATATAATATGTCGTTTCTCAGTTCTCGCTATGATCAGTTACCCTAATTTTTTAAAAAGGGTTAGAGTATGAGAGCCGAATGATTCAATTTTGTTGTAATTATGGGTAGGGATACATAGTCACTAGATATCGCTGGCGAATATTTAGAATGTTTGTTCAATTCAGTGTCCACAGAGCATTGTGATTTACAATTGATAGGATGGCGCAAGAGAATCAATACAATAAAAATCCTGTTGGTTCTCATTTTTCTAAGAGATTATAGTAGATCCATCTGAGAGTTTGCTATCGGAGCTGCATAGTCCAATGGGCTCAAGGGCTGATGAAATACCGGCGGATTTTAAGACCTTATATAATCGTTGCACTTTAAGTGTCCGAGGAATCTATCTCGGCACCGCTTGCAATGCAGAGAGGAGTGGCTTTTGGAGTTGATCGATGTTTGGCAAGAAGGCAGTGATAAGATATTACCATTTTAAAGTCAGGCCAGAGACTGATGATGTGATGTAACTCATCGTGAGAAATTCGTAGCCCTGCCGATATGTATGGAATTCTCGTGTTGGCTCCGCTGTTATTTAACGTATTCATCGGAGTGGCCACTAAGTGGCTATCCCATTCTGTCGCATTTATACGGGGGGGGGGGGGTCGATTAATAAATTTTTTCAGTTCAGATATCTATTGCGCGTAGAAACAATTGGTCAGGGTACTTGGAGTGTACTTATGATGGGTTCAATGATAGACGAGAGGATATGAATCCGATAATAGAAAGTAACGAAGGCAACCTTATATCAATGGTTTTGGTCGGTAAGATAATCGGTAACCATGAAAGATCTTCAAATTCAAGATTGAGTATCTGTTTTGGTAGATAATTAATCTCAAGCTCATGCAAGTGAGAATGACACCATATTATACAGAATCTTTTCAATTTTCAACAAGAAGAAAGAAAAACTTGGTGGGTAGGAAGGTAAGACAGGATATCCGGTATAAGAGTTGTTTCTTGTGAGATATCAGCAAGATACTAAAAGATTCATCATTCCCTACCAGAAATTTCAGATATGTTAGAGTTTAACTATGTGTGATTGAACGTAAAACCTTGATTAAAGTCAGTGAAGCCTAGTGGACAATATTTACTTCTATCTGGATCTTATTCTAGGCTACTCTAGACGGGTCTGATTATCTACTGCCTTCTTCATTTCCTCAAGTTGGACATTTAATATATCGTCAATGTCAATACACAAATTATGTAGGTTTAGCTTGCAATGATGTTTTATTGATACCAGGCAGAATAAAACGGAGAATCCACTATTTACCATTTTGAATTCCTTCACTGATTGATTTGGGCGAGGAAGACAGTCGGTAAGATAGATGACCTGTAGTCCTAAAATTGAAGGTGGAAAAGGGGGGGGGCAAGCTATTACTTTAAAAAAATAGATAGGGAGGAGAATGCTAAAATGGGGAAAAAAGAGACGAAAGGCGAAATTATTTTTTGGAAATTTTTTATGACATATTATTTCGTTCAGAATAAAAACTAAAACACTTACAAAAGTTTTAATTGCTCAGAATTAAAAAATACTTCAAACTCAGAATTTTTACTGAATTTCGCAGATATTTTTCTTAAAATCTATGACAATTTTCTGAGCGTTTCATACATTTTCTAAGTAATTCATTTTTTAACCTGAGTATTTCAGTTTTATACCTGAGCAATTAGCATTTTTTCTAGGCAATTAAGTTTTTTTTATCAGAGCACTATGAAATAATTCTGGGCATTCGGCATTTTTCCTAGTGTTAAGTATACTTTTTTTCTGATCATTTCAGTTTAAATTCTGAGCGATTAAATAGGAGCTTTTTTAAAAATAGTTTATATCAAAATATATCATATTATATAAAATAACTATTTAAAAAGTTATATAAAAATTGAAATGTATTGCAAAATTTATATATTGCCGGTTGTATAATATGATTTTTAAAATGAATTATATAATACACAAATTGGAATAGTTACAAAAAAATGTTGAAAAAACGTCGTTATTTGTAGAATATATGAGTGATCAAATAAAAGGATATCTACAATATTTTTAATAATCTGAATCGAATTATTGATTGGTAATCGTCCTGCTATTTGCCCGTCAGGTTTCTATATATGGTGACGAATTCCACCAAAAGAGACTGGTTAACGTTTAACATCTTTAAAATGGATATATATTCTATCATAAGTCTTGCACACTAATGAAGAACACGGTTCAGTCTTTGGTCCGGACCGAAGCACTCGGACCAGACAACGGTCTTTAAAAAAGATTGACCCAAACCGTGGTCCTAAATAAAAAGACCGGTTTCTTTATTTTTTGGTTATTTTTAAAAAAAAAAATTTCATCTAATATAGTTCTTATTTATTGCGACTATAATTAAAATGCTTTTTTGACAAACATGTGGTTTTCATATTGCAAAATAAAAATGATCTAAAAATTCATAAAAACTAAAATAACTCCTCTAGAAAAATAACATAAATAAAATATACAAAAAATTAGGTATGTGGTCTTCAAAAAAAGATCAATCCGACAACGGTCCAATCCCTGTCTAAGACCATTAGGACTGGACCGTTGACCTTCACTATTGCACACTAATCCATCATATTGACATTAGTGAAAACCGATTTCACATTTGGCAGTACTACATGAAATAGTGCTAATACAATTTTAGAACTCTTTCAAAGCACTGGGGCATTTAATACTATCATTATTAACATAAATATATTCATTCATTCCATTTATTGCGAGATCTGCAACGTGCTTTAATCTAAAATTAAGTCGTTTAATTTGCTTTTCCTTATTAAAATGCGAGGGTATGGTGGCTATTTATCTTTTTTTAAATATGTTATAATAAATAAATAGATTGTATAATTTAATATAATATATAATTATGGAATTAGATGATGTATAGTTTATATAACCAATCTAGCAAAAATCAAACGGCTCTGGATAAAATAGCTTCTGAATTGGGCGTTGCTAAGGATTGGAAGGATACTTGGTGTATGATCGGTGTCTAGCAATTTTCTTACTATAAAGGCCTGAAATAATTATGAAACCCTTCATATGAATATTAAAAAACTAACAACAGTTCAAAATTTAACGAGCTGACACCCGATTAGAAAGGTAAATCACAGATTTCGCCTTGATGTAGGATGTTCTATTTGAATTATCCAATCTATCTTAAAGGCATCCGACAAAAGCAATCTGTTTGATCCGACAAAAGCAATCTGTTTGTATGAAGCTGGAAAACATATAAAGAGAACGATTGGTGTTCTGCAATCGTTTACATGCCCGGCAGATTCTGAATTTATTTTATAATTTCTAAAGGAATGTTTATTTATATTTCTAAAGGAGAACATATGAAAATAGCTCTAGTTACTAGGGAAATAAATAAATTTGAAATAGTAATATTGAAGGAAAACATATGACACTCCGGCATCAATTCATTACTGCCTTAATAAACAATACGCAAAATAGTTGTCATGTCAAATTTTTTCTCAGTCATGACTGGGGCCATTGCCTACAAAATAAAT
This sequence comes from Gordionus sp. m RMFG-2023, assembly GCF_954871325.1. NCBI lineage: Eukaryota > Metazoa > Nematomorpha > Gordioida > Chordodea > Parachordodidae > Gordionus > Gordionus sp. m RMFG-2023. Next base: position 69,566,599 of record NC_088775.1, read on the forward strand.
CAAATTTTTTGCAAAAAATCTTCAGAGAACCCGGCGAATTTAATATCCAGCAAAATATCTCAACTATCCCCTATGCATCCTTCGATCTAAGTTCAATTAAATCTAGAAATATAAAAATAGTATCATAAACATAAGATGATAATACTAATTTTTTATCTAAGTAACCAAGTGCGATTTATATGACAATACAGTAATCAATTTTTGAAATTAATTTGTGTCATTTTCACATTATCATTTTCATTACTTATGTGTGCTTCCTCAAATAATAATTCATTTAAATTATAAAAAGATATATTATTATCTAAAAAATTATCTACCTGCTCTTTTTGTTGGATCTGCTTTTAAAAATAATTTATAATTTTTTTCATCTTCATTAAACACGGCTAGTCAAAACGGATATAATGTCATTTCCCTATTATAGTAGATCCTCTCTTTTTAAGAACCAATGTAAATAGGGGAGGTTAGAATTAAAAATGTACGATTAAATTAATATGCTTTTAAAAATAATTTATAATTTTTTTCATCTTCATTAAACACGGCTAGTCAAAACGGATATAATGTCATTTCCCTATTATATTAGATCCTGCTTTTTAAGAACCAATGTAAATAGGGGAAGTTAGAATTAAAAATGTATGATTAAATTAATACATAATATATTTTTGTAGTTTTTATTTCTTGATAAAAAATATAAATAATATACTAAAATATCACTACAAAAAAAATTCAAATTTTTTGAAAGGGGCACTGGGGGTATGAGGAAATTTTCCTGGGTGAATACCAAGTATAGGCAAGGTTGTAAAACAAAAGGGTTTATGGTGGCAAAATGTATTAGCAATGGAGAGAATTCAAAGGAAACTCGCACTCGCCGATTAACTTCTGGATCGGATGTGCCTGGTAAAAAAGAGGTGTCAGATTAATTGTAGGAGAAATATAATAGCTATATATCGATTTGTATTCAGTAGAATACAAATATACAAACAAATATTTTGTAATAAATAAATAGTAATGTTAAACTATATTATACTGCTCTTAAATTTAAAATAATGCTTTACGTGGTTGCAGGTGTTTATACCTTAAAAACAAAGATATTAAGTGGTATATTAAATAGGTATGAAGTTCTTAAAAAATATAAATACCTCATTTATGTAATGAAGAAAAATAGATGAATATTTTTTTTAAAAATTTTACCTTATTTTAATTTAAAAAAAATAAAAATGGAAGAACGAAATATAAAAAATATTTCTTTGAAGAGACCCTTTATAAAAAAAATTTAGTTTACGAATCCCAAACCAATTAATAAAATATTAATTTATTAAAATTTATAAAATATAAATCTCAATTTTTTTTCTTCAAATTTTAATATTTTATTTTTGTATATGTTAGCGTCAATGTGTTTTTTTCCGGCAATGTGATATTTTTTCAACTTTAAATCATTCTTTAAGCGGGTTTTTTTAAATTTAAAATTTTAATTTTCCTGGAAATGTATTCTATCATGTTTGGAATACCTACTATATACATTTCAGACAATTTTGGCTATGAAATTTTGAACTTAATATTATATATATTTAGTTTTTCTGTAGATTTTTTATATAAATTGTAAATGACTATATATAATTATAATTACAAGAACAACTACAATAACATTTTAAAAGTAGGAATAATAATTTACATAATAATTTAATTTTGTGAGAAAATATTATATTTTAAAATCGTATTCGTTTTAGTATTGAGTTTGAGTGTTCCGAAATTGGCATTTTTATTTATTTTTATATAAATAGATAAAAAAAATTACCTTTAATTGATTGGCTGTCCCCGATAACCATTTTCCATAAAATCATGCATATGATTATAAAAGTTTGTAAAATCGTATGGTATGTACCGATTTAATCGAAGTAAGATTATTTACGATTTGATATCTATCGTTTGGTCTTAGATTTATAGATGTATATTTGTTTTTCATGACCCCGAAAAATTTTTCAATAGGAATTAGTTGAGGTGAATATGGCGGTCAATTCGATTTTTATAGCTATCGATAAAATGTGCCAGTATTTGTTTGCCGTAGCTATTGACATATCGATATGTTTGGCAATATCCTTTATCTTCATTTTTTTTCCATTCCAGGTTGGGATAACAATTTTGTTACTCTTTTGATTTTCTCTTTATTCCAACAATTATATTTTCTTTTTTAATTCTGAATTAGCGGTGAGTTTAAAGGGTTTAGTAGAATTTACACTTATGGCAGATGGCGAAAGTACTGGAATGGAAAAAGAATAATTAGATAAAAAGGAATTATCATATTGATTATTAAATAAATAGGAATTTCTAAAACTACCATTGGTATTATTGGATAAAATAAATGTCGTTTATAGAGAATAATTTTATAGAGAATAATTTTATAGAGAATAATTTTATAGAGAATAATTTTATAGAGAATAATTTTATAGAGAATAATTTTATAGAGAATAATTTTATAGAGAATAATTTTATAGAGAATAATTTTATAGAGAATAATTTTATAGAGAATAATTTTATAGAGAATAATTTTACAGAGAATGATTTTATAGAGAATGATTTTATAGAGAATGATTTTATAGAGAATGATTTTATAGAGAATGATTTTATAGAGAATGATTTTATAGAGAATGATTTTATAGAGAATGATTTTATAGAGAATGATTTTATAGAGAATGATTTTATAGAGAATGTATTTTATAGAGAATTATTTTATAAAGAGTTTATTTAAAGAATATAATTATTTTATTCATGGATTCGAGAAAATATGTGCCTCAGAATTCTATCAAGAAAATAGGGATTTTTCACCCCCTTGATAGAATACTTTGAAAAGATGTGGATTAGAAAAATGATAGCGATGAAGAGGAAGTCGCCAATATTTAGCATTTTTCTATGGAATTAATATGAATCGACACTATCTTGTGAACCGAATACCAATAATTCAATAGAGGGCTGGCATCGAAGTTTTTCGTCTCATATAAGTTCTCATCATCCACCGATCTGGAAATTTATAAAGAGTTAGTAATTATATTATATTATAAAGATTAACATTTTCATTTTTAGCTCTCAAAGATGAAGATAGCCTGAACTGTTACAAATTACAACAATATTCTTTAGGATTATTGGATCCACTGTTAAAGAAAATCGCGAAAGATCCAAAAGGATTTTTCTAATAGTTGAAGATATTCATTCAAGAATCATGCTGGATTATTTAAGGGCCTTTTTATCCCATAATATAAATTTAAATGTAATTTATTGTATTATTTTATATTGGTATATTATTTATACTATGTTTATTTGGATTTATTTTGAACAAAAATTTATTTGATATTTCGAAATAAATATTGTTAAGCTTTTATTAATTAGATTATCTATGTTTATCTTATAAAAACTTCATATACAAATAATGGTATCATTCATATTCTTTAAATAAAATTCTTTATAAATTAATTTTCTATAAAATACATTCTTTATAAAATAATTATCTATAAAATACATCCTCCATAAAATCATTCCCTATAAAATACATTCTCTATAAAATCATTCTTTGTAAAATCATTTTCTATAAAATCATTCTCTCTTTTATTTTTTAAAAAATTGCAGTTTTTAAAATTGTTTTATAAAATAAGTTTTTCAATATGGCGGGCTTCAAAGAATAACCTACTACCTAGAAATATGAGATGATTTTCAATTAAAACTATTAATATAAAAAAATCAAAAATAGAATAAAATTTTTAACATAGAATATTTTAAGGGTAAAAATAATATCATGCTTTTCTTTCTAATTGATATAAATTAAAACAATTTTGTACAGCAATTATAAAGGGTTAGGAATCTCTGAATTTTAAATCATTTACGAAGGCGATTTTTAAATTTTAAAGATTTGATTTACATAAAATTTATTCCAGCGTAGTTAGTATAAGCAATTTTGCCACTACTTTTCGAACAATTTCCTAATTTATATCAGAGAGCTCCAGATAACATTTGCACAGCCCGATCCAGATTTCTTTTAAAAAAAATTTTCGGGCCGGCTGAGGTTTTATATTTTCAGGCTCGATTCGGATTTTTTTTATAATTATTTTTATAAAGTAGCGAATGGCGATTTAAAATATTTGGGCTTAAAATACGGCCCAGCCTGGGTATTTAAAAAATTTTTTTGCCCAGCCTAGGTACATTTAAAAAAATTAAAATTCTGCCAGGCCCATGTACCCGAGGCAGACTTAGGACCGGGCCTGCAGGTCTCTGATTTATATTATATCTTTTTCATATACATTAAAAAATGGTGAAATTGTCTCTAAATTTCATAGGATAGGTATACTCGGCACGTGCTTGGAAGACATGCCGGGTAAAATAAGATTTTTCAAAATTAAAAAATGGCCTAGTAAGATGATTAAAAATTTAAAGATTAAGAATCTTCTTCGGATATATCGTCATTCCAAAGTCACATTCATATGATATAGATGATTTTAAAATGATATGGCCTCCCATATATTTGTATAGAATGTTAAGATTCGGAGACAAAGTTTACGAAAATGAGCTCAACTCGGCTACACCTGAAACTTTGCTCACCTATATATTTTATTTTTCAAAGGTTGAGCTAAAGATTCAGGCTTAGATCCGCGTTATGCTTTATAATATTGTTTGATGGCATTTTTGAGAAAGAATTTTCATGTCCAATAATAGCATATAATGATTTTGTTCCGTCTAGCCTTTCTCTATCAATGAAATATTTCCTGTTTTAAGTTACATATAATTATGCTCTTAAATTTATTAATTATTGTATAATATATTCTTTTTTAAAAAAGATTTGAATCATAAAATACTACTAAAAACGAATTTGAATCCTGAGTAATACTTGTTCAAATGCACATGAAGCATGACCTTTTATTAAAAAAAATTATAACTCAGGCTCCCAAATTTGCTACTACGAGGCTTCATAAGTATTACATATTATATCAAAATATCACCCATAAATCTTTTTAATTTATATTTTTGAAAAAATTCATATTAAAATGTATTAAAATATTCTAAGGAAATGAATATATCTTATCAATTGAATTGAATAGTTTTATTTTTATAAGTGAGTTTTAAATTTAAAATATTATTTTTTAAATTAAATTAACTTCAATTTTACGTAATTTATAAAAAATGACTTTATAAATAATCTTTAAATGTGATAAAATAGTAAAAGTGATTAATAATTGGGTTATTGTATTGTAAATCATTTATTTTCTAACCTATATAATATATACACAACAATATTTACGATTCACAAAAGATCTACTGGTTAGAAAATAAATCGCTAAGTTAAAGGTAATATACCAATTAATAATATTATTAAAAATTTTAACGAATCTACCTAATTATAAGGTAAAATTGGTTTATATTATTATTAAAAAAATGGAAAATTTTATTTTGACAAGCGACATTTAGCATCCTCTATACAAAGGGAGAAACCAATTAAGAAAAATGTAATTATTATATAACATAAAAGATTCACAATTATTTATAAGGTTTAATAAGGAAGGAAGATGTTTCTCTAAAGTTAATGCACTTATATAATCTTCATTAAATAAATATTTTTAAAATCATAAAGAAACATTAAAAATTTTTTTACAAGCCTTGCATATTTTTTTTAGGGGAAAAAGGAAACTCCACTAATCTTAGAATTAATTTAGAAGAAATATTCTTTTGTTCGAACCCCGATATATATAAAAAAAAATGACGCTCATTTTAAGAAAAAAAACAATTCAAAATTCATTATTAACAAAAGATTTTGTGGAAATTTAAAAATTTAAGCTTCTATAGCCTTAATTTATAATCTTTGCAACAATTTCTAACAATAGAAAAAGGAACCTAATAAAAAAACGTTATTTTTTGATGGTATATATATTATTTGTGTGTATTCATTTATTAGGGTTGAACTAGAAGAATTAAAAGGCTTTCCATAAAGAGAATAAATAACATTTGTACCCATTTTCAGGGATTTAATATTAAAATATTATTTATGTTAACAGCTTATGTATTTATATTATAAAATTTTCTTTTTAATTATGAATTAAATTTATTTTAAAAAGGAGAAGAATAAAAAATAATCCCAATTATCTAAATTGCGATTTTTTTAAAAAATAAAATATGTTATTTAATATAAAAAACTTAATTATTTCATTAAAACGGGTGGGAATTGGTTGGATTTGGGTTGAGAGCGTGGAAGCCAATTAACCTCATTTTTTTAAAAAAAATATATTCTTTTGAAAAAATATTAATAATCATCACCGATTAATTTTATAAGATAAGAATGACAAATAAATTATTTGATAATCCTAGGGGCTGTATTTCTTCTTTCTTTCTTTTGCTAGTTACAGTTACTAGTTACATTATTTCAAAAATAGCTAGTTATTGATAGTTATAATTTATAATTATTTACCATAACATATCAATTTTAGTATAATTTACTTTACAAATTTTAATCAAAGGAATTTAAAGGAAAATAATATTTAATTGAAGATATAAACTGTACTGAAAAACTTTACCGGTGTGCTAGTTTTTCTATAAATTAAGTCCATTCAAAAACATATATGAACCGAATGAATAAAAAATTTAATAATTGTATTCGATTTTAATTATTCGAATAATTTGTTTGTTAGAAATATTATAAAATAATTCATATGAAATATATTGACATATTTTTGCACCTCTAATTTTAAACATTACAAAATATTTTAATAATCTGATAATAAAAAAAATGGGATCAAGTTAACAACGAAATTAATAACTTATTAATAAAATTTATAATGCCAAACCAACTTTTAATGCAAAGAGATTTTCTTAATGTTTCTTCTTTATAAAACATGCGATTTTTTCACAGCAAATTTGTTCCAACTAAGAAAAACCATTCACAAGTAGTTGATGCATAATATTGTAATAACATCTCCAGTCAGATTATCAGGCTATAAATAGAAATGACATATGATTAAATTTTATTAAAAAACGAATAAAACAATTATTCTAGTAATTTGTTGAATAAAATTATTCAAATATAAATAAAAGCTTCCCTAGAATAAACAAACGTTCTACAGGAACGGTTTATATAAGTGAGACTACATATTTAATATAGAGTAATTTCGAACTCAGGAAATAATCATATAAAGATAATAAGAGTTTTTAACATATTTAAAAAGTAATTAGTTACTTCCAGAAATATAACTAGTGGCCGTTATTCTTACACAAAAATATAACTATAGTTACTTTAGCAACACAAGTATATACTATATATCTTTATCCGTTGCCAAGCTATGATTAATTTGATCCTTTGAAACCTGTTATTCGATCACATCCTCACAGATTCCAGATGTAATATAAAGTTTGACAGCGATCAATTTCATATCATAATATTAAAAAAAATATACTTTTTGGTCCTCATAACGGATAATAATGCTAAGCCCCCCCCCCTCTTTGGAAACTAAAAATCATTTCTATAAAACTTTGATTTTACCCAGTTTACTCCGGTAAAATTTTTTACTCCTTCACGGAATTTTATTTTGGCAGTTATGAGTTCTGCTCTGATTTGAGGGAATTATTTTAAATATAAAATGAATAAGGGCTGTAGAAACTCAATTATATTCTCGCATGAAATAAAGATTATTAAGTAGCATTTTATTTATCCTTAAACATTAGCAGCCCGCTTACATAAGGTTCTCCTGCATGCGTTTTGATTTCGGGATCCAAAATTTTTAAAATTAACAATGTTTCGCAGTTTTAACGCCTTCCGCTTTTAATGTATTTTTATATTTCATCATCAACTTTTATTTTTGTATGTACTTTTAATTTTAGAAAAACTTAAATCGATAATATTTTAAATTTTATTATTTTATATAGTTGAAATTATAATAAATATTGAGAGAGGTAGTTCTGCAAAATCGATTTCATTAAAGCCTCGAACTCGTATCTCGGTGATAAAAAAATAACTTTAGGTTCAGACTAGCCCTTTGTGACCCGACGTTATTAAAAATGGAATTAAGAATTATATGTCAAACTCAATCTAAAAGTATTACTCCCCATCTTTCTTATAATGTTATGAATTAATCATTTAAATGTTCAGTAATCTCTCGGATAATTATATAATGTTTGCTTAGTTTTAGGCCTGGCTCAGACCGACCTTGCAGGGCGTTAGAGAGAGGTGTACTCTATGGTTCTTTGCTTTAATATCTCTTATACAAGATACAAACCTAAAACATCGTATTTTATTTTAAATTTCAAAAATTAACAAAATGTTTTTCATTAGTTTTTTTATTTTATTTCACAAATCAATATCTCTGTTAGATAGATATACATAGTGATAGAAAGCCCAATCAGATTTCGGGAACCCTAACCCTGGCTCATAAATTTCTGGCTATCCCTGATTCCTCGGGGCCTTTGAAGATACGAAGACTTGTTTATAGCCTGATAAAATCGACTACTCATTATTATATATCAGACATATTATTAAATGTTCATTGATCATGCACATTATATATAATAGTAGTAATTTTTAAATTCAATTGTATTTCAACTTTTTTAATATTTAAACTGAATAAAATGTATATGTTTCCAATTTAAATAAAATGTGCATTAATGTAAATATTGATTATATTATGGCGGTGAAATAAACTTATATTTAAGGTAAACATATAATTTTTAATTGTTTTTTGGATATTAAATTATTCACACTCAAATTTAAAAAAAATTTGTCGGGTCGGGCTGAAAAAATTATTGAATTCGGGCTCAGGCCAGGCTCGAATAAATTTTTTTAAATATTTCAGGTTTGGGTCGGGCTTGCGCCGCGATAAAATCACTTTGCAGACTTCTATCTAGTGAGGCAAAATCGCTCCATTTGAACCAATTTTTAAAAACGGCGAACTTAATATTTTATTCAGAAAAATATTAGGCAAGCATGAAGATTATGCTCCTAGATGGAACAAAAATTTGGACATCCATTAGTGAAATCTTGAAGGCTTATGCAATATTTTTCTGAATAAAATATTAAGTGTCGTTTTTAAAAATCGGCTAAAATGGAGCGATGTGCATCACTAGATATGCCTTTCACAAAAAAATTTGAAGAAAAAACCCAAATTGAATTTAATAATTTTCGATTTTTAATGTCATTCATATTAATATTTAATAAGAAATTTAATTAAGTATATGAAATATTCAATAACACCATAGATTGGAAAGTTTGAATTATTAATGCAAAATTATTATGATTTAAATCAATTACCTAAAAATTAAAATTATTAAAATATTATTTTATGCAAATTTAATTTGTAGAGGCAAATCATTTTTTTCCCAAACAAATCCTATCATGTAAAAAACCCGGGTTATATTATAATTTTACAATGACTGCCATATAGTATATAATTTATTAAAAAAAATTATTTTTAGTGGATAAGATAAAAAAATTTTGTCGTAAGTTATTATGGAATTCAATTGAAACTAGAATTTTTAAATCATTTATAAGGCATTTTAATTTTTATAGGAAGGAATTGCATTCTGGCATGTGTATAGTATCTATTCTATGAATTTCAGAAATTTTGTCATATTTGAAATCGATTTTCTATAGATATTTTAAAATTTATTTATCTTTACAGTGGGCGTTTAGTTAGAAATTGGGAGAAATGGCCCAACTCATTTTTTAGAGGATTTCATAGCAAAAATATACCTCAACTTGACTCGAGAACTACAAAAATAAGAATTATAAAACAATTATTTAATTCAATTCGTCGAATATTCGAAATTTTTTTTTCCACAAAAATGAAATGATTAACACCATAAGAAATAAGGTTTACAAAAAATAAAAAGTTCCATAAGAAGGAACATGTTAAATACTTACGAATAATATCGAATATTTAGGAGTAATTTCGAATTTGAATAATTTCGAATTTTATCGATCTTACGAATAATTATAAGACTATTATTAGACAAGTAACATTTTATTTTCGATTAACATATTCGTATTCATAAAATACGAATCAATTATTGAATAATGTTTTAATTATAACTCGAACCAAAATATTATTCTAGTAAAAGTTGGGCCGGATTATGATTAACTCATCCAAATGAGTTAGACCTTCTGGATTGATCTGTAGTCTTTTCTATAATTTTATATCAAAAAAATCACGTACAGTTCGTTATGCATTATCGATAAAATATAGTATTTATAAAAAAAATAATATATTTTTACAAAATAATTATTTTTAATATGGTAAAAAGAGGGAGGGATGGATGAAATATTAAAATATACAAATTACTAAACAAAAAAAAAGGTCATTCCCTCTTTAAAAATAAAATATATTTTATTTATTCAATCTAATATTTATAATAATATTATTTTATGTTTTTATTATTAAAATATTTGAAATTGTATTAATAAAATAAAATATATATAAAATAACATTCCCCCCCCCCAAAACCACACTTTTATTTACTTTTTTATATTATTATTTTATCATGGCAAAAAAAATCAATAATTTGTGGATGATATTAATAAATAAGTAGTGATTATTAAGATGACTTGTATCGGAAATAAGAAAGAAGAATAAATGAATTGAAAAAAAGAAAATAAAGGAAAGGAAAGGGGAAAAATGAAAAAGAAATAGCATGTTTATTTAACCTTTCTTTTCCATTCCACTTGAATAACATTGTAAATTAATTTATTTTTGTTAATTTTATTAATAACAAAATTAAATTTTTTGTATAGCCTTTTTATAACTCAATTTATTTGTCGAACTTAATGTCATTCCACGAATAGGAGAATTTTTTTGAAAATGATATAAGATTTTGAAAAAATGCCAATGTCGAGTTATTTATTTTGAAATGCTCAACATTTATTATTATTAGCAGATTCTAACTAAAGGGGGAGGGGTTTAATAATAATTAAAATATTATAATAAGAAGTAGAAATTTCGTTATTATTTGAATAAGTTTTTATAATTATATTTTAAATTCATCATTCATTCATTTAATTTTTTTTTGAAAGCAATTAAATTCGAATAAAGGTTATCGGTAAATATAAACGGCTAGGCGATAGTTTTATGGGCGTTGTTTTAGTTTCTTATTTATTGACCGCGTTTTATAAATTTAAAAATCTGATTTTGGTGGAAATGTATTTCAATTTGTGATACCAATTTCTATAAGATTTCAGACAATTTTATTGTAAATTTTTGAAGAATTAGTTACATAAATTTATGAAATTTATAGGGTAGGTATTCTACACATATTAGAATATATTCCCGGTAAGATAAGATGGTTTAACTTCAAAAATCAGGCTCAATAACCTTAAATGAAACTAAAACAACACTTATCAAACTATCGCTTTACCAAAAATTCTTTAATAATCAAATTTTAAAATAGTAAAAATAATTTAATATCCGTACAATAATCATAAATCGATAAAAAAAAAGGATTCTACAAAATTAAAATTGAACTTACTAAAATAAAGTAGATCAAAAAAAAAATTTAGTCCAAGGTTTTTAGAGTAAAATTGCTCAAAAATTATCAAAATTTCTATTCTAAGAAAAAAGTGCTTATTTGAAAATAAATAAATAAAACACATTTTCTTATTTCAAGCATGATCATTTTCAGATATAAGAGATAAAAATGACAAATTATGATAAAGAAATTACTAAATATTTTTTTTAAATTTGTTAGGAAAATTTAACAATAATTCAGAGTATGAGAAAATAAAATAAAAGGAAATGTAATTTAAAATTCTATATTATAATATATAATCGTTTAAAATTATATCGCCAACGTTTTCGCCTCATCTTGAAATCTCTGTAAAAATTTATATAATAGTATATTTTATTTATTTTTTACCTTACCAATAGTTTGGAGAATTAGAAGAATGTAGATTTGTTTGATTTGCTCAAATTTTAAACATTTTATATTATTAACGTTAAAATTTATACCTAAGGATAGACGAAATTTCATGAAATTTATAATATATTTTAATTTTAAAAAATCACTGGATTATGACTCAATCAATTATTTTTTTTAAATAATAAAATAAATACTTTTGATGACATATCATTGAGAATGTTTTTTTTTTATTTTTAAAATGCAAGAATGATAGATTAATATAAAAAATTAAAAATAAGTAAAAATAAGTAAAAAAATTTAAACAAAAAAAAATGATTTTTTTATATATTGATTTGTAAATATTGATCAATATAAAAGAAGAATAAATCAATGATATTAAAAAGTTTTTTTTATTTATTTATAATAGTTTTTGTTTATAAATAATATTATCGTAATAGTAATTGTATTTGTAATTGCAAAGTAAGTCATTGACATCTTGATAAAAGTAATAATTATTATTAATAGTAAAAATGATTATTAATAATAACAAATTTTAAAAATATAATTTAATTTAATACTAGTATCATTATCATATTATAAAATTATATTTTAGTTTTACTACTTTTACTTTTGATTTAACTAAGAAAAATTTGTGGGCAATTTTATATTAATATAAGTCACTTTTCGGAATTTCGAATTTAATTTGTTGATATGAGATATTTTTTTTTTGAAAGCTATGTTATTTGATGATTATTTTTTAAATGAATGAAGGATTATTAAATGGTAATTGGTAACGCTTAAAAAAGACCTTCAATTATATAAAAGTCATAATAATTAATAGTTTACGTATTATAGAATATGAATTAATTGATGAAATTATTAGAAACAAGAGTGACTTTTTACAATTATCTACCTTATTTTTAAAATAAATATTTTTCAGATGAATATTTGTATAATTATTATGTATAAAACCCTAGCTCATCCGCATCTCGTAAGAACTATATAGTATTTAAAAAACAAAAGTAGATTTCCAACCACTTTTTTTTCTCCAAATAATCGCAGTTGCACACCGATCCGTTAATATATGCAAAAACGGCTCAACCCATCCCAGAACAACCCGTTAAAATTTTAATAATTTTTTTTTAACCAACTCGCGAAAATTAATTACATAATGGAAAAAAAATCACAGATTTTGATTCTTTTAAGCTAGTAGTTAATTTTTTTACGAAAATCCTGGCCGAACTCGTGGATTGGGCAATAAAATATGACGAATTGTAAAAAATATACGGGTCGGGGCAAGTTAGAAATTTTTTTAAGCATTACAATCAAGTTGATTTACGTCTTTTTCCTTCATAAAAAATTATAATGAACTGGACCGGACAGCTTGTACAAAATTATTATGTATGGGCCGGGTAAAATAATTTACAAGCCTGACCTAAAAACCTTTTTAAAATTTACACAAGCGGCACCGACTTTTACATTATCTTAATTTTATATTTCAAAAGAAGAATATTTGGGGAATATTGATTTGTATTATATATTTATAATTTAAAAAAAAAGTTTTATTTGAAAATTAATTAAGTGTAGTTACAAGTTAGTAGTGAATGGCCAGTGTTCAAATTTCAATTTTTTTTTCCCAAACTAAATTTTTTCGTTTTTTTTATTTTTAAAAATGGTAATGAATAATAAAATGAAAGTCGGGATACTAGAAATATCTAAATAATTTTAATATTTTACTTATACTGGGCTGAAGAAAAAAAACTTTCTTTATATTATTATTATAATACTTATAAAAGGATAAATAAAAAGTTTAGTTATTTCAGACAATCAATAATTCTTCTACTTGTTATCGATGCCAAAATTAAAAAACGCGCCCTAGAAATAATTGGCACTTTAAATCTCTCATTCCAACGAGCCATAATATTAATTAGAAATATTAATGCTATATTTCTTTCATGTTCTTCCTTTTTTTTTGTTTATTGAATATTACGTATAAATAATGCTACCTAATAGCCCCGCCCTCCTTAGCGAAATACTTCCTATGCCTATGATGGATGTATGGTAGTAATTGTATTCGACATAAATATCATGTTAGCTGATAGCTATTATTTAGTTTATATGGGCAAAAGAAAAGAGAATTATAATGGTAGACTAGGAATTGTCTTAATTCAAGTCCTGCATATTGTTTGTATAATTTCCTATTTACAAAATATTATCATCAAAAAGCCTCAATATTTGCCAACCTTTGCACTCATAAGGGCTATATTATTTCAACTTTTATGTAACCAAATAACATTCATTAACAGAAACTAAATTTTTATAACCTTATTTTTTTCAAATATTTTAGTAAATTTAAAACCGAAATAAACCCTTTTAAAATTGTTTAAAGGCGTTAGTCCCTAAATTAATCGAACAACATTTTTAGCCGTGGTAACCTTTACTTTGCAATACATAGGCCACGTGTTTGAATTCAGCTCAACCTATATTTTTTTCATGTTAAATTTTTTCTTTTGCTAAATTTGTTAATAGGGATAGAAGTTTTCTAGGAATTTCAGAAGATCTGCCCGAATCCATCGAAGCACAGTTATCAGCTAAACTTAAGCTTATATAATTTAAAAAAATACCCATTTTTTTCAGTATTATTTTCCAACAAAAATGTTTATATTATATTCAGTCCAAGTTGTACAACTGAATCTTCCGAGCTATTGAAAAAGAGTGATTTAAATTTGTGCATTAGAAATGAATGCTTAATTTTTTAATAATTAAGAGATTTTTACCATTTAAGATAAATATTATTCTTAAAAATAATTTTAGCTTGTCGTATTAATTTTAAAATCAAATAAAAATGTTAAAAACGAATAGCAAAAAATTATAGATACTTTTATGTACAGTATCAACATTCTAACAAATAAAACAGTCTCAGTAGAAAATTTCTATAAACAGTTTCAAGTAAACGGGTTATTTTGATTGGGTCTTCCTCAATCTTATGCCAAACCACTATGAACCAATCCGATCACTTCCTTACACTACCCTGCCACCATTTACTTGAATTTTCATCTTACAGATGTTTTGACTAAGTTAACATTACAAATTAAACAATATACCTCGATCGATAAAAAAATATATATAAAATCAATAAAAAGAATTGTTATATTTTATAAAAGAATAGGAAAGAGAAGAATAATGATTGGGAAAATAAATAAATAAAAACAAAGTACACACATGAGTTTTCTATTATATTATTATATTATATAGACCTGGCGCAAAATGACCAATCGAATTGATTCACAGACCGTGTAAATCAATCACGAAATCGTCTATAACTGAACTTCTAAAGAGTTGTGACAATCACGGATATTTTACCGAACTTCGTACTTTCCTAGTGGTTTTAATTGATTTGACGAAAGGATAAAATATTCTTTGGGTCATTGCTCCTTAAAAAATTTAAAAATATACTATATATTTTTTATTATCCTTTTCTTTTTTTAACAAAAAAAAAATTTATAATCTATAAAATATAAGAAAATATTTTTTTAAAAAAATCTATATATCAAGATATTTCATAATAGTTTAGTATTTATAGAGTGACCACTCAATTGATGACTCATAGGTCTTTACTTTCTTTTAAAACAGACAGTTTTTTAAATTATTTGCTCGGACGAAGTGTACTTTATAGATGTAGTTTTTATCCAATAATTTAATTTTCATCATACTTAGTAAAAATAAAAACAATCGTATCTGCCATAATAATAAGATAAATAATTGTAAAAACCTTTCTTAAGTTTGAAATTTAGAACCGGAATTAGAAGTTGACACCCTTGGTATAGTAGACAAATCTAGGAACTGGAACTTGGAATCCTTCTTAAAATTTATAGGAACCGGATTAACATTTATAGGAAAAAAGTGCAAGCATTTTATATCATATATTGTTCAAAATCTTGCATGATTCATTTTTAGAGAGTTTGTTTTATTGGTTAAATTTCTTTTTGACCCTTCAAACCCCCGAAATAATGTCAAATTTAAGAATCTAGTTTTAAAAAATCAATATTATATTGGCAGACAAGATGAAATATAAACGAATATTTTTATTATGGTCTATTAATTAAGATTTGTTTATTTTGGCAAAAAAAATAAAGCCACCTGCCTAAATAAATAATAAGCTCTATTTTTACCTTAGGTCAGCTGGTCGTATTTAATAATTTGTTTGGAGAAATTTTCTTAAATGTTTTGTAAAAATGCGAATGTCTATAAATATAAGAATAGACTTTAAGGTTGTGTCCAAAACATCAAAAAATTCGATTTGCCACTTTTGAAATTTTTTTGAAAAAAAAATAAATAAGCTTTATTTAAATATAAAAATAAAAATTTTTGCAAAATAATTCTGTGAAATTTTAAAATTTTCGAAAATTTAAATACTATTTCATTAAAATTTTTAAATCTCTGAAAGTTCTAAAATATCTTCTCCATTTAGAAAAGATTTTAATAGTCTAAAAAAACAAAATCCATCTATTTTAAAATTTACCGTATATTCGAATTGCCTCAAATGAGAATAAAAGACATTTTCATTTTTTAATGGAATATGTTTGAAGTGATATTATTAAGTGATTGATTGTCAATGATAAATAAAGAACAAAATAACACTTTAACAATTTGTTTTTATAATGCCATTAATTATGATTTTAATAGGTCAATCTTCTAAACTAGTTTTACTTTTTAAACGAATTATTGATTATTTTTTACCTCTTTAAAAAAAGGAGATCTGAATTTGAAGCATCATGGAGCATGCTGATAAAATATACTGAGTTCGCTTAGAAAGGTTTCCTTTTGGGCACATTGATTTAAAAATCTTCAACCTTTTTTTAATATATTTTTTTTTTATCTAGATTCTAGAAAAAAACATGTAAGGGGGCGAAATAATTTATACCGAATTTGTCTAAAAAAATATTTATATTAATTTTCTGCAACATAAACATTGTACTCTTTAAAATGGAAGGAGGGGACCAATTCTCGAAAATATCATTCTTATCATTTTTTGTAATTGTGTGTGATACTTAAGTAGAATTTTTAATGTATTTGTTTTCGACTTATATATTTTTTTCAGTGACCAAAAATATTTTATTTTATTTTCAGTTAAAATAAAAAAAATAGTATATATAATATATATATAATATATTTTTTAGTGTATATATATTTTTTTTTCAATTTGCGGTTATATCAGGATAAACGATAACATTTATCATTTAAAAATGGTTTTATAGATGTTTCTTTTTGAAAAAAGAAAGAAAGCAAAGTCCGAAATGGGATTTTTTGATAATAAAAATCGATATTTTAAATATTATTAAATTGTATATAGTGTATCATTTATATATTTTAATACAAAAATTATGCGGAAATATATAAAACACCATCCTATTCCTTCCATGGTTGGAGAGGATTAGAAGCATTTAGCAGCTCGTCGATGCGTAGCTTGACTCAGGAATGTATAATACGAGAAGAGGAATAATAAGATCGTAAAATGAAGGTAATTAGATAATTGTAAAGATGCTATTGTCATCAGAATAAAGGTGAAAAGGATTTATGATTTCAGTAACGCGAATGTTTGATGTGTGTTGTTTTATTTTTTGTTATTTTTTACACTTAAAATCATTTAATGAGTGCGTTTCTTTTAAATTTAAAAATCTAATTTTAACTAATATGTATTCCAATATGTGTAGAATACCTATCGTATAAATTATTTCAGACAATTTTATGATGAATCTTTGAATATTAATTTATATCAATTTCATAAATTTTACAATATTTTATAATATCTTCTAAATTTTATTACATGCTGAAATATGTAGGGTAGGTATTCTACACATATTTGAATACAATTAAAAATAAAACAACACCCATCAAACAATCGCCTTATTAAAATTTCTTTTTTTAAATTTATATACTAATTTTGATTTAGATTCCCCATTTTATCTTTCTTTCTGATTTGGAATAATTCGGTGGCTCTTTGAAAGAACATAATTTACTTAAGCTATTTTTTCGAATTCTGACAAAAACTAAAAACATAGTGAAAATGATTGAA
Organism: Gordionus sp. m RMFG-2023; assembly: GCF_954871325.1. Taxonomy (NCBI): domain Eukaryota; kingdom Metazoa; phylum Nematomorpha; class Gordioida; order Chordodea; family Parachordodidae; genus Gordionus; species Gordionus sp. m RMFG-2023. The sequence goes on from NC_088775.1 coordinate 69,584,522, forward strand.
TTTATTATAAAAATTAATGTAGTGCATCTGTCAAGGGTTCAACACTACCATCCATGCTCCAATGAAAATATTTTTAGCATGACTAAAAATTTGTTGATAAACGGGGATATTTCACTGATGAAATCAATTATATTATATATTTTATATATAAAGTCAACTGAATAAAATAAATTCAAAAAAAATTATTAACAGATATGGATATTTTAAAATGACACTTTTAAGGATTCTACAGCATATCAAAATTTACAGAAAATAACAAACGAAATAGAACCCATGATTTCATAACGTTATCTGAATAATTGGCCAAAAACACCCGATTTTTAGAATTAGAATTGCTTATAAAAATAATAAATTCTTTTCTATACCTTATTTCTTCCATCTAATATTCTAAAACTTTATCAAAATTTTTTAAAAATGCACAATCATCTCATTTTATAAAATAATACAGAAAAAATATAATTATGCTAGCTAGATACGAGTTTGACAATAACCAGTTTTTCAAGTATATAAAGTCTTTCTAATGGTTTCTTCCTTCAAATACATTCTATTCTTCATTATCATATTTGTCCCTATTGAGAATAATCGCTCAGATGAAGCCGGAGATCCCTGACTGGCCAATATATCAATTGCCATTTTCGACTACACGGGAAAATGATCCTCATGCAGTCTTCGCCATTCTCATGGGATCTTACTAGAAGCGATTCTTAATTTATTAAGATATGTTTCAACCTCACATATTGATGCGATCATATTTTGTCGAATATTTTATCCATGTTTAAATGGACGATTGTTTTACCAGATGAGTATTACTTTTACATTTCACTTTGTATTCATTATAATATTTCCTTAAATTTTTCTAATAAAGTTGTCGTCTTTATGTTATATGAGGCATAATTGTTCAAATAATTCCATTATAAATAATTTCCAATAATTTCGAATAATACGAAAATTTTTAATAACACGAATAATTTCGAATAATACGAATAATTTCTAATAATACGAATAATTCCGAATTCAAATAATAAAAAATTTAATATTTGACAAATACTTTTATACTTTTTCTCATGATTCATATTCGAGCTATTCGTATTCATAAAATATGAAAAGAATCGAATCAAATCAATCAATCGAATATCGAATAACAGATAATTCGTTTTATGCCCAATTTTAATAATATATTTACAATTTTGATACCATGCACCTTACATGATTATAATAAAAAAATCTTTAATGTATCTTTAATTTTTTAAGAGTGTATCTGTATTTAGTCTAAATACCTTCTTAATTTATCTTGTTGAAAAATATCTAACTCTGAAACCAAGCTAGTGTCACCAGGTTTTTTTTCTACCTCTATTTATATTATCACTACATAAATAAAAATTTTAGAGAATATTCTAATGGTAGAATTGAAATAAAGATATTTGTTCAGGAACATGTTTTGGATAGTTCTAAAACTTGGACCGGAAGATAAAAAATTGACAGGAACGCTAAAATGTATTTGTACGGGATAACTGGCAATTTAATTGTTTGGTAAAAAATAAATTACCTTTCGAGTTGAATACCATACAAAAAAGTGAAGACTTGCTAAACCCCAGGCTCATTTTATCCCAAATTTTCCGAATCTATCCTAATCTTATAATTGAATTTAGGAGTCCCATTTTGGTTGACAATAAAAAAAAATGCGATTTTGCTTAAAAAGGGTTTCGACTTACTAGCCATTTAGTCATAGTATTTATAAGTTATAAATAAAGAAAAGGAAAAAAAAATCATAATAAAAATTTCTTCACAAAAATTTGAATTTCTTCTCCTAATTTTTTTTATAAATTTAGTACACTCTAGCTTATTTTCCATCATGAAAATTAAGATTGTGTATATATATATTGTTTTAGGGAATATTTATAAAATTTAGAAATTGAGAACAATATCCTTATTGGAATTAATCTAAAATTTCATAATTTTTTATGAAAATTATTAATTTGAAAAATTTGAAATCCATATTTATTTAATAAAAAAATGTATTTTTTTAATTAAGATCATATTACTCCCTTTTTTAAAAATATATAGAAATTTTGGTAATAAATAAGACTACGTTGATTTACTCACTTTTACTTTTCAAAAAAAAAAAATACATTCCTCCTTTGATTTTAAATCTAGCATTTTTTCCTATCAACATTTTCTTTAAATATTATATAATTTTTTAAAACTTGACCAACATATATTTTGTCTTATCAGTTCATAAATTTGTCATTTATTTAAAAAAAACTTCTTCCCGAGAAGGAGGAGGGGAGTAACCGTCTACCTCTAGACTAAATGTTTATAATTTTGTTTATATCTATGTCAAATTAGAGAGGTCTGACTTTTAAATTATTAATTTTTTTAATTGAAAATCTGATTAAATTTATAGGAGGCAAGAAGAAGAAAAAAACAGAAGGGATGGGGAATCCATTGATTTTAAATTACAAAAAAGAGAATTTTTATTTTTGAAATATACTTTTTTGATAAAATAAATTGTTACTCTATGGTGTTTCGCCTCTTCTATTTTTTTAAATTATGTAATACGAAACTTTTGCTAAAATTTAAATGAAATTTTTTTTTTAAAAAAAAAACTTTCCATTTGGCTTTAAAATATTCCATAATAAAATTTGCACTTTCTTTTCCACCATTTGTGGGATTGATCATGGAAATGAATAAAAATGAATAAAATTGATTAAAAATTTTTACATAAAAAGAAAAAAAAAGTTTCAGGGGAAGGGGGGGGGGGGGAGTGGTTAAAGGAAATTTCTTTTATATAATAAAAGATCCACATTTCAAAAAAATTTTATGCTTCTTTGCGTTATGATGAAAAGTTAAGCTAATTATGTGCAATTAATTTATGGAATAGAAATAATTTATCTGTTTTAATAATTAGAATCATGTTTTATTTTAAAAAAAATTCCCGTTCATTCTCCCGATATTCCAATTCCAATATAAATAAAAGTGGGCGTTTTTGTAGAAATTTAAAAAAATATTTGATGGTTTTTAAAAAAAATATATCAAACACTTTAAGTTTAATAAAAATTTTCAATGATAATAAAGTATTCAAGGATATATTATAGAATAAGAAGCTTAAGAAATAAAATATTGGGTTTAAAGGATTTCTCTCGGGAGAAATCCTAAAAACATAATCTTCGGGAACCCCCACTTGGTAAACCCCAAGAAAATTTAATAAAATATTTCTTTAGCTATCTCCTATGCAGGAATTCTAAGAAGAATCAAGAATTAGTCGGCACCTATTATGATAAAATAAAACAATCTAGCTTTTGCTAACATAAGATCATTGCCCATACCATTTATTTAAATCAATCAGATGCTTCATTTAATATACCAGAAATGTAGCCATAAGTATCCGGTTGATTTCATATAGGTAGCCATCTTATGTACACGAATCCTAGTAGTCATACCCAGTTTGCAAGAAAACAATAATTCAAAGTTGGGCAAAATTTTAGAAAATTCAGGTGGAAAATGGAGAAATTTTATTTTTAATTATAAAATAATACGATATACTATAAATATATTATATATTTGTAAAAACTATATACTAACGCGAAGGAAATAATAAAAAAACAAATATTATATTATATTATATAATATAATATATAGGGGAGACGGGGGCCTGTATTTTTTTTAGATATTATAAAGAACAATATATGAATCGATATCTATAACTATACACTATAAAGGTGCCTTATAAATATTTTTAAAAATATAATCATATTTGTGAAATTTATCTTTTGTAAAAGTTGAAATATTGCCCAACAAACCCCAATAGCGGGGTTAGGTAAACTACCAGGGGGCTTCCTAAATAATTAGTTTTTCTAGGCTATAATGAATGAAATGCATTTGAATAATTTTATTGTTCAAAATTCTATAATACTTTTAGGTTAAAATTGAAACTTAATTTTGGTTAATTTAGGTAATAAACATTTTGGACATATTTAAATAAGGAGCTTAAGAAGAGATTATGATTTCTTAGCATAAATCCTAAATACCAATCATACACACTGCCATAATTGAGGTGTATGTTTTAGTAGGCCCCGCTAGCTCTAAATTGACTAATCATGATTGAAATAATATATAGACAAAATAAATACTCATAAAACAAATTATCAAATTATAAAAGAGGGTTAAAACTTTGCTAAAAAATGTAATTTATTTATAACTGCTTGACACTAAGTAAAAATTAAAATTTTGTCATGTAAAAATCTTTTGAATTTTACCTCAAAATTTTATTTCAAAAGATTTCTTGTTTATAGATGCCTACTAATAAAAGCTAAGTTAGAATAAAATTTAAACCTTCTAGTATATTTAATTTTAAAAGGAGATTCCAATCTCCCCTACTTGTAAGAACACTGTATATAATAATAATATAATTCATATGAATGATTACATTTCTTTCGACACCTTTAATTCTAATCCTCCACACTTTGTCATTCACCACGTCCTCCTTAGACTTAAGCTCATAAGTCTTCCACATCCTTTTATTTTTAACTGGGCCCTTTTTCCTACTATTATTTCGAATTTATTGTGTGACTATTTCTTTTCCAATAAATCCTGTCTCTCTGCTATTTAAATGACCACAATATACCTTGCTTCACTTGATCTTAGCTTTAGTTAGAGTGTTCATAAACTTTCCCTAATAACTTTATATCTCCTATGCTCCTTCTTAGTACCCAGCATTTATATGAGCATTCTCATTTTTGTTGCACCCATTATCTTTTTCTCTGCTCTGCTTTTCGAAATTATAATAATGAAGCCCTAATAAAAATATTAATCAAATAATATTTACAATATTATATCATTTTGCTTATGATATATGGTAATTTTTAAAAGAAAAATTATATTAAAATACAAGTCTATTTTATTGTAAAATGTTTTCACTTAGTTTTAAGATTTACATTAAATTATATTACAATAAAATGATATTTAACATAAATTATGAATACAAAACAAAACTGAACAAAACTTTAAACAAAAATCAGTATTAATTAAAAATAGATTATAAATTTATAAAAAATTAATATATAAGTAAATGAATTAAATTAAATATCTCTCTATTCATGAATGTTGGAGTGTATAAAACTAATATAGATGAATATATTCATTGCTATTCTCTGTTGAATAAAAATCCTTATTTGTATTTGGTCCTAATAGTAGTGTGATGTCCTAGATCATTGGAAGACAAGGGGTGAGGGACAAAGGCAAAGGAAGTAAGAGTAATAGCTATAATAAGTAGGAGTAAATGGTTGGAAGACAATTGAAAATAATATTTAGCAGATTCCTTTCAGCAACGGCTCAGCATCATGCTAGGTTAGGAACTAGCCACTCTTTCATGGGATCTTGAATGAACCTTGTGAAACAAACTTAAGTATATATGAGGCAGGTGCCAATTTGAATATTATATGCGGAGTATTATGGATGGTGAATAAAAATGTGCTTCGTCACCGTCTTGTAGAGTATTTTCCCGTTTCCTTGAGACAATTTTTATAAATCTAGGGAAAACTATTGGGTCCTTATTTTGAGGGTAGGTGGTACCGAGAAATCAATATAAAATTTATTTAATCTCGTTCATTATTACTTTCAAATCACAATTAGATTACGAAGTGTGCAGATTTATTATAGATAATTATTTATAAAATTTGATTATAAAAACTTTCAAAAAATATATTAGTTCTAGAGGATCTAGGGAAAATATGGAAACAAAGCTCTCAGATAAATTGTTTGCCTTATAATTTCTGATTTAGCTACAAGTCTGGATTCACACTTCTAGGTATCAAAAAAACAGTGTTAAGCTAGCAGTGCATAATAAGATTTAAATTGACGGAGAAAGGCTAAAGGCAATGGTGTCTCTAGTCCTTTTAATTTGAGGGGGCTGAACCAAAGATGTTCTAAATTAGATATTCCGAATTATATAAAATACGGCAAAAAATAATTGGTTCTATGTTTCAAATAATAACTGTGCTTATTAACTCTAAGAGAGGTGCAGACAATGACTGAAGTACTAACTTAGATTGACGATTCATTTAAAAATAAGCATTGAAGTTAACTGTAGTCAGAGGCCGCGGCTTAAAAATGTATATGGGGCTAAAATTATTTTTAAGGATATGTTAATTGAAAAAAAATCAAATTTTAATTAATTACTAGTAGAAAGCCCGTCAAAAATGACGGGGAATGAGATTTTTATTCATTTTTTACGAAAGATGTCATGCCAGGATCAAGCTCACAATATTAGGAAGCATCCAAGATCTTATAATTTTAAAAAAGTTTATCAAGCCCAGCTCAACCCTTAATAATTTGTAAAAGATATTCCCAAGTCAGGTGCAAGCTAATATTAATTTTGAGGTTCCAAGCCCAGTTCTACCCATTGTAATTTTGAAAATTTTTTCCCGCCTCGGAGATAGTTAAATTTTTAATATCATCACATGAACGGGAAATATCTGATTTACCAATTAGTCTAATATGGAAAAAAACATGTATATTCCGTATTAAGGGGGGAAGGCCTGGGCAACCACTTATTAGAGAATCATGACAAATAAAATAAAAATAACCGACTCTTATACTTTTTTGTAATATGATCAATTAAAATTATATCTAAAAAAATGTTGTTTATTATATAAGGTTATTGTTGTTTTTCAGATAAATTTAATGTATGTCTTGCATTTCTGAAATTATTTATCAAAAAAAATGCTGTCTATTTAAATTACAAAAATGCCATTAAACACTAATAAAACTTATATGCAAATTATTTATACATTTTTTAAGATATTTTTTTTTATTGACATATAAATTTAGGATAATTTTTTAAAAAAATAATGAGGATTATTTATTATGTATTTGATAAAATTAAGAGCAAATCCTTGTTGACATTTTAATCTTTGATGGAAAAAGTGACAAAATAAATCTGGGCAGTCGTCTGGAGAGGAAATAATTAATTTATAATTTTATATCATTTAGGGTTGTAGACGAAAGTAATGACGGATTACCAAAGCAGTGAACAAAACACAATACGTCCTGATAAAGATGATATGCCTATGAATGCAAAACGATATTTTTGTCAATGTCAGCATTGATATCCCCCTCAATAGAATCATGAACGACAATGTTAACTAAACCATAAAACGGTCCTAAGTATTGTTATAAAGGCCACGACAGAACAACTGCATATTTTTCCATTAATAAAGTGATGAAATTGGCTGTACTGTACATTCAAGTTTAAACACGCAAAACGATATTTCTGTCAATGTCGGAATTGGTATCACCTTCTAAAATAGAATCATGAACGACAATGTTAACTCAACCATAAAACGGTCGTAGTATTGTTATAAAGCCCACGACAGAAATACTGCATATTTTTCCATTATTAAAGGGGATGAAATTGGCCGTACTTACATTCAAGTTTGAACATTCCTCTAAATATTCATGAAAGTTTCTCAGAGAATCGTATAAAGTAATATTTATATTAACTCCTAGTGAAGTGAATGAATTAAATGTTTATATTTGTTAAAAAATAGGCGGAGGTGGCATAGGGATTGTGGTAGTGGTGATAGAAATATCATTTGGAGAACTGGGTGAAAATAAAATAAACATAGATATAAAACATAAGATAAAAAAAAACAAACCTCCAGATGAGTTCATTTCAAGCGTAATTCTTTATTATTTTGTCTACCAGTAACTCTAGAACGGGTAAGGCGTTTGTTTATTCATCATTATTTTCTTTTCTTATCTTGAATAATAGATTCATCATGTTTTGTAGCAATGTGAGGGATTAGAGTTAGCCTAGACAAATAAAGAAATCAGGCAAAAATATAAATAAACTATTGTTGAAATTAAACAAACATTAAAATAATGTAAAACCGGTAGATGGGTCAATATTAGATGCATATTTCTAGAAGTTGGAGGGCTATCATCAAAAAAATTATGGGGGACTTATCAAGCCTATTATGATATTCTAAAAGTTAAAAAATAACATGATGAATGTAATGTTATTAAGATTAAGGTTAATTAATTGTAAGGTAATTAAAAAATAAGATTAAAAAAAGGGGGGGGGGAGGAAAGAAGGTATAAATTATTATTTATAAAAATCATAAAAATTAAATTAAAGGAATTGCTAAAGTTTTGAGAAATAGTGGTTAATAGATAATAGAGATAGAAAGAAAAGAATGAGATAATAAAATTTAGTGATAAATAAATTCATTAAGGGAGGGTAAAAAAAATAAAGAAAGAGTTATTTATAAAGATTGGAGATTATAAATAGGTTAGGATAAGAATATTTAAATATTTGAATATACTTGGTTATCTTCTTTATTATTGGTTATGAAAGAAAAATATGAGTATAAAAAGATTTCATTAATGTGTAATTGATAATATGAGATGAAAATTGATAAGGTAATCTAAAAAATAAAGAAAGGATTAAGTGAAATAAAAAGTTTCATTCATATTTACAAATTTGAGGGAATATTGTTTTTATCAATTCATCCATGTTAGGTATGTGTACACCATCAATTCCATTCATCTGTATGAATAAAATAAAATAAAATCAACAAATAAAAATAAAAATAAATACGTACCGATGACATGACGTAGCGATGACATGACGTCACGATGACATGAAGTCACGATGACATGACGTAGCGATGACATGACGTCACGATGACGTAGTGAGGACATCGGAAAATTATAATATAGATAATTAAATTAGCTTAAAAAAGCTTGTAATTTAAATTTTGCAAAGAAAATATTATTATTTATTACCCTTAAAGTTTTTTATAATATAAATGGCTAAACAATATTTAATGTATTTTATTTTTTGAAGTAAATGATAAATGATAAATGTTAATCTTTTTAAAGTAAAATATGTTTCGTTCTTATTTCATATAAAAATATTCCTTATCTCATATAAATCAAGTTCATTTGCTTCTCCTTTATTAATACCTAGTCCTAACTCGACTATATTAGTAACGAATTTAGTGTGCTAATTTATTCGTATATTCAGCATTCAAAACTGTAGATTTTGGTGATCAGAAGCGCGAAGCGGTATTAGGTGTATTGTATTAATATTGACAAAGATCCACACTTGGCATGCGAGGGTTCGGATAAGAAATATTATTGAAAAAAGTCTTTTTATTAATCTTTTAACTAAAGGTTTTACAAGAATTTTATATGCAACGTTTTTCAGTTATATTATATATAAATGAAACGTAATATATATATTAAATTATGATAATCAAAAACAAAAAGTGTATTAAATGTATTTTGCGGCTATAAAGCAAATTTTAATATTATAATTCGAATACTATTAAACATTATATAAAATCATAGTATTATAAATCATATAATACTACAATTAACAAAAATAACTCCGCCATAGCCGGTTCTAAGTCCAGTTGGGAAAAGAGGATTTGCCTCTAGAGTCAAAATCCTCACCGCCAAAAATGACAAGTCCTTAGAATACTTTTCAGACAATAAAGCTAGGGCGCTCCTCTTAAAAAACTCGCGGTGCATTTGCCCGTGCAAAGCGATAAATAAATATTTAGAGCTACTGCATGACTCACAATGAAGGCGGTCAAAGAAGTTAGATGCGGGAAAATGTAAAAAATATGGGTGATTAGTTGGAATGTGGGAATGTTGACGGGCAAGAGTATCAAATTGTTGAACAAAATAAAAAAAAGAAGGTTTGATGTCGTATGCTTTTAAGAGACAAAATGGTCTGGAGCCAATGAAAGCTCGGACAAGGGTATAGATTATACTACAATAGGATGGTGATAAAAAGGAATAAAGTGTATTATCTTGAATAAAAACTGGAAGACAAATGGCTCGAGTTAAAAAATACTCACATCGTCTAATGTGGATCAAACTCGCTGATGATGAAAATCCACTCGGAAATGGAGAAAAGAGTTTTTTAAAACAGAGCTGGAGACTGTTGTGCAAATAATTATGAAGGAAGATGTTACTGGGATAGAATTTTAATGGACATGTGAGCATTGAAGGACAGGGTTATCCACAAGAATTCTCGAATTATATATTATAGTTATATTAGGTTTATTTTCTCTAATGAATTGACATAAAGTTCGTAGCCATACGTTGAAGATTTTATAAAAAAATTGTTGTCAGGAGATTACGAGATGAAGTGCAGGTATCCGGTAATCAATTCAGTTTTATACAAGGCTGTTCAACTATGGATCCAATTTTTGTCATTCATATACTGATGGAAAAATATGGGGAGATGAGGAAGGAGCTGCACATGGTGTTTATTGACTCTGAAAAGACATACGATACCATACCCAGAAATCTGTTATGGTGGTGTTTGAGCAAAAGAGGAATCCCGGAGGGTTATGTAAAACTCATTAGATGTATGTACAAGGATTCAGATAAGGCCATTACCCATAGATGTAGGGCTTCATCAAAGCCCCCTTTTCTTCGTACTCATCCTCGATACTATGACAAAGGATTTTGCAGGCTCGCTCCATGGTCAATGTTATATGCAGATGCCATCGTGATAAGCGTGGAAGCTGAATTGTTAGCAGCTCAGCGGACGGTGTTCGGGCAGTTAGGTTGGGAAAATATGGACTTCGCATGAATTCGTCTAAAACAGCGTATCTGGCAACAAATGTTAATAGTCGGTGTCAAGGGACTATGCAAGTTACTTCATGCCCGAAAGCTGAAAAGTTTAGCTATCTTGGGCTCACAACACATCAAGCCCGCTAGGATACAGAAGGGTTGGATGAAATGGAGATGCATATCAGGAGTGTATGTGACAAAAAAATGTCAATGTGGCTTAAAGATAAGGTTTTGAAATATCATCAGATCTGTCTTGCCGTAAAGTGTTAAACCTGGGCATTACATGCCGCTTAGAAAAAGATGTTGGATGTAACCGAAATGCATATGATCAGATGGAGCTTAGGTTACATCAAGCTGGATCGTATAACCAGTGATAGCTTATAAAAGAAGATGGGAAAGTTAAAGGAGAGTAGAGAAAGATGGTATGGACATGTATTAAGGACTGACTCAACTAACTGGAATTGGTAAGTTCTCGATCTTGAAGTTATGGGCAAATAAATTAGAGGCAAGCGACCACTGGATTTCTCTTAACTGCAAGGACTTGTTGAATAAAAAAATCGTCGTTGATATGGCTCAAAATCTAGCTATACGGAAGGATAGGACACCAACTATTTTTGGGATTAGCATGGTAAAGAAGAAGACTACAATAAAGTAATGTTATAATTAATATTATTACAAAAACGAATTTCAACCCATATGAGTTCATTTAAAATATTATATGAATAACATATGATTTAATTGTTCACAAAAATTAATTTGTAAGTAATTTAGTCTAGCAGACGAGGTATGCCATTTAAAATTGCGATATGATTTAGTCGTTGCTATTTCTACGTAGAACGTATATAAGATTTAAGACGTGATAGTCTTGAAAGGTCTGTAGAACAAGCAATTTCGGGAATTGTTAATAGCATTTTAATAAATTTTACATATACTTTAAAGTTTAAACAAATCGAAATAATTTATTTCTTACTTTAATCTTTTATTAATACTAAAAAATGGCAAATTTTTCAATATTAATAAATGAATCTTATTCTTCTACTACTAAATTTTATGTATGGCCTGAAAGATGTTTATATTTTGCTCTATATTTTTCACTATGAAGACGCGTCTATGAACAAAATATCCTTAGACTAAAGTAAGAGGTTTCATTATAAAATTGACCTCTGCATATTTCAATGTCTAAAAAATATCTAAGTAATATATATTTAATTATTTCCGCTATTATGGGTGTTAATGATAGAGAGAGTCCCATCGCACCTATGAAATCGGGGCCTATGACTGTATTCAATGTTATTGGATAATTAACGTCATTGAAACATATTTGTTTAAAATCCCCTTCACTTTTTAGTTCAAAAGCCTTTCAATGGCAGGCTTCAATATATGCACACATTTTTAATTAATAGAAAATCTAGATTAGCATTGATGCGTTGGATGCCCATTTTTAAGATAAGTGACCTCTTATTCTGAATTTTTGGGTTGAAATAATTCAATAGTGAATTGTAATAATATATTTATTTTATATTTGGGAAATTTAAAGAAATCTATTTTATATATTTAAATTAATCATTTCTTTAGTATATAATTTAAATATCTTTTTTGGGAAAAGATGTAATATTTCTTTAAAAATATATGGCCTTATCTAGATATCTAGAAAAAAAATGTAATTTTAAGATTTATAGAAAGGTAAAAATGGGAATGGATTACGCTTCCTCAAATTTAGACTCCGAGTCAACGTTTTAATTAATTAGCTTTAGAGTTGAGACTACGTATCCAGCTATTGATTGCATTGCTTTCATATAATCTTCAATATGCATTTTGGCGTGCCAAGAAATTTGCATAAAAATATTAATTTATACAAAATATAACGAATGAGAATATTAATATCTTATTCGCCAGTGTGCTATCTTGAATGATATGTATACTTAATTTAACTTATATAATATATAAATACATCGTATTACTGAGCAAACTACAATGCTCTAAACATAAGCTTCAATGGCAATCTTCTTTCCAAAGAGCTTTCTTAGACTATTTTGTTTTTCCTTATTCTAAATATATAGCAAAATCCAATGTTTGATTAGAATGATATATTAATTTTAATTAACATGATATATTTACAAAGCGTTCCACAAGAAATATGTTGCAATATGCTAAATATTGACCGATGACTATGTTGAGAAAAATATAGCAGAAAATTTATTAATAATCGATATATATGTCTTATTGGGATATGGGATTCATTCATTGAGATGATTTTTAAATATGGAATGACTGACAGTAGGTCAGAGTGAGCAATATCACGGGTACTGATCTTGTGTATAAAATAGAATTTTTAAAAAATATTTGAATCTTAATCAACTTTGTTAAAAAATAGAAAGATATCTTAGAACACAAGTTATTAATATGAACACGAATCGAAGAAGCCAAATTAATTTTTTTACATATATATAGTTAAACTAAATCATTATACAGTAACATAAATAAAACTAAAACGTAAAAATATAAAATAAAACTAAAAAATTATATAAAAATTCCTTTTTCTTTCTTTTCTATTTTTATTATTATATTTTTGATTTTAGTATATATATTTCTAAAATAACAATAATTATTTATAATTGTCCTATAATTTGCTTACAATTTAAACCCTTCAATTTTACAATTTTTAATTTATCCTTCCAAATTTTATATACAAATTAACTGTTTCTTTAAAATTATAATTCATTCAATAGACACTATCAACAAGTTAATTTTTAATTTTTTTTAAACTAATTAATTTAATAGTACTATTTTGAAATTTAAATTAGTCATTTAATTTAAGTTTTTAATTACTATTATTATTCCTTTTGATTTTTATTTAACGCAAAAATTATGGATAATGATATTTATTAGAGAAAGTTAGAGAAGATATAGTAGAATCTGAAGAAAATGAATTATATATAAACAAAATTTAAGGAGAATCAGTGACAAAGCATGAATAAAAGAAAAGAGAGCATTATTTATCTTATTTTTCGAAAAAATTCTAGAAAAATTAATGTAATCTTTATGATATGTTAATTAATACTATTCACAATCTTAATAGGTAATACTTAATACTATTTTTACTAGGTTATATTATCTCCCATGAAATGCAAGCTAATGGCAAATTTATGAGAAAAATCAATTTTATATAATTACTATTAACGTGTCCTTAAAATTACTGTTGCTTTTTTTAAAATTAACCTCCTATCCTATAAAATAGTTTCTAGCTATTACGCTATGAAAATCCCGGTCGAAGCTCATATAAAAACGGGCCAAAAATCTCAATAGCAGGACAAGATATTACCTAACTTAAAATGGAGAGATATTTTGAGAATTAACATGTTTATTAATACTAAAAAAATGGAATAGTAATTATTTATTCTCATCATATCATAGGCGTAGTCAGGGGGGGGGGGGTTGAGGTAATCCCCTTCTTCAAAAATTTATCACTTTTTGTGAATATCATCTTAAGCTAATAAAAAATATCACCCTTAGTTCTCCCCCCCCCCCCACTTCTTCCCAAAAATGTATGCATATATCTTAAACAATAATTTGAAAGAAAGAAAGTAAAAGTTGATATTTTTTTATTTATACATTTTTGGAAAAAAGCATATATATATAAAGTGAACCAAAATATTTTTTAAGAAATGGAATGTAAGCCAAAGATAAGTCTTAAGACCAAAGTGAAATGAATTATAATTATTAATAATAGATCCATAAAATTACTAAATAATATCATATATCAAATAAAATTTTTATAAAGTTAGTAATTTTAATTTATTTATCTTAATAAAAGTAAGATAAAACTATCGATAAAATTAAATCATAAATGAAATAATAAAAATTAAAGCACAGTACAAACTGTGGAATATTATATGTAGTGTTGTTAAATTACCTAACTTTGACCATCTCTACTGTGACTTAGTCAAGCTTGTAACCTAAAAAATTGAATTAAGCTTCTAAGTTGAGTCTCAACTTGAAGATTGATTCTAATATTTTTGGTTAAAAATATGGCTACACTGTTTTATAGTTGACTAAAGTTAGGTAGTTTAACAACACTAATTATATGTCGTAGATTTAAGGGCGTCGCTAGCCTTCACAATCTCAGGGGGCTCAACTAAAAAAATTCTATGGGGGGCGAAGCCCCTTATACTCCCCAATTTGCGGACCTTCGGCTCGCTTTTGCCAGGCCTTCGGCCGGGTTTTATATTAATATATTATACTTTTTTAAAATTTGTTAACTCTGAACAATTATTTTGATTTTTATATTATGTCATTTATTATATTTTGCATACAAAATAAACTGACATATAAAAAACAACATAATGCAATAATATAATTCTTAGCAACTTACATTGACAAAAGGTTATCAAACAAGTTTAGCTCTCTGATATCATTTTAGACAATATTTTATAGAGTGGACTAATAAGGAAAAATTTATTAACCTAAACCCAATCAACAATTTTTGAAGGTATGAGTATAAACGATCACTCCAAATTATAAAACTATATGGTGGTTAGAGCTTCCTCTTAGATGACATGATGGAAGCTAGATAAGTAATCTAGAAAATTATTGTGAGATATTAAATTTCTAAAAGATTATCTTCCATTTTAAATGATATATAAACGACTACACAGTTGACCATTATTGTTTATCTAAAATATGCAATTATATGCTCTTAGCCGTTAGTAATAATCTTAAATTACATAGCAACACAAATAATAGACGTAGTTAATTTGCAGTAATAGCCATGAAACTCACGATGTAAACTAATATCAGAATTTATTATGTTGGATAAATTGATAAAATAAAAACACTAAAACTCTTTGGAAGAAATAATTATGCAAATATATTGTAGCCTGAAGTTATTTACACTGCAATGCCATATTAGAAATGAAAAATCTACCTATAAAATAAGGACCAGAATGATATGTTGAAACATTTAAGATTTTATATATTGTCGCACCACCTTGGTATATTATATTTTAAAATAATAGAAGTTTGTAATAATATCAAGAATATACTTGTATTAAAAATTTAACTCAAGACTGTTTTTCGAAAAAGAAAAAAATAGCTTTCCTAAAAACACGTTAAAAAGAGAAGAAAAGATATCAAATTTATTACATCTATTGCAAGATGAATAATAAAATGTTTAATTAAAATTATTTAT
The DNA here is from genome assembly GCF_954871325.1 of Gordionus sp. m RMFG-2023. Classification (NCBI taxonomy): domain Eukaryota; kingdom Metazoa; phylum Nematomorpha; class Gordioida; order Chordodea; family Parachordodidae; genus Gordionus; species Gordionus sp. m RMFG-2023. The sequence continues at coordinate 69,600,303 of NC_088775.1, forward strand.
AACTAAATAGTGGCGTTAAATACTTGAATGCAATTTGTTATTGTATTTATTGTCAAACCATTTATTAGTAAAATTTATTATAATATTAACTGTAATCAGTGGCGTAGCTACGGGGGTGGTTTTCGGGTTTGGACCCCTCCCAGAGCAAAATTTTTTTAAGATTATACGTTCAAAAGACTTAAAAGTTTCTTTATATCAAATGAAATGAATACATGAATATTTATATTTTTCTATTTTTGATGTCGTGGAAGGATAATATATTACTATTGAAATTATTCTGGATAGTATTATTATAAAATCATTGAGATTATCTACTAAATTATAATAATATATTATTGATGCATTAACTATATTTATTATATAATATCGAAGATATTGTTATGACTTTTGAGATAAACCCGGCCGAAGGCCAAGCAAAGGGCCGAAGGCCCGTTAAAGGTTGTCTGGGGGTCGAAGCTTCCCAGTCTTATATATGTATGGACCCCCTCTAAGGAAAATTCCTAGCTACGCCACTGACTGTAATATATTATATAACTGTCAAATACGTTTATAAAAGTGGCATTATATCTAATATTTTATAAACAACTGTATTTAGTAGAAGATTATATACTATATGTCTACTTACTTTTTATAAAGAAATCTCTTATACTTATTTGGACCTTGAAAATATTTTTAAGGTATGATAATAAAATTTAAAAATAAATATACACTTGATTAGTCATTTTGAACTCGGCTAATTACAATATTAAATTTGTTAATTTTCAAATAATATATGATTATATGTATTTAATTACGGTTAAATAATAATTTAAATAATAAAAGTCAATTAAACTTTAAATGTTAAAACTAAATTAATATTTAGTGAGTTATTGATATTATATTTTTAATACAGAATTTGATTGCAAGCTGACATAGTGAAAATATAATTTATATGTATTAATCGAATCTAATAATTAAAATAATATTCATTTAATAAAAATTTAAATAGTCTTAATAATTTCTAAATAATAAAATTATATCTATATATTACTTAATGGAATTATAAAAGAAATCATTCAGTGGGCAATCAAAAAAATTTATTCTTAGTTCAAGGGGATATTAAGGAGCCATTAAAAAAAAAATTTTGCTTCAGGGGGATCGAGTTCCTGCGCCCCCCCTTCTAGCGACGCCATTGCGTAGATTTACAGTATATCTAATTTTATCAAATATCATATGACAATCAAGTAATTTTTATCAATATAACGAAAATATTTTACAGAAAACTATAAAATATTGATAAGGACATCAATAAATATCTTTTAATATAAAAATTAATTTTTAATATCATTTTTTAAAATAAATAGATGGCGTTAAATAATTGAATGCAAATTGTTGCTATATTTATTATCAAGACTATTGATTAGTAAAATTTTTTAAATATTAACTGTAATATATTCTCAAACTGTCAAATATGTCTGTAAAAGTGGAATTTTACCTAGAAATTTGTAACTAATCTATATAATAGATAAATATCAACTATATGTCTACTTACTTTTTATAAATGAAATTCTTATACTTGTTTGGAATAAATTATTACCATGCGTGTAAAAATATTTTATGACTATATATAGACTAAGGTTACCCGGCCGAAGGCTGTGCTAAAGCGGACCGAAGGCCCGCTCAAATGGGTTCTGGGGGCGAAACCTACAATAATTATTTAATTTCTCCCCCCCCTTCTACTCGCACTCCTTAGGAAAATCCTGGCTACGCCTATGCATCATATATATTTCATTAATTTTTTAAAAAAGTAATTTATGTATTATGTTTTAAATGTTGACGATTTTAAGTTTTATTATTTGGTGAATAAATGAATTTCTATATAAAGAAACAAAAACATGAGATAATAACAAATCCTTTTTTTCTTCAAGCATAAAATGATGAAGGCTAAGGTTAAGGTTAATTTATATAAGAATAAGCTAGGATTTTAAGAATCCAATTTTAAAAACTAGAAAGAATTAGATATTTTAGCCCTTATATCACTGGTATTATAACATTATATGACTATTTTATATTCTTCATTTTTTAAATATATTTATTTTAAAAAACATGATGTCACAACATGATCGACATTTATGTCCTATCTCACGTGACCCATACAATATCATTTTATCAAACTGACAGTTTCCCATGTCAATTTACTACTTTTCTTTTTTTTTATTTTCACATTTGGAATGCTATAAAATATATGTCGCTCAAACCTCGAAAGGTAAACTTTGATGGAGTATGGACTTGTATACAGAATACTCTAGAGGGAGTTATGACATTGAGTAAAGTCCCTAAAAATGTGTGGAATGATAGATTTTTGTAATTTATGATTGTTTTTAATTAATATTAACGAATTTTTTCAAATTTGACATATTTATTATATTAATTTTACTTATAATTTATGTGCAATTTTAAAGAGATATTTATACGATATGCACTGCAATTCCAGACCCACTATGTGAAGAACTTTATCAATCAACGAAAATATTTTTAGAGGTGCATGTTAAAAAAATATATCAAGTATAACTTTATATAAAATATTTTATTTTTAACTTTTTAAGGAAATATTAAACCTAGATGATGACATACTGTTGTTCAACTACCACAAACACTGGCTTGATTATAGCAAAGGAGCAACATATTTAAATCAATTATATGGGTAATTTGACAATTTTGTTATATATTAGTATAATAATATATTATTTATTTTATTAGTTAATCACTTAAAAATAATTTAAGTGTAAATCTAAAATTACAAATAATTCTATACATTTTAATTAAATTTTTTTGATATGTATTTAATGTTAAATTCTAAGTGGTGTTGTTAAATAGCTTGATTTGAGTTTATCTAAAAATATCAATAATATTTTAGCCAGAAAAATATTACTTAAGCCTCAAGGTTTCTCAAATAAATGTCAAATTTGTGTGCCTTTAAGCAATATTTTTCTGGATAAATATTAAGCTAACCCTTTTTAATCATATGCTCAAATTGAGTCATCTAACAACACTAGCAGAAATCATTACCACTCCAAATTTATTTAATAAATATTATGGGAACAAAAATAGCAAATTAATTTTTTAATATATTTAGTTGAGTCTTTGTCCTTAACATATTGTAAAAACCTCAAAATTTATCAATTTTAATAAAATTATTTAATGTCCATATCCATTATAATTTTTATAAATTAATTCAAAATGCTTAATATGAGTAAATTATTAGTTATTTATTATTATATCAACATTTATTATAGAAATTTCAAATTGAGTAACTTATAAATCTATATAGCCTTGATTTTATAAATTAATATAAAAATTTATAGAGGAATGAGCTAATTTTAAGTTAGAAAATAGAAAGATAAATTTTTTACGCTATAAAATATACATGAACCAATTTTAGTTTGTTTTAATAAAGATTTAGAAATAATTCTAGCTGTTGTTGCCTCTAATAAAGGTGTAGGAGGTGCATTATAACATTAATAGAGGAGTTAGAAAGACATATTACTTTTTTTCATGAGTATTTAGAGATGCTGTATCGCCTTACTTAGTTATTAAGCAAGAGGCTTTGGCAATAATATATAATATGTCCAAATGTCGAGAATATCTGATTGGTAAGAAATTTGTTGTGTACACTGATCATATTACCTTAATTCAATTATTTAAAAAATAAGGAATTAATGTTATCTACTAGATTACAGCTGTGGTTGTTGTTCTTGGGTAGTTTTAATTTGGAATTGAGGTATGGGGTAGAGAAAATCACTTGCCTGACATTTTACCAAGGTTAGGATCAATAAGTGTAGATCCCGATATAATTATTGATAATGTTACTGATAGAGAGAAAGCTTTGATTCACTCTCTCATATTTTAAAAGGAGGTCCTACTAATTGGGTGGGGGGTGTCTTAAAGTGAATACCGTAAAGGATAAGGAATTATGTCAGTTAAAGTTGTTTTTAACTGGAACAGTGGAAAAATAATTATTAAAAATGAATTATATATTATAGATGAAGTGTGTTCCTTGTAGTAATTATGCCACCATGCCCTGAAAAGAGATGGTTAACAAAAATGAAGCAATTGTGGGATCACATTCATATTGATTTTTTTTAATGAGATTCCTAATCCCAAGACATGTAAATACAGAATGATTATCTATAGCTTCTCAAGATACAGAAGCACTAACAGTCCAATTTAACGGATTAAAAACGGTTTGCTGTTCACTTTTCCATAAAGGAACACCCTTTTTAAATATTTTATATATAGGCAATGCTACTGAAGCTAAATCCATGATAAATCTGTCTTAACAATTGACCATATCCGGAAAGGACTGAATTTCCGCTTTGTTCTTTAGGGTTAACATTGTCTATATTAGATTTTTGCCTGAAGGTTTCACCCCAATTTCATTTATTTTATAACCTAAATAACAATTTCAGTCACTCCCAAAACACTTTTATCTAGACTGGCTCTTAAGCCTTTGTCAAGGATCCTCTCAAAAACTTCTTCAAGACAATGGTTATTAGTGTTGTTAAACGACTATCAATATTATAACAAGAAAACACTTGTTTAAGCATCGAGATTTCTCAAATAGATGTCTGAACCTTTGTGTCATCTATAGGCGAAATCTTCAGGATTGCATAATATTTTTGTGGATAAAATATTCAGTTAGCCATTTTTAAAAATTGGTTCAAATCGAGCCTTTTAACAACACTAATGGTTATGTTGTTCCGGAATCACTCCCATAATCTATACATCTATATAATAAAAAACGCCCTCCAAACCCTGGAATTCAAAGGAGTAGTAATTGTCAATGACTTGTGAATTTCTTCCTTCAAGGGTAACTGCAAATATGCTGATCCATATTGGAAAATATTTTTATTTTAAATTGGCTAAAATTTCCTCAATTCTAAGGTAATAAATCCAATTTTTAATTAATAAATTATATATTTAAATTTGAATATTAAAATATTTTGGTGGAGATAAAATAAAATTTTTTTTACAGAGCATTTTTCAATTTTCTTCTCCCCCTTTCCTTTTTCTTTTCCCTAACGACCTACTGGTTTAATGTTACACGAAAATCGGCACATATTTCCCACTCAAAAGGAGCCTGTCGACATGCTAAAAATATGGGTGAAAATCCCTCTTTCAGTTTCACATCCACTTGATAATCATTGAGACATCCCAAAGTGTCTTCAAAAGTGATACTAGATTTTTCCTTTAAAATAGGTATAGCTTAACGAACTTTATTTAATTCATTAAATTAAAAATCAAAATTTTGATTTGCATTGCTAATAAATATTACATTGTGGTATATTTTTTTAATGTAATTATTTGTAATCGCAAAATTATTTTTTTAATAAAAAAATTGTATTAAAAATGACGACTTACTGTAACTAGTTATCTCTTTAAGAATGTAACTTATAACCTACTTTTAAAAATAACTTTAACAACACTGGTATCGGATGATATTTTGAATTGGTTTGGGTGTTGGCTAAAAAGGTAATATCAGTGCATCTCTGATTTTATATGATTCTATACAATAGGTCTTGCTTCCATCATATCCAACATATCCAATCTCTTAACGCAATTTATCTTAAGCCTCCCAGTCACATTTATAATATATAGTCTATAATTTTAATAGAAATTTATAAATAGAAGCTGGGTATAAAAATTAACAGCTAATTTTTATGGTCAATAAATTCTTAATGTAATGGATTGAGCGCATATACACACCAAATGTAAAGAAATGTTTTCTTTTTTTCTGCTAGATTTGTGTTTATTAAACAGATTAATATTTGAAAATGTATTTTTTCTAAGGAATCAATTTACTTTACATAATACATAAAATGTGTGTAGACTCTTTTTCAGCATTTTGCTTCTTGCTTCATCTCTTTCTAATATTCAATTTCACGATTAGATACTTAAACGCTCAATATATTCGGAAACAAAAGTACAAAGAAGCGGACGTCAAATACGGGCGATTATTCGTAGATCTCCACCCTGTTACCTTGCCCCGAACAGACGGTATTTAAATAATGTACATTTTGATAAAGGACCCGATGCCTCAATAAATGACTGGCAATTTTGAATGAGGTTTTTACGGCAAGGCACGCCCCTTATTTTTTTTCGCAGATAATAATTTTTTATTTTATAATTTAAAGAAATTTCATAATTTCAGATCATATTTATTGAAATGGGCGAGAATCTTAAAAGTGCGACAACGGCATTATTGAAAAATAAAAACAAAATTAAATAACAAAAGCAAAAAAAAACCAGTATGTATTATATGCCAATTTTCAATATTTTTCCAATAGAATCAAAAACAAAAATGTAACCTTTGTGAAATTTTTTGGTTGGAAAGTTTTTATGTTCGATTCATTTAACGAAATAATTTAAATTCAAAGGAGATTAATTATAGCTATTTGCTTAATATTAAATGATTATGAATAGTTATATGTTTAAGAAGTCTGTTTTAATAATTAATACAAAAAACCGTTTGGACCATTTATGGAACCGGTCTATAAAAGATCAGCACGATGGGTTACACTAAAACATCTGACGTATATGGAGCATTAATTAGATTTTTAATAAAATTAATTTGTGAGTTTTTCTCTTAAAAAAATAAATAGACAATTCAGACCCGTTATTACGTGATACAAATCCAGGCTTGCTATTGGAAGTGGGAGATCTGGCCCTAGTCACCTGGAGACATCACGTCATCGAACCGCTGGCCGGCACTTTAAGACGGTTGCTGATGGCGGCCATTTTACGTGACAGGCGGAAGGGGGACCATTCTTATACTAATTTCGGTATGATTATCTGATTATACACATGATTAGATCTGCACTTGTCAAAGTACCTATAGCAAATCTTCATGCATATTTAATTTGCGAATATATCAATACTCATTGTCTTATGCTAAGGGTCCTCTGAATCGAAGTAAAACTTTGACCTTAATTATCTGATGTACATAGTAGTTAAAGAGCCATTTAAAAAAATTAATGTTCTATTAACAAAAGAGTGCTTGTCAAGATTTTCTCCAAGAGGAAGGGAAAAAAATTAAAATTTACAAGGACTAAAAGGGTTCTGGAATATTTAATAATCGCTCTCTTAGAAATCTTAAATAGGCTCTTATTATGGTTACTATATTTGGCCAGTTTCGGGGTTTTCCAAGTTTGGGTTCTATACTCTAATTAGCAATGAAAAAATTAAATCGTTAAATAAACAATCTAAAACTAATCATATAATATTTCGAACAATATAATATAAATTATACACACTTTTATTAAAAAAATGGATTCTATTTCCTAGATAGGAGAGGGGTTTCGTTTCTAAACTCCAGGGGGAGGGCTAAAGTAAATAGTGAAACAGCGGACATATACACTTTATCTTTTATTGTATTATATCATTTAAGCAATAATTTTTAACAAATAAAAATTGTAATAATGATAATAAGGAAAAAGATCTTATATTTATACAAAATAACAATGATCAATTGAAACTATAATCTTATGTTGTCTTAAACGTTAAAATATTTAATTTTAATTAAAAGAAATAAAATATTGTTAGCAAATTTGCAAATAGCTTTTCCAAAATATAATATAAAAATAAATAAATATATATCTAAAAATTATGCTATGTTTTAAAGGATGAATCAAAAATTGAAATAAGAATAATTTAAAATAAAAAGGTATTGTAGGAATATCCAACAGAGGCAGAGATTGAATTTTGTTCATAATAATTTCAGGCAAATAAAATATCGTAAATATAATTTTTTGCGCTTCACATTACTTCCTTTTTTCCCTCCCAACCCAGCTGAAGGCTGGTTTAGGAGACAACGTCTCATAGTAAATTCACCCTATCTGACCAATGGCATTCCCTCCTCATCCTCTTCACCCACCTGAACTTAGGACTGGTAAAATATTATTATTTCACTTCCTCATTATTTTTCAATAATAAAGTGTACAACTCAAGCGATGCTCTAAGAAGTGAGAGTGATGACTCGATCCCTTTACTACGTGAGATCATATTTAGTTTCGTTGAAGTCGAACGCAACACCAAACACCTGAGGAAGGTTTATTTAAAAAATACCAATTTTTGATTAGATAATCTTGGTTAAAAAATACAGGGCTTGTGAACCTTCCTCCAAAATAAGAGTTTGGGTTCAGTGAATAATCTCTGAACCCAGTGTGGGTTCGGTGTTCAGAAAAGTTTTAATTTACATAAGATGGAGACACTAATATAAAAAATGATTCCATGAAAATTGATTTTCACAAAAAATGTTCTTAATATTGAAAATAAAAAAACATAATGATGTTTTAAATATTTATTTAAATAATATTTTACATGTTATTTTTTTATGCTGTTCATTTTTTTGTAATTTAAAAAAATAAAATAAAATAAATGAAAATTTGTAAATTTTTTTAAAAATTCTTGAACCTTGAATCCTGCATTTAAAATACGGTTCGGGTTTCAGGGTTCTCGTTAATAAAATACCAGGGTTCGAAGGATCCGGGTTAGGGTTCACAGTCCTGAAAAAATATATTATCCAAATTTTCCAATTCAAATAGTTGAAGGGCTATACTTTTCTTTAAAAAATTTTTTTATAAATTTTAATTTGATTTATATTTTTTAATCATTTTTTAAAAAAATATGCCAGATAAATTTGTTATATATAGCAATTTTCATATTATGGAACAGAAATTATAAATTTAAAATCATATTCCCCCTTAAAAAAGTATTAATGATTATTTAGTTTTTTTTCTAGTAAGTAATACATATGATATTAATGATAAATGGTCCAGTATTATTTTAATGTGTGTTTCAGGAATCTCGCTATTTTTACTATAAATGCATGGACGTGCAAAACGTCAATTTTAGTGATTTAGGCTTGCTCAAATACTTTTAAATTTAACTTACAAGTGAAATTTGTTTTTGCATATTTTTAAATAGGAGAGAATTGAATAGTATGAAATATATTTTAATGCTAAATATTATATCTTTTTATTTGAATTATGATACGATTTTCATACCCCCCCCCCCCTTTATAGGCAGGCATAATAAAATAAAAGGTTGCCATTTTAACATTTAATAAATCAATTATTTAAAAAAATAATACAATAGCTATACGAAAACGTTTTTGAAATTGCTTACCTGGAGGAAACTGGCGAATTCTACAAAAATTATTCAAATTATCTGCTCAATGACGAAAAATTGACGTGCTCGCAATACATGCAAAAAGTAAAGTGATATTCTTACAATTTCGAAATAATAATATTATAATGCCTTATTTAACTTTTAATAGGATATTATTTGATTGTTTTCATTTATAAATTTCTAAAAATATAATTACAAAATAACCCGACACTAGAATTTTTATTTCGGGTCTCAGATACCTTTTAATTTACATTGTAATTTTTCTTCAGTTATAACGTTTTAAAATCTTGTTTCCATTGGAAGCTTCATAAGCGGTTTATATTATAGTATCATGCATAAAAATATTGTTGAAACAAGTTTGACAAATTATTAGGCTTAACATTATTAAACATTAATGAATACAAAATAATATATACTCCCAATAATTTCTATTCATTTGTCTATGATAATAAAAAAATGGACACATTATTATAATTATTTTTAATATTGTTACATTTGTGATTTGAATCTCGAATCCATGGGTTACCAATTAGACTTTATCATTGGACAACGATAGGTATAGTAGTTCAAGAAAAATGGTGTGATTGGCTGAATTTAATTTATTCAAGATTATTTAATCGATTTTTCTGTGGCGATTGACCCCCCTTCCTTCCAGAATACAAGTGAGGCTATGCTTACCCTTCAAGTTAAACGCTTTCCAGCAATATTTTAATAGATAGGCATATTTCACACTACAGTCCAATCTGTTATCTAATGCCACCCTCATTTCCAAATCCGAATGCAATCATAACCTCATGCCACATGGCTCTATTCTTGTCTTAGATACTTTAAAATGAGAATGTCCTCAGTTGAGAGATTAATACCAATAATCTATGGTCTTGTAATATACTTTATTTTGTGATTGATATTTATTCATTATTCATTGATTATATATTTATTTTTGACTTACTTTAAAAAAATCAATTAATTCATTACTACTATCCAATTAGAATAACCTAATGCAATTTATCACCCGCGAAATTGTTAGAGATAATGTTTTTAATAAAAGCGATATTAAGAAACGGCTAAATTAGATATTTAGACAAACAAATATTAGCTAACCCATGGGATTTTGCCAAAACATGACAGAATTGGCAAAATTTCGTTCGAGATTGTACTTCGCGTTTATTACTAATATATTATGGATCTCTTAAGTATTGTCTGACTAATTATGAGGGGCTACCTTATAACGTCAGAATTAGCAAAGATAAGAGGTAGAGTGAATATGATCATGATCTATTTGTTTCAATTAAGGCAATGATTGTAAGGAGAGTGGAAAGAATGTACCTGGAGTCACCATTATTTATTTTTATAACAAAAAAAATTTACTAGTCATAACTCGCAATGATGAAAATAATGATTCGTATTTATTGGTTATTCATTATAAATTAATCATCGCACCCACATTAGGCCTTAGCTCATACGTATTTAGTAATTTTACTTAAATTAATCTTTCTTCGCCTATATCAGATCTATAAAAATAATGATAGTCACTTATCTTTTCATTTTATCCCATTTTAATAAACACTGTTTTCTCAAACAAATCAGGTTGTTGCCAAACTAGCCGACGAAGTTAAAAGGAACAAAAATTTGGTAGACCCAAATACTCTCCCGAAAGCAGAGAGTGTTTGTCAAAAAAGGCTCGTGACTGATGTTTTACCATTTTTGCACGCTGAATCCAAAGAGATGATACGCCAGGAGATGATCAAAGGTTGCTTCCCCCCCCCCTCCCCCCGAGAATTCGATTTTTTATTTAGCGGAAAATAACAAAGGGAATAAGAATAGGAATCCCTGGTACTACTGAAATTGAATGTAGCAAAGGAATAATAAAAAATTAAGGATTTACTAGCAAAGAAAATTTATAGAGACAACAAACTCAAATAAGGGCTCTGTAATCTTTAAGCAAAGGTTTTATTGAGTGGGCAAGCCATAACAGAAAAAGGGGGATAAACGAAAATTCTGTTAAATATATGTATATATAACCTAGATTTAAGTCTTATGTTCTCTATCTTGAATCCGATTGAGGGAAGCCTGGGGGCCTTGATAGACACGCTCGGACAACACATAACCGACGTTTGCATGGCCAAGATTAATGAACTCGAAAACGAAAATGTACAAACATTAGTTAAAATAATTTATTACATTGGAATTCTTAGTTCTTTCCTTTTTCTCAAATGAGTAAATAGTGATTTTAACTATAGAAATTATTACTTTATCTTAAGGATCCCACTATGTTCGTAGAATCTATACTAGCCATTCACAGCAAATATAAAACCATGATTAAGATCACATTCGATTCCGATACCCGATTCCTAGCCTCACTCGACAAAGTATTTATAAATTTACCAACTTAAAAAATCACCTTATTAGTTTTAACCTATAATACAATTATTATATAATGATACTAGAATGGCAATAAATACATTAAAAACGGGATTAATTGAACGCCATTTTTATTATATACTTATTATAAAAAAGTAAATATATTTATTTTCAATTAATCTTATATCTTTGTTTAAAGTGTGTTATTTATAAAACAAGATAATAAGTTTCAGCTTGCAAACAATCTTAATTATTTCTAACGATTATAAAAAAGACCATATACTAAATTAAAATAAAATAAGGCATTAAAATCCTATACTTATTTTATATTTTTTTTAATGTAATAAACCCACTCGCGGTTAACATACCATTTATGTTACATTGATTTTAAACTTAAATTTTTATCCATCTGCCATTTTATTAAAAATAAATAAATAAATAATATATTTAGATAGATTATGATGAATTTTAGTAAAATACGTTATAAAAAATATCCCGAATTTGGCCTAAAAAACCATAATATATTGGCCAATTTTTGTAAGTTAATACTCGTTTCCCAATTTTTCGTTTCCAAAAATGATAAATAATATGTTCAGCATTTTTAGGATCTTTCGGGGTAAATAATTAATTACAAAATTTTAAATAAATTTTAAAATTATTTTTAGATACACACTAACCATAAAGATTTACAATGATGGCCTTATATATTATTGGGATAATTTGCTTTTGAAAAATAGATTAATTATTTTTGGTTGTTCATTCTATAAAATGATATAAAATTTAAAACGCTTAACTTTCATCAAGTTTTATGGATTTTTTTTCGAACATATTGTCATATTTACACTGCAATATAGAGCTTTCAGCGACAAAGGAGATATAGAAAACAATTTAGTAGACACTTCTAATCTAGCAGGAGAGACTGAAATACATTGTGTAATTAAAATTAGTCTATTAGTAATTAGAAATTTCCCTGAAGAAAAATAGGCAACTTTATCTTCGCCAAACGATTCAATTATGAACGCTTAATTATTTTATCAGGAAAAGCCTTTCAAAATTTGCTCTAATTTTTTTTATCCTGATCTCTATTCTTTTGTAGTTGACCAATATCACATTTATGCTGATCAAATAATAGAATTTGGAATAATATAGACTTATCTAATCCTTTTATTCGCTCGGTCTCATACAGAATTAAAAAATGAAACAAAGTAACTTTAGTTTTGTTCTTTTTCTGACTCTCTCTAAATTCTAATGTTTCAATTCGCGTAATTTGCATATTTTAAAGATTATTTATAAAAAATAAAGATTTATAAAATTTTGTATTTAAAATAACATTAAAATTTATCTGAAGTTTACAAATATAGTATTATAAGACTTTTTTTTGAAATTATGATTTATATATTATCTCGTGATTTTTAAATGTCAACAGGCCTGTTCAATCGCGATTAACTACAAATCTGATTTCAAAATCTATTGTCGAGCCCCTGAACAAGTAATTTTTTTGGAAAATATGAATTTTATTATTTATTACAAAAAACGATTATTATATAAGTAGAATCCTAACTATATGTGCATTTGATTTATTATTAAAGATTGGTAAATAATAAATATGAGATTAGGAGAATATAATGGCAGATTGATTGAGAAATATTGGATTTAAACAAAAAAGAATTAAAATGATTTTTAATATTAACAATGTTTTTTTAAATCAGGTGGTAATAATTTAAGAAAGCTAGGAACTTTCATTGATTAAATTATACAATTCAGGCGGTCATTTCATTATAAATTTGAATTTCATGAAACATTTCAAAGGAAATTTTTTACAATGGTTAGATATTTTGTGAAGGATCAAAATTTTATTGCTCCAGCTCTATTAATTCGGAAGATATGAGCGTTTAAAGTTACATAAAACCTCTGACCAATATTCGGTGTCATTAGATAGTCCTTAAAGTCCTATATTTAAAAAATCTAATAACGATGATAAATTAACTGTTTTATCACTTTCGAGAAAGGTAAAGGTCGATTTTATTGAACCGGCCACCCGTTCAAAAGTTTACTAAAGTAATTCAAATGTAATCCTAAAAAAATCGTTGTGGTACAAATTCTTTTTAATTATTATTTTTTGAAATTTTTTACCAATAAAAAAGTATATTTTGAATGACACTATACAAAATATTAACCATTATACTAATTTATTAGAATTTAAGTATAATTGACCGCAGCTCTTAAATTTTCATGTCCAGTTTGTAGCGAAAATAAAAAATTTTCTTTAATTTCTGCCCCGGCCTGGTTCGGATTTTTTAAATCTCCCTACCTGATAATTATTTAGGCCCCGGCCCGATTTATAAAATTTTACTTTAAAAAATATTTGCTACATTTTTGATAATTTAAGTGGTATTATTGATAATTTTAAGATATATTGTCTTATATTTTAATAAATTCATGAATAAAATTTACAAAACATATCCATCCTGGATCGATATTTATTATCAGATTATATTTTAATTAACTATTCATATAAGAAATTTAAATGATTTTTCAAAAAAAAATAGAATATAATTTATTTTTAGAAAAACTTAATATAAATGTGAAATTTTTTTGCGAACAATATAATTGTAAAAAACTTAGCAATAAAGTCAATACAAAAACTTTCATCCTAACAAATTTAAACCCCTCGCGATTTATGAAAAATATTTAACAGATATATTTTTCGTTTGTTACAGATATAGATTATGATTAAAAAGAATTTAAACTGAGGAAATATTCGACACGCCCAATAGCTGGCACACAAAAAATACATTTGGGTTTTCTTATAATTTGAGAATATTTCATTTTACTAATGAAGTAAAGTCGAAAACATAACATTTTAGGATGCAATATTTCGAATGAACGATATTATAGATATAACTTATTTGTACGATAATTTTTGGCGTTTGTTATTTTAGATAAAATGAGATTTCTTAGAAAGTAAATTTAGGTTTATTAATCCGCATTACTTTTCCATCTACGGAAGCGAAATTAGCTATATCATGGTCACTAACATTATAGCAGTTGTAAACAACATAATAGTAACTGGACGTGCTTACGTTCTTTCACCTACGTTTTAAAGACACTACAAAATTCATGAACGAAAAATATATGTAGACTCTAATAAAATACTCGAGAATATACTTTTATATCGGTTAGAAAATTATTAAAAATAGAATAACTAAACGAATTATTACTCCAAAGATTTTCCCATACATTTATCAGAAATTTTGAAAACATCGTTGGTACTAAAAGATTGACATATACCTTTTCTGAAGGTGATAAAAACTTCGTTTTTTTAAGTTTTTTCAGTAGAGGACTTTAAAGGGCTATCTAACGACACCGAATTCTTTACGATTTATTTTTCTTGAGTAATTTTTTTTTTTTTTATATATTGCAAAATGCGCCATTTTTAAACTTTTAAACCCTTTCATATCTCCGGAACTAATAGAGATAAGAGCAATAAAATTTCCTTTGCAATAATCCTCACAACATACCTAATCTCCTCAAAATTTCACCTGATTTGAAACATGTTTCCGAAAATATCTTTTTTTTTATCCGGATTATTCTGGTTAAAAATAATAGCTAACTATCCTTAAATATTCATCTAAGCTATGAAACCTTAAAGTATCCTTTTAATTATACTAATTTAGAGTTAGATTATTTACACTTACTAAATAAAAAAAATTTAAATACTAACCTACATGTAATTTTAGAGATTTAAATTCAAATAATATCTCACCAAGACAAAATTTGATTACCAATATTTATATAATTGTATAATATATTCAAATTTCAATTTTTTTTATTTATTTCAGTTAAGCCGTTACTGTGATATACTACTTAAAAAGAATCCAAAAATTTTACCTGAAAGTGAAGTGGAAACCAAGCTAAACAACGTCGTAACTTTATTCAGCTACCTGAAAGACAAGGATACGTTTCAACAGGTCTTTAAGGCCCCATTTAAATTGTATTTTTGTTAAAATATTTTGAATGGTAGTTAAATTTTAAAATATGTCACATTCACGAATCCCCTGATGCTTGAGTATATTTCGTTCGCATTCTAGAAATATCAAGAAAGAAATTGAACTTAGATTAATAGTTAAATTTAGATAAATTATATAATCTTGTTATTTTGTTTTGAACCTTTTTTAGTAGGGCTGTTCTGATTTTCCCCGATATTAAACTGATGTGGTTATAATGTGCATAACTCGGAATTACTACATAGCAGTAAATTTTTAATGCATAACCATCTAGGAATTATAAACCTTTAAAATAATTTATCAAATAAAATTAAAACTTTAAAATAATTTATCATACAAAATTATTTTAAATAGTCAGCATCGGCAAATGAAATGAGCCTTGTTTTAGATCGGATTTTAACAATTTTTTGCCTATCTGATCCAGAACAAATTCTTGATCGGCCAATTCTGAAGCCTCCTTATAATAATTTTGTATTATAACAAGTTATAATGTTATATCAATATTCCAAGAAGTTTATGCATAAAAATTAGCTGCCAATAAACAGATCATTTTAATATCGGCGAAAATATAAATAGGGCTATGCAGCCCTATTTTTTAGGTGCCAACTATGGATCTAAATATTTATATTAAATTTTCAAAATAAATTAAAAATATTATATTTTACAGAATTTTTCAATATATATTTTTACACTTCGATAATGTAATCACTTAATTTAACGTGACTTATAAAAGTTTTATAATCTCACTTTTTTAATACTAGTATATGAATAAGTACAGTCGACTTAAGTTGGATATAACTGTTTATAAAATTATCAATTCTTAAAACACGATATTTATATGATAAGAAAATTAAATGTCATCGATGTTATTAAGCTATTTTTTGAAATCATAATAATTTTGTGAACATTTGATACCATTTTAGTTTTACGCCAATATGTTAGCCAAACGCCTGATATTTGGTTCTTCACAATCTTTAGACGCAGAGGAGAACATGATAAACAAATTGAAGGTTTAAGAGAAATTATTATATATACATATAAGAACTATCGTATTTTTAGTTTCCTTAATGTATAAGATCAGATTGAAAGGTTACTTAGTAGGAAAGGAAGAACGAATGCATAAATGAATGAGAAACAAAAAAGAATTATGACATCAAATCTAATGAATGGAATTGTACTATAAAAATATTTGATAGGTTTATTTTTTTAGACTTGGACGGGTAAAGGATCTTAAGCAGAGGTCTGTAAATGGAAAACTTTTTAGGCCCGACCCAGTCATAATATAGTTAAAGCCCAGTACGGCCAAATTTTTGCTCAGCCTGGCTTAGTTTCAATTTTTTACTAAAGTTGCCTGACTCGGTTTATAATTTTTTTTAAATACAAAAAGCCTAAACTATGTTGTTAAACACCAAAATAAACAACTATTTATAATCATGGGGAGTGGTTAATTTAAAAATACCATACCTTATAGATATCACTTCTATGAAATATTAAAATTCATCAAGTATATATAAAAAATTTGCCCAGTATTTTTTTTCTCAGCTCGGCCCAAAAATTAGACTATGGGACGGACGTTGCAAATCTCTGGTCCTAAGTATCCCCTCTGAGTAATTTTACACGTTGGACTCAGATTACAAATTTCATTAAAATGATTAGTCATACATTAGCTTCTGGTTATGCCAATCTTTTGACAATGTTATCATATAGGCCTTATCTGTATAGGACTCTAATTTTGTATATATTTTTTATTGTGACATGTAGACAGCTTGCGGTTACGATTTTACTAACAAACTATACCGAATGTTCACGGATATAAAGCTGAGCAAAGATCACAACGAAGGTTTTCAAGGTTATCTAAAGCGCCTTACCCTTTCATTTCCACTACCCAACTTTTCCGTTTTCATATTGCAGGTGTAATCCCTTATTCTATAATATATATATAATTGTTTTTTTAATCAAATAATGTATTACTCTTTTATTCTCTAATGCATTTGTATATAGTCTATCAATTTTTGTTTTTCATATTCATTCATTTATAGCTGATAATTAGTGAAAGTGAAACCAAGTAAAAGTCGTTACAAACAGATGAATTATCACTATTGTAAATTTCTGTTAGTTTTGAGCATATGCCCTGCAAATCAATATTATTTCTTATAAGATATATATAAAATTAGAGAAGAGAAGATAAAAGAAAAGAAATAACAACTTAGAAAAGTGTGCATCATAGGATTGTAATGCGGGACTAGGCTTTATAATTGTCCGAGGGTTTTTTGAGCTAATTTTTTTAAAATATTTTCCAAAATATATTATGGAAAAATAATAATTTTTTGTCAGTTTGTATAAATTTAATTCACTTTAATTTTTTTTGAAACTCGCTATTCTTTTCTAAAATATCTCGACCTCTCTAAGTCCATGCATGAAGATGGATTAGTTATTTTTTAATATGTTTTAAATAGAATATATTTTTTAAATTAATATTTTTATTATAAATAAAATAAAATTTGCAACAAGGAGATTACGATGACAACAGTATCGCCTCGAATTACACCGAGATAACTGGTCTCATTTATTGGCCGCAATTAAGAATATGAATTTAATAATCGTACCTTTAAAAGAAATAGTTGTTCAGATAAAAATGGTGAGGAGATCCTGCCACTCTTTGTACCTAAATACACAATATTTTTAATCTTTATGACATTATCCCCAATATTTTTGGGTCAGTAATTGGTCCGATTTATATGATTGTTAGTAGTAGTGAATCATCAACTTCTAACGATTATCAAGTCTAATCTTGATACGGAGATAAAATCAGTTATACAGTCAAAGAAAATAAATAAAAATTTTGAATCGATGCTGTTGTCATTCTAGCCAGATTCCTTGTTCAACCAACCGAATGTCATAAGGGAAGTTTTTCTTAAAATGCTATCTAGAATCTTAGTAATAATTTTTATCAATATTTATTTGTGAACTATTGAAAAATATGAAACTAAATTTTAAAAATTATTTCCCATTTTTTGTTGTTTTGATTACTTCACTTATATATTTTAATATATATGGTGGGAAATTGGAATCTCATTTTAAATTATTTATTGCCATTTTTAAATTTGAAAAATATTTGGTCGGAAATATATTCCAGTAGATGTGGAGTACCGAAGACATAATATTATTTAACGATAATAAATTGATTTGTCAAATAAAAAAAAATTAAAAAAAATTAAGATATTTTGTTTTAACAAAAGAAAAAAATTCGCCCCATGGTCTATAACAAAGCTTAAAAATCGGGTGCATGAAACATAGCCAAGTATTCCATAAAACCTTAGAACATTATATTTATATATATTGTAATCTGATCCTTTCACAAAATATGCTAAATTTTAAATAATTGAATAAAGCGCCAATATCTACCATTTTCGATAATTTAACCTATTGTTCATTTTGAACAAAATTTTTAACATCCTATATAATCTTTCGGCGCATCAGATTTTTTTTATAATTTGAAAATGTTTTACACACAACTAAATTATTGCACCCTTCCGCTATACTAACATTTTTATTTAAAACATTCTTTTAATTTTGGAGTTACTTTTCAAAACCTTTTTAAACTTTAGCTTATCAACAGAACTGGAAATTGGCCCAAATTCTGGAAGGTGCATTCGTTAAAATAACGTGAGCGCATTAGTGGGGTTAGTGCAGACCCAAATATTTCACCATTAATTTACTTTTATTATCTAATATGATAATTATTTAAAAGCTTGACAGATCTTTTAATATCAATTTTATAAGAGTTATAAAGCAAAAATTATAAAATAAATAATACATTTAAAAAAATTATAAAATTGAATATTTATGGAATATCTATAGACATGTGCGCCGCCGCCGGTGATTTTTGACCACGCCGACCGCCACCAAAAAGTGTCGGCGCTCAACACGCCGCCGCCGATGTAAAAATTCGGCGGCGTGGTGGCGTGATGCTTTTTTTATTATTAAAAATAATATTATTTTTTGAATTATTCAAATGTGATTTTATTTTTTAAAATTAATAAATATTATTTGCTATAAATTTGATTTGTAATAATCCATATAATTCACGTTGGCGCACTTTGGGCAGGTGTGACCAACGTGCTAGATATAATAAGATTAGGATAGTAAAACAGAAAAGGTATTGATATTATTATATATTTTATTATTTTTATCTTAATTTTTATTTTAACTATTAAAATATTTAATTATTTTATAATAGAATATTTAAATAAAACTGATCTCACACATTTAGAATTTTTTATGGCATAAAATTTTTATTATTAACTTTTTATTATGTAGAAATATGGCATTATTTTAGATACAAAAGATTTACAAGATTTTTTAACTCCGATTGGGACTTTGTGCATGAACTTTTAAATTTTCTTAGAACCTTCAAAAAAACTGTTGAATTTTTATACGTCCAAAAAGGAGTTACTATAAATTTATCCTTACTATTTCGTAGTGAAATTAAATATCATTTAATTGTATAAGAATATAATAATCCTCCCATGCATCCCTTAAACAAAATATGCTTACTAAATTTGATCATAGATTTCCAATAATCGATCTTCAGGTAGTATTTTAAAATACATAAATTATTTTTTTTATATTGTTTCTCTTTGTTTTATTTTTTTACTTAGATGTTAGGAGCACTTTTGGATCCTCATTTTCAATCTATAAACATAGTAAATGAATATTTAAAGAAAAAAAATATTACCCAGGTGCAATTTTTATGTCAACACGCTACTTACACGGACGAATTAACCGAATGTGAAATGACGGAAGTTGCTTCAAAATTCGATTATCTTACATTGGCTACGAAACATTCATCTATTCATAACAATAATCTGAAAAACAAGACTATTTAACTTAGAGATCTGCAAAGTTATGCCCGGCCCGTACCCGGCCCGAAATAATCGGGTTTGGGCCGGGCCTAATATTTTTAAAAAAATTGGGCCGGGTCGGGTCGGACCTTGGAATTTTTTTTAAATATATCTAAATTTATCAATTTTTTATTGAATTTTTTATGTAAAATAAAAATATTTGATTTTATTTATTGAAACTAAACGACATATAACATATGTCTTTTATTTTGAGTAATTATAAAAATGAATTCCTATATTTAAATAAATTCGGGCAGGGTCGGTGAATTTTTTTAAAAAAAATTTTGGGCTTGGGCCGGGCCGGCAATACATTTTTAAAAAAAATTCGGGCCGGGCTTGAAAAATTAGGCCCGATGTTGACTAGTTTAGAAAAAGAGTGTTATTCATTATTTTCGCCTTATAATTTAGAGATAAAGATTTCTTAGATTTTTGGAAGATAAGAGCATTGGATCTTTCTAAACTTTCAATATGCGCTAGAAAGGTCCTGTGCGTTCCAGTTACGAGCACACCTATCGAGCGTGTATTTTCCATAGTTAGGCTCACTCTGAATTCTAAAAGATCATTATTATGTCCTATAAATCTAAATATTATATATGATAATTTTAACTTAATAAAATCATTTAATTATAGTTATAAACATAATAAAGCATAAATTTTATTTTATAAATGTTTCCAATGAATTTATAATTTTAATTTAAAAATAATTTGAGTTATAAAAATATTTGCGGCGGCGTCTAAATCGATTTTCCGTCGCCAGCCGATCATTGAAAAAAGAAACGCCGCCGCCGATAATGCTGTCGGCGCACATGTCTAAATATCTATCACACTTATATTTTTATAAACATATTTTTTATGGTAGCAAAATAATTGAACGTTGTCTAAGATATATATTTCAGAATACAAGATACATTAAAACGGGTTATGTAGGAAGCAAATTTGCTAGTGATTGGGGGGGGGGGGATAATGATGCGATCTTTTTGTGAAGAAATATTTAGGTGCCACAACTTAGATTTTTCCAACATAAACTCGAATTAACCAAGAGAGTGAATAATTAGGAAATTGGATCGACAAATTTAGAGTGAAATATGCTGACGAATGCTAGTATCCTTTGGGATCGCCTGTAATTCGTTTGAGTATTCTGAAATATCTCAGACAACGTTCAATTATTTATTTTTCTACCATAAAAAAATATGCACATAAAAATATAAATATTTATTTGTATGATATATATTACGTACAATTATTACATAGATATTCAAATATATAATAAAAAATTATTTTATCATTAATATCAAATAAAAACGATTTCTATCCCAACATACCTCTATATTTACATTGAAATTATAGCATTTTAAAGAATTTTGGACTGGTCAAAATTGATTACACTTATCAAAAGTTAACTATTTTGCATATGTTTAGTCAAGATTATTTATTTACTGAAAATTCCAGACTTTCATGCTTGCAGGATATAATGTTTTTAAAACGTTGAGCCACACGAATGCTTTCCAACTAAGAACTCATTAATAGTCAGTTTTATTTGCATTAAGGGTAACCTACTGGAGATGACCCTATATAACTGGTAAGATAATGTTTTACAACCAAAATGGGTTTTCCTACAGCTAGTAACTTATAAAAATATTTTATATCTTTTAATTTAAAATCCTTTTTCATATTCTCTCAAAGACATTCGTTTATTTCAAAACGATGATAAAATTGGAGGTCAAGAAGGGCTGTAAGCTTTGTCAGTCAAAACAGGAAATTTTTTGACTAATGAACAACTATGAATTTCCATTCGTTTAACGCTAAAAACAGACACGTTTGAATTGCAAATAAGATTGGTCTATTAATAAACTAATGAGCTAAAAGGCTTGAATACATAACCTTTTGGAACCATGTAATCTTTTAACGGGCTTAAAACCTAGTTATCTAATAACTATCCCATGGGCCTTGGGTTAAATTTAAATTTGGGATTACAGGTATTAGCTTTCTCAACTAATATAATAACAACTCACTTACTGAAACCTTATTTTCCCCATTAGCTAGGTTCATTATAAGACAATGATGCCCTATCATTTTGAACTATTGAAAATTTGCTCATAGAATTAAATTTCAAGCCCTGGATTCTAAGTAAATTTTGTTGAAAATCCAAATGGAAATTTTTAGATGCAATTATTGCTCCTTTTTATTTAGGGATTCAAAATTTTGCCAGGGTTTTGTATTTATATATAATATATATTATGTTTTAAAAGTTAATATATTGTATATAGAGATGATGTCATACATATTATAATAAACTTTTTTAAAAATATAATGTAACCATTTTGTATGGGTATTATTTATAGGCTATATAAATTCAAGCTCATTTAGCCATTCTATTTATCATGATATCAATAAAGCTTATTATTTATTTAAAAAAAGGCCGGCGCCTGGCCTATAAATCAAGCTAATTTACCTTCGTTTCAAGCCCCGATTATTTTAGAAAATTGTCTAACCCAAGTAAAATTATTAAACAATTATTTATATTATTTAAAATAACTTCATAAAGACTGGAATAAGATGAGAGCTTAAATCATTTAAAAAGGATAAATACTGAATTAACAAAAAAAAGACATCATATAAATTAGAGAGAAAAGATGAGATGATATATAGTAGATTTTTTAGGGACCGGAAATCTAAAAAGCGGTAAGCCTTATACCATCAGAAAAAATGTTATAAACTGGAACTTATAATGGAAATAAAGAGAGGTGAAGTACATATATAGAAAGAAGCTGCAAGATCTTTTTTAAATAAATTAGAAACAAATTCGTCTATTTTCTTTATAATTTTTTTAAAATTAGTTCGAACTTTATTATTCGTCCAATTTCAATGGTCGAAAACTTATGTGGCTGTTCCATTTATCCATGGGTAAAGAAAATTATTATTTTAATCAATCAAAAATAATTTTACTGAAATGTATAAATCATTTTGAAAGCCAAATTAAAAGTTGTATCTGTTGATGGGATTATTACTTCGATATAAAACTAAACTTTGATCAATTGCCAAGTGTGACGTAATAAAAACAATTCATTAATCGGTTTGTGTTATATGCAAAGATAAATAAGAATTTTAATGTCTGAATCTATTTAAATTGCATCTATTTAGCTGGATTAATCAATGGTTTAAAACGTCTAAATTTATTTTTCAATATAGTTAATTAATGTAGCAATAGTTTCAGTAAACATCCTTTCACAATTGCCTTATTTAATATAAATTTCCCATGCCTTATTTGGATATAAATTTTTGTTCCTTTCAGTTTTGTGCAAAGTATATCTTTAATTTTATATATTTAGGCGAGCTCAAAATAACATATCTGCCAAAACCATATTTCTTATCACTCAACACATTTCAAATGGCTATCCTTCTTCTATTTAATAACAACACATCGATGAGCCCTTGTAACACTGATAAAGTTCTGAACAATTGCAATGCCAATCTCGTTGCCAATAATGCAAAATGTAATCTTCATTTGAGTTACGACCACATTCAGAGAGAAACGGGGCTCGCCAACCAAGAACTTAAGCGCCATTTATACGCCCTTCTAGATTTTTTCCTACTCAATATATACAAAGTTAATTTGGAGGTAGGTTTATAAATATTAGTTTAACAGCATTATTAGGCAATTTTAAAGAATGTCCTTACAATTTCTAAAATAGCATTTTTTTGTATTGCGTTTTTACAATCGGAGATACATTGCATATAATTTCAGTTACAAAATAATATTATTTTTAAACAAAGCCGTAATATTAAGTTTTATTATTCGATATATAATTAGAAGTTCAGTCAGTAATAAACTGGCTATAATGTCCCGATTTTAATTCTTTAAATTTATGGCTCTGAGAAATTTTCTAATTTTTATTTTAGGCTAAATTATTTTGAAAATATACTTTTCCATTTGGTTAATAAATTTTTTTTTTGTTGCTGTTGTGAACAAGACAAACACTCTTAATCTTCTAACAGTCAAACCCATATCTCAAGCCTTAACCGATCCCAAATACTTGGAGACCTTATTTTGCGACATGGAAACTTGTAAATATTCTCTCAACACAGATTTTCAGAGTAAGAAAAGCAAGATCAAGCTCAGCATCCCTCCTCTCCCAGCGTCTCTTGCTGTTCTCACGAATGCATCTGGAAACATAGACGAGGAGCTTCCATCAACTTCAACTAGGGTTTTAATTTTATTTTCTGTTCATATAGTTATGATTAATTATAAACTTATTTCGGAAAGAATGATTGATCTAAAAATATTATGGCTAAACATTTTTCACTTACATATTAAAAATTTATTACACTAGGACAATGAACAAACTCACATGGCTGTGGAGGAAGATCGGAAATTGTACCTTCAAGCCGTTATCGTTAGAATTATGAAATCGCGAAAAGTAGCACAACATAACCAATTGGTTCAGGAGGTTTATCACTTGAAATTATAAGTTATCGTTACTTTCTACTTTTCTATCTATCCATCTTTGGGGTAATATAAATAAAATTAGGCATTTTAATCAAAATTTAAATATTCTATTTTTTATGCTTTATATGATCGATATATGAAGGATTAATGTATTGTTTTGAATTAATACAGGAAGCCATAATGATCCATGATAAAATTTTTGAATTAAAATTTTTATTCTAAGTTATATAATCGAAATATATAAAGTGCAACTTAATTAATTGAGACCAATTTTTTTCTTTCCTTAAATTAAAGAAGCGCTCATCTAAGCACATTTTTGAATCATGGTCTTTGATCATAAAATGTTGCGCAGATAACTAATTTTTTTAAAAATAATATATTAAAACATTCTTAGGTCATCGAACAATCAAAATCTAGATTTGTTCCCAGTGTTAATGTCATCAAAAAATGCATAGAAACACTCATTGAAAAACAATACGTGAAACGCAAAACTGATTTCCCTGAAGAGTATAGCTACATAGCCTGACCATAAAACATACCTAATTATCATTTTTTAAGAGAATCAAAGTATCTTCTTACAGATTTTTCTGAACTATGATTTTCAAAAAACTGAAATATGAATCATTTTCTTGAATTACCATAACCTTTTTAATTGGAAATTTAAAAAAAACAGGTTATTAATCAAGTTACAAATAGTCAATCTTTAGCCTGTCATGTTATAGAATAAAAGATTATCCTATCATTAATTTAGCGTGACTTTATTGGTTATCCAGTTAATACAGTTTTATCTATAATTTTTATTGACAAAACTTATATTTTATGAATATAAAATTTTTGTTTTTGATATTATTTCAAATTTTCATAATTTAACCATAAAGTTTTTTTAAAAAAAGGTTCGTAAAGTTAGTCAAGAAGATAGAAATTTTATATGATAATATATTTATAGGACAAAATTTCGAAATATTTATATATAAACAATAATCCTTTATTTTGACCTGCAATAATTCAATTGAAATTGTAATACCAATGCGATATTTGTATCTAATTATATTAATGTAAAAAAGTTGTAAAATTTAAATAATGCTTTTTATCAAAATAAAGTTTATTCAAATTTTTTTAGCTATTCTTAATCCGAATGTTTCATATAAGGGGGTTAGTACGTATATATGTTGATCCTAACAAATAAACGCAAGATTATTAAAATTATCTATGAAAAATTTCCAAGACCTGGAATATAAATTCTTAAGATCCTTAATCATTCTCATTTATTTATCAATACTTTGATACCAACTATAAAATTAATTAATTATAAATACTCTTGCTTTAAAAAAACATTATTTTAATTGGTTTAAATTTTAATTAAATAAAAACGAAATATACTGCTTTTTGAGTATTTTTCTTATATTTTGGGATCACACGTTTCAGTCATAAAATCGAATAAAAAAATGTTACAAATATTAAAATTTAACATGTATAAAAAATTAAATTTTAACATGTGATTAAATATGATATTTTTTTGAAAAATGCTTAGAAAAAAGACACTGGTTTGTCTAAAAGACTATATAATAGCTATAGCCAATATTATCTGACCTAGTTTAGTTAAAATTTAGTCAAATATTTATAAATGCCTTGCCTTAAGTTTTCAGTTTAATTCAACAAATCAGCTATAGTATCAGATTGATCACGAAGGGGGATATCTCATATATTGTTAATCACATTTCAAGACCTCATAAGTAACATTTTTAAAATTGTGAGGAAAGAAAGAACTATTTTAATTACTATTATGAAAAACTTGTAGAAGTCGAAATAAAAATATTTTCAAGCTAGGCCTTTGGTCCGGCCCGGAATTTTATTTTTTAAAAAATATTCTTTTTAAAATTATTTCAATGTAAATTGAAATTATGAGCAGTATAACGTTCCAACTGATTAATTGGTATAATTTTAATAATATCATTGGCCCCCGGGATGGGCTTGTAAGGTTTTTGATTTAATATATGTTTGCATTATGTTTTTTATCTAAAATTTGGGTGAAGGAATTAACCATTTCTAATTTATTTGAAATAGGATAGTGTAAGTGAGGTAAAGTAAATAAACACTGCAGATTAAAGAGTAAAAAAAATAACTGGTAAAAGGATACAATAATAGATATTTATTTCGATTTAGTAGCTAATAATATTTTAAATCATTCATATATATGATTCTACCAGTGACTAGGCTTCACGTTTATTACTAAGAAGGCCATTGAATTTTTATTAGTCAAACCCAATAACATAATAATCAATGGTCAAACCATACAAAAAAATACGATTTATAAATAAGCGCAATTCATCTTTATTTATAAATTAAAATTTTCTGATTGATATTTTCCGCAAGCAAAATCACCAGGCCTACTCAATATTATTTTGCTTATAATCTTAATCGGGCCATTCTTAAAAGTCGACCAGAATCTTGCTTTTTAACAACACTAGAAAAATGTAATAATTTTTTTAACGTAAAAATATTGGGATTTTTTTAACGTTATGAAAATATTATTCATTTTTTTAAAAACTGTCAGATTAGTATTCATTTTGTTTCATAGTATAAGGATTATATTAATTTTATTTAAGAATTTTTTATGAAAAATTTCATACGCAATGCTTCCCCTGCTTCTATGGACACTTCGTCACTGAATTTTACTATTTGAATTAGTGACGAAGCTTCCATAGAAGCAAGGGAAGCATTACTTCCCTTGAAGTTTTTCCTATAAAAATTCTTAAATAAACTTAATAATCTTTAAAAAAAATTAATATAATTTTTATAACGTTAAAAATATTAATATTATTTTTACATTAAGAAGAATTACTATTATTTTTACTACGTTAAATTTACTATTATATTTACTACGTTAAAAAAATATACACAAGGGAAGCAAATTTAATATTGCTTATTTTTTTAAATAAATTAAGAGAAAATCATGTGAGTGTATTATGTAATTTTATGTTTAAATAAGCATTAGGGACAGGGTTGCCATACCTCCCCCATCAGCGGGCGACTCCCGCAATTTTTTAGTTTACACGCAGACATCTCCCGCAAAACTACCGCAATTTAAAATCTACCGCAATTTTTTAATTTCTCCCGCAATTTTTTTAAAAAGTATTTTAACGTTTTTAATATATAAATAATGATTTTGAGAGATATTAATTGATTATTCTTATATTTTAAAAATACATTTTAAATATTTATTCGAAAAACATGTCTAGTTTGTAAATTTCTTTCTATCCTGTTTTATTTTTATCCAATAATAAATCAACATCATTTCATTCATATAAGTCAGTATAGAGGAGTATATCAACATCGATTGCAATACAAAAATATTCTCAAAGATAATAAATAATACAGATGCAACTACATTTGCGGAAATCGTATACATCTATCATGTAGTTCAACATTCACAGAGCTATATCATCACAATGTTGGTCGAATCTTTTTCTCATGATATTTAACGACTCCAATATAAGTGCAAACCTTACTTGTGGCAGAACAAAAATGAGCAAGGCTATCACAAGTTTTTAGTACCTGAATCCTATAGGTCAATTCTAGATGATTTGAAAGATGGGCATTCATATGCAATTCTAACAGATGCATCTAATAAGGAAAATATTAAAACATTTCCCTCGATCCTTCGCTATTTCAACAAGAATAAGAACATTTCAATAAAACTGTTAAAATATTTCCCTCGGATAGTGAAAAATCCAACAATGTAGCTAGCCACATAATGGTAAATATAGCTGATTCAGGGTTATCAATGATTTGCATGTCAGCTTTCTGCGCTGATAATGCCTCTGTAAATTTTGGCAAAAACCAAAGTTACTGAATTGAGGCAGCACCATAATGAATTACTACTAATTGGCTGTATATGCCATATACTATATAATTCTTGCAAGAAGGCAATGAATGTACTATCTGTGGATGTCGAAATAATTGTGATGAAATGTTTTAACGAATTTAGTTCATCAACTAAAAGAGTTAATAAATTAAAAGAGTTGGTGAAATGATCTGACTTGGAATGGTGTGAGTTGTTGTGATATATACCTATCAGGTGGTTGTCATGAATACCTGCCATCGATAGAATTTTAAAATTTACAAACCCTTAAAAAAATACATTTTAAATAAAGATTTTAAAAGCTGTCCTAAAATTTTGAAAAATTTTTTCGAGTATGAAATAGCAGAAGCATATTTGGGATTCATTTCACATGTAGGAAATCTACTTCATGCAGTTAATATTCAGTTGCAATCAGAATATTCTTTATTAAAAAAGATTCACAAAATCATGCTACAGCTCTGTTCATCTTTACAGTTAAAAATTGATAATATATTTTATGGCGCTATTGCTAAAAATATTAGATTAAATGTTCAAATAATACTCTAATTAATACATTTTTAAATGAAGCAGATATTTTTATTAAGACAATTTTAGAATATTTACAATTAAAATTTGATTTTAATAATTCTATTGACAAATGTATAAATATTATGACCTTGGAACAGAAACCATCAATTGATGGTTTTTATAATTTAATAAATATATTAAAAATACTGAAAGACATTGATGCCTAGTTTGAGGAGATTGTAATTCCTTTTATTATTTATGATTCGCCAAAATACTTAAAGTTAGATAAAAGCAGAGGAGAAATAGGTAGAGTTTTTTCGTAATAACGATTAATCCCCATGCTTGGAAAAAATATGCGAGCATGTCTTCTCCTTACCTCATCCTAGCGCATTTTTAGCCTGATGAGGACTGCCTGGAAAAATGAGAGAAATCGGATTGCTTTAACAACATTAGAAGCCGAGCTAATGGTTAAATAAATATAGTCATGCCAGAAATTTTATAAATATCTCAATAACGACGGTAAACATTTAGTTCTATTATTTAAATCTCAAATAAAATATAATTAAGTAATTTTTTGTCAATTTTTAACTGTAAAGATGAACACTTCTGCGGCATAATTTTGTGAATCTTTGTTAAGATTCTTCTGATTGCAACTACACATTAACAGCATGTAGTAGATTTCCTACATGTAAAATCATTCCTAAATATAACTCTGCCATTCATTATTGAAGAAAATTTTCAAAATATTACAACAGCTTTTATAATCTTTATTTAAGAAATATTTTTTTAAAGGTTTATAAAATTTTAAAATTCTATCGATGGCGGGTATTAGGAATATATCGCAACCAACATTGTGCTGACAATTCTGTAAATACCTGTTTTTACAAAATTCACTGAGGCATTATCAGATCAGAAAGCTGACATGCAATTTATTGATAATCTCGAATCTGCTATATTTACCATTATATGGTTAGCTATGTCTTTGGATTTTTTACTATTTAAGGGGAAAAAATTTAATAGTTTTATTGAAACGACCTTAATTTTGTTGAAATAGCAGAGAATATTTCCCTTATTAGATGCATCTGTTAGAATTGCATATGAATGCCCATCTTACAAATCGTCAAGAATTGACTTCTGGATTTAGGTCCTAAAACATTGATGATAGCCTTGCTCATTTTTGTTCTACAAGTATAGTTTTCATTTATATTAGAGTCGTTAAATATTATGGGAAAAAGATTCTACCAACACTGCGATGATAAGTATCTCCGTGAATGTTGCACTACAAGATAAGTGATTAAAATTGCCGCAACTGTAGTTATATCTGTATTATTTCTTATTTTTGGAGTACCTTATTATGTATTAAACGTGATACGTGATAATTAAGTTATCCCTATAATGTTATATACACACACGGTAGATTTCCAATTGCGGGGACATTCACATAAAATATTTTTTTAATTGTAAAATTAAAATCGATTTTTTAATAATTTTATCTTGTTTACATTCTTTTATATTTAAAATAGATCGTTGTTTTTATATAAATTAATATATTTTAATAAATCAAGACATATTTTATTTTGAAAAATAGTTACCGCCTTTGTATTTATATAAACTAATTATAAAATTAATAGGCGGATAATTAAGTCAATTCAAAATCCCATTTTTATATTTCTACCGCAATTTTCATATTTCTCCCGCATAATACCAAATTTCTCCCGCAATTTGAAAATTTTGACATGACAACCCTGATTGGGGCAGCAAATAAAAAAAATGTTTATTTTTTTAATAAATAATATGAATACTTACTTTTTAAAATAAATAATTTTTCTTTTTATAATTATATTGTTAAAAATTTATTAAGATTATCAGAGTTGTATAAAAAATATCTATACATATATATACTATTTCAGAGGTATCTATATTTGTTTATAGATACTTTTAAGATACATTTTGATATACTTTTTTTTAAAGCTTTTTATCTAAAATATAAAAATGTTTTAGTGCAAATTTTATCTCATTTGTATGCGCATATAATTTAAATAAATATTTGTTATAAAAATATTAAGACCCATTTATATCTATAGATATCAGTTCAAGATTAACTTTTCCATATTTTATAATTTATTTAAAAATAAGATTATTTGACTTGCAAAAAATTGTTAAAATAACATATTTTATTTATACAATTCCTATCAATTTTTACAAGTGAAATAATTTTATTTACAAATGAAAATATGGAAATGTTTTAAATTAAATCTGCACAGCATTGTATAATAATGCATTTATTGTAAATTAAGGAGTATTTAATTTAATTCATAGTATAAAAATAACTCTTTTACATACATAATATTTTGATAGTTGGCAGTAGAACAGTCATTATTTAAGTTCTTTTTTAAGTTACGAAGGGACTACAATTATCATTAAATATGTGTAAATATTAAATGGTAATATAGCCACCAAGTCAGCAAATTTTTTAAGGGGGTAGGCTTAGATTTTTGTGGGGGTATCCTATCATCTAGACGCTGGTTATTCCTGGCCTAAATTATGATCACCTAAAGAGTTTGTATAAGATTTATTGGTTGATAATAAATTGTAGTTTACTGAGAGATATTAATTTTTAATTCAGTAAAATTAGGTCATGTTCAAATGAGTTAGCGCAATGTTGGGCAGGGCTAGGTCAAGCTGGGGATCATCATATTGGCTTTGGCATGCTGTAATTCAGCACAGAACAGATAAAATGCTACATTTATTCTGACTCCAACCATGTGGCGTAAGTTTTTTTTTAACTAGAAACCAAAGTCATCGATAAGTAGACTCATCTTAAGTTTCCTAAGATTTTTTATTTCTTCAGGCTTTTTTTAGTGAGTTTCCATATACCAGAATTGTTTTTTCTTCTCTTGCCCTGCTATATTTTAAGTAAGCAGGTAAAATGGTTTTTAAAAGTAATTACGAAAAAACACAATATTTTTTTAAAGGAAGTATTATTAACATAATTATACCATCTGATTTTAAATAGCAGATGAATTTTTTGTTTCGCAAAGGATGCGTGCAACCCCCTTTTTTTCCCCGCCAATTACAAACATACAAATTCAACCATTAATTCTTTCAAATGGTAAAATAAAATTTTTAAATAAAATTATATGATATTTTAAATAGATTGACCACTGATTCTGATATCAAATTATTCAATATACAAGTTTGGCTCAAATAATTTAATAAAATTCAAGGAAAATTAATATTTTTAAATAAAATTATATGATATTTTAAATAGATTGACCACTGATTCTGATATCAAATTATTCAATATACAAGTTTATCTCAAATAATTTAATAAAATATAAGGTAAATTAATATTTTTAAATAAAACTATGATATTTTTAATAGATTCACTACTGATTCTGATATCAAATTATTCAATATACAAGTTTGGCTCAAATAATTTAATAAAATTCAAGGTAAATTAATATTTTTAAATAAAACTATGATATTTTTAATAGATTCACCACTGATTCTGATATCAAATTATTCAATATACAAGTTTGGCTCAAATAATTTAATAGAATGGATCATAAATAAATTATGTAAACAGTCTTCATTCAATTAATGAGTTGTTAAATTCTGATGACATTAGTACCAAAAAAAATGATATGCAATCTTTAAAAAATGATGATGTGGATTTTAAAATAATAAAATCTTATTTCACAAATGATGCGTGGGAAAAGATTCTGGAATTAAATGAGAAGATTATGGCAGAGCCATGGATTTGTCAAAAATGTTATATTGCTTTAAATGATGATGCCTCCATATTATGTGATTCTTGCTTGTCCTGGTTTCATTTTAAATGTCAAAAAATTTAATAAAAACCATATAAAACTTATTGGTATTGTTTAAATTGTTAAATTTATTTTTAATCGCATTTTATATTTTAATTTTTAAATGATTATAATTATTTATGTATTACAGTTGTAAATGAAATTTTATTCGCATTTTATATTTTAATTATTAAATGATTATAATTATTTATTTATGTATTTATTAGATTTACAGTTGTAAATGAAATTTTATGAATAAAATAATTTCAATTGAATTTGTTGACTTGATTTTATCTCTTTTTTTAAATTTGATTTATGTTAGAATTAAAGCAAAAAAAAGCTTTTTTGAAGGATAATAACACTTTTTCCTATACTATACCCTAAATAATTATTTATAGTAATTTTGATTTCTTTTATCTTCATTAATTTAACTGAAATATAATTTTAAAAAATATAAGAGCACTTTATAAATTCTAATTTATTATTAAAGCCAAATTTCAAAAATTTTTGCCTAAAAAACTTGAAACAATTAGAGTAATATAAGAGTAGGAATAATTTGAAATTATAAATGAAAGATCTATATTTTTATTAGAATAATATCAGCTAACCCTGACACACTTTTAGGTGTGTATCTATCTTTAAAAATAAAATAAAGAATCTACTGAAGATTTGATATAAGGAAGAATTTAGATCCCAAATAATATAAATGTAGTAAAAATTTGAAATTATAAGTCAAGTATCATATTTTTATTAGAATAATATCAGCTAACCTGACACACTTTTAGGTATGTATCTATCTTAAAAATAAAATAAAGAATCTACTGAAGATTTGATATAAGGAAGAATTTAGATCCCAAATAATATAAATGTAGGAAAAATTTGAAATCATAAGTGAAGGATCATATTTTTGTTAGAATAATATCAGCTATTTATTTTAAACCCTGAAACACTTAGGTATGTATCTATTATTTAAGGATAAAAAGTAATTAGAAGATTTGATATTATATGGAATTCATAAAAGAATTTTAGTTAGATCCCAATTCATAAGGTGTTATATATTATTAATTTTTATTATTTATTTTAAAATTTTATTAAATTTTCCCACATTAAAAATTAGCATATTTTTTGTCATTATCTTTATTTATATTTGAAATTAGGATGCAACTATCCGTGATTATATTTGCCATCTAAAAGATTGTCAATAGCATCAAATATTTTTGCAACTGGGTTACACCTATCCATCATTATATTTGCCATCTAAAAGATTGTCAATAGCATCAAATATATTTGCAACTGGGTTACACCTATCCTCGGCCAATTTGTTTTGAGGTAAAAAAAAAGAACATAATTTTAATGAATTTATATTTATCGGCTTTAATTACATATATATTATATTGATTTTTTAGCCATATTTTAAATTATATTTGTTTAAAATTTATTAATTATTTATAAGGATATTTTTAAGATTTATTAAATTAAAATTATTTTAAGTTAGTTTATTACAATGGGTTTGATATTTTTATATATTCCTAATCAATTCTTAACATTGTATAATTTACACATATAAAACAGTACATTATAATAAAATCAGTAATATGGGTTTCACAAACAATAAATTATATATTTTAATATTAATCTTTTTCCTATATGTCTCTAGCTAAAAATTAAAAGTAAGATGTATCATGACATAATGGTTTAATTCTGTCTCCATAAATTAATATTTTCCATTTTATTATTTTTCATTAAATATAATTAGTAAAAAATTTGATAATTAAATAATAATTATGAATTTGTATTTTCATTTATGAATTTATATTATCTTTTATGAAATCTATGGTATATTTCTCATGGGAAAACAATAAGAAAATTTTATTATTTGTCAGGATATTGAATGATCACATTTTAACCTAGCTGATAATGATGTCCTTAAATGAGCCCAAATCATACACCATTTCAATAAAAATACATTATTTAAAATATAAATCTATAATCCTTATTTTTATACTAATAAAATTTAAATTCTCAGTCACTTAATTTTTATATGATCATTACAACCTAAATTTAATTAATGATTTAGGATCATGACAGTTTTTTAAATGATGCCACATTTTATTTTAAAATAGAGTGATGTTTTTTTGTATTTGAATATCTTTCCGTATTCACAAAGACATACAACAAAAAATCTAGAAGTTCCTACAAAGATAAAAATTCTTATAGACCCACCCCCCATAATTTGAGGCTCCTATAAAAATTTCCCTATACAGTAAATCAGTGGAATAGACAGGATATTCTTGTAAGAAATGGGAGGGGGGAGGTTAAAAAAATTTTGAGGGACTTTGCCACCAAACCCTATTTTACCCGGCTTTTGGCCTACTATAAAAAAATTCTTATATATCATTGATTTTATGCTAATACCCATTAAAGTTGGCTGATAATTCTAAAATATGTCAATGTTTAATACTTATTGACCAGTATAAAGGAAAAATTATTATTAACAAGATCTTGGCCAAGCTTAATATTAAAAACGAATAAAAGCATTTATTCAGTAAATTTTATCAATGTTCATAAGATAATTGTATATAAATTTAATTAATCCATTTGGTAGACAGTTTATAGAAAAAAGAATATGCCAAAATAAATATCGTGCTAAAATGGAAAATATAAAAACTATATATCTGGCTTGCCCTAAAATAATGCCTGACTAGTACTTTCAATTCCTCACTCAAATATGAGAAACACGAATAGAAACTGAGTTATAAATAAAATATTAAATACTTTGACATCATGCTCAAGGTTGCCATGTTTCTCCCATAAGCGGGAAACTCCTGCATTTTATTAATTTACACGCAGACACCTCACTCCCTCTAAACTACCGCAATTGGAAATCTACCGCAATTTTTAAATTTCTTCTGCACAATTTTTTTAAGCATTTTAACGTTTTTTATATATAAATAATAATTTTGAGAAAGAGTAATTGATTATTTTTATATTTTTAAAATAAATTTTTAATATTTATTAGAAAACATGTCTAGTTTTTAAATTTCTTTCTATCCTTATCTTAATCATATGTTTATTTTTATTCAATAATAAATCAACATCATTCATTCATATTTTATCATTTTCATGTGTATTGTGTATAACATTATAGGGCTAGACACTTAATTATCACGTATCACTTTTAAATACATAATATTTCAATGATAATTATTTTATTTATTATAGTTCAATCACATTATTATTATAATCAGTACAGGGGAGTGTATCTATATCTATTGCAATACAAAAATATGCTCCAAAAATAAGAAATAATACAGGTGCAACTACAATTGCGGAAATGGTATTATGTAGTTTAACATTCACAGAGCTACTTATCATCACAATGTGAGTCAAATCTTTTCCCCATAATATTTAACCACTCCAATATAGTGAAAACTTTACTTGTGTTGGAACAAAAATGAGCAAGGCTATCACCAATGTTTTAGGACCTAAATCCAGGAGGTCAATTTTTGATGATTTGAAAGATAGACATTCATATGCAATTCTAACAGATGCATCTAATAAGAGAAATATTAAAACATTTCCCTTGATACTCCGCTATCTCAACAAAAATAAGGGCGTTTCAATATAATAAATTTTTTCCCTCAGATGTTGAAAAATCCAATGGCATAGCTAACCATATAATGGTAAATATAGCAGATTCGAGATTATCAATGAGTTCTTTCTGCACTGATAAGGCCTCAGTGAATTTTGGCAAAATTCAGAGTGTATTTACAGAATTGAGGCAGCACAATGTAGACCTTATACCAATTGGCTGTCAGTGGTGTATCCAGGATTTTCCTATAGGGGGGAAATTTTTTTTGGGGGCTTTGCTTCCAACCCCCCTTTGGCCAGCTTTTTCCTCACCTTCGGCCGGGTCATATCTTTGATCTATTCTTTTAAATTATTCATAATTCAATAATAATTATATTAATATTTTTAATTTTTATTTGAATTTTGGTTCCTTTTATAAATAAATTATTTAAGAAATTTTTTTTTTAATTTTTAAATTTAACATTTATTAATAAAGACAAATTAAATCTGACAAAATGATAGTATAAAAATAAAATCATATCCAAAACATAATTCTAGAAAATTCAAGAAATTTAACAAACAAGGACTTCATAATACAAAGTATAATAATAGATATAATAGAAATATAATAAATGCAAATGATTATATGAAGAAGAAGGGGGGGGGTTTAAATAATTTAGGGAAGAAGAAGAAAATCTAGATTAATCGGCTCCTCGGGGAATGAACCTATGGCGTGTAAAATTAGATTTTATAATCTGAATTCCTATGCGTTGACGTAAGTAGTCGCTTTCTTTTGGGTCTCCTGATTACTAATTCGCGCTTATGAATATAAGAATAAATAAAAGTTATAACCCAATTTTTATTTTAAGTTAGGTATATTATAGATAAATTTTTTTTTAAAAATATAAAATTTAAATAAAGTTTAGTGTCAATTTTTTTTTTATAAAATTTGCTTTAAAAACTAGCCTCAGTTTAAATTCTCATATAATATAAATATAAAATTTTTTTGATTGAAAATTCTAATTGTAGTGAGTATAAAATATTGACTAGAAAATTTTTTAAAGAACAAGTTTTTATAACTTATTAAATACAATATTATATAAAAAATTTATTATATACTAGAATTATAATACGATTTTTAATTTTCGTGGGAATTTTTCCAATTCATCAAGAATTTTCTTTGTCGTTGGAAATAAATCTCTGTGGATATTTAACATAGCTAACCTATTTAGCCGAGAAGTAGTATTTTGTAAATAAGTTTTCAACCTTCTCAATTTGAAAAAGGTCCTTTCATTCATATATGTTGTAATAGGCAAACATCCAAGAACTTTCAAAATAAATTAAGCCTCCTTATACCGATTGAGCGCATCAATAGCATGCTCAGGTAAAATAATAAACGTAGTAAATATTTATACCACAATTCGAATTCACTGATTAAATTGATTTCAGTATCAACATCATAGGAATAAAATTTTGCTAAATATTTAATTATACCAATAATGGCATCAGAAAACGAAGAAGGGTCTTTAGGTAATAAAATTTGAAGATTACCAAAGACTTGTTTTTTATCTAAAAACCGTACTTTAATTTGCGATAAAAAAGTATCTAAGAATGGAATGAAATTGGATATTTTATAAGATTTAATTCAACGTCTATATAAATATTATGAAATATTCAACTACATTCATTCTTCCTGTCCACATTTTCCTCCAAATCAATAACTTGAACCAAATTGAAATTTGGTTTTTGTAAATTTCTACATAGTAGTGAGCTATAGGAAAATAATTTATTAATGCAACTAGCAGTAAGGATAAACTCTGCTTGATATTGAAAAATTTTGATGGGGCAGGGGGAGGGGGTCCTGGGGTCGGGGTAAAATTTTTTATTATCTTAAAATAATATTTAGAAAAACAGTCAAATTTGCTATGGGGGGTGAAATTTCCCCCTTTCCCCCCCCCCTCCCCCATTGGTTACGCGCCTGTTGGCTGTATATGCCATACACTACATAATTCTTGCAAGAAGACAATGAATATATTATCTGTGGATGTCGAAATAATTGTAATGAAATGTTTTAATGAATTTAGTTCATCAACTAAAAGAGCTAATGGATTAAATAAGTTGTCGAGTGGTCTGACTTGGAATGGTGTGAGTTGTTGCGACATGTCCCTATCAGATGGTTATAATACCCGCCATCGATAGAATTTTAAAATTTTACAAACCTTTAAAATATATTTCTTAAATAAAAATTATAAAAGCAATATTTTGAAAAATTTTTTGAGAATTAAATGGCAGAGTCATATTTAAGAATGATTTCACATGCAGGAAATCTACTACATACTGTTAATATGCAGTTGCGATCAGAAGAATCTTTTTTAATAAAATTCACAAAATTATGCTGCAGCTGTGTTCATCTTTAAAGTTAAAAATGGACATTAAATTTTATGGCGCTATTGCTAAAAATATCATATTAAAATGTTCAAATATTACTCTAATGTATTTTTAAATGAAGCAAATATTTTAATTAAGACAATTTAAGAATATTTGCAATCAAAATTTGATTTCAATAACTCGATTTACAAATGTATAGATATCATGATCTTGGAACAGAAACCATCAATTGATGGTTTTTGTAATTTAATTAATATATTAAAAATACCGAGAGACATTGATGTATTGTTTGAGTAAATTCAAATTATTTTCTTTTATATATATAATATAAATAAAGTAACTCCACTACAAAGAAGTTATTTTGAAAAATATTACCTATTTTAAAATTAAAAAACGTTACCGACTTTGTTAATAGTTATATAAAGTAATTATAAAAATTAATAGGGGGGATGCTAATTCGGGCCTTCGGCCCGCAAAAATATTTTTTTTAGAAATTTTTATATTTCCAACGCAATTTTCATATTTTACCTGCAAAATAGCAAATTTTTCGGCAATTTTAAAATTTTAACCTTGCAACCCTGATCACGCTCTAGGAGTGTGAACCATGATTACTAAACTATTAAGTAGGGCTTTATTAGTATACTTTATTGCATTATTCTTTTTGGTAGTTGGCTTAAATTGGAAAAGAGGTATTGGTGAAAAAATGAAAAATTGTTAAAATTAGCATCATGCCAGAACAAAGAATGTAGAAGTTCTAACTCTGGTTTGTTAATATTTATTATCTTATTAGTTCTTTCAATTTCGCCAGCCATTAAAAAATAACCGAATTATGAACCAAAAATCGATGATATCACATCTTAATGCATAAAGTTAGCCAAACATCTGGAAGCATTATCTCGGAAATTTATGTCAATAATTAGTACGTATTTCATATTTCTTTACTGCTTCAACCCTTTTGGTAGATAGATTAAAGAAAAACATTTTTGGTAAAATAAAAAAATCGGCAAAATGGTAACATGCTAGAAGGAAAATTATAGAAGCAATCAACAAAATATAATTCATGATTAGTGCTTACTAGTTTATAGATCAGTTTTTTCAGCCAATAAAATAACCGTAATAAAAATTACGACATGTATTAGGCTGAATCTTAAATTTCGAATTTTAAATAATCAAGAATCAATTTTGTCTGTTCTCTTTCCCCGATTCAATATATTTTTGAATCTTATGATTCTATTATCTTCATAGATGTTATTTTTTCTTTTCAGTGTCTTTAATTATAGAAATAATTTAATTTCATTAAACAAGATAGAACGAAGATTTTAGAAGCAAAAAAGCAATTTAAAAAATTAAGTAAATGAAATTTCTAAAAGAGGTTTTACTATTATTATCATTACAAAAAATTCTATTATTATTATAAAATATGAGATTTGATGTGGTTTTTGCATTGATACTTTTATATAGTGTCGTTAAAGGACTCGATTTGAGCATATTTTAAAAAAACGGCTAATTCAATATTTTATCCAAAAATTTATCACGAATGCCTGAAGATTTTGGTCATAGATGGCATAAAGGCTTGGATATCTATTACCAAAATCTCGAGATTTAGGTAACATTTTTCTGCCTAAAATATTGAGTTCGCCGTTTTTAAAAAATTGGCTTATATCGAGCCGTTTAAAGACACTACTTTTATATTTAATAGCTACATAAAAAGGTAGCCAAGATTTGTGGCATATCTGTGATTAACATTTGTTAAAATAGGAATAAATTAATGATTGTTTCTTCATAATGAAATTGACAAAGTTGATTTTTTAAAAAAAAGAATATGGCAAACTAGACAAGTTTTTTGCAATCATTTAAAATTTATTTAAAAAATATATAAATATTCAAAATTATTATTTATAAATTAAAAACATAAAAATAGTTGTTTTTTAATTTTTAAGTATTTATATCAGTGACCTGCAGGCCCGGCCTAAATTTTTTAAATATATCCGGGCCGGGCCTAAAAAATTTTTTTAAAAATATATCCGGGCCGGGCCTAAGATTGTTAAACCCGGGCCGGGCCGGGCCTTAATATTTTTTATAAAAATTTTTACATTATGAGTTAATGGTTATAAGATTATATTATATTATAGTTATGATTAATATAATATTGGGTGATGGTTAACACACCTAACACCCACAGATCGATCTAATTATTAATTTCCTGCAAATTTATTCAAAGTATTAATATATTTTTATGGTTAACACACCTAACACCCACAGATCGATCTAATTATTAATTTCCTGCAAATTTATTCAAAGTATTAATATATTTTTTTATAATTCATATCTAAATTTTTACAACATATTTTACCAAAACAATCAAATAAAAGAATATCTTAAATAAGCCCCAATATTCAAGTATTAATAATATATTTTTTATAATTCATATCTAAATTTTTAGAATATTTACCAAAACAATCAAATAAAGGAATATCATGGCACAAAATACTAATGATATAATTAATAAAATTAAAAATAATATTTATTCTTTTAGAAATACAAATAATAATTTAAAATCTGAAATATGGGCTAAATTTAACATCATCATAGATGAAAATAAAAAAAACATTGGCTACGTACAATGTAAGAATTGTTCAAGTATATTATCTTATAATTATAAACATGGTACATCACATCTAAAAAGACATAAATGTGATGGTAAATCCATGAAAATTAATAATTTTTTTTACACCTGAAAAACCAACCTAAAAATGTAATATAAAATATTTAAAAATTATTAAATAAATTATATTAATATTGTGCAATTAGATTATATTTTCAAAATACTATTTATTATACATGCATTTTTTTAAAAAGCGATTTATTTTTATTTTATAAATTAAATAGTAAATTAAATACAATATATTATATTCTCAAAATATTTTCCATTTTTATAAATTAAATATTAGTTTTATTTTTTTTAAATGCAATATAAAATATAGTATATGCTCAAAATATTATTACCATTTTTATGAATATTAGTTTTATTTTTAAAAATGCAAAAAATATAGTATATGCTCAAAATATCCATTTTTATAAATAACAGTTTTATAATTTTTATAAATTCAATATAATATTCTCAAAATATTAGCTTTTTTCATGTATTTTTTAAATAATAAGCGATAATACTCGCTGAAAAATATGGTAAAATACCTCATAGGTGAATTTTTGTATATACCAGAATATAATTTTAAAAAATTCCGAGCCGGGCCTGAAATTTTTTTTTAAAAAAATATCCGGGCCGGGCCTTAAATCTTTAAATAAAAAAATTTTTCAAAAAATATCCGGGCCGGGCCGTGCAAATGGTGCCTCTGCAGGTCTCTGATTTATATTATCAATTTAGTAAATTAAAATAATTTAAAAAAATGTTTAAATTTTTAATGAGGGGGGGGGCATACCCACTGCAGTAAATTTAGTATACATGCTTAATCCAAAGTTGAAATTATTCTATTTATTATAGAAATGAATGTGATAACTATTGATATTGCAATCTTGAATTTTGGGATTAAATTTGATCAATGTGAATTTTATATGCATTTAAAAGTATTGGCGTCAGAATGGGTGGGGGGGGCAAAAGGTGCCTTGGCAACTTTAAATTGGATTTAGTAACTCTAAATTTTTCCAATTTGAGCAATCAATAATTAAAAAAATTTTATGTGGTATGGTATTTTTTTTTGTACAACTTTATTTATTAAAAATTTTGTTGCCTTTTGAACAGCCCTTAATTTAAAATTTTTTTTTATCAGGAATGTGAACCTGAGCCCTCTGAACCCTCATGTTTTTATTTACCCCTAACCAAAACCCGAACCCTTTTTAGGGGTCAAATATCAAAAAAAAAATTAATAATTTTTTAAATTAAAATAAAAAAAAATTCATGAAGAATAAATAAAGTGAATTTTTCGCATTTTTTTTTAGTATTTTTCAAAATTTTTAATTTTTTGCCTCCATTTTGTAAGTAAAATGTATTATATAAATGATAATTTTATACGCTATAAATAATCATATTATTAGCAGGACTGTGAACCCTCCTTCTAAAAAAAATAGGTTCCTGTTTGATTTGGGTTCAGTGAAAAATCTCATAATCTGGTTCGCGTTCAGGTGTGATCAGGGTTCGGAGATCAGAAAAATAATAACTTGTAAAAATAAGTTAAAATAACAGAAACATCATTTTTTAAAAAAATATTTATTTTTAGTATTGCCATAAAAATAATTTATAATCATAATTATAATATATTTGTTAGCGGCAATGTGTTTTTTCCTGCTGTGTTATTTTTTCAAGTGCGTATTTTTAAATTTAAAAATCTGATTTTACAGGAATAGTATTCCATCATGCTTGGAATAGCTACCCTGTGATATAAGAATATTTTGTCATGAAATTTCGAACTTATAATTTATATTCGTTTTATCATAGATTTTTCATATAAATCTCAAAATTTAACGTCAAAATTGTCTAAAATTCATAAAATAGGTATTTTAAACATGCCGGAATACATTTCCGGCAA
The DNA here is from genome assembly GCF_954871325.1 of Gordionus sp. m RMFG-2023. Classification (NCBI taxonomy): domain Eukaryota; kingdom Metazoa; phylum Nematomorpha; class Gordioida; order Chordodea; family Parachordodidae; genus Gordionus; species Gordionus sp. m RMFG-2023. Next base: position 69,643,873 of record NC_088775.1, read on the forward strand.
AATCACATCTTTAAATTTAAAAAAACGCGCTCAAAAAATGAATTAAAGTTGAATAAAAAACACATTGACGCTTATTTAAAAAGTAATATTATATTTCTATTTTAAAATTTTTATTTAGGCGAATCAACATATCATCATTAAAATTTCCACGATTTAAAAAAAAAAGAATTTTTTTTAAAAACATGGACCCTGAACCCTAAATTTTTATTAATGGGTTCGGGTTTGTTCAACGAAATATCGAGGGTTTGAATTTGGGTTCTCAGCCATGATAATTAGAATACGTTGCTTATCTTGTTTTTATATCCATTTTAGAAATTTTAATATTGATAACAAAACATGCAATCAAGTAAAATAAGATCCAATTTTTCTAGATATTCATTGAATTAAAATTAAAATACGAGCAATTATCTAAATATAAAGTATGTCGATAGTTAATTAAGGGTAAGCATAGAACATTCCTTTTCTTCCTTGTAATACACATACCAGATTTGCGCTGAATCTTAAATGATTGTTTGATTAAAAGAAAACATTTAAATTAAGATATAAATTAATTTTTTGCTAGTAAATTATGTTTATGAAAATATATGGAGTAGAATAAAATAAATAAAAAAAATTGTTATTTTATTAATATTGAGTTAAATATTACTTTATGCTCTTCGAACCCATTTTATTTTATGAATCTCTGCCCACACCCGAACCCATTGACTTCAATATTTGTACACTTTTAATAAATGAATCGTCAATGTACTAATGCATTGCTTTCTACTATATCAAAATTTTCATATAAATATGAATAACGATTCGCATTTACCGAAATGAGTAAATGAATCTAAACTTCTATATCTCTCGATGCTAATCAAATGCTATACTCTAACTAATTAAATATAAAACTTTATTTTATAGCACTTCTCCCTTTTTTTTTAGAAAAACATATTAAAGAATTAATATTTTATATAAACCATCATTATTAACTTTGAATGCTTTTAGTCTTATTCTTATTACACCTCTTTCAAACAATTTTATGTTGTGACAATTGATTTTCTAATTTTTTAAAAAAATTATATTTCTTAGAGCGATTTTTCTATTCTATAAATATTATTTATTAGTTAAAAAAAAACACTAAAATATAATTAAAAGAAAAAAAGTCATCATTTATATTTAATATTATGAATATATAAATAAGTCATGATTGCATTGCGCAAAGTTCAATCAATTTTCTATTTTTTTAAAAAAATAAAAAATTGAAAGCTTAATTATGTAAACTTATTAACTTTTTAAATGAAAATAGCATATACTTTTTTTCCTAATAAATATGATAAAATATTCATAATTCAAAAGATATTAATGGATTCCATTAAAGCATCTTGTATTAGCTTAATACATAGGCATATCAAGGATTTTCCTATAGAAGGGGGGAGCACTATTATCTGGGTTTTCTCTCTATAAATTTTATTTGGAAGTCTTTCTTTGGCTAAAATTTTTATAAAAATAATTTTGGGTTTTCACTTCTTTTTTATAAATATTTTAAATTATAGTCATTATTATAAAAATTTATTTGTATATTTTTAGAGGGATGGGGGGTGTGTAGGGGAAAATTTTTATTAGCTCAGATACTTGCGATAACAGGCAAATTTCCCATTTTCCCAACCCTTGGTTACGCCCTTGGCTTAATATATAGATTTATCATATATTAACATAAATGCATTATGAAATGAATGATATGATTATGTATGCTAATAGAATACTAACTTTAAAAATAGCATTTATTTACTAAAAATGTGTTACATATTTTCATTAACCCATCGTTCGCTACTCTCGCTCACTCAAACCCTATTTCACAGAGATTAACATTGACAACCTGTTAGCATGAACAACAAAGTTTGTCATTATTTTGGTTATGGAATATAAAAAATACACAAACGTATTTTTTGTGTGATGTTATGAGATTATCAGAATATTAATTGAATTTTTTTTTAAATATAATATTTAGTAATATGATATAAATTCTTAAAAATTGGTGTTTTCTCTTTTATTATACAATACTAGTTATAGGAAAAATTAGCTAACAAGTTTCGAGAATGATCTGAAAAAAAACCTTGAGGTGCGAGCTAATTGTTATCTCAAAACTGGGCTGAGCCACTTTGAGGTCGGCTAGTATTAGATGATACACTTAAATGTATTGTGCATGTTTGATATTAGAGGATATTTCCTTGATATTTTATAGTCATATAAAATAAAATATTTTAAATATTAATCATTTGATTTGCAATATTTTTTAAGTTTTAACCAATTATATTTAAATTAATACTGACAAAAAAAAATTTTAAATAAAATATTAAAAAAAATCCCTTGTTGGCGTCATATATTTATTTTTTTTAATTCATTTTATTAATAATATTTTTAAAATATTTTTTTTAACAAATTCTTTAAAAAATTAAATAGTATAAAATTAAGAATTATTACGCCAACTTTCAAGTGCCACCCTTCATCTTCAATATCTATTTTCAACTATTTATATCAAAATATTAATATAGTTTTAAAAATGACGATTATGAAAATATCATATTTCTAAATTATATTTTAATTAGTTGAAAAATGATGATTAGGAGATGATGGGTATATGTTCTAATTAACCAAAATTTTCACTAAAAAATTTTTATAAATTTCAAAAAGAAAATAATGCTTAAACTTGTTCTACCTCTTTAATATAGTCCAACAAGTTATTCAAAATTCATAAACCGGATACTCAGATTCATTACAAAAAAGATATATTTAGTTTTTATCAATTTTTTTCCCCGATAAAAGTGAAAAATATTTATAAACATATTAAAATATCACATGAAAGTTAATCTTTTTATAAATTTATAAATTCAAAATTTTTTAAATCTTTAAATGTCTGAAATAGATAAATTTAGGGATTTAATTAAAGTAAAAAATTAGTTGTTTTATAAGAATAGTATAATTGTTAAATCTATCTATATGAGAGATAAATTCTACTTCTTTCTCTATTGAAAACATTTCAGGTATATATGTAAAAATGTTCTCTTACCCGTAATATTGAAGAAAAATGAACATGGAACTATAATCCTCAGCCGTGGTAGGGATTCTCGCCGTCAGGCAGCGTTTTTTTATTTATGCATTTCTATTTTCATAAAATATTTAAATTCGTCGTTTATTTATATTATAAAAATAAAAAACATCGTTCTTTTTGAAGTGTAGTGATGGCCTAGTTAGTGATGAGCTATACCATATAGATTTGGGGTCGAATCCGGGAAAATTTTGGGTTTTTTATCTATAGTTAAAATAGGAAGTTATGTGCTACGAGGTAAGATATATAGTAGATAGGAAGTGACCGCCTGATTCTATCAATGGGTATTATTGCATTTTAATAAAATTGGTTGTTTTTTAGCAAATAGTCTGACGGGTAGTATTTAAATTTTTATTTTTTCAAAGTGGCGTAAAAAATAGCAGCTTTCAGCGCGTTACATTTAAAAAAAAATAGCTATAGCATCGATTGCCAATGAAATAATAAGATACCGCTGCTAGATAGTAAAATAAACTTCTAAAAAGATATCAGTATCTCTTAAAATTAAAAATTAGCCTATCTAAATTTGTTTTGTTTTATTTTAATTATATAAATTATTGATTTTAGATTAATAAAATGCTTTTATATTGAATTTGATTCAATTTAAATTTTCACCGATCGTAAAATTTTTTTTCTAAACTTCTCATCCATTTGATAAAACTAATAAAATGACTACTTTCAGTCATCTCCATAACTTTTAAACAATTTCTAAAAATATCCTTCATCTAGAGAAAACGATTTCCCCGTTATTGATTATTATAGATCTATCTAGGCGCTCAAAATTTTTACATTTTTTTAAAGGTCATTTCATGATTATATTTATTTTTCCAAAACTGCAAATCTTTTTTAAAAAAGATCAATTCAATTTGTTTATACAATTTTATCTAATACAAAGTGATTCTTTTTATAATCCAATCAATACCTGCATCGGTTCATTAAGGTGACTAAAATATTTTATCCTATGTTTAATTTTTTTGAATACCTAGTGTTCTGTTCGATTTTTATAATAATAATAGCCTCTTAGAAAAGGTTATCACACATTCATTTTTATTACATTAAGCATTTTTTTTATGTTAAATATTTATGAATTAACTATTGAAGATATATTAGATTGACTAAAAAAATATTTTAAGCAAATATAATTATCAATATTTTCCCAATTTATTTTAATTTTAATACATTATAATTAAAAAAAAATTATGAAAATATTTGTTTGGTTTAATTTAAATTTAACTAATATGTTTTTATATAAATCTAAAATTAAAATAAAATTTTTAAACTAGAATTAAAATTATTATTTTTATTATTAGCATCAAAATATTTTTATCAAGATAATTTTTAATTAAATTTAGCATTAATTATAATTTATATGCAAAATATACTAAAATAGATATAAGAAAATATTTGTATCAAAAAATAAAAAACTAATAATTATTTACATTGCAATTATGGGAAAAAAATCGTTTTAAATCATGATTTTTTTATTGATTTAAATCATGATTTAAGTCACGATCTAAATCAATTTGATTAAATCATGCCAACCCTAAACATACGTAGTCAGTATCCATTTTATAGTTGAATCAGTTTATATTTTAACCATCCTGGCGTATCAAAGTCAGTATCTTAGAGGGCTCTTTTCCCTGATGCTGTCAGTGATTTATAGTTGCTCAAGCCTTAAAATTAGATTTTGAATATAATTAAATCTATATTGTAGTTTTGATATGGCAATTAACCCATTTAAATATAATATGTTTAACAATTTATAAACCAATATAAACAAATCAATATTTTAAAAAAATAATGTGATGTTTACATTGATTTTATGTTTTATTAACCAATTGAAATAAGGAAATGTAAAGAGGGGAAAAAATCGATTTTATATAATAATAATATAATATATTATAAATTAAGTAATTATTAAATATTGGACACTGATGATAAGTAAAATGATATAAAAAGTGGTGTCGCTGGCTCATATCATTTAAGCTTATAAGAAAGAAAACATAGAGATAGGAAAATAAAATAAATTCCCAATATTTATATTTTGATAGTGCATGTAATTTAAATCAGGGATTGAACCCTAATCGCCCCGAACCTGGTTACATATTTTGGCCAATCGAACCTCAATCGCGTATAATACTATCTAGACTGTAGAGTTTCATTTTTTTTATAAAAATTGTTATATGACAAAGCAGAATGGAGTGTCACCAGCTGATTTGTTCACTGACGCCTCAGAATCAATTTTACTGAAGGAATCATCAGTCTAGATAAATATATGGCATTGCGAGCTTAAAGCGGAACCCTTTTAACTATCTGGCTTAAATGAACCCGAACCTAAAAGTATATAAGAATTTTTATTTTACAGGGTTTCCCATCCAAAAAAGGAAAAGTCCCAATCAAAAAAGGAAAAGGTTCAATCAAAAAAGGAAAAGTGTCAAACAAAAAAGGAAAAAGTACAATCAAAAAAGGAAAAGGTCCGATCAAAAAAGGAAAATTGTCAATCAAAAAAGGAAAAGTCCCAAAGGTTAAGGAAAAAGTCCAATAAAGGAAAAGTGTCAAACAAAAAAGGAAAAGGTCCAATCAAATCAAAAAAGGAAAAGTGTCAATTGAAAAAGGAAAATTCCCAAAAGAAAAGGAAAAGGGTCAATCAAAAAAGGAAAATTCCCATTCAAAAAAGGAAAATCGTAATTTTTTAAAAAAAATATATAAACTTTTCAATTTTTCTTAAATTTATTTATTTTTGTCATTCCTTCTTATTTTATTTCTAACTTTTTGCGATTTCTTTATTTTATTTGTATCTTTTCTCAATTTTTTTTCTTCTCATTTTTGATAATTCTTTTAAGTATATTTAATTTTCACTAAATTTTTGGCAGACAACTTTTTTATTATAATTTTTTACATATGAAATTATTTAATTACAATTACGATATATATATAATATAGTACGAAACAAAAATTTATATTAATCATTAATAATTTCCCCCCTTCTACATTTTGGGATATAGGTCTCCATATTTCTAAAATAATTTTTTGCATTTTCTTCAGATATTCCTCTTTCTCCATGTTCTATATAACGAATTAATACTTCCTCGTTACTATGATTTTTATTTCTGACAAAATCCTTCCATTGAAAAAACACATTCTCAATAGGATTAAGATACGGACTGTAGGGTGGTAAATATTTCAATGTATGTCCTTTTCTTTCGATCGATTCCCTAATTGAATGATTGTGATGAAATGGAACATTATCCATCACAAAAATCATATTAGATTCTTCAAAATGATTTAATATTTCATTTATAAAGTTGCTAAAATATATAGCATTGCAAGGGCCATCAAGAACTTCGAATCGAAATATTCCTGCAATTGTGAGAGCCGCAATGATAGTGTAATTTATTGTCTTTATTCCTTGAACATTTTTAATTGCCTTTTTATTTATTTGGGAATATCCATATAATAGCCTCATTGATATTGAAAACCCGCTCTCATCGATAAATATAAATTTTTCCTTCATATATGCTACATCTACAAACCAATTTGCGTATTCTTTGCGAATCTCTATATTTGATTCGTTATTTTCTCTAACTGAACGTAATGATACTCTTTTAAAGCTGTACCTAAATCCTGAGAGTAACCTTGATACCGTATTTTTTGATATTTCCACATCATATCTTTCTTTAATGATTTCACATAACCTTTTTAAGGATAAAGTGCAATCCAAATTTATACAATTTAATATATATTCTTCCTGCTCTTTATTTAATTTCTTGCGTGCGCGTGAACCTCCTTTGGGTAAGCTATATTTTATTCCATTTTTGAGATAAGAGTATTTAATATTTGTCACTCTCTTATAGCTTACTTTAAAACATGATGCTATATTTTTGATACTATCTTTTTTTAACGCGTCAATTATTAGAGCTTTTGTTTCACTGTTAATATTTTTCCCCTTTTTACCATATTTTCATAATTTTATTTTTTAAAACAAAAAAATTTATTTTTAAAGTATATAATTTACCTCATTTGCGTTTAATTTTTCATAAATCAAAATAGTTTAAAAGATAATTAAATTACAAAATAATTATTTACTTGCTAAAAAGAATAAATGCGTTTTGAATATATTAAAATTTTAAAAATATAAGAATTTTAAAAATGATTATATTTTATTAATTTACATATCGTTTGGTATTACAGTTCAAACTTATTTATTATAACCAAACGATTAATTTAATATTTGTAATTATAAATATGTATGTAAAAAATAGTCTGACAAAAAAAATAATATAATTTTAAAAAAGAATTATCAAAAATGAGAAGAAAAGAAATAGAGAAAAGATATAGTAAGAAAAATAAATTGAGAAAAGATACAAATAAAGTAAAGAAATAGCAAAAAGTTAGGAGTAAAATAAGAAGGAATGACAAAAAATAAATAAAACTTAGAAAAATTGAAAAATTATAAAAAAAATTACGATTTTGCTTTTTGAATGGGAATTTTCCTTTTAAGATTGAAACTTTCCCTTTTTTGATTGGACCTTTTCCTTTTTTGAATGGGAAACCCTGTATGTTGAGGGCATGACAGTCATACCCATCAAGACAAAAAATGAATAATTTAAATCTAAAGATATTTAAATTAGATTTTATTTGATACCCATATCGATATTTTGTGGTGATAAAAATATTCCTGACCCCCCATACCTAGACCCGCCCTCTATGCGTGATTATTATTATTACAATAAAAAAATATTTTTATTAGCTTTTATTTGATACCCATATCAAAAATTTTTATTTTTTAATCCCCCCCTCTATACACCCCTCCCCCCAACCACCCTCAGACCATACCCATCCAGACCAAGAATGAAGATTCAGTCAAACCACAAAAATGAGAAGAAAAAAAATTGAGAAAAGATACAAATAAAATAAAGAAATCGCAAAAAGTTAGAAATAAAATAAGAAGGAATGACAAAAATAAATAAATTTAAGAAAAATTGAAAAGTTTATATATTTTTTTAAAAAAATTACAATTTTCCTTTTTTGAATGGGAGTTTTCCTTTTTTGATTGACCCTTTTCCTTTTTTGATTGACCCTTTTCCTTTTCTTTTAGGAATTTTCCTTTTTCGATTGACACTTTTCCTTTTTTGATTTGATTGGACCTTTTCCTTTTTTGTTTGACACTTTTCCTTTTTTGATTGGACTTTTTCCTTAACCTTTGAGACTTTTCCTTTTTTGATTGACAATTTTCCTTTTTTGATCGGACCTTTTCCTTTTTTGATTGAACTTTTTCCTTTTTTGTTTGACACTTTTCCTTTTTTGATTGAACCTTTTCCTTTTTTGATTGGGACTTTTCCTTTTTTGGATGGGAAACCCTGTATTATTTATAATGTGTTTAAATTTCTTTTTAATTTAAAATCCTTAAAATTTATATTAAAAATTTTTTTTTACATATCTTCTGCAATTCAAATATCAAAAACGCTCATTTAAATGTAAAAATTTATAATAACACTGTTAATTCTGGTTTATCACATTAAACTTTCCAATTTGCTTTGAAAGATGCCTGGAATTACATCAATGACAATTTGTCATTACAAAATCCGGACTATAACTTAGAAAAAGAACTCCTACACTTCTAAAAAATTATAAAGAGTTATAATTTAAAATAGATCTCATATTGTTATAGGCGCCATTCTTCCTATGACGTGCTGGATAGGCTTGTGCTATCTTAAGATTTTTGTCGATATTCATCAAATTCGAATGAATTTTTTTTGCAATCAATAAATTGGAATAAAAAATTGATATGTTAAATATGCTGAGATACCTTGGAAGGTAACACAAATATTATGCAGGGTGAACTCTAAACAATGAACACATTTTTTTAACACCTGGTTAAAATTTCTATTGGAGAAAAAAACTATCAATGTTTATCTTGCCAAAAATTTGTTATCAAATGAAAATAAAGGAATTTGTCCATCCCAAAAATAAAATAATGTATACTTTTTGGATGTTAGATTAGAGGTGTGCATGGTGGGAATGAGCCGTTAAAAGATTTAAACATTGGAATGGCTGGTTAATAATATTTTTAAAACAATGGGCATTGTTTAAATATTTTTGGCTCCAAATGAGTAGAATGGGCTGACATTTATTAAAAATTATTTTTTTATTTCATAATATTGCATATTTTAGTTTAAATAAAATATATTAGAATAAATAAAGAGCTTAACCTAACCAATCAAATAATTTTAAAACATTGAGCGGGCGAGTTAAACAAAAATTTTAGATAAATGGGCAGGCGGGTTAATTTTTTTAAAAAAAAATAGGCGGGGGCAAGCATGTTAAATATTTTTCAAATAATGCACGGGAAGGTTTTCAGGTTAAAAACCCGCCCAATGCAAACCTCTATGTTAAATACAAAATTTAGTGGCAAACACCAAAAGATATATGAAATTAACATGAATTTGGAAAAACTTTAGAACTTTACTGACATGTTTCTTAGAATAGATTATTTATTATTTATCTAATTTTAAAACCTTTCAATGATAATCTAATTTTAATTATATGCGCTTAAATAAACTTTTTAAAATGTAAGTATCTAAAATTAGATTAATATTCAAAGTAAATTTCCAGGTTTAAATAAAAGAATAAATAAACCCAGATCATAACGAACCCTTTTAAAATCCATTTATTATTTTTTTTTATATTTAAGAATTCTAAGAAACAAGCATTGTAATTTATAATAATATGGTATTCAGTTCTATATTATGTGACATAAAAAAACAATAATTCATTCTTTCATTCATATTCATTTATAATATGGAATAATATAATATAAAAATCTTCTCCCAGAATTTTAATCTTTAAATTTTAATTTTAAAATAATTTAACACGAATTAAATAAAAAAAATTTAATTACATAAAAATAAAAATAGCAACGATCGAAAATGATATAATATTATTATATATTTATATTATATAAAATCGAAACTTGATTAATTAAGGATTTAGGTTTATAGGTGAATCACTTATATCATATTATTTTTTTATGTCTCATAATTTATGCAATGCAAGAAAGAAGCATTCCTTGTAAATTTCTATTTCCCCATTTCCCAAAATTTAAAATTTTATTTGTTTTTAATTATCCTTCATCATTTAAAAAAAGATACATTTAAAAAAAAATTGATTGTATTTGTCACTTTATCGTTGCCAGACAATTTTATAGTATGTCGTCTCCTTAGAATTGGAGTTCACCAATAGTTTTAATATCAGATACTTGCAGGCCCAGAGCATATTGGCCAGGATTAAAAATTTATTAAATGGCCAATCTAAAAATTAAAATTATATGAAGAATATTCCATTTAATGCTCATACCTTCAATTTACCTTTCAAACAATTACAACCATATTATTCAAATTCTGGACTGGGATAAAATTATTAGATAAAAAAAAATCTAGGCCGATCCAAAAGATTTCTAAAAAAAGTACCAGACCGGGTTTGAAAATGATTTTTTTTTCAAATCCGAGCAGGACCACGTAATAGGCAGTGGTTTCAGCCTTAACAATCTTAGGGGGTTATAAAGAAATTTTTTCTCTAATTTTCAAAATAATCTTTTTTTTAGTAAAAATTTTTAAAATGATATTTTTTTAAATAGGAATTTTTTAAAAATAATTTAAAATTTTCGGGGGCTTTTCAAATTTTTTGACGATATTGACAATAGATATCTCTGCATATTTGTCTTTAATATATATATTATTGAATTTTATACAACAAACGAATGATTTTAAGAATTTTCATTTAAGAAAAAAAGAAAATAAATTGAGAATCTAATCTACCTAATTTAAAAAATTAAGTATAGTTGTATATCATAAAACGCAATGCATAATATAATATTTATAATTTTGAAAGCAACATTAAAATTTAATGGATAACTAATCATTTTTATCAAAAATAATTTAGGTTGTTTATTTAATTATATTTAATTTAAAAATCGACCCGTTAAGATTTTTTAACCCATCCCATAAAATATTCCCGTAAAATTCTTTGCTCGGCCCATGATATTTTTATAAAAGTTGCCCGGCCCAGTTCGTAATAATTTTTTATGATGCAAAAAAATATCCCAATATTTTCTAAAGTCTTGATATTATGTTGTAAAAAATATTTATAATAATAACTAACTAAGATTCAAACATGAAATTTGCTTTTTAACGGTAGAGAAGTTGACATGTTAATATTCAACGATTGATTTTGTTTTTATCGAAATCTAATATTGGAATAATTACACCACACCAATACTTATAGATAACGATAACATCGATGTTTTAATAAATATTATAATTATTTCAATTACTTCCACTCTCCATCTTTTTCTATTGACATGATCATAAATAAAAGATGGGAAGGGGGGGGGGGGTTGGATTCCCATTTGAAAAAATATTAAACAACTAAAAATAGCTAATTAACAATTATTCAATATAGTTTTCTCACATCAAATATAAAATAAAATAAAACAATATTATATAAAAACGCAGGTGGGACTACAAGTTCCCAAAAAACATGCGTAATTATATTTTAAAATTGTGATTTGAAGGTTTTGTTTTAAAAAATAAAATTCTTTAGGTTCTGATGTAAGGGCTCTTGTCTTATCCCCAATATTTTTTAAAAACTTTAAAGTTGCTTGGCATATGTCCAAGGGAAGAGATAACAATCGGTGTAAAAATATAATTTGTGAATTTGGAATATTTCATTGTTTTTTTTTCTTGGCTATATCAACCGGATTGGCTTGCAAATTCAATTTTTTTCGGCACAAATCCGACTAATTTTTATTAATTTTTTGGCTCCCCCCGAATTTTTATTTTAAGTCCAGCCCGGTCCGAAATTTTTAATTAAAAAATATAAATGTTTTTGTAAACTCGAATAATAGAAAAATCACTTATTTGTCCTTATTCTAAATATTTTTTTATGGATTTTTTTTTAGAATATTTTGATATTTTTTAAGACTGCCTAATTTTAGAAAAAAAATTTAAGTCCACCGGAGGCTTCTAATTTCAGGACGGGTTTGATTCGGGCCTTAGGTCGACTTGCAAATCTCTAATCCTCACATTCTAGGCAGGGTTGGGCAGTATCGTGAAGACTTGAAGTATTACAGACAATTTGGGTATTTGATATTTATTTGAATAATTTAGGGTATTTTGTATTTGTATTTAAAATCGTAAATATAAATACAAATATCTTTATTTTTTATTATTTATATTCCTTTAAAATAATTGTGTGATAGAAAAGCATCAAAATCTTATATGTTTCATGAGCCACATAAATTTTTTTTGCAGAAGATGTTAGAGAAGTAGAAGATTCCGATTTCAGTTCCACCGACTTAAAGATTAAGATGTTTGTAGCAGAATGTCTGTAAGAACCTCCCTCCACCCTACTTGAACAAAGAAAGATAAAATATGCAATATTATGAAATAAAATAAATAATCATAATAAATATAAACCCGCTCTGCTCATTTAGCTTTAAAAATGTGTTTTAAAAATATTTTCAACGCGCTCTCTCAATGGTTTGAATTTTTTAACCTTAAAACCCATTCTTTGCAGATTTTTACCCTACACTCCCTATCTCAAAGAAATAAAATATAAATATACGTTAAAGTATAAATTTAAGTTGGAAAAACACATTTCATTTGATTGCACCGAGACCGAGCTAATACAATATAAGCCAATTGAAACAAATTTATTCTTAAGTTATTCATTTCTTTTTTTGTGTTGATAAAATTATTTGCCAGCCACCCCTTTCAGCAAAGTGAGCGTAGACAAGGTTATCTAGTCTCGATCTTTATCACATTAATTATTTGGTATTTTAATACATAAAGATATAGATTATGATCAATGAATGCTTAGTATTTGTGATAGAATAGAAATAAAATGAGAATTATATACCTTTTATATATTTTAAAGAACGTTCCTAATTTTGCGTTCCAAAACATATCGTTCCTTTTCTATCAATATACTTAAATTTCCTTTTCCTTCCCGGATGGATTAACCGAATATTCCTTTATTCATATATATTAAAATTGAACTAACTTTTAAGAGTTAGTCAATCACAAGGGGGGGGGAGGTAACGTGTAGTCGTCATCGAAATTGAAAAGGGTAGAGAATTGTGAAGAGGCTATTGTCATTAGGATATAATGGAAGAGGGGGGAGAGTAAATTAATGGAGAGAGGATGGGGTATGCTAATTTTGATCGGATTTATTTTTTTTGTCAATTTTAATTAAAGTAAAAAAAATTTTCTCTAGCCAGACTAACAATTCCTTAAAAGGTATTTTTTTTACGGAATAGATATGATCTCCTTTTCATTTTTTCGTAAAGTTTATAAAAATTATTTAAACATTATTTTAAATATAATTTTAATAATTTTGATTTTATTACACAAATTAGCGATGTTTTTATTTTATTTTTTTTAAAAATTCTATAATTTACCAATAATTTTATGCGCTTTTATTAAAAAAAATGGTTATTTAAAAAAGATCACAAAAAAAAAAAAAGATGGTTTTTTCATAGACTTTTTTTCTTTTCTTTTTAACAATCAATATTTAATATAAATTTGAACTATAAAAAAATATGTATAATGTGAATACTAGAACTAAAGTTCTACTTCAACTTTTCTCCAGTTATTGTGTTTAATCAAGCTCAGATGTAAATGATAAAACACGATTTACGAAATCTAATTTATTTTGGGAATTTGTGTAAATCATTTCTTTATCACAGTGTTACAAATATAACCAAAACAAAAGTCATCTCTTCGTTTCTTTTTTAAAGGTTCGGAAATATATAAATCATAAAAAGAATATGTAATATTTAGTTATGGTTTTTTTCCTAAGAAAAATATCGATATTTTGTGCAAAAGCAAAATATCACGGCAATAATAAAAGACCATTTAAAAAACGATGAACAAAAATTAATTATATATTGAATTCTATATTAATATTTTGTCATTTTCTTATTAATTAGTAATAAGACAAAAAGAATATATAAAAAGAATGTATTTTACGAAAAGATATGAATGATAATTTATGGTTTTAGATTATATCACGACCATCATTACGATTTAGTTTATAGTTGTTATTATAAACAATAATGAGGTGAGAGCAATGACCATTTGTGGTGAATTTGCTATATTATGAAGGAGGAGACTCGTTCATTCATCCTAGAGAAAAAAATTAATATTTAATCTTTATGCCAATTTATAATGTTTGACTAAATACGAATATAATATGATATAAGGAAGAAAATGCAACAATGTATCACTGTATTTATAGTTATAAAATATTATTTTTAGTGTCTCAGATGGAGCCAAACTTGCTCATAACATTTATACATGACATCGAACCGAATCGCCAAAACCTCTATAATCTCGAACCGTTATAATTGTAATTTTTTTTAGAAAGAGGGTAAATCTTTAGAAATGCAAAAATATATTGCAAAAAATACGTTGAGAGAAGATGCATTGTAAAGACTAAGTTTCTCTAATAAGACTGATAGAGCGCGATAATCAACCCACAATTTATTACAAGTATTATATCTCTCATTTTGTCAAATTAAGTTAATTTTTTAAAGAATATTAACTTTGCCATTTTTTTATAAGAAAATTAATTATATAAATTTAATTTTTATATCCCTAGTCCAGCTGTATTCGAATCACATTATTATCGCTGTTCGGCCTGTCGCTTTTTTACTTCCACTCAATGGGTTTCATCTTTCTAATGCTAGTCAGGGGGGGGGGACCTTGGTATTGTTATTACCCGCCATTTGCTGACCAGAGGTTCCATATCGTTGCTAATAACTTTGTTGTATACCAAATGTGCACTTAAATCCATATGTCAAAAACTTCCTTAAAAACAAAGTAACCAAAAAATATATATCCTAATCCACTAACCCAAATTCGCCACTCAACTCAAAATGTACAAAAATAATTTCTTAATACAACTGCAACTAAAATTTACAAAAGCTATTCTATAATAAAACGTTTGTTTTGCCTGTTTTTGGCATCCTTCACGAATGGGAACAACATTTTTTTTATAATTATTCACCACATTATGGGTAATATAGATATCTTAGGGTAAAATGTTTGAGTCTTAGATAATATGGATTTAGGGACTCTTCTCCACTATTATTAGCATCGATATAAAACTCCTGGAGCGAATGTTGGCTATAGCGAGAAACGACGATGCAAACGCCTTCAAGCAGGCAGACACGAGACTCTTTGAGGAGAAGTGAGAACGCGATAGACGGGACAGCGATACTAACGTGTTTCGGTGTGGTGGAGCATATTTATTGGTGATGGCCATAACGGACATATAGTTCTATCCTCAAAGCAAAGGACCGTGGAATCAAGGGTCCGGATCCTCCTCAGAAATCCAATGTCGCCATCACTGTGGCCGGAGTAGATCGAAGCGCCTTATCAACACGGGGTAGGAAGGGGGGATTTCTAGACCTGGGAGTGAATACCCATGTTCGACGATTATCTATTCAGAGAATAAATTTTATAGCAACCCTCCCCCACCTGTTTATCTTAGTACTCGATGCGGCGGGGATATTATATAACACCTATATATGTTTTTATATTTTAACCATGAGACAGAGTTATATATATATATAATTAATTTAATAGATAGTAGTTGATTCCTTGCTTTCTTACACATCGGAACGGATCAGAACTGATAATAGTCACTTTCAAGAAGAATTCGATCGGTCCAATATCATTTAGAAACCTATCCGATTATTAAAATAATATAATAATCGCTTAATAAATTATAACTTATCCCCGGAACACCCCCATTTTTATAAAAAAGTTATTTTATATAATTTAAATAAGAATATTTATGAATCATGATTATAATTATGGGTTAATCCTAATTTAATTCGATTATACATTGTTTGCTGTATCATTGTGATTGAGATTAATATTATCCGGAATGAATTCTGAAAATGATTATTTACTTTTTTTAAACATAAACACAGACCTTTACACTAGAATGTATGTAAGAAGATAACATTTTAAATTAAAATAGGAAAAAGCTTTGAAATACTTATTATATAAGGAAAGATAGTAGGAGAGATTGGGATAAAACGTTTAGTATTTTACATTTTTACCATAAAAATTTAAAACAGAGAAATTTATAAATCAACGTTAACCCAATCTCCCAATAAAATTGAATACAGCTTTGTTTTTTTTGAACAAAATATTGTCTGACAATTACTTTTAACTATAAAAAAAATTAAAATTAGCATATTTTGAGTGCACTCTAAGGCACATCGTACATTTCATTATTTTTACTTTACTCATAGCTGCTTTACCCCAAGTTGAGGTGCATTATATAAATCGTTATTGCCTGACTTTTAACTAAACTATAAACTTCCAATCACTTTTATTTTATAGCTAAAATTTTAAGGAACCTAGGTAAAAATTTATAAATCCAAATTTTGTTAAAAACAAAAAAAATGCTAGAAGGTAAATTTTATAATTTATATGTATAAAACAGTTTTTTGGTAAAATATATCGAACCAGAAATATTTATCAAAAGATGAACATAGGTGAGAAATTATATATAAAACTCAATCTTCACATTTAAGGCCTTATGTTCCTAAAAAGGTATTTGCTTTAACATTGTTGCCCCATCAATCACTTTATCTCGATCTCCACTAAAAGAATTTCCTGATTACATTTTTAATATAAAATCCAAAAGCCTATAAATAAAAAAATAATTTTTTTAATTAAAAATGATGGGTAAAAAAAATTGAGAATTGGACAGCCCAAGTAACACAATATAATATTCAAGTGATGAATTCCTTAACCAATTAGTAAATGGCAAATATTATAAAACATCATTATTAATCCGTCAAATAAATTCTAAAGTCTTCGAAAAAAACTCCCAAGTTATATTTATTGTTTGTGTTTTTACAATAATACATAGTGATAGTATTATATCACACGAAAATGATATGAAAATAAGCATCTTTATTATCTATTTCATAAAAAAAAATTAATGAGAAATATATAAAAGTAAAATAGAGGCCTGCAAAATAGAGAGCGGGCTGTTAAATAGCAAATTTTAAAAATCCGGGCCCGACTTAAATATACAAACCCGGGCCGGGCCTAAAAGTAGTCATTTTTTGGAAAACCAGGGCCGGGTTTATCTTTGAAGATAATTTTTAATTATATCAATGAGTTGGAAAATAAAATAATGAATCGTTTAACATCCTATTTTCGTTTGAAATAGTTTAAAAAATATAGCTAAAATTATTTAAAATAAATATAAAATTTATCTAAGCCCTGGGGTTTAGGAGATATATTTTACCATTTAAATATTTAATTAAGACCCTACAACAGAAATCATTGATTATATTAGATTAGATATAAAGTCCTCTTTTTTAAAATTAATGTTGATCGTTTTACTGAGAATATAATTTTCAAAATGATTTTATTTCCCCAACCTGTCTAAAAAATTTATTTTTTATATTTATATCTTGAAGGATAGATTGGATTTTCTCAAAATTTATATATTATGCCATTTTTTTCTATTAGATAAATGTTACATTTTTATTAATCTATCACCACAACAGAAACATTAAGTTTTTTTTTGAATGATTAAATTTTTTTAACTGAATTACATTTCGTAATTATCCGAAAATCCCTGTTATCTAAGGTTAACCACGTTAAAATAATTTATTGGTTTTTATATAGTAAAAAAAATGATTTAGGGGGATGATTTTAGGTAAAAATTAAGAAAAAGGCAAAGAAATTATGGGTAATGATGTATAGTGCTGCACTTTATTAATTTTTTATCAGTTTTATTAAAATATTAGATAGAGTCGTAATTTTAACATTAATACAAAAAATTGTTTTCAAGTACCGACTGTCCTATTTGGTTAGAGCGTGTATCACTACCATAGTTCTGGGTTCGAATTCAGAAAGGTTCTGATTTTTTTCATAAGCCAACTAATTGGTTCCGTGCTATGGCGGGGGATTTATAGTATGTCGGAGGCGGTGTAATTCCATTAATATAAATTAAAAAATAGCGAATTGCTATATTATGAAGACCAATAGTATATATCATTACCCATTAATTATATGAATAATTATTATATATAATGAACTGGTTTTACCACATTAAAATTAGAGCCCTGAATCGGAGATATTTTTTCAAATCAGATCTGAGAAAACAATAAACAGTTCAAAAAATGTTGTCCGACCGATTCAATCCAAGTTTTTTTTTTCAAAATTGGAGTCCAATTCTATGCTAAATTTATCTTAGAATTAGGTCTTATCCAATCTTATTTTTTTTGGACAGTTGAAATGATAGGATACGAAAGCGGAAATTATTAGGAAGGAAAATAAAAGTTAATTAATCATTTAAAATTTTCTATAGGTCCGGTCTAGCAAAAAATAGATTTTAAATTCATGGTTCAAATCTGATCTATTACATGATATATGTTTGAGTTCGACCGACCCGAGTTAGATCAGATTGGATTAGGATCAGTCTGTGCAAGTCTCCGTTAAAACTTTCTCTTATTTCCATATGATTTTCTATAGAAAAATTTATAAAAAGTTAGATACCCGACAAAAATTGGACAATCCACAAATTTATTCATTTCAAAAGTAAACGTTAAAATCCCCTTTTGAAACATCTTTCTTAAATAATTTGTTAAAATTAAAATATATTTAATATCCCGAAAATTTATTTTCCGGCTTTTCTTCAATTACCAAAAATATAATGTATCATTTAACCCTGGTCTTTTTTCACCGTAAAATAAATTGCAATTATTTTTAAAAAATTTTATTTTGACGGATAATGAACGGAATTTTAAGTTTTATGATTTTAAATTTATAAGATTATATAACTGAATAAATAAGATTTAAAATATATACCTCTTGGTGTTAAAATTTATTCCCCTTTACCAAATAAATGCATTAAAATTATTAATGGCTTTTATTATTTTAAGTAAATAATTAGTTTTATATTATAATTAAATGCACATGGAAATTTTAATAAAAATGTTTTGAGAATTTCAATTAATCCTGAAATGTAAATATTTATAGGTTATAATAATTTTAATGCAGATGCTATCTATTATGTTTCAACTTCCATAAACCGTGTAACCCACCCATTCTAGTTCTAGCCTAATATAATTTTGTAATGATCTAATAAAATCATATTTAAAAAAAAATTGAAAAATATTTTTATATAGTGAGATATAACTATTTTTTTATTAATTTTGATAATTTGCCTTCGAAGATGACCACCGTAAGTTTCATTCTTATTGTAATTATTACTTTATAGTTTTTAATATTATACATGGATTTAAAATGTTTTAATATTATACATTCTTTGGATTTGAAATATTTTAATATTATACATTCTTTGGATTTAAAATGTTTTAATTGTTTATAAATATCCCTACAAAAAGTGCCATGATAACTACCAATCATTTATTTTTATCGTTGATGGGCTATTATTACAGTGTTCACCAGATTTGATGAAAAACATTTCAATTTTTAATTATTTGAAAATAAAATTATTTGACTTGCAAAAATTGTTTATATATAACATTTATATATTCTTATTAATTTAAATAATTTTATTTACAAACGAATTAAGAAATATGGAAATGTTTTGAATTAAATCTGCACAACATTGTATATTCATAACACTCCTCCCCCCCCCCTTCATATTAATTTCTCTAAATTGTTTTGACTTTTATGAATATTATTTGCTGTAGTACATAAACATTTATAATTGAAGTGATCTCAACTTTCCTTCATAAATAATTTATTAATATTAAGCAGTGGATGAATCCTCATGAATGTTATTTTTTTCTCCATTTTCCGTTGCCTATTTGATAAATATTTTGTTATAGTTAACTATTAATTATTTTCCCCTCTAAATATTTATGGAATATATTTAAAAAATCCTCCAAGAGTGTCCAAACAAATTACATATACCAAACTCTCTTTATTTGAACTAGAGTAAACAAAATTACAAATTATTCTGAGTACGTCGTGTTCTAATTAAAAAAGCAGTCGTATAAAAAGACCCATATCGACGAGGGGAGGGTTGTCTACAAAATATTAATATTTTACAATGTAAATTAATAGATAAATGTTCTTATGTAGGGAAGGGGAGAAATTTTCAAATTTGTTTGATTTTTTAATTATAAAAAAATGTATGACGCTCAGCCGCTACCAGAGTTGTTAAAGTAGCACGCTATCTTTTTTGGTAGCTATAGCTCATAGCCGCTACTTTTTTTAAAATTATTTAATTTTTTAGCGCGCTACTTTTTTTAAAAGTAGCGAAGTAAAAAAATATAATGAATGTAAGTATAAACATGAAAATTTAAATATAATATCATAATTAATTATAATTTTTATTATTTAATTTTGAAATTTAAATATATTTTCAATTTTTAATTTATATTTTCAATCTGTGTTTATAATCTAAAATGGCATCGCCCATGGATATCCAAATCCTTGAAAGTGATTCAAACATGGAAGATTTAATGGAAGAAAATGTACTTAATAGCTCTAATAACGATTTCCCATTCCCTAGACTTGAAAAATTTTTTAAAATAAATATTAAAACAAAATCTGGATTCAAATTCCTGTGCTTAAAATGTAAAAAAAATATATCATCAAATCAATCGAGTAGCTATAACCTGAAGAAACACCTAAAGGTAAATTGTTATTTTTACATTATAATATTATTTATTTTATTAGACTGTTCACGCCAATTGCTATAAGGAAATAGAGAAACATATAAAAAATTTTGGTATAGGAGAATCTTCATTCAAAAAGACAAATACTATCCAAACCAAATTAACTGATAATAAACATGCCAATATTTCACAAAAATTGGCTGATAAAGTAATTGTTGATTTTATTATTGACACATTTCAGCCATTGTCCTTGGTTGATAATCCATCATTTACTATGATGATTAAAACTTTATCCCCTGGCACAACAGTTTTATGTCCGCAGACTTTTATGAATAAAATAGCCGACAACTTCAAAGTGATGAAAGATGCTCTAATAGTAGAGTTATCAGATATATCTTATGTATGTACACTGGCAGATAGTTGGACACATAACAGAAGGTAAAAACTTATTTATATTTATAAATTGATCTGATTAAATATTTTTAGAGCTTCCTTGCCCTCAAGTGCTAGTGTCGAGAAATTATTTAGCAAAGCAAAGCTTATACTTTCTGATCGTCGCTCTAGACTTGGGGATGATAATATTGAAATGATATTATTATTAAAATGCAACAAATTAAAATAAATATTTATTTATATTGCTTATTTTTTTATAATTTAAACTAACTATATTTTTATATTTATAAATGTTGATTTTTATATATTATTTATTATTCATTTACATTATAAGCAAAAAAAAAATAAAAAAAAATTGTTTCTAAAATTGTTTTTATAAAAAGTAGCTAATAGCGCGCTACTTTTTTTGACAAATAGCTATAGCGGTAGCGCACTACTTTTAAAAATAGCGTTTAACAACTCTGGCCGCTACTCACTAAGTATAATGAAGCATGTTTCAACATAACAGTAACAAAAACTCTTCTAACTGCCCCCTTCCTCTCCCATAATCACGCTACTATACCATTGAAGCGAATATAATATTTAATGTCAGCAATTTAATTTCTACACCTAAATATACTCTCAAATATTTAAAGTAAAGTCCTTACACCGACCTGTCAGTAGAAATTCTCTCTTACACGGTCGTACCTTGATTATAAATTTTTATTTTGGGCTAGACTCAGACCTCGGCTAAATTTTAAACTATTTTGTTTCTTCTATATTTTTACAAAGTTTTTTTTATAGAATAACAGTAGAAAAATTTATTTTCCTATGACACTTTTCCGTTTTCCTTAAAATATCGTACTTTTTTTAGTGGTCTAATAATGTTCTATTTTTCTGATTCGGATCGACTTAAACTAATTTCTAAAATAAAATTTTAGCTCCTCGGATATTTGAGAAAAAAATACTCGATGGATCGGCTTAAAATTTTTATCTGGACCTAAAAAAAAGGTTGGATATGGGGCTAATCTAACTTTTCAAAGATATTTATATTTATTGATATATTTATCCGTATGCGTATAGGTTATGAATATGTCAACCAATAGTCCAAGTGTCTCTTTATGATATTATATATTTTTTTATTTGATGCAACTAAATAAATATAACATCGTTTTTTTGCATAAATTTTTATTTATTTTAGAATATCAATTTTCCTAAATATGACCAAATAAAAACGTAATTACCATAACCAAAAGGTCCCATGGGTCTTATTTAAAAAAAATTTATTTTATTTTATTATGTATAATATATATACATAAAAATGTGGTGTGCATAAAAAAAGGATTTTATATAATAACTTTTTCTTTTTTTGAAAAAAATATATATATTAAGCTATCAATAAAAAAACACTTTATAAAGGTCCAAAGAAATTATTGAGAAAATTGAGGTTTATTATACACGTGGACAATCTCTCATATACTATATTTTGTTCAAAAACTATGCTTAGTCGGGGAAAGAGCATTGACGTTTTTAGATAACGCCATTGGGTGTATATAAATGAGAACGGCTTTGCATTTCAATTTTAAGTTACACCAATGGCGTCTTTATCTCATTTTTTTACATTCATCGATTTATTTAAACTCCGTTTATAATAAAATTATACTTAAAAAAACTCACCATGGAATAGTGTTTACATTTTTTAAACATTCGCCAGACGGATTCAGTAAAATTTTATTAAACCTCATCAATAAATCAAGAATAAAATATGATATTCAATCGTATTAAATCTATTATGTAGATATTAATATTTAATTTATGAAATGAAATGAATTTATTATTTGCATTCTTATATTATTCTTATTTAATGTTTATATTTAATTTTATTAAAATTTATGACTTAAAAGTAAAATATTTGTTGGATCTCTAATTTATTATAGGTAATAATAAAATAACCGTTATTTTAATATTCCTTTTTACGAATGTAATAAAACTAAGTCTTAAATTTAAAGTCGAACTCAAGTATGACATTTTTAATAGATTATATTTTTCAAATTATTCAGTTTTTCTTGTCGTTTTGAAAACAAGTGATGTTTCTGGCGATTAAATTTAATTTTTTTAAATATCTATTTGATCAAAACGTTTCAAAATAATATATAGATGATAATAAACTAAGTTTAATCAATTTTTATTGGCTTAGCCGATTAATTAGTAGATAAAATGGCTAATTAGCCTTAGCTATAACCCATAAAGTTGTTAGGACTAATTAATCGTAGTCATTTTAATTGACCAGGCTTAGAGACGTTTTCAAAACGGCTCATATAGCATAAAGTTCTTAATCCATTAATGGTCAAGATTTTTATAGTGGATAAAAATGCCCAAAGGTAATAGAAAAAAATTATGTATAATATTATAAGATCAAAAAACAATAGAAATCTTTATTCTTTTTTTGTAATTTATAATAAAAACGAGAGAATGTTTTTATATTATGAAAATCCTTGAAACATTTAATATGAAGTGCGATTTGACATGTTTGGCACATATATCTTGAGTGCGTATGGCAATATCTGCTTTCCATCTATAATTTTGGATAAATAATGTCCAGATCAATCAGTAGGGTTTTCACTCTGTAATGCAAACTAACTTGCGTGCTCTCTACTTAAATTTTTAATGGTGTTCGAAGGAGGTAGTTAGTAACTTATCGCCTAAATGCAAGCAAAATCTTCTTGTCATCTCGATTCACGAATTTTCAGATTTCCCACGATTTACCAAAGCTACATCTATAAAAATGGTAAATATTGGCCACCACCATTTCCCTCTTATTTTAATGCTATATGTATGTATGAGATTATTGCACAGATCAACACCACCCATGTGTTTGTTATAAGCAGTAATCATATTTGGTTGAGGAATTTTTATTTTAGATGGAATACCTTGAAACATTGAAGAGCAATGAGATGGTGTGGCATTCGATGCAACGGTCATCACCGAATTATTATTTCAGCGAACTATAAATATTTCGTTTAATTTTTCGAACTTATAATCATAACATCCGCTTTCTTTTTTTGCTACGCCTTTATAGATTCAACTGGGCAATGCTCTATTCTATTATCCCCACAGTTCCAGTTGTAAAATATCTAATTTGTTTTAAGTATGACAAGCTTAAATGAGGTAAAGAAATTATCAAAATATATTTTATGATAATTTGGTTTTTGTAATACATTTGATAATTTTATGATTACATTTCCACCTAATCCATATTCTTTATCGCTTTTTACTTAATATATATGAAATGAAAATACGTAACCGTTGGAAGAAGCCAATATCCAAGATTTGTATTTTAATCTAATTGGTTTTCTTTTTACGAACATTTTGCCAGAATATCTTCCTTATTATGGTATCATCTGTTCATCTATTGATAAATTATGTTTGAAAACTCCGAATTGTTGAAATTTATTATTCACCTAACTTTATAAAATCTATCTGTGTATCTATTTTAGTATTGTCTGCCAAATGAATATTATATTTCGAAATTGTAATTGCATTGTATTCTGGATTATTGGAGTAGAAATATCACTATCATTAGACCAATATATCCTTTCTTGTGGAAGCGAATGATATCCAGTAAATAATAGAATTCCAATAAATCTCTTAATATATGGGATGGTCACATATATTAGGCCTATTCATTTGTTTTGCATAAATATTACTTTGATTTACAATTAGGGAATATAAGTCTTCATTGAAAATGAAAGAAAATATATCTGATGGACTTTAACCATGAAAATCGTCTTCAAGTTTTATTATATCTTACCCCTTGAAAGGGCTTATAGAATATAATGCATCAGTTTTTCTCCATTTTAAATGGCGAGAAATTACAGAATACCCTCATGTAGAAAATGGTTCTGGAATGTCGTCATCAATTGAATTATGAATCTCCAATTCACCAGCAGTATCTGAAAGTAAAACTCCGTCATTTGTTAAGTCATTTTCGTCAAAATCTTCATCACTAATTGCAGATGGGTTTGGTGGAATTATAACTATATCTCTTTCTTCAATTGGCTCCTCTTCACAAAGTTGAGCAAGCCCTTGTTCAATTGTTAGAAAACGATTCATTTTAAAATTTTAATTAAAAATTAAATATTTATTTCTTAGAATTATGATTTTATTTTGATTGAATTGACAAAACAGGTGCATAATAAGAAAAAATTAAAAATTTAAAGATAAAATAAAATGTTCAGCAAGAAATGAACCGAATATTTGCGAATGATTTTATAACATTTGATCGAGATAAAAAATTATAAAAGGAACATATTATTTGATCTTATGGGGCTTAAAAAAAATTTTAAAATAATTTTTAAAAGACCTAAAATTTTGAAAATATTCAGAATGCTCGAGCCACCCCCCCCCCCTTTAGTGAGGGTATTCGTTTTAAGTATAATTTAAAAAATTATAATTCATTATGTTTAAATTTTCTAAAATAATTTATACTGCTTGATTGTTATCGGTGCATATATGCACCAGTCAACTTTATATGGTTACCTATTAAAATTTTAATTATTTATAAATTCAAAAATGATTGATAAATAAAATATAGATATATCTATAAAAAAAATATGCACACTAGTTTTCATCGAAATAATTTCATAATATGCTCGTGAGATCACTTAGAAGACTTTGCATTTTAGACCTCATAAATTCGCCATGGTTGATTACAGTATTACGAATTGTTCAGTATTTTTTTTGTACAAATAATAGAGTGTCAGTATTAAATAAGAAATTGGTTAAATATAATTTGATCAATAAAACAAAATAATTTGGCCATTAAAAATTTTTTTTTAACTAATAAATTCGCGCCATATGAAACGAAACATTTACTTATTAAATTAATTTAATTAATTGCAAATTTTCAATGTAAAATATTTCATTCATGCTTAAACAGGTGTCGGCTATCTTTGGCCTTCTTTTAACATGTTTTTTCCATAGCTTTTGGGTGGTTGATATCATATAATTCTTGGAAAATATTTTAGAATTTAAACTGTCAGTATTTTATTTAAAAACTGAACATTCTTAAAACTGAGATTTTAATATAAAACTGTGGATATTTAAATTTAAAACTTCTCATTCATTTCACCTTTTTTAAAATATTATTTTTCCTATTTGACTTTTAAAATGAATCCTATCTCTTATTTTTACAAGATAACCCAAATAGAAAAAAGAAAAAAAAAGAAGAGAAATAGATAAAAAAATAATTTTAGAATGATAAATTATTTAGTAAGCTTATAAGGTGTTTATTGTATACCGTATAAGATACATCAAAATTAACATACAAATCGAATTCCATATTCAAGAAGATAAGCTTCATATTTTAGTATCAAAATATTAATTTGATTATATGCTTAAAAATTTTGGTATTAAATTTGTACATTATTCAATTCTAGCGTCACAATATCACTTCGTGATATAATGTAATTTAATTCTCATCTTATATATTTGACTTATGAAACAAATATGACAAATCAAGTATATGCAAAAAATGTATATAATTAAATTATATTTTTTGGGTGAGGAGAGGAGTATAAATTTCTTCATACTGATTTATGCTGTTCTCTCATTATAAAAGAGAGAAAGAAAATACAAAAAAGGAAATAAATATGAGCTTTCAACAAGTTTATCAGTATAGAATGTTTCTTAATAATTTTAACTTAATATTTTTTTATACCTTTATAAACTGCCTCGACCACATAATTTAGAAGAAACAAATATTTAAATATAATCATTTATGTGAACAAATTCTTTTTTTTATAAGCATGACAATTGTTTGAAATATTTCATCTAATCGTAAAAAAACTGCATATATGCACTTTAAATATCTAACATTTTAATAAACTATAAATGGCTAATATATTATTGGAAGCATGCATAGTAATAAATTATATTAGACAAATACAATAATGAAAACTCTTCATTTGAAAATATTTCTGAAATGGTAGCCCTGGGGTTTGGTAATCACGTGCAATGTCCGTTTTTATGAAAATTGGGTTTAAGACTATCATGGTCTTGACACAATTTCGAACCTTCAAGTGCAAGGCTCAAAAATGCTATATTAAATCGGTTATTATAATACTTTATCAATCAACATTGCACAATATTAGCCAATCTCAAGGATAAAATAAATATCAGGGTTGATATACAGGTCTGGCCTCAACTTATTTGATAAACCTGCAGAGATATCTATAATAGGGTTTTCTATTAATAAATAATAATTTCAATTTTAGGATTTTAATTTTAATCCAATAAATACCTTGGTACATCTTTAGTACTTTCGCTGTAGGGCTTCCAAAAAAAAACGGTATGATTTTAAAAATCTTGACCAGACACGGTCTATTTTAAAATATGATAAAATTATATCCATTATTTAGTTAGAAAATCATAATGAAACGTATTAATATTCATTATTTAAATTTTTGAAACAATTTGTAAAATATAGCAAAAATTATTCAAATTAAAAATTTAAGACCGGGCCGTAAAATGATCAAAAATAAAAATCCGAGCAGGGCCAAAAGATTAAATAAATTCCGGGCTGGATTTGAATATGAAATTTTTTTTCCAAA
This sequence comes from Gordionus sp. m RMFG-2023, assembly GCF_954871325.1. Classification (NCBI taxonomy): domain Eukaryota; kingdom Metazoa; phylum Nematomorpha; class Gordioida; order Chordodea; family Parachordodidae; genus Gordionus; species Gordionus sp. m RMFG-2023. Next base: position 69,671,633 of record NC_088775.1, read on the forward strand.
TCTGGGCAGGGCAGGTCTCTGATAAATATACAAACAAGACTATACCATAAAAATAAAAACAATCTTAAAATGAATTACAAAATAATATTTATAAATTCTTTTGTAGCACTCCCTAAATATTCACACCTAAATTATAAGTGAGCCACTCCATGCTTGTATTCAATTATTCCATCAGCGTTGTTAACTATACTTAACTGATACCTATACAAATGCCAAGATACTGATTCTATAAAATTTAATATTTTGTTTTATTTTAATAGTTTTAATATACGTTAAAATAATTAGATATTTTTTAAATTTGAATTAAAGAGATATTTATCTTGTCTCGATACTAACCCGTAAATTTATGATAAGAAATGATACATATCGATGCTAAAAGTGTACAATAAAAAGTATCATATATAGCTATAAATTAGTGATCTACAATTCCCGACCGGGCAAGAGGTCGGTGCGTTGAATTTTTAAAATATAATATTATTCAATTTTGTGAAATATTTTAAAATTCTTGTATGAAACAAGGCGCTAATATTTTTTATTTGTAGAATATTTTCTTTTACACTTGAAAAAATAATAAATATTTCAATAAATTCGGGCCGGCGGACGAATAATTTTTATATTTGGTTGGGCGTTTTGGGAGAAATAAAAAAAATTTGCCTTTAGACAAATTTTTGGACTGCATCAAGCTTGAAAAATTAGCCCCTCACTGCTATTAAATAAAAAATATACGTTAAATTAAGTATATTCTAAATGCTAATAAAAAAAAGAAAGTTAATCTTTGATAGCAGCTATTAAAGAAACATCTCCAAAAATTTTACATTATGCAGTATTATGAATTATAATAAGAGACTTTTATTTTTAATAAAACAATTAAATTTATTTTTAAAAAAAATAACGCAATCTTAAATTATCTATTTTATTAATTCATATCTTTTATTACTATAATCGATTATTTTAAAAAATTTACAAAATCAATTATATAAAATTTATAATTTAATTAATAACTATGCTGAGTACTTGAGGCCGTCTAGGGTCTAAAAATATTATTTAGGCCCGATTATTTTTTAAAAAACGGACCTAAAAAAATCTAAAAATAGAAAATGCTATATAACTCGAATTTTTCATGGATTATTACAGAAAATTTAGTGTTTATTTAATATAAAAATGTGTTTAAATAAAATTTTAGAGCCGAGCTCTAGACTAAAAATAAATAAAAAATTAGGGCCGGCCTCAGATTTAAGAGTTAATATAAATTTCGGGCCGAAAAATTTAATTTGTCGAGCTTTACTGAGTGCTACGGAATTATTAAATTATTATAATTCCTACCCAGGTGGGTGGAAAACCATTTTAATTTAAAAAAACGATGGTGTAAACGCCTAAATTTTAATTTGAACTATATAGAACATAACTTGACAAAAAACCAATCTAAGTCCTCAAATAAAAAAAACTAACCAGAAAATTTTACGAATTATATAATTTTCGTGAGTTTTAAGAGATACGAAATATGTCCCGAATCTTCCATTAAATTTTCAAGTTAAATTTTCCATTTAAAATATTCAAAATGTCTGATGTGAATTTTTTTAATATTATTTGATATTTGTCTCGCAAAAATTTCACAAATGATAAAATGATTTAATTTTTACAATTCATAAAACTTTTAGAAATCACAAAACATTCGCTAATTAGAAAAAATCATTTGGGCCAATATTTTATTACATTGAAAATGGCTTTGTTTTTTCCCTTTGAATTAGCTTATCGAGATTTAATTTTTTATATTTAGACATAGCCTTATAAATATATTGCTAAATCATTTTTATTCAATTACAAAAAAAGACAATCTAGCACTTATAAAATTTTTTTTTTAATTTATCCCTAAATGGACAAATTTTTAAGATTTATTTAATTTTTAAATGAGGTAAAAGATAATCTAATCTATATCTATAAGTCGTTTTAGAAGACATCGGAGTGTGAAAAAAATGATAATTACAATTAACAATAATAATTTTCATATTCAGAAAAATTTTTGCAAGAGAAAAAGGAATTTTAATTTTATTGAATAAGGTAAAGTATCTTTTTGAAATAATAAAGGTAGTGTCCGGTTAAATTCTTGAATCCCATCTCCGACATTTAATGAATGCCATTCTTCTTAGCATAGGAAAAGGTTTAAACTGAAATTTGGCCTTTATCAAATATCTTAAGGCCATCTTCTTATGACAATTACTTTCTGTAATAGCAAATATATTGGTATATATTTTTTTAGCTTATTATTTTTGAAAAGCGATGAATATGCATGCATTTGTAAACCTAGTCGGAGGGGGGGGGTGCTTTTTTAAAAATAATATTGCACACTTTTTTACATAATTTTTTTCTGGAAAATTAATATAAGTGTCATTGTTTGGAAGATCATTTATTAGCCTAATGATATTTACAAAAACTTGCAAAATCTTCCAAGTCTTCCCCTAGCTACGCCTATGCTATTTAAATTAAACCATCATTTTTTATTCATATTTTTTAAATGCTCGCACGCATATGCTTGTTAAACATTATCGCGTCGGTGTAGCAAGATACAAGTAATGCTATGAACTCTATTATTTTTCACAATATTACTCCATTAATGATTTTATTTATTTATATAAGTATTTATGACTAGGATGGACAGGAATGAACACCTGACAAATCAAGATCTTTAAATAAAAGACGCAATGGTTGTTGATCTTCATTTTAATAATCAAAATTAACTTGAAATTCCTCAACAAGATTTCATTAGATTTTGAACCATAAATATTTAAAAAAATGAATCAGATTATAATCTAATGAACACCTAATCGGCTCGGCCCGAACAATTTGTGCAAAATATTTATTACTGGGCTATTATTTTAATTAATTTTTTAAAAGGTTAGATTAGAGTTTATGGCCTTTTTCCTTACAAAAAAATTATAAAGGGCCCGATCAAAAATTTATGTGGGGCGGTTCGGGCCAGGCCGTGTCGACCTTAACTTAATTCATGCATATAAATTTGACACATGGACCTTGGGAAAATGTTAAAATCAATAACAATAACATCCATCCTTAATTCATCGATTATTGAAAATAATTAAAGTTACAATGCTATACAGCTGTTAATTATCATCAATCAATAGCTTTATAAAATTAAAGTTTTTTTAAATTTATTTTCAATTGTGTTTAATAAAAATAGAGTAGTTAACGATTAAAAGTTGGGAGTTTTTAAAAAAAAATATTATAAGATAGAGAAAGGTTCAATACATAACATAATATGATCTTTAATTGTAAGCCCTTCATTCATAAATTGTTACTCCACTAGGAATAATAAATATTATATTTTTTTAAAATAATCTTGATTGTTGATTCTCGTTGCAAAATCAGAAAACGGATTATTTTTTCAATATTATATTAAAAAAATATTAGCATTTGTGTTATTTCGAGAAATTCAAATAATTTTTTCATATCATATGAAAAATTTAAATAAATATATCTCATTTGATATATAAAAAGATCTAATCAAATTAAAACCGATAATTGAATTTAAATTTCTCTAAAAGTGTTAATTTTACAAATTTTTTATTTAAAAAAAAATATATAGTCATATGAAATGAAGAAGAAAAGGATAATCCCATTTAAATTCAACCTATTATAATATGAATCACTGCCCATTTCAAGCATGATAATGGCATAGTTTTAATCTAATTAATATGTCTTTCGTTGGCTGCAATTAAAAAAAAGAGATTATTCTCCAAACGAATAAAATAAATATAAATTAGATAAAAAAATTCAACACATTTACCGTAAAAATTATCTTATATGGAAAGAAGCATAACAAAAGACTAAGGGCAGTATTCCCAATCTCAACAGTATTATCAAAAGATAAATTGAATCACTTATAAATAATATGATTTAAATTTTTTTTAACTTGCTTCTAAAATGGAGAATGTGGTTGAAGCCGAATCTCACCTCAATATAGGAAATTCGCCTCGCCTAAAAACTATACTCGATAGTGGATTTTATGACGATAGTCCACCCGACCAGCTTTCTCTGCGTTCTTCGACATCTTCTTCGAAAGAAATACCCGCCAAAAATGTTCATAATTGCGCGAACGTTGACTTTTCCAATCGGTACCTTGGAGGTTCATATATCACCAATAATCAAGACAATTACCTAAATTATAGTAACGATATCGAGAATAGTCGAATCACCGATTCATTCTCCTCTACTAGTTCTCGGGACACTACTAGTCTTAGTTCCGGCCCTATTCTGAGCTGTAATCTTAGCGCTGATAGTACAGATGGAAGCGGAAAATATCTTAAAATTTCCGAAAAATATGGTAATGATTATTCGTCGAAATCGGTTTACGGAGGTGATCCTTCTTGCTACACGACTTTACCCCATATTAATTGGAAACGGATCGAAGATGAGCTTAATCTGTCTCGTGCCAAGCTTCATTCTTCTTATATGGTATTTTCTTCTTAATATATAATTTAATATCTCTAAAATTGAAAGGGGGGGGGGATCAAAAAAAACAATGGAATTACTTTGTTTTTTAAAGTCTCATTTAAAGTTACATTATTTTTAAATGTACCTAAATTAATTATTTATTTTTTTTCAGTTTTCTTTAAAGATTGAACTAATTTTATTTAAATGTAAACTTTTGACACTATCCTTTATTTGCATTTATTGAAGCAAGATGCCCAATATACGTTAAATTTTTTTAGCACTGTTTAATTCTTTCTAGTATATAGTTTTTTAATAAAGCCTATATTCAAGTTTTCATCTTTTTATGGTTATATATATCATCGACTGCACTGCAAATCCTTGTATCTGGCATTTTTAGTAAAGTCGATTTTTTTGCATAAATAATTTTATCATATAATTGCACCATCCATTGAAATTTCCAAATTTCAGGATAGTAACTTCTGGGGGGGGGGAGGTACGTTATAGTCAGTATCAATATTATATTTCATCAGTAGATCACATATTATTGATCTAAAAAATTTTTAACACGTTTCATTGTAGTTTCGGTTGTCCAAGAAGTAGAAATTGGTAGAGATGAAGCAATTAACGTTTTAGAAATTAATGAATTAAAAACTTGCCCTCTTTTTCAATATTAAAAAACATTATTATTAATATTTTTACCTGATTTATTATTTCTTGTTCAGAAAGTTTATGGAAACAATTCTGGAAAGGAGTTCACAATTATCATTTTATTTTATTATTCAATTAAAATTCAATATTTTTTAAATATTATCATTTTCAGTCTAATTCTGGTTTGAGGATAATTATCTTTGATTGGTTTTATTTTATACATTTCTTATTTTTTTTTGTCGATTTCAAAAATATATAAGTTTTATTATTTTTACCAATTCGAGTTTCAGAATTATCATTTATATGCGATTTTTTTACATAAACAATCTAATACCCTTAAGGTAATAATCAAAGGAAATGATGTGAATTAAGAAAAATAATAAGAATTTCCCACGAGGAAAATATGTATATAAATTGCCCAGTCAACGAATAACCAAATACTGATACTGAAAAATTATTCAAATTTGGTTAAATATCTGGAATCATTTTAATTATTAGTCTAACCAGTAATGATCTACATCGGGTCTAATTTTATAAGCCCAACCTGTCCGATCCCGAAAGAAATTATTTATTTGTTCCGAATAACCCTACCCGAAATAAAAATTATTTACCCACCCGGCTCTCAGAATTTATTTAAATATGGATATTAATTTTTTTTTCTAATATAGTTTTATATTTCTACACTTTGCATAATCGAGTTTTTGATCATTCTAAAAAAATATAGCCGTTTTGTTTCTTGAAAAAATTCTAAAAATATATCAATTTTATTTAACATATATCAATTTTATTTTAAAATATAAGCTCGGCCTGGTCCTAATTTTTTTTTTAAATATTGGGAGAAACCTACTTTTGCAGATCTCTGCTAACCAGCTTATCCTGATATTTTAAAAATATATTTGTAAAAAAACATTTTGCATCCTACTATGGGCATCCAGAGAAAGAAATTCTATGTTGGGATTAATTAATTAATTTAAGAGCAATATATAATAAATCCAATGAATGTGAATTTAGTTACAAAAAAAATGATAGTGAGTATAATTTTGTATATCAATACTTTATATCTCCTTTTTTTATCCCACAAATATTCAAATTTTTTAATAATTCCTTTAACATCCAATTCATCTTTAAATTAAAAAAATAAAGTACAATTTCGTTTCTAAAATCTGAATATTACAAAAATTACTTTCTTATACTAGATTGTTTGTTAAAAAATATAATATAACTATTAACTTGAAAACGAATATTACAAAAATATAATTTAACCCAAAAAAAACAAAACGATTTGCATAACCAAACACAATTTTACATAATTTACAACACTTTCAAGGTGACCAACCTTTGCATAGCTATACATCACCTAAGTGATCAATAAAATCCATTTTTGGCTTGACCATCTCATTGAATATTGTAGGATAAGATGTCAAATATGTTTGATTAATGATCATTACTATAACCTGATTTTACGTCAAAGTTATATCATTTTTTGGACAATAACATTTAAAAAAAATAATTGGCTATTATGTTTAATGTTAAATTTCAGAACTCCCATTATTGCCTTGTATTATATACATTATGTTGAAAAGACATTCATTATAATTTATAACCTCGTAGCAATATATTTTAAGTTTTTATTTTAATGATTCACGGAAGATTTAAATGTTAACGAAACATATGATATTAATGAGGTTGGTTTGATAATTTTGATCTTTTGATGTACACCTTAAAGAAAAGTTTAGCTATCAGAATGGCCTATAATTCAAATTGCACAATTGTGTAATATTTTTTTAGCTTATCACAAATCAATAATTATTTATAAAAATTATAAATGGACAGTTTGTCTCTGCTTATATTTTGTATGGCCTTGTTGGTTTGACAAGTTTTTGCAGTATATATTATGTATAAATACATTTTATATACCTTGATATTTTAGATTTTTAAGCGAAAACTTTACACCTTCTATATTTTTAAGTTACAAAAATTTTTTTTAGTAGATTTATTCTCATTAGTGATTTGCATCGGGCCTGATTTTTCAAACACAGCCCGGCGCGATTTAAAAAGTTTTCCGGCCGGGCCCGAACTCGATTTTTTTTTAAAAAAAATATACCGATCTGACCCGGCACGAATTTATTTAAATATAGAAATTAATTTTTAAAATTACTCAAAATAAAAGACATATGTTATATGGCATCTAGTTTCCATCTAGTTTCTATAAATAAAATCAAATATTTTTATTTTACATAAAAAATTCAATATTTAAAAAATTTCCAAGGCCCAACCCGGCCAGAACCCGATTTTTTAAAAAAAATTAGACCCGGGTACGGGCCGGGTCTACTTTTGCACATCTCTAATTCTCATATTTTTTAAATTGATGATTTCTCAACGATAATTTTATAAAAACAATCCGTTATCTCAATATAAATAGAAAACTATTGAATTTTCCAGGCTCGGTCCACAATTATTATATATTCAAAAGATCCAGATCACCAATTTTATCATATTTATATCATTTCATCTATCTATCCCCTGATTCTTTTTTAAAGAGGGCCATACGGTATGATGCGCTTTGGCTCTAATTTAGGATGGAAAATATAATTGATTTATATGGAGTTTAGGTTCAATAAAAAGTTCACCAAGTTTTTAACGCTGTAGCTTCAAGAGAGGGTCATAAGCGTATAACCCATATATGTTCTATTTGAGCACTAAACAGTTTTCTATCATTTAATACTTATAGGGGACCATGCGTTTTTGATTGAATTTATTTTACCTAGGTATTTGTTATTTTTAAGTTTAAAGTTTATATAAAAATGCCCTAAAGAAATACAGGATTTGTAAAGCCCACTGCGAACAGACTTAATTTTTTTTATTGATCACTGCGTACCTGATTTAAAATATAAATTTTAGCTCCTAAAGTTACCTCCATTGATTTTTAGAAATAAGCTTGGGTCGGGTAGACTCGGGCCTAATTTTTCAAAAATAAATTCTGGCAGGATGGACTAAGATCTAATTTTTAAATCGGAATATCTTGGCATTTTGGGTGCGGTCCGCCAAAAATGGGTTCTATACACGGCTCTAATTTTTATCCTAAAAATTATTTTTAAAATTGCATTATATTATTATATTGTTATATTAATAAAAGAAATATTTAGTATATATTTGTCTCTTGTAGAAAATCTATATTTTTAATTTTATGAATATCTATTTTTTAAACTGAAAATGATATCTAGCCTTAAGTTATTTATGGAGAACTTAGAGCATGGTGTTTAAGGTTGATAAATAAGCAATTAATTCTATAAAGAGCTCAAAAATTTTATAATTAGAGCCTATATAACATTTTATCCTCCGAAGCCAGTTCTCCCTCATTCTAAAAAAAAATTAAAGAGAAAATAAGCAAAAATGAATTCAAAAAAATCGGTATTTACGGTTAAGAAAAATTAAAAATAAATATAAATGTGTTAAAAATAGTCTCAAAAAATGGTTCATATTGCTCCGAGATGGCTTGAATTACTCTAAAGTTAGAGGTCTGCAAAGTCCGTCCCGATTTGGCTCGTTAATAATTTTTGCACAAGTTGCCCAGCCCGGCCAAAGTTTTACGAAAAGTCGACTCCGGTCTTTTAAATCTTTTTGTAAATTTCAGACAATTACATTTTTAATTTATATATCTAAATTTTTCCAAGGTTCTTATATCTCTCCTCTATGGATAGCTATCTAGTTCTATAACAACCGTTTTATAAATCAATTATGGTTTATATCTGTATTTGTAATTGGATCATATCCAAGCGTTTAGCCATGTAAATTTTTTTGATAAAATATAAAAGGGCTCAGGCGCATAGCCAGTTTGGGGGAGGGGGTATATCAAAAATTTTTGAAAAATATAAAAGGCTTCATAAATCGTGAATTGGAAGTCTTTATTTCAAATATATTCTATTCTAAATATTAGCAAAAAGTTAAAATTAATTAAATATTAATTTCTTGTATATTAATATTTTATCTAACGAAAATTTACCTTAAACATTGATTGATATAAGAAAATTTTATAAACCAAAAAAAAATCTATTTATAAAAACTGATTAGAAAATTTATAGAGTGTATGAAAGACTTCTTGTGTTACAGGAAAAAAGAATCTGCAAAAAACCTGCACGACAAAATGGAACCATCGGCATAAAGCAGGCATTTTTGAATCTAGAAGAGCCTGTTGTATGCCTTCAGAGAAATATCAGAATCACCTGAAAGTGAAATTTCATCTAAAACTGATACATAATTAGATTTAATATGGCTGCAAATTTTTCTAATTGGGATGTTTTAATATATGCAATCAATGCAAACATTGAAACAATAGACTCCTCACAAGTCATTGAAAAAATGTGGACAGACCTTTCATCCAGATTAATAAACAATGCCTAATCGACACTAGGCTTGACTAGGGGAGGTAACAAATCATACAAAGAACTATGGTGGTGGAATGAAGAGGTACAAACCACTATACAGGAGAAAAAAGCCCTTTATAAAATATGGTACAAATCCAAAAACCCAGATGACAAGACAAGATACAAAAAATCCAAGAGATTAGCTACAAAGGCGGTGGCTAGGGCCAAATCTATGGCATACAATGACATGTATAAAGAACTACATACCAAAGAAGGGCAAAATAAAATATACAGATTAGCCAAACAGGGTGAATATAATTTTAGGGATATAAATAGAGCTCCGAAAGTAATCAAGAATAAAGATGGGAAATTGATAATAAAGGAAAAAGAAATAATGAATAGATGGAAAGAATATTTTCAGGAGCTTCTCAACTTTAATCCCCACATACTACATCTAGGCGAACACTCCCCATATCAAAACCTTGTACAACCTATAACAGAACAAGAAATAATCACAAGCCTCAAGCATATGAAAAACAACAAAGCTATGGGTCAAACGATATTCCAATAAAAAGCCTTAAAGCACTAGGAGATGATGGAATACATCTCCTCACAAATTTGTTAAAATACTTGGAAATGAAGAGGTTCCCCAAAAATGGAGGCAAGGCTATCTAGTATCTTCAAAAATAACGGGGATCCACACAATTGCCAAAATTACAGGGGCATAAAACTAATGTTACACTGTCTAAAACTATACGAAAAAATAATAGAAAAAAGATTAAGAGACATAATCGAAATAGGATAGACTCAGTTTGGCTTTATGCCTGGAAGATCAACAACTGATGCTATCCACGCAATTAGGCAAATGAGTGAAAAATACAGGAAAAAGAACAAAAAGCTATACATGGTCTTTCTCGATCTAGAAAAGGCTTTCGATAGAATTCCAAGAAAACTTATCAGGTGGGCGCTACGCCACAAAAAGTTCCCGAAAATATATAAGAATAATACAGGATATGTATATGGGTCATACAACAATGGTCCGTAGCACAACAGGTACTTCAGCAGGCTTCACAATAGCCGAAGGTTCATCAAGAGTCGGCTATCAGCTGACTTCTCCTCATTACAGTAATAGATGTATTAGCACAGTCTATACCTCAAACCCGTGGAATATAATATTTGCAAATGATATTGTGATACTTGCCGAATCCAAGGATGAAATGAAAGAAAGATTAGTGGGTTGGATAAATATCCTAGAAAAGCACGGACTAAAAGTAAATAGAGAAAAGACGGAGTATATGGTGATAGGAGGAGATTAAACAGAGAGTATTGATACAAATGAATGGCAAATATCGGCAATTGAAAGCTGCAAATATTTGGGCTCCACTATACAAACAAACGGCACAATAGAAAAAGAGATAAAGAGTAAAATTAATCAAGGGTGGTTAAAGTGGAGATATTTTGGAGTGCTATTTGACAAAAAAATCCCACACAAATTAAAGGGGAAAATTTACAGTTCCATAGTACAACCAACTATTCTATATAGTTCGGAAACATGGTCAACCAAGGAATCAGACGAGAGAAGTCTACAAACTATGGAGATGAGAATGCTGAGGATGATTGCTGGGGTAACAAGAAAGGATAAAGTGCGCAGTACAAGAATACTAAGGAGTTTAAAGGTAGTGCCCATTAAGACTAAGTTAATGGTAAACAGACTTAGTTGGTATGGGCACACAATGAGAAGGCCTATGAACTACAAAGGAAATAAGGTTGAGAGTTTGGAAGTAATGGGCAAACGTAAAAGAGGAAGGTCAAAACTTGAATGGGGCCATAAAGTTAGAGCCAATATAAAGAAGTATAAATTAGATAAAAGAGATTGTATGAATAACATAAAGTGGAAAAAGATGTTGAAGGAGCTTACCACCAGAAAAGGTGAAAGCTAAAGAGAAAAAAAGAAGAAAAAAAGAAGAAAAAAATTAATATATTATTTATTATACAACAATTTTATGCAATGTTTTTCAAAAAAATGGATTTCACTGAAGTTATGAAAATTAGGATCTGCAAAAGTAGGCCTTCGGGTCGGGTCGGGCCTTGGAAATTTATTAAAATATATTTAAATTTATCAATTTTATATTGAATTTTTTATGGAAAATAAAAATTTTATTTTATTTTATAGAACTAGACGCCATATAACATGTCTTTTATTTTGAGTAGTTATAAAAATTAATTTCTATATTTAAATAAGTTCCAGCCGGGCCGGTAAATTTTCTTAAAAAAAAATTCAGGTACGGGCTGGGCCGGCAAAACTTTTTAAAAAAATTCGGGCCGGGCCGGGCTTGAAAAATTAGGCCCGTTGCAGATCACTAATGAGAATGTAAAATATGATTATATTACAACTTAGAAAACCAAGAGATAATATTAGCTAGGAATTTCTTGAGATTTATATAATTTTGAGATTCACAAGCCTCTACTCTCACCGACAAACAAATCGTTCCAACATTAACTAGAACTCAAAGAAAGATTGCTATAAAATAACGTTTTTATTCTTCTTTTGGATTTAATATTGACTCAAATCAATGAACGATTTGTGTATCATCTAGCTCTATCGAATTTACAAATAATATATCTTATAACTCTTTCTTATCTGAGGATATATCATGTTGATATTGAAAATAAATATTTAGCTAAATTTTTTTCATTGGATATAAATGTATTTGATGGCCAATTAAATTTAGAATTTTAAATGGTATCAAATATCCATTTTTATAGATAACTTTTCAAGAAATATAATGGAAGCATTGCTTGCTTAATATATATTTTAAAAGTTTTCCAAATTTATTAATATTATTGTATATTTTGGCAAGAGGACCTTTTCTTCAATATAGATAATAAAAAATTAAAAACAAAATTTAACGATATAAAGAAAAGCTTTGAAATAGTAGCTTTTAAAGACCGGAACCTTTCCTCAGATTGTATATTCAAAAAAATGAAGAAAAAAGAAGGGAGAAAAAAACAAAAAGGATTATTATAATCCAAATTAAATTCTAATCTATTGTCATATAATATAAATATTTTCATTTGAAACCATGAAAAATATAGTTATAAAAAATTAAATTTTTAACAGGTGTTTTTCAATTATAGTTGATGTACATATGATGTTTCGAAATCAGAAGCAATAGCTTTGTTAGCAAAATATATTAAAAATACCTTGAGAGCAAAAATTTAAAAGAATCTGCCACATCTACCATGGCTAGTGCTATTTTTTTAAAATAAAAAAATTTTATTTTATTTTATCACTTTATGTTTTGGATAAAATATTGTTGATAACAAGCATGGTTGTTTAAAATTGCAAACCATTTCAAAGGATATAGGCTTTGCAATAAATCATATTCAATTGTCAAAAGATTGCCTGATTAATTTGAGAAGTATAATTTAAATATTGTCTTGTATTATTTTTTAATCCTAATAGATAACAACACTAAATTTGTGAATGTTTTTACAAAGGCACAAGATTTTATGAAGGGAGGTTTCTGTCTTATATTTTGAAAGTGTTAGATTTCAAACATTACAATCCAAAAAAGGAGAGATGTTACTTTCATTATTAAATATTTTATTTTAGCTTTAAAACCAGCGTGTATTATGCTGCACTTGGTTTAATGAAAGATTTAATGAGGAATTAAAGATTTTTCTAAATCAAACATAATTTTTTTAACCAAAGGGAATGGCGGTAAAGACAATCGTCAAAGATGATATCGAGGATATCTATCTGTGAATTTTACGATTTAAATTTAAGTTCAAATTTTTGAAGAAATGTTGAAGTTTCGAAATATTTGTATGATGCTAAAACAGGGGATGTAATTATTATACATGATCAAGAGGCTAAAGAATCTAAACAGATTCTGAGAATTGTAAATATTTAAAAAAAAATATTTATATTAATACATTATTTCTTCTTCTGATGATGATGATGATAATAATTCTGAAACTTATGATTAAGACTGGAAAATCTATCGTTTATACCTTATCGTCTACTTTAAAATTTTTCTGCTTTCCCAAATTTAATTTTATATGAATATTTATTAACCATTCCTACTAGCTCATGTATTGCCCAAAAGGGTGTCATAAAATAATTCACTGCTTTTCGTAGAGTAATTTTTAAGGAGGTATTCAGCTTCCATCACTTAGAAAATTTAGGGGCCACTGATAAATTTTATATGATAATTAGTTCTAATAAATAATTCGAATAAATTTTTAATCATTTTTTTCCCCTTTAGAAAATTTCTGGCTACGTGCCTGATCATATCATAAATAACTTCCAGGCCTATTGTAATTTATTTTCAAATAGTATTAATTAAAATTAAAATATTCGCTTGAAATTTAATAATATATATCAAAATTTTAGGAAAAATCATGCTTGCAAGACCCTAATTTTTTTTAAAAAAATTCCCAGCCCGGAGTCAGGTTTTGCACTCTGCTCCAGGTATTTTTTTATATATTTATGTAAAATAAATAATTTTAGAATTTATGGACGTTTAAAAAGTGCTTAGAGTCCTTCACATCCTGGCCCCCTAATTTTTTATTCGGAAAGTTGTCCAAATTTTATTTTGGACTGGCAATTTGTGCACACTTTTTAGGTCGGGCCGTATTAATTCAAATTTAGAATTTTTTTTCACAAATATAAATCGGATAGTCTTAAAAATTTAATATGGAAAAATACTTTTTTAAAATATAAAAGGCCTTGAATATCTTTAGCGGTAAGAGCATGCACATCCCCTTCAAAGATACTCGAAGATTTTCTCTCAGATGAGGGAATGCATATTTTATAGGATAGGGTAAAGCTATCAAAAGAGGTTTATTTACTGCTGAAAAGTATTTCACATGCCCTGTTATTACTTAGTAGTATTATATTTAAGTTAAAATGGTTAATCAAGAGCTTTGATCATTTTTGTTTTCTAAAATTAGTATTTGATATAATTTGTAAATAATTATGTTTTTTAAGTGAAAATTACACCATATTATAACTGGGTGAAGTTCAAATAGCTGGAAAGATGCAATATCATTTTTATTTGGGACTTAAGCAATGAAACCAGAGTCATAGGGATATTCCCGTTTAGCTGGGTATGGTGCCTAGATCCCTGACCACGTATCTATATTATAAATCCGAAATTTTATTTAAAAAATTATAAATCCTTAATTGAAATAAATAAAAATCATTGACGTACTCAGCGGAGGGGGGGGGCAAATCCCCCCCCCCCCCCCCCCCAAAGCCAAAAAATGCAGATGCCGGATATATTTTTCAAAAATATTATTGTTTATATTAATTTATATTTGTTAATATTTATTGGTATCTCATATTAAATATATATTTAATTACATTTATTATCACATTTATCTATTAAGTTATTTTATCAATTAATTTCGATTTCAAGTTTTCCGGCGTAATATTTACTTTTTATTTTCAAATTTTTAGTGGCGTAATATTTATCTACCATTTTCAAATTTCTAGTCAAATAATTATTATTTCTGAAACTTCTTGTCCAACAGGGAAAAAGAAATTGCAACCTTGTCCAACGAGATAGAGTCTCTGCCATCAAGCAGTAACAGCTTTTAAGGAGTTAGAAGAGCCAATTATTTGCTATTACTTAATATCAAAATGGCCTGAAAGAATTATTTCCTCAGTAGCAAGAAAATTATTGGATTCAATTCTTATTCCAAATTTTATTTCTCATTAGAATGTATTATTTAATTATACAACTATTTTAGGTATTACTTTTCAATAACATGACATTGACTTGATTAAGAAGATGAGAATAGCGGAGAGCATTTTATCAGAACTCAAGGAAATTAGGGCTAATGTTGATGAAGAATTTCATATTTTATTGTTGAGTCAAAAGCAGAGCTATATGTGTTTAATATTTGTCTCCCTCGACTTGTAACAAGGCAAGCTCATCGTTAAAACATTAATATAGGATCGGTAGAAGAGTATATCTTAAATACAGATACATTTATAACCCAAATAAATGAATTTTTAATTCATCATGCAACACTTACTAATCTGCAAATATTACTTCCACAAAAGCCTTTCCAACCTTTTTCAGATGGTGATAGAAAAAAAAATATTTGTTAGATTTTTATTATGAAAATGTTAAAGTATCTTATGATACCTTACTAGCTGAATAACTATGTTTATAAGATTAACAATGGTTGATATAGTCTCAAAAATGCTATGGATGCTTTGCATTATTTTAAACACATTTTAGATTAAATTCCCAATGTATTAAAAGGGTTTATAAACTCTTCCCATTAGTAAACTAATGAGAGAATATTCTCTTTTTTAAAAACAGAGGCCTGCAGAAGTACCATTCAGGGCACGGCCCGGATTTTTTTAAAGATTTTTTACGGCCCGGCCTGGGTTTTTTTAAAAAAATTTTTTAGGCCCGATTCGGCTTTTTTTTAAAAAAATTTCAGGCCCGGCCCGGCTTTTTTTAAAATAAAATTTTCAGGCCCGGCTTGGGTGTTTTTTAAAAAAATTTCGGGCCCGGCCCGGGTATATTTAAAAAAATTAAAATACTGTTAAGCCCGGGGGCCGGGCCTGCAGGTCTCTGAAAAACATACCAAGAAGTACAACATCTGAAAGTAGATAGAAAGGTTTGGATCTTTTGAATATTCATAGGCATTTGACGACAAGCAAGGATGAGATAATTGAAAAATTAGCTCAATCACAACGAAGATTGGATTTTACATTGTAAATATATATAAAATGCAATTATTCCTAAGAAACTTTTTGTGTAAAGGCTCAAAAAATTCAAATTTCTATTTTGGGTCATTAGTGATTCTTTACATATAATTTTTTTATAATTCACATAAATTTAAAATTGTGTATTAGAAATAGTTATTAGTCCTAATAAATTTATGCTTGATATTTTTAAAAAACAATAATATTTCTTAAAAAATTTTATTATCCCCCCCCAGACCAAATTCCTGCGTACGCGCCTGATAAGAATTAATTTATGTAACGTTCTATCATACACACAAGACACATCATTTATACAATTATACATATTCAACAATATTTTAACAAAATATTATCGAATTACAAATCAGATTATTTGTTATTCTTATCACGTTGTTGAAGTATAAAACAAAAAAAAATCAGAATTATTTTATAAATACCATATTTTTATGAAACAATTATACTAAACTCAATAATAAAAATAAATCCTTCCTGAAGATATCTGACCATCACACTCACAAATAGTTGATGGATTTTTATATTTAAAATGTGATTTTTAATAAAAAGTTTGTTTTGAAAGTTTTAAGATAATGCAATTTATTTTATAGCCTTGTGTGATTTAATTAAAGAAAATGTATTTATAATTTTTTTTAAAACTTTTTTTAAGATTTTTATATAAAATGGTTATAACAGATTTTAGCTCTTTTTTGTTTAGGAAAAAAATAAATAAGAGAATAACTCTTATAATTAAATTATCTTATAATAATCTGAAAATTAGATAAAAAAAAAGCTCTTATATAGTTTTATTTAGCTTCTCTATAAAAAAAATATAGAAAAATAATTAATTTATAATAATTAGAATTTACCATTCATTACAGGAATATTATTGTTGTTTAAACGGATAAACTTACTCAAGAATTTTTTTTAAACCATAAATGACTTTATTAGGTTTTCCCTTCTTGTAATCACTGACTTTTGAGTTTGAGAAAAATATTTATAAGCAATATTTAAAACATTTTGATGAGCTTTTTGAATGAAGAGATGGCCTCTTTTGAAAATAAAAAAAATAAATAATTATAAATCCAATATTTTTGGTTTGTCAAACCGTTAATTCGTTTGTTTATTCTCCTTCCTTCATGAATATAAAATTCGAACCGAACTCGGAAAAGAAAACCCGGGTTTTTAAAAAAAATCTGAACCCAGTTTATATTCAAAACCCCGAACTGAACCCAGGTTCAATCGGTTTCAGTGTAGTTTATAAGATATATTTGTATAATTGTAAATACAAATATTAATAATTTAATTGAGATTTTATAATATTTTCAAATTTCCAATTAAGTGAAGTGTTAATAAATTTTAATTAACTTAACTCATTTACGTCATTTTAATTTTTTAAAAATTTATTCTCAAAGATTTCTATTGGAGGTTAATAAATTTTAAACAATAATTCATTTACGCCATTTATTTTTAATTTTTATCTAATTCTCAAAGATTATTAATTAAAGGAAAATAAAAGTGAACAAGTCAAAGTAAAAATTATTATATTGGATATTGTTAATTTAAAGAAATACGTTTAAATAAAATTTTTATAATTGATACATTTTTGCTTTGTATTTTTAACTATATTTTGCCTATAAATAAAGTAAAAAATTTATTTTTTTACCAAATTTATATCTAGTTTTTTAATTATGATTTAAATATACAATTTTTTTTATCATTAATTCTTAAACCCGAGCTGAACCCGCAACCAAACCCGGGTTCAAAAATATTTCTCTGAACCGAACCCCAACCAAACCCACTTATTATTTTTTTACCTTAAACCGAACCCGAACCAAACCCAGGTAAAAATTTTGCCGGGTTCGCATTCCTGCGTTAAATTAAAAAAACAAACATCTTTTAAACCTAATTCACTAAACATGAGTTTTTTAGACATATATGATTTTCAAAAATTTTGATTTCAACTATTTCCAACTACCCAAATGGAAGAATTTTTAAAATATGCTTATTATTTTTATTGTTATTAAGGATGGGCAAAAAAATTTTTAAATTTCAAATTTTTAAAAATCAAAATAATTTTTGGGTCTAGTAGACCTATGTTTAGTAAAAAAAATTGCACATTTATAATATTATTAATGAATTTCTATTATGTACGATCGGTTCGGTTCAGGTTCAGGTTTGGATAAAAATAATGGTTTAAGGTTCAGGTTCGGTTCGCAAAAAATAAAAATATCGGTTCGGTTCGAACCTCTAAAAACCGGTTTGAACACATTTGTATTCAAACCTACATTAGGATTATGTATCAGGAAAATTTTTTTTTTATTTCATAATTAAAATAAAAACCATCATTTTTATTAATTGCACATTATAAAATAATATAATTTATAAATTTAACAAATAAATATATCAATGATTAATTTAAATATGAACAATTACTTAAATTTTTTTTATTAAGCTGCACAATTAATATATTTTCAAAATTCGTCTCACTCAAATTACATCTAAGGAGATAATATAAATTTAATTGTTGAAAAACATCCTTCCACACTAACTTGGGTAGCTGGCATTGCCAGTATGATATCAGATTTGATGTGTCAAGATACAATAGATATTTTTTGCCCCTTTCTATCAGATAATTTAATTTTTTTTTCTCTATCTAATATATAATACTATATGTAAATAATTTATATATTAGATTTAATTTTTTTCATTATAATTTATAAGCTTAAAATATTAAAATATTGCAAAATGGCAATACACTAAAGTTTATAAAAATTATGACTGACGTTTATCAATCAAATGTGATTGATAATAATTTTTAAAACAATTTGATTATAATTAAAATATTTGCAATATACTACTAGTAATAACTTACACATTATTTTATAAGCATAAAATTATGAGACTCGAACCGGTTCAGAGGCATTTTAGCGGTTCGGTTCAGGTTCGGCTAGAAATTTTTTAGAGGTTTAGGTTCGGTTTAGGTTCGATAAAAAATACAGGTTTTTAACGGTTCAGGTTCGGTTTGGATCCCTGATTCTGATTAATATTTTATTAGTGAAACGGGAATTTTAGAATTTTATAAAAAGGAGGAGATTTAGTTGAAAATTAAGATATTTCCTCATTGATTATAACTTTGCCTACTGAAATATCTTATAATTCATTGAGGGCGGTAGCTAGCCCAAATTAATATATACGCATGGGACATATAAATGTCGCTTATGAGTCTTGTTTTACGCTAATAAATACTACTCTCGAAATTTCTTGTGATATATAAAGAAAATAGCTATAAAGAGAATCAAAATCCATTTTCATGACATGATTTTGGCATAATTATATTTATAAAATTGAGTCAACCTTGGTTAAATCATTGTATAAATTGCTTGACTTTGAAACGAATTACTTTTTCGTAATCGAAGATAACCAGTGCATGGCAGCGGGATTATAATAAAAACACTCTAAAAATCAGGTTACCGCCATTGACAAGTTTGCCACCTCGAATCCGGTAAAATTAGGTTTTTCAAAATAAAAAGCGCACAATATGAATGGTTTAATTTTTAAAATTTGCTAACCCGGGTCTATAAAGTATTGTAAAACACTTTTTAGACACGGAGTCAGGGGAATACGCTTCTATGAAAATTATCTTCATTGAGATTTATTAAATCGAATTACCTTTATATCATACTAGATGGCTATTATTTTTCTTTATTTGTTTGTTTTATATATTAGTAGATTATTATTTTTTTTACGGGCTTAGATAATTTGAATGTATTAAGGTAATAATTAAAGTTATCGGTTAAAGAAATAAGAAAATAACTTCAAAGTTAAATTTAGATCCATTCCTTTGGTCAAGGCCGACATCCAAAAAAAACTATCCCAACTCCTTTTTGGTCTATCAAAAAATAAAAATAAATTATTAATAAAATTATGAATTTTTATTCGATTTTTTTTTTTACAAATTTATAAAATATAACAGTATTTTTTTATTTAAAAAAAATCAATTAAATTTAACTTAAAAAAAATAAAATATTATAAACGTTTTTATTTTTATTTGTTCAGTTACACCTTTTAATTTTTTATTTTACCTTTTTAAAAATTTATTCTTCTATTAATTTTCAATCATCTTCCAATAATGTGTCACTTTATAAAATATTTATATTTTATTTTATCTTGATTAATAAACATATTTTATGTCTTAACAACATGATGTTTACAATATGCATTAAAATCATTTTTTAATGAAAGAAGAAGTCACATTAATTTATTCATGGGATCCGTGTTTGATGTCCATTCCTAGAGCTAAGGTAAACTAACAAGATTATTAAAATCACCTTTAAATAAAATAATTTTAATTCTACTATATCTATTTAGGTTAGCATCATATTGTGATTAGTATCTAACAATAATCATTAATGAATTTTATTGTATGCAAAATTATTACACACTAAACAATAATTATTCTTTTGTTCTTTTATCTCATAGCCGTATCCAGGAATTTTCTCTATGGCAGGGAAGCACTATTAGGTTGGTTTTCCCTCTATAAATTTTATTGGAGTTGGAGATCTTTAAGTCCACATGTAGTCTAGACCTTCAGCTATGTTATATTTATATAAATATTGTTAAAAAGGAGGAATAACCAGAAAGTACAACATTTTGAACGTGTGAGGGGGCTGATCATACGCTCAAAACAGTGTACTCTAGTTATTCCTCCTTTTTAACACTCTCACGCGTTCAAAACGGTGTACTTTCTGGTAATTCCTCCTTTTTAACAACTATCACCCTTCATAACGGTGTACTTTCTGGTTATTCTTACCTTTAACACTTTCAAAACGGTTTACTTACTCTGGTTAAATATTAAAATTACCCTTTATAACGTCTTGGCCACAACTGTAAAAATAATATTTACTGGGTATTTATTAATTATATATATATATATATATAATTTATTAAAATACATGCAACTCTTTTTGTTTTTTTGTAATTTGACAATACACTAAATTCGCTGTAATTTAAATCGGAAGAATAATTCACAAATAATAAATGTAATAATAATGATTTTTTTTTCCTTTTTTCCATTCTTTTATATCGATCTTCTTCTAGTCAAAAATCATATTCATCTTCCGCCCACTGATCTTCCAATTCTGCGTTGGTAATAACCAGATCCAGCCAATCTCATAATTTCCCTTCAAGAATTTGGGGTCCGATCTCTTCCAACAAATCCTCCTGACTGGCCTCAGGTTCAGGCAGATCCAGATACAGCTACCTAGGACTGTTCCATGCATCGTCTACGATTGGGGTGACCCATCTTCCCTCTCCGCCAAACCTATCATAGGCCACATCTGGACTATTTCCTCACTAGCTTCTTGGACCCCAGCCTCCGCTTCATTACATCCCTCCCTCTTGGTCGATTCACTCCAATTGCCGCAAACTTCCAACGCCAACCTTGGGCGTGACATGGCTACAAATCTGGGCCACTCGCATTTCCCATCCGCCTTTCCTAAGGAACATCTACGCCGCAAATGTCCTCTTTAGTGGCAATGGAAACAACGGCGTCGCTCGCCCATTGGTGAACCTCCCCTTCTTTCTTCACCTTGGCGTCGCGGGCATACATATAATTCTTCTAAAAACTAAATACCATTATATTCCATCAAAAGGGATCACATATTAATTGTATCTTATGACTAGGGTAATAAATGACAAAAACCTGACCCCAGTAATAGCTAATTTGGTAGTAACGGTCACGGTAAGTGGGTAGGTAAAGACGTGAGCTATAAGGTAGGGGATCAACCTGCCTTATCTCAATTTAATAACCAAATGAATTCTCTTTTGATTAATGGAAATTGTTTAATACAAATCAAATATGATAAAATTTAGAGAACTTTAATTCAAGCATTTATGATTAGGAGAGCAAGTGTTAAAAAGGATTTTAAATTATGTCATTGTCGAAACAAAGAAAAAAGATGACAGGCCCAAAAATCCATAAAATAGCTTAGTTCGTGCACGCCCAAATATCCCAAAGCCAATGGAATATAATCGTATTTAGTTTTTAGACGAATTAGTAATTGAGTTGTACGCAAGCCCGCGATGCCAAGGTGAAGGAAGAAGGGGAGGTTCACCTCCAGCGAGATTCCAACCGATGGGCGATCGACGTCGCTGTTTCCGTTGCCATCGAAGATATTTAAGGCATAGATGTCCCCTAAGGGAGGCGGATGAGGTAATGCAAGTGGAGACTCCTATCAATTTTATAGCCGCGTCACGCCCAAGGTTGGCGGCGGATATAAAAAATGCCTCTCAGCAGATTTTGATCAAGGGCACTTTACAGGTGTGGGCGAGGGATACTTTGATGCAATAACTTCATTGCAGGCGCTTAGTCAGGAATTTACTTTAGAAGGTTACAATTTTAAAACAATGAACACCCAAAATTTTCTATATTTATTACTAGTGACTTAAATAAATTTCCTAAGTAGTCTGTAAAATTATCAAATATAAATTTATGCACAAAAATGCTGTTATAAAATATGGGTGATTCCACGTCAAATCGACCAAAAAAACGAGATTTTCGGCCGACCATCTTAAAAATGAATGAAACTTGGCATGTTAGTTTTTTGTGTTGTAAATGTTAATAAAATCAAAATTTTAGCGTGCTAGCTCAACCAGATCCAAAGATATACGCCTTCGAAGTCGAAAATCGCGAAGTGCATGATTTCATTAAATCTTGTTATTTTTAAAAATATTTAAGATAGAGTTACAAATTATATATCATTTTATAGCCCTTAAAATTTACGTTGGAAAATATTTAAAAAAAAAATTAAAAAATTTCAAGTGTTATCTTATTTCCGGTAAAAATAAAAAATTAACATTGTTAGGAAGGGATTTTTTTGGGGTGTTAATATTTACTAAATATGTTTATTACCTTTATATTAAACGATTTAATAAAAAATCTCGATAGCCATTTTTGTTTTTTTAATTTTATTAAAATTTTTATTATTTTTATAAATAAATAAATGCAATATAGAAGGCGTTATATTTTTTATAATATATAATTTTTAATAAAAATATGAATAGTATTGTGATTAAAATTAAAAAATCGATTGAGTATAACCAAGAATGATGTCCCGGGGCGATATGTAAGCAGGCAGCACATACAGATATGATTTTATTAGGACGCTAGGCAGCACATATAGATATGATTTTATTAGGACCCTATATTGTAAAATATATGTTAAAATTTTATACACAAACAATATAAAAATAAATAACTCTTGTTTTAATCTTATCCCATTTTGTGCTTATTAATAGAATTTATTGAGACGATAATTTGTAGGTACGTCCTGTCACTGTAATAGGATTTACTACTGTTATTATTTGATTAATGGGTAACCATATCTTTTCCGCAATTGTGGGGTAAAAGAAGTGGTGATGGTTCATGGGGATGTAAAAAGGAAATATATATCTCCTCAGTAATTTAAATCTTTTTTAGTACTGTGGCTAACCACCAAAAATCGTCATAAACAATGTTACGAATCCTTATCGGCAAAAGACAAATTATCGGCATTTGAGATATTGTTAATTTAAAAGTCCTCTGCATATTAATATATTTTTGATTTAAGTTTACTTAAACTCAAAGGAAATACAGCATGTATTTCCCGAGTTCCTGGAATGGGACGAACTAGATTGAATCTTTCTCGTAGTTTAATCTCTTGTAAATTGTATTGGTCGTTGGTTATATATGTAAAATTTACTGATGACATGTTTTGTTTTGCAAATTGATATAAATCAACTGGGATTAAAATGTGTCCAGAATTGATGCGCTGAAGGCTTGATCATCTTTTTAATGTTCCTCCAAGGCCGTCATATGGACCTTTTCCATGGGATATAGCTGAAAAATGCCATTCAGCTGCTACACCAAAATCTGATTCATGATAACACAGATTTATAAAAAAATTTCTGTTTTTATATTGCGCAGCTGATGCATCAGAGCAGTAATATATTTTGTTTGGCTTTTTGCTGAATTGATTTAGTCAAAAATTTTATCATTTTTTGTCTGGTATAAATGTACTGCAATAACATTATTGAACAGTGTCTTGGATTATAAATGCATAATTTTCAGAGAAATCAAAAATTATCATAAATTCATTTGATTGTAAAAAATGTTTAAGTTTTGAAATATATGATGATTGATTGGTAGCGATGATAGGAATAAAAAAATAAAATAGGCTGATAAATTTTCAAATAATAACTAGTAGATCCACAACAATGAAAGGATATATCCACAAATTATGGCCTTAGGAATTTCTATTATAAGCGCGAAATTATAATAGTTTGAATATAAAATTTTAAAATATGTTTATTTTCCAATATAGCGTCACTAAAATAATATCTGTATGGGCTGCCTGCTTACATATCGCCTCAGGACATCATTGGTTGTACTCAATTGATTTTTTAATTTTAATCACAATACTATTCATATTTTTATTTAAAATTATATATTATAAAATAAAATTAATATTACGCCATCTATATTGCATTTTTTTATTTATAAAAATAATAAAAATTCAAATAAAATTAAAAAAACAAAAATGGCTATCGAGATTTTTTATTAAATCGTTTAATATAAAGGTAATAAACATTTTTAGTGAATATTAACACCCAAAAATAATCCCTTCCTAACAATGTTAATTTTTTATTTTTACCGGAAATAAGAAAACACTTGAAATTTTTTAATTTTTTTTTAATATTTTCCAACGTAAAATTTTAAGGGCTATAAAATGATATATAAATTGTAACTCTATCTTAAGTATTTTTTAAAATAACAAGTAATGAAATCTCGCACTTCGCGATTTCGACTTTGAAGGCGTTTATCTTTGGATCTGGTTGAGGTGGTAATCTAAAATGTGATTTTATTAACATTTACAACATAAATAACTAACATTCCAAGTTTCATTCATTTTCGAAATGGTCGGCCGAATCGCTGGTCGATTTGTCATGGAATTACCAATATATAATAATACTATCTAACCTAAATAACTCCAAGTTTTCGGCTAAAAACTCAGTTTCGCCGTTTTTGGAATAGGGTATTGCTAAAAATGGAGCTACTACATAACTATTATTAATCACTATAAAATAAACGTGAGCTGAAATAAATTCTACCAAAATTTAAACTTTTAGCATTTAAAATGTATATAAATTTGTAAAAATTATTTATTAGAAAAATGGTCCGATTTCTGATATATAAAAAATGATTTTCGGCTCAGCTCGACCCGCGTTTATATTTTCAGGCCCGATCCAGATTTTTTAAAATATATTTTATATACTTTTTTTTATAACTAATAATGACGATTTTAAATATTTGGTTTTAAAATATACGTCCCTACAGGACTGCAGGTCTC
Organism: Gordionus sp. m RMFG-2023; assembly: GCF_954871325.1. Classification (NCBI taxonomy): domain Eukaryota; kingdom Metazoa; phylum Nematomorpha; class Gordioida; order Chordodea; family Parachordodidae; genus Gordionus; species Gordionus sp. m RMFG-2023. The sequence continues at coordinate 69,697,207 of NC_088775.1, forward strand.
TTATATAAATTAATATACACAATATTATAAAAATATTGCATATATAAACGAGTAAGGTAGTTATTTACGGGAAAAGAATATATGCAATCTCTTTGGTGATGAGCTAATTTTTCCATGATTTTATCAGTATATGGTCAAAACCCTAAGTATATATAGATATATAATGGGCTACTCTTCAATTTATTTTCTTAGGTCTCACTTCCTATATGCGTTTTTATTATTTTTCCTAAAAGGGAAATTATCATTTATTTTTGTAAATTTTAATGGATATAAACTCTTATATTTGTAAGGATTAGAGACCTTCATGGGTCTAGATTTTAGGACCAAGCCCGGCCCAGGCCCATCGTAAAAAAAAATTTTAGGCCCAGGCCCGGCCCGTTTTAAATATTTAAAAAAATTCCCAAGCCCATAAAATTATTTTATGTATACTTAACTTATGCTGAAGTAATACTAATAGAAATATAATATTTTATTTAGTAATAATATATATATATAATATTAATAAATGATATAAACAAAATTTTAATTTATATTTTCAAATTATCATTTAAAAATAATATATTATCTACAATTTCGTTATTAAATTTGTTCTTCTTTCTTCAATAATCCTTCCAATAGTACTAAAATTACGTTCACTGGAAACATTAGATGCTGGAATTGCATGAATGTTTTTGGCAATTGGTTTTTCATGCTTCTTCCACCAATCTAGGATGCAGTCATCATAGTTGATATCCTCTTCATTTAGCTGAATATCCATATATAAATTAACCTCATCAGCATCCGTCTCATTATGAAGTATTGTAACATCCTCCCATGAAGACATATCCAATAATGAGGATGAAGCTAAAAATATTATATAGCTAAAAAGATTTATAAAGAATAAATTACTGGTAGCTCTAGTAATCCTCGAAGTTTGGCCATCTTTGGGAACATTTTTGGGAATATTTCCTGATTTTCGCTGTTTCGTGCCCAGGCCGTTGTGTTAAGTTAAGTAAAATTATACCAATTTCCGATTTAAAAAATATATACACTCCCAAGGTTTATACGAAATTTGATCAGATAAATAACACTAATAAAATCAGAATGATTTGTTATATTTGTCCTATTAAATATCCTTTAAGCTAAATTTGAATTTAAAAATTTAGGCCCAAGCCCTATTGCAAAAATTTCCAACGAACCCAAGCCCAGCGGGCCGGACTTGGGCCGTGGGCCGGCCCATGAAGGTCTCTAGTAAGGATTGCTTGATGAAACAGAACCACACATTTATTTAATTTAAAAAAATTATCCATTCATACTGGGTAGTGTTAAAACCTGGATTTATCCAATTTTTAAAACACCGATTAGTATTTTAACCAAAAAATAAATACCTACAAGATTCCCCCAAAAGTTGTTAGAAAGACTTCTTTTGATAAATCGGCCAAATCGAGGTTTTAAACATTAAAAAGGGATGATCCTAAAATTATATTTGACCGATAGGATTGTTTTTGCGCGAATTTAGGTATGCAAATATCAAATTCATAAAATTATGCTTTCAATTGAACAATCATGTGATTTATGAAATTCCTCATTAGCATTTGACTAATTTTTTTAGCTCTAAAATATTTTCTACAATTTTTATGGTGTCTATATCAACTAAATCAATATCATTTTTTTAAAGATAGTGCATAAAATAGTAATATAAAGAAATTTAGATCCATTCTTTGTGTCATTGATCTAAGGAAATTTAGAGGACCCCATATTTACCATCTTTTTTTGTTAACCAGAACGGCTATCTATCATTATTATCTCTATCCATATAAAATATTTTAATTACAAACATTAGATAATAATAATTCTATATGAAATGTTGCCGTTTGCCGATGTCAAAGAAAAAGTAACATTTATTTCGAATTTAACTTGACAATCATAGCACCCCCATACTCCCCACCTCACCATATTTACATTTGAACGACGTTTATATAACTTTAAATTACAATACAAAGCAGCAAACAAACATCTTAGAATTTTTTTTGCTTTGATAAAATAAATTTTTATTTATAATATATATAAACCTTTCTTTGTTGAGGAGCACAATGATCCTTTTCGATTGGAACTATATTATTTTTCTTCACTGTCTTATGAAAGCTATTTACAGGTTATGTTTTTTTTTATATTATTAAAAGTAAAATTCTTATTTAACAATTACTATCTTGCATTTTTCATCAATCCAAATTCCTAATATAAACGAATCTTAAGCAAGCTTTTTATTTATTTTTTAATTTTTAAAATTTTCTAATAATTTCCACATTTTTATCAGTAATTTTTAAAATTTTCTAATAATTTCCACTATTTATCAGTAATTTTAAAAAATAAATTTATTTGTTTGTTAGGTATCACGTCATTTCGGTGCGAATCTAATCAAATTAAGTTGCGATTCATTTTATTTAAAATTTTATGTAACATTTATCAAATTAAATGATGTGTCGATAATTTAAGGTTGGCCTTATTGATTGAATCCCGGACATAAATGTCTTGAACAAAAAGACATTGGATAAAAATACCACAGACAAAAAGACACTAGACACAATATCCCAGACAAAACATCGGATAAAAATAAGAAAAAGGGGAAAGTTTTAAAAAAAATATTTAACTAATGATGCTCACCCGCTATGCATTTTTACACAAATTTTTATAAAAATTAGGCACATATTTGGAGCACTGGGGAAATATTGAGATGTTGGCTAAATGTTTTGCTATGCGGTTCATGGTTAGGCCTGATGTGAAGGTTAATCTAAGCATAGAAGAAGATTATGAGAATTACTTAATTTTAGTAGAAACCAACCACTACATTTGATAAAATATGGCAGAGTTTTTATCTAACTACACAGTTCAGGTTAAGGTCTGATACCAAGCTTAGATTTGGCGGTTAGCTAAGGACTATGTGGCAAAGATAAAGATTAGTGTTTATATAAATGAGGAAAAATACTAATTTTGTTAGACACCAAAGCCACTAAATTCAGTAAAATCTTACAGTAGCCAATATGTATCCATTAGTTTTTACCAACCTACGCTATTCAATCTAAGGCCTAATACGCTGACCGCATAAGTTGTTAGTGCAACAAAGGTAAATGTTAGATACTTATAGCAATATGCTGCGGGGAACCCATACTTAATTCAAACTATGGAAGTTAAGACCATTTTTTGTTTTTTATTATAATCAGTTTTGTGTTTTAATAATATAATTTTATCAGTGGCATAGATGAGGGGGATTTAGGGTTGAAACCCATAACCTCCGAAAATAATTTTTTAAATTTTTTTCTTATTGCGAATAATTTTATTTAAAAAACGGTTTCAATTTATAAATAAAATTAACGATATCAAAATCAAATATATTTAAAAAAAACAAATAAGAAATTATAATTTTAAATGATAACATGGTTTAAAAATATATATTAAAAATTATATGTAAAATATCAAATAACAATAAAAATATATAAATTTTTCCTGGCATAGTTAAATTCGATATTTATAAATTTAATAATAAAATTTATATTGTTAAACTAATTAAATAGTTTTAAAAATTTTAATTAATTTTTAAATAAAAGAAAAATCATTTAATTTGGTAAATATAATGAGAAAGTAAAGGTAATCGCTAATATGTTTGGGATTAAAAATTTTAAACCTAGAGTAGTTTCTAGATAGTCCAATCGCTTAAATATTGATGCATCTACGATTAAGGATTTTTATAAAATAAATATTTTTACTTCCCTTATTGATACATTTTTATTTCAATTAAAGGAAAGATTTATTAGTCACAATTTTATTTTAAACAGCTTTTATTTTCTTTTGCCGGTTGAGTCTGAATACACTTAAAACGCGGAATTTTATTCTGATGAATTATCAGGATCGTATGATAAGTTGTGATGTCGAATTTTGGTATAAATTTGACAGAATAGAGTACTCTTTGAGACGAAAAAATGCTTTGCAGGCCCTTTCCATGTGTAATTGCACTTTAGATTTCCTGCCTAATGTCAAAACATTGCTTTTTATTTTAATTACCTTACCGATTAGCACCTGCACTAATGAAAGGTCTTTTTCAACTTTGAAAAGGTTAAAAACCTATTTAAGAAATAGCACCGGTGAAAGTCGTTTAAATGGATTCTCAATATTAAATATTTATAAGGAGATTATTCTAGATGAATTAATCAAATCTCAGAGTAAAGTAGACCTCTCTTTATAAATTCAAAGCATAAAATTGCTATATTATTATAATATGTTCTTAGTCATAATATTTATATATTATACTATTTTTAATAAAAATATAGCATTTGCAATAAGAATTAGTGATCTGCATCGGGCCTAATTTTTCAATCCCGGCCCGAAATTATTTTAAAAAAGTTTTGCCGGCCCGAACCCGATTTTTTTAAAAAAGTTTTGTCAGCTGAATTTTTTTAAATGTAGAAATTCATTTTTATAATTACTCAAAATAAAAGTTATATGTTACATGGCGTCTAGTTTTTATAAATTATAAAATATCAAAGAAGTTAAAAAGTTAGTTAATTAATGGTAAGTAAAATATTTAAACTTAAACCCTTGAAACATACACTATTTTCAAAGCTAAATATCTTTTAAAGAAAGTTAATTAATAGTAAGTAAAAGATTTAAACTTAAACCCTTGAAACGTACACTATTTTCAAAGCTAAATATCTTTATTCAATTTATATAAAAAAAGTGATTGCAAAAAAATTAATCCAATAAAACAAATTATATCAAAAAAATCATAATCCAGAAAAATTAATATTTTCATAAAAAAATTAATGATCATCTATTATATATAAAATAATTACATATTCTTCAAATATAAAAATAATGACGATCTTTTATCAATAAAAACAAAACTCAAAACGAAAAAATATATCTTGTTTTGTTTATCGAAGAAAATATGTTCCTATAATTTATATCATAAAATAAAATAAAAATGATTTTTTTTTTGATTGACATTTTAATTATTAAATTAAATATCAACAATAACTATTACAAACTAGGACATAAATAAAATCAAATATTTTTATTTTACATATAAAATTTAACATAAAATTGATATATTTAGATATATTTTTAAAAAAATCTAAGCCCGATCCAACCCGGCCCGAATTTTTTAAAAAAATATTAAGCCCGACCCACCCCAAACCCGATTTTCCTACTTTTGCAGATGTCTAATAAGAATTATTTATGTTTTATTAAGATACTCTCATTTGTATTATTTATAATTGTTAAATTAGATCTTTATAAATATCGTATAAGAATTACTCATATTTTAATGTTATTTTATTTTTTTTAAATATAGTTATTTAGAATAAATTTTTAATATAATCTGTATAAAATTTCTACATTTTGAAATTTATTTTATTGTATATTATCATTAAAATAAATACATAATTAAATGGGGGTGTTATTTATAATAAATTATTTTAATAATAAATAAAATCTATAATGAAATTCTCTGCAAAATTTTGTTATATGCAAAAATTTAATTAAAATAATTATTTTTAACATAGAATATATATTGAGTGATCATAAAAAATGGGAGGTTTGGGGGGCGATTTTTTTCTTTTTCTACACCGAATGGATTGAATAAAATTTTCAGAATAATGCTTTCGCTTATTAATCATAAATTTGGTTAAAATTTTGTTACTAATATTTTTTTCATTTATGCTGGCTACTATAGTGGTTAGACACTAATAAAGCACAAAATATTGGCAAATTTTAAAAATACGGTTTGGGGCGAAGCCCCCCCTTCACAAAAAAATTCAACCCCCCCTATGGATCAATCCTGGCTACGCCACTGAGTTTTATACTAGGATCCAAACCATAACTAATATCGGTTCAGATATAGATAAAAATAACGGTTCACGGTTCAAGTTTGGTTCATAAGAATAATATTGCTCAGATTTCGAACTGTTTCGCAAACAAACCCATTAGAAAAGTGAGGCACATTTTTTTTAATTTTATCACTATTCCCTAAAAAATAAAATGAGTCATATACAATTAGAATATTTTCAAGATTCTCTTCTGTCAAATTATATATATAAGTAGAATCAATTCCGTGATTGATAAAACTTGGTAATTTGGGTAGCTGACACCGTCAAATAACATTACAAAATATCTAAAAATTAATAGTTATATATCAAAATTTTTAAACCGATTCCCTAACTTTTTCAGAAGTTCAAGTTCGGATGACAAATTCTTAACTGTTCAGATTGGGGTTTGGTTATTTTTATAATAACGGTTTATGTTCGGTTTGAATATCTGGTTTTTATAGTAAATCTAAAATAAATTGGAGGTTAGGTTTGATCCTTCAACCGAACCTAGATTTGATCGATTACAGGCACTTCATTTAAGAATGGGAAGTGGGGAGGCTTGGTTTTTGATACGTACTAGATCGAAAGGCAAAGAAAATAAGATAAGCTATTTTTGGTTAGTTTTATTATTTTATGTTTATAAGTCTAATATTATTATATTACATATTTTCTCTCTTTCCTTAAAGCCCATAACATGCCTGCTTGCGGTTAAGTATCATTTTTATAATCCACTCTAATCTAATGATTGTCATCATTTGAAATCTGGGATAAAAAAAACAATTTTTTATTGTAAATTTAATTAGTTAATTTATTGATTTTTTTTTCCTCCCTATATTTTTCATATTAGTATTTCTTATTACCAAATTTTATTTTTTGGCCTTTTCTCATAACTTAAAGTTTCAGTTTTTTTTTAGAATTTTCGTATTTTATATAAAGATAAACTGTTATATTTCAGTTTAGATCATGTATCATAAAAGAATTACTATGCTATTAATTATTAGCACCTCAATTTTACGAATCGAATATCACGAATAATATTCAAATATTATTCGAATAATTTTTACACATTTATTCGAGTTTATTACTGAAAAAAATTGCTATAATGGCAAGATGAAACAATAACTACAATAAACATAATATACTCGAACAATATATTTTATTCTTCCAAAAATAATAACATACATTTTACAGAAAATAATAAGTAAAAAATTTGGTATATAAATAAATTGCTCCTAATTTATAATTATAGTTTCTAATCCTGACAAAAATGGATTCCGGTTGTTACAAATTTTTATAAAAAAAGTGATACTGGTTTCGGTTCTTTTTTTAAAAAATGGGCTCTGGTTTCTGCTCTTTATTTTGACATGGTTTTGAGGATATGATTTCGGTTTCAAACTTTGTTAAATAAATTTAAACAATAGATAAACCTAAAATAAATCACAACATTTAAACAAGACATAATAACATTTTCTTAACGTTTGCCTCCGTGGGCATACAGGTTTCTATCTAATATTCTCGTTAGTTGCCCATACTGTTTCCGCATGCATGGCCCAGATATATCACCGATCTTCTTATTTATTATTGGAAAATAATTTCCTTTTGCACAACCTTTCGTTTTAGAAACATCATAAGCCGTTGAAAATAGTATAATGTGCATCTTATTATCAGGTGAAACATAAATATTCCTACTCAGGATATTTGCGTTAAGTTTTAAAACTTTTATTAATGTTGAAATTTGGGGTAATAAAGTTATCGATAGTATCAGGACATTCCTACTTAATTATATATTTTATCAAATTCTTATACCAATCCAAATTTATTCACCATACAATTTTATCCCTTCCCATTTGATTTTTAAACTATTTTTTTATATCAAATTCTAATGTTTTTTATTTGATTTTATATTTAATATGGCACTATTTTCTTAGAAAAATCACTTAAAATTGGCTTAAACGGCCAAAAATATAGTAACCCAACTATAATTATAATATTGATTTCGGATTCACAAAACTATTTTAAAATATATTATATAAATAAAAGCCTAAATCGACTTAAAATAATTTAATTTTCTGGTCCCCTATTAGTTAGCAATATTATACTATTATTATAATATATCGATTTAAATAAATTAACGCTTTATAATACAGAAAAATGATTGATTATATATATCACTAAATTCTTAAATACATTAATAAAGTCGACTTGTTATTTTTCTTTTCATATTTTCACAATAAACATATTTTTTAGTATAAAAAATTCTAATTATTAAATATACACTAAATAATATTAGACAATAGTCATTCCAGGTCCAGTGTCGAGATGGTGGTAAATAATTTATAAAAAAAATTTTTTTGAAGGATTTTAGAAAAATAAGATTTTTTTTATAATTAGACATCATCTTGTTAAACGTTTTTTTTAAAAGCGCCAACTTAAAAGATAAACATTTTACGTACGGTATTTTTCTTTCGATAATTTGTTTTATTGTATAGTTGTTCATAGTAGAATCGATAAACAAATTCATCAAAATCATGACCATATATTTATTTTTAACAGAGTTAACACTTCTTTTTAAAAGTAGTTAGCTCCCGCTCCTACCTTCATAAAAGGAGCTAGCTCTCGCTCCCGCTACTAAATTTTTAAAAGGAGCTAGCTCCCGTTTCAAGCACTCCATTCCACTCCTTTGGGGAATAAAATCATATTTTTTTTATCTAATATGTTTTATTTATATTAAATGATATAGAAAAATATTTATAATCTTTTATTAGCTTTTAAAAGTAATAAATTTTCTAAATTTGAATCTGACATCCACGCCTCTCCTAAAACCTTAGCAATACTAAACAGGCGCTCAATAAGAGCACTAGAGGGTAGTGGGGTATTGTATTTTATAAAAATATTATTTAATTCAGGAAATTTATCAAAAATAGTAATTTTGACATCATTATATAAAAAATATTTGTCCAATATATTTTCTTCCTGATGATCAATTTCATGGAATCCAAAAAAATCTTCCAAATCATTGCAGTGTTCCTTTGAACTAGTAGCTATTTTTGCATCAGGAATTTGTTCTCTTAAAATATTAATTAATTTGTATTTTAGTTCCATATTTATGCATTTTTTATCCATTCCCAATTTAATTTGAATGCAGGATTAATAGCCACAGATATTTTCATCATAAACATTTGAAAATCTGCAATAAAGTTATTTAAATAGATAATTTATTTTTTATTTCGATTTCTTCTTCTATGATGTCAAGATCCATATTATCAAAAACTATTTTTTATCATATATCTATAAAATGAATATTATACAAGATTTCCAAGAAATTTTTAATATAAAAAAAAGAAAAACTTGATGTTTAATATTTTATCTAATTAGATGAAAACCCAATATAACTCGGCTCACCATTTAATATTGTATAAATTTAAATAAAATAAAATTTCATTTTTATTGAATTTTAAATAGCAAATAGATTTATTAATATTTAAAAAATAATTTGATTTATACATTAAATTTAAAAGAGCGTTGGAGCGGCACTCCTCCACTCCAGCCCTAAAAGGAGCTAACTCCCGTTCCTTATTTTTAAAAGGGGGCTTTTCAGATGTTTTGAGGAGCGCCGCTCTTTGACAACTCTGAATTGTAAAATATGCAGAGTCATACAAACTATAAAATAATTTATTTGTCGCTATAAAAATAAGTGTTTATCAATACGGAACCTTAGAAATAAAAAAATTATTGGTCTTTCCATTAAGTCCAAAACTTTTATCATTGCATCTTCAACTCTTCTCACCGAAACACCCACTTTTTAACTTTATCAAAGAATAAGATCGACTTCCTACAAATGTTATCATTAAAACTTAGTGAAATCCTTTTTTTCTGGTTATAGGACCATTTAAATACTTAAATATCTTTGTTAAATCATATAACGGAGCTGCTCCTGCAAACAACCCGATAAACAAATGATTACATTCCCATAGAAGTCTACCCCTTGCGCGAATATTCTTTATAATACTTATTTAACAGGGTAATTCTTCTGTCCTCTATACTATCTAAATAAATGAGCCTTTATTACTCCATAACCTTTTTCCTATTTTCCCTAGCCATCTCATTTTTATGCAAAACAATACCTCCAGTAACCATTTATTATCAACATCCTTCGACCTTTCACCAATTAAGATTGAAAATTTCACAGCACCTTTTAAATAGCTTATTTTGTTTATACCCTGCAAAGTAATTTATATAGCATTCATTTATTCACCATAGTTCTGAAATCAGCGTACAACAAGCGGGGTTGCCCAATAACTGTTATCGCTATATATTTTCGGCTATAAATAAATATCATAGCAGTCCTTAAAACAAAAGCAAATTACTGATCATTTGTCATAATCAATCAGGTAAAAAAGATAAATAAATATAACATTAATAATTTTTAGACCACTGGCCGGGTCTATATTTTTAATAATATTGCCGCCGGGCTTATTCCACTAGTATATCATTGAAACTACTTTGAAATTAATTCAATGAATTCCGAAAGTACCTTACTGATACTGATATATTTTTATCTTATCTTCATAGTTACAATATTTATTATTTTATAATATCCCACCAAATTAATTATAGTATATACTTGATAAGATAATAAAATAAAATTATAGAAATAAATTTTTTTAGACACTTAACATTATGTTTATCTTTATGTTATGTTCAATAAAAAAAATTGAGGTTCTTCTTTGAATTTGGTCAAAAATATAGTTTATATTATGAATTTATTAAACATAAAAATTTGTTGGATATATTTTTCTATGAATAATTCATGTCTTTTAAATATAAATTATTATATAATATTGGGAAACTACATTTATATTTATCTGTTATGTATATAAGATACATAAAATTTTTTGGTTCCCAAGCAACATCCTATTTTGTATAATTTACCTTAATTTAATAAAAACTTGTTTATTGAACATAAATTATAGTCTTTGTAGAGTTTAAAATTAGACAAGTTTTACCATATTAAACAATCTTTTTTTCGATTAATTATATACCAAGGAATATTTATATTATAATATTGTGGAATTTTAGTAAAATATATATTATAATATAAAATAAATAAAACCTTAATAAAAAAATATAATATCTAAATTGTATTCACTATTAGGCTTTATAAAAAAATAAAATTATTATTGAACATATATAGAGCTTAGAACCGACTATCTGATTGAAAACTGATGATTTTAGTTTAATATATGATAAATGAATATTATATTTGTATTAGTCACATAAATTTAGTTAATATACCTTTTTTTAATAAAAATATTTTTTAGTTTTAATTAAACTATATCTCAAAACAATAGATTTCATATTTTATTGTTCGTATGTTTTTATTGTTTTATCACATTTCACATCAAATACATATATAATATATACCGAATTATATTTTGATATATCTTCTTTTTTTAAACTGTTAAAATCGATTTGTTTTAATCGGAATGTCATTATTTTTTTAGTTCTTTTTTTTGAAACATGCTATTATATTTAATATCATTAAAAATACTTTTCAGTCGCATAACATCAAATTTCTATATTTTTATTTGTATTTATTAAACGTTTTTTTTTATTTAGATATAAGGCTTAATAAACCTTATTTATTTGTGATATCGCAAAAATTGAATATTTATTGGTGATCAAAATGTTAATTAATATTCGATTCATTTTCATTTGAATTATATTTCTATTATACCAATAAAAATAGACCTTTGATAAAAACCTTAATCCTGTCTCTTCACATGTTTTATAATGAGAAAATTTCATTTTTTATAATTATATATAAATATATAATGAAATTCATAAGTCCGAATCGCGATCTATAAAAATTTCGGGCGGGCAGGTATAAAATCGATATAAAAAAAAATACAGGCCGGGCTTGGGCCGAAAAAAATTGAATATGCAGAGCTCTAATGTATATTACACTCAATTTGCGTGCCAGATAAATTTTAAATGATTCAAAAGTTCATGATCAAATTATCTTAAATTTATAGGATAGGTATTTTATACATACTGGATTGACAAAATCAGATTATTAACATGTATAAAATAACGCTTTAAACAAATCATTTTGCTATTTACCAACTTTAAATCATTTATTTAACGCGTTTTTTAAATTTTAATGATTTAATTTTTCCAAAAATCTATTCCAGAATGTGGAGAAAATGACCTTTTCTATAAATTTCAGACAATTTTGAAACATATCACACGACTTTCCGAAAATTTGCAAGATGCTAAATGAATTTCAAAAATGCTGATATTTTGGAAGTATTATATTCTATAATAATAATTCAATTTTCTCAACGATTAACTTTTTTAATGTTGACCCATTCTTGTTTGATCGTAAAACATGAATAGCCACAAAATTCCTTTTTTAAGATAATTAATTGAATATTTTAAAGCCCTACACAAACTGATCCGACCGATCTTGGGTCGGTCAGCCTTTTTAATTATTTTGTTTTCCTAATGTTTTTTTTAAACATTATTGTCAAAAATAACAACATTATTTATATCCTTCAGCGCTTATTTCCGATTTTATTGAAACCTACTATTTCAATAGTTCAATAAAATCTTTAGATCAGTTTAAAATTTTGGATCAAACTGGGATCTTAGAAAAAATTATCGGATCGGAAGGACAAAAAAAGGTTTTCGGATCTAGTTGGAAAAATGGGTTCGATGCAGAGATCTAGAATATTTACGAGTGTTGATTATTGAAAGAAGAGTAGTACTGAAAATTATAAATTAATCAAAGATTTTGTTTCTCACATATAATTATCCTTAACTATTCCGTCAAAAGGGGAAATAAGTAATTCAGAAAAATGTATTAGCCAGTATATGATTCTGCGAATTTATCTAATGTTAAAAAAAAGATCGCATTTAACGTGTCTACACTGTTTTTTTAACTATAAAATTTTAATATCTGATTTTATATTCAACTATAATAAACTAATCAAAATTTCCACTCAAATTAATAAACTAATCAAAATTTCCACTCAAATTAATAACTTTTAATTAAAACCTTCACAACTTCTTTTCATAAACATGTATAAAAATATTCATATTTACAGCTCGACACAGAACTAGTCAGGGCTAAACTAGCTGCCGATTCATCTTCCGAAGAAGATGAAATCTCTTACATGTACGGAAATGAATCTTTCATTCCAACAAATCTTTACAATCACAATGCAATAATGAAGGTTAGCTCATCTTACGATTGTACTTGCCCGGTGTGGGCCACTAAATTAAGACACCACGAACAGAGGCACCTGCGCAATAAACTCAGGGCTTCTTTGCCTTTTAATAAACCCGCCCCTTCCCTAAACACTTATAAAATTGGGCAAAATTATTCTGGCATTGGCCTTTTGAATAGTTACGATGGCAGTTTCAAAAATAATGTTACAAAACTTGTTAACGATGAAACAGATTATGGTAAAGAATGTGGCTCACCATCTTTCAACCTCCAGATATGTTTCATGAACGATCCCAAGAAAAAAAATGACAACGTATTGGACAATATTACCAAATCTTCCTTAATCTCTACAAATACTTCGCCACAAATCAAAATGGAATGTAAATATCTCTCGCTCACTAATATATCTAATTTAAATGTCAATTTAACTGGCCGTAGTCGTGTAAATGCATTTTCTTCCCTTTCGAACATTTTCGCACTTAAATCTATACCTTCCTATCGGACAACCAATCATGAATCGAAGCTTACTTCTCCTAGCAATGGATGTTTGGCCGTTCTTCCGCAACGACTCGATTTAATTAGAAAGGATTCTACAAGAGATAAAAAGAAACAAACCCGCGCCAAAAAGCGAAATGTTCCCTTATTAAGAAATTATCATTACGATGCGGAAGATGAAACAAAAACTCATAGTGTTACCTCCCATAGCACGAGATCTTCCACTATAAAAAACGACCGTTTATTTCGCTGTAGACAACCGGTGCCAATATATCCTATGCTTCATCACAGTTTTGATTCTTATCTTGAAGTAAAGCCCCAACAAGAAAAAATAGAGGATTATTATTATGATGATGTATTATACCTTTCTGAGGACATAGAAAACGGAAACTATGAGAAAAATAACGGTGCTTACAGAATAGATGACAAACAGCGAATTCATAAAGTTTGCCCTAAAATCAGTGCAGACGAAATCAACGACTTACCGCTTTTAGTTGAAAAACAGCTCGAATTACAAAAAGGCAAGGCTAGATTAGCCCTTTCTCAGGCCCCAGCAATGGCAAAAATGCAATTGGAAGTCGAAAAGGAACTTAGCAAATTTTCCAATTTCAAAACCAAAAAATCTCCCAAAAGAAGAGCCTCTATTCATGCTTCCAGATTCGAAAATTCGAATCTCAAGATTTGTTCCTTCGCGGAAATAACTGCTTTCAAAATCAAAACTAAATTATTTACTCCTAAACAACCTAACAAAATGGGCGATAACGTTAAATCAATTATAAAGTCCTCCATCTATCAAAATCACATGAACAGTCAAAAACCGTTGAAATCAGTTCAATCGAACAAAAAATACGAACTCTTTTATCAAATCTTAGAAAAAGTATTATTTATTTTGCCTGTACAAAATTTTCTTAAATTTCATCCTTTTGTTATGTTTACAAGAATGACTCAGAATTATAACATTAGAATTCATTTAATATCGAATAAAATTTTATTAAATTTTTTTAGAAGAAAATTCAAAACCAATAATCTATTTATGCTGTTGAAAATAAATTGAATTTTATTATAGCTATCAAAACTGTACGGAATAAAATTGGATAGAAACAGTAATTGGTCATCCTTGTTTTCTCTCAAAATTCTGTGCAGCATGCCAACCGCTCAATTGCAAACATTGACCAATGCTCTTCTAAATCAAATTGAAGGTATATTAATATATTTTTTAGCTGTAATCATTGTATTTCTTCGGCCGTACATTTCTTACTTCTCTTATAATTTTACCGTTCTCCTTTAAAATAAGTAAATCGTTAATTTTTCCAGACCGAAGTGGACATGATAGAATTAGTAGGATGCCAGATTCTGATTCATTGTAATTTTTTATTCGATGATAAGAACTCAGAACCGTCTTTAATCCTGTAAATTGCCTGAGAAACTTATTGAAAATTTTATGGACAATATATTTATTGGAATGCGTCGAAAATTTAAAATGCAAAATGAAGTGAGGGGGGGGGCTCATTAGACTGTAGTGTGGTTATAATATTTTTTTTATTATACTTCCTTTTTTAGTTATGAATGAAGATCTAATGGAACTTCTTATGGAGCGAGACGATTTGCATATGGAACAAGATTCAATTTTAGTGGACATCGAAGATATAACTGGGTATATTAATTTTTTATAAAATTTTCTCCTCATATTTGTATTTTAAATTTAAAAAAATGTTTTTATAAAGCCACTTTCTAAACGAGACATTTTTCCCAAAAGGATTTCCTAGGCATGTTCCGGCAACTTTTTAGACTCCCAACTAACCATACGATAATAATTTGCCTACTCAATTTTTTTGCATAATATGAAACAGACATTATTTAATCGTTGATAAACATCAAATTTTTAAACGATTAAATATTCTCTGATATTAGAAAAATTATTCTCATGTTTGTAATGTTAAAAAAAAAATCTGGAAAAATTGTTTGGAAATGGCCTTAGCTTATTTTCTTTCTTTCAGACCTGCAGGACCGGGTAAGGTTCATGCATTATTTGAATCTCATATTTTAGATTTCCCTTTGAAGGCCGGACAACTTGCCACGATTTTTTTAAGGCTTAGAATTAGTTAAAATGATTATTTCTTTCATAAAAAAGATTTTCAATAATTATATTATTCGTAATAATTCTTTTTTTTAAACTAATTTTTTTCAGATTTAGTATGCAAGAAAAAAAAATCCTACATTTTATTGCATAATTCATAATAGTACATAGGATATAATTATGGTAAAAATTTACGAAATTTAAATTTATTGTTCTGCAAAATTTTTTTTATTTATTCATATTCGATTTTAATGATTTAATTGTATTCGTAAATTTCGACGGATATCGAATAATTTTCGATTAGCCTAAAACCAAAAATTTAATAAATTAAAAATTTTACAAGCTAGCACAGGGCTGTAAAATGAAATTTTTTAAAAAATTTGTCTATCAAAACTTATGATTCATATTTTTTACTAAATAGAAGAGTAAAAGACAAAGCAAAATATTATCAACAAGCTATAGATTTGCAAAAAAATCGTCACATGAATTGAACAATACTTTCGTTTAAAAAATGATTATACTTCTCAATTTTTGTTCACAATAAAACATTTGAATAGGTGCGATAGAGCCTTAACCATCAAAACAGATTATTTTAATATGTCAAAAATTTAAATTGAATATATTACAATAGATTAGTAAATATGGAATTCCTGAAATATTTTTTTTATATTAAAATATGAAATTTGTTACAATTTACAAGTGAGCTATATTTAAAAAAATAATAAATACAATTAAAATTTTATGAGTCTTTTTAAAGATACATTTGATCTTTGAAGATCAAAAAAATTTTGAGTAAAATAAAAAATGTATAATATTCCATCATTTTTCCTCGATTTTTTTTAAAAATTTTCCCATATGAGAAAGAGAAAATCATTAAATGATTATTCTACAAAAAATATTTTTTATTTTGCTCAAAAATCTTCTTTAAGCATCCTCAAATCTTTTTTTACAAAAAAATCTTCACATTTTGATCTTCATTAGACAAAATTTTGACTTATATTGTAACTAAGTTCGTCCTAGCCGGGCCGCTGGGGAAAATGATGGCTTTCGGTCGGATAATGATGTGGAAAGGGGAAATATGTTTGCAATTAACATTAATAGGTAATGTTTATAAATTGGTTTATTTTTAACAGTATAGAAAATCTAGCGACTCGCCGCTGGCTGTTTTTAGGCAACATTAATGGGAACAATTTATATGCTGTTTTCTAGTGTGATAAATTAGTTGGTTACACGACCACGATCCTGGTTTTTGGTCGAAAAAATGAACCAAACCCAAAGTAACCAAATCCATCTACCCGAGCACCAACCATAGGTATATTATTTTATTGTGAACTGAATGTTAATATTTTGCTCAATTACATTTTTATGCATAGAGGACGAATATTTTAATCAGAGTTGTTAACGTTCCTTTTTAAAAGTAGCTAGCTCCCGCTCCTACCTTTTTAAAAGGAGCTAGCTCCCGCTTCAAGTAATGGAGTGCCACTCCTTTTTTATAAGGTACACGAAACAAAATCATATTTTTTTCAAAAAATATTATTTATATTAAATGATCTATCAAAATTTTTATAATCTTTTATTAGCCTTTAAAAAGTAATAAATTTTCTAAATTAGAATCTAAAAAACATCCACGCCTCTCCCCTAAGACGTGTTTTGCAATACTAAATAAGCGCATATTTTTTAATTCAGGTATAAATAAGGAGGTTGAACAAGTAATGAGAAAATTAAAATATATTTAAAAAAGCATCATATTTAACAACCCAAGCTCAACTATGATGAATTGCCCACAGTTATCATTTCGTATTTATAAGAAAGATAATTTACTTTTAGATGCTTTTTTAGATTGGAGCTGCTCACTTTTGAAAATGAAATACTTTTACACACAAAAGGCATTTTGCCCTTAAATTTGTTTGATCATTTGGATCAACATCTTTTAGTAGTTTAAAATATTTTTTGCATGATGGAAATTCGATTTCTTCTTCTATGATCTCTAAATCGATAATATCGAAAACTATTCTTTATTACATATTTATAAAATGAATATTATCAAAAAAATTTCAGTATAAAAATGAAAAACTTGATGTATAATATTTAAAATGATTAGAAGAAAACCCAATATAAAACTCGGCTCAACATTTTATACTGGATAAATTTAAATAAAATTTCATTTATTTAAAGGAGCGGTGGAGCGGCGCTCCTCCACTCCAGCCCTAAAAGGAGCTAGCTCCCGCTCCTAATTTTTAAAAAGGAGGGCGCTCCAGGTGTTTTTGAAAAAATATAGCGGCGCCGCTCCAAGTGCCGCTCCTTAACAACTCTGATTTCAATATTAACATAGAAATATTCATATTTATTATTTGATTCCTTTTTTAAAAATAGGTCCTTTCATCGTCCCGAGCACCGACCATGAATGTTAATATTTCGCTCCTCAATTATATTTTTATATACTATATATAAAAATATGATTGCGCAAAATATTTACAATAAACTAATATAATAGGTTTGTTTGGAGTAAGTGAACCAGTTTATGTTCGGGTCGATGAAAGGAACAATCTTTGATTTTTAATATTGAAATATTCGTCCTCTATGCAAAATACAATTAGGCAAAATATTCACATTCAGTCACAATAAAATAATATAAGTTGGTGCTCGGGTCTATGATTTGGTCGGTACTCTCAAAAAATTTTAAAATTAAAATTTTTGACATTTGTCACTTATCTAGGGTATATATTCCCTTAAATTTTATTTAAACATGCCAATTTGCGTCAAAAAACTTTATAAATAACGATTATGACAATTGTCACTTATCCAGGGTATATATTAATTGAAGTTTTATTTAAATATGTTTTCAAATAATTATTTCCAATTTGCGTCAAAAAACTTTAAAAATAACGTTTATGACAATTGTCACTTATCCAGGGTACATATTAACTGAAGTTTTATTTAAATATGTTTTCAACATTAATTATTTCCAATTTGCGACAAAAAAAACAATAAACTTTAAAATTAATGATTATGAGTATGACAATTGTCACTTATCAAGGGTACATCTTCCCTGAAATTTTATTTAAACATTGCTTAATAAATTATTTAGAAATCTTAAAAAATAATTTCAGAAAAACTATAAAATATTTTATTCACCTAAAAGATTGTTTATTTATATTAAAATTCACAAAAGAATATCTCAAAAAAGATTATTTAAAATTCTTATCAAATCAAAATATATTCTAAAATCTTTTTGAACTTCAAAAAATATTTTTTGCTTAAAATTTTGGGGGGTGAAAATCAAAATGATATTACAATTTAGCAGTATACATATTTTTTTATTAGAAAACATCAAACCATTTTCATAATATAATAATAATATTATATATATAAAAATATTAAATTATATCATGTTTTTTTTTATTGATAAATATTGATGTGATAATAATAAAATATTCAAATTTATATAAAATAATTCAGGTCGATTGATTTGGTCGACCAATTTGGTTGCTTTGGTTTTGGTTCATTTTTTCGACCAAAAACCCAACCAAAAATCATGCTAATCTGACCCAACTAAGCAATTTTACCACACTACTGTTTTCTATTTAAACGTTATGCCTTTTTATTTAATTAATATTTGATAAGTTTTGTTTATTTAACTTTTAAATGATGACTCAATCAGCTTCATATATCTCAGAGCCAAGATATATTTGACAAGGCTAAAACTTGATTCATAGACCACAGACAGTTTACCCAGTATAAATGAATTGTTATTTAATTAATAACTGATTTGTAACGATTGTATTTAAAATTGTGAACTTCAGGCTCAATTGGTTAGGCAAAACAAGACTGCATTATCTTTTAAAATTGATAATATTGCATCTTAGCTGATAAAAATTTGAAAATTACAAAAAATATATTGTTTAATTTTAATTTTTTATAACTTATATATATTTTATTATCGTATATATTTATTTTGTTATTTAGTAAAGTATAATGTATAAAAATTCGTTGAATTAATCACATTAAAAATTTGATGCCTTTAAAAAAAGTTCATAAAATATCATTTTGATAAGTAATTCATATTTATGATGAAAATATATTACAAGTTTTTGATAATATTAAAATTAAGTTATATAGTGTATAGGTTTTATTTTAAAAAAATTTGACTTTAAATATAGAATTTTAAAATTTTTAATAAAACATAACATTTTTAAATTTAAAACATAACATTTTTTAATTTAATGCATAGCAATTATTAATTTAAAATATAGTATAGCAAAATGATCAACATATAATTTAAATCATGCCAGATGATAATGCGCCAGAAGAGGAACGAGGTATGTAATAACCGTGTTAATAGGAGTTATACGAGACTTCCATAAAAAAACCTGAGAATGTACCTGTTAGGGCTTTACATTAATGTTATAATATCAGAGCATTTTTTAATTGTCAATTTTCTAAATTATTTAAGTAAATTACTAAAATTTTGGGCCATTTTAAATGCTAAGAAATTTTAAATATTTAAGTCGTTTTACTTATCATTAAAATGTCTGAACCCATAAAATAAAATTGCTGCATTTCTCTAATATTAGTTTGATTTTGATAAAAAGCATTATAAATAATGGAGAAAATTTGTGGGAAACACATGGTGTAATAGTAGGGAATCCATTCTATGATGTATTTGACTAAAATAATTACCACCGAACATCACTAACTTTCTGTTCAATTTTACTCCCATCTTGCGGTGAAAGTTCTACAGTAATCCCAAACGAAAGGTACACTTCCAAGGGATAAATATCATCCCATCAAGGCTGCTGAGCTAAAAGTTATTATACCTCTATATATATATTAAATCATATTTACAAAGAGAGGAACCAATTTATTCTGATATTATAAATTAACGAAAGAGTGCCTAAAATATCTACCTCCTGAAAGGGTAGTTCTGGGTTCTAAAAATAAACAGTGAGAGTTACGATGTCATAGTCTAATCGAGGGCTGATAACAATTTAAATTCTTTGTTAGTAAATAGACCTTCAAAGATGGTATTTTTTTAGCCGTTCATAAGCTAGATTGGTTGAGGTTGGATAAGATTAACAGCGTTTGATTTATAGATGGAATTGTCCATTTCATGCTCGTTGGGGAAGAGAAAGGATTTTTAAGATGGAGGAAAGGAGGGGATGACGACATTACAGCTGTAGGTAATCAACTGAATGCTGTGAAGGGTAGTCTAAGTCTTTTTATTTGAAGGACTTCGGATAAATGTGCAACTTAATATGACCCAAGAGTATCAAAAGAGTTTGAGCCCTGCAAATTCAAATATTTTCGGCGGCCCATAGTGAAAATTTAATTATATTAAGAGTACGACAAACAATAATTTTGATAGGTTCTACTGACGTCCTTTTTTAATTTAAAAAAAAAATAAAAATAAATAGATTTAACGTGGTCAATTTGAATTTATTGGAGGTATAAATATAATGGGAAAAACTAAAAATTCATTCTATTCTCAATAGTAACTAAAATTAATGCATTAATATATAAGAATTAAAAGGCAATAGTTATAACGGAGCATTCGTTTAGGTCGATCAAATTTTTGCAGCCATAAAATACTGGTGACAGAGGAGATAAATACAGTTTCAACCCTAAAATGTCATCTTGATTCGGGATAGATTTATTTAGGTAGAAAGAAGGTGAGTTGAAAATTCCCTCGAACTTTAAATCTAATTTATTATTATTATTGTCACGATTGCTTATATTTTGACTATTTTGGCGATGCTTAAAAATTTGGTCATAAATATTTTTAACTATACGATCGGATAAATAATCTAAATGATTTCTGCGCTTTATAACAAAAGAAAAAATGGCAAAGCCACAAGAATTAAAAATACGTCTCTCCAATAAATTTTCACGTGGTATATAGTCATCATTTATACTATCTAATTTCAAATCACTCATACTTACAAGTTTATTGCGACTCTTCTGAGATATATTATAGTAATAGTGGGAAGCTATTTTATTATAACTCAAGTTCCAAAAGGCATGCAAATCTAAATTTATAAATTTTAGGGGCTTAATAATAACAGATATATTGGGTAAGATGTCATCAGTTATAAAATTTATTCTGGTCTTGGATAAATCTAACTTAAAATCGACTTTGTATCGATTGTTGCCCATAATATTACAAAGATTATAGCAATTTGTTATTTCAAGGTTTTCAACATTTTTTAATTTACAGTCATTCATGGCAAACATTTTAAGCATAAATTGTGTAGGTGAAACGCGACTTTTTATTTTTAAATATATTTGCTTGATTTTGTAGTTAGTATTTTGGGGGTCCGGGGTTGATTGATAAATTATGCATGTGCTCAAAAGATTTGCGTCATATTTGTCAAGAGTTTTATAAATTGATTCAGTTTCTAAAATATTTAGTAAGATAAAATAATAATATTAAATAATAACATACTTTCGGTAAATGATGGGTGACGAATTTCAGAGCGTAATGTAACGAATTTGAAGTTATTAATTGATCCATCTTGACTTTCCTCACAACTTTTTTGACAGAGCTTAGCATTTTCTGACAAATAATCGTGCTCTAAGCATGTTTCAATAAATGTCCCAAACCATTCCTTACATATATCATCCTTATAGGATTTTTCAATTTCCGAGTCTTTACAAATTTCGAAGCCCAACTTCAGGTTTTCCATACCAAATTTTTTAAGATTATCGCCACCATATAAAATATTTATATTTAAAGAAATTAAAACACAGTTATGTGAGTCTTTCAAGTTAGGAAGGCTAAAATTTGTCACATACAAGGGTATTTTCACATATTCCTTAATATTGTCATTTTCATCATTTTTATTGTCAATTGCATGCGAAGGCTTCTTGTTAATTAATTCAATCATAACCCCCTGGGACGTTAAAAGAATGTCATATTGCGAATGATCAGTTGATATTAACAATGGTAAGGTAGTTTGGCAATGCAAATTTAACAAATACCCTAATGGGCATTCGATTTTTATCGGTTCAGTATTTGTCTCAAAATTTTTAAGGAGAAACTTGTCACAAAACATAGTTAATAGCGGTAATTGAAAAAAGGGTATGTTCTCTGGGTATAGATAAGATTTTAAGCTTTCCCAAAATAGTTTTTCGCAATTCCTGCGCTCAGCTAAATAAAAACAATATATATATATATAAGAATCAATACAACTATTATTAAATTTGTAAAAATCTATTGATTTCTAAAAAACAATTATCCTATTAATAAATATTTTTTGTTTCAGTTACATTATAACTACACATGAAGATAAAGGAATTTTCTTAAATTAAACTTTAAACATATTAAACCGTAATCGAATTTTTGATAGGTCCAGGCTATAGCAAACAAAGCGATAGACATCTTATGCTTTCTCGCCAAATCTACAGCTATATGAGTATTGAAACCACCTCCACCTATCATCCCTCTTCCAAAAACATCTATTCCTACGAATATATCTTTTAATAAATGGATATTATTCATATTTGATAAAGCGTGATCGGATTCAGTGTTTTTAACAAAATTTATGGCTGAAATTTTATTGGATTCATTAGTTATGGTAAGTAAATTCCGGTTTTTATTGATTAGTGAGCCATTGTATTTGCGATATTGAGAAAGAGTTTTTTCCAAAGTGCATTCAGTCCAAGTGTAATTCAAAAAGATGCCATCGCTTGCCAAAAAAAAGGGCCTTTTGATAAATAAAAATGATGTAAGTGAGAATAAAGTATCATGTTTCTTTAAATTTAATATTTATGTATTGTGTATATCAGAGACCTGAAGGCTCGGCTCTAAACCCAGGTACACGGGCCGGGCATTTTAATTTTTAATATACCCAAGCTGGGCCTAAAAAAAATTTTTTTTTTAAACCTGGGCCGGTCCTAAAATTTTTTAAAAAATACCTGGGCCGGGCTGAATAATTTAAGACAGAATATTTTAAATCGACATTATTAGCTACAAAAATTAAAAATAAATGTAATATAATTTTAAAAAATCTGGGGCGGGATGAAAAATTTTTTTAAATAAAAATCTGGACCTGGCCGTGCAAATGATACATCTGCAGGTCTCTGAAATCCGTAAAAATTTATTCATTTATGTGGTCAAAAATTAATCCTATATTAACCTACCAAATAAAATACAAAGTGTTTGCTAAGGTTTAGAGCTCATAAAAAGATCTAAAAACGTTTACATGTTTTTTTCATTCAATTCGTTTTGCCATACAAGTTTGCCTCTAGTCGTCACACTGTCGTACCAAATGATCTTTTAATGTTTTATTGAAAATAAATTATCAGGTTTTTCTGGCGCCGTTTTGGAAAAAGTTCAAAGAAAAAATATTCGAAATTGTGCTTAGATGAAGAAGCAAATAACTATGATGATTTTATTATTTAAATAAAAATTTTAAAACTTTGGAATGAGGCAAAGCAGCGTGAATACCATTTTTGAGATAACGGATGAAATACAACAAAGTTTGTATTTGCGATACTTCAATCTCATTTTCAATGTTCAATAGCCACCCATCGAAATTGTAATAAATTGCGAGGGAAATCATTTTATCAGCTACTGATTTCGCCAAGTCGGTAGAAGACAAAAAAAATTGGCAAGTTGCTTGACCATCAGAACTTTCAGTGATGAACGTCCCTTTAAACAAGTAGATTTTAATGAATAACATGATGATTTATGAATAAATTTAAAAACTTATTAATTTTTGAATACCCAAAAAAATACTTTTTTTAGTTCAAGCCCTGCTTCCTAGTATTTAATTATATCCTAATTTCACATTTCATTTCGCCCTTTTCTTTTGCTTGAAATTTAATTTTAATGAATAGAATACTGAATTTATTAATCATGATATTAATATGTGGATGCCAGACCTGATTTAAATAAAGATTTATATTAATCAATAGGCTCGCTCTAAATTAAATATGACGATGAATATTAATAATTATATATGTCAGATTGTAAGCCCGGACATCGTGATTTTAAAAATCGAGGCCAAGCTTAAAAATCAAAACAAATAAATGGGATGGGCTTTGTTAATAGATTCAAATTTGTTATTTTTTTATTCTTATTTTTGGTTTAACTTATTTAGGTATTTTTATTTTGATGTAACCTTCGTGTTATATTATATTTAACTTAGCCATTCAAATTTTATAGCATATATATAGATCGAAAGAAAATTATATTTTGAACTTTTTTAGATTTATAAAATAAATATGTCTTAAGTTTTACAGGCTATAAATAAAAATTCAAATACTAGGGTGAGCAAAATTTTAAAAAATCATTTTATAATACCAAAATTAACAGTTTACATTTTTCACTTAAGAGAGGAAAGACAGGGGTGGAATAGAAAGGATTTTGTTAAAGGCCCATAAAAATTAGAGGCATTGACCAAAATGATCAAATAATGTCTCAGCTAGGTTACACTCCCCTAAACTTGGCCTCCTAACTTTTTCCAAAAATGGCCTCCAAAAATAATTCCGGCCCTCCAAATTTAAAAAGAAATATATTCACTATTAACCATTATATTTAAATAAAAAAAGAAAATTCTTAGAAAAATATGGCTTCTAAAACAAACCTCTAATTTTAATTTAATATGGATAGATAAAAATCGTAATATAAAGAAAGATATAGATTATCGATAATTTAAGTGAAGCATTAAGTAATTTATTTAAAATCGATTTTTGATTTGATACAATTTCTGTCGGTCTGGGTTTACTACATTAACTGATGCCGAGGATATAAATATAATTTATTTCTCAGGACTTTTTATTGCAATTCTTTTATACACCTGCCAAAAAGATGAAAAATTAAAAAGTTGAAATCAATATCAAAAAATGACCAATATACATCACCTCAAATTCGAAATGAAATTATATCTATTATGGCAGATAGTGTTGGAATCATCTATCTCAATAAATTATAACAAAAGTAAGATGCCGTTTTTTCATCTTAAGGCTGCTGCTAAGATAACGGATGTAATTATTTTGTATATTTTTAAAAATCCAAGGGAATTTAATAGGAGTAATTGATTTTGAAAGTCTTTCTGCTAAAAACATATAAATTGCATTTTAAAATAATTTAATGATAATTTATCTAATATAATAAGCCAGGCGTATGATGGCACAAATGTTATGTCTTGTCGAAATGGAGGAATACAAACTTTTCCCCAAAATGAAATTCATAGAAAGGTGTTTGATATACATTCATTGTTTCAATCACAAGTCTTGTTAATAAATGGTGTAATAATATATCTGTAATTTATAATTTTAATTTAGCAAATGAATTTTATAATTTCTTCAAGCATTTTAATGTATCCTGTAAATATACAGGCCACATTCTTAAGAGACTTTTAGGCAAGAGGTGGACTGGTCTTTGGAAACATCTAGTATAATTTATTAAAATTTTGAGGATATTGGTGAAGTATGATTTACTTTTCTAATGGAACTCTTAACTCAGTAGTTTCCACTCATGATTGATCCATTAAATAATCAATCTTCGGTTAAGTCAGTATACTAATATAGTAGATGCCAAATTGTGCTGACTCCACAATTGATAAATTTAAAAAATAGAGGTAAAAAATTCAACTTGATAAATATGGAGGATGAAAATCTCATATCAAAATTAAATCTGTTCCCTAAAAACCTTTAAGTGTTCATAAAACATCAAAAAAATGACTCCATATTAAAATGAAATTATTATGAAATAAGATTATTTTGATGAAAGTTTTTTAGAAAGATTTACTGATGATGATTATCGCCGTATCTTAAAAAATCATATTTTCATTATTGATTCATAATTAAGAAGAATATTTAAAATGGAGGTTGTTAATTATTTCACTAATTTTTTTTTATAAGAAACTATTTTTTGTTCAAATTTTGTCTTCCAGTCAACCAAATCCCAATATACAATCATGGGCCAATGATTTTTTATCTCTACCCAACTTTCCCACCATATCTCGCATACCACGGGGTGCTCATAATTCTTTTGCAGACTCCTTCAACAAGTTAATCCTATTAAGAGTAAACAATCCGGGAAACCTATCCAATTGGAAAAACTTACTAAGTTTTTCCAATTGCACCCTTAAAATCCCGATAATAAAAATATTTTATTATCCAAACATATAAAATCATAAATATCCCTATTCAACACGGATTCCATACAAACCCCTATACCCCGAACCCATCAATCCAATCCACTCCCCATTGCCCGTAGGGCTAAAATAGTTTCAAACAAAATAAACAGCCTTAATATAAACACAGCCCTCCGGGCTATGACCTCTGAAGACTCCTTAGCTCCTAACAATGA